>NW_026136724.1:16050524-18450524 GCF_905237075.1 Dicentrarchus labrax | reverse complement strand
ATGATTTCCCTGTTTTATAAATCTGACGATCAGTTTCAGTCACTTTTTGAATCACTGGCAAGATTCCTGCTCAGTTCTTTCACATTAAAGGTCTTCCAGCAGCTCGAAAAGCATAACCCCTACCTCCCTTTCCCTGCCTTTAATGTGAAACATCTGCAGGAAGTACAGTCTATACGCTGACAGTAGTTTAACAGTGGTCAGATTTAAACAAATTTAGACAATATTATTGTTGAAAAGAGCAATGCGGAGGAGCAGATTGGTCAGTATGAGCTATAATGTTGTTGTACTGGTGGAATATGTGTGCTGTAGAAATGTACAGTATGCTGTGAGCTGTTTCAGTATAGGTATTTCGTCATTGTTTCTTTTATTTGCTCATTATTTTTTAGACTTGGCCATTATCTGAATACAGGCCTTGATTTTAGAATCAATTATTTAAAAAAAAAAATTTCACCTCACAGCTTATCTCATCTTGATTACAGCGCCTGGACAGAAGGACCCTATGTGAGAGACTTTTGTGAGTAAATTCAATTGAAGTTGTTAAAGTCAGAGGGACAAGAATAGGATTTTGAAAAGTGAGGTGGACATGACCCCCCCGTCCCTACTGGAAATTACGTCCTTGCCATCTCCTGACAACCAGCTTCCCGGTAAACTCTGAAAATGAAGTTTGGTGCGGCGCCATATCTCCTCCTCCCTCCCCTGTCCATCTGTGTTTTCTCCTCCTTCCCTCAGTTTCTACTCCTGTTTAGATAGAGGAGCTTTGGGGAACCCAGGGGACAGGAGGTGAGGTCCACAGATAGAGGACCCCATTGTGGTCCAACGGGAAATGCATTGTGGCTGGATTTGTCCAGTTTTATGTAAAAGCAATACTCTTTTCACCTGAACTAATACAAGCTGTGGCGTAAGCCCCTTACTGCCATGTGCTGCATTTTTCCCCTAATCTCTCTGGATTCAGCAGCGTCCCCACATACCTCAGGGCACTCACTGATAAAGCCTTAACTCTATACCACTCTCCCTCTCTCCCTCTCTCTCTTCTCGCCCAGCCTCGTTTGCAGTCTCTCGCCCGTCTGCTTTTTCCCTTCCTCCTGCCCCCTTCCTCCTCTTTTCTCTTTCCCAGGACACCGATGAAGCAGCCTAGCAAAAAATTAAAGTGATCAAGAGATTTAGAGGAACGAGGAGAAAATCACTTTGTGAATTCCATCTAGGAGAGGAGATGAGAAATGTTGAGGGAAAGAGGAAAAATGAGTAGAGTGAGAGAGTGAAAGAGAGGCAGTGGGATTTCTGAACTTAGAGTAAATCAACTTCAGCATTGTCTGCTATTATGGGGCTACACAGACCATGTTCGCCTATACACAACTGATTGATTTCCAGGTCAAAGATACATATAAAATAACCCCGGTTCCAGCAGTGGTCATTGCAAAGTTTCTTCTCTGTTCTACATTGTTCACTTTAAATAAAAAACTCTAATACAATTAACTTAAACAATCTGTCTTTACATGTAACCAACATGTCTTCATACAACAGAACAGCTGGGTTTGTCATTGGGTTTTCTGATGGACCACCCCTATGGTTTAGCTCTAATTAAGGTAGACAACTAAAAATACTTGTTATGGCTGGACAACTATTGTGGTCATCATTAAAAGAAAACTGTGGTAGGAACCATGGTTTCCTTTGTCAAAATCAGACACTTTGAGGTCTTTCTGATCCGCCAACAGAACTCCTTTGTTATGGTTAGGGAAAGTTCGTGGTTAAAACACAAATAACACTGACTGTTAATTGAAAACTGAATGCAAAATGTGTCCTCCAATATCAAAGTTGGACACTTAATAGACAATAGAGACCAGAGTTAGCCAAAGATCGTGGTCAGGGTTAAAAGAAACCAAAGTTTCTGGGTTCAAATATTTGAACAAATGACTGAATATTTTTCCGGTGAAGACAGTCTCTGTGCAACAGTTGTGAAGCTGACTTTAAAGTAATGGTATAAAAATGAGAATCAGAGCTTGTCATGGCGTTTGGTGTGGATTAAGAAAATTAAACTAAACTTTATAAAGCATTCTATGGTGCATCCCTTGTGAGATTATCAGGCTCCTTGTTTACAGTACACCACATTCCCTTGTTCAAAGAAACAGCCTACAGATCATACGAGTCTAAACTGAATGTACCAAAAAATCATGATACATAAATTATGCAAAAGTTACTGATACAAAGCTTCCCTTCTACATTTCATTCTGCTTTCTATAAATAGCAAAACAAATTCTTCCAAGGCAGCAAACCTGTCTGTTTTACTATTCATTATTTAATCATATTGACGTTACAAAATATCGACTGCAAGTGTAGATTCCTACTATTTCGTTGCTTACATTTTGTGTAACAACTGCTTTCTGCATCCCACCAACATCAGCTGATAAAAATAAAAAGGACAGATGGCATTTTTATTACAAGCCTAATCCAGCAGTTAAGCTGCTCTAATATCGCTGAGACGCATTTTGCCAGCTCTCCCTTAGATTCCTGCTGATTTTTAAAGTTCTGTTGAGGTGTCTCCATCAGGCATGTTTAGCTATGCACAGGTAGGAAGGTGCCTTTCTCCCATCAGCCATGATTTGTCAAAGCAATTTGAGTTCTTGCAGAAGCTACTGTAGGTCCTCCTCTTAAGCAACCAAAAGCACATAGCGCTGACAGAATCTTTATTCAAATGAAGATCCTGTCAAGAGAGATTAACTGTTCATGAGCCCACACAGGGATCTCCTTGCCAAAAACTACAGATAATATACCACTGACTAGTGCTTTAACATCACTTTATGTCCTCCGAGGTCTCCCTCTCGTTCCTGCTCTTGAGCATGACTTTTAAAATGTTACTTTCTCTTGTTTTTTTCTATCTTCTCTTAATCTACCTCAGGCTTGCAGGCTGTCTTGCCGTTGCATGTTTCTTGATCTGGAAGTGTCTTGTCAGGGAAGGTTGGGATTGGATAGTTAAGCGCTGAAGGGACCACACAAGTGTGAATTTCCCTTCTCGGAATTTAAGCATAAGAATGCAATATCTTCCTTCTCCTTCACCTTGTCCTTGCTTTGGTCCCTTCTCTTCCTCCTCACTCCAGCTTTGTTTTTTATCTCGTCCTTGTGCCCGTCCTCTCCCCTTATCCTCCTCCTTCTAGTAGAGATTCAAGTGTCCTTTGAAGCCATTTTTGTTCTCAGTTTCTCTCTTTGCTGTTTCAGGTCCAACAGGAGGTATATGCACAAGACACACCAAACACAAGTTCTTTGAATAGATCTTGTATGTCTGTGTATGGGTAAAGTTAGAGATGGCTTGATAACACTTTTCAAAAACTAATGCCACAACATTGTGTATATGCCATCACTCTGTTGCCGTTCTCACTCCGAACTCGTCAAATACGGCAGTTTGGTCAGCGGCTGTAAGCTTCAAACTATGACTCTTGTAGGTCCCCTTTAGTGTCAGTTCTGCACATGCAGTGCTCTGTGGTCAAGTTAGCAACAATTAATATGCAACATCTGGTTGATTTAGCAATAGTAACATCCATTAAAAAAGGTCAAGTTTCAAAATAAAGCTTGTTCAGAAACATTTCACATTTTATGTTTAAACGGTTGCAGTCTGGTTAGGTTTAGAAAAAAGATTGTGGTCTGGGTTGAAATAAGTATGTAACGTTATACGTAATGTAACGCAAGTTAAAAAGAAGTCAACACTCACACTTGGTTTCACGTGGGACACAAACAGCTGTCTCATGGGTGAAAGTCCTGTTTGTTTGACCCCTCCATCCACCCCAAACTCCTCCATACTTCCTTACCTGGTTTTAAATTCAACAAATAGTTATGTTTACACTGTGTATAACAAAAAGAATGAATGCCGTTCCATCTCGATAAAATATTTTCAAAGAAGATTTTTTGCTAAAATATTTTGAACCTTTACTATCTTCTTCTTTCCCGCCTTTTGCTGGTTCAGCACTGAGGACGAAATACAAACAAAACAGGTACCTGCTCATCACAACGTTGCTCCATAGCACTTCTAGTGGTCAACAATTCCACAAGGGGCCTTTAATTTTTGCAGATTTACACATTTAAGAAACCAAACTGATATCCAACCATGTAAATATAATAGTAGTAATATAATGTAGAGGCTGGTGAAGGCTGATGATTTTCTTGTTGGTGTCTTAAAATCAGTGTGGTGACAATTTATTGATTTTAATAAAACAGGCGAAGCAAGAAACTGCATCTCGTGGGTGGGAAGCTACGACGGTGGGTGGGCGGCGTGTGTGTAAGTAGGAAGCAGTGTATCCACATATCACCACTCTCCATCAGAAAATTTCTATCAGGAGATAAAACAAGGAGGAACAACACCTCGGACAAGATACGCCTACACTAATCTCCAACACTTATCAACGTTTCCCTGCTAATATCTCCTCCTCTAGTTTTCCCTCAGTTATTCAACCCCCTCCCCACCACCACCACCACCACCCCTCACCAAGTCCCCACCCACCCACCTGACCCCTCCCTGAACACACACACACACAGACGCACACATCGCCCGACTCCTCTCCCACCACGCCATTGTGAGCGCCGGCCGCCCCGGCAATGTGCTGCCGTGTGATACTGAGAGAGGGCAATTCAGCTCCTCATAAAGACCAGGCTATAATCTCCTCCCAACGACAGGTCCACCTACCCCACCCACGCACTCTCTCTCACACACACACACACACACACCTCCACGTACACACAACCTCGCCGTGTCCTCCCCATCGCTACACCTACACACATACACGATGACAACTTAAAGCCGCACCCAGAATGACACGCACCATTATAAATAGTCTAATCTATATGGTAATAGTGTTGTATTCTACAAGCAGAGAATAGGGATAAGATAACATTGTGACTTCGGGGTTTGTACTGCCTTCTATGGTAATTGTTATCAAAGGTTATTTGGGATGACATCGGTGGCTCCTTGTGATTGGCTGGGCCCTGTTATTTACGATATGAATTATGATAACCATGATGTCTCTCTGCTCCTCTCCCTCGCCGCTCCCTTGCTGGCCCGCCAGATACAATAAATTGCTATCGTTAATCACGGCGCTTTGTTCTGCCATGATTACCCCTCCACAGCAGTAAGAGTTTTATTTAAGGGAGAATATGGATTTGTCATCCTTCTGGCGGCAAAATGAAACTGACAATATTTTATGTCCTGACATTTAATTTGTAAAAGCGGACGCAGGCTGCATTTGCATTTTATGACACTCTCTCCCTCACTGATCTATCTCTCTTCCCTCCTCCTCGATGTCTTCCTCTCCTTTTATACACAGAGTGGAGGTGACATTTGTGGATCAGGTTGGGGCTGGAACGAGAGCAGAGGAAAAGGAAAAAAGGCGAGGCGATGAATGCTTTTGAATGTCGGCCAGAGTTTACGCGTTTTATTTGCATGCTGTTATTTTGCTCGAGCACATCGCCCGGCCAACAAAATGAACTAAAAATAGTTTAGTTGGCAAATCAGTGTTGTTGATTTACATAACACTGTAGTGCAAAAGGATTCTCTTATCTCAGTAGTATCAATACGCTTCTGAAGATTATCGGCTTGATTATCTGTTTATTGATAACAGGGTATTAATATGTAAGACACTGCCTGATATGGAAGATCAAACAAGCCTCTCATTTGGGTTTAAAGGGAACTCTGTCTGGCTGTTTGGCCTCAGCACAGGAAGAGGCAGCTGTTCTTAAAGTTGTTAGAGATGTATTTCTACTGGAAGCTGATGGATAAATAATTTTTTAAGTTTATCACACCACTGGACAGAGGCATGATAACTGGAATGATTTTTACAACTAATATATAATGATAACATATCACATGGGGAGAAGGCCTAGACTCGGTATGAATTTACTACCTGTAGAAAAAGTCACACAGCGTAGTCGTAGGACCTAAAGTTCACCTTCTGAAACATTTCAACGGCATTTAAGTTTTAATTTATAATTTAATTATCTTTTATCGCTGTAACTTTATATATATGTATATATTTTTTTGTGTACTGTATACATATAAGGTCTTGTTATACTATGCACTGTGATGTTCATGATGTGCTGACTAACTGTGAGGTAAATGTGATTATGTATTTATTTGTGTTTTATTTGTTGTTTTAATTTTCCAGACATGTTTAAAGACATACACAAATATTCCATATAATGTGTGTGTTTTCATATGAAAGTCCTTAAAAAAGCATCTACTCCTTTTCTAGAATCTATAAACAGGCAAATTCTGTTCACTTCCAAAGTTTTGCTGCTGGACATTATGTTTCCTCTTACTTCACTGTATTCTCAGTGTATATGAATGTGCTGTGTATATGTAAACTTGTATAAGTTTCATACCGGACCAGGTTTGACTTCCAAACTGTTTGTGATGTCACAAATCATGCTCATAGGCCCTGCCCCTTGAAATTCAGATTTTCAATGAGCCCAGAGAAACTTTCCACTTTTAGCAGATGAATGTGAAAACATCCTTCTAGTGTCAAACTCTGCACATACATGATTCTGCACAGTGAAGATCAAACATCCAACTGTAGGAACAAGAACAAAAACTGATTTTTGAGTGGAGGGGGACTTAAAAATATACTATAAAAAAAAGAATTATCCACTTTTTGTGTACACAATAAACTGATCCTTTTTGCACTTGAAGAGCCTCGGTTGTTCACCCTGGCTGCACGCGACTGACACCACTTCTCAGTGCCTGAAGCAGGAGCGCAAACCTTTCCACATTGTTAACGGTTAGATTTTATCCAAATTTAAACATGTTGCATAACTCTTTCAACTCTACATCAGGCTTTATTAAGTAAACGTTTTCGTGCTATCGTGCCTTCATCGGGGCGGTGTCTTGTTGTGTTTTCATTTTCATTTTCACACTCACACTGTTTAGTAAATTGCTAAGATCTTGATATCGTTACAAGAGTCCATCATGGTGAGAACATGAGTGGAAAGGTTATAAACAAACCTCCCAGTGTAGACATATTATTTAACCACTAACTTGGATGTTAAAACATAAATAAGCAAATGTTGCTTATACAAAAATAAATAGTGCACATCTATGAGAAGCACAGTAGGTGAATAGACAGATTAGGCAATGATTTTGTTCAAAACTGTTCATTTGATTAACTCAGTGTGAATTTTATATACCGTAGCACAAATTAGGGCTGCAAATAATTATTTTCATTATCAGTTAATCTTTCGATCATTTTCTCAATTAATCAATGAGTTGTAAAATGGTGAAAAATGTTAACGACCCCCAAAAGCCCAAGATCACTTTCTCAAATGTCTTGTTTTATCAATAACCCAAAGATATTTAGTTTACTGTCACGGAGGACTAAATAAACCAGAATATATTCATATTTGAGAATTTGGAAATGTTTTCTTAAAAGAAATGACTCAAATGTCTAATTGATGATTAAAAGTAGTTGGTGATTAATTGAATAGTTCACAACTAATGGATTTAATTGAGTAATCATTGTAGCCCAAAATCATGAATTCACCTCAAAGGGCTTTACAATCTAGCAACATATGACATCCTCAGTCCACATACCCGCAATGAGGGTAAAAAAAAACACAATGCCACAACAGAGAGCAGAAATGTGAGAAACCACAACCGGTGCAAATGACTTTCGGGAAAACCGAAGCACCTGAAGTAAAAGATTGTGGATCCGAATAATTCTGCCCTCAAATGGAGCTTGTGGAAAAGGAAAATGGATGTTGCTTTTGTGTTCACTGCCCTTCAGTGTCACGTTTAAGGACAGGTAAACAACAGAAAAAGCAGCTAAAAGGAATAAAAATAACTTCTATGAGCTTCAACGATGTAAGACATTTTTGTGTTCCGTTGCAAAATTTCCACTGAAGTTCTGAATTCATAAGAATTTGAGGGTCATTCAAATGAACTCCTTTTGTGAATGTGATTAACCAGACCCCCCTTGAAGGCATTGTACCACACAGTAGCACATGTGTTTGTTTCTCAAACAGAATTTCCCTTAAATATATCAACAATGCCTCAATGCTAATGAAGAAGTTCTTAATAAACAGATCTTCTGCTGTTTACCGTTGGATTGCCACTGGGATCCATATTTAAACAGTCTACCCCACACACACACACACACACAGTCAGGGCTCTCCAGGAGATAACCGTAGTTAAGTCAAGCTATTTCCTTTTCCTGTTTGTGTGGTGCCAGGCGAGCCACCCTGCTGCCACCGAGGAATGTTGATAATGCTGGCCCTGGGCCGTAATACACACACACACACACGCACAACACACCAACACACTCAGAGACACTAACAGACGACGCCCATGTTATTCCACCAACGGCCAAAAACTTAATACATGTAAACATGATGGGGAATAAACTCTTTGAAAAACAAAAAAAGCCTCCAGAGAAGACTAGACTTTGAATGACTTTGACCCTACATTGCCTCAGCTGACTTGAACACACACACACACACACACGCACGTACATGCACTCACACTCAATAGCGTCCCTCTTTCTCTCAGCTCCACCTTCCTCTCACTTTCCTGACCTTCCAGTCCAGGGTGGATGGAAAGAGACAGCAAGCCCACTGGAACCTTGGGCTGAGTTATGCAGGAGTGAGCTTTGAATAATTGTCCCGCAATATGAGTGTCTCTGATTAATTGCCTGAGATAAGGTCTGCTTTCCTCCCCACTCCTCCCATCTGTACTCCCCTCCCTCCAGCCCTCCCCAGCTCCAGCTCCCAGGCCTGCCTGCCTGCCTGCCTGCCTGAGCTCCCATAATCAGCCCGGACTACTGAGAGAGAGAAACTATTTAACTGACCCTGTCATCTTGGAGCACGATGATGGCTGTCCTAATTACTCAACAATAACAAAGGCCCTCATTTAGCTCTGACGGCTGCCTGCAATCAGCAGTTCTATGAATAACTTAACAAATAGGAATGAGGGGGGAAAAAACGTATTTACAGGCACATTAATTCAAGGCCAAAAGACAATACGTGTCACCTCCAGCTAACTCAGGATTCAGGTGACAATCAGTAGGTATGTGTGTGTGTGTGTGTGTGTGTGTGTGTGGTGTGTGTAGGCATGTTTGTGTGCATGGAAAGCCTCGCTCATGCATGTAAGTTAGGGTTTTAACTAATCAAACATAATTATTAGTCTAATGAAAGACATAATAAATCTATAAATGTCACCCAAGGGTTTGACGAGCGTTTTAAAATCTAGCACAAGAGCTACAGTAATTGTGGCTCACGCCTTGAGACGGATGCAGTGATAGTTTAAAAGTCAACATCCTACGAGTTCGGCACAGAGGTCGTCAAGTAAGCCTCCGCTTTGCACAGGGGTCCTGCAACGAGCTGTCAGGGTTTACTTTGCAATAATGACCCCCATCACTGTACATTATCCTGCTTAGTACATGGCTAATTACTTAAGACTAATTTGACACAAAATATGGATTTGAAAATGATTTTATTGCTCCCACTGTGGTCCTCTGATCAGGATTGCGTCCATAGCAACGGTCTGTTTCTCATGTTAGCAGTCTGCAATTCAAAAATAACAGACTAGATAGAACGTCGTAATTGGCCAATCAGAACTGAGAATTCAACAAAGTCCTTTAATAATTTCGCTATCTAATCTAACATTTCAATGCCAAAGAGTACAAGTGTCAGTCCCTCTTTGACCAATCATTGTAGTTTCCGGCACTAAAGGTTGAGCCATACGTCACCAAATTTGCAAAACTTCTAGTTTTGAAGATGTAGACCGTTCAGACGTATCTCATATTTACCCTGTCCAAACAGTGCGATCTTATTCTCACTGGAACAAGTAATTATACTAATTGTAAAAAAATAAAAGCAAATATTTGTGCAATTTTCATTCTCTCATGCAATTTCGTTGCAAAAAATGGCATCACATTTTCAAAGCTGCTGTGAAATCTGACATTTTAGGCCAAAAAAGCCCACAACTGAAGTGTTTTCTTAGCAAAAGGTAATATATATTTAAAACAAAAACCTTTTAAAACATGCAGTGTTCCTCAAAATTGTACTTAAGTAAAATTGTTGTTCCCAAGGTGGCAACAAATATAATAATGATAGTAAAACATATTAATAAACATGAAATCCCCTCAAGAAAATACCACCAAAATAAAAGAGAACTTTAAATTTTTTTTTATCTGGGTAATAAATGTAAAAACTAAATAGCGTGGACTTCTGGGATTCTGGATCACCAGGGTGCAGACGGTGCTTTTCAGTTCTACAAAAACCTTGCAATAGTATTAAAAAGAAATACTATCCTGATATTAAATGAGCAGCATTTAAGCATTGAAGTATTGATTACCGTAGTATTGACTCTCTGCAGACTTCTCACAGATAAGCAGGGTTATTATCGATTAGACCACAGTGCATTATATCCATCGTATTAGATTTACAGAAATATCAGCCTGACGTACTAGTCTGAGCTCCGTCTGTGTGTTTAATTGTGTGTCTGCATGTTTCAGAAGGCGAGGAAGCCATCCGCTGCCCAGAGTATCAGCTTCTGTAACCACAGATAGCACCTGGACTTTGTTGAACAGACTATTTACATATCAAACACCCTCCCGCCTGTTGTCACGCCCCGCATGGAAGACACAGGCAGAAAAGAAGGGCATTTCCTCGAGGAAAATATAGAAACTAAACAAGGAAGTGAAAAGAGTTATAATGGAGGCGGGCGAACTGTGTGGAGCTCCGTTTACTGATAAAACACACCGGGCCTTTATAGTGTTACAATAAAATGGCAGACCTGGACACACACAAACAGGGCAGTGAAGACAAGTTGTATAAAGTTTGACTAGAATTTCAGAGGGTTTGGGGAGAGAAGATAGAGCGAGAGAGGGGAGAAAGAGGATGTGAAAGGGGGAAGGGGGGGAGAGATAGATGGGGAGGGGGAGGCGAAGCCGAGCGTACACTTGACACTCAGCTAATGGTAAATCCTCAGCTTTATACTGTAATTTACTGCCGAGCCTTCGGGCCAAACTGCCTTTGAAGTGCTACGAAATGTCAAATCAATTATTACTTAAATGAAAAAAAGAATTCAATTTACGCGTTTCATGATAATCGGTAACATTTCATGATATAAAAAAAAGCAAAGCAATTTGAGGCGATTTGAGCCCCGGCTCCATTTTTTTCTCAGCAATTCTCCTTTATTCATCCTACTCAGATATGCTGATTGGAATATAAAGTTGTTGATGATTGCGTCTTTTCTTCGTCTTCTCCTTTCTTGTGTCATCATGATCGCAGAGTAAGGAAAATCAATTTGGCAGCATAATACTCTTCATCAATTGGAACTGAGTGATAATGATGTTCTACACCTGTGAGTGTGTGTCGGTGCAAGTGTGTGTGTGTGTGTGCTTGGTGAGCTGCGTTAGCAAGAGTAGCGTGGAACAATACGCCTTCTTCATGATTCATTACGTTCTAATGTCGCTGCGTGAATAAAGACGGCGCAGGCCCACTGAATTACACACTCCTCACACTAATGGCTCTGTAAAATAGGCCAAAACCGGCGTGCACGCAGTCGTCCTCCTCCCCACGCTGCCCTTTGTTCACGGACAGGTAAAGCAGACGATCCATGAAGTGTGCAGCTTTTCTCAACGACATGCTGCCGATGACAATATTGCCGGTAACGTCTGTATCAGCAGACTGTGGCTTGTATGAGCGGGCGTCATCGTCCTCTGACTATAAATGAGACTTTTGATCTTTCCACGATCAGCTCTTTTGGAGATT
This sequence comes from Dicentrarchus labrax, assembly GCF_905237075.1. Lineage (NCBI taxonomy): Eukaryota > Metazoa > Chordata > Actinopteri > Moronidae > Dicentrarchus > Dicentrarchus labrax. The sequence goes on along the minus strand of NW_026136724.1, from coordinate 18,438,779 downwards.
TGAGTGAAAAGGGTGATTTAAAGGGCCAGTTCACAGAAATTATATGGGGAAAAAACATGTTTTTTTTTTGTGTTCCTTAACCGTGCAGATAGCTGAGGTTTTGAGAGATCCGAAATTTCTGCTAGGATCCCAATACAATGGAGAAGGAATTTATTTGTAAGTTTATTTTCCTCCAAATATTATAACCAATATATAACCAAATATTATATGCATTATAAAATATAGGTTCAATGTAAGTGAAAAAAGAAGTGTTTTGTTTGTGGTTTGAGTGAACTGGCCCTATAAATATGGCTTTACTTGGATATCTTGGATGAGTAGTTTAGCTCTTTTTATTCTGTTTCTAAAACCTTTAATCAACATCTGAATGTTTGTGTAGTGAGTGGTACTTTGATCAATTTGGGGTTTTAAAGGCCAAAACTTGTACTTTTGTTTTTTGCTTGTTTTTAAAATTTCCAACAAGGTGAAAGTTCACTTGTTGTGGACGGTTCACTGAAGTCGCCTTACAGTGACAACTTATTGATTATTGATGTCAATATAAAATGTATTTTCAACATCACAGAGGACTTTACAACCAATCAGTTTCAGCTTTCCAAACTGTCTTTTGAAATTAGAAATAGAAAAAAAATCCCTTTGCCTCTTGTATGCTTCTTGTTAAGCCTGTGACTTAAAAACCTAAGTGTACCTCTTTTTAAAAAAATGTATCTACTAGGTTCACATTGTACTTCATGTCAAATATTGTTTCACTTGGTCCCTCCCCCTCAAAATATGACGCTGCAGGTTCCCTTCTCCTGTCATTTGTGGATGCACATGGTTCAGTGGTCTAGTTAGCAATAATAAATATGCAACGCCCCTGTTAGACTTTCAAAATAAAGCTTTGGTTAACATTGTGGAACGGTCACAGTTTGATTAAGGTTTCGCCACAAAAACTACTTGCTTAGGTTTAGGAAAAGATCATAAGTTACATTACGTATGTGACGTAACTTAAGTACACGAATAAAACGTAACTAACATACCTCACAGACCTAACATAAGTATATTACTTAAATGTTGATGAAGTCCCGTGTTTGTTTGAGCCATCCATCCACACTATCATTTCCATATGTTCTTTTCTTTTTCTTGAAAAACCAGTGTTAAGTCATATTGTGAAGCTGACCAAGCTGCAGTATTTGCCGACTTCAAAGTGAGACAGGGTGCAAACGACAGCATTTCTGAGAATTCTAAGTGGGGAAAGATGATCTATCTAAGCCAACGCAATAAATGTAATAAAAGGTTACCATTGTCTCTTATATTGTCTCAGCCCTGGCAGGAAGGAGACCACTCAGACAGTCTAGGTGACTCTTGCCCTGAGTCAGCTGCAGACTGGAAGGAGGCGGGTAAAGGTGTAGAACAAGAAGTTGGTAAGGAGGGAGAAAAGAGGAAAAGGGGCAGACAGACACACTGCCAAGCACCCACATCTCTTTCTCTCTCTGTTCCCTCCCTTTGTGTACCGTGTGGAATAACATACCTTTTTCTTCCCTCCTCCCCTCCCTCTCTGTAAAGCGATCAGGGCCCCCGATAGTGATGGCGATTACAAAACCACAGGAGCAAAAACAAAGTGTTTTTCAGCTCCTGTTTTTTCAGCGCCTGGCGCCACCCGGAGTATCGTAAACAATAAACATGGGCCAACGCTAGGCCATGCTGCGTTTTTTTTCTCCCTTACCTGATTCACTACGGGGCGGCACAAACACATCATCACAGGTACAGTGTGTCATTGTGAGCAATTGCTGGTGCATTCAGAAGCAGAGCGTGCAGGGTTGAGTGACAGCTATAAGTCTGCACACTTCCTGTGAACTTTTCGTCAACTGAACACAAGCGAACGCGGGCGGCCTCTGCGAAGTTTGGCTTTTCCGTCTCTTATCGACCTCACCTGTCCTTTGTCCACACAACCTGAGGTCTTTTACAAAGACTTGCCACCAAAATAAACACTTTTACAAGCATGCGTGTGCTGCCTTTTGTTGAATCGAGTGTTAAAAAAGCGTCCTTTCCATCGGCACAGCCTCCCTAATCTTTACATCTGCCGTGGCCGGCTCGCAGCCCCGGCTTGCGTCGAAGCAGTTCTGTTAAACGGTGGACTCGTAGCAAATTGACTATTACTTCAAAGTGGCCTGTGATTATGTCCCTGAGTGATTAGGGGGGCTGTTAAGAGGGAGCCACTTGAGCATTGCCAGTGAACCCGTGAAGGAATGCGGCTTGGTGCCGACGAGCGAGGGAAAACGCCGCCGGAGACGCACAAATCCCACAAAGGCAACGGCCGTGCAGCGCTGCACAGAACTCAGGGCGGAGGAGCAGGAAAGGGAAAGAGAGAAGAACTTGTACCTGCACAAGAGTTAGAAAGTAGCCGCACAAAGTTGAGAGTCAATACGAGACGTCAGAAGGGATGAAATGAAAGATTTAGATATAAAATGAGACTCAAAGAAATAAAAATCCTTCCTAGAAATGAGTCAACACGGAAATGTTGTGATGTGTAGACGAACACGTACACAGTTAAAGCAGAGAACACTCAGGGCGGCAAAATCATTAGCTAAGCACATCAGGGGACAAGACCTCCAAACACTTCCATTACATTCCAATTGTTACCAGATTTTCCAACTTTTCAGCACCAAACTGTTCTTGTTTGCCCTTTTTCCCCTTCATCTCCACATCAAACGGACAATAGAGACAAGCAGAAAGCAGAGGAGGAGGGATGAAAGACAGGGAGGGAGAGAGAGACTCCGGCAGTAGAGAGACCCGGGGAGCGAGGCCCCGAACGCCTGTTTTAATGGGAATAATAAGCTTCTATCTCAGGCAATTAAGTCTGCATTCGATACTTATCTCAGAGCAGAGGTCCACTGTGCCATCTAAAGAAAATGTTTGCGTTTGAAAAACTCCATCACATAAACAAGATAAGGAGGAGAACACGTATGCGTGCCGCCTATCGCATCCAACCTCGGCTTTGTTCTTGGCGGGATAAGTGACTCTGAAGCAGGTTTTCTGGACCGGCTAATGTCCTCGATCCCTCTGTTACCAATATACTCCACATGCTGCCAGTTTACAGCCATAGAAACAGAAAATAACAAGATGGGAACAGTACAGGTTCAGAGTTCACTGATACAGAATAAACCATTTGTGCAAATATGGGTTTTTGAAGCAACATAACAGACGATTATTGATTGATTTCTGGGTTAAAACTGGACTAAATTAGCTTGAAAATGGTGTCGTGTCATATAGGCTAACTGTTGTTTCATTAGCATTTTAATGAATATATTTCAGTATAAATCAGGTCTTAACTACATGTGGAAATATAGTAATTTAACTATATTCAACTTATTAAAATGAAACAATGCAACTCCTCCTTGTCACAGGTTGACATCTAGTTGCGTGCAAAAAATGTTCTGTCTCCAGAGACAAAAGGAAAAACTATTCAATGTGACACTAAAAAGAATGATTGAGGGTGAAAAGCCATAAAAATTAAATAATATTTTGTACGAGTTGGACCCCTCAGATTTATCTTGTGACCCCTTTAGGGGTTGTGACCCCCATGTTGGGACACCCAGTAAATTAATTAAACAATGCCTATATAGACATCTAAGATTAGGTTTTCAACCAAATGTTAGTCCACTTGTGGCCTGCAAATCATTAAATCCATGCTTATTGGAAAGTAATAACTACTAAAGAAATTATTATTATTATTATTATTAATTATTCATTAGTAAGGAAACTCTGGGTGGAAATATGCATTTAAACGTACAGTTAATTAAAAAAAAATAGATTTAAGAAAGGAATTTGTGAAAAGCACAACAAACAACTGATGTCCATTAGGGCTACACTAATGTATAATTTTCTAACTATATATTCCCTATATATAATACAGTACAGCTATATAACTATGAATATGTGATCCTGTAATCGCTGTACGAGCAGCTCCGTTAAGTGTCAGACTGGGTGATGTTTAAAGATAATGGTTTTTTGTTATCTGTGCAGACACCAAGGCAAGAACATGAATGTGTCTTCATTCCTGTCAGTTTTTCTTCATGAATCACAGCGGCTCCATCAGCGGGTCACATCTATCGCTTTTGTCTTCACCCGGGTCACGAACTTCACCCATCCACTGTTACCTGTGTCAGATACACCATGTGTCCTGAAATACTGCATGCCAGACATTCAGACCTACAGTACAGTACAGGGTCATGACGGAGTCACAGTTAGACACACCAGTTGCATCTACACAAGCACACACCGCCCAGGGGCGTGGCGTTTTTTGTACTGTATGTGTATATTGATGATTCATTGTTGATTATACAAGATTGTAAGATAGATAAACAGACATCATAGATGTCATTTCTCAACCGTACATGTCAAATATTAACTGGTTACAGCTTCTAAAATGTGAGGATTTGATGTTTTATATGTGACAGTCAATAAAATATCTTAATTCGACTTTTTTTTTATGATTAATCAGCAATGAAAATAATTGTCAATCATCCCTAATTTCCTCATTAAATTTCTTCTTAAGGAGTTCACAAAGTTACAAAAAACTTCTTTATTTATTTTGATATATTGTTCCCGGCTCTTAATTAAAACTATTTGATGAAGACACTGAGTGAAATACTCCCAGAATTACTCCACCATTACATCAAATGGAAATATTAAAAGACCAAAATCTTTTTTGCATGAAAGACAAAGCTATTTATTTGCAAAAAGGAAAATGTTGTACCCCAACTTGAGACTAATTTAAATTTCAAATAACAGAAACTGTTATTTTAAATAAATCTTATATTTATTATTATAATTAATATATAAATAAAATATTGCAACAACTGGGTGATATTTTGATAGTATATGAGGAAACACACCTTTTTTATAGCCACTGCTGTTATTAGTAGTAGTAGTAGTAGTAGTAGTAGCAGTACTAATGTTAGCATTTGTGGTAGTATCCACCCTATTATGACTGTAATTTTGTGGAAAACAGTTTATATTTTTATTTCTTAACTTAATATAAATATCTTAGCCAACATGTAACCAAATCTGATCCAGAAACGTCAGCTGCCACAGACCTCTCCAGTGTCTCTGAGGTGTAACGTGGCCTAAAGTGGACTGGACCCGGCTCTTTTTTTTTGTATGTTTTCCTACAGGTCGGGACATGGAGGCCAAACCAACACACTGAGGCCCCTCTGACGCTGAGAGCCAATGCCACCGTGGGGTCACGACCCCGGCCAGAGTGTCTCATAGGTCACGGGGTCGGGTCAATCGGAGGGGAATGTTATCAAAAGCATCAAGAGTTTATTTGTTTAATTTTCCGTCAAACCCTGGTGTCTGCCTCTGATCAAGATGACTGCGGATTACTAGAAGAGGAGGAAAGAGAGGCCGAGAGAAAATTGAGGGAGAGAGAGAGAGAGAGAGAGCCTACTGCTTCAAATTAGGCTGGAAAAATAATCCTGCGTTGCCTCAACTAAACACCATACTTTAAACTTATTGTCAAAAGTCAAATAAGCTTTACAAACCACAAAAACACTCCAGGGCTGTGCAGCCGGAGGAGGCTGCGATTCACATGAAGGTCACTCCAAGTGTCATGAATATTTTTCTCTTTCCAAACCCCTTTTTCTATTTTCTCTCTCATTCAATCTGCTAAACCACTTACACACAGTGAGGACCAGACAAGTGTCCAATTCATAAACACTGATCTGATCTAACGCTCCAAATGAAAAGCTCATAGAAAGACGAGTCGTACAGGTTTTCACAGAATATTAAACTTCCTTTTATGTCTTCGTGAGGGTTTGATCACTTTGACTGCAAGCTGCCAACTGTACCTACAGATCCCTGAAGTCATTTTACAGGTCATGTGTTTATCTTATGGAAAAATAAATTGCTTTTACTTTTTTTCTTTCCTCAGAAATTATGGAAATGTATAGTTTAACTATTACCTTCCTTGTCACAAAATATGTCATTGAACTGCACCAAATACACTTAAACCTACAATATAAAGTGCAATTTCTATTCATACAAATGACCTAAAATTAAGCGTGCTAAGAAAAATTTAGTTTAATCTTAGGGAGACTTTATTTAAAAACTTAATTATATTTTGTGTGTATGTTGACGTGTATAGTAAATGTTAGGATCGGGGCAGAAGAACTATTCTTTGCTTCAGTTAAAGTAGCAATACTTCAAAACACTTAAAAAGTAAAAGTAAAGTAAAAGTCCTACATTCAAAATCTTACTTATCACCAAACAAGAAGTACATGTTATGCACCCTCCCCTCACTAGAATAATGAAAACATTTTTCTACAATCTACAATATAATCTTACAACACTGGAATTTATTTGAATTTAAATTTTCTAAGAAAATAAAACTTTATGGACTCAATTCCAGACTAAAATTATTTAATAAAATGTTTTTATTTACATTTGCATCATATGTCTTGTATGATAAGTATAAAAGCAGAAAATGGAAACAATTAAAGGACTTCAAAACTGTACGTATGTACTTAGTTACATTTCACAGATGGTTCATAATTGAGGATAAAAAAAGACCTTTACTCTCAATTATATTGGTTTAATAAAAGAAGTTGTCACACTCATCAAATGTATGGTGTTATATGAGTGGCCTAACAATGTAAACTTACTTAAGTTAATAAACTTAAATACACAGCAGTCTACACAACAAACAGAAAAATCATGATTGTAGTTAGATTTAATGTTGCTGCATGAGTATAAAACTAACAAATGTTTAACTGTATGCATACAGAAATGCAAAATGATCTTCTCGTGCATGAAGACAAAGACACAGCAGACACAGCAGCTACAGTTTAACAGATCTCAGACTCTGAGGGACCCCAGCGTCACTTTAACCAAACCAGTAAACTTGACAAACCATCCACGTCAGGACAAAGAAAAACTGCCGGTGGCCTTAACCCCCATGTGGTAGGACAACAAAACCTCCGAGTGACTTTTCTCCCCCCTTCGACGCTTGAGGGGGTGATGCCGCAGGAGGCAACGCAACAATACGCTTAATTTGCTGTGTACCTGGGAAGGTGTGTGTGTGTGTCCCTGTTTTTGTGTGTGTGCGTTGAGATACAGCGAGAGCCCAAACAATGCGGCGCCAGCAGTCTGCCCTTCCCTTGAGAACGTAACGGCTGAGTGCCATTGGAAAGAGAGGACGACGGGAGGGGTGAGGTGAGGGAGGGAGCGGGGGCAGAGGGAGTGGGTTGCTTAATATCTGTACCACGGAAAGGAGGCAGGTAAAGGCCTAAAGTTTAGGCTTGTGATGCCGCTTTGTCTGCACCAACAGGGCAATGAAATAGTGCGACTGTGACTCAAGCTGACTAACACAACTCGAGTTACTCAGCGGGCACATGCAAATATTCTCGCACAAATAAAATCCGCCCAAAACAGGGACTTCCTGTCATTCCCCTACTCTAAAAAAAAAAGGAACAATCTTACAAGAGAATGTCCAGCACTTCCAAATAAATTCACTCTATCTCCACATTTCTACTTCCGAAAAACCCCTCAGCGCCATACGATAATCCTACTGTGCGATGCCAACGCAGAGGTGCTGTCTAAATTCTCATTTTAATCTGTAGAGGAGGGAAATGGATGTATGAGAGAATATGAAAATAGGGTGAACTCCAAAGCCCCTGTGCTTACTCCGTCAGAAATGCATTTCTGCTGCGCTCGGCACAATCCTAATGCCAAAACATTTACCCACAGTCCTGCTGGCCTCCCCCGAACCAGGTTCCACTTCAGTTCATTCATTTTTAAATCAAATCTTTTTAAGTCATGTTTTAAAAACAAAAGAACCGTAACTGGCCGAGTTCAGTCTCGAAGGAGGAGGGAGGGGAGACGTGCTGGAGGAGCCAAAAATGACTGAAACTCAATCTGGTTATGGAACGCTCTTTGTTTTCATTGACTCACGACTGATTCTTAAACACTTTTTATACACTAACTAGTTAGACAAATATAAAAATCTCGGAGTGAAAATATTTTTGCCTGATCGTATACATTTTACATGAGAGGCCCCCAAGGTGGACGACCTCTCCAGTTTTCTCTGCAGGAGGGGATTAAAGTTTCATCCTGCTCTTTCTGTATCAAAACTATCAAAGGGGGGTTGGACATGTCAGCGGGGCTTCCGTCGGCGTACTCCCCCCTTTTTTCTCCAAGCTACGCCTGTCAATATCATTCTTTCCAGTTTGATGGAAGAATCCAAGTCAAACCTCGCTGATTCAAAAACACAACCCTAATAAAAACAAAAGCCGCGCTGTTCAGACGGCTCTAATTCCCTTGACAGCCTTCCAGCCAGTCCCACTTAGGTTATTATGGGCTATAAATACGCTGGTTACCAGGGCTAGAATGTCAACGCTGTTTGCCCTCGTTAAGACACATAATTACCTCATTTACATCTCGTTTCCTCCCCAAAATCGGATGCCATTATGCGCCTCCGCACTCGGCTCCCCCCACCAGTCCTCTACCGACCATTAAAGTCATCATCCAATCAGCTTCCGAGCTGCGCGTTGGGAAAGGAAAGGCTCCCATGAGTTAAACCGGGATGGGAGGCTGGACAGAAACCGGCAGAGAAAAGGCTCATGGGAGATGAGATGCTCAGACGGGAAGTGCAAGCAAAGGATATTTCCTGGGCAGAAAGTCTTAGTGGAACCTCCAGAGGCTGCAGCAACAGAGCTGGAAAGTCAACATGATTTGTACTTTTCAACAGAACTCGCAGTGTCCCGGCCGGTTTAAGATGATACGTTTCAACAGCCAAGACAAGCCAGATTGAAGCCAGAGACACATTTTGATATTGTTGAACATAATTATGCATCTGTATATTTCGCTGTTTTGGTTCGAGTTCAAATGTCTTAGTTTTCCGTCATCTGCATGCTTCAGTGGTAATAAACATTAAACCTCCTCTCTGACTACAGATACTAAATATTATTAGTAGTGAAAGTATTTTTAAAAAAACCAGGAAGTAGAGCATTTTCCACCCTTCCACTGAAATGAATTAGCCTAACTGTGCATGCAAATATTGTGTTTGGATACAATTTTGGTTTCCAAGGTCCACTAACCACTTTCCCAGGAATAAACAGTACCACCTACGTCTGCATGTCAGATTGCGATAATTTGTTAAAACACAAATTTAAGAAAATGCATAATTTTAACTGAAACATTAAACATATTTAAACAGACAACAGGAACAAAATCCAGGAACTACATACGTACTTTAGGGCCCTAACAAGCTCAGCTTTCATTGCACTTTAGTGGTTCAAAACCAACATGCAAATAAAACACTAACCAGCAACAAGATTGCTTAGCTTAGCATAAAGTCTGGTTCTGTCAATAGGCAACAAAATCTGCTACGAGCGCCTTTAAAGTTCACTTTTTTGTTTAAACTAACAAGATATAATTAGTGAGCTGTAGGTGGGCGGACTTTGTTTCCTTTGGACAGAGTGAGGTTACATGTTTTCACTGCTAAAGCCAGGCAAAGGTAACCCGCTGGCGGCTTACTCAATGGACAGATATGAAAGTGGTATTATTGATATCATCATCTATCGCAAGATAGCGATTAAGTGTATTTCCCAAAATGATAAACTACTCCTTTCTGATTCCTTTCACTACAGTAGAGGGGAAAGTTACAGCTTTCAGTCTTAAAGACAATGAGCCTGAGAAATATGTGCCACAGTCTGTTTCAAACCAAATATTTCAGGATGAATATCAGCGGCTATGACCCAGCAGTAACCCTCAGGGCCAAGCACGGAGACACACAAACACAAAAACCTTCGTACTTATAGAAAATACAGACAAAACATCACTATGTGGAGCGTGCAAGGAGAGATATGTGTGTGTCAGAGGACAAAATAATCTGTAGAGGAGATCGGAGAGACTTCATTCCTCACATCGTTGACGGGTTCCAGCCTCTGTGTGTCCACATCATCCGCCAAAATCAACAACGAAAACAACAACGATAGATAGAGGCTGCTTCCCTCTTCCTTCTTATCCCTCTCTCAATGCTTTCCTCCCTTTGCTGTTGCCTCCTTTCTCTTCTTTACTCCTTCATGCTCCCTCCTACAAACTATCTTTACCGGCTTACCGTTATATGGTGGGAGTCTAGTATATTGTGTGTGTGTGTGTGTGAGTGTGTGTGTTATAACAGTATTACAGCAGTTGTGTATGAAAACAGCAGATAAGAGAGCAGGATGATGAAATGTGAAGCAACAACACATGACCCAGCTTAAAGATCTCTGATAAAAACAAACACGCTATATACTGTATCTACACACACATAGCCACATAAGCACACACGTCTGAATACACGTGTACACACACAAGGTATACATGCATTTCAACAGATAAATACACACAAGCTATGAACCAAATGTTACACACATTGATTGTGAACAGAAATGCACGGTGCATTTGGGATTTTTGGGTGTCTATCTCTGCATGTGGATGTGTGTATACGCAAACAACCGCACATCCATGGGTGTGTGTTCAATAATGACACGTGGAGGCCAGTTCAGCATTGTAAATGAAAAACACTTGATAAGATCAGGGAGACAGGCCGAGTGACTTAGGTTTATGTGGTGGGTAGAGGGGATTGGGGTGGAGGGTTAAAGCAGGGGATCATGGGAAGAGGCATGAAGGTGTACACTAATTTTCACTGCTGCAAACTGCCTGAAGTCTGCAGCCAAGTCCAGTGTAGAGAACTTTCGTTACAGCACGAGAGGAGAAAGAGGTGAGGGTTTTTATTAAGTAGACGTTTATGTGTGTGTATTGAAGGTTTGAAATGCTTTTGAGACGAAGAGTTTTAAAGGGTGTGTGCATTTCCAGAATTTAAAACGAAAGTCAACACAAAATATCGGCAGATTCGATCTATAAATAACAGGGTTTTTTTTGCCAATTTTGCCAATGACAAGGGAAAGGCCAGCTTCCATCTGTGCACCATGCATAGTGTGAATGCCACCAACAAGCCAGCTTTAGCATTAGCTGCAGGCTCGCTAAGGTTTAATTTTGGAATAATTACAGACATTGGGGCACCAGTTACAAAACCACCTGGCAGGAAAACCGCTAACTTTTAGTTTTATTCACAATGCTCTTGCCAGGGGGAGGCGAGTTAGATATTCGGATATTAAACAGCATAAAAGTATTAGGCATTTTATCTCTTCTATAACTCCTCCAGAGAATTTCTCATCTCACTGTTTTTGTTTCTAAGCTTATGCTGACTTGTTAGTTTCAAAAGTAAAGTAACACATAAATCGAGAAGCTGATGATGACTGAAGACCTTGCGTACTGATGACCTACAAAATGCAGCAATACTGATAGACCAGTAGCCAGTGGGTAGGCCAGTTCCAGTCCTAGCCCAGGTGTTTGGGACCCACAGAAGTAAATCTCCAAGGTTTATTTAAATTTTAATTTCTGTTATTTCTTGTATGTTGTCCACAGTGCACTTTTGCCAAAGGTTGACCTCAAACTATACCAGTTTGAGTGAGTGTGTGTGTGTGTGTGTGTGTGTGTGTGTGTATGTATGTTATCAGTGCATTTATCAGAACTGTTCTGCTTTAGCTTCTTCCTGTCTTGTGAAGAATTTCGAATTCTGTATTGAAGTGAGGAAAACACACACACACACACACACTCACACAAACACACACCAATCAGTGGCTAGTTCTCTATCTGATGTGGAGTTGATCATGGTGGCATATAGAGGGTCTCCAATGAATTCACACACACATCCACACACACTCAGCCATTTGGTCTGATAACAGCAGTTTGGGGGGGAAAGGGGAAGTTGAGGGACAGATATGTTTTTTTCCGGATGGACAGGTATGGTTTTGGCCACGCTCCGCTACTCCGGGACACGTCGGTGATTGGCATGGAGGCTGGGTTGCCTCCTCCACTGACAGATTATTCATATCACCTAGTTAGGTTTCATGAAGCAATTATATGTCTTCACACTCCGCCAACTTTGGGAATGGCAGACTATAGAAACACACACTATACGGTCTCTGATGGTGGGAAATGCCTGTCACTGAGGAAGAGGAAGGTGGTTTTTCTGGGTTCAGGGCATTAAAGTAAGGTATTTTCATTCTGAATATATGTCTGTTTTAATTATCTTCATCACAGATTTCTGTAACATGTTAGTGATTCAAACTATGGACAAAAAAATTTATATTTGCTGCTTGAACGACAGCCTATAAGGTAAGACGTAATGTAGTTTACATCTTCTATTACCTTGCAATGAACTGAAGAAGATCAGGGCGGAATTGGCATGAACAGTGACTGACTAACAATTTCCTCAACTGGAATTCCAAGGAAGACGATGCCACATTCCTTGTTTGATTCTTAGGAAGTTAAGCAAAAAACAAATGCAGCAAAGATGTTGCCATAGAGTCACACATCACACTGTTTCTCACTGTTTTTCAGAAGAACTTCTCTTGGCTACTTGAAACTGCTATAAACATAAAGTGAAAACTACTTTAATAATTTAACAAAATTTGCCACTGCAGGTATCATTTCTGGATGCAGTTGTATCTTAAGAAAGTTTGGGATCCTATACTTGAAAGAGTTTAAAGTAGGGACATCCCAATCCAATCTCAACGATCCGTATCAGTACCAATTAAGACTTACTGATGGTGTCGGCTATATTGAGCTTTATTGACCCGATCCGATCTTCTGTGTTACGTCAGCTGTCACACAGCTTTCATGCACGCTGCAGCCGAGCCGACACAGCCACACTTAACACAGCTCTGCAAATACAACACAAGCCCCGGGAACAAAAAGCTAGTAAGAGTAATTAATGAATCAATACCTGTACAATATCTGTACAATATGGATTAGTATGCTTCAAAACAAACTAGTTCATATGATGTGTCATCCAACAAGGTTTAAAGCTAAAAGTGCACCTACAAAGGGCAAAGTACCCACAAATATCTTTGACACCTCCACCCACCCGATCAATGACAGCGTGACGGGGGTGTGCTTCTCGGATTGTCAGTCATAGTAAGTTACAGTAAGTTACAGGAAATACTTTTCCGTATGCTGTCAACTATTTTCCTTTATGATTAATGATTATTAATGTCAATCATGTATTCAGTGTATCAAAAGACCGGTTCAACATTTCGTGAAGTGCAAAAAAATATTTGCCTTCTTGCCCAGAGTTAGATGAAAAGGTCAATGTCACGCTCCGTACGATAAATTAGCTTAGCTTAGCACAAAGACTGAAAACAAGGGGAAACAGCTAGTTCTGGAGTATTTCTCTATCAGTATGTTCCTGGAGTCTGCTCACAGTCGACAATTACATTTATTTCCCAAAACAGCCCAAATTGAGAAGAGAAATTCGAGAAGGAAATCCTCACATTTAATAACCTTTAACTGAATGTTTGCTAGGCCTATTTGTACCTTATGATAATCAAAAAATATTCCCTAAATGAACTAAAATGGTAAGTTTGATTGATTAATAGTGTATAATGTTAATTGACAAGTAATCTATGCAGTACTTTTCAAATTATTAAAAAGGTTCAGACCTGCTGTACGTATAATAGTATGTCCATGGTGCATTGCAACATTTCACTTTGACACACAGTTTCTATCACACTCTCTCATACCTGTATTTTATTCTCATGTAAGTTTTAATCCCACTGAAGAGGGTGGTGTAAAAGTAATCAAAAAGTCACTAAACTACACTAAAGCAATAAGGACATTTCCACAGATGTTACCAAACATAAATAAACTTCCATTCCCTGGGAATGCCCCATTAACCCTGTTAAATAGCGAAAGGTTACATAGTCATAACTTGCCTTTATGTGTCAGTGTAGGCAGTGATTAGACAGAATTGGCCTATGATTACTCAACAACCAACGGCTGCACAAGAAATCTGTGGAGCCTGACTGCCTCTGAAAACAGAGTCATATGCCGCTGAAAGACGTGCACGCATTGGCAGCGGCAGCACGAACACATGTCGCTTCTAGCTAAAAATGATAAAAATAAAGAAAACACACACATAAACCTGAGTTTAACATGTGACCGTTCTGCAACCTGCAATGACATCATGGGAAAACTGTCAGGTATACAGATCTTTTTGTTTTTGGCAACACCACCTGCATTAACACGGACATATAGAAGGGTTAGAAGGGTGATTTGAGCTCCCTCTGTCCTCTTCACACACACACACACGTACACACACATACACACTAAACTGTGCACAGCCCCGGTTCTCACACCATCAGCTGTGACCTGGTTAGCTTTAAGCCGCTGTTTGAGCCTGGCCCTTAGTTGAGGTTGGCTGCTCAGACAGGGCAATAGTTTGCACTCACACTCACACACAGAAACATACACACACTGGCCACTGTGGCTAATTGAATGGCCAGGGCAGGAGGTCCAGGTCTTTATGCTCATGGAGAGGAGCCATGAATATTTCTGTTTCATTTGGACTTCACACACTGAAGCTGTGGGAATAGGTGAATGAGTGTGGGAACGAACAGCTGCAGGCTTTTGAATATTTACCTTCCTAAAAGGCTCTGTAGGGTGAGAGTATGTACCTGTATTGCAGAATATAAGATGAAGAATTCATTCTGTGTGATTATAAAATTGCTGCACAATTGATTAATACAACACTGGTTGTCTGTGGGAAGCTCTTAAACTGAACGACCAACAAATATTCCAAGTAATATAATAATACAAATATCTGCAAAATATTTATACTGAATGTATTGGCAAAACATTCCCTGACAGCATGTTTTATTTGTTGACTTATTGTTCACAAAGGCAACTAAAACATGAAGTAAGTCTTTATGGTTAGGTTTAGGCAATTAAAATGTCTTAAAGTTAGGGAGAGAACGATGTCTTGGTCAAATATTGAAAAAGTCGACAGTGACGAAGTCGTGGTTTTTTAAAAATCTGTAATTTTACTTTTACTTGGTGATCAACAGGTGCATGCTGGATCTGGTTAACATGTTAAATGCTAAAATGCTCATGGTGGATCCTCCTCAGGATGCATTTGCATGTTTGTGTCTGAAGCTGCTGGGAAATTCTTACGGTTAATGCGTTTCCTTGTTGTCTGCCTTTATTCCACTGTTAGGTTATTTAATTATTAGGTATCCTAATAATAATAATTGTTGTATCCAGAGTGGTCGTCTGTTATTTTTGTGTAATTGTCTGAGTTTTATCCTTGTTTCTGGTTAATTCTAGTGAGAATACACTGAGGTAAGGCAGTTGTATAATTGATAATCAGCTGTGTGCATGCAATTTGTATTTGTTGACATGTTAATGCACTTAAGTCTAAAACTTTTAATTAATTGAATATATTTATCATATCAAATCATCTACCCACCCTTCCTTTCCGTTGAAAATGTATGTATGTGTAATGTTTAATCACTTTTAATCTGAGCACAATTCATTTTACTTAAAAACTTCTTAAAAAGTCACAGTACCTCTGCTTGATTCAAATATTCTAGTCAGTGTTGCAGTGGTGCCTGTAGACGTGGGTATACTCTTAATTTATCCCCCAATTTTTTTCAAGCTGCCCATCCAGCAAAGGATAAACGTCCTATGTTATAAACATGGTGACAAAGTGTTTGCACATTGTCACTTAACTTCTGCTGCTTGACTTCAGGCAGTAAGGATCATTATGAAAAAACTACTTAATTATGCATTCTGAGTAGAGTATTCCTGATTCCTTACTCCATCAGCTCATGAAAACTATATCATGCCTTTCCCGTCCTAGGAAGAAAAATCTTCTTGCATCATTTAGAAGTGGATATACCAAATCCAGACTGAAAAAGTGGGTATACTTCCTATACCTGCATATACCCTGCACTACACCACTGATTCTAGTTCACACACTCACAAGACAGGACGTGGGGGGGGTTAAAAAAAATAAAAAAAACCACACCAAAACCACAGATGCAACACTTTGAAAAGGAAAAAACTATCTGCACCGAAATCACGTTGTCAATGGCAAAACCTTTTCTGCTTGTTTCAGCAAATTCAGCATTTTACTAAACCCAAATACATTCTGGTAAACCTTAAAACAAGTGTTTTTTTTCCCTTTATAGCCCTCAAAAAGTTGACATTTTTCAACATTCAAGTTCTCACCAAGCTGTGACAATATGCAAGTGAAAGTGGAAAATGTCTGATTTAATGGGTTTTCCTTTCAGGCCTTAAGGGGATCCATAGCTTCAATCGAAAAAATACAGAGTGTATGTGCTGGTTCAAACAGAGTATCAGTTCATGTAGTATACATCTTGGCTTTTAATCGTTTTCATTCATGTGTATGTTTTATGTATATCAATGCTCATGCGTGTGGAGTCTTCCCTTTTATGCATACAGAACAGGACGGGAAAAGGAAAGTCAAAGGACAGAAATGAGGGAGAAAATGGAGTCTGGGAGAAGGAAAATGAAACCTCAGAGCAGGAGTTGATGGAGAGGTGAGAGGATGGCGGCTGATAGATGGAGTACAAGAGGAGCGGGAAGGAGGAAAAGGAAAATTGAAATGGTGTGATGAGAGGGAGAGAAAACGGAGGGGAAAGGGAAGAGTCTGCCTTATTTGATGCAATAATGTGTTTGCAGCATTCACACAAGTCAAGTCGCTGATATCACTGCACCACACACACACACACACACACACACACACACTTGTAAAAGAGCAATATATGTATAATATGCAATATGTTGAGCTGTTATTCTGAATAGAAATGTATCAATAAAGGTTTAAGTGGAGAGAGTTTGGTAAATTAAATGCTGATTTATACACTTTTCCACCTTTACAAGGATTAAAATCGTTAAATTCTCTTGTAAAAAAAATTAGAGAAAACATAATCTTCTTAAACATTTTAAGATGTAAGAAAGGTCAAGGTAAAAAATATAAGCACCACATGTTTTCAACCAACAGCTCCAATACAAAATGTCTGAAAATGTAACCTTTTTCCCACGTCAATCTTGAACTGATTTCACCCACTCATGTATACCCACCAAAATACTACCTCGGAAAAAACACTCAACGTTTCCTTATGATGAGACATGCACCATTTTAAAAAAACAAAATCAGTCAACAAATGAAGCGTAGACCAAAATGTCTGTCTCCACATGCAAACATATAAAATGTCGACACAATAGATACCTTCGAAAACCTTTGCACTTTCTCTATAATGGCTGTTGTGAGGGCAACGAGGGGGCCACGGCTCCTATTATGGCATAAACACTGATGGGAAGACACACACACACACACACACACACACACACAAACACACACACACATTTAGGAGGAAGTGAGCATCATTAGAGCAGAACTCCAGTGGAGCCCGTGGTTAGACCTGTCTGGTAATTACGCACTGGATTACTCAGCATGAGACAAACACTTTAAAAATAAACACCACCTTTGATATATTCCATGATAATGTGGTTTTAAAGATGCACAATGATTGACTAACACCACTGTAGAATGTATCACAACAGCACCAACTTGATTTTGATTCAGTGAAAGTAGACTACTATTAGCTGAAGGTGTAATACAAGTATTTTGTTTAGAATTAAAATAACCCAACACGCTGTTTTTGTTCTGTTAGCATTGTTATTTATATTAACAGTGGTATTATTGTTAGTATAAGCATTAACAGTAGCATAATAACCTTTGTATTACTATTATAATTGGCGGTATCATTAATAGTATAGTACTTCTTTAAGCATAACAGTAGCATTAATATTAGTATCAATATCATTATGAGAGCAAGTGAACTCCCACTAGCCTCTCAACTGCTGCTGAGATATTGAGCTCAAAATGACTAGCATTGCAGTTGCTCTTCTAAAAATAAAACGCTGATGCAGTCTGCAACCAATATTCGTTATTTAGCATGATACCGCCGTAATGTGTAATAAATTGATGAGTGGTTTTACAGTCCTGTGGCCAACATGTGATTGGTGTACGGTGTACAGTGTTTTCATTTATGTATTTGTCTGGTAGAATTAACGATTTAGCATACTGGCATGAAATATAAGCTTTCAGCAACATCAGCCCAAAACACACCAGTATCATAATATCACTCAAACACTCAGATCAGCTGAACCCTCCTGTTAACACTTCGTCAAATGTGTAACATACCAACCACCCAACGGCCATTTCTCAGACATTGCGTTTGAGTTTGTTAGCTTTGCGAGCCTAAATGTGGAAGAAATGTGCAATATTTAACCCACGGTGCTAGTGTACATGCAGGGGGGTATATAGGAACTGTTTGGAGGGTATATGAATGTGAGGGAGGTATATAAGGGGTGAAACAGCAGTAAAGAGGATATGCAGCGGGTGAGGGAGCAGTCAGAGGGGTTAGGAGGGTGATACAGGCAGTGAAACAGCAGTTAAAGGGGTGAGACAGGGTTAGAGGGGTGAGACAGAGGTTGGGAGGGTTAAAATTGTTAGTTTGGCCCCACTGGCTACATTTTCCCTCCCCTGGGCCTATTTTACATACTTTTCTCTCAGACCCAATAAACAAACAAGCAGCACAATTAGTGGTGTACATGCATGAATGTGTGCTAGCGTGTGTGTGTGTGTGTGTGGGTGTGTGTGTGTGTGTGTTCATGTGTCTGCGTACGCATGTGAATTGAGAGCGTGGGAGAAAACGAAAAATGATTTTCTGTCTAAAAAATTGAGTTATGTGGACATATATTTACACACACATAAAGCGATGCATGTCCTTGTGTGTACACACACACACACACACACACACACACACACACACACACACACACACACACACACACACACACTAAACATAATTTCTCATAACAGTCTAATATGGTTCATTTTCAGCTATCAAAACACACATGAAAAGAGTGTTAACGCTGTCAACAAGCGAGCATGGGATGTGGAACCGTCGTTTTCATTCTCAATATGTCAAGGTTAGGGTGTATTCCAGCAGAGAGCGAGGGAGAGAGGGGGAGAGAGAGGGAGAGGGGGTGAGCGAGGAGAGAGAGAGAGAGAGAGGGTTAGAGGGGGAAGGAGTGTCGTTCTCCATCCTCTGCTCTCCAGAGAATCCCATCATGAAACGCCAAAGCACAAAGAGCTCAGAGCCTTCGACTGAAACCGAGGGGCCTTTTATCCAAAAGCGGGAGCATCGCTGGGGCAACAGCGCCACCCAGCACGCCACTACAAGTACTACACCTCCTCCTCCTCCTCTTCCTCTTAATCCTGACCTGCCTGTCTCCATATTTAAAAAAAAAAAAAAACAACAAAAAAAAGGGACACTTTTACTATACCACATTAATTCAATGATCAAAATGAGCGACGGTGAAACAATTCAAGTCAAATCCGTGCCCGGTTTTTGAGGAAACCATCCCCCCCCGAACACATGAGAGAGGTAATCAAAGCCACAGTGTTCTTTCTGTGTGGGAATCTAACCCTTAATGGGCTACACCAACCTCACAGCCAAGCACACACACACACACAAAATCAAACTAATTACAATTTGTCCTTTCTCTTTTGTCCTTTTCACAGTGCTCTCTTTTAATTCCCACCAAGAACACCAAAAAAAAAAAAACGGGGTGGTGGGTGTATGTGAGGAGTATAACGAGGAGGGGGGGGTTTGTACTGAGGGATTTTCCAAAGTAAAATAACACACTGGAGTGTATATCGGCTTCCACTCGCCCTCATTTAAATAAGCGCCAACACTGATTTTCTAACAAAAATATGGTACTAGTATAATAACAATGAAATAAGACCCTGTGAAAACTCGCAGCCTGCAGCAAGTATTTAAAATATCATTTAAAAAGGGCTGATCTGTAATTCAGAGCGGATATGGTATCAGACGGCGTGCTTGTCATTCCCGGCTATAATCTCCACTACGCTGAGAAACACACTGTCTGCTGGCAGCACTGGAGAGAGGGAGGAAGAATAGGGAAGAAGGGAGGGAGAGGAGAGGGGTGGTGGAATTTGACTACTTATTTTTCCCTTCTCCTCTAGGTGCCGTTCGTTTGTCTGCTATCGGCGGCGAAATCTCGGAAAAACCTATTTTTTAAGAGAAATCACAGATTGTGGAGGGACGTTGGAGTGCAGAAATAAGAGGCAGAAGAACTGGGGGGAAAAGTTTCAGAAATGAAATTATTAGATGGGAAAAGGATGGAGAGATGAAGGAGGGGTGAGGAGATGAACTTTTAAGAGAAAAAGAAAACACTTATTTATCAAGTGATGTAAAATAAATTAACAAAAATTCTGATAGTCGATTATTTGTTTGAAATGTTTGTCCAACAAAAGGGCGAGAAAAAAAAGTTTATTATGTGGAAATTCTTCAAAGAACTTAATATGATCTTACCACAAGGTCCATTTAGTAGCTGTTCTGGAGCTGTTGATTATATCACTTGATCTTCCTCGCGTACAATCATCGAATAATACACGTCGTATTTCCAATTTTTTAAGCATTTTAACGACTTTTCATCCAAGTTGACTTAGAAGTTAGGACTGAAAGTTCATTCTTGACTTAGGAAAAAGCAACTAACAAGATAAATCTCACCACAAGGTCCATTTAGTCGCTGTTCTGGTGCTTTTGATCATATCACATTATCTTCCTCCTGTAAGATCGTGGAATTTTTTGAGCACTTATAGGACTTTTTATCCATGTTGACTTAGAAGTTAGAGTTAAAGTTCTAAACTTAGACCAACAAAACTCAATCAATATCACCACAAAGGTCCACTTAGTAGCCGTTCTTGAGCTTTCAGCTGTCTCACACAATGTAAATCACTGAAGAATAAGCGATCAATAATTAATCACTTGTTCTAGCATGTCAAATATCAGATGGGAGAGGCTGAAGGACAGGTGAACTGAGACAGGGAAGCATGAGGAGATGGAGCAAGGTGCAAGAAACAATTAGCTGATTAATTCAGTAATAATAATAAATAATCAACAAATTCGTTAAGAAATGTATTCACCAAAAAATACCTTTAAACTTGTAATCTTAGCCAACAGAAATGCTTAAGTAAAATATGGCTGGTCGCTGTCAGAAACCATACTTGACAAAAGAAAAATAAATCTCACAAGGTCCATTTAGTAGCTGTTCTCGAGCTTTTGGACGTATCACATGATCTTCTTCAGCAAGTGGAGTTTGCAGAGTCGTCGTGAAATCGTAGACGTTCAAAATTCCATTCTTTATAGCACTTTTGAAGTCATCTCTTCCATGTTGGCTTATAAGTTTAGATAGAAATGTCATTTTGTTTGGACCTTGTAAACAATGGACGACCAGAAAAGTCAATTTAGTAGCTGTTCTGGAGCTTTTGCATTTAAAGGAAATTGAATCACTTGTTTTAGTAAGTTAAATATGAGGATATATCCTTATTTTATTTTATTTTTTGCACTGTTGGTCAGACAAAAGTAGGAAATATAAAGATGTCACTTTAGGTTCTGGGAAACTGTGACAGGCACGTTTCACAATATTTGGACATTTTATCGATTAAGCAATTAATCAGAAGAAATCATCAATAGATTAATCAATGCCAATGGGTACTGAACTGTATGTGGAACAAAACAAGCACTTTGAGGATAATTGTTTTATAGATTTTAGAGATTTGATTGTCAGATAATCAGAAAACAATGATCAGTAGATTAAATGAGTAAAATAATAATTAGTTGGAGCCTTAAATGGAATTATGAATGTCTAAGCCTGTCCTGAACACACACACACACTCGTGAATATACACACTCTGGCACACACACAGACACGTAAACACACACATTGGGTTTTGGTTAGACGTGTGGTCTGGACAGGAAAGGGCTGGGGCCGCCACACTCAGCAGGACACGGACCTCGGGCAGTTCACACTGCACACACACACACATACAAACACACTGCCAGGCCATCCTTACCCACCTATCCTGTTGCAGTGGGGGGTCGGAACTGGCCAGACACACACACACACACACACACACAATCATAGACATCCTCATATTCAAACACACACTCAGTTGGCGGAAACTGGCAGTGACATGCTGTCCGGCGGCTCAGGCTCAGGGCTCTGAGGTTGGGCTGAGCCATCTATCATACAGCCAGAAACACTGTAACCCAAGACATGAGTGGCAGGGGATCACACACACACACACACATACACACACGCACACACACACACACACAGTGAAGAAGACATATGTAAGTATTCACACAAACAAAACACTCGCTCAGACAAAGCCGACGACACGCTACGTCACGCTACACTGGCTGTCTGTGAGAAATCCTCAATATGAACTGAATCTAATGAGACGTTTTGATCAGATTCCACGCGAGTATGCATGAATAGGTTTTACTATTAGCATCAGCGTTATCCCTGCTTTCAAAAGGAGAGCTTCTGTGTCCTGTGGTCTACATGATTATGACAGTTTCTGCTCTGACAAGATAAAACGTCTTGGATAAACACAATCCTTGTAATTATTTGGATTTTTGGTTGCATGAACACTAAAAACTTAAATGTATATTTGCAACTCATTTTTAAATAAATGAGAGCTGACATGATTAGTTAACGCAAAATTGCAACTGCAACTATTGTGATAAGTCATTTCTCTAAGCAAAGTGACAAACATTTGGTGGATCCAGCTTCTTAAATGTGAATATGTTGTCTTCATGATCAATAGTAAACTGAATATCACTCGTTTTTGGACTGACAAAACCCAGTGATAGACAAGACATCTGAAGACATCTCCTTTTTTATTTTACTGTTTCTAACAATTAAAATAAAATCGATCATATGTGTATCAGATTTGTTATAGCACAGTAGTGATTTAACTTGGAGAGCTCCAGACAAATGTTATCTCATCTTGTGTCTTTCTGCGACGCAGGAAATAATACCTTTTATGTTTGCAACTTGTTTTGGCATTAAGACGGGAAGAGGCTGGTTAGCATTAGCATTGATAGTCCCGTACACAAGACAAGAGTTCACATAATCATCAGAGGCAGCTGAAGGCTGTGCTTCTTTGAAAAGCTAATGGATCTGTGGAGAAGCAAACCACACAACTGTTCTTAACCGGCAACAATTAATCTTATAAATAATTAAATAATTACTTTATACAGCAAAGGGGCTGCTTTACTTTATACTTGTGAGTGTAAATTGTAGGCAGAGTTTTACCTCTTTTAAAAACACAGAATACAAGTGCACCATGAATTTACTGTGAGCCCATTGTGCTCTATCAAGAGACTGGTAGTGTGTAGTGTTTTACTGTATACTTTGGCACTGAGTACTCAGCCTCCCCTAATGCGAGGCAGGAGTAAAAAATATGCAGGAAAATTGGTTTTCCTCGTTCCAGGTTTTCCTGGCTTATGCCTCTATTCTTTCAACAATTCATTAGTGAATAGTAAAGTGAAAATAAAATGGAAATTCAGCCTGATGAATTGATGATGACTTCTGAATATCTAGCTAAATATTTAAGATTTTAGCTACTTTAATGACGTCAAACCTGTAGGCGTAATAACACCTGGTTAGCTGTCGGTCAGGTGACACTCGCCATGCATGTTGTTGTGGTCCCTCGAGAATATCTGTTGATGGTTGAACACCACATACAAAACCTCAACAGAGTAAAACTACCGAGACATCTGCAGAAAAGAGGACACATCTGTCAGCAGCTGTCGGACTGACATGTGCCGTCTGAATTACAGAGCAGCAAATTACAATAGCACCAAAATGCTACATTTAGAAGATTCCCATATTACAAATACTGAAGAGTGGCACTAAATATCAGCCATCAGCAGGTTTGACCCCTAAATATCAGTGTCTTTAGTGGCCTTCGAAACCCCTTATTCTTCTGACTGGTTAGTGTCCCACTTCTCAGCCCACTTCACAATCAAGCCTTCAGCCTGAGTAAGTGCCCCACTTCATTTGTAAAACACCCCTGTGAATGATACAGACCGCCACTTCCCCCGTCTAAATCTCTTCCCCTCTCTCTCTCTTTCTCTCTCAACAGGCCTCACCATTCACGCCCCTCTGAAACCTGAGCCGGCCAGATTGATGGGAGGATGGCTCTCATTTGGACCAGGAGAAAAGTGGCCAGTTTAAGGGCTGCTACTGTATTTTAAACGCCACGGGTGTTAAAGAGACTGATGAGCCCGGTGGCGGCGGCGGAGCCGATGGTGACCCTCCCCTGCCTGGCTCGGTGCAAAAAGCCCCATTGGGAGAATGAGCAAGAGGAGGCGGATGAAGGGAGGGAGGGAGGGAGGGGAATAAATCTGCGTGGCGGCGGGAATCGATCGTTTCTCCCTCCTTTCCCGCGCTATCTCATCTGCAGGGGCTGAGAGAGGCAGAGCGGTTTAAACGATCCTGACCTTGTCCGACATAAATAGTCAGAAAAGTCCACAGAGCAGATAGCTTTGTGTAAGGCTGGGGGGTGAGGGAGAAGGGGGGAGGAGGAGAAAAGAAGGAGGGGAACGCATTGAGATAAGAAGTGGGGGGGGGGTTGAATGAGATAATGCCCCGGCGTTACTACATCAGAGTCCGTGTCGCTCATGCGCACACGCACAGCCGTCGCCGTGGGAAACAAGCCTCGGCCTTTCGCTTCCTGCCTTCCCCTCCTTCGTTGCTATCTCTCCCTTCATTTTCCTCTCTCATCAGAAAAAAAAAGGGGAGTTGAGAGCGAAGGAGAAGGGAGGAGGAGTGGAAAGTCTTTCCCCTCAAAGCGCTCGCCTTTCTGTCTGTGATTACCTGAGAGACGGATGGAGGGATGGAGGGCAGTCAATTGGCTCCCATGAACACCCAATTCTGCACTCCTGAAGAAGACGTGAGTGTTTTAAAGTAAGAAAGGAGCTCTTTTGTGCGGCGCCCCTCTTCTTTTCTTTTGAGTGTAATGCTGCTGTACCTGACAGTGGCGCTGCCCCGGGTAAAGGCAGAAATCTCTGCCTCCATTGTCACCTGTTCCTCTAATCATTTTCCGCCCTTCATGCCACAATGGAAGAGGGCGATAACGATAACGAGGTGAAGCTAATACAGAGCGGCGGCGGGGCCCCCCGAACACAATGTTCAGATGTCTTCACTCGTTTGCTCACAGACACACACACACACACACACAGTTATACCTTTACACACTCCTTAATGCAGAAACAGACGCACACACACACACACACACACATTTTGTCTTTTTTCTTCAGTCAGTCACGCGCAGATGTTTGAGCCATATCATTCAGCTGTCAAATCACCCCTCACATTACACAGCTACACACTTTCACAGTTTCATCGTCGAACATAATAACAGAAGAATGGCAGTGTGTCGTGTTTTTTTCTCTGCTTTGTTGGAAGTGGTGTAGTTGGTGGCTGCTGGTTTGAAACCTGGTATTGGGTGGCAAAGGTATATGAGTGGAAATGAGCCTGTTTCTCCTCTCTACCCTGAAGATTTGATATTATTTGGGCCTCATTTTCCACGTTTTCACCACCCTTCCTATGATAACATTGTACTCATGAAGTTAATTGCAGAGATCTGGGAACACAGAAATGTTACTATAAATGAGGGACGGGTTATTAAAAAAGAGAAAACGAAGGCAAACAGTTGTAAACATCACAGTTTAAGGTCCCATTTCTAGTTTACTGTTGACCTACTCTACTTTATCAACCATACTGGTCGGCTCACTTTTGGTTTTATGTCTAAGTTTGTCGTAAAAGCTCATTTTTTGACCTATTTGACCTTCACTGTAGAGCAAAGTCACGTTTTTGCACCATGCACCCTTTTCATATTTACAACTTTGTTGCAGACCAGCCAATGGGTGAGGAGGGATCACGACTGAAATAATAAAGGTCAAATGTTTCCATAGTAACACACACATTAGGCTTTTTACTGCATATCTACCTCCTCGGAAGAAGCTTGAGCTCTCTGAAGTTTTTGCTTTTTACTCATAAATTAAGTTAAGCTAAAGGCAAGCTATGTAGGATTTGTCGGTTGCCGTCTATAAACACACAATTCAAAGGCTCCTCGTCCGGTAGAAAATGTCCACTGCTTACAGTATAGTGTTATAACTGATAGAAATGATAGGCAAAACTATGAAAACATGAACAGGTCTGTCCTTTAAGGTATTTAACCCTCCCCTGCTTTGGTGCTACAAGTATACAGACTGTAGTTGTACTTTTTCTTTACCTATTGGGAGAATTAAGGACTTACCTTGACTTGAGAGTTGAAAACTACAACATTCAAGTCTCAAATTACGACAAAATTGTTTGTTTTAAAAGACTTTACACAGCCTCACAGCTTGACTTTTAGATTATTAGGCATAGCTTTTGTCAAGCAATGGTCAGCATTCAGACCAGGAAGACTTGCATCCTGGCTCCTGACTTGGACTTCCCTCCAAAGACCTAAAAACTGCTCTGATACCAGCTAGAATACCTCGTAGTGTGCGAGTTGAATCGTGCTAAATTTACGGTTTACCTTGCAAGCATCAAGACAGAGAAGAACATTACTGCTGCAGAGATACCTGTCGAGACTTTGCACTATCCTGCGACAAAGCAGAATAAACCTGTGCACAGTCTCTGTGTCTGATAAGCCTTTTTTACTGGACTTCGTGGGTCCTATTTCTTCTTTTTACCAGAACCCTGCACTGACTTTTCTACAAAACACAGAAAGAAACAGATGACCTGCTCTCAGCCTCCGGAACTGTGACCTAGGCTCTGCAGAATTCCCAGTATGGCAAAGCCCCGCATCCTCCCCCCCGTTCCCTCACCCTTCCTCACACACATCCATGTGAATTCCTGGGCCTTGCCAGCAAAGGGGAGATGAGAAGGCTGCTGCTCTCTGACTGTGTTTATCAGAGTCTGGCATCGCTGTAATTTCAGTGTTCAGATGCAATCGCTCCCCACTCCCCTCAGGAGTAAACAATAACAAGCACAAATACAATAGACAAACAAGGCCTGCAGGACATGTATGCAAACGTGCGCACACACACACACACACACACACATATGTATCTATATGCGCACACAGACGCAGGCATGCACAAAAGCATACATTTTGGACACACAAACAATAATAAATGCAAAATGCAAAGCACCTTCTGTCTTGTTTTCGGTCTTTATTTGGCAGTAACTGTTGCCAGGGAGCGAAACCTAAAATGTTTGGACTGCATTAACATGAGAAACCGCAAGATCTATCCAAAAAGGCTGGACTCAGATCAGATATTGAATCTGAATGCGGTGGCTCAATTGACTGGAACTAATACAGTTAGACACTGCTGGTCCTCTTTGAGTTTCAGTGACATGCAGGTTGTTGCTCGAAAAGATGTCAGATTTCTTGTCAGACAGCGCAGCCTGGTGGATAATTTATGAACTGCCCACCACTGGCTTCAACTGAGAAGTTACAGCTGCAAATGATTCTGAAAGGATTTATTAATCCCTGTCAAGAGAGTCTTTAACTTTCCATTCAAACAAGATTGTCAGAAGTCATTGTCAATTTTGTATTTTGGTTCCTCAGGGCACTAAGGAACTGGAGGATGCTTCAGTGGTGGATGTTTGTTTGGATGTCCTTTGCAAGACAAGAGTTGCTCACAAAGTTTTCTGAATAAATGCAGATTACAGGAAACAAAAGAAGTGGATTATTATTACTCACTGTCTGTTGGCCACGTAGAACAGAAAAGGAATTCTGGTATTAAACTCAGAAATTTGAGAAAGATTTAAATCAGGATTCAAATTTTTGGTAATTTAAGTACATTTGAGGAAAAGTTTATATCAGATATTGAGAACAGAATTCTGACTTCAATCAGTTTTCTGGTGTCAGTCTCAGAAGTACACAGGAGAAAAATACCAATCTTGATTTTGGTGGAACTTCACTATACCCTACATTCGTTTTCATTTGTCTGAACTCCTCTCTTGAAACTTTTTTGTCAACTGAAGACTGAGTTTCCTTCTTTTTATAGTTCAGCACCTTCAGTGGTGCCAATTTCTAAAACCTACAATAAATCTCACCTCAACCTCCTTTTAGGGGATAATGCAACATCAGCATCAACCTATGTAGCTATTATTATAAGTCTAGCTACTATCTATAATTTGGTTATTAAAATATCGTGATTTAGCTCAAATGTCTTTTTAGAGCCTCAAAAATGTGCATAAAATAGAAGCCAGACAAACGTTTTAGTATATTAGGAATACATTTTAAATAGACTGTAGCTCTGCCGTGTTTTTAACTTTTTTAAGGTCTGTTTTGAGGTTTTTAAATGTTAATAATTTCCTTAAATCTGACTGTTTTTGCACCATATTAAAATTAATTTTTCCTTATCTCCCAATACCATGTATTCCTCTTTATCTGGGTATTCATACAAACACTAATCACACAACAAAAGGTGGATGAAATTATCAGACTCTCTCCTGTTACAGATACCAGCACTCTTTTCCTTCATTAAAAATCTGTATACTTCACTGTGTGGAACTTGTAGGTGTTTTTATATAAAAGTAACATGAGGACAGGGATGAGTGGCACGTAGATGAAACCACATCAGCGCGTTAAAAAACACCCAATCTTAACCTTTAATAAGGTCAGTATCGATACCAATCTGATGGCTCAAGCATCCATAATAAGTCTTGAAATATACATTAATGAAACAAAAACAAAAAAAACACTACTTAAATCAAGACCTACTGACTTCACAAAAGGAAGCATTTATTGAAGGGATATTTGTGTTTGTATGTATTATGCTGCAGTTTCTGCCACTTTGT
The DNA here is from genome assembly GCF_905237075.1 of Dicentrarchus labrax. Lineage (NCBI taxonomy): Eukaryota > Metazoa > Chordata > Actinopteri > Moronidae > Dicentrarchus > Dicentrarchus labrax. The sequence continues at coordinate 18,410,141 of NW_026136724.1, read as the reverse complement.
CCATCCTCTGTATATTAATTATTTACACAACTGAGGATTAACTTCATTGTAAAATCCACATAAATTCTTTAATATTATGATCTTCGGCCACATAACAGTCTTGTATGGCAACTACATTTCTAATTTATCTTTTATTTTCATCGAGTAACATGTTCGGAGGATGAAATCCATACGAGTAAAGCATCAAGATTCATCTTTCTCAGTCATCAGCATTTATTGGGAGGAAAAACAGATACAGGAACTGATGAATGGGTGAGGAATCTGTAAGAGGTTTATTTTCTCCATATATTTTACAAATAGAAGCACAAATGTTCATAGACTCTCTCGACAACACGTGCCTGAAGTACTCTGAAGAGCTATAGGTAATGGAAACGATGGTCTCGCCAGTTTATCTGCAAAGAAAGAAAGACAGGAAGGTAAGAGCACTGAACATAAACAGCCCCTTCGAGTTGGCTGGGTCTAAAAAGCTGAACACTCCGCACACCTAAAGGGCATCTAGACTATTATATCAAAGAATTTATGGTACACATTTCTACATAAGACGCTTGCCAAACTAGCCCAGAAGGGGTCTAACATTACGGTCTACTCTACAATGTTACCTCCTCTGTTAAAACAAGCCTCAGTTCCTGAGTTCAGCAGAGGGTGAGGAGATTAGGTCAGAGAGGAGAATTAGACACGAGAGAATGTGACAGCTTTTGGAAAAAAAGACACGTATGGTTGAAAGAGGATATTTTGCGTGAGAGAATAGAAAGAAGTCTCCAAAAGGTCGGAGAAGTTAACAGAGTGAGGATAATAATAAAAAAAAAGGGGGTGAGTCACTGAGAAATATGGAAGGACAACAAATGTGGTGGAATAAAAAGAGAAAGAGAGGAAAAGAAAACACAGCAGACGGTGAAGAGACTTACAGAGCAGCAGCTCCAGAGATGATCTCAATGAGCTCCTTGGTGATGACGGCCTGCCTGGTACGATTGAAGGTGAGGGTCAGCTTGTCAATGATATCAGCTGAGAGAAGAGGGAGAGAAATCAGTCATGTCAAATGTAAAAACACTGAGGAGGAGGGACGGCTCAAACTAAAACCATAAGATATGAAAAACTATCACAACATGTGATTATATTCCATTAAAGTTAAGTGAATGACAAACTAATAGGGAATATAGAAGAAGAACTCTTTTCTAAAATCCAGACAACCAGTGTATAACTTATAATGATGCAGTTTGCTTCAGCATTACATAAGTGATCAACAGCACATCAAATGCTACATTAGTCAAAACAGTGACATTTGGATAACTGACTAAATGCTGGACTGTTGCGTCTCTCTAATTTATATAAATTCAAAGTTTGGGTTTTGGACTGTTTCCAAAAAAACAATTAAGTAGTAAAGATAATCTATTCTAAAATAATGTATTGATGATGTCCATCCAAAATCCTAAGAGCCTAAAAGGGGGGCTCTTCATCTGTTTAGTCAGTCCAAAACTAAAAACATAATTCAGTTAACATTTGAGTAGCTGAAACTACAGAATGTAGAAACGTATGGAGAGGTACTACATATCAGCACATCCTTTCTTAAAATATCTTGATGTGCCCCCAATTCCTGAAAGTCGAGCATCTTACAGGCGTTCTTGCTGGCGTTGTCCATCGCAGTCATCCTGGCACTCTGCTCACTGGTGGAGGACTCCTTCATGGCCAGGTAGATGACGTTGACCAGAGAAAACTCCTGGTAGTTCCTCAGCACATCAGCATCAATATCATCATAGATGCCCATGGTCTCTGCACACAGGACACAGATGTTCAGTATATATATATGGGAAACCTGAGGATGTGTGTACAAACTTTTTCCCAAATAAAACAAACACTACCTGCGTTAGCAACGGAGTCCACGGAAAACAAAGGCTTGTTGTCGGTCTTGTATGAGATAACAGACCTGCAGCACAAAAAAAAAAGGGACATTTATTGTTCATCTCTTCGCTGATGCAACTTGAAAACACAAATTCAAATAATAAAAAAGTAAATATCGTACCTGAATCTGTTGAAGATGACAGAGCCTTGGTCATATTCATATCCACAGTTGAGCAGCTCGGTGGCGACAATTGAAGCGTCAGTGAAGCTGGGGGGCTTGCGGCCGACTTCCTTACAGTTCAGGACGATGTGCTTTCCATGAGTTCTGATTGGGAATAGTAGGTATTATTGGTACGGTACGATAAGCATCACGGGCACACTTCATTGTTTGATGTATGAATTGGGATTTACAGCCATTTTCATGCAGAGAATACAGTCGTAGAACGGGCTGTGAAAACTTGTAGATAATGGGAAAAAATTATTGTACCACCTCCCTTCAAGTTATGTATCAAAAACTGCCCAATAATCCATTAGGATTTGACTAGTTGAAGCATGCTGGGCTTCCCCTTTATCAGCTTTTATGCTACAAAAGCCAAAAAACGCAATTAAAAACACTAATGAAATAATTACTGTAATATAAACTTCAGCATAATCAAATGATTTCTAAAATTGTAAATAGCTACTGTGCATGTGGCAATTACCAACACTGAGAACAGGGAATTTACAAATCATCATTAAAACCTAAAAAAACAAGATAACCAGGGAATATAACAGCTGCTCAGTAAGTCTCAACACTGGACCGGACTCATGTCTTTCATCAATGTTATGAAGATGAACTTCGAATGGGCTCCATTTCCACGTGTACCTGTGCAGCAGGCCCCTCAGCTTGTCTCCCACATTGATCACCATGACCTCCTTGCCAGCACCGGTCAGGGTGGCGATCTCGCTCTTGATGACCTTGGCCACGCCAGAGTGGATGGCACCACAGAGTCCACGGTCAGACGTCACACCGATGAGCAAATGCTTGGCGCTCTTGTCCTCCGACGCTTTGATCTCGGCCTTCTCGTACAGGGCTGGAGAGCAGAGAGGTAACAGCGAGAGAGAGAGTCTTAGTCCAGTGTCAAACAATGTGAACGCTATGGAGAGTAAAATCGTACTCGCGCCAAGTGAGAGATAACATAGGAGGCACGTACCCAGAGCACCGGTGCCGTAGACTCTGGCTGGCTTCAGCTGCCTCTCAGCGCGAGCATACTTGGCAGCGGCCACCATCTTCATGGACTTGGTGATTTTCTGGATGTTCTTGATGGACTTCAACCGGATGGTGACTAGAGAGAAGAGAGGATATTATAATTAGTCTGAAAGCAGTACGCATTATTCTCCGTTTCCTTCCCAGAGACTATTTATTATAGCTAACAAATAAATTAATACAATACGGCTATATTTACTTATTTAGAAACTTGATTATCCTTCTTTAAAAAAGAGACACTTTGTTGAAACCTTTTGTAAATCAGTAGGACAGCTTCGACAATTCGGGATCACTTTGTCTCAAATCATTTGTTATTCAGTTGCCTGCATAACGACCTTCCACCGAAATAGACGACAGCGGACAGCCTGATCTGCTCAACATCTCTAAACTATAAATTAACAGGAGGAAGCTTCCATTTAAAACTTTGCAGAGTGTAAATGACACTAAAATCATGTCCTGAAGTACACTTTCCTGCAAACAGGCACTAACCCTGTAGAGATTTGCACATTTACACAGCTGAGTGTGACATTTCCCATAAAAATGCACAAGATTTTTACCCACAAAGCATTCAGATTTTACATCCTTAAGAGATTATAGTCTGTTATATGTTATTATATACGCTGTTGTCTTTCCATCTTAACACAGCGGTGTACTTACTGTCCTTCAAGGTAGCCATGTTCCTGACCTGCCCACTGTGAACAGAAAGAGTTGCATGTGAGCTTTAGCTGCATTAACAACACGTTAACAGCATTATTAACATTAATAGTAATAAATTAATTAATTAATTAAAAAAAGATAACGCCACATTAGTTACAAAACTTGGAGAATAATCTGCAAAGGCGCTCGCATCCGTCAGCGTTCACAGCTAACTAACAAATTGATTGATAAGGTGTGTAATAAAGCGATTATCGATTATTCCCAATGTGCACTTAACGTTAACTTAGCAATGTCACTAGCTGTCATTCATTAGCCGCGGCCTCCTCGTCAGCGTGCCCTTGCGTTCAATATCCGCGTTAAAAGGCTGGAAGTTACACAGCCGGCCCCAAACACACACACACACACACACACGGGTTGCACAGGCACAGGATAAACATTCAAAACGCCGCTGTGGAAAGCATTTAAGGCGGTTTGACTTCACCATTGTGGGGAGAAGACCAACGCGCTGCTCCTGGCGAACATGGTTACTCCGATGAAGGTCAGCCACGCGAAACTGCGCAGGCGCAACTTCAAGGCAAAATGGACGAATGCTGCCTTTAAGGACTGCTGGAAATATCGGAAAGATGCGCTTACACACACACACACACACACATGAAGGGACAAACTTTAAAGAGAAATGGCCGTTTTTGTTGTTGTTGTTATTTATATCCACAACTAATAGTTTAATTTCCCTCTTGACTTTATCTGCATATCGGTGTGATGCAGATTTTTTTTTTTTTTTAAAGTTTAATATTCTGTCTACATTAAAATGTCCAATTCCATCTCATGACAAGCAAACGTGTCTGTAGCAGCTACTACTCTAAAATTAATAATAAATCAACAACTTTGGTGAAATATGAAGCCCCAGTTTCTTTTTCTCTGATGCACACACCTGTTGGACGAATAAAAAGCAAGCCCAGACTTTGAAAAACCCAAATAACTCGTTTAAAAAAAACACTTACTGTCGTTTTGAAGGTATATCCACAATCGCCAAAGACTCACCTGTCCACCTGTATCAACGAGTAGTGTTGGGTTGCACACTGAAGAAGAGTTTAACTTTGTTTCCAAAGTGGCAACTCTACGGTGGCCCTGAGGTGCAAATCACAACGGCAAATCAGAAAACACATAGATATGGACTATTGGAACCCCTGTTTCTACCTCTCTTAGGTATCCCACATTAACACGGACGTATTAATACAATATTTTCCTTATTTAGTGGTTTGACTTTTCAGATTTGGCAACTTGAACGCATAGGTCTGGCGGTGTTGTGTTTCCGGTTCAAAGGACGGACCAGTTCTTTTGTCCAATCAGCGACGACTCATGTCGCCCGAGGGTACCTACCTTTTCCAGTTTGGTTAATGTCGTTGTGTTTTCTGATTTGCCGTTGTGATTTGCACCTCAGGGCCACCGTACAACTCTGATTAATCAGCCAATTATTCCAATTTTGCGACGCACTAAGCAGATTCGATTAAAAAATAAAAAATAAATCATATTTTTATCTCGTAATCTTGCTGAGAAGGTTTGTTTTACAAATTAAATAAAATTGCAACTTAGAAAACGGATTCAAATCTTCTTAATTATATTGTATATACTTTCCCCAGTAACTAGTAGTGTTACTAATTACTAATATATTCAGTAATAATGTTAAATTTCCCTCTTAAAAAAATAATTAGTTACAGATAAAACCCTATTACTTTAATTTTAACAAACAAAAGTCTGAAATTTGGGAAAAAGAGGCAAAATTACCAATTTTGCGACAAGTATCAGAAAAAGTACTAGTAGTATAACTTATTACTGTTGTCAGGGAGTAATTAATAAAGTAATTACATTACTTTTTAAAAGTTTAATGAGTAATAAATTACGTTGTTTTTTTTTTTTTTTAGTAGCCAGCTCAACACTGATAGCAGACGGATTGTCACAATCACAAAATAAATTACAACCACATGGGAGCCACAAACTGGGGCTAAGTAAAGTTTGTTACAGTAATCTAATAAAATGTTTGGGTAACTTAATAAATCATAAATTGTAAACAGTAGGGTAAATTCCGAAAGCTTAGTGTGTCCCTGAACGCAGCTAAAGATATCGCGAGTTCTAGGCTTTCGCGAGATTATGACGTTACCACAAGCGGAAACTGTTTACGTTGTTGGACGTTCATGGCGATTCAAGGAGCTTTTTTCACACTTTAAGGGTTATTAATCGATAAATAACAAGTGTTGTAGGTTTATTGGTGCTTTCCAGAATGGGAAAAGCAGACTTTCTGTCCCCGAAGGCCATAGCCAACCGGATAAAGTCCAAAGGTCTCCAGAAGTTGAGGTGGTATTGTCAGATGTGTCAGAAACAATGCAGAGATGAGGTGAGTCGTCCATTAAATCTGTTGTGTTTACTGTGTTTACTGTGTTTACTGTGTTTTGCTATGTGATGTGTCTTCACTGTTGGTTGACAGAACGGCTTCAAATGTCACTGCATGTCCGAGTCCCACCAGAGGCAGCTGCTGCTGGCCTCAGAGGACCCCAACAAGTTCATGGACTATTTCTCTGAGTGAGTTCCCTTAGTGTGTGTGTGTGTGTGTGTGTGTGTGTGTGTGTGTGTGTGTGTGAGGCTGCAGTTTCATGAGAAGTCCATTCCTGTTTTTTCCTTTTTTTCTCCCAGTGAGTTTAAAAGCGACTTCCTGGAGCTGCTCAGCAGACGTTTTGGTGAGTCCTGCACACTTTATCCAGATGTTTTGTGCAACAGCAGCTGTATTTATTTTTTTTTAATCTGCAGGAACCAAGCGAGTGCACAACAACATTGTCTACAATGAATACATCAGCGACAGAGAGCACGTCCACATGAACTCCACCCAGTGGGAGACCCTCACTGACTTCACCAAGTGGCTGGGCAGAGAAGGTAAAGTCACCGAATGGGGAAAGTCTTAATATGTGGTTATAACATCAAAGAATGGAAAATCTTCTTCCTGAAACATCTCTTTAAGGACCACCATTTACAGAGCAGACAGACAACAACAGAAACCGAATCAGACACGATATGAAGAGATCAGATCAGAGTGCAGCTACTGCTCCATTACTGAGGGATTATTTTAAATGTGTAACACTTTGCTGAATGTCTAGGTTTCTGTAAGGTCGACGAGACCCCTAAAGGCTGGTACGTCCAGTACATCGACCGCGACCCGGAGACCATCCGCCGCCAAGAGGAGCAGGCGAGGAAGAAGAAGCAGGACCTGGACGACGAGGAGAGGAGCGCCAAGTTCATCGAGGAGCAGGTCCGCAGAGGCCGCGACGGCAAGGAGCCAGAAGTGAGTGCTGGCGGAGACGGTCGGGGAGTTTTTACAGTCTGTACAACATTCAACACCCCCTGTGTCCGATTGGGGAAAGGAAAAACTCCCCCAGATAAAACCTTTAACGCGGGGAAAATGGAAGAAACCTCAGGAGGAGACACAGAGGAGGGAGACCTCTCCCAAGATAGACAGACATGCAATAGAGACCAACAGAATCACATTCTATAGATATTTTGATGATACAATCTCTGATATATATAGATTAGTGTGCACATGCTCAGTGCAGCTAAATAAAAACTTTAAAATAATATTTTGTTCTGTATTTTTCTCTGTAGGAAACTCCAGTTTACACAGAGCTGAAACGTGAGAGTGAAGAAGAGAAAAGTAAGTTAAAAAAATTCTAAATTGCAGACAAAAACTGTAATTTTTAGGTTAAAGAACAGTGATGATAAATGTTTTTTGTCTCAGTTACTAAGCTTTTGGGATGTCATGATGATTTTGGGTATTCTAATCAAAACTCTCGACAAAATTTAGCATGTTTGTTCCTTTCTTTCCACTCACCCTCACATGTTCTTCTGCAGTCGCTTTCAACCTGGGAGCCTCTTCGTGTGTAGCCGGTCCTTCCAAATCGAGGTACAGGAGTCTCTGCAGTTTTCTAAGTGTTCTGCATAATTATTTTATTTGAATTATTTTGTCTGACACTTGTTTGGATCTCCCTGTAGTTCTGCCCTGGGTGCTAGCGCTCTCAAAGCAGCAGCATCATCATCCTCCTCTTCGACCAAGAGGAAAGACACGTCCTCCAGTTCAGACTCCAGATCGGATAAGAAGAAGAAATCTGCTCTGGAGGAGATCATAGAGGTATATAGAGGAGGATTATATCTTGTCTTGTGTTTGCATTTAGTCCAGCTGAGTGTTCTGAGAAGGAGCTCTTTTTTTTTTTTTTTTATTCTGTTCAGATGGAGGAGAGGAAGAAGAAGAAGCAGCAGCAGGTCAGAACAGATTACTGGCTGCAGCCCAACATTGTGGTCAAAGTTGTCACCAAGAGGCTGGGAGATAGGTACCACAAGAAGAAGGCTGTCGTCACGGTAACTGTGCTTTGTATTTATTTTGGGCGAGAGCACGTTTATGTGGATGTCGGAAGAGCTACGTTGCTAATAGCCGTGGTGGATCTTTTTTTTGTCGTAGGAAGTGCGAGACAAGTATGCAGCGGTGGTGAAGATAATCGACTCCGGAGACAAACTGAAACTGGACCAGAATCACGTAGAGACGGTCATACCTGCACCAGGTGAGCCGCCAAAACCTGTTAACTCTTCTAACGACGTTCTACAGATCGCTGAACATCAAACCGATGAACAAACCTGAGGTGGAGGCATCACCACGTGCCTCAGCTGTCTTTTTTTCTGTCCTCCTCAGCATCTTGTTGTTAAACTCCCCTCCCCGCAGGTAAACGGGTTCTGATCCTGAACGGTCCGTACAGAGACACGGAGGCTGTGCTGGAGGGGATAGACGAAAAGAACTTCAGCGCTACGCTCACGCTCGACTCTGTGAGTAGTTCGGAATGAACTAGATTACAAAAAGCAGAATTTATCGTTTACCGTCGGGGTAGTTTTTGGATAGTTTCTGAGATATCTACTTGGTTTCGTTTGTGGTTCTCAAAGCACTGAAAAGTCGCATTTCAAAATAATGCGTCTTCCCGCCAACAGCGTCTCCCTCTGTTTGTTTGGATAATACCCCCGAACATAACTTATTATTTATTATCCAGAGCAAAAGGGACACCATACCTGCAGAGAGATGTTGCTGGTGACTTTTTAAATGTAAAACCGTTTGTTATAGAGCATAAACAAAACCTGGGCAGATAAACCCAAAACAATATGCATCTGACCACATTCAGTGTGAAAAATGAGGCTTAACCTGTGTACCTATGTTGCATCTTTTAAAGTTTCATCCTCTCTCCCCTTTAGGGTAAGGAGAAGGGGAAGAGAGTGGACATCGCCTATGAGGATTTCTCAAAACTGGCCTGAACCAACAACCTTCCTTTTCTAACCTCAGGCAGTCAGTTACCCTGAGGGACTCTCTACTGTGTCAGAGTTACTCCCCCCTCCCCACCCCCTCCAAGATTCACCTGTACATACACACACACATCCCACAATGCAATTCCAGTGAGTTATCGCAGAGAAAACAATGTGTTCAATTAGTTTTTTATTTTGTATTAATGTTCAAGTTGATCTACAACATTGCAGATGTACATTTTCTCCAAATAAATTCAGCAAAAGTGACTTCTGGTGTTCTTTGGAAAATAATTGGGGGAGGAAAAAACATCTAGAATTTTTAAAATAAAGACTGTAATCAGAAGATGTAGATGCACACAGATACCAAAAAGTTACACGTCTTCATGTCTTCCCCTCTGTCTTGTGGCTCCAGTTTTTTCACTCACTCTGTTTTAAATGTAATTTTCTTTACAACCCTACTGACCCAGGTGATTAATAAGCAGCACAGCACTCTTGAATGTGTCCCTGGCTGCTCAGAGCGTCTGGAGGAAGCTGTTGAGTTCCGGGACGATGTAATCGGTGTAGTGACCGTCGATAAAGCCCTTCCCACTGTTGTGCACAAACCAGCAGTAGACGTTTGAGCCGCGCTTCTTATCCTGCCTGTAGTCCTTTTGCCAGCCCCTAATACACACAAACACACAGGTTTATGGTTTGAATAAGAAATGGGTTTGTTCAGAAACAGGTGTTATGTGAGTTAAGACGTACCTGGTGACGTGCAGCCTGTTGCCCTTCACCTCCATGATGGCCTCCTTCTTCAGAGGGTCGACTCCTTCGTGAATGTCGTTCACGCTCACCTCAGGCTCTCTGGAAAACTGTCCTGTTAAATAGGGGCCGGTGTGAACCTCTGGGTGACCTTATAAATGTTTTTCTACAATCTAAAGCTTGAGGTCTGGCTATGGCAGTAACACCCTGCAGTTGTTTTAAAGCCTGTGAGGTTGCTGAGACGTACCTATTAGCCCGTGAACCAGAGGGGAGTACCGGTTGTCATTGGCAATGTAGATACCGAGGAAGTCAACGCTGACCGGATTTTTCTTCCACACACGATGAAGTAACACCATCACCTGGATATCGTTATTTATTGTGATGGAAACGTGAGAGTTCTTCACGATGGAAATCCTCACACTGAAACACAGAAACATGAGACAAAATGACCCAGATGTAAAGGGCAGTGAGGCAGAAGCTGTAAATAAAAGGTAACAGTTACCCATCCTGTGTGATTTCGGACGTGGCCCCCCAGGTGAAGGAGTGGTTGTTCCTGCCGTCGGTCACGGCGATGCCGACGGTGCTGGCGGTCACGCTGACTCCATCGGGCTGGTAGTAGACCGAGATGGTGCCGAAGTAGGTGTTCAGTTTGTTTTTGTGCATCTGCTTAGAGCCAATCAACTGACCGTTCACCACCACACCTTCAGGACAGGAGAGGGTCAACTCATCAAATGTAAGGTCACACTTTAACGGGACAGCCTGAGTTCAATCTTCATAATCTTTCATAAATACAGATTCAAAAGACATTTCATAGTATTCCTATTGAATACTATTGAAGGACCTGGAATAAGTAACCCTTAGTGACTACTGACTAAATATAGTATGATACAGAAATCATAACTTTTGCACTGGTCTTGTTTGTTTACAGTAATTAAACAAAAATGCCTTAAAATACATACTGTGATGTTAAAATGCTACATGTTCATTAAGGACAGAAAATCTGTGTCAAATCAGGTTGCTTAAGGAAAGATATATGACTATTTATTCAGTAAAGTTTGGTACCTGTTCCACTGTCAGACACCAGGTTGAGAATGTGACCGGGTTTGGAGTCGATGTTGAAGCAGACGTCCATGTTACTTCGGGGCAGGTGGATGATGAAGTGTGGGTCGTTGTCCACTGGATGAGAAACACTGAGCTTGTTACACACTGAGTACCGTTCACATTTAACTCAGCAGCTGGAAGAGTTGTCATGAGTTTATGGAAGTCAGCAGAAGTGTGTGTGTGTGTGTGTGTGTGTGTGTGTGTGTTACCTAAGTTGACCTTTAGAGGCAGGGTCCACTCCTCCGGACCCTTCTCAGCCTGACTCGGGGGAGCCGTAGTGGTCATCTGGACCCATGGTGGAGGCTGGTAGACAACGCGGACTGGACCCGGACCATTGATCGATGAGCCTCCTCCTAGTCCTCCTCCTACACTCACATGACAGTGTGACGGTAACCCAGCATTGTCAGTCAAAGTAGCTTGATTGGTTGTGTATTTGATATAGAATTGAAAGAATATATATATTTTTCTTGTGTTTTTGATACTATATTCCTCGTGTAACATAATTGTGCAGCAGAAATCTGTCAAATAAAGATTTAGATCTAAAGAGACCATTCTGTTCCCATAAAATCAAAATCAAAAAATGCTTTCTGTCCTTTAAATTCAAACCAGACACCATAAAAATCAGGTTGAGACAGCGACATCAATAAACACTGAGAGAGAGATAGAGTATCTTCTGTCAGGCACCTGAGCAGCAGCCATGCTTGGGGTCCCTTGGGGAGTCAGCCAGCAGCCTCTCTGTGGCGCCTTCGCTCTCTACCAGCAGAGCAGTGAGAGGAGTGACGAACTGATGCTCCACAGCCAGCGACATAATCCGCTGGGTGATCTTCCTCTTCTTGACAGCTGTCGGAGCCAGAGACCTGCAGGAGAGCCACACTGCAGCGGTCAGAATACTGACAGTAACACTGATTAACTGTTAGGAGGGACAATACTATCATATTTCTACAAAACTGTAATGTTTCCTTAATGTTTCACCTTTCAGAGAGCAGCTGTTTGATGGTGATGTAAGCCCACATCTGTCTGGCGAAGCCTGTGAACGAGTGCTGCTGCTTGGCCAGCTCCGTGTCCAGCTCCGTGGTGTCAGCCTCGGTCTCCAGGGTCATATCCAGGCGGGACTGCGGGACAAGACAGGACAGAGGACAGTGGTGGTATTAGGTCCCATTCCTTCTCTCCACCCATGGCCTTGAACCATCAACTTTTGAATTCTGCATTCACGTGACACATATTTTCCCAGTTTGGTTCGTCAGCCATAATTCCTCATGAATCGGTCAAGGATTAAATGAATTGAGGGCAATGCAAAACCAATGTGAACAAGGAAATAGTCTGTGTGTGTGTTTTTGTCTGGTCTTGTTTCATTTAAACAGTGTTCGCATGGATTCATGTTAGAGTCACAGTTCCTTTTCCTTCCCCATCACAGTTAAACAAAGAATGATTTTCACTTCTAGACCTCTCAGATTGCTTCGTTTAAATAACTGTTGGTGACCTGAAGATGTGAAACTGTCACACAAGAAGGAAAGATTTGAGAAAAATCTGATCAATACAATGTTTTTCCTGCTGAAGGAATCAAGATCCCTCAGTTTGGAACCTCTGAATTAGTAATTATAAGTATTCAGTTCAGCTCTTACATGTGCAATGATGTAAAACATGTTGTAAATGCATGGCCGTGTTGAATATACTCACGGCAGATGCGGTGGTGAAGCTGGTCAGGGTGTTGCTGTCAGACGGCAGCACCTTCCCAGCCACCACCAGCTCTGAGCCGCTGAAGTATTTGTCGAAGCGGTTCTGGGTGACATCTGACACCGAGTCCTCAGGGAACTGGATGGTGATCCTCCTCAGCAGAGGAGAGGAGACCTGGCTGTAAAACATCTGCAAGGGGAAGAGGAGGGAGACTGTAGAAGATGCTGTCGATCTTCAAGAGCATCAGGAAACTAAACCATGATCTCCAGTAGAGTTTCTGTATAGAGGTATCATGACTAAGGATGGAAGGAAGGAAGGATTTGCTCATTTTAAATTAGCAAAACTTGAGCTTTATCACTTTAAATTACAGTATTTGGGTTTTAGTCCATCAGTATTAAATTATTTCTAACTTTTGTTACTTAAAATCATTGAAATCTAAACCAAAATACTTTAAAATTGGGTTTTGCGTTTCGATACCGGATTTAAATTCACTAATATGCAAAAAATGATAAATAGAGACCCCAGCCACAAGTATAATATATAACATATGATGTGTTTTTTGAAAGGGAATGAGGACAAAGATCTAAGTGATGCTGAGCTTGTTTGCCGAAGGTTAAGTTTTCCTCAAAGCTTCTCTAACCCGTAGCTGTTCTGCAGCATCGTGGTTGGCGTAGATCCTCTGAGCCATGCCCCTGTTCTCCATGGCAATACGCTCCAGGAAGTCATAGTCCACGTCGAAGCCGATGCCCAGCGAGAAGAGAGAAAACTCCTCCCGCATCACCCGCTTCACATTCTTCTGGATGGTGCTGAGCTTGATCTCACCTAGAAACACCAAGTAGAAGAGTATATTCATGGCTGCAGAGCTGATTTGAGAGTAGAATTTATTTTGGTCGATCAGGGCCAAGCTGAGTCGGTCAGTCTTACCGACAGTGGGGTCTCCATCGGACACCAGAATGATCATAGAGACAGAGCGAGGGTCGATGAGTCCCTGATTGGACGCCCTCAGCAGCATCTGAATTGCTCTCATCAGGGCCTCATTGATGTTGGTACCTGGAGTCAAAAGTCAGTAAAATATAGTAATTAACAGACAGTTTATGTTTAGCAGGCCAATCAAAAAGTTCTAAGCCTCATGCTTGATTAAAGTTTACGTTTCTCACACCTCCGTTGGGTTTGATGTTCTGGATGTATTTCTTGGCATCTGCGATCTGAATAGAGGAGCCGGGGACCAGCTCTTCGTTCCAGCAACGCACATTGTGGTTGAAGTCAATGATGCTGAAGTGATCATCTATGGTCAGGTCATCCAAAATAGCCTGCATGGCCTCCACTGTCTGCGAGACAAGTGTGGAGAATTAAATGCATTCTGCGGAATGACCACACGGTGGCAGTGTCTTACAAAGGAGGGGTGAAGAAGGAGCAGGGAACAGGAGGATGGTTGGAGGAGGGGTCAAAGTGCACTCCAACCGTGTAAACATCTACCACTTACTTGCTTCATCTTGACTCCCCACATGGATCCACTGACGTCAATGACAAACACAATGTTTTTAGGGAGGGGTGAGAGGTTGGAAGGAGCGAAGAATTGGACAAAGTGGCCATCCGAGACCTGGAGTAAACAGTGAAGGCTTGAGGGATCATCTTCGATCTGTTTCTAGCTGTATGCAATATTAAAACAAGTTCATTAATGAGGCTTTAAACTGTACACTTGGATAACTCGTGTGATAACCTGTAGTTCCCCGGCATTGCTGTCCCTGTTCACGTCATATGTGACCGTAAAGACACCGTCTATAGCGCTTCCAGTGCAGTTGTCACACTTTCTCTGCTGCTGTAGGTTGGGCTTGAAGACAATATGGGCCTGGGGACACAGACAGAGTGAATCATACAACTTGTTAGACATTCAGATGCCTGCCTGCACAGATACTTTTATTATTATTCTTCCACAGGGGCTGCCAGAATCTACTTAAGTATTTGTTAATTTTCATAATATCCCCAAAAACGTCTGGGATACATATCTCTGGCAAATATTCCTAATGCAAGTTCTAAAATGCATGCACCAAATGCACCTTGTATTAGGATTATAGGTGGATTAGATGGAGATCCAGATTCTAATGTTTGAATTGCACAGCTGTGGCAGAGCAACTGGCTCTCTTGGTGTTTACCAGTCTTACCTTGTCTTTGGATTGTGTGAGGCTGATCATCTCTGCAAACTGCTCTCCAAGGGTGCTTGGTGTTTGTACCATGGTAATTCCCTTCGGCTCAAAGATGTACACATCCACCTAAAGAGAGACACCAAGTCAGGGATGAATGGAAGAACACATACATGCATGCAAAGCTGCACATATGTGATGATATTTTTACCTGGAACTGGGGCACCAGCCTCCCAGGCTGCAGGTACAGTGAGTGTTCATAGAAACCCAGCCTGCGGTGCATCATCTCCTGGTAGTGGAGCTCGAACTCAATGTGGCTGCCAGGAGGAACATGGACTTCCGTCTTAAAGGTCTCCATGTCCTGGGAATTAGCCCTGTTAAGCAGAAACCTTTCAGTCTGTATTTAGAGCTTAACAGAGGGTTGAAATCTAAAAGGCTGATCCAGTACCTGACGATGGCTGCTGCCTTGCCTCTGGATCTGGCCTGGGCGTACAGGTTCCTGGCCACTGTCTTCTCCTTCACTGAGCCCACAAATGTTATCCCATTCACATTCCTGCAACAAAAAGCATGAAAAGTTAAACCTCTATCATCTCGGTCTAAAAGACTGTTTGCACTTTGGGAAGCTGGGCTCACATGGTAAAGTTGGTGATGAAAGCTCGTTTGGGGATCTGGACGTTGAAGCCGATGCTCTGGGCTTTGGAGCCCGAATTGACCACCGAGCTCCTGACAGTGGTGTGGGCGAAGCGTGACGTGATCCGGCTCTCCACCTTATAGCTCTTGACGGTGATGTCCTCTCCACGGATGGCCTGCGCAGCCAATGACAGGATAAGTGAGGATGGATGATGGGTGTCGAGGGCTCAGCAGTGGAGAGGATAAAGTTTACAGGACACTTTTCTGATATTAAAGACTTCTCTTTCTTAGAATTCTTGACTTTTTCTGACCTCCTCTCTTTTGGTAAAATTTCATAAACCTTTAATGCATTGATTCATTATGTATGTTGTGTTTAGGGATTATCCTGCAGAGAACTTGGAGCTAGATTTGATTTTTAGCCTTGAAAAACACATATTTCTTTAATTTTCACAAGGAATTTAAACCATATTTTGGATATTCTTGATTCAGTTGGTCTGCTCTCAGTCTGGTCTTACAATTTGCATTAAGTATGGTTGCTTTTGCTTTATAGTGCTCCTTCTCTTAGCAATTAGCCAAATTTAAATCAGAAAGATATTGCCATAGTTTGAGATTATATAAAGACAAATATAGAGGCAGAGAAAGACAGACCAAAAAGGGAGGTTTAGTAGGATTAACAAGAACAAAGTCAATAACCCGTCAGTCATGGGAATCTCTTCAAACAGCAGCATATTGACTATTAGATAAGGTTAAACTCTGTCACAGTGGAGAGGGCTCGAACAACAAGCGGAGAGTCATACCTCAAAGTCTTCCTGCTCCTCGCTGGTCAATATTGCTCTCTGAAACACACACAGACAAGTCATCAGCTTGACTCTGTTTTAATCAACTCTCTGGGAGAAGATTATAAATCACAAACTGTTGTGGGTTTGTTCGACGATGCCCTTGTTTATTTCTGTGTAATCAGTGAAATTCATTCCACGGATCGATGATTGCAATTATTGCAACATCAATGATAAAAGCAAACCCGCCATTCATGCTCTGTATCATACAATTAGACATGTATGTAAATAAGAAAAGTCAGTTTGTTTGGAAGAAGAAGATCCCACCTTGTGTCTCTCCCGATGATCCTGTAGATGTGACTGGTGGCAGAAAGAAAATAATGATGAAAATCTGATTTATTTAATATAAATTCAGTATTGTTTCTGCAGCTATTTAGGAAAAAATAGCTTTTTTAAAGTAATTTAACTCACATTTAAACAAAAAATATGGTCTTACTCGTAGTACAAAAGTGAGTTTTAAAGGTAAAAGTTTAGATAAGAGAAAAGGAGAAAGTTTGTTTAATTACGACAAATATCAGACTTAACAATCAAAATAATTCACCCAATAAAATGAGTAACACATACATTTTGTATATTTTCTGCAACAATTCAGAATAGTTGCTTGTATTTATTTTATGTGCATCATGGGATTTAAATCAAATCTGGACAGAGATTGTGAAATACTGGCAAAAAATGACCCCTCTGCAAAAGTACTGAAGTGAGTTTTAAAGGTGAGCAGTCAGAGGGAGTTTAGATATATGTATACACAGAAAAAGTTCTTATATGATATACAATTCACTTCTCTTGCAATATCAATTTTGAAATCATGAAATACCATAAAATATAACATTTTCTTCATGTCAGTCCTACAACTACAAATAGATGCTAAATGTTTTCATATATATCTTTCCATTCACAAATCAGTCAATTTGAGATAGATATCAGTCAAACTATAGTCTGTAAATAAAAAGTGGCATAAACAGTGTTCTTTCAGGATTTACACCCTTCCCATAGTCCATGATAACCCCCTCCAACTCACCGTCTCGTCCTCCCATTCTCCATCAATCACAAACTCAAAGCAGCGGCCCTGTTGGAGGAGCAGGAGCCCCAGAAGCAGCAGCAGCAGACGCCTCATGTTTCCAGGCCTGTGGGCTCAAACACACATACCCTCACACACATATATATAAAAAAGAAACACAGCACTGGGAGACAGACAGTCCTTCTGCAGGGAGAAACACAGCCGAGCTGAAAACTGAAGGTTAAAATCCACTGAACCGATCGACTCCTGGCCCCAGTCAATATTTGTTGTCTTTCATGTAACCCAGAAACAAGAAGGAAACTTTGAAACTTGACCTGCAGTGTGGGCAGGGTAAATAGATTTGGACTCTTTTGTAGATTATCACAAGTTTCCCATCAGACAGATTGTTTTAAGATCTGCGACTCTCATATAAAAGTCACAAACTGTCCACATTTAACTAAATATGGCTGTAATCGTGGTTAAATATCATTCTGGTGTGTTTCCAGGTATAATATAAAAGGCACAGACCCCAGTTTACATGGGAAAGGTGTCATGTTGCATTATATCCAATTGCCCACAAGATGGCACCAAAGTAGGTCTGACTGCTGAAGGCTTGAAGCTAAAAGTAGATTTATTTATTTTTTATTGTCAATTCTCTCCCTAAAAATCAATTAGGGAGAGAATTGGTATAAAATTGTTATTGAAAAACAATAAAAATGGAGATGAAACAAATATTTACCAGAGATCCAAAGCGTTTCATTTAATTTTATTCTTCTAATTAAGTTCAATAAACACATAAAATTACATTTTCTTTTGTTTATTAATGACAAACGTAATCTAGAACAACAGTTGTTACAGGAAAACTTTGCAAATTTATATTATTGTGTTATGAAACAGGTCATATTTCAGGCAGCTGATGGAAGGTCATGGTTAATGGTAGTGGCATGCTGCCTTCAGGTACGCCTTGTAAATCCGGCCTCTATCTGCATATGCACAGGCTTTTAACATATAAAGATAGTAATTTAAGCTAAACATACACAGTGCAATAAACTAATTATCACACAGAATGTCAAACATGGAGGTCATTTTGAAGTAGAACATGAGTCTTTACTTTAAAAACGCTGCCATATTTCTCACTTTGTGTCAAAACTGATGGAAAATGTTGAAGAATAAAAGTGACAAACTTGTAAGAAAATAAACTGCTTTCTTCATTATTGACATTTTGAGAAGAAATATATCTCCATAAGTAGAATATTAACCTGAGACTGGCAGTGATGGATGAAGTATTTAGAAAAGAAATACCACACTATGAAAATACTCCACTACAAGTTAAAGTCCTGCATTCAAAACATTCAGTAAATAAAAGTATTAAAGTATCAAACTAATCATCAAATGGTCTCCCTGTCAGTGTTTTACGGTTATATCTGATGTTCTGGATTAATATTACTGCTGCATTAATGTGGATGTTGCATTTTACCGCTGTAGATGCTTAAAGCTGAGAAAATGTAATCGACTTTATGTACTTTTGGGTAGTTTAATCTACAGCAATGCATCATATTCTATAAGTTCATTATATGTTTGTAACATCGTTGTCAACATATCTCTAAAAAGTCAACTTTTCATGAGCTCAGAAAAACTGCAGCTAATCCAAGAGGATTTTTAAATAGTTTATTTAGCTTTAAAGGAGATTGTTTTACTTCATCGTCTATATGAGCAGAAAAAATAACCAAATGTGGAGAAATATGGTTATGACTGGACAGGGGTATAAAAAGTTGTAATATGCAAAATGTTTAGTAACTTAAGCTGTCATATAAATGTAATGGAGTAAAAAGTACAATATTTGCCTCTGGAAAATATAAAAGTACAAGTACTTGGAATTTTTCCTTAAGTAGTTTTGAGTAAATGTACAGGTTGGACACTTTTAAGGACATTTTAACTCATAACTGCAAAAATTCCGACACCGCCTGAAGGCAGCAGCAGCAGCTCTAATTGCCCCTCACTCAGGAGTAGGATTGAAAACTGCATCTCTCTCCTCCAGTGAGTGGGTGGGCGTATTTTTCCTCTGCACACCGTGTCACTCCTCTGTCCGGTCACTCTGATCCGGACACACGGAGACTCGGAGACGCTGCGCGCTGGAAATAATGTCCCATTTATCTGTTTGAGTTTTACTGGAGAAGGACTACAAGATGCTGCTGTTGACTCTGCTCGTGTGTTTCAGCCCGAGTGTACTGGGGCAACTGGAGGAATCCCAGTTTGCAGATGAGATTGATTCCGACTTTGCAGACTTTGATTTAGGCATTGTAAGATATTTAAAAGATGCTGTATATTCTGGTGTTTCGATTTCCTTATTTGACTCATTTCTTTTGTACAAACAGGCGCCACGCAGGGTCCCACGGCAGGTGAAAACTATACTATCCAAGGTAAAGTTAGATTTACTGCAGAGATATGAAGCTTTTTGAATATTTCTCTATTTTTAGAGGCTACAGGTCTGAGTTTAGAGGTGCCCTGTCTTTGCCCTGGGGTCTTTGGTGTGATAATTTGGCACATCGTAATAAATATTGATACCTTTTAACCTTTTAAAACTCTGAGTTTAGGAGTTTACAGTGAACTGACCTTTAAGAAAACAGTTGATTGAACATAAATTTGTATTTTTTAACAGTGACCTAAAATGCATGACCTAGTTTTAAGTTATTTTGAAGCATATTTTGTCATCCTAAACTTGCGCACTTTGGGCGTGACGCACAGGAGATCCGCCAAGCGCGCAGATGTGCCAAAGTATCTGTAATGCACTGGATCTCAGCTCATGGGAACACATTTAAACGCCTCAGTTTGGTGATGGTAACTATGGGGGGGTGGGGGGATTCTTGAAATGAGATATCTTGGCTAATCAAAATATATTACATTTGCAGCTGGAGCGCGTAAAAACGGGCCAAACTGGCGTTTGTGTGATCTGCTGATATTTGGTGGTTCTTCAGATTTTTTTGAACGTTTCCTTTTGCAGGAGACTAAACCTCACATCCAGGAACTCTCCATCAAGACCACCATCATCTCTCGTTACGCCTTCACGGCGGTGTACTGCGCCATGCTCAACCGGCACTCCGCCGCCACCGAGGGCGTCTTCCAGTTTCAGGTCCCCGCTAATGCCTACGTCTCCAATTTCACCATGTAAGAGTCTCACAGGTTCACGTCACAGTGCACCTAAAATCATAACAACATGATAAAAAAAAAAACATAATCAGGATAAAAGTTAGTTGTATGCATTTGTCAAATATTCTGGAACCATTAAGGAGCATCTTAAAACTCACTCAGTCTTCTACAGCAGGGTTTTTTTTGGCTTGTGACCCTTCATCTGGTGTTCATCATGGTGTTGATATGAGTTGTGAGCAGTTGACGGGAGAAGCAATCTTGCCTTCTTGGATTTTAGGAAAGCATGATGAGGTAAAAGGCTTCCAGGGTTTCAGAAGAAAAGGGCAACAACAGTGGAAAGTCAGAAAAATAGATTTCTCCTTTAATCACCTTAAACCACCAACAGTTTTATCTTAGGACCCCTAGAAGGGTCTTGACCCCAGGTTGGGAACCACTGCTCTGCAATTATTATTTAAATGGTTCCCATTAAGATTATCCTTCTATTTTCTGTGGATATAACCAATGACTTCTTACAGTCAGTCTTGAGTCCCATTATGTCTTATTATTGATAATAATACAATAATAGCTTATCATTAAAATGTAAAGCAAAGATAGTGATAAGAAGTGATAATGCCAGACATCTTTTTTTGTATAAACTAACTAATCTCCAAATAATAACATCACTACTAAAGACAATCTAACCACATTTGGAAGGTATTTTATGAAAAGAAACAGGATTTAGTGGCTGGAAGGATTTATGATGTTTCGGTTTCTATGGAGACGCGAGCAAGGAGCCAAGAAAGGGTGAAAACTTTTATACTGCTGTTAACACACAGCGGCCGGAGTTCATTCATGTGCAGGGCTGTTACCCACACATAGGTAACGACAGGATTTTGTCCTCAAATTCTGTCTTTTGTCCGAGAGAAGCCCAGTTGAGACGTGACAATAGGTCGCCCTGAATATGAGCGCTGTGCTCTAATCCTCGACCTTTGACCCCGTGAACCAGGATCATTGGAGGGCGCGTCTACCAGAGCGAGGTCAGGCCGAAGGAAAAGAGGGTCAAACAGGAGAACGGAAAACCCAAGAACAAAGAGTCAGGTGATGCAAGGTAAGAGAAACCTGAGTGTGTGTGTGTGTGTGTGTGTGTGTGTGTGTGTGTGTGTGTGTGTGTGTGTTTCAGTATATGTGTGGTCACTCCTATGGTCTGGCGTCTCCTCCTAATTACACAGCCGCACTCGCAACCTCTAATGTTCCTATTTTGCAAACAGAGATTGATAATATCCCCACTAAAACCTCTTTTACCACAACTGGGCGGCCACAAAGAGCGAGTGTGTGTTCAGTGTGTGTGTGTGCGTGTGTCTGTGTTCAGTATGTGTGTGTGTGTGTGTGTGTGTGTGTGTGAGCAGAGTCTGAAATAAGATCATTGCTCCAGAGACGAGGATTGTCATATAAATCTGTGACCCAAGAAGTGACGTATGGAAGAAGTGACATCAGATTTCCAGCTGTCGTCGAAAAAAGTGACATTTCATTAAATGAAGTTCGGTGATTCAATGACTCCGTTGTAAAGGACAGAGCCGAGGAGGAAGGAAAGGATTGAAGTGGAAGATTTGAGATTAGACAGAAACAGAACTTCCATATTCATGATATCACCACTTGGACTGCTCAGTTCACCGCTCCACCTCTTCTGTACTCCACCTCTTCTGTACTCCACCTTTTTCCTAATTGCTCCCAATGTTTATGTTCTGTCATCTATATTTTATGTTTTTTTTTCTGTTTATTGCTGCTGCTCTTATGCTCTAAACATACAAAATACAAAATCTTATTAAACAAATACTGAGGGACAGTGATGGAGCAACAAACTGCGATGCACTGTGTGTTCTGAGCCCTTTCTATCAGAGCTACAGTAGCTCACGGGCCAGTCTTCGCTCTCGGCATACATCAGTCAGCCTCGGCCACCCATGACCCTGTCTCTGGTTCACCGCTTTTCCTTCCTTGGACCACTTTTGATAGGTACTGACCACTGCAGACCCCACAAGAGCTGCAGTTCTGGAGATGCTCTGACCCAGTCGTCTAACCATCTCAATTTGGCCCCTTGTCAAAGTCGCTCAAATCCTCACGCTGCCCATTTTTTACTGCTTCTAACACATCAACTGCTACCTAATATATCCCACCCTCATAATGTTATAGCTGATCGGTGTTTATATACTACTAAAGCAGCAGAGGCTCCAGATTAAACCGAGATAAATCTCGCCTAAACAAATCAAAGACAAATCCTTAATGTTTTTAAGTTTAAATTTCTGATATTAAAGTCACTGTGTATAATTTGAACATTTCTGACTATGGCGCCACCCAGTGGTGGAATCAAAAAAGACATGGTGGCAGACAACAATCCACTGCAACACAACACTGAAATAACTTCCCAGATAGTTTTTTTTTTCCCGAGAAATTACCATTTAGCTAAAAGCTAACCAAAATTATGCTTTAAATTCAATAAGTCAGTTAGTTAAATTAAAGCCATCTAGTGGTAGTATCAAAAATTATGTTGGTTGCCGTGCCAGAATCAAGAAAGACTGAAAAATACTAAAAATGAATAGAACCAGTGCAGTATTTTCTAGTTTTATGAGCATGACACTTAAAAGGAGACATTATTTTATACACAGCAGTCAACAAATCCCATTAAAAAGACTAAAAACAATAAAAAAATCGCCAACATTACGTCTCAGTGCTGTTGTTGGGGACTACTTTAAGCTGTGGATTGATCCACATTCAGTGCTCTGGCGCCGAATGTGGTAAAGGTCAGTCACTTCTTCCAGGTGAAATTAATGAGAACTAACACATAATCTGTTCAAAAGTATGAAAAAAAACCCCACAACTTCATCCCAAAACGTGGTATTCTGGCATTAAAATGGCCTCCTCCCCTCTAGTCCAGAGCCGGAGGTAGAGGTGTTCAGGATGGCGGCCAACATCCCGGGTCGGAATCGGGCCGTCTTCCTGCTGACCTATGAGGAGCTTCTGCAGCGACGTCTGGGACGCTACGAACACGTGACTAGCCTGCGTCCGCTGCAGCTGGTGAGCCGCCTCACCCTGGACGTCACCATCGTGGACCATTCCCCCATCACAGACCTCCAGGTGCTGCCACTCCGCAACGGCAGGAGCAGCAGTGCGTCCAGCAGTGAAACTGGGCCTAAGACACCAGGTTTACAGAGACATCTTATTATTTTATCAGCTAATTTTGTAACATATTTGCTATTTTTGTAGTTTTTCATGCTGTTATTTTGATCATGCTGCACAAATAATACGCTTTTCAATTTATACATTTCTACTCAATATGTTTTTGTATTGTTATTGTTAGAATATGTCCAATTTAAAAAAAAGTACACAGAGCACAATCCACTTTAAGGGTCATGGTCACTTTATTATTAATTTACTTATTTCAAAGTTTTGTTTTTAAGCCAGTTAAAGCTTCCACAAACACACTTCCTGCCTTTGTGCTTCAAGCCAAGCTGGAGCCTCCCGTCACTACTGTGATCAAAAACGAAAAGAACGTCTGCAAGATCACCTTCAGCCCCAACATCGTCCAACAGGCCAAGATTACCACCAACGGCCTCCTGGGAGACTTTGTGATCCGATACGATGTGCAGAGAGACATGGGGATCGGAGACATTCAGGTGGGAGCATGTGAAACTTTGAGAGATGAGAAAAAAGTGCAGGAAAGCAGACTGGGAAAGAGCATAAAAATAGTTTTCATATTTTTTATATGTGCATGTACAAATTTCCCATCCAATTTACACACACACACACACACACACACACACACACACACACACACCTGTTAGTCATCCATTTCTCTGGTTTCCTGCCACCGCAGTCATTCCGCTTGCCAACTACTCTGTTTGTCTTCAAAACCGTACTATGTTTTGACAATCACACACAACTACTGCAAGTGACCTCACTGCCTGTTGCATATGTGCAAACTTCTTTCTTTCCCAGGTTTTAAATGGCCATTTTGTCCACTACTTCGCCCCCAAAGACCTGCCAGTGGTGCCCAAGAATGTGGTGTTTGTGATCGACACCAGCGCCTCTATGCTGGGGACTAAGATCAGACAGGTAAAGCAGCACAAACAGTATATATATATATATATATATATAGATATATATATATATATACATACATATACATATGTATACAAATAGAAAACTGTTGTGAAGTTAAAAGGTACAGGAATGTGTGAATGATTTTAGATTTTACTCTTAAAGATCTAGTATTTTTTGCATCCACTTCCTACCTTTAAAGCCGACACTGGTGTCAGATTGTGTAATTACAGTTTTAAATGAAACAAAAGAAAGTCTTTTATCAGCTATATATCAGTTTCATCAGTTAGTACCTGAATGCACCATCATTGAAGAGTCTTTTAAATAAAAAAGTGCTCCTTAACTCCAACACTATGCAGCAATAACACAATTTAGGCAACCAAACATAAATTGTGATAAAAGGTCCACTTAATTAGCTTTTTCTGGAGCTTTCCATTGTACCTCGTGGTCTTCATCAGTGGATGAGGTTTTAAAGCAAACTCCTTGTGCTCACAATATAGGATTCAAATATTTAGAAAAAGCTGCTAAATAGACCTTGAATTAAGATTATTTTGTCTTCGTTGTGATGGAAAGTCTCAGAAACTACACTGGCTTTTAAAAGCCACTGCCAACTGTGTCTTTCCTGTTGATCTGTTCCCACTGAGCAGTTTTTTGCCAATGCCCATACTGTACCTGCCTCCAGAATTGAATCTGGGCCAGTCTGAAGGACACTCTCATCTGCTGCAGCATCAATTGGGGATTTAGGCCAATAGGTTTGGTGTATGCTCATGTTAAAGTCTTCCAGGTTCCAGATGAACCAACAGTACCAGATATAAACCCATTCTTACTTTTCCTGATGCGTAACAGGAAAGCTAATGATCACGCCTCCCATGCAAAACAATTTACTCCGTTTTTAAGCGGAATCTCAATGGCTGCACTGGATCAGAAAACTGACACCCCGCCTACCTCACACCCACACTGGAATATCAATATCAGACCTTTTCCTCCATCTGCAATAGCACAATAATCCCCTCGGCCAGACTCGGAGCTGATCTCTGCAGCTGCCATGAGTGAGGAGTACAGAAACAGAAAAACTGAAAAACAGACTTTCAGTGAGAAAGAAAAGTGGAAACATACAGCACAAGGCTACGCTGTGAGGGAGGAAGGTCAGTGTCTATGGGGTAATGGAACTTTCTAGACAACGGCACTCTCGACCCCTTGATCTGTCTCCCCCCACCCACTGCCAGCCCCCAGCGGGCCGCAGAAACAGAACAACAAGGGTGTTTGATGTGGCTCCACAATAGAGGGTTTCAGTTTAGGTCAGTCTGTGGTTTTGACCCCTGCTGTATACAGCACATATACACATCTATAAACCCCTGAACACCAAATTATATATCATACCCACGCACTCAGGGCTGCAGAGATGCTGAGATAGTGAAGCTCCAGAAAGTAATTTCTGAGTCTACGTACTTTTGTTTGCCTATTTCTTTACATGGATACATTTAAAGTAGAACTAGAAGGCAGTCAAATTAATAATATTATATTAATTATGGTTTAAATGGATATAGTATAATAATAATTAAAAGGTAGAACACTGAATCATCAGCATGTGGCCAAAACTCTACTGTATGCATTAAACAAATTTAATGGAAATCTGTCACATTGCTAAACTAACTAAAACTAATGAAGGTTCAAATATAATGGTCTTGAATTAAACTCCAGAAAACAGTTAACTTTCTGATGGATTCAAAGACTACACAGTGTGTTTTGTAAAAAAAAAAGTATAACAATGGCATGTGGATCCCATTAAAAACCCATCGCATGTACTGAACAATGTAGACCAAAGTCAAGCTACAATACAGGGAGTTGTTAGTTCCCTGAAGGTTGATGGATATACAAGCTTTTAACAGTACAGCTAATAAACTACAGGTAAAAAAAACAACAACTTTATTTTAAGATGTAATTATCTTAAAAGCTTTCTGACCTTTTCACCACATTTCTGACTCTGATTAATGACACCACCCTCCAGGGCTCGATTCATGGGTGGAGTGTGTGTGACTGGGTGTTTGATTGATTGGTATGTGTGTTTTGTTTCCATCCTTTTCAGCCCTAGTGTTATAATACAATAAGCTATACCACAGAGACCATGACCACACTGTGTATCCAGCATTCTGTTGACAAGATGTCCCACATTTGTCTGTTGTAACAAATAATTTCTCTGTCACATACTTTCTTTTTAAGACTAAAGATGCTCTCTTCACCATTCTGAGGGACCTGCGACCCGGCGACCGCTTCAACTTCATCAGCTTCTCCAATAAAATCAAAGTTTGGCAGCCCAATCGTCTCGTGCCGGTGACGCCCCTTAATGTCAGAGATGCCAAGAAGTTTATTTACACGCTGGCGACCACAGGAGGTGAGACATTGTCCTCCTTGTGGTGTAATTTGGTTAAATGTAAAGATCTTATCTAATGAGCTTTTAATATTTTGGCCTCAGGACAATACAATCTATATAGTTTGACCTATTATCTGTATTTCCATATCCTTGATGTGTTATTAAGCAATAATTTCGCTCTCTCCACTGCAGGTACAAATATCGATGATGCCATGCAGACTGGCTCCTCTCTGCTTCGAGATTACCTCTCAGGCCCTGACGCCAGCCCAAACAGCGTCTCCCTCATCATTTTCCTGACGGACGGACGGCCCACGGTCGGGGAGATCCAGTCCACTGTGATCCTGGGGAATACTCGCTCAGCCGTGCAGGAGAAGTTCTGCATCTTCACCATCGGGATTGGGAACGACGTGGATTACCGGCTGTTGGAGCGCATGGCTCTGGAAAACTGTGGAATGATGAGACGCATCCATGAAGAGGCGGACGCCAGCGCAATGCTCAAAGGGTAAGAGATTGCTTTGTGCTCTGTGTCTCTGTCAATTCAGTCATATTGTTTGAATATTTCTTCCATCACAAGCCATTTTATTCTCCAAACTACTAATTAGATTATTCAGCTTCTGACGTTTCTTCACATTTTGTGAACTACATTTTCACAGATATCGACATGGCAGCCATCTTGGATTATTAAAGATGGTGACCAAAATGGGGGATTGCTCATTAGAGAATTGAAGAAGGCTTCTTTTTATATGTGTAACTGGTTCATAAATAGTCTGAAACTGGTTTTAAACAGATAAAAAAAAAACCATGAAATTGGCTAAAGACTGGCTTTAAAATGTGGTCTGGAAGTGGTCTAAGGGCCTTTTCTTCTTTCTTTTTTAGTCCATTTGAATCAGACCCCAGGTAAATATTCCCCCTTGGTACGATTCATTTGGGCAGATCTGAACACAGCAGTCGCACTTTGGAGCACACTAAAACAACCCCACCACAAGCCCTATAGAGGAAGTGGTCTCAGTCTGATCACAAATTAATTTTGGAGTGGTTTGTTGGTGCTCGGACTGTGATACAACCTTCAGGTTATAGATGATGGCTCCCATAGCCACATGTGCTTCGCATGCTGGGATGTGGATGAGCGAAATCAACAGTAGCTAGCCGGAGAATAAATTGAGGTCTGACCTGGACTTATGATGAAGCATGTTGTCGTCTTGATATTTGGGTTGGTCTAAAACTAGAATACTAAAATTGGTGTGAAACTGGTCTAAAACTGGTTTCACGTGGTCTGGAAATAGCCCAAAATAGGCAATGGTGCCTGATACTGGTCAAAAGTTTGAAGTCCTAGAAGTTATTTTGGGATTTCAACTGGATTGAAGCCCAAACTCCCTTTCCTGACTGTGGCCATGTAGAAGATTAACTTTTGAGAAATTCCCATTTTGAATTCAGTCCAGAAAAATACAACATATCATCATCTTCATATTCTTTTCTGTCTTAACTTTTGGTGCTTAATGTTAAGTTTTTGCACTGAACTTGCCAGAAATTACTTGTTATTTAAACAGAAATTTACCACAAAATAACCTACTAGGCAATGGGTGTTTAGAACATGAAATGAAAAGAATTCCTGATGTATAAGACAATAACATTGATTATTAATTTAAATAAGTAATCATAGTCACAAAATCCCCTTCATTATGTGTATAATCCACCTCTTATTAAGCAATTAGCTCTCCTTAATCCCTCCCCTCTACCCGTCCGACACGTCCCTTCATCTCTCATCGAGCTACGAGGGAACGAAGACCGCAAATGTGACGGTGCTGACAACAGACCTCTTTAATCAACTTCAACCTGTGACAGCCACAGACTACAACAGCCACCCCCTTTCTCTCTCAGACCTTTTTTTTTCTCCTATCCTTTACACACAACCCACTTCTCTCTCTCTCTCTTCCGCACTCGGACACACAAGGTGTTTGTTCAGTAGAGCAGGAATGTGTGTGTGTTGTGAAACCTGCATCTGAGTATGTACGTGGGGTTAACAGATAGACTGCACAGATAATAGCCTTCGTCTTGCTTGAACAAACACGCTGGTTAAGAGGTGAGGAGGTTTACTGCGGCGTGACAACGAGGACAGGACAGACGACTTGCACACACACACACATTCACAATCTTTGCTTCATACACACTCTTTATGAATGTGTGCATAAACTCTGAAGTGGGGTGGCTGTAGCTGTAGACAAGCAGGTTTATGGCCGGAAGGTGACTTGTTTGAACAAACTTGACATTTTATGAAATATGTAATAACATCCTTCTAGTTCTGCCTCAAAAACGACAACTGATGTGCCCTTGAGCAAAGGCACTGGACATGTGACTTAGTAGTGATCAACAGAGAAGAATAAGCAGATGGATGGTTTGGATGTGTAAAAAATAAGCAATAAAAAACAAGCCCACATTTTAATACTCTGGAGGTTTGAGACAACTTTGGCAACATTCTCGCGTTCACAATCTGTCTTGGTGTTGCTCAAGGATGCTGGTAAGAAAACAAAATATAATCCAGGGAGTGTTTATAGCAATTTACAGACTAATCCTATGAGGCAGGATTTTACAACTCCTAAAAGTTATCATGGTAGCATTAATTTGCCCTTGGATGCTTGCAAGTTGAACAGTACAATTAGCATAATACTACAAGTGGACACTATCCAGGGCAGGAAAAACAACACCATTGGTCATCTGTTCAAACACTTAAAACATCCGACACTAAGTTCTCTCAACAAGTATCCTCTTGTGGTCGTGTGACTAATGATTGTCCTCCCTAAAAGGAAAAGGTGGAAGGAGCACAAACTTCCTGTCGGGCTGCAAACCCTCAAAAGTGACTATGAGACAATGGTTTGCACCGAGACTCCTACCAACACCAAATGTTGGTTTCTTTAAGCAATGACCACCTTCATCTAGTCTTTACCAAGAAGTTTTAGCTGCTCTACCTTAACTAAACCTCACCCTGCTGGGGTGATCTAACTGTTATATTTTATCCAGCTGCAATCCTACATGTCTCCTTGTTCCTTTCTAGGTTCTACGATGAGATAGGAACTCCTCTGCTGTCCGACATAAGGATCAACTACACTGAGGACTCTGTTCAGTACGTCACTCAGCATCTGTTCACCAACTACTTCAACGGCTCTGAGATCGTCATTGCCGGCAAGTTGACGAACCAAAGCGCGGAAATACTCCACGTCCAGGTTACAGCCAGCAACAGCGACAAGAGCATCATCCTGGAGACCGACGTTCCACTGCGGCACAGGCAGATAGAGACTGAGAAACACGTGAAAGCCGCCACAGCAGCGATGGCGGCTGGAGCTAGGACTCCAGGGTCAGGGAGCATGCAGGGGTTAGGAGTTGCTTTGGGTTCAATTGCGGAAGACTTTGTGGAACGCGTCTGGGGTTTCCTTAGCGTCAAGGATGGGCTACGGTCACGGCTACGCAGCCAGACCAGCAAAGAAAGGGAAGACCACATCCAGCAGGCCACCAATCTATCTCTGACCTACCACTTCCTCACTCCCCTCACCAACCTGGTGGTGGAGAAGCCTGAGGTCCTGGCTGATGGCAGCATGGCCCCGGCGCCCACCATCACCCCAGCAGCTGGCTCAGCTGCCAATGAGCTGCCAGGTGACACAGAGGAGGGAGAGCCACAGAAACCCAACGGGAAGCCAGGCGGCCAGACTTCATCTGTGAGGAACACAATTGGTGAGGATGTGCCGTCGAGATTTGGTTACAGGGTGTCTAAAAAGTCAGCTACCAAAGTATATGCCGAGAATAAAAACAGATTGTCTCAAGTAGCTCTTCACAGCTAACATTGCAAACCTAGAAGAGGTGATACTGATTTTCAGTGGAGTATTGTTTTAAGAGAACGTGCAAAACATATATCCAAATGACTATTCTCTCTCTTCAGAGACCCTGTATTACACTAACTGACCCATCGACAGTTAATGTTACTCATATGGAAGATTTAAAGAGGAAGCATTAAACAATGGCTGCCCTCTGACTCATTGCAGTAGATAAATATTCTCTTCCTTGTAGGTAAAGCTGCGAGGAGACCAGCCAAGAAATCCATCACCATCTCCAAAACATCAGGTAACTCCTCATCCTCCCGCTCATGTAAACAGTTGTTCATTTTCCCCTGAGCCGTTTTATTTAATAACCTCTGAACACTATATACTGCGAGCACGTACGCAGTGGTTACGAGGCTCCATAAGGAGACTTGAAAGAGAGGAGACGGGGGAATGTACAGTAGACTCTCTCTCTACACTCTATGTGGGCGGCCTGTAATTTGGATGTTCGTCAGACAGTCGGCAGTGATCACACAGACAGCGAGGAGTTCAGGGATGCCTCTGAACATGACCTGCAAAGAGGAAAGAACACACAGGGTCTAATTGAAATACCAGCAAAAGCACTATGTGGCACTTTAAACATGCAAGTGCGTGTTCGTACACACACACACACACACACACACACACACACACACACACACACGGTGGGTGAATGGGAGTTGAGAGATGAGAAGTGGATGTTTGTGCATGTGTTACAGTAAAGAGAGGGACCCCATCAGAGGCAGTTAGTGCCGGCTAATGACCCTGTCATTACTGTTGCTCTATCATCTGCTCTCATCTCATCACTCCTCTATTCATCTTAGCTGGTTCTCACAAGCCTGGAGAGACTCCAGCTAAAGATATGAACCGATCTGATAGAACCCAATCTGAGATCCAAAGTCAGCTACTAATCAGTCATTGCCTTTCTTTATATTATGTATAGATTTTACAGAGATGTTGGAGATTGCAGCTCAAGTTTGAAGGTTTTTTTTTGTTTAATTTACCGTGACATGAAAAAATTAACTAGTTTTCTTTGTTATAAAGAGATCCAAAGTCCCACCATCTACTAGGATAATTTCTTTTAAAACTTCTTTAATTAATCTTTTCTGAAGTCGAACCATGGGGAAGAAGAGTTCCTGGGGGTGTCTGTCCGCTTAAAAGATGAGTGGGTATAAAACTTTACTGTATAGCAGAATTATAATTTAGTTTTACATGAATTCACCCAACAGAACTCAAGTTCCCCGAGTCACTTTTTAAACCAAACTCAGTAGAAATGTGTTTTTAAACATTTTTGCCTTTACTTTTCATTTATTCATTTAACTTTTCAAATACATTTTTTTGTAGAGCTGTGTGTCTCTAAATAACGGGCTGATATCTAATTTTGTTTGTTTCAGCCTAAACACAATCAAACTTCTAGTATAAAAATATCAAAATCAGCCATAAAAAACCCATATGTAATATGTATGTAATCATAGATTGTCTCTTTATGTCATTATAAATCCTGCTACATTTCGGATGCAACCCCATCTTTCTGCATACTATTAAATCAAAAAGTAAACTTGACGCTCTCTCAAAAGGTGTCATTTCACTTTTTAAGCAATCTACTTTCAGGCCTACTTGTCATGTTCCAGATTCTTTTTGCTGTGTTTTTAAAAAGGCACTGTTCTTTTTGTCTCTCTTTCACCAAACTAAACTACCTCAGCGGACGGTGACCCCCACTTTGTGGTGGAGTTCCCGCTCAGTAAGCTGACTGTGTGCTTCAACATCAACGGTGAACCTGGACACATCCTGCGTCTCGTCTCTGACCACAAGTACTCTGGTAAGACTCCGTTAGACTTCATTACACGGCACAAAAACTCTTACTTCACGTCAAGATCTATATCATTTATGCTTTGTGTGGGTCATTTTTGTTGTGTGTCTCCAGGTGTGACAGTGAACGGTAAGCTAATTGGTGCCCCAGCTCCGCCAGGCAGTCACAAACAGCAGCGTACCTACTTCAGCACCATCACCATCGTGGTGGACCATCCCAAACGTGCCTACATTGAGGTGACGCCTAAGAAGGTCATCCTGGATGGGCGGGACAGAATGGTGCTGCCCTGCCACTCCACAGTCGCAGTGGACAGTGGCGCTCTGTCAGTGTCCATCGTGGGAAAGTCTAACGTGACTGTGACGATCGGAGGAAACATCAGCTTTGTGATCCTGCTGCACCAGTACAAGAATCCAGCCCCCTACCAGAGAGATCACCTGGGGTTCTACATCGGTCAGAGCAAGGGGCTGTCACACAACTGCCACGGCCTTCTGGGTAGGTGTTAATGAGCTTTAATTGGGTGCTGATTGAGGATTGGGTGTCTAATAGCCTGAAGCGACATTATCAGCCACTAGAAGCAACATCACCATCACCACTTTTGGGGCTGAAAAGGGAAGTTTAACCCAAAACATCCACCAGATCCAGTCAAGAAAAGTGACACAGATAAGTTTAGGGTTGAGGTTATGAGTTGTGTTTGGAAGTGTTGTGGTGAGTTTGTATTAGTTAGTTGTATTTGTATTTATGTGTGAATGGATGTATCTTTGTACGCTGTTGGGTGTACACAGATACATATAAAATAAAATAAACTTTAAAATACAAAATTAATTCAATAATAATTTTACTGATATTAGTAATACAATGTGAGGCTAGACTGAGTTTGCAGGGAAGTTAAACTAAAAGCTTTTATCCCTTGTGGAGCATGAAGTTTTGTGGAAATGTGTTTTTTCTTAAGAGAGGGTGGTGCTAGATAAAAAAGGTCAGGAGGGCACCAAAAACATTAGGAAATCATCCTGTGGGGACCGTGGTTATCCTGGAAATCCAGCCATTTGTTTTCAGAATATCCAAATCCAAATTTAAGAGAAATCTAAGGTCCAGCAGTTTAAAATCTAGGACACTTCGAAATGGGATCAAACTACCGACCTGCTGATTAGTGGCCAAGATTTTGGTCAGTAGACCATCATCGGGGGATATTTGACCCGATATCCTTTCTTCCCAATGGTGAATTTCTGAAGAAAATTCTGAATCAGAATGTGAAAAGTATGTTTGTGCAACCAAATTGCCACATTTTTAACTACCTAACATCAAAAAGAGTCGCTGGCTGGCCTTCAAAGACTCATATCAGTCGAACTCTGAGACTAAAATAACTCCAACCTTTGATTCCTTCTACTTTCAGGTCAGTTCCTGTACGAGGAAGTGGGACTGGCAGAGCTTCCTGCACAAGGAGACATGAAACCCTCGCCCATCCTGAAAGTGAAGGACCGCTCGGTGCCTGTGGTTCAGAAGAGCAGGAAGATCTACAGCGGGACTCAGAGCGTGGACTGCTGGTTCGCCCGGAACAACGCGGCTAAGCTGATAGACGGACAGTACGAGGACTATATGTCGTCGCACATGTTCGACACAGGGGACTGGCCACACGGGACTAACAGAGTGTGAGACGACTGGAGCCGTGGCATTTATTTAACTCACTTTTACTCTGTATCCCATCCCAGCAGATCCCAAACATTTCCGAATGCCAAGCCATCACATTTCAGTTGTCTTTCTACCTACAGGCTCTTTTGAATATATTTTTTTACTATTTCTAATGAAAATTAAATGTTTTTTTTTATTATATTGTGTGTATTATTTTTACAATAATGTTGTAATTGTAAATAAAAACACTTAAACCCACATTTTGAGGTTGTTTTCCGACACATAAAGCACACAACCATCAAGTTGGGAGTGCTTTTTTTCCCCCCCTTCTTCTCACACACCAAATATGTATGTCAACATGTCTCAAACGTGGCAACCTCGAGCTGAAGATCACACCTGGTTACCACGGAGACCAACCCCAGTAACTAACCCCTTGTCCCAGCGTCAATGACTAGACGCACGCCCAACACACATAGCACACAAATACACACACGCACACACCGCTCCACAGTCCTCCCTGTCATCAACTGGAGGTCACAGGGCTGCTGGCCCCGCCCACACAGGTGTGCTCTGGCCGGGGTCCCGCTCACTTTGTCTGTCATCGCGCTGCCTCACCCCGTCCGCCGCAGGAATTCAACACCAAACACCGGTTCATGTGTCAATCATCTTTATTCGCACAGACTAAAGAGATACATTCGGTCAGAAGCACCGTGGCAGTGTACAGCCTGTTAATGACACTTCAGGCTGTGCTGTGCCATTTTGATCCACATGTTCATTATTTGGCATTTAAAAATAAAAAAAAATACATACACGATACATTGGAATACAAAATATAACATTACAGACGGAGTAAACTGTCTCTGCTTTTAAACCGTACATGTTAACAGGAGAATGGAAATGATGAGAAACAGCAGAATATATAAAGATGGCATACTTTAATTCATACTGATCCCAGAGCATGTTTACCAACTGTAGTTTGGCAGCGACTTACTTCATTCACTAAAAAAAAACCAACATCCTATTCCAATGTTGTTACCACAGATTGGACCACAATATATAAAGTCAAATACATATAAAATATTAACAGAATAAATAATAAAGATGTGCCATACCTTGTAAAAGTTCAATACAGAGCTACTTTATCAAGTTTACTATGATGGACAGTCGTAGGGGGAAGAAACAGGAGATTTTGAGAATAAAGTCGTAATATTTAAAGAAAATAAAGTTCCAATTTCAAGATTTTTTTTTCATTTGAATAAAGATATAACCTAGGTTGTTGTATTTTGTAAAGTGTCTCTACCAAAAGGTCAGTTCTTATCACAAAACGTCACTTTTAAAGGAACATTTTGACATTTTCAACAATATCTGCTCATTTGAATTCAACTCTGATATCTGAAATCATGAAATAGTTGCCTGCCTATGCACAAAAGGTACAAAGTTCAGGAAGTCACAGCTCCCGGCCAAGAAATAGTCCCCCATACGACCCCTCGTGAAACCCCAACATGTCGTATTTATACGATTTTGTACGAATTAAACAAACAATACAGAACATGTTATTTTCAGACAGAGGCAAGCTCGCTGTTCCCAGTCTTTCTGCTAAGTTAATCAGTGTGCTGTAGCTTCATATTTAGCGTACAGAGTGGTTTTCATCTTCACATCTAACTCTTGGAATAAAGCAAAGATCCTTGTTCAACATAACATTCACAACATTATTCGGAAAATCTCTGTTTTCCCCCCCAACAGAAGCCCTAATACTCCATCGTACACAACAAATA
The DNA here is from genome assembly GCF_905237075.1 of Dicentrarchus labrax. Taxonomy (NCBI): domain Eukaryota; kingdom Metazoa; phylum Chordata; class Actinopteri; family Moronidae; genus Dicentrarchus; species Dicentrarchus labrax. The sequence goes on along the minus strand of NW_026136724.1, from coordinate 18,374,315 downwards.
TGCAAATGATTTCAGAAACATAGTGTAACCTGGTCCTTAGTTTAAACCATGACATAAAACTATTTCCTGCCCACATATAATTCTTTTTAAAAGCAGCCTGTTGCAAAGAACTTTTCCATAGAAACCGCTTTCAACATGTTCGGTCCGTCATGACTGAGCGTGTGGTTTTAAGAAATAAGACCATTAACCACCTTTCAAACTTAAAACAAGCAGCCAGAGGGAGAGAACGTACAGGAATGACTATAATTACAAATTAAAAAGATGGATTTGCAGTGATTATATTTGACCAAGTAAAATCTTAGAGCACATATATATACTCACTTGCTCCTCTTTGGAATATGATATGTGATAAATGATTCTCTTTAGAACAACATCATTCCCAAAAGTCCCCAATGTGGAGAAAAGACAGATTTATTTCAGTCTTTGTCATTACCACCCGCACATTTTGCCCCACGGGTGCTACTCTCACTAATAATCTCTCTCCGCACACGCTCAGTTGTGGTTACTCTGATGTTGTCTTGCAGCAAACGGAGGCAGCAAGGTGAGAGGATAAAGAGCCTCTAATTCCCAATATGCTTGATTTTGATTTACATGCATACGCTGAGTCAAGTTGTAACTATTCACACCTTTAGTGCAGAGGAAGGCAGCTAAGGCTGTAGTGTTCACATTCACAGGTTATATGACCTTTAATTGTGCCTTCGCATACAAGGAAGCTAATAGTTAGACCTTTAATCTGAGGAGATAAGGATGCAAGGTTTTTTTTTGTGTGTTTGCTCATATTCTGGCTTTTAAGAGTGTGTGTGGATAGTGGAAGGACGGGTAGGAGGTCACGTCACCTGGGTTTATACTACTACCCAGCTGGGTCTCAGTGGTCCTCCAGAATACTGCACGTGAGGGGCCGGTTCGACGTCACCGGGCTCTTCTTCCCCCTCAGAAGCCTCGTCTGTGTCTGTCTCGACGGTCAGCAGGACCTGAGAGAAGAGCAGAAGATTTTGATGGATGCAGGAGCCAGTAGTACAGCACAAACCATAACAAACCAAGTGGTTTTCTGCTGTATGTTTAGATTCTGCTTCGCGGGGAAAGCTGGGAAACAGTTCTGCATTCCCGACCTAAAGTGGAAAATATCCCCCGTTTATTCGCAGCCTGGAAGGCACTTTCCAGCAGCAGCAGGCTTTTGAATCTCGAAGGAGCAGAAATTCCACAACTCTACGACATTTACGGCATTATAAACCTCCATATGTTGTTTTATGTTCGGGTTTGACATGTGGAAAAGCTGATATGAAGTCCACTTTAAAGAGCAGCACAGATTCAGATATTGGGATAAAGACAGACATGGTGTCTTGTAGCGTTAGGGGGCGCACAAACTCACAAATACTCACCAATTTTGTATTAACCAAAGTTAATATCCAACTTACATTTGGACGATACCGGGATACCAGAATCTGATCATCTCCGCTACATACAACCCTGATGTCACAGGCAGCAACACCAGCCACAACAACGGCATTGTGACCACAGCTCCGACCGCCACCCCCACCAAGACCTCATCCGAGTCAATGCCTCTCTATCTGTCATCCTCCTCCGTTTCACTCTGCTTTCCATAACATCAGCGCGTGGAAACGACTCCTAAATGTCACTTTTATTCCCGCGATGAAGGCATTGATTTATGGCTGCCTGGCAGGCGACCAGGGAAGAGGGGAAGAGGAGGGAGGGATAAACACTCTCAACCCACTCAACACGAGGGTCATGCACCCTAACAATCATCTGTCAATCTTTCCTGAGAGAGAAAGGGAGGGGGAAATGACACAGGCCTCTGTGCTGTGTGAAGGGGCGGCTACTGAACTCCCTTCCCCGGACACAACAACTAGCCTGTTAATAGTTTCATCAGTCCAGATAAACCAGAACTCAACCCAAAACTCACTAGAGCCGATCACGTGGGCATCTGGGCATTTTTGTTGCATGTTATCACCCTCTATATTTTTCTCTTCGTTTCTTTTCGGTCCACAAGCACGTAAAGACAAAGATGTTGTAAAAATTAAGCTGTGAACAACTTTAAGACCAACACTGCTTGGCCTAAAGTATGTGGATACCCCCGAAAAAAATATGTGGTCACCGAAGATTTACACCCATAACGTGTTGTACATCCCATCCAAACATTGTAGGCATTAATCTGCTGCCTCCACTCTTCTGGTTCCAGGTTTTCTACAAGATAATGGAACCTGGCCGCCGTATATGGATGGCGATAGAGCTGCAGATGGCCGATATATAACGCCAATATCAAAACAATGAGAAATAATGTGTAATGCAGGCGTATGTTTCGGCTCTAAACCAACTCCTTCACCACCTTCCCAAAACTCACAAAGGAGGAGCGCTGACATCCTTCTACAGCAGCCACACTGACTGCCTGCAGGCGTGTCTGAAGACATTTTCTTGTCATTATCGGCCTTGTGAGCTCAGATGTCAGCCGATAATCTCAAAATGCTAAATAATCTGATGTTGGGTGGTGAGGCCTGGCTCGCAGTCGGCATTCCAGTTCACCCTTACAAGGTGTTGAGGTCAGGAAGTTCTTCCACACCAAGCGAGGGAAGCTTTTTCTTTTTCCCTAAACTGTTGCCACAAAGTTGGAAGCTCTAGAATATCACTGGATTCTGAAACATTTAAGATTTCCCTTAACTGGAACCAAGAAATCATGAAAAACAAACCAAAAATAGTGTTTGCACGTACCTTTCCCCCTATAGTGTATTTTCTATTGTAGAAATAGTCCATATGTAAAATGTATTATTATTATTATTATTAGGATAACAAAATGTCACATTTTTATTCTGAAGGTCCAATGAAGCCTCCAGAATCTCAAACCCTAACTCAACAGCACCGAGGGAGGACAGTCTGACTCAGTATTTCTTGGACTGGATTCATCTGGGTTTGTTCCTCATTAGAGCAAGTGTAGAGAGAGGAAATCTGTATGGCGTGCGTGTCCCAAAGCTGTACTCATCCCCCAAAACAACAGGTGCGGTTGACACCCAGCGTGACCGTGTGGGTACATCAACCATCAACACTCATTTTCACACACATTAAAGTCCTCTACCCTTCATCAAAAAGCAAAGATATTAAACTGTCACATTCTTGTTTGGGAACGGGGCTTTAGCAAAAACTTTTTCATAACATCAAAAGTAATCCCTTTAAAAGGCTAGTGAGTCACTTCCAGAGCAGATGGGCGCAGTCTGATTTCTCTAAGTAGCCTGGTAAGTGAGCGTTTAACTTATTTTGAGGGTGTTTTATTAAAACTTTTAGACATTTTAATGCTATGCAGAATTTTAAATAAATACACAAAAACACAAATCAGTGGAATTTCTATTAAAGTCATTATTAAAACATTCATATATTATTTAGACACCCAAAATGCTCTGCAAGTTTGGGTGTTAGCATTATCTAAGAGACCAATAGTCATTTTGGGCATTTTTTTGACAGAAGATCAGTTTGAAATATTGCAGGCGACAGGCTAAACACCTCCAACTTCTCTTAAAATCAGAGAATAATTGCTCACAGAATGATGAAAAAAGATCAATTACTGCCCGACTTCTTCACTGAAACAACAGTTTGTTTTGCTGCCCCTAGAATTTTGTGGTTTTATGGCAGTATTACACGGCACTTGCAGTTACCACCAGTAACCACAGGTGTCGCCAAATCACTGAAATCTCAAGCATTGCCACTCATTGCTCATAAAAAGCTGGCAGTGTGGTTATTTACACGCAATGGACGGAGAGCTTTTCAGTCAAAATGAGATCCTCCGTTTGTATCAGTCCCTAATTACACATCTAATGAACAGACATAATATCCAGAACGAAGCAGGTGGTTTAATTACATAAGTGACTAAAAACGATGAGCAGCTGTTTCACAAGTATAAATATCAGTTATTCTCACCCGTGACTCCTCGCCGTTCGCCCACAGCAGCGGGTCAGCCTTCTTCACCGAGCCGTCACAGGAATCGTCCAGGCTCTTCATCGTCTTGTACTTCCTCATCATCAGGCTGTCCACCACCCAGAACATGATGGACTACAGAGGGGGAGGAAGAAGAGACAAGACTGGGGGTCACAATTGCTTTTAGAGATAAGAGGCTGAACTCACTTCTGTGACCACTAGAACAACTCACGTTCACTATGAAGGGCACAATGAGCATGACCAGCACCAGCTCCAGCTGAGGGTTCGCAATGTAGCTCAGCAACACCTCCTGCAACTGGAAGAGAAGAAAGGAACGTTTAACAAACCGGAATCATTACGGCCATCTTTAAACAATAAGTCTTTAAAAATGACTGGTTTGAGCTTTTGAGTTCCACCTCCTAATGGTTATGGTTATGTTTGGTGTAAAAATCATTAAGTCGAAACACGAGGACAAACAAAACAGAAATCTTTCTAGAAAATTAAGAAAAGAAAAATTAAGTTTAAGATATTTATTTTGTGTTTCAGTGTGGAGAGTTTCATTCAGGCTGTGAACTGTTAACTTCACCAGGTTCCCACCTAACTGAACATTATTCCTCACAACAAATATGTTAGTTGACTCGGTCTTCTGCTGTGTAAATATGTGTTAATTGTGCATTTGTTAATTAACACGGAACAATTTCCTCCTTTACTTTAACACAATCGTTTCCACATGAAAAAAATAGTTTTTATATGTTGAAAACAAGATTTTATAGCTTCTACAGAAATATATATATTCTATTTTGCCTTAAATGGTTATTGCCCCTTTCACACCCCCTTTGTATTGCATTTTTCTGATAATATGTCTTTCTACCTATACTATATAACTTTATAACTATATAATTTACAACTTATTTATTAAAAAAAGGGCCATAAGTTACTTTATTTTACGCCATGGGTTAAAAACCTGAATTAAACGGACCATAATCATGTGAAATAAATATAAAGTTGAAGACAAAGAACGTCCCTGTACCAGAACAAACACATTACTATTAGTAATACTAATATTTATAGTCAGTTTGTCAAAGTGAGGAGACGATCTTTAAACAAAGGAAGTACACAGAGAGCTTTACAACTAAAATCTCCCTCTATCTGGGAAAAATAAATAGGAAATATACAAATAAAGGGCACTTCCTTAGAAAGGCCTCTGTTGCTATGACAAGGGATGATGTTAATAACAAAAACGATCCCCAATGTCAAGCAAACAAACTGTCGTTCAAAGACATCGACACTGCCTCCGTGTTTCCATTAGACTCAAAAAGAAAAGTTGTTGTTTTTTTTATCCGTTACTTGTTTATTTGCTCTCTAGTCTCGATGACTTTCATCTCTCAGCGCTGCCAGAAAATCTCAAACGACAAACCAAACAGAGCCAAAATAGAAATGAGAGAAGACTGTGTACAAATCTGCTGCTCTGGTTGAACTGGCCAAGACCCGTTTGGGATGTTAACATTTTCTTTTCACAATAAAACGACCATTCATGAGGTAATCAAAGTTCACATTTACTCCTCCTTTTTAGTTTTTGGCAGGTCAAACCATGACAAACATTTATGATATCTTTTTACCCCCATGCCACAAGTATGATAACGTCACAGGATGCAATCTTTCCCATAAGCCCTGAACAAGTAGCCGTACTTACTTTGGACCAGCCGGGGATGAGCAGCACCAGGCTGATCACCCCTTTCTCCAGCACCATGATGAGCAGGTAGATGCCACATTGACCCAGCCATGCTGCCGCCTGCGGAGGGTCACCTGGGGGAGAGAAGGTTGAAAAAATATCAGTAAACGGACAATCTCATATATATATATATAAACTCTATAAAAATATAAGAGATTTAATGCATATCCATTCTTTTTATGCTTAAGATGAGTTTTTCATCTTTAAATTATTTCTTTATCATAAGCTTTCAATAGTTTCTTTACCGTTTATGCACTTTATTCTGTGAAATGATGTCTTTTGCCCAAATTGAAAGATTGTATTCATTATTTAAAAGACATATTTATTATTTCATTTTAATATATTGTTTATTTATTATCTTTCACATTATGTATAAAGATTTTTAGCTTCTGTATGTTTCAAATTGGTTGTATTGTGAGAAGTTCTTTGCATTAAATGACTCATTCAGTATAAATCAAGATTGATTTCTAACTAATGTCAACCTGCAATTAAAACACTCTTTAACATAATTACATAATAAAAAAAGTCTACATTATACAAATTACTTTTACATTTTCATGCTCTATTTTAATAAAGACCAATCTCAGATATGTCACTGTTGTGCATCTTGTGCAGGATATTTAAATACCAACTCGTGCCTAAACCTTTCCAAAGGGTCTGTAAAAACACAGGTGTCTCACCACAGCAGACACAAAGGAGGACAAGTCTGTCATTAAGACAGGAAGAAGGGATGAGGAAGACACACAGACGGACAGACAGAGAGAGACAGAGAAAAAGGGGAAAGAGAGACGGTAAAAAAGGAAACAAACACTGGTTATCAATGGCTAATGGCCAAATGGATCTGAACAGAGAAGTTAGATTGAGATCTAATCAGTTGCAAGTTGTTTTAGAGATATTTCCCATCACACGAGGAAGGAAGGCACAAGAGAAAACAACAGCACAGTGAATGTAATAACTGGCGTGGAGTTAATCCGTCTGCCACTGGGAATGTTTTCCAGGCGGGGTTGCAGCTGGAGATGCTGGCTCTCCTCCCGGGCCGGCCTCCAGTGGGTCTACAGCGCCCTCCAGTGGCGGAAAACCAGAGCTGCACCAGTAAGCTTCTCCCTCTTCCAGCTCTCACGGTCACAAATACAACTCCTGGGCCATTTTATGTTTCTAGAAACAAGATTCTTTCACTGACCGTATTCTCCGAACATGAGCAGAGTCCACTGCTTGTACTCCACCAGTTTGGACACCAACTTCACAGCCAGCCAGATGACCAGCATCCCCAACGTGGCGTCCAGCAGGAAGTTCATCAGATATCTTTGGCAGAAAGGGGAAATCAAGTCACGTGACAGCCAAACATATCGTCTTATCGTGACTTTGTTTGTGCTCATCAATAACTCACAGGGAGCAGGGGTCCTCTTTGGTTAGCGTGGACAGGAAGACGTTGGCAAAGTGGATGAAAAGAGCACCGATGGCCTGCTTGGATGTGTCGAAAAACCTGGAAAACACGAACATGGACCTTGTTAAATTTCATTTTTATGAATTGAACTTATTTATTCTATTTTGCAGCATGTTTGAAAATGTCTTTTAAACCATTTTAGAGTCAAGACACCCCTAAGATGATATTCACAGCAGGCACATACAGGAGAAGGATGTTGTCCAGATTGGTTTATTATTTCACCAATCCCTGACAGTAATTAGAGTTTTCTTTATTTTAACAGACTTAACTCGTCCAAGCAAGTGTGTCAAATGTAAGAATGTAGGAAAGGACGAGGTATAAGGAGAGAAAAAGAAGAGAGATTTCTAACCAGATCCTCCACGGTCGTCTGATCCCTACAGGCTCCCGGAACCTCTTCACTGCAAACCAAAAAGAAAAGTAAATCAGTTATTCAACAAAAGTTCCAACTAGACTCGTGTTCATCCTGCAAGACGATAACATGCAACACTTCAAAAACAGTTACACAGCGAGGCCTTGTGGCTCCGCAGGGGCCAGAGGGGAGCCAGGACGCATCATCCCTCATTTCACACCGCAACAGCGCTTCAGTCCTCCCCACCGCGCTCAGGGTGAACAGATGGCCACTGTTCCTCTATCTCGCCATCTCGCAGGGTCAGAGAATGTGACTCAGGCGTGTGAAAACATGATCGAGGCTTCCCGCGGGCGTGTTTTCACATCCCTGAACTCTCATGCTTTTTTTGAGGATTTATATTTATCAGCTGTTTTTGATGTTGGTGTTTTAGAATGAAGAAGGAATATATACAATATTTTCAAACAGCTTTCGGTCTAGAACATCATAAAAATGGTTTTACAGTATAATTAATCATACTTTTCCAGACTTCTTTCTGTATTTTTAAAATGTTTTTTAAGGTGACTTCATCCAGATCGCATTAAGTGATTAGATTAGTCTTTGTCTGACATTTTGATTATCAATTTATCCTTTAAGTCATTCATCAGACAACATTCAGGCCAGATTTGCTGCTTTTGCCTGTTTTATATCCTCGTAAACTGAACATCAAATAACTAACAGATCATTAGTCGCAGCCCTAGATCACAATCCAAGTGTAGATTTTGTAGTTGTGAGGATATCGGACAAACAAAAAATGGTAATAAACATACCAATAAGTGTGTCTTTGTTCTCATGATAGAAAGGAATTGCACCAACCAGACATCAGAGTACACTTCTCAACATTTGCTCTGAATGTCTGTTGGCTAACAAACGTTTCTCTTAAATTTAACTGTTTTGTTTTTTTGGGTTTTTTTAAAGTTGCATTAAAGAACTGCGGTGGCTTGGATATTCAGCCCTTATCTGGATTGTGTGACTGCAGGAATAATGACGAGTCGGTGGAAGGAAACTAACAAAAATAGCTTTGAGGAAGAGGGACTCTACGGTGCAGGCTCATACCGCCACTGTGATCATAAAGCCGAGGGGGCTCTTAATGCTCTGCTGCACACAAATCATTTGGACTAAATATTAACAGACGAATGCGCCTTGACCAAAAATAACAGAGCACAGGAAAGCCAAAAAAAAAAGAGAGAGGGGAGAGAGAGAGGGGGGGTATTGATTTCTTTACTAATAAGTAACTGAGTGCAGGTTAGAGCGCATTGATCTCTCTCAACCCCTAAAGGCCTCGACTAATACTGCAACACTCCACTGCTCCGAGGCCTCGACTGCTCTGAACACTCCTGCTTGATCAGACTGCACCAACCTTTTAAAAACTATACTAATTATTAGACGATATGGCAACACACTTACAGAAAAACACACTTATATGTGCACTAATTGGCTTTTTTTTTTATTTTTATCAACTGCGAGCTGAATAAAGTCAATGTTATCATGAATTATTCAAGAGAACTGATAGGAAAATAACTACGTAGCGTAAAAGTGATCCAGGAAGTCATAAAGGAAGTCATCACTGGATACACGGAGGTTCAATTTGAATGCATTAAAAACAAACCATAAAGATATTTCTAAAGGGCCTTGCTTGTTGTTGTTTTTTGACCCAGTACCCAATGCCACCTTTCAGCCTGTGGTGCCAAAGCTGTTAAGATGCCCAGCATTCTCCAAGTCAGCTGCCACAGAATCACAAGCTAATTAGCAGTCAATAGGCATTGTTTGGAGTAAATACACTGTCTGGCTGTAAAGGAGCATCTTGTTTTTGCTGTTAAGAAAGACCCTCAGAAACACTGTGAAAGTGGCTGAAATTCTGGTATATTTCACTTTAAAGTGCTATAATATAATAACAGCTGGTTACATTACTTAAAAAACACACAGAGACACAGATATTAACTAATAAACTTAATAAAAAACAATGATGGCATATTCCTTGAACAGCAGCCAATGTTCTGTTTTCTGCGTATGAATATTAATAATATATATAATAATATTCACTAAATAAACGTGGAGATTGGATAAGTTTAGTGTTGGCAAGGTTTTGTGGTTGTTATCGAGCAACAACAACAAATATCTGGGTCCAAAACTTCCATTCTTGAACTGGGAAAAGACTGTGACGACACTTCCCTTAAAATCATGGTAATTTATTTTGGCACTTTACTTATGGGCACATATACCGGTGAGGTATGGTATACCTTAATTATTATGGTTAGTTTGGGTCTTCAGGGGAAATTCGGCGAATAGATGTGCCACAAACCGCACTTAATTTTGCTAAAATATGTACTTTTAAAAATGGTACACACACATCACCACCGCTCATAGCAACTGCCTCTTATGTGGACGTGGAAGATGTTTGTGACGATGGAAATTAACAGAAAAACTTAAATTAAATCACAATATGTCGTGTTTATGGTATCTAATTATGCCGATATAATTAATGACTCCTTATTAGCCATGTCATGTTTTCAAAGTGTTTAATTTAGCTATTTCTACTTGTTAAAACGCAAGGGAACATTAAATTAGCATATTTTCCAATGGAATTTGGTGCCAAAGCTAATGACGCTCTTGACCAACGTCAACAAAACCGCCACGTGGATCGGTGTAGCCTTTTTAAAAGCAGGTTTCTGTACTTTATCTTTCGTACATCCTCTCACACAAAAGGTCTGCGGTGTCTGGAGGTGTTTTCAGGATCACGCCTCGGCGAACGGATCAGGTACTTACACATCAGCGTACTGAAGGCAACGATGGCCAGGAGTCCCTGGATCAAGACGCCGAACCTGTCGGTCAGAGCTCCGTTATCGCAGCCTTGAGGATTCGCCTTGTTGATGTCGGACATGTTTGTGACTTCAAACACGCCATTGTCCAAGAATCGTTTCACCAAGAAGACCCCGCTGTATCCGTACATGTCCATGTTGACAACGGTGATAAAAAAAAACAACAACAACACGGGCTTTGGAGACAAAAGGAGCTCGGTATGAAATGCCAAGCGGTTCACAATTCGCCTGGCTATAAATCCGACAGGCGACGCCTACAGACCGCTCAATAAATGGAGTCAGGCGCTTGTGTGAGGTGATACATGTTTGTAGTGTAGTGGATGATGTTGTAGCTGTCATATAATGCAGTTTATCTTGTTATTTTATTTTTTTTATTATTATTTTATTTGCGCTAATTATTTACGTAATTGGGTGTCTTCTGTCATGTTTATCCTTTTATTTTTCCTGATGAATATTTTGCTTTCTGGCTTTATGTACGGTCTTCTGTTGGTTATTCTGTTGTGATGTTATGAAATGTTTGAAAGTAATACAACTTTGGTCATATAAAGTGCATTCTCATAGGGAATAATCATGAAACAAACATACATAACACAAATATATCTTTTTAAATATACTACTATGTTCTTATGTGCATGTTTTTAATTATGCTTATGTTCGTTAACAAAAAATATTATTTATTCAAACGTAAATTATTCTTATTTTAACTCAAAATTTACAAAATGAATATACTAAACTTAGTCACTCAGTAGCTGAATTAATCTATTCAGCGTCACTGATACTATATTATATTTCCTACTTTAAACCAATTTACTTCATAAAAATGGAAAAAGTATTCATTAGAAAACAGACTTTAGAGCATTCATTTATTTAACAGGTTTTCATACATGTTAACAGCATAATTATAGATCTTTTTTAATGCTTTTTGCCATTTTTATTAAGTAAACTGATTAAAAAGTCCACCATTAAAGGAATAGTGTCGATTGAGTGTAAATGAATTTTTCCAAACAAATGTTGCAGCAAAGCTTTGAACCATGAACTTCGGGTATGTAAAATATACATTTTACTGACTGAGTTGCCAAGTTAATCATATTTAAATTTGGACTAAAACCAAAGACCACACTATCATATAACTGGAGATAGATATTGATAGATGCCAGATATCTACGGTTATAATTCAAGATTACATTGCATTCCAAAGTTTTTAACAATTGTCATTTTTTAAAATTAAGTTTAAAGAACAAGCAAATACATTAAATTAAAAACTTTAATAGTATGTTCCTTTTTTATTATATAAATTGACTGGAAATTCTACAAGCCATACATTTTCCAACAAGTCGTCTGGCGCCTGCTGAGACCGGGAGAATTGTGAACCGTTTGGCATTTCATATAATCCCTCGGCTTTATCTCCTGCGTCATACACTCTGTAGTCACAAGGCCACGCCCCCTGTGGGATTCTCTCTACCGCTAAGAGGGAGGGAATTAGGAAAATTTCGGGATTTAGCTTCTTTATTCCGTGTTTTTACTGGTTTTAATCGTCGGATCTGTTCGTTTTGGAGAGGAGGAGACCTCTGCAGATAATTCGGCTCCGGGTAAAAAAAGAAAAACAACTCTAAAAGTCAGAGGAAGCAAACAAACAGGCATAGCGGCAGGCTCTCCGGACATCATGTCTGCCGAACAGCGTCGGAGAAACACAGATTTTTAACGTGAAACTTCTTTATTTGATGTTTTACCGGTTTTAACCACCGGGTTTGTTTGTTTTTGGAGGAGGAGGATACCTCTGCGGATAATTCGGCTCGCGGTAAAAACCTCCTGGACAATGAATGAAGGAATCTTAACCGGGATAAGCTGACGGCAGTGGCGAAGACCACAACTCCCATGATCCCACGCTACTTCTCAACGTCATCAAACTTAAGTCTTTTTGTTATTGTTTTGATGTGAGAGACCCCTGTGCGGCAGAAATTACATATTGTATGTTTAACATTATTTTCATTATTATTAATATTCCTAGCTTTTTCATTATTCATTATTTATTAAAGTGAACAGAATATGAAGCAAAAATTCATATTTGAGAAGCTGGAACCAGTGAATATTTAACTTCCCTGCTTATTATGAATAGTTTGACATTGTGGTTGATACTTTTATTTACTTCAGATCATATTTAAAGATCAATACCACTCTGATATCTGTCTAGAAACAGAGAAACACAGAGAAACACCTAACCGGGCTCCGTTCAACAGCAGCAGACTCCCAATACATGTATTTCCCAAAACGTTCTTCTTTTAAGCAAAAATGCCAAAAACAAAACATTATCAATCACCATTTTCCGACAGTTTATACATCAGATGAGTAATCGGGAAAATTAAAAAGCAAAATAACTGATAATGAATATATACAGACGGGTGACAAATTAAAAAGGAAAAACCTTAATTAGTGGAGAAACTTTAAAGTGTCACCAATTTGTATATCTATCGATCAATAACCTCGTCTCTCGCACTGTGACTAGAGACACCAGAAGAGGACAACCCACAATGAGCAAAATCATTTTAATCATCTCTTTTTTTTTCTTACAAAAACATTTGTCAGGGAGTTCAAAATGAAGCATTTTTAACCGGGAACATACAGTGGCGGGCGGCAACCATTCCAAAGATATTTTACAAATATCGGAGAAACGATGACTAGAGGGCCAGAGTGCAAGAGTTCCCTCCTGTAGCGACAGAAGCCAAAACATACAGCTGCAGATGCACGGTGTCTGTACGAAGATGGCGTTTTTTTCATTACGACACCCGGAGCTTTTAAATGTTAGGAATTGTCTGTTTTGCAGAGAGATTTTTTTTTGGCCATGCATCGGCCTAACCACATCTTACACCCATCAGTAGCATTTGTGCTTAATTTAACTCGAGCACTAAAAGCACTGGAGGCTCAGAGTGGAGCCATTGAAACTTTGAAAATGAAAGGGGAGGTGTGTAGGGGGGGGGCTCACTGTCTCTTTGAATACTGAGGGTGCACTAGACTCAGCGGCTGCTTAAATAAATGTTTAACTGTTTGACAGTAAACTTTTAATAACGTGTAAAATGAGGTCCGCAGGACGCTGAAGGAAACTACAATGCTTCCTCTGTTGGCTTTTTATATATATATATTTTTTTTTAGCTGTGGTTGATAGAAAACTCAGAAAGCCCCGTCCTTGTTCCTTTGCAAGATGTGAGTGGTGCATTGTGGGTAGAATACAGTAGCATTTGGCATCCCTCAAAGCTGCTCTGAGACAACCACGTCCTGGTTTAGAAGCTCTTTTCTTTTTCTTTTCTGCTGTTTCTCTGAAAGACGAGTTGCTAACAGGGTCTGGAGGTGCTGTGTGGTGGTGACGAGGAGAGGGTGTGTGTGTGTGTGTGTGTGTGTGTGTGTGTGTGTGTGTGTGTGTGTGTGTGTGGTGGTGTTGCTGAAGGTTGGGGTTGGGGGGTGTCAGTAGTCGTCTCCCCGGCTCACCACCTCCTTGCAGGTGGGCCTGAGCAGGATGGTGTGCTCGAACTGAGCGGTGTAGCAGCCCTTGGTGTCGCAGAGGGGAGGGTAGGGGTCCACGATGCCCAGGTCGCACAGGTTCTTCAGGGCCATCAGGTACTTGCTCTCGCCCAGGCGGTCCAGCCAGCGCCGGCAGAACGCCAACGTGCCGAAGTTCTCATTGACAACGTTCAGCAGGTGCTTCGCTCTGGGCAGCCTGGAGAGGAAGGAGGGAAGTAAACGGTTATTTTAGACCACAATTTCAGTATTGACAGTGCCAATATTGTTCTTTTCAGGACAGGTAGTGCAAATATGTGTATATGAAGGGATAGGAGGAGGTTTGTCACTGCTCCAGGGATAAAAGAGCCCGGTTGGTGGGACATTGTAAGCCAGTGTGTGTGTTAATAGTATTCAATTAAAAAAATATATTTCCCTGAACTTCTGTGTTTTTCTTATTTCCATTTAGGATGAAACTCTTGAGGCAAAAGCTGATACTGCAGTGTAACCTTTAATGTAATTTTTAAATAGATTTATGGACTTTAATCCTTACCAGCTGTATGTGATTTATCTGTCCTTTGTGACTGATTTATGAATTATTTGTGTGATTTATTTTAGGTGCTTAGAGGATAATGAATCGATCTCCAGAGGTTGTATCAGACTCTTAATAAATTAACTGATCAACAACTTAACCAACATAAAATAAAATAAAAAAGGTGCATGCTGCGTGTACAGGGAAGCCTCACCTGATGGGGACGTGGCCGACGTCAAAGTTTTTCATATAGTGAGAGCACTCCATGTCATCGTGAACAACACCTTTACCCGTGCTGCCAAATGTCTCGATGGCATAAACCTCTCCTTCCTGCGGGGTGAAAACACACAATCAATAACCAGATTCTAAAAAAAAAGCCTTTAAAAAAATGATACTAAAATATCTGAGCCATAATATTCCAGACATGTCCAGTGTTTAAGACAAATCAGCATCAGTCGGGATGAGCTCACCTCCATTCTCGTTGCTTCTCCTCCTTTAACGATGGGCACAGTTTTGCCTGCATGTATTCTGTACTGACCGATTGAATGACCATTCAGGTTTCGGATTGGCTTCACTGGAACAGAAGAAACAAGTTTTGTAAATTAAAAAAGGCCACAATACATTTATTACTGCATGTGTGAACTGACATCAGGGGTTTAAAGCTACTGCAGTGTTGTGATTGTACTGGTTATTATGTCTATGTTTTGAAACAGGACCTTCAGGTGTGTCCGATTTAGTAATATGCAGCATTAGATTGGGATCAATAATAACCAGGAAATCCATTATGAGCTGTGTGTGTAGTTAGAAGAACCTACCTTGGTATGTTTTGCCGTCGAGCTCAACCTCGTAGGACTCCATCACTTCTTGAATCGCCTCTCCGACGTCACACAGGCGCACGTCGATGCCTGCGTTCTGCCACACAGACAAACAGGAAGTCGTGAGTTTCAGGCACCGTGCAGATCAAAACACAGCAGAGTGACGGTGTGTTCTCGTGTTTGTGCGTTAGTCCTACTTTGATTCCAGTATTGGTGGCGTCTCTCACGGCTTCCAGCAGCTTGTCGTACTTTGGATTAAATGTGACAGTGAAGGCACAGTCAATGATTCGCCCTGCAAACAGACACCGAGCAGGAAGCAGACCACCTTTTAGTCGACGTACACGTCTGCGTTTAAGCTGTTGCACTTACAATCGCAGACATAAATCAAAGACGGAACCGACTCAGGCTATTCAGTGTGATTAAAACCTCTTGTGGCAACCCATTATGGATATAGAGTGGGCCTTGAATGCATCGCTTTTAAACATGCAGCTGAAGCAGCTCTTAATTCATGTGGTACCGTTGATGTGCGTGCCGAAGTCGATCTTGCAGACGTCGTCGTACTGCAGGACGGTGGTGTCTCCGGCGTTGGGAGTGTAGTGGGCGGCGCAATGGTTCAGGGAGCAGCCGGTGGGGAAGGCCAGGCCGGCGTTCAACTTGTTCTCCTTTATCAGCTTACGAGAACAGTCCTCCAATCGCTCGCTGAGATGAACGAAATGAGGAGATTTAACTTTTTTTTTCGATACTGAAGAAAACCTAAAAACCTGATGATTCTCAGGCAACTTCTGGGGTTATACGGAGCATCCTTTTTCTATGATTGACGTCAGAGATAATCATATCTCTTAAAGTATAAGTCTGAATCTAAACATGTGTTTGGTGTGTTGTACTGCTGCAGCTCCAACAGCTGACCATGTTGATAATCGGGCCAAATCAGCGGTCCGAACTACCTATCCCTTTCACCTCAGCCACATATACAACTGAATAACACTCCTGATGAAGTGGATCGGAGCGGTAAAGGCAGCCTCACCAGATTTCAATCATGGTCATGCCCGGTTTCATGAAGCTGCGAACGTGCTGGCGGACTTGTCTGTGGGCCTCGGCTGCCTGTCTGAAGTCGCTCCACACCTCCTCGTTGGCTTTATCCAGCACGCGCTTCTCGTCGTTGGTCGTACGCCACGCTGCGCTGCGGCTTGGAGAAAAACACAACAATACGTCTTTTTATTACGGGCCTCGTGAAAAGGGGAAAGTAAACTCGTTAACTTAGCGCTGCAGGCAGGAACTGCTTTTACAACACAACAACAAAAGCTTCTGACTCATCAGCTGGCCTCTATCACCTGACCTGGGTCAATGAGTCAATCAGGGTTGCCACTCTTATGTAATGGCTAAATATTTCATAATTAAGGGCCTATAATTCACGTTCGTCACAGTACAATACAAAGACTTGAATGGCTTTCCTTAGCGGCAGTAGACATTTAAGGCCTGCCACAACCTACCAGAATCAAACTGCCACTTTAATATTGACCTAAATACAAGACTTTGTACCATTCTTCATTTTTAGGCCCCAACAGTCGGAACTTTTTTCTTTTCTTTGCTTTATTGTGATCAATATCTAAATAACCAATTAAAGTCAGAGGCATGTGTGTTTTCTCTTGGTTGGAAAACATAAAAACATCGGTGCTGAAAAACACAATTTTGAACCCGTTTTTCACATAAAACTTAAAGAAAAAGAAATAAAAGAGTACTTGATTTTTTTTTGTTTAATTCAAGGACTTTCAAGTACTTTCCAGGCCCTGTGGCAACCCTGGCTAACCTGCACAGAAGCACATAATGTAGCACAGTAGACAGCTGCAAGGTTATCAATGCCAAATTTTACTAACAAACACATTTTGAATATTTGAATACTGGCCACCTGTGAGTGGAAGTTGTTCAAATTTAAATGTAATATATCTGATATGTTGATTTTAATTAATTTTAGACTTAAATTTAGCAGTTTTACACCTGCAAACATACTAACTAGTAATATTTTTAGTGCTTTTTAAACAAGATAACCCTCAACTAACAATTTCAGACGTTTTACAAGACCTACAAATACAATCCTCAATAGTTACAAAGTGCTTTACAGGAAGACAAAAAGCAGAAAGGAGAGATAAAAGAAACAAACAACAAGCAGAATTTTGTGCAAGAACTGTACAGCTTGCTAAATAAAATGCATAAATTCAAAGAAAAAGCCAATTATTATTATTTTAAAGATGATATGGCTTCCAGAGCTGAGCTTCAACACCAACGAATATGCCTAAATACTAGCAGGGGTTCATGTGTGCGCTCCTCTTACCCATCTTGTGAGACGGGGTATTCACATTCCTGTCCGATGGGGAATGCTCCACTT
Source organism: Dicentrarchus labrax (assembly GCF_905237075.1). Classification (NCBI taxonomy): domain Eukaryota; kingdom Metazoa; phylum Chordata; class Actinopteri; family Moronidae; genus Dicentrarchus; species Dicentrarchus labrax. The sequence continues at coordinate 18,356,798 of NW_026136724.1, read as the reverse complement.
GGGTATAAATCACAGATGGGCACAGACGGGGGATCAGTCTGTGATTTGGCTGGAAGGAAAAGAGAAAACACCCCCTCCGTCAGACACCACCGCAGTAGGAACAAACGTTTTTATTTGCAGCACAAACGACTCAAATTCAGGTCAACTCACGTCCTTTCTTCTTCTTTTTCTTCTTCTTCTTTTTCCCTGCTGAGTTTTCGCCATCGTCTCCGTCTGCGCGAGGAAAAAAAAAAAACCTTAATACGCCGAGTGTAAGGTTTACACCTGATGTGTGTGTCAATACACGTGTGTCAGCTAGAAGATTGTGTGCGTTATTTTAGATAATCACCTTCCTCGCCGTCCTCCTCCTTCTCTTTGTCCTCTATCGCCTGCTTCTCCAGCTGTTTGGTCACTTCGGACACACCATCGGCCTCGGCCTCGGCGCCTGCGGCGAGCGAGGAGAGTCGTTAACAAGCAAGAACGCACAAACACAATCCAATAAGCAATCAACCGGCGGCAGTCAGAAGCTGCTGTTTCAGCACCGGCAGCGGAAAGTAGAGGACGACGTAGGAAAACAATAAAGATATCCAAACATTAATTCTTATATAGGCGTCGTCCTTTAGAGCAGGATTCTTCCTTCTGTAACCTGTGCAATAATATATTTTAACTTCACATCTGTACAGAAATACTGTATATAGTTTGTACATACAACCCTAATTCTAGTTTATTTTGTTATTTAATGTGTATTTCTTCTTTTCCTATCTGCTGTGTTACATCTGGAGCTGCTGTAACAAGTAGCATTTCCCCAGTGTGGGATCAATAAAGTCCGTCTCTACCGATACCAATCTGATGCCAGTACCCCAAATTTAACTTAATTTATACAGCGACACTGATAAATAATCTTTGGGGTTCAGTATCTTGCTCAAGGATACTTTGTCGGATGGCGGGAGGCGCCGGGGATCGAACCAACAACCTCTTGAGCCACATAAAATACTATACATATTATTATTTACCAATCATTTATTGGCTGTAATTTAATTATCCCCATCTTTCATAATACTACAAATTTCCCCTTCATCTGCCCTGATAATTGTCGTGCATTCGTGGAAGAAACTGTGTTTAATGTGGATCCGTCAAACCCAATAACAATATATTGATGCAGCAGACACAAATATTAAATGTTACAGCATCTATTAAAATATAAATATAATATACACAATGTGTAGTTAACAGGAAGAAACGAGCAGCTGATTGTGTTGTTGTTTTTGTGTGTGCTGTTTGATGGTTAATTACTGCTTACTCTGAGTGGCAGCCGCTCTAACTAACCATTACGGATGTAAAGAGGGTTTTTAAAAAAAGGGAGTCGCTCGTCAACAAAAAATGAGTCAGTAGCAGAAAGTGGAGTTGACACCGATCATGTCCTGACTTTTTAAAACAATAAATCCCACAATTCTGCACGAAAGCTTCATTACATCAGCCCCAACACTGCGTCTCTCTCTGGGTTTGTTTAAGGGTGTAGTGCTATTTATTCTTTCTCCACAACAAGTAGGTATTCAGGTAAGTAATATTTTATACTAAATAACAAAAGGATTTTGATTTCATAACCAGGAATAAACTTCTTTTAAACGACCCTGGGGTGTGTCCTGCAAGCTGTAAACATTTATTAAAATGTCTCTATGTTGCAGGTGATTTAATGGAGTTTTAGTTCTAGGTTCATAATGTTTTTCTTACATAATAACTCTGGCAAAGGGGTAATTACGAAACAGGAAAACTTGGCTACGGCTCAGCGCAGTGGGCAAGTACAACAGCTGGTAAAACGAGCATTTAGATCATCGGATTGTTGTGTTTTCTCTCATTACAGGCGGTAAATTGTTTCTCCCATCAACTGTGTTCAATGTCACTGCTCCTGCATGTGGATCTGACTAAAGCCCGGCGTGTTTCATGAGGCCTGACAGGCGCTACAGCAACACAATCCACACTGCTCTCGACCCGCATGGCTAATGAGGAGGAGCGTCAAGTTGGACGTGCTTCAACAGCGGTCTTCCGGCAAGACTTTCAAATTAAACGTCGCAATGTACAGCTTTTCTGACGAGCATAAGTGTTAATTAATTCGTTATATATGCTTAATTAACTATATATAAATGTGATATTATCAACACAATCTCCTTTTCAAACAGTAAAAAAATCTAACAATTGTGTGCTCTCCATTAATACTGTTTGTCTTGTGTCAAATTGAATGTTTAATTTCTCTTTTGATTAAAAAAATAAATAAAACGTACTTTTGAATGTATAATATATATTTAGTATTTTTTTAAAATAACAAACCGAATGAAACGTAGAGGAATAACAACATTTTTTATGGTCTGTACGATTTTTAAACTGGTCAATTATTTATTTTTTTTGCTCAAAAACAAAAATAACGCTTGTACACTTTTATTTTGAAGGCGTCGTCCCCTGGTTTCCGGGTGCGTCGCGGCTAACTGTCGCTAACTTGACGCTCGCTCTTAAAAAAAAAAAAAAGTAACATTAGCTTTCGCTAGCCTCGTTAGCAAAGAACCCCGCTCGAGCCAGCCTCACCTGTCGTTGCGGACTTGTTCTTCTTCTTCCTCTTCTTCTTTTTCTTCGCCGTCTCCTCCGCGGGCTCGGCCTCTTCCCTGTCCTCCGCCTCGCCGTTCAGCTCCCGGTCCGGGACTGGCTTCTGGTCCGCTACCTGCTCGGCCACCACGTCCGCCATGATCACAGGCGCTGCTGGAAAAGGAAGCGCGATGGACTGTGGGAGTGCTGTGTGTGATGCTGCGTTCACGGACACTCGGGGTTTTTTTTATTTTATTTATAACTTTCATTAATGCATTTGTTATTATTATTATTATTATTATTGTTATTATTGAGAGGATTAATATTAGTAGTTCTATTAATTTGCTTTAATTCTTCACGTATACTGTGTGAAAGAAAAGTTAGGATCATGTAAGCAGATGATATATAATCTCTAGACATTCAACTTTATTGTAAACACTATTATATTTTATTTTTTATTATATATATATATAATATTATATTTGCTGTTTGCACTATATTTCCCCTGTGCTTGAAACTTGAAATCCTCCTACAGGGGATTGAAAATAAACATCTTATCTTATAATTAAGGCTGTTATTATAATGTTATGATGCAGGTTGCCATTTAAGTTTATATGATGCTTTTAGTGGTGCGAACAGTAGTAAGAAATAAGAAATGCTAAGACCCTTTTGTCCCCTTTTGAGGGTTAAGACCCTAATTAGGTTTGGCTGCTCTATTTCTCTCTTTTTTACTATTTTTTTTAACAAATAAACACATTAAATTATGTTTCATGATGCAAAAACACATGAAAAAGAAATTCTATCACATTCTGCCTTCACTGTGCTCTAAAGAAAACACCCCAAACATCCTATCAAACACATTTTGCCAGCTCATGACCAAGCGTGTTCAGAAATCGGAGCTTATTGGGTGCACGTGAAGGCAGCAGAAAGTAAAACATGCCGAATCAGCTGAAGCAGTTTGAGCACTGAGCAGCGAGCCTGGAGGGGAAATCTCCCAATATCATCAATACACTGCAGACAAGAGTATGAGAGGCTGTAATATTTACTAGCATAGATAAAACCAAACTGATTAAAGCTGTGAGCAAAATAAATAAAACAACACATAACATTAGACATGGTTATTTATAAAAGAGTTCATTTTCGCACAGAAATATACAAATATTTTAAGTTTGGCACCCTCATTGTACGGTGGCCCTGAGGTGCAAATCAGAAAACACAACACAAAAAGAGAAAACACAACGGCAAATCAGAAAACACATAGATATGGACCATTGGAACCCCTGTTTCTACCTCTCTTAGGTATCCCACATTAACATGGACGTATTAATACAATATTTTCCTTATTTAGTGGTTTGAATTTTCAGATTTGGCAACTTGAACACATAGGTCTGGCGGTGTTGTGTTTCCGGTTCAAAGGACGGACCAGTTCTTTTGTCCAATCAGCGACGAGGGTACCTACCTTTTCCGGTTTGGTTAATGTCGTTGTGTTTTCTGATTTGTGTTGTGTTTTCTCTTTTGTGTTGTGTTTTTTTGTGTTGTGTTTCTGTTTGTTTGTGTTTTCTTTTTTGTTTTGTTTTTTTGTCATTGTGTTTTCTGATTTGCCGTTGTGTTTTGCACCTCAGGGCCACCGTATCATTGTCATCCATGATGATAAAAAAAACCTCTACATTTGCCACAAGCAGCAGTGGGAGTTACAGAATTGACCACTAGGTGGCAACACAACAACAGCAAACAACCTAATAAAATAATGTTACTATTAAAGCCGTGTGGTGCTTTATGTTTAGAAGCATGTATGCAGTTTGCTGCAGTTTCAGTATGTGTGGCTTTATATAGATATAGAGAGAGAGTCAGATCCTCAGCTGATGCCTTTAATGCCCAACTAGAGCTAGAGTTACTGAAATATGGAGCTTCCCTTCTTAAAACGCATTAAATCCAAAGACAGGGCACTCACATGCTCAGTCTTTTAGTCCACTACATCAGGTCTGTATGTAAGTCTCCGCAGGCAGGAGTGGCTTTAAAAAGGAGGGGGGGAGCAGCTGTTGAGGTTGAGACAAATGCAAAATCCCACAAAACATATCAGGTAACTCACCAAACCTGTTTCTTACCTCCCCCCCCCCTCTTTAAAGCAGAGTGAGAGTCTCTGAAACATGAGCGCTAGAAAAAAAGACTTCAGGATACAACGAACACTTCCAGAATGGTATTTTATTTCAGGGTGGAAAATGCAGGAGGGGGGTTGGGGGGGTTGGGTTAGACCCCATCACGGGTCAGGACAAGGCAGACATGGTGACAAGAAAGACTAGGAAGGTGGAGGAAGAGGGGGTAGGGGGATGGGGGGGGCATACACCAGGGCTGTCAGACTCTTATGGCAACTTCATATGAAACATAAAGTTATAGATTGCCCTCACATGAGAGAAAATCAACCTCTTTTTATCTTTTTTTTTTTTTTTTAATTACCCGTACAGGTATTTGATTTGAAACCTCACAGCAGCACAGTTCATTGAATTCATGCCACACAATTCAGTCCATAAAGTGTCAAGTTCCTTATCTTTCCGCCGAGTGTGCCCCTGTAAACACAGACGCTTTTAAAAAAAAAAAAAAAAAAAGGGAGTTTCAGTCCTTTTATGAGTTCTTCTTACATACAATAGTGTCGTATTCCAAATATGTTATTTTGAAATAGGATCGTGGACGTGTGGTCGGGGCTATGTGTCCGAGTAACCGTTACCCCCTATTGTTTTCCACTCAGAGAGTAAAGAGATGGATAAAAATAAAAGCGCTGATAGTAAAAATAACATCTCGCTTCCTCTTCTTGCAGAGCTCCCTCACAACTTTGGCTTCGTTCACACTGCAAAGTCTCAATCGCTCAGTTCTGCAGTGTGGACGCAGCCTTTTTGTGTGTTTACATTTATCTGCCTATAAGAAGTTATGTCAGCTGGGTTCAACCTTCTGCTTTGAGGTGTGTTCAGATAGAAGCGAAAGTTTCGGCCCGCGGTCGTTCACACAAATTCGCTGGATTGGGTTTTTTTTTTATTCGGACTAAAACATCCAATGTACCAGCTGCAGTGGTGGAAAGTAGAAAGTACATTCGAGTACTATAGTTAAAGTACAATTTTGAGTCTCTGAAATCCTTTTTTTTTTTGTTTAAAAATGTAGTACTTGTATTGCCGTTGCTACATATCGCTGGCAATATTTAGGTTCTGTTGGATACTGAATGCAGGACTTTTTACTTTATACTAGACAGTATAATTACTTTTTACTAGTTTCATTCTGTGTTGATTCTGGCGGTCTCTGTGGACAACAGTGGTAGTGTCTTGTTTCATTGATTTCAAGGGGAATCCGACCCGATAGCAGGCGCTGATGGTATTGTTTACTTATTTAGGTCAAATAAATTAACCGTAGCTTTACAGCGGTTAGCTCTCTCTCCGCTTTCCTATAATCTCTGTAGGTTACATAAAGCCCCGGGATAAGCTTGACTTTGTAGTTTAAGATTACGCATTTTAAAATCACGTGGACAGGTCTTCGCTTTAATTCCCCGGGCGAATCCGTGTCTGATCGCATACATCTGTATCTCAGAATAATGCGCTCAGCCTCCTTCCAGCCCCAAAACTTCCTCACAGTAACTCAGACTGGAGAGCTTCGTTTACAGTGACTTATGAGAAAACTGCAATACAAAAAAATCTTCTCAAACAATCCTATAACACATCATTACACATTTTCTTACGCGTGGAGCCCGTCGCTTGTTTCTCGCAGTCTTCGATTTTCCTACATCTACCGATTGTGACCAATATACACTATGTGGATGTAACCGAGTAAACTGTAGACATTCTGATCTTCTGACCTTAACACTTGTAAGGTCATGGTTTGTTTTTAGTGGTTCTGGTACCTGAGTTTTAACAGCAGAAAGAGCAGTAAGAATCGTGGGTAATGTACAGTAACATGGACGGATGGGTAATAGAGAGTGGCGTAAAATTTTGAGGTACCTCCACACCAAAAAACAGTTAAGATGTAACACAGACCCATCGATAAAAGACACCCAGACAATCAGACATAAATACAGTCTCTGCTCAGTGCTTGGTTAAAGCAGCGGGGGGTTTCATTTTAGTCCTTCTCGGGCGTTCGTCTGTCGCTCTCTTCATCCTCCTCCTCATCCACACCATCATAGTCGTCGTCTCCGAACGTCTGCTCCTCCATTTTGATGAGTGATTGTGAGCGAGCCGCCACCTGACTGGCGAGGGCGGAGCTGAAGCTGAGGGCCTCCGAGCCGTGGATCTCCGTCAGTCTGTCCATTACAGAGACAGCAGGGACTTTAGGGATCAGGAAGCAGTCCAGACCATTCTCGGTGTCCCCTTCCGCCAGGACGCCGTCGTATTGGTGCAGCTCGGACGCTCCTCCTCCTCCCCTTGTGCAGACTGAAGCTCCTCCTAACTCCCCTTCCTTTGCCTCCAAACCACAGCTGAACTCCGTCGCCGCCTCTGTGGAGGGGTCAGGCCTCGCCCTGCCATCTCTTCCTTCCTCTTCCTCCCCTTCGTTTCCTGCAGGGGACTCTGAAAGGTGGTTTCCTTCGTCATCGCCAGTTTCTACCGATCCCAGAGAAATCAGAGCGTCAGACAGCTTTGTGACGGGATCTGAACTCTCACTGTGAGCTGAAGGCGTCACAGCAGCTGCAAGAGAGAAGAGAAAATATATAATTTAGGGTTGAACTGATGCATCAGCAACTAAAACTTTATTGGACTAAAACAGACAACTGTTTGATGATCAGTTAATAGTTTTAGCAACTTAGCAAAAAACATTTGGTTGCAGTGTGAGGATTTTCAGCTTTTTTGTTTTGTACCATTGTAATCTAAATATCTTTGGGTTTAAGACAGCTGCTCGGACAAAACAAGACATTTGAAGATGTCATTTTTGGTCTCTGGGAAATTATAATAGTAGTTTCACTAATTTATGACATTGTGTAGACAAACAAAGACAGCTTTCAGATTCTCAAAGACTGGAAAACAACAAATGTACCTTGCTTTCAAAGAAAATTACAAATTGATTCTTGTCATACATTTGGAAAAACTCAGTAGCGTTGTAGAGATTGCTCTTTATTCTCAATCGCTCAACAAAACAAACAAACAAACTGCAGCCTCATTCCAAAAATATGAACAATACCAACAAATTTATCAAAGCAGAGGCATGACATGGGTAGGTGCAGACCTTGGTCGTTGAAGAGCAGCTGCTTCCTCTTCATCCTCTCCCCCTCTGATGCGCGGAAACCCAGGACAGCTTTGAGCTCTGACAGGACGCGACGGGACTCCTCCCTCTCCCGGCGCTGCCGCTCCCGTTCCTCCGGTGACAACATGTCAGACCAAGAACCTCGGCCTTCACCGTCAGAGTCGGAGTCGGACACATAGGCCTCCCACTCCTGGTCAAATGAAACAGCAGGAGAGATTGACATCGGGGAAACAGATGAGGAGGATCGGAATGGAAAAGACAAGTTATTAAATTTTTTTAAAGGCCCTACAGTACGGAAATCTTGACTGCGTTGAGGGAATTCTGGTGTGAATATAATTAAATACAGGTATAAATAGAGGCACACAATGCAAAATGTCAGACAGAAGGTAGTCATTTTATTTTACCAGCTCTTCTGGGACAGGGTCTCTGTCCAGGATCAACGGGTAGGATGGAGGAGAAGCTGGAATCTCGGGTTCGGGGGTACCACACTGCTCCAGACACTCATTATTACCTGCAGAGATGTTGTGCACCGACGTTATTGTAACAAAAAAACTGATGACCTCAACAACACTGTGTTAGCTCTGGTTGGTCTGTTTCTTGTCCTATATTCTGAGGGAGTTCCTTCCTCTATGACAGGCAATAGTCTTGAGTCATGGTAAAGGAAGGAGGAACTCAAAAAAGAAAAAACTTCCTGCAGTAAAAATAGGCCCTGTGTAAATATAACCCTGTACCAAATATACCACTAAAGGGGGTGTCAGTGTTCAGTCTTGTATATATTTTATGGCATATTGAGAAAGGAAGGAAAATATATGAGGAAAAAGTTGTGAACTAGCATTGAACCTTTAAGTAGTATATGTAGCTTGTGTAGCTTATGACAGGGCCCAGTTTGAAAAATAAAATAAAATAGAGAGTTAGATGAGAAGATCGATACAACTCACATACATGTTTGTAAATGTGAAGCAACAAGATGTGCTCGTCTAAAGCTCATTTAACATGTTATTTCTTGTTTGTTTAATCCATACAAAAACAGAAATGTAAAAACAAGAAGTTATGACTTTATGGGGAGTTATGTGCTGCATCTGTTTCTTGGCTGGGAGCAGTGACTTGCTGGCGTCTGCTGGTTGCCTGGCAACTTCATAGTGATGACTGTGTGCTTTGGTGAAATTAAGAGAAATTGGTAGGTGGATTTTATTACTTCTGGACAGAGCCACGCTTGCTGTCTGTGCTGCTTGCCGTAGCTTCATATTTTACAAACAGACATGAGAGTGGAAACTATGTTGAACTATTCCTTTAAGTTGTTTTTATAGTTAGTAACATGAATGCTTAAAACAACAGGGTATTTTAATACACTAGGCTGTGTTTGTGTTGGAACCAGCTCACCTGGACAGGCGTTGGCCCGTCTCAGCATGCGCTCCACCTGGGTGATGGTGTCCTCCCAGCAGCCGGTGCTGGCCTGCATGTGAGGGTGCAGCTGGTGCAGCCGGTCACTGAGGTCTTGGTATCCTTCGAAGGTCAACTCCGTCGGCTCCTTGGACACCATCAGTTTCTCCAGGTCGTCCTCCAGTATGATCATCCTGATGGTAGCAAAAACAGAAGAGGAGGAGGAAAGTTGACAGTACAGATTGAATGTGAAAACTTTTTTTTTTTACGCCCGTGAAATATGTTTTCGCAACTTTATATTATATTGCTGTAATTTATTTTATTTTAGCCCAGTGTAGCACTACTTGGCTCAAAGTGGAATTGGTGTAATCTATATTACATTCAACTTCAATTTCTATACCCTTATTTATGTCTTTACTCTTCACTATGTACTATTATTGCTCTGCTGATGGATTGACCCAGTTTCCCCATACTAGTTATTAAAGTCTAATCTTATGGGAAGTGTAGAATGGGGACAGTCAGGATTGTGCGTGTGTGTGCGTGTGTGTGTCTCACTCGCTGAGCAGGGCTTTGAGGTGCAGCTGCAGGCTTCGGATAGAAGTGTGCAGGGTGTTGAGCTCTCGGCATTTCTCCCTGACTCTCCCCGTCCTGTCAGAGCCCGTCGCCCTCAGCTGGGTCTCAAAGTGTCGATGGAAGTCGTAGCTGCGCTGCACTTCTCCTAGGCAGCTGGCCAGAGCGTGACTGAGGGGCTCGGTCACTGCGGCGATGGACCTGTGCAGCAGTTGGGGAGGAGGAGGAGGAGGAGGAGGAGGGGAAGTGTCTCCTTTGGGTGCTCCCTCTTCTGGCTCTTCTATTCTTTGGGGTGACAGTAGGAGAGCCAGACGACGGAAACATTCAGAGCTTTGTCCCACCCACAGCTGGAACAGCATCTACAGGAGGACAAAACAACAAACATCAAATGTACTGATTTATGACTATAGTACAAGCCCTTCATCATAATACCATTCTGTGCTTTGACTTATGCTTTAAACTGCCAATAGCTGCTTGGTTCAGTCCTTCTACTTAAAGAGCAAAATGAGGTGAGTTCATGAATATATGTGCAGAATCTGCCTACCACCACATCTAATGCTCACTAATTAACATCATGTCTGTTTAATCTGTACAAAAACCAAAGGGTGAAAACAACAACACTGTGGTTTTACAGGAGGTTATGTACCAGACTACCTCTCTATCTCACTTCCTGTGGTCTCTGCTGGTTGCCCGGCAACCTACCCATGACTTTGTATGGCTTAAACAAACAAGACACAAGTTTTAGAGATGCTGGTCGGCGGACTTTGTTATCTTTGTGTCCACAAGGTGCTAGGCTAGCTGTTTCCCACTGGTTCCAGTCTTTGTGCTAAGCTAAGCTACCTGACATTAGACTGGCATCGCGCTTGGCAAAAAGCAGATTTCTCAAAATGTCAAACTATTTCTTTAATATAGTATTCTTCATGAAGGATAAAGCTACACGTTTTTTGTATAGCCACATTCAAGCATCCCTGCATATCTTGCATATCACAATGGTTCACTATTTCCACTCCTGCACTAGTGCTCCACCTGTAACCTGTGCTCGATCCTCAGGTCTTACCTTCAGGGCAGGCAGGCTGTAGTCATCCGTCAGCTCCTGAGCCTGCTCATCACCCAGGTGCTCAATACCCAGGCCGAGCCCCAGCTCCTTCAGAGGCACCGCAGACACATAGTTGGTCACGTTATCGATCTCAGAGTTCAGAGGGAACGTTGGGAGGGGTTAAGGACACATCACACTTCTGTGTGCACCTAATCTTGACTCAGAAAAAGATTACCTCACGTTGACAGAGGCCTATTTCTTATTTCAAATGCACATTTATGACTTTAAATTGTCAACAATTGAATGACATCAAAAGAGGTCCTGGGAACATTTAGAGGAGATGTTATGCAGTTGACTGTTGTTCAGTGACCCAACTAATAAGGGAATAAGAGGAAGGAATTGTTTGTCAAAATATAAGCTTCTGCCAGTTTATTAAAACAAGTCTTTGTTGAAACACAATATTTATACACTCTGCTTTAACTAATAACACCAAAGCCAGGCTAGTTACTCCCGTGTCACTACAAAAGAGGCCGTGACAGCACGAAGACAGACTTATTTGAGTTATTAAGCCTTTTTTCTCCAGATAAAGGATATGCCTTGAGCATGTGACAGGTGGCTCTACGTGAGGCTCTGAAGGCTGAGCGGAGGGCCCGGTACAGGGTCTTCCTCAGTCCGATCAGCTGCTGGCCTCGTGGCATCGCCCCCGGCCCCGCCCTGCTAAAGGAGCTGGCCGCACTCACCCTGTCGAGCAAACTTGACAAGTGAAATGTGATACAACTGTGGAGACGTCCCAAAGAGGCAGGGGGGCACACACAACACTGAACGCCACATCACTAAAGACGACACTGACAAACCGAGACGTTTCAAACATGACCACTACACAGGAGTGACGAACAAGACAATATGAATAAAAATAATTGGGAAATACGCTTTGCTTTCTGAGTTACATGACATGAAGCAATAAAAGCTACAGCTGGTTAGCTTAGCACAAAGGCTGGAAAAGGTAACACAATCTACCTCCCAGCACTTCTAAAGCTCAATAATTAACATGTTGTATCTCATTTGTTTAATGTGTCCAGAAACCGAAGTAGGGAGATTGTGTTACCTGTGGACGGGGCCATGCTAACTGTTTCCCTGTTTCCAGTCTTTATGTTAAGTTAAGCAAATCAGCTGCTGCTTTAACTTTATAACCACTGTACAGACGTAAGAGTGGCACTGAACGTCTCCTCTAAAAAAAAAGTGAACAATGCGCATTTCCCAAATACTATTCCTCGAACTTACTTGGTGATTGAGGTGTGACGCTAGATAAACAGTGTTTTTATATAGACAATGCTACAGCTATACACACAGACAGAGACAAACAGTGGTCTAAAATAAGTGCTAACATAAATAATTAAACACCACTAGACACACTAGCTGAGAAGGTAAGTTAACTAACACACTGCCAACAAAGGAGTGAATTAACTGAGCAGGCTTGAGCCAGGCAGTGACAGTTGGAGACATGATAAGAAATGCGCATTAGCATTATAGTGATTGGGTGATGTGCATGTAGGTTGACACAAAAAAATAAATAAAACGAGAACACTTACAGGGTGAACCCTCTAGAGATGACCTCCGTCTCCTGCACCAATCGCAGGGCTTTGCGAGACAGTCCGGTCAGAGTCTTGCTGTTGTGGACCAGAGCCTGGAGCTGTGTGACTCGCGCGTGGACGGCTCTCTGCATGCGGCCCTGCCTCCACAGTATGATCCCCCGCAGCCCCACCCAGCCCAGCATCACAAGGCCCCACGGGGCCGCAGCCAACGACCACAGGCCGTCGGATGCGGAGCAGAGACCCAGCAGCACAGCAGTCAGGCCGACCAGCCCCGCCATGTCCCTGAGTGAGGAGAACAGGAAGTCATTTTTTATTAGTGGAACCATTATCGGTTAATTTAACAGGATCAAAAGGACAATCCATCAGTTTTACATGTCAAAGTTGATTTACAAGTCACAGGGAATTCTGTTTATTGAAAACAGATGTTTCATGTCTTCTGTGGCTCTAAAGGAGGATCTCTCAATAAAAATACTATTCCTTTAAAATGTTTTCTATTGTTATGATCATACTGCCTTAGTTTTATCGTCCAACCTACACCTACTAATATCACACAACCCAATACTTCTTTGTAGAGACTTTTCCTTCGAATAAAATATCATAGCTGACATGTTTACTCTTGCGAAGAAGGTCACGAGGTCACTCTATTATTTTGGAGGCCAGAGTTTCAGTTTGTACTAGTGTTGTATTGGAAATGCATTATATTCTCCGGAGAGCCAATTATTATGTTGCCCATTCACTGTACAGCTGTGTGATTCTTTCCGAACAATGTACCATAGGGAGGGCCTGGCTATGAGGCTCGGTCTGGGCAGGGCGCTCGCTCGACTGCACGAGCCAGAGGGCGACGAGTCGAGGGTGAGCAGACTGGGGTCTAGCAGCTCGATCAGCTCCACGTCCTCCTGCAGCAGCACGTCCTGGTCTAAAATGCACTTCACCGAGTACTGGCCGAACACACAGTCCTACCAGAAAGAAGAAACGTGTGGGGGGGGAAAAGTGCTTAGAAAGAAGAGATGCCTTTCAAAATAAAACAAGGTGAAGTTGCAGATTTCAGTGCCAGCATTCCTTTCTGTTTGCTATTCAACCTACCAGCTGCTGCCCCAGCTTACGAGATGCAGCCGCCTGGTGAATCGGACTCCATCTCCACAAGGCTTCAGCCAGTCTCCATAAGCGTCCTCCCTGCAAATGACATACAGGGGGGAGAGGTTATAATTCAGTCAATTAAGTAAAGGATCCAGTTTTATGTAGAGAATTCCATTATTTTATGCCCTGACGCAGCCCCTAGTGGATCACTTAAAGTATATTACAGATACAAAAAATAAAGTCTTTCAGTCATTTTAGTGTGTTTTCCTCTAGCTCGGCTCTATTTGCCAGGAATCACACATCCATTAAATAACAACTGTCTGCACTCACAAACATACACACTCGTGGTTCAAAGGAGTATCCCAGGAGACAAACTCTTTCAGGCAACAACAATAAGTGCAATGTGTGTTTGTAAAAAAAACAAAAACAAAAAAACACTCCCTCCCGGGTCTTATATAGCTCTTCTGTGGCACAACAAAAACCACACAGCCAGTTTCAGTTTTCAGTGAATTCCCATTTCGGCATTATAACTGAATGTTTACATTTTCGGCATCAGTAAAACTCAGACTTTTATTGTTGTCAGACGGAAAGGAAGGATTCTTTTAGTTCCAGAAAAAGAAACAAGTTTGTACATCTTCCACTGAAGACACTACACAGAAACTACACACACACACACACACACACACTTCTGTTTTAATTCTTGCTTCCTACGAGACTCAGCATTCCCAGCCATGAATTCCCTCTGTAAACAGTCTGAGACATCTAGTCCCAACCAAGTGTGACACTGTGCCTCACATTTTAAAGTGCACTGACATTTTGATGCATAATGAAACTTCGGGCTGTTTCGAAATGTTGCACGTGTTTTTTTTTTTTTTTTGCAAATGCTAAGACCCTAAAAACAAAATCCCAAACTGTGTAATGCCTAATCATAAATAGGATCTGCTATTCACTAATCTGCTTAGTGTGTTTCGTGGCGTCCGTGAAATGCTTTGTTTGAAAATGGGACTCATTTTATGTTGAGGCTTTAATAATAATAATACATCCATTATTCTTCTGTTAATGTTAAAATAAAAAGACAGTCCTGAGAATCATAACATCCTGTAAATGTGTGTGTGTGTGTGTGTGTGTGTGTGTGTGTGTGTGTGTGTGTGCTCCAGTTCACAGCAGAAGCATGGGGCTATTGATTCAGACTGGGCAGCCTGTGAGCTGACCTTTTTCTGGGTGGGGTAAAGCACAAGTGTTATTAGTCTAAAGGCAGCAGTAGTATTGATTACTGATTGAGAGACTGAGCTTCAGGACTGAGCATTCACACAACACACAACACACACACACAGTCATCAGCCTCAAAGTAGGCCACAAATCTGCTCAGTCTCTCTCTCTGTAGTATCAAAGCGGTTAATCCCATCCGGTACTACAGAGAGATGATGTAAACATTGTACAGATTAACTCACATATACCTGTACTCTCACTCCTGTATAATACCCTGGCACAGTTAGCTCTTGCTCATCAGTATTCTCCTGCTGTCACACAGGGAACACTCCAGCGTCCACACACACTGGACTGATTTCTACTACGTGAGAGGATGGAAACACAGACAGCTGTATGTGATAGCAAGGCTACGTTTATGTGTAAAACATGGTAGTGCTTAAAAGGGAACAATGGAGACATTGGAAAATGCACATTTTGGCTTTAGACAGCTTTAAAGAATTAGATGAGTAGACTGACACACTCTAGTTCAGTCTAAAGCTAGAGCTAACAGATGTGACATTAGTTTAGGATGAAGAATAGCCTGTCCAAAGGTAACAAAATCCACCTACTAAAGCTCAATTATATAACACGTTATATCTTGTTTAATGCGTATAGTTGAGCTTTTATGAGACGGCTGTGTGTCTGATTACTGATTAACCGTTAAAGTCACTTATCAATCAGTAAAAATGCCTCTGGTTCCAGCTTCTCAAATGTGAAAATTGGCTGATTTTCTCTCGCCGATATAACTGTGAACTGAAATATCTCTAAAGCTTTGTGAAGAAGACTTTGCTTTGGGCGCATTTTTTCCCCCAATTTTACAGACTACACAAATAACTGATGAATCAATAATGAAAATAATAATTAGTCGCAGCCCTTAAAGCCTGTATACTGTACATGGAGATTAGGAGAGAAGGGATTGGAGTAGCTTAGAACTGGTATGTACTGTGAACCAGTTTATATACTGGTTTAGAGCAGATTAATTGACAATGAAAATGATTGTTAGTTGCAGCCCTATACTGGCGACAGTACTTTTATGATCATTTATTTGCTTATTCAGTATTACCTCAAATAAACAGCTAAACCAAATATCCAATAAAACTATATTTAGTCTCATATCTGTCAGCATGGGACACTTTATTTATTTATTTAGGAAAAGTTTCAACCTAACATCCAGGACTTTGATAAAACGCCCTGTACTGATGTTCACAAGAACAAAGTGTTGAAGGAGGGAACAGCATTTAAACCCCACATGCATACGTTTTGGCCTAATGGTACTTAAATATCAGCAGCTTCAACATACACATTAATTTAAAAGACCTCCATAATATCAACAGATCAGGTCAT
Source organism: Dicentrarchus labrax (assembly GCF_905237075.1). Taxonomy (NCBI): domain Eukaryota; kingdom Metazoa; phylum Chordata; class Actinopteri; family Moronidae; genus Dicentrarchus; species Dicentrarchus labrax. The sequence continues at coordinate 18,340,787 of NW_026136724.1, read as the reverse complement.
GGACATACACACACACCGTACATACCACACATAGTGTATGTGAGCTGCTGTTTGGCCTTTTACCGATAACGTAAATAAAGACAAACCGTGGTCGGTCTACGTGAACGAGGTTGTGTTTTTGCCTCGGCTCCGACTTTATCTGAGCTCCAGGAAGCCGGTCACCGAAGGGACGACCCGCAACCTTTCCTGCCTCGCTCGAAATCCCTCATCCTCCTTAACTCCTTAGAACAACATTGTACGAGAGAGGAAGCGTGACACATACGGAAAGTTCCTGAACGAAGCGAACACAACGCCGTTTCCCGTCGCAAGAGGGAGGAGGGGGAGAACGAGGAGAGGCCGAGCCTGTGATCCTGGATCCAGGACGCATTACTCGTCTGTATGAATCACAGGCCGACTCAAACTAGAGTCATCAATGGCTAAACGCAAGTGCTATTCAACTTACTTACTATACATACTTCACGAGTTTCTTTGACTGCAGAGATGACGTGCACACAGATCCATTAAAAACAGTCATGAACATCAGCATCATGCACACACACACAGTCTGAAAGAGGACACTCGCAGAGGCAGATATAACGTCAGAGAGAAAGCAGAGTACGGTCGCAGTAATCGCATTTGGGCTATCTCTTCAAAAAATCAGAACAACAGCAGGAGAGAGATGGAAGAGAGGGAGATGTTGTCTCTCTACAAACGAAAAGGAATCTGCTGTGTGTGATTACAGAGTAAAGAACACGCAACACAAAATACCTGCATCTGTGCGTATGAAGCCCTTGTTGCCATGTCTTGTCTGATTGAAAGCGAAGCACGTAAACAACAAGTCTGTGGGTGATTGCGTGCCAATATGTGTCACTGTTTGGAATCAATCGTCAAATTAATTACTTTCTGTCTGACTGCAGAGAAGTCCAACAGTGACAATCACACGTGCACACACGCACACAGCCCCAGGTCAGATTGTTTGACCTGATGGAGTCTTTGTTGACGGAGACTTTATTTGTTTGTATTTTTATGATCTACAGCTGATATTTGAGTAATGTAGTGCTCAGGCTGGTATTCAAGGATGTTACAATGAAATGAAACAGAAGAAACCAGGAAATTCTCACATTACAGAACCTGCAACAAGAGACGTTTTGGCAGTTTTGCTTAAGAAATGGCTTAAATAGATGATCAAAATCAATAAATTAATCAACTTATTAGTGCAGGAAAATTAATCTGTATTTTTTTTTTAACAATACATTCTCACAATCCACAGGTTTGAACTTCTCGAAAGTAAATATCTGCTTGTTTTCTTAGTCTTCCATTAGAGTAAATATACAAAACTATATATAATACTTTTAGATTCTGGACTTCTAGGTGGATTTTTCTATATTTTCTGACATTTTATGGACAAAACAATTAATCGATTTACTGAAAAAACAATTAATAATTCTCTATATTGTCAATTGATGCAAATGATAACGAAAACAATTATTAGTTGGAGCTCTAATATGATTATTATTTTATGTCACTGAGTTTGTTTTAGTATGTTTTACATGTATTTTTACATGATTTAAGTGTTTCACCCGGCTAAAATGTTTCATTTTTCATTAAATAGATGAAGAAATTAAATATTTTCAACAGTGCAAGAGGAGAGAACAGATGTGTGTGATATTGGTCTCCATGACGGGAGGAACTCACTGAAGTTTTCCGTGGATCTTCGTCGGAAGAAGTGAGGTCTCCCTCTTGTCCGCCATATTCCTCCTCCTGTGACGCCGTTGGGCATGCCTCAAAGTCTGTGTGCCCTAGATCATGCAGGTACTGGAAAAGAGGGGAGTTCTGCAAAGGGAAAAAGAGAGAGACAGTCAGAGAGATTGAGTCGATGACAGATGAGAAGGAGGAGGGAACGGAGTAGCAGGAGACAGATAAAATAGCGCCAAATCGTCAGAGAGGAGAGGAAAGAGAGAAAATGTGGCAAAAAGGCCATCAGTCTGACGTGGGTTGAGCTGACACTCATCCTGATTTTGTCCTGGTTTCTCCCCCAGTGTGAATCCAAAGGTGTCCTGGATCTGATAAGCGAGGGAAAGAGCATCGCCGTCTACTATTCCCTCAGGATCCATCAGCTGAAGTTGAGGCTCCACCCTCACCCCCAACAGTCCCCGTCTCTCCTCTATGCAGCCTCACTTTTCTTGTTCTGGGAGGAATGCCTTCACATGTGAATCTGTAAATCAACAGACACTCCACAAGAGATGCCAGGGCTGCGTTTTGAGCCTCTCTCAATGCAACCCAAAAAAAATATATAATAAATTCCCCTTAAGCCCTCTCTCCTGCATGGAAACTGGACTGAATGTAAGCACAATTCATCCTCTAACAACCCAATCTTTCTCCAAGGAGGTATAAACACAGACGATGCTATTTTCTTTCCCCCCTGAACAAAGAAAGCTCACAACTAAAATCAACCATGAAATAAGCAGAGAGGAGGGGAAAAAAACACCCCGTGCTATAATTTGTCCAAAAGATGCCTGACCCAGTTCCCCCCCCAAACAGCTGCTGATCCTCTGTTGCTCAGAAAACATTACTTTAGCATCTCTGCTGTGTTTTTTGACGCCCTCAGGGACAGTTTAATGTTATTTAACATGCACAGATAGCTCACAATGAAACGCTACTCACATGCATTGTCACACGCAGCTCATGTTGTCACCATCCAGATGTAATAGCTACGCGTGTGTGTGTGTGTGTGTGGAGGGTTTTTTTCCAGAACCGACGCATTGGATCTGGTCCTCCCCACCCCAGCCTAATAATGCCGAAACACAACCCAAAACAATGCGCAACCCTAACCCAGCTCAGCCCCTCTCATGACCAACAAAGCTCCTTGGCAGACACGCAGGTCGCAGCCAGCCAGAAATGTGGATTTGTTTGGGATTGTCGGTGGACGGCAACAGGACAGGGGGGGGGGCTGCTCATGCTAAGCTAAAAGCTGCCGTAAATGAATCGGTATGACAAAGCATCGGCTACGTCTTTTCGATAAAAGAACAATGGCGGCAGTACAAACCTCAAATACCACATCTTCATCAAACTCCTCAGTCATTGCTCTCCGCCATCTACACGCAGCCCGTTTTGCATTCTGGACTTGTAGGCGGCGGTTGGTCGGGGAACGGCCGTTGGGAAGTTGGTAGTAGCCGGTTTTCGCTAAACTTCGCGTAACGACTACAACTCCCGACATACACCTCGTCTCCAACCGCCGCTTCCTCGCGAGCCGCGGACAAAGCGCTCGCGTCTAGTAGAGCGCCTCGCGTGGCCACGAGAGGCGTTCGGCGCAACCGTTTGGAACGCTCGGAAAGGAAATCGAGTGTAAAGTTAGCTGAATAACAGCCACAGCCACCGGAAATCGCTTTCAAAATAAAATGCACACGCATAAACAATGTGCTGTGAAGGGAAAATTCCATAAAAAAAAGAAGCAACTAACATTTAATGTCACTAGAAATATAAAACGTATCATATTTGTTTGCTCATGTCAGTGCTTTTGCGTTTGATTCCAACAACTGGACCGGGTGTTCTTCAACATTAGATTTTATTTTTTAAACCCCCTCAAACGGAAGTGGATTGCTCTGTTGTGTCGCGCTTCACGCTGTTGGAGGAAAAAAAAAAAAAAATCACCGTGTGGCTGAAAACTTCGGGAAAAATGGAAAAAGTAACAGGCGTAAAGAGTTTATCCGCTCCTCCGCACACCAGATAAGGAGCTAACAGCGATGGATCTGCACCTTCTCTTCTCCCCGGAGGCTTTTTCAAACTGACAATGGTGTCGAAGGAGGAAAAAACGCGGATTTTCTCGCATTTCCATTGAAAGTATATTTACTTCATGGAGAAAGGAGCAAGTCGGGAGTCATGAGCACAGGTTTGTTTCGTGGGGGAGCTAACTTAACTTAACTTAGCAGAAGAAACAAATAAAAAACGCCTATTGTTGTCAGCTAAAACTAAAAAAAAAAAAAACATTTATTGAGTTTATTCGCAGCAAGTAGGGGAAACAATGCAATTTAAATGTTATAACGGAGAGTAAGCATCCACTCTATTTTTACTCAGCCCCAGTTAGCTTAATTACAGTTTTTCTTAATAACAGCTTTCAGAGAGAGAGAGATATAAAAAAAGAGGACAGGCTTTCAATTTGAGTGCTTTCTAAATAAAACCAATCAAATATGGCCCTTTTTTCTTTCTTTTTTTTTTTTTTTTTTGGTGTGATATTACAGCTACTGTTGCAGCTGGAGGGGGTTAAATCCTTTGTCTTAAAACATCTGTCCTGCTGTTGGATGCAACAGACTCGATGAGAAAGCTGCAAATGTTCACATCTCGTTTAGCATTTGCCTCGGAGGAGAAGTTGTGACTTCGTGTCACCGAATTGGACATGTGCCATGTAGTTTTTTTTTTTTTTTAATGATTGTTCTTTCCACGACATGAGCGGGTTTAAGTCCAGATACCTGGCGTTGCCTTACACAGCGAAAACAGGCCAGATTCCGCTTAAAAAACTGGCAAATTAATGTCGCTTGGTGTATTTAGCAGGCGTTTATCTCTGAGGACATTGTTTATTGACTCTGATGGCACCGTTAGTGTGTGTTGGCAAATTCGGCGTGTAGATAAACAACCAAGCAACAATAGGATCAAAGTTTTTAGATGGATTCTCTCTGCTCATCGCCGCCATCGGTGGTGAATTTTCATATAAATCTGGGTGAACCAGTTCTTAAAGTTGAACTTTTATTGTAGAAAGTGTACGCCGAATTAAACAGCGGCTCTCGGCGGTTAGTAAAAACACCACTATTACTATCCCACTATCTGAGTGTTGTTGCTGGAAAGCCCTGTGACTTTAAAGTTGGTGATTTTTGAACGGAGTTCGGCGAGGCTCCGTCTTGCAAAAGGCAGAGCAGCATGGATCGGAGGCAGAGCGGTTTTTTGGTCGTTGGCCTTTTCGGAAACATCCGCTCGATGACTCCACTTCTCGTGGTGTCGGCCAGCAAAGACTTTCAGCCAGTAGAGCGGAAAATATGGCCTACAATGTCAATTCACAGCTTTTTATTAGTTTATAGACCCTGCTTTCTTTTTATTTAAACTTTGTTTAACCAGGTTAATCCCAGTGAGGCCCTAATTGCCTCACTAAACTCAAATATTAGTATAGTATTGGTATCATTTATTGTAAATATTACACAAAAATATGGCTGAGACACAATATAAATAGTCATTTAAACCATGCCTTTTGGAAATATAGGAACACAGTTGGGGCAGAAAGATAGTAAAGACTATAAGAGGATACAACATTAATATACTCATTATGTCTATCACATTGGTTGCTGCTGGTGTAGTTTTTACAATTCAATTTAGACAGTAAAGTAAAGGCATGCCAGACATGCAGAGCTCTCTCAAGAACAGGATGGAGGGTACAAATTAAATTGTGAATCTGAATGAAATAATCCAGTTTTACTTTGTAATTGCTGCCACAAGTGAGATGTGACTCTTTGTACTCTTTCTCTCAGATAATCGTCTACTTTATGATGAATTAAAATGGTTGGGCAGATGTGACGAGAGTTTTTATTTTTGTTGTCGATTGGATATATTTGATCCCTGGTTTTTATTTCACACATTACTCCCTCAGTTCCTCTCCTCTGACCCTGAGAGTGACCTCTTGACCTTTTTAGATTTAACCTCAGCTTGCAGCTGTCTGTGCTTGCATTCAAGGGGGTGTGGACGAAGCATGCTTTGTGGTGATTCACTGGTAAGGAAGTGTGAGTAAATGATTTTTTGGACTTTTCAGTAAATCTCCTCCTCCTTCTTTACGTGCAGGTGTGAAGAAGCCTCCATTAGCTCCCAAACCTAAACTCCCTGTTACCACCAAACCCTCTCCCCCGCCCATCGCCCCCAAACCCGGTCTCCTCTCCCAGTCTTCGGTCATCTCCCAACCTTCCCCTGCTACTCTCAAGAGGACAAAACCGGCTGTTGCCCCCAAACCATGCATCCGCAGATCCACAGCCTCGTCTCCGCCGCCCGTTTCACCCCCGCCACCCAAACCCACTGAACCCCTCATCCTCTCTCAGGAACAGGAGGAGGCTTTAGGTGACAGCCTCTCACTTCTCAACTCCAAAAATGGGATTTTATCAGAGACTAACAAGCGTGAATCGGACTACATCATTCCCACCTGCTCCTGTGGGCTCGAGGACTGTTCCCAGTGCCATCATCTGGAAAATGGAAATACGACCGAGATTGGGAGCGATTTCCACGCAGAGCTGTTGCAGAATGGGATTTCTACCGGAGGATTCGCAGGGACGAGGCCACAGGAGAAAGCAGAACACCGGGAGGAGGGAGTAGTTGTACAGAAGAATGAAGGTGGAGGGATGAGTAGAAAGCCCAGGGATAAACCTCAAAGACAGAGACACCTGGATAGGGTATCGGTTAACAAAGAGGCACAGAGGACTGAGGAGCAGAAGGGGAAAGCTTCAGAGACTGTAAAACATCAGGAAAGTGCTGTTGTTGAGCCCGACGTTTCAAAAGCGGATGTACAGACTGAGGCCCGAAACAAAGATTTAACAGACTCAGCCTGTGATGTTGCAGGCAGCATCATTTTCTCCACAAGCACCGCTCCTTATGAGTCTTCTGCTGAATCCTTTCAGGTAGAGCGCAGTGAGCCCGTCAGCAAAGCATCTCCTACCAGGTTACACCCTGACCTGCAGGTCCCTGCTGCCCCCAGCAAGCCTCTCCCGGTCCCTCACCCACGGAAACTTAAAAAGCCAGCCCTGGTGAGGCAGGATGGCGTGGAGGGCAGTGCCCAGGATCAGCTGACGGAGGAACAAAAACGGGGGCTTGAGATGCGAGAGGCTGAAGGGAAACTGAGTGTAGCTCTCAGTTCAGAGGGCGAGGAGCTCAAACAGGACACGTGTGACGACCCTTTACCCCAAAAAGACTCAGGTTTGGAAGACGATGAGACCGACGCACCCGTCCCGCCTCCTCGACAGACCTCCCTCTCTCCTCGACTTCACAGAACAGAGTACATGCCCCCTTCTCTAAACAAGCACACCTCCCACTCCTTAGTCCTGCTCTCACAACCTGAATCAATGAGCCACAAAAACGAGGGCGAGGATCACCGGATGGAGGAGGATGAAGAGGACGGGTACGGCGACTTTGAGCGCTACCCGATCACTCACAGCCTCCCAAAGCAGATCAAACTGGGCTGTCACCCTCCTCTGGCCAACGCGAGGAAGGCCTTTTCGGCCGAGGATCAGCGGTCACCGAGGGCGCCGCCCAGAAAACCTCAGAGACACAGCTTGCCAGCACCCCCTCCACCTTCCATCTGCCCTCCTGCACCTCCACATGCCAACACCCCCATGAGGGAGCTGCCTGCGCCTCCTCAGGAGAAAACAGCCTGGCGCTTCACCCGACCCTGCGTGACCTTCTTCAGCCGACAGATGCCCACCAGGAGCAGCGTGCCGCCAAAGAGCAGAGCGCCAGCTTTGGGGGGCAAGCAGAGGGCGCAGTCCTTCTCTGCAGCTGACCTGGCAACCCGGGCCGACTCTCAAAAGAGGAGCCTCTCTTTCCGGAAGCTGCTGGAGCTCAGGCTGTCTGTCAAGATGCTACCAAAGCTGTTGGTTAAAGGAAGCCAGTCTCTGGATTGTACCAGCGTGGAGTCGAACCGGGGGGAGAAAAGCCTGGAGCGACCAAAGAGCTGCATAGGGGAGGTAGATTTTTGTGGAGAAGGTGGAGAGGAATCAGTGGAATATGAGAACGTTCCTCTGTATGAGGAAATCCCCGAGTACATGAACCTACCGTTTCACAGTGCGAGGCTGGGCTGGCCACATGACCCCGATGCGGCCGATTCAGACATCTATGAAGTGCAGGATCCCTATCACAGATACCCTGACCATGAGTATGAGAGGTACGGTATTTGCATGTTTAAACATCTTGTTAAACGGTGCAACAAACACATTTTTTGTTGTTTTATGCCTTTTAATAGAGAAATTACAATTCAGAGATAACAAGAATTTAGGGAAGAGAGAGGTGGGGAGCAACAAAGGTTGCAAGCCGGATTCAAACCTGAGTCGTTGCCTTAACTTCTAGGCTACTAGATCCATCTCTCATTTATTTTTTAACAATTTATCGATTAATTGTCAAGTTTATGAAATGTCTTTCTGTCAGACCACAAAATATTCCATTCACAGTGACATAAAACAGCAAATTGTCATATTTGTCCTGACATTTTTCCTTCCTAAATGACTTTTTAATTGACTTTAGATTAACACCTGTCTTTAACCGTCCTTGATCCAGCAGTAACAGGTGTCGAATATGAAGATTTATCATCTTTAATCAAAATAATCTCTGTGTAACAGAAAAGACTGAAACCATCTCTGTTTAGCAGCGATTATCAATAAAATCTCCCAGTTAAGTTCAAGAAAAGAGACATTTTATTCTACGAACAATGGCTGCTTGTGTTTGTGAGGGGGGAAAAGTGAAAGTAAGAAGAGAGTCGACGTGAGGCCCGAACACATAACTCCCGCAGCGCTGCTACCCTGTCATTTCAGGCGACCCATAGTTTCGGTGTGGGAACCGCTGTGTGCAACAGGTTGCGCAGGTGACATTAGTGGTTTGTATTTTCAAGAGTGTGAAAGTCAGCCTTTTGAGGCCAGTGGCAGTGAATTTGAATAGAGCATTGATGTGCTGCAGGTCGGCCTGTTTTCCTGTGGGTTATTTTCAGTGGCCAGGGCAGGAAATGTCTGAGAATCGCAGAAACGCCACACAGCTCTCTAGAACAGGGAAAATAAACCTCCAGCAACCACCAGCCTCCTCCTCTTCTGCCTGCCCGCCCGCCCTCGCACTGTGTTTAGCCTCTTCCTAACCTCATCACTCACTCACTCACTTTTTTTCTCCTCTGTGTCTCTGTAAGAAGATCTGAAGTAAGTTACGTTCTCATCGGTAAATGATCAAATAAATCATAATTCCACGTCACGCCTATGAGAGGGCAGCAGTTTTCAGAGGCCTATACATTCAGGGAAAGAATGGCGTAGCGACAGATTGAACTAAGATAACAATAGGGACACACTGTAAAGGACTTTGAACACACAATAAGGTATAAATGCATAAATTGTTATTAAAGAAAATGAAGTGATTTATTGTGGGAAGATCAACAACAATCACATGAAGAGTTGTGTTGGCATGAAATCTCCTCCAGCAGTAAACCGGTTTTTAACTTGCTCTTTCGTGACATTAAAGATCCAGCTTTTTGCTTGACTCGAGCTGTAGAGTAGCTGTAAACCAGTAGTACAAAAAAATATATTCATTATTTATTTATTTATTTATTTATTTATATACATTTCCCAGATATTTCCAATGGCAATCAGACTATCTGACAAATAAATTACCTCTTTATAATGACGATAAAACACCAAAGCAACATTAGCATTCACCACCTGATTAATATAAGTCCAATATTCACTCTACCCATAGCTCTGTTTCGCTCTCCACCGACTCCTGAGGCAAATATCAGGCTCTTTAGCCGCTCAGTGCTCCACTGTGTTCACTAGCGTGTTGCTGACTTTCTCTATTTGCTGTTTAGAACTGGGCAGGTAGTTGTGCAGTTGGTTTATCAGGCGGCCTGCTCCTGCTCAAAACGACACTGATGAGAGCGGTGAGACTGAACCAAAACAATGAGCTGAAAGGCACTAAAACTCTAAAAATATAGATTAGTGCAGCTTTGACAGTCTAAAACGTGAATATCTTTGGCATTTTGCTCAGTAAATTTCCTATCAATTGACTGATCACTTCAATATCAAGGGACGCAGCCAGTAATTTCATGCTATTAAGATCTCGTGGGTCACTGTTCATGATAGTAGACCCCAGACTGTTGTGATGAGGACCCGTTCCCATGATAAACAGCATGGTTCCTGTTTCCTCCGTCGGATCGCGGCACTACAAGTAATGAAGTCAAGACCACTTAAGGAGACGATGAGGTACACTGGTGTGAAATGAGCCGTTAAAAAAAAATCAAGATGCACCCTGCTTCTTAAGTCTGTCTGGTATGCAGGGTGGTTAGCAGGGTGTTTGTGTGTTAAGAAAAGGAGGAAAGAGGGAGCGAGTGAATCTGTAGTGTTTCCCAGGCATCTGAGCCTGTTAAGTTTATGTAAGTAGCCTCAGGCTGTAAACAAGTGGCGCTCTGTGCCTGACCCAGTGTGTTGGAATGCTCGACTATAGAGAAAAGCGTAAGGGAGAAAGAAGTCGAGGAAGAGTAAGTGTGTATTGCGATTGGGGGTAAAAGAAACTGTCGGGAGCCACTTAAGAAAAACAAGGAAGTGGAGAGAGTGGGCTATTGCTGATGGGAGTGAAAGGAAATGTGAGAATTTCTGGAGTCCCACAGTTTTTCCTATCTAATATTTATTCTGAGCCATCACCCTTTTTTTCGCCAAGGTACAAGCTCTACAAGCTACACAGACTTTGTGCTGGAAAAGAACAGAGGAACAAACACGACAGGCCCTTGAAGAGGCAAAATCAAAACACATTAATACCTCCTGTGCTGAAGTCTTAGTTCATCAGTCTTTTGAAATCAGACAGCTTAATTCTCCAGGACAGACGACGGGGAGATAGATCAAAACATTAGTGACACACAAACACATGTTGCTGCTTGTACTAACCTGGCAGACAACACTTCTTGTGGAACTGAGCCAACGTGTTGTCTTCCTGCCAGCAGCACGGCTGATAAAGACGCAGCACACAGAAAATACAGGTTTTTATCTCTTTAGCATAATAAGCAACAACAAAACGAGTGAAGTGGATGTAGGCCTACAGAAATCATGATAATAAGTTAAGAAGACCTCTGATGTTTAGATATAATTTAATCAAATCGATGCTTAATGCAATGATCAGTTTACCCTTGTTTCATCAGATAAAACTCTTCATACATTTAAAACAAAAGCCTAATTTAAGATGATTCATTTTCTTAATAACAGTTTGTTTAAAATCACTAATGACAACAACATTTTGTGCCAATTCCATCTTCTAGACCTCAGTCTGAAACTCTGTGTATGATAATACTGCATTAATAATGCAATAGTAGTGATAATAATAATTAAAAAAATAAATTTATTTTAAATTTGGGCTGCGATTAATCTGCTCATTGAGCATTTAGACAATTAAATGTCAAAAAAATAAAGGAAAAATTGTCTCTGTCCATTGATTCATTGCCTTATTGTTTCAGCTCTAATAGTAATAACAATAGCACACATCAAATGAGATTTCTTTCTTTTATTAAAGTTGTTTTTGACGCTTTTATCTATTTGGGTTTTTTTTTACCCTTTTCATATTGAAGCACTCAATCTGTGTATTACTGTACTAAAGTCCTTTATTGAGAAGTCAGTTCTACTCTATCAATATAAAAATCATTCCTATTGTTCTGAATGTTGTTACAGTGTGATCCAGTATTTTCCATTGTACAAGACCTCTGAATGAGCCTCGTGCTGACTCATATAAGTAAAGATTAAGTGCGTTGTTCAATTTATCAAGTCTTGCACAAAACCTACACGTGACTGTATTTAATCTGTGTTTATCCAGGGAGGGTTTCCCTGAACACGTACTCCTCTCCGGCCCTGCCCGGCTTCTAATTCACACACACATTTTAACATTTCCTCTTAAAACAAACCCAAATTCTGCTCCATGTACCATTAAGTCGTTCCCTGACTGTCGCTCTGTGTCTGTTTTGTTGCGTTTTGAATGTGTGGTGTCTGTGTTTTTTGGGGCGAGCAGTGGCTGGCTGAGGCAGGACATCCACTCTGAGGAAGAGGAGATCCACAGTTCAGACGAAGAGGACAACAGCTCCACCTCCAGCAAGGAGAACCTGGACGAGGCAGACCGACAGGTAATCACCTCGCTGTAAACTGTAAGGGTAATTCGGTCATTATACAGCAATGACTGTAAAGTTATAAACTAATTAGGTTTGTGTAAACTTGAAACTGAAACGTTTGCCAGTACCCAATGACAGTATCCAGTATCCACAGTTTCCACTAGTGGAGTTTATTTATCATTCATCATACATCTGGTTAAACATCCTTATTCTTTTATTCTTTCTACAGACGCTTGCGCCTAAAATGTTTTAAGAAACCCACCGAAGCTTCAACTTTATGCTTTCGAAACTGGACAGTCGTTTGAACAAAAATAGCCTATTATGGCTCAAATATATGAAACATTTGCCTTATAAGTGAATTATATTAGGAGAAAGGCAATTTTAGTGCGAAGTGACGTCTTTACATTGGTTTTCTCTGACCAATGGTTTGAATGATACTTAAAAAGCAGAAAATACTCACATTTAAGAAACTGGTGCTAGTTAATATTTGGTGTTTTTTGGTTGGAAAGTGACTCCAACGATTAATTAATTATCAGATTGCAGTTGCAGATTGATTTTCTGTTGGTCAACTATCAAATAATCAAAAAAGTAATTTCTGCTCTGAATCATATCATCATATATCCGCCATAATTCTGATGTTAGTTGATACGGAGAATATATTTCATATTTGTTTGTTTTGATTGAAATAAGTTAAATTATTAAGCAGATCAAAGTGTCACACTGTACAACCCCAATCAGGGTTTCTTCTAGCCTCTTTTAGATCTGGAATCTGTTTTAGCTTTTTAGTTTTTAACTCATGTAGTCTCTGTTCATACGTCACACGTCCAGTTTTTTACATAATTATTATTATTTATTACTTATTTTACTCGGTGTGAAGGGAGAGCAGTCTTCAGATTTCAGCGTCCAATTTCCAAAACATTTTTAACAAAGTGTTATCTAATCAATGCAAAATGATCCGTTTGCAGAAAAGTATCACTTCCTAGTCTGTCTGGCTGGCAATGCAAAATCGTTGTTTTTCAAATGTATGCTTTTAATCACACTTTAGACATGTGGAAAATAATACAGAACCATTACTTGATCCTAAGGAAGAGGGGGCAGCTTTTACAGAACAATGACTCCGAGCTCTTTTCAGACATGATGCCAACATGTAAAATTGTCAAGAGCGCTTACAGATTGCAATGGACATCTCATATCGCTGCCGGTGACTAAACTGTCACTGCAGCCACTGGAGATTGTGCACACGTTTGCTGCCAAGTGTGTTTGTTGCCTGTCACAGCTTTCCAGAAGAGTGTGTGTGTGTGTGTCTGTGTGTTGAAGGGGGGGGTGGTGAGCAAACACAGAAGGGTTACAGGTTCAGGAATAGCTCTCTCAATGACTGAAAGATATATATTTTTTTTTCTTTCTTCGTCCTGTGTGACCCTCTCCATGATACTGTCAGCGCCTGTGTCCGACGCCACTCAAAGCTCCAGGGTATCACAGATACAGGCTCCAATGGGACCAGTAGGACATTTCAGTCAAACGGGGGGGCCAAGGCCGCCGTCCAAATTAAGTCATTGAGAGACCGCCCCATTACCATTCAACAACACACACCATCAGAAAGACACAGGGAGAGGAGAGAGGGAGAGAGAGGGAGAAGGGAAAGGTCGGTGCTCTACTTTCAGGACTGATTGAGCTGTTGTTTGGAGGGCTGTAAACTCAGTCCTCATGGTTTTTACCGAGTGAAACAGGATCCAGTGATCATCATGGTGATCTGCAGTGAGCCTGTGAGCGAGCAATGACGTGGTTTTTTTTGTTGGTGAAGTCGGTCGCTGTTTGCATTTCTGTAGCGTTGCTTAACTGTTTGTGCTTCTTTTTCTTTTCAGCAAGAGGATGAGATGAAGAGGAAGAAGGTGGTGCACATCGCCCAGGAGATTATGAGCTCAGAGAAAGTGTGAGTTTTTTTATATCACCCCTATAATAGAATCTGTGCTCAAAAGGCCCAAATGTGCTGTGTTTTATGCTTTTAACTGATGTCTTTCTGCTCTTTTTTTTCATCAGGTTTGTGGATGTCCTGAAGCTTCTCCACATAGTAAGTGTCTTATTTGTTCAAGGGTTACATTAAAGGAACATTTTGCGTGACTCGTTTTAGCAGTCGAGGAGAAGAAGAGTGCCTAGCATAATAAATCATGCCGTATGTTTTGTTACCCGCACCAAAGCTGTGATTGTTTTGAATGGTGATCAAAGCTTTTTTTCCCTGGGATGGACATGAATTAATGAGGTCTTGGCTGGTGTTGTCTTTGCTCAAGTGCCCGTTCAGAGTTGAATAATGCAGTTATTACACTGCTGAGGCTTTTAAAGTTGCTGCGTTGGAGGGTTTTTGGTTTCCCGGGGGCGGCAGTGGGCAGGTAAACTCATGGCCGCAAGTAGGGAGGCGGCACTTTGATCAGTCCCATGACAACCAAGACTGTCAGGCAAGTGTGTGTGTGTGTGTGTGTGTGTGCATGCATGCGAGGCAAAGAAAGCGTGAGTTCAATAGATCGTTTATTAGTTTGTCTTCTTTTAATAAAAATATAGTTGGGGGAAAAACAAACTTTTTGGCATTTGAATTCACCAAGTGGCACCATAACACTTCATGTATTATTCATATCTAAAGTCAGTTTCTCCATGTAGTTTATATTGTCAACAACTGCAGGCCGTCATCCTTTGGTTTGCAGTTGTTTATGTTTTTATTAGTAGATATTTTAGTATTTAAAATGTTACTTGATTAATCCTGTGGCTGCACTATATGCTCTGCTAAAAGCTTTTATTCCATAGAAATATGCTGAAACGCTGCATTATCACCCATCATGTTGCATCTGTTTTGAATGAAGAAAAGACTAACAGGAACCATGTGACTGGGTGACGTCTGGTTGTTGACATGAGCAAAAATCAGGCCGGCCTTGTGACTTCAAATGTCAAAAGTATTTGTAAATTTCGGGTGTATTGCCGAGCTCGGTGTCCATGTGCTGCTGTTGAAAATGATTTGAGTGGACAAGAGGTCCAAAGCCATGGCAACGTTTTGGTGTGTTAAGCAAACACCAAAAGTGGCCTCCTGTGTGCGTTCTTCTAATTAAATCAATATATTAGAGTGCTTTTGTTTAAGTCTGTCTGTTAACATTTGACAGCTCTGCCTTTGTGTATATTTATATATATGTGTGTATATATATATATATATATATATATATATATATATATGTCAAGGACAGACTCTGTAGTCGGTCTGTCCCGAGGGGAATCCCAGGTGAGAGGGTTCAGACGACCCACACCGAGGGTAAAGGGGTCCACCTGTCTGGCGGCTTTAGTGAAACGACCACAGGATTAGAAGTAGTGGTCGTCCTGTGGCTGACGGGGGGAGGAGGCTCGGAGCTCTGTCCAAGAAAGGAGGTCAGATCGCATTCTTCTCTCTCCTGGCCGTGCAGCAGCTGCTTCCTGGCCACAGGGACGACCTCCAGACACACACACACATGCCTTAGATAATCCTGTGTGTGTGTGTGTGTGTGTGTGTGTGTGCAGGTGGGTGCGTGGGTTGGTGACTATGTGTGCATACTTGTGGCGAGTCATCCAGCCGATGTGTTTACATTTTTCGCCCGCTCTGAAGTCGGTTTATTTGTAACCAAAGTTTCTGTGTGTTTTTGTGAGTATTGAGGCGGTGGTTTGTCAGTTTACCTGAATTACTTGAGAAGTCGGAAACTGGGCCAGTTTTTATTTTTCCTTCTTAACTGAGGCTCATATACAAGAAAAATATATTACAAGTGCATAAGTGGTAGTTTAATGAGCTGTGATACTAGTGCATGGTAATTGGTATTTACATTTTCTCAACTTGTGTGGCTAAACCAACGTTTTATGTTTTTGTTTTGTTGCTATTGTTGAACTTTTCAACGTGATAAAGACAATCTGCAAAAGTGTAGAGGCTTTTGATTAGACTTTAAAAAATGTTTATAATGGATGTTTTAATTATCTGCTAGTAAAGCATCACACACACCCTTTAGTATAGCAGAGAGGTTAAACATCATCTAAAGAGAAACAAGGCACAGTATCAACAATTATATGGTCAAGTTAAATTAATTAAAAAAAGATAGATGTGTGTCAGTGTCAATCTCTTTTGTGTGTGTGTGTGTGTGTGTGTGTGTGTGTGTGTGTGTTTTAACATGTTAACCAGGACATTGGGATCCTGCGTGGCTTCCCCTGCTTCCTTCCAGGTGGATGTGTGTGTTGGCACGCTGGACAACGTCAAGATTGCTGACTCTGCGTGTGTGTGTGTGTGTGTGTGTGTGTGTGTGTGTGTGTGTTGTAAAGTCCAGAGCTGTAGGGGGAAGGGTGGAGAAAGGGGGCAGTTTATGAGGTGATAACCAGGTGTTCCTGCTCAGCTGCAAATACAGTATGTTGTCATATGTTACCCCACCCTATACAGCTATGTCTGTATGTATGTGTTTTTGTTTCATTCACCCACTTTGTCTCCTCAGGACTTTCGGGATGCTGTTGCCAAGGCAACTCGTCAGAACGGGAAGCCAGTGGTGGATGAGCGGATCCTCAGCCAGATCCTGTATTACCTGCCGCAGCTCTACCAACTCAACAGAGACCTGCTGAGAGAGCTGGAGGAGAGAGTGGCACACTGGTAAACACACACACAAACTTTTTTTTTTTGTGTGTTTACATTTTGGCAACAGTATGCTGAATGAGCTCTTAGCAGTTCCTGTTTGTGGCTCTGCTATCACTGCTTTACTTTGATGCTGAATAAATCTTATAAAACATGAGGATTCTCAGGCAAGATCTGGAGTTACAAGTTCTATCATTTCTATAAAGAGGATTTATGGACATATTTTCATGATGAACATTTGGAGATGATATCCTCGGGAAGTCTAAGTCCCACTGAGTCTAGAATATATGAGTTATGACTCTAAGAAGGAGTGAATGTTTTGGGTTTTAAAGTGTATCAGCTTCCTCCTTGAGCTTTGTGTGACTCACGTTTCTCCCCCCCCACGCCCTCCTGGTGGCGTACCTAATACCTAACAGTTTGAAAACCCCTTATAAACCAGTTATAAGATAGTTTAAACAAAGGTGATGTATGATGTTTGATTTTGGGACAGCAGTTTCCTGGTTCAACATTGACTTACTGTAATTGTGCAGTTGTACATGGCAATTAACAGTTTTAATGGACAGTTTGGGAACATTCACTGTTATTTTTTTTATCCAAATAAGTGTTTGTACCTACTTTGTGTCTATCTGGAGGTTTTGTTTACAACCTCTCAGATCATTTAAAGTTCTCACGCTGCTCTGCTGGACTTTTTAGCAATGATACCGCATCCATACGTCTTAGCAGTTCATGTATGTGAGTAAAATGTCACCATAAACACTTGGTTAATGTCCAATACTGCAAAAAAAATGGTCATAAAGTTTAAAAAACAATGTAATTTCCCATTAAAGGACGTTCTTTCCTTGCTTTTCATCTACTACTGCAGTGCTGAATGAAACTGTTTCCGTCTGTTCGGTTACAGGAGCGATCACCAGCGACTGTCGGACATCTTCGTCCAGAAGGGTCCTTACCTGAAGATGTACTCCACCTACATCCGCCAGTTCGACAACAACGTGGCGCTGTTAGACGAACAGTGCAGGAAAAACACCGCGTTCGCCGCTGTTGTCAAGGAGTTTGAGGTAGAGCTGGAAACACGGTTGTGTGTTTTTATTGAGTATCAACGTTGGAATATCATTATTTGTCTTATTGTATTATTTGTTAATTGGGGCCTCATCTAACAATTATTTCCACTATTGAATAGTCTTTCTTTTTTTGAAGTTTGGAACTAATTGACAAAAATTTACTTTCTTCTTCATTTTTCAAAGCTGTAACTGGAATTTTTGTGATTTTCTGCCAAAAAATTCATCAGAATTCAGACATTTAAAGATACTTCTCAGCTCTCTGCAGCTTCAGTCCAGAATAGCTGCTATCGGCAGCAGCCATCAACACACTCCACCGTATCTAAGGCATTTAATCCAAAGCTTCAGTGTCTGTGTGGATTTCCCTGGATTTGCAGCAGTGTGTGAAAACAACTTTTTGTTTGTTTTTATCTCAGATGAGTCCAAGATGTGCCAGTCTGGCTCTGAAACACTACCTTCTGAAACCAGTGCAGAGAATCCCTCAGTACCAGCTGCTGCTCACAGGTACAAACCCCCTGACACACACACACATTCACTCCTTGTTCTGCTCTGCTCTGCTCTGCACACTGAAGGTCAAGGGTTTTATTGAATTACGGCGCTCTTTTATTGACGGCATGTGAATGACTCTTGGACTGAAGTCACGTCTGTTTGTTGTGGCTTCTTTCGGGTTTTGGTACCATACTGGCCCCCAGTGGACAGTAACAGTAACAGTATCAAATGATATAAATCTGTATGTCCTTCATGGGCTACAGACATTTCTTTTCTCTATACACAACAGATTGATGTGGTTGTTATTTAGCATCACGTGATCTCCTGATTGTAGGTGGAGCTGTCATTTTGTCTGTATATATATAACCTGTTTTTTTGTTCCCTTGAATGTTTGCCTCTCAGGTTTAAACGCTCTATTCACAGAAACTTGTAGGATCTTGCCTCTCCTTTTCTTTTCTTGCTGGTTTTTGTCCTGCAGCTGTACCCAACTGGTGCACACTAGTCACCTTTTTTGCTCAATAAATAAATTGAAAACCTCTCTGCTTTTTTCCAGATTATCTAAAGAACCTTCCAGAGGACTCTGAGGATTACAAAGACACACAAGGTTAGACAATACTCGCCATTAGTGTCTACCAAGACCATCAGTTGTGCTGAAACACTAATGTTTTCTCTTTTGCTGTCCATGCAGCTGCCCTCAGCATAGTGAAAGAAGTGGCCAACCATGCTAATGACATTATGAAACAAGGGGTAAGACCTTATTCCATACAAAGCTTTTATGTTTTTTTGTCTATTTTAGCCTCGTGTTTCTCCTCACCACTCCCATGTTTGTGTTTCAGGATAACTTTCAGAAGCTAATGCAGATTCAGTACAGCCTCAATGGTCACCATGAGATCGTTCAGCCGGGCAGGGTGAGTCAACTTTTTGTACAATCTCACCCAAACCAAAGTAGCCCAGTTTCACGCAGGTGTAAATTCTCCCAGAAGACTGACAAATACCGGAGTTACTCATTTTTAGATTTCATTTCAGTTTTCCTTTAACAAAAATACAGGAAGCAGAAACAAAACTTGACATTTCACACAGAAATTTGAATATCTTATACTAATAATGAGTACAGACTACTCAAAAAGGCTCCAATAACTGATAATAATATTCATTATTACATTAATTCTAACCATCAAAATCATAATTGAGCTGATATTACTGTGTCTTCTGATCCCTCCCAGTTGGAGCTGTCTTTTATTTTTGTGCTCATTATTTCTTTAAAATCATAAAAGTATTATACATAGTAGTATTATTTAGCCCCTGTAGATGTTTTTAAATGCATTCAGACCAAACATGTCCACGTTTGCAGGTGTTTCTGAAGGAGGGCACTCTAATGAAGCTGTCCAGGAAAGTCATGCAGCCACGGATGTTCTTTCTGGTGAGCAATAGATGGAAAATTGTCAGAAACTGAGTAAATTGAATCTTTTTCCTCCGTGAATCTGTATCTGTATTTCTCTCTAAACTTCTGCTGTTTGTGTGTTTCTTCAGTTCAATGATGCACTCATGTACACCACTCCAGTCCAGTCTGCCCAGTATAAACTCAACAGTGTCCTCTCTCTGGCTGGGATGAAGGTTAGAAACACACTGCGAACACAGCACACTGTGACGGTGGATTTGAATCCTGTACTTTGAATTGGTTTTATATACTCACTTTTATTATTATAGTTTCCCTAAACTACATATATTCCTGTTCTTACTGACTGATGATTCTTGTTTTCTATGTTCAGATTTTGTTCTCGTGTTAGATGTTATTTTTAATATTTGATTCCATATTGCATTTTTTAATCATAGCTTCAGCTCATCAGTTGCTGTTTTTGTACCACTGTTTTTGATTCCAAGTCCTATAGATGTACAAGTGTAGGTGAACACTGAAATACCAGCTATAGTGAATTATTGATGCATTGTTTACAGTCACAGTGTGGTTCTCAATCTCTGTTATTTATGGATTTGTGGTGTGTGTTTTCCAGGTGAGTAAACCCAGCCAGGAGGCCTATCAGAACGAGCTGAACATTGAAAGCGTTGAACGCTCTTTCATCCTGTCTGCCAGGTCAGCACTCAGCCATAACGGCTTACGGTTACATCCAATATATCACATAAACACTTCAGTTTGCTGGAGCCGAGAGTTATGATGTTATTTTGTGCTCGCAGCTCGGCTACAGAGAGAGACGAGTGGCTGGAGGCCATCGCCAAGGCCATAGACGACTACACAAAGAAGAAAATAACCTTCATATCAAGTCGAAGTCAGGAGGAGGTAAAACTATACAGTAAATCTGTGTGGGTGTGTGCTAAGTGTTTTTGAGTGCGTCCATATTGACCCTCAATCTCTCTCGACTCAGGCGGAGTGCGTTGTTGACAGCGGGGCCCCGTTGGGTTCAAAAGCTCCCATCTGGATCCCAGACCTGAGGGCCACCATGTGCATGATCTGTACCTGCGAGTTCACCCTCACCTGGAGGAGGCATCACTGCCGCGCCTGTGGAAAGGTTCATACATAACTACAGCTCTTCCTACTCCGACAGCACTGCACATTATTTGCTTAACCCGTCTTCTCATCACAGTTGTACGTATGTGATTCTGTAGGTCGTGTGTCAGGCATGCTCGGCCAATAAGTACTACCTGGAGTACTTGAAGAACCAACCAGCACGTGTGTGTGATCACTGCTTTGCCAAGCTGCAGGAGAATAGTAAGTAAACGAGGATTTCAGATATTGTTTTGGATGTTCATGTTGTGCGTTTGCTGCACTCAACCATTTGTATTCATTCGCCCCAAACAGCCAATGTATGCCCCAATAAGCACATGTTTTTAGCTCAAGATGAATTATTTCCAACTCACCTGCACAAATCTTTGAATAGTTTATTTTGACTCCCACATACAACATCCTGCTGTTGTAAATACTCACTAGAGCACCAAATGTGGATTCATCTGCCACTGAAAATAGTCCCCAACAAACACTATTTCCTCCTATTTCAGTAATGTTTGAAATAAAATCATGGTGAGATGGGTTTTTTTTTTAAAGATTTACATCTTTGGTAGGAACCAATAGGCTTCGAGCTGAGAGCCACAGATGGAAAGTGTTGAGAGAAAGACAGACTTATTCATAGTTTTGGTCTTTTCATGGGATTTGTTAACAACATTCATGCTTATAAAATACAGAATATCGTCAGATTTATTCTTTTAACGTGATAATAACATGGTTTTGGTGTATTTATTTTATTTTATTTTATTTTTTTAAGGTGACCGTTGTGCCTCAACGTCAGTTTCTCCAATCAAATCTGGAGCTTTCCCCTTCACGAGAAAACAGAAGAAAATTCCTGCTGCACTAAAAGAGGCAAAGAACATAAATTAACATTCATGGGCTAAATATGTGTATGTGAAGTGACTTTATTTTATTTCCTATGCCTTCTTATTCTTGTTTTTTCCAGGTTTCCGCCAACACAGAGAATTCCTCCATGAGCGGCTACTTAAACAGGTCCAAAGGCAACAAGAAGCAGTGGAAGAGGCTGTGGTTTGTCATTAAGAATAAAGTCCTGTACACCTATGCTGCCAGCGAGGTACGTGAGATGCGTGATTTGTTGTTGTACCAAACGCTGCGTTGCTTTTCTACCTTGCGGTTGAGTAACTATTTCTCCCTCTAGGATGTTGCGGCGCTGGAGAGTCAACCGTTGCTCGGGTTTTTCTTGAGGGAGGAGAAGAACGGGCCGGCTCAGAAGCTGCAGTTCAAGCTGTATCACAAAAATACGCTGTTTTACATCTTTAAAGCTGACGACATCCCCACTGCACAGAGGTACCTGAATTAAGACCTCAAAAAGTTGTAATCCTTAAGATTTCAGTCCTGGTTCACTTGGCAACACCTGTGGTTACCGTAGTTACAGAAACCATACCAACCATACACGGTTTTATTTCATGAAAATCTTACAAATTATATATTTTAATTATTTGAATCTGTTTGCCCCAATGGTAGCTAATTTTCTGTTTTGTATTTTTTTTTATTTCTTTAGATGGATCGAAGCCTTCCAAGAGGCGATGATTCTCGAACAGTAAATCGGATTTACAGCAGTGAAGTCGTATCACAGCCCCCGGAGCCAGTTGATAGACAACTCACGACCCTTGATTGATCTCAGGTCAAGGGTCACCAGCTCAGGAAGGACTCCGGATGGACTGTTTACTTTAAACAGAAACCCCACTGCAGAGCACCGCATACTGTATGTGTGAAACCAGACTGCTTTTTCCCCTCGAACTCGAACTGGATTCTGAAAACATTTTCTATCAATAACGGCTACTGATGCTCAGCAGTGCTGGCTGAGGTCACAGTTAATAGTTTGTCGCAGCTGTGGGTCACAGGTCAAGTCCAGAAGCATGTGTGTGGAAGTGAGACGGAACAGTTGTCAGGAATATTTAAAGCCCTCGGAAATCCCGGGAAGTCTGGGAATTATTTTTAATTGTAAAAGTATGAAGGAATTACCTTTTTTGTGTGAAACTAAATTTACAAAACTATCCGCCTTCATTCGACCACGTTGACCTTGGCTACACTTAGTAGTTTAAAACCGTGTTATTTTGTTTGGGCAAAACCCAAAGATAAAACTTTAAAAACACACACACACACATCATAAAATATTCAAAATGGTAAGAAGTTTCTCCGAATCGTGGATGCAAAGTATCGCAGATGTCTGTTCAAGAGTTTAACGATGTAACAAGGTGGGATTTTACTGTGAAAATCCAGCTTCTACAAAGAAACCGGAAGTTGATGTTCTACTCTTTGGGTTGATCTCTCTGGTTAAGAGATTTTACTCCTGTATTTTTAAAATCTAACATACAAAACATTTAAGTCATGGGTTTTAAAACAAAAAAAAAAAAAAAAAAAAACAGCATCCTGGAGAGAACTGGAAATGTCACGAATATTGTAGATATTTTTCATACGATTTTTAAAATGTATTTTTGCCTGTTTAACCACATTAGAAATGGTTAATGGGTAAAACTGTGTATATGGACATGAAAGAGCAACATTGACCTTTTTTTTTATATATCAAAGCCGAGAGCTAATATTTATAAAATAGGAAGATTTATTGTTTGAAAAGCACAGGCTGCCACTTATTTTGGGAGTCAGGATTTTCTAGGAAATGTGTTTCCCATCAAAACCGTTATTCTTTTAAATTTAAAAGAGAACTGCTTACAGAAAAGGGGCTTTTTTTTTTGTATGAGCAAATACTGTGGAAAGTATGCACGAACTATATTTCTAAGGAAATGCTCAAAAGGAAGAAAACATTTTTGAATTTTGATGCTCGTTTTTTTTTTTTTTTTTTTTTGCCGACATTGTGCCTTATATCTCCTGTTGCGAGATAAATTGCAATAATATAGGTGCTCTGTTTGAAATTCTTCACTAAATAAGGAAACATTTAAACATGACTACTCACTTTCCAGCCAGGGTACTCTGGGTTTGTAGTTTTAAAATCAGATTTCAGGTCTGTTTCTTCTTAGTTAGGTTGCCATATGTTGCACTACCCCATTAGGGTGAATGATTTCACAGTTGAAGAAACCCAAATCCTGCTTCTCCTTATTTTTTTAGTGAAGGAATAAAGCGGTTAATACTGTCATTATATCCCTTTTTCGTGTATGCCTCGTTCAGATTTCGGCTTGTGAGGTAGAAAACCTGCATCCGCCTGGTGTATTTCTTCATGATTGTACATTAACAGTGACCATTTGTTAAAACATCTACTCTATCAGAGTTAGAGTCTCCTATAAACAATGATTCTAAACTGTCAGGCAACAGTTTTTAATAAAAATATATATAAATATGTATCTCGTCTCCCTGTTTTCATTTCCTGTTCTGTTATTTAAAGTGAGCTGTGGAGATAATGGACATAATCACAAACTACTGTCACTACTTAATTGCAGAGTGCAGACGGATGAATGTGGGAGGCAGTAGTTCAGCTGTCGGTCTCCCTTTGAGCAGGCCGATCAAAGCCCCCGGTTTTAGAGATAAGGCATTTTTAATGAGTGAGTCACGATACCAAAGCTCTGAATTTTACTGAGACTTTATGCTCTATTTCCCCTCCGTCTCCCCGAGCTGTGACACTAGACCCTGTTAGAGCCACCCTGTTGGGCAGTAGAGGGATGTAAGCTCGTTGAGAGACCGTCCTTTAATTAAAAAAAAAAGCTTGAGTTCGAGTCTGTCGGGGAACAAGTGCCCTCGAGCAACCTGCTGAATACTCATTTGCTGAGTTTGCTTTGATTTACCACTTCCTTGTTAATATTTTAATGTATATTTAAGTGTTGTAGGATTTAAAATGGTGTTAATGGTAAATATATAAATATATATATATACACACTAGGGTCGTACACTGACCCATGAGGTGTCTTTAGATATGTTTGTGTTTTGTTTTTATGGGGTTTTATTGAGGTTTTTTTCTCTGGTGTTTTGTTTGTTATACACCATAATGAAACAACATTTAATTTCAGTTTATTTGTTATTTAATTTGACTTTCTGCATAAAGAACATCGGCAGGGATTTCTTATATTTTAATGTCATACTAAAATAAACACTGGTTTACATAAAGTTGGGGGAAAAAAGAGACAAATCAAGCTTAAAAATATGTATTTATGTTTCGTTATACTAGTATAAATTATATTCTTTATGTTATTGAAGTGTTACTGTTATCACTCGGACCGCTTTTAACGCGGACCGGTCCGCCTCGGTAAACCTTCCGTCGCAAGATGGCGGAGTATGCGAACATCGCTCGAAGGGCTTTAGGACAAATAAGAGGTCATGGTGGATTACGAGGTCTTCTTGTTCAGTTTTTCAGGTCAGTGTCGTGAATGTAGTTCCTCTGCTGTTGTGTTATGGAAAGCGACTGTGAGACTGTTTGATATTCGTTTATTTTGCTGGTGTTTTATTTGGACGTTGCACCAGACTCCATTCAAAAAACTCCCAATTTAAGCAGCACCAGTTCTCTCGGTTTTAAGCTGCTGCAGAATGGCGCAGAATAATGTTTATGGACAGGCTGATTGTGGGGCTCAGTTTCTTAAAGGGCCTTTGGAATAATGAGTAATTATAATGCTTGATAGATCTACATAGTCACTGCTGACAGTCAGGATTTAGGAAACCATAAAAACTTAAAGGAACTACTGATAATTGCTTGTTTCTGCAAAAGGAAAGTCACAATTTTAATCCCAGACCTTCACTGAGTGTGTGAGCCCTTTTGTTGATGAAGAGAACAGACTGACCGACATGTCTGCTGTCCCTCAGTGTGTATATATATATATATAATATATATATATATATAAAAAAAAGTGCATTGTATGTCTGACTGTCATCATTTTGTCGACAGGGTGAATGATGTGAAGACAGGAAACCTTATTGGGGTGGATAAATATGGAAACAAATACTTTGAAGACAAAAAGCACTACTTCTTCGGTGAGTTTCTCCAAATGCTGCATGCTTTAAAGTCCCTAGCTGGACGTTTGCACCCAAAAATACAATGTTTTGTGCTGTTATAACTCCTAAAATGAGTGTGATTTGGTAAATAAACTCTGGCTTGTGCTGTAAATGTGTTCAGGGCGTCACCGCTGGGTGATCTACACCACAGAGATGAACGGAAAGGACTGCATGTGGGAGGTGGACGGCAGCATGGTTCCAGCTGAATGGTACGAAGCTGCAGTTTGTTATAGAAATAACACAAATAATGAGACACACTACAACTCTATTAACAGTTAAAAGAATTCATAGGATACCAGTTCTCCTTAAGATATACAGTATACATTGTTTTATGTGTCAATCAGTGTCATCAACACACAAAAAAAAACAAATAAAAGAAAGAATTCACATAAGCCTCCTGTTTAAGGCAGCTACTTTCCTCTTCTTCACTCTTCAGGCATCGCTGGCTGCACTGTATAACAGACGACCCCCCCACCACGCATCCACCAGAGCCCAAGAAGTTCCTGGCCGAGGTCCACCAGTTCAACGTGAGCGGCACCTCTCAGCAGTACGTGCCCTATTCCACCACCAGCAAGAAGATCCACGAGTGGGTTCCCCCCAAAGCCGGTGCTCAGTGAACTCTGACCTGAATATTTGTAAATTATGGTGTCCTGCCACTGCTTCCAAGGTGTCCTGAATAAAAGCTCTATACAACACATTTATAATGGGAGTTGTAGTCCTGAAACTCTTTTTTTATTTGATTTGTGGTGGTTTAAGCTCCAAAAAAGCTGTAAATTTACCCCCTGACCTCTGATTAACGTCTTCAACCGCAATAATATTGTTTATACCAACTTCATTTTAAGCTCTCTATAGTAATAATTCAAGTTTTAAATAAAGACACCGAATATATCAGGTTACATTTTGGGGGAAACTTATCCAAAATGATGCACAAGACATCTGTGGTATTTGAAGGAAAATGCTTTCACTTCATAAAGCTTCAATAAAGAGCTGAAGCTGCATATATAATACTGCCAGGCAAGATATTTTCTAACCTTCTTAAGGAGGGAAACTTTATTTCAAGCAGTTAAATGTTTTTAAAATAGAATTTTGTACACTTCAACAGCATTTCATCGCATGTTTTTAAAAGGGAAAACCTATTGGTGAGTGGGCTGTCCAGATGAAATTGATAGGGAACAGGGATGGTTTGACCTTATATTTTGAAATCAAGTACTTACCTACTGTAAGCATTTGTACTTTATGTCTGTTTTTATGTTTTCTATTGTTACAAAGTTCAGTTAATCTACAAAAGGCCTTTTTCTGACTAAGAAATAATGAAAAATATCACAAAATAGTGGAAGATGCTGGGCTGTCCTACATGTCTTCCTCTCTCTCTCTCTCCCCCTGTGTCCTGTCTATCTCAAGCTCGCCTGTCAAATAAAGGCAAAAAGCCCCAAAAGAAATATAAAATAAATTGTGAAAATGCCCATTATAATTTACCAGATCCCAAGGTAACATCTACACGATAAACAAAAGCAGAAAAATCCTCACGTTTGAGGATCAGAGCATGTTTGATCTTTGCTTTTAGATGAGTGAAACAATCCATGATTCATTATCTGTTGATCAACTTATCAATTAATGGTTTAAGCTCCAGTTGGTTGGTGAAGTAGCACCAGCACACTCTTCCTGAAACTGTATCCCAATCAGCTTAGAAACCATGTAAAACAGCATCCCTGAAATGACATACATGCATATTTGTGAGGTATTTGATCAGTATATCACATAAACAGCGCCAGTGCCATGTATGAGAATACTGGTGTTACTTAATATGAAGCCAGAAGAAGCAGCTGAAGACTGAACCAGGTGTTTTGTGCCACTGTGAGCTTACAGCACTGTGTCTCCGTCGCATGATAATCACTGTAGGATTATGCTGAGCTGAGGGAAAGTTGCAACATGCAGCATTTCACACCGAGGTGTGCAGAGATTCTCCAGAGCCGAGTGGTGCAGCAGACTGTGTGAAAGTGACTGGCCGCACAATACGCACTCATAATGACTCAAAGTGCCTGAGAAAACCGCAGCCAGGACCGAGACAGGTTTGTACGCATGTTATTTCCACTTTTTGTACATTGTAGGTGGGTGTTTGAGCTGGTTTTCTCCTGTTAATTCATCTTAAAGTGCTGCAATAAACTCTCCCTTCATGAAGGTTATAATCAGTTTTTTGGTTTGGACCCATTTGAGAGAAGTGTCGATTTTATACTCATGTTGGAGGATGAAGTTTGTGGTGCTGTGAAATTATGTTGCACCATACTGAGAGGTGTTCCTCTAATATGTTGTCCAACCAGTTTATATCAATGAGGGCAAAGTAAATAATGGAAAAACCTTTCAGTGCAACGCAATATAATTCAAGTAAATGCTCTAAAACAACCAAAAATTGAAGAAGTGCTTTATAAATACAGTTATTATTATTATTATTATTATTGTTGTTGTTGTTGTTGTTTTTAATCATTATTATTACAACCTTCAGGATTTATTGTACGATTGTTGTATTATAATGGTTAATTTTATCTCATTTTACCTAATAAAGATGTCATAAAATATATGAAA
Organism: Dicentrarchus labrax; assembly: GCF_905237075.1. Classification (NCBI taxonomy): domain Eukaryota; kingdom Metazoa; phylum Chordata; class Actinopteri; family Moronidae; genus Dicentrarchus; species Dicentrarchus labrax. Next base: position 18,312,744 of record NW_026136724.1, on the reverse strand, counting down.
ATAAAAATATGTCATTTTAAGAATTTTTAATGATGCAATTTAACCTTTTTCTGTAAAAAACAAAAAACAAAAAAAAAACAAAACCCCTAAACAAACAAAAAACATATCAGACACAAATTATTATTAAAAAGCAGTGAATGTCTGGAGGAGATCTTTAATATGTGCAGAATCATCAACCCATCAATAATGCTGTTAACCTGAGTTATTGATGGATTGACGTAAGATTTAATTTGTCCACTACTTTTTTATTTATGACCAAATACTCAAATCACATTCAGTTAGCTTGTAATAACTGTAATTGTTGTTCAAATGTGCCTGGCTTTGTTCTGCCTTCTTTATATCACTTCTTCCAGTGATATAATACATATATATTTTTTAATGCTTTTACTTTTGGAACATTTTAATGCAACTATATATATTTTTTATTTTGAAAAGATCTGAGTACTTCCTCCACAACTCCTTCAAATGTCTTTTTTAGAACTTTGTTTATTTGTAAGTTTTTATTTATACAGACACACATTATAATATTACCCCACACTGTACACACACTGTAAACCCTGAGCCCACTCAGTAGAAATGAATCAAATGTCATCTTTAATATGAATGTTTGTTGTATTCGGTGTCATATTTTGGTCGTTAAGATCCTGAATTGTCTTTATAGTTTCAGAGATCCGGAGCTGTTAAATGAGGAGGCTCACCGTTTCAACACTTTTTCCTCGAGGGGATGGTTTGGAGGAAGATGAAGAAAAAGAAGAAAGTCAGCAAAGGGTAAAGGCTTCATCTCCCCACACCCTGTCTGTAATAATGTCTAATGGCCAAGAGGGGGCATTGTTCCTATTGATTTGTCTGTATCACTGCAAGATCAGTGGGAGAGAATGAAAAAGGCTTTTGGCATCCTCTTGAGTCAGCGTTTCACAGAAACCACAATCCTCGCTCCCGTCTTTATTTAGAAACCAAGAGGAGACTCTGCTCGGAGAATGGAGGCAGAATTATCCAAATCCTAGAAATTAATTAAGCATAATGAGCTGGAAGTGCTTTGACAGATGACAATAAGCCTGAGTGGCATGTAATGTGCTCTCCAACCCACATTCTGCATTTGTTATTCATCATTTGTTGCACTTCTGTTTTGTCTGCAACAATTATTGTGTGATACTCTAGCTATTGTCTGATTCATCCCTCCGCAAATGGAGCAGATAATCTCTCTCAGCCTTTATAATTGCTGATGCTGCAGTATGCTGAAGTGGCAGCTGCTAGTGATGCCAGCCGGGGCACCAGGAAGAGGATAAAGAGGGTCAGCGTGCTGTCAAGACACACTCCATGTCTGGGCCCCTTTTCTTTCCTCTTCCATCTTCCCTCCTGCCAACTGTCATATCTCTCCTCCTCCTCCTCTTCTTCTATTCTCCATCCCCTCTCTTTAGCATCACTGTCTCTCCCTCTCCGTCCTCTCCTCTTGCATCATTCATGCCCGACTTCCTCCCTTGTGTGGATTTGACTCCTAGACTAGAGTGTGAGATCCTTAATGAGTGTTTCCAGGCTTCCCTGTTTTTTATTATCTCTAATTCTCCAAATGTTCGCTCTGTGTAACGGGTCAGAGTATGTGCCTTGAGTCTTTTATTTTTTTAGCCCCCCCTGAGCATCTTGCTGTAAAAATACCAGTGTCCCAGTTCTGTCCACTTCCCATGTGTATTTCTGCACCCAAGAGGGAGAAACCGGGAGCTTGATGAAGGAAAAGTCAAGCTAAAGTTCTCAGGATTTGAGGATTTTGTTAATCAGTTGCTATTCTTTTTCTTTTTTTCCCCACCTCTGCTTGTACAAACCCTGCAAACTTTGCAGCACAAACACTTCACTTCCCTCGTATGATAAAAGATTGTTTTTTATTAGGAAATAATCTTTTTTTAGTTGCGTAGGTGCAACTGATTATGTTAATTAAGGCTGGATTCCTTTGTAGGTGTTCCAGGTCTGATAATTCATGTTATTAGTAACATTTGTGCTTTTCCTGTCGAAATGTTTGCTGTGAAAAAAAGTTGATATCTCCTAATTGCCAAGTGTGAAGTAGGCAGTAATAAATAAAGACATCCAGCAATGATAAAAACAAACTTTATTTATATAGCACCTTTTTTAAGGTTTACAGAAAGAGAAACAGCAAATGAAAACAAACAGATGTCTAGAATAATTAATTTGAAAGACAAGACTGACGTTATTTTCCTTCTTTCTTTGTATTATTATCAGTAAATATAATGTAAAGGTCGTTATATTATATATGCTCCTGTACCACACTGTGTAAGCAGACATTTTGACTTAATTGCAGGAAAAGCACAGGTGTTACTGATAACATTAACTATGGGTTTTGTTCTATTCAGCAAGCCGTGACAGTGTGAGCCAGCATGCACAATACCCGGGACCCCTTAAAACATGGGCAGCTAAATGGAATACAGCCATCATTAATCTGTTCCTGCTGTGAAAATGTTGATTCAAAACATATTTTTGCTTTAAGCTGACATTTGTTTATCCATTTATTTATTTCACGGAAAAGTTTAACATTCTGGGGAAATTCCATTCAAGCCCCCACGTCCCCCCAGAGGATAACGATGAGTTTTCATGTAGTGCCACCTTCAGGTCACAGCATTGCTGTGCGTCCAGCCTCACAGGTCCACTGTAGACTCTTAGCCTTGTTTAGTAACAACAGACTAATAATAATAATAATAATGAGGAGTTACTTCAATGTCACTCCTTTCTGATGAAGCTGAGCCCGTCATGTGTAATCGTTGCTGTAGATGTACAATATTGTGCTACTGTGGGTTATATCAGAGACTGCTGTTAGGTCTAATGGTTATTCTGACACTGTGGATTTGTATTGTATTGAATGTGACGTAAAACCATCAGAGGCACTGTTGTTATCAACGGAGTGTGACAGGTTGAAATTACATATTTGGTCCCTGGAGCTGAGAATCCACCATCATGCAAGCCGAAAGTCTTAAACTTTAAATTTGATGTTTTTTATTCTTGACATTTCAGAGCTTAAAATGAATCATACTGCAGGTACTGCCTTGCACAGTCAGCCTGAGATAACCTTTTTCCATACACAAAACAAGTTAGACTAGATTTTAATGTAATTAATAGTATCTCTCTTATTTAGAAAAAGTTTATTTTAAGAGAAATGACTTGAAGGTTTATAATAGTTGTCTCTTTAAGCTCTTATAATATGTTTTGTATGCAGATATTAAAGTGAAAGTAGAAGTAGAACGTGACTTGAAAAGAAACTACTCAAGTAAAGTAACTCAAATTTGTACTAACGTGCAGTACTTGAGTAAATGTACTTATTATTCTCCACCACTGCCTTTAGGTTGGCAGGATGACAAGAAGTAACCCTGCTCCCACTCCCACTTGTAAAAAATGCATTTGAATATGGGTGGGAGTGGGTGCAGAGTCCAGCCTCGGTCACACACACACACACACACACACACACACACACACACACACACACACACACACACACACACACACAGGCTGTTATCTGGCTCAGCAGATTAGAAGTGCTGCAGAGTCTCCGTCCTGTAGAGCGCGTTCACCCCTCAGGGAGCGAGTCTGGCAGGAGATTCCTGCACCAACTCAACGTTCCCACCGTCATTCATTCCCTTAAATCTCTCCCCCTTTCCTCCCTCCTCTCTCTCTCTGTGTCTGTCCCCTGCTCTACATCCTCTCTCTGCTCCCTCCTGATTGGCAGCTGAGGTTGTTGTTACCGTGGCGAAGTGTGCCAGGGCCAGTGGAGGGTGGCTGATAGGGATCAAAAAATTCCTGCTCGGGCCGCTTCGTGCCTTTTAAGGTGGTCTTTTCCCAACCGATGCAGAAGTGTGTGAGTACGGCACAGAACAGTACAGCTTGGGAACGCACCTCAGGACGAGGCAGGTTGGGATTTGAGTGTGTGGTGGTGCACAGGGAGCCGCTGGTTTGAGCCTGATTGCTGCTAACACAGGAAGCAAAAGATTTCACAATAAGAGGGTTGCACACACACACACACACACACACACACACACACACACACACACACACACACACACACACACACACACACACACACACACACACACACACACATAACTAGATAGACAGACACACACACACTCCTCCTCCCTAAGAGGGTAGTCCTTAAACTTCAAAGAGGCAGACAGAGCTCTCTGATGTGCAGGGCTCTTCTGAAGCTCCTGGGGCATGCACTTTGACCTCAGGCTGTGAGGAAGAGGAGGCATGAGGAAGAACTACAGTGCCACTCCGCTCATCTATGTGACTGAGGTAGTGTTTGCATTTGTTACGACTCTTAATCTGTCTCCTGGTTATTGAGTTTTTTGTCTGTTCAGCTCGATAGATCAGGGAATTATCTATCTCTTTTGCATGAGTGAAAGCCTGTTAGAGCTTAAATGAAGTCAGTCGCACAGTCACATGTAATCAGCAGAGCATTATTGCCCTCATGAACTCGACTGAGTCGCATGAGGAGCCCTATATGCGAGACAGAAAAGGTCCATTTATCACATGTTTACCACTGAAATGTTTTAATAGATTTTCAGGGAAGGTGCCTAAGGGTTGGCATTCTTGCTATAGCTTTCTCTGGTTCGATAATTTTAAAGGCAGGAGCCGTAAAGAAGGAGCTTGATCTTTTTGTGTTACCTTGTGTTTTGCGACCAGACATAATCAAGGAAGTTGTTTTTTTTTTAAACAAAGGTTGAGTCAGGCAAGTTTCACCATGTCTCTTTCTCCGTGTCTGTGTGAAGCATGTTGTTGGCCTTTACCACTTGAGTAACATCCAAGGAATGTGTATAGCCCGCCATAGATCATGCACATCTTTTTAAATTGCAGAGCTTGTTTTCACTTTTTCTTTCTACCTCGCTTGCTCGCTTGTAACCGTCCCTGAAGTTTCTCCGCTCTGGCTCTGAGTGCTCGAGCAGGAGGTCATGTTTATGTTCCTCCTGTCTTTATCTGTCTATCACAAATCTCAGCTGCTCCATCAAAATGTCTGCTTGTTTTATTCTGTGGCTAAAGGGGAAAGCCTCCTCGAGACTATCCCTAGATGGTCAGCTGTCCTGTGCTGACACTGTGTGCTTCTGTGTGTGCATGCATTCAATCTTCCTGTATATGCACATAAAAAATAATGTTATGTAACTCCTCCAGTATAATAGGACTCTTCCTGTCAAGCCAACAGCCTTTGTCAGTCCACAAACAAGGAAATAGTAGAAGGAAGAAGCAGCAGGACGTGATTTTATTATTGCTCTGCAGTGTGTTTTCACCCTTTTCAAGGTCTCAGCTCTGCAGCAAACTTCTGCAACAAGTCTATAATCAGCCTAGGTCAGTGTTTTCACAGCTTCTGCACCCTTGATATGTTGTTAAATCCTTTGTGTACAGTATGCCTGCAGAGCCTTCGAAATGTAGATGCCCTCCAACTGCTAACCGTGGTCACTTCCATCCGTTTACCATGGTAACCATCACAGTGTCTCAGACACACAGCATTCAGGACCTTGGTGGAAGCTCTGCTTTTATTTCCCCCTCTCTCTCATTAAGCCTTGTGTGTTTATCCCATAACAGATCTCCAAGGACACTACAGTGTAATGTGTCAACAACACAATTATCTCGCTAATACGTCTCATTGAAATAGACGTGCTTGTGCTTTTAATCTTATGTGCACAAATAAGGATGCAATGTGAGGACATTTTGCAGGCTCTCGCTACTGCAGGGGGTTTAGTTTAGGACTAAAACAGGGGTAGGAGATATATAAGGTGAGACTGTGGCATACTGTGGTAGCGACTCCTTTAACACCTCTCTGTGTATTAGAGCATTAAGGCAATGTTGCAAACTAATGAGCAAAGAGGCCTGTTTTTATTGGATCTTTAGCCATGCCAGCTATCCGGCTCCAGGGATGAGATTTTCTGTGCACTGCGGTCTTATCTGCTGTACTGGAGTGACTTCGAATGTGCTTATAAATAAACAAATGTATTTTTATTATTACATATAGATTCATGTTCCTGACAAGATGAACTATAATAACATTGCCGATCCTTTAACTTTTCTCAAGGCTGAATTAGTTCATCTAATAACATTCCCATCAGCCACAGTTGCACTTTGTGGTTAATACTAATTAGCAAACATTATACCTGCTTAACATGAGCATACTAGGATTGTCTTTGTAGAGATGTTATCATTCAGTTAAAAGCATTGCACCGATGTTTTTCTATAGTCCCAACCAGTCAGCAGCACTCTGTGGCAACAACTAATAGTTCATTATTTATAATTAAAGCCATCATGTGTAGAATTTAATCAGTCAGCGTTGAAAGGTTCTTTCACCACAAACAACTCCTGCACTGTGATGCATGCATGTTTCCTCCGCCCATGGAGACTTCTTGTGAATGTCTGTTTTGTGATATAAAAGTCTGCTTAAATAATATGCTGCTGACCTTGTGCACCGTGCTGAACCGAGAATAACTTCCACCCACTCTGGTCGTGTAGCCATTAAAGTGAAGTGCACACACTGACTGCACCATATTCAACGAAATGATCTAATACAAAAAAAACATATATCACCTGAATGATTTAAAAACACTCTTTAATTACATACCATCTTAGAAATAGTGGTTTAATGGGAATATGCTGATTAATAGGGAAAGCGGTTAACAAGGTGCACTTACAATTTGTCACTGCAGAACAAAATAAGCATCTGTTTAGTAAAAAAAACCCATATATTTCATGGTTGGTCCTGATTCATTGTTTTCCATCATTGGTTAAGTGCAGTCCCATTATTACTCATAGTTTCCTGCCACAGTAATTACCATCCATTTTTTGCTTCTAGACGTTTTACACAGCGTATTCAGGTCTGTCTGCAATGAACAAAAAAATAAACCCACGCTCTTTGCCATTCTCGCTGCCACACGTAACTCACATCATTTTCAGTGCGCCCGGAAACTGTCTGGTCTCATGATATTAATTTCTGAGATGGCTGGTTGAACCAGAAACTTCTGGCTGTGTTGAATCGCCAGTGGCTGCAATGTGTGTACAAGCCGAAGAAAGTTAATTAATTTTTGTAGCCCTGAAGTGAAGCAAGAGAGTGTTAAGTATCATTGAGGGTTCCCGTAAAGATTGCTGTGAAAAGAATATGTGTGTACGTCCGAGCCGCTGTGTGTGTGTGTTTCCCTCTTGGTCTTGTTTTTCCATCACAGTAATGATGTGTTCAGCGTACAGACGCCAACGACTACTTACATTATTTATCAGTGTTTTGAATGAAGGGCAATGTCCCCTGCTTCGGTACAGACTGAAATCATTTTTAACTGTTGGATGGATTTCTATTATATTTGGTACACACTCTCCTGTCCCACTCTGAAGTCCAATAACTCTGATGAGTCTCTGTACTTAACTTTGCTTTGTGACCAAAAAGCTAATGAAATTCCCATCAGCCTCAGCTGTGCTTTGTGTTTTGTACTAATTATCAAACATTAGCATGCAAACACCCCAAATTAAGATGCCGAACAAGGGGATGGCGTGGTAATGGTGTGAATTAAAAACAATTGCATTAATTTAAAATAAGAATGAATAAAACCAACTATGCCAACTTTCTCTTTTGGAGTTTAGGATCTCCGAGCTAACACATTCAGACAAGTTCTTTAGCAGTTGTGGTGCCGGAGGACAACAAATTAAATCAAATTAAGTCTGTTATTCACTCTCACACTTTTAATTGTTTTTGGTCTCGTCCAACTCTTTAGGGAATATCTGGCTCTTTAGCTGCTAAATGCTCCACTATGCTCACCGAGCTGGTCGCTAACTGTGTCTGTCTGTTGTTTGGTGTTGAGCAGATAACGTACAGTGGGTTTTATGACAAATACTATAAGAAATTTTGGGCCAGATGAATCAAACTTGTTCTAAAGCTGCAGATTCTCTCTATGTTCATCACTCCTTTCACGTATTATAGCCACTTACCAGGTTCAATAAGGGGCATTGATTCTGAGATAAAGTTCATTTAGACAGAGAAACTGAAATGTTGCCTCATCTAGGAGTGTTATTGTGAGCATGTCCTTTTAAAGCCTCACAGAGCTGCTTGCATGGACGTAGATGTTAAATTACACCATTGATATAGTTCAGGTAATACAAAGGGACACAGTTTTCCCAATCTAATGTGACGTCTTCTTATTAATTTCCATAATAACAAACAACCAGTATTTATGGTACCGTATCTCCGTCACTCACATCCCCCAGAGACAGACAGCAGATGTACACAACCTGAACAACACGACCTCATCAACTGCAGGCGCCCCCCCCCTTGTCACACTGATTAAACCGGTGCTACGTGGTTGCCTCTGCATGTATATATAATTTCCCTGATGATAATGACCTTCTCTAAATCTGTTCAAGCTACATCCGCAGACCCCAGCCTCTAATTCTGCACACACACACACACACACACACACACACACACAGATAAGTACAATAAACTGTCATCCTATAGTCACAATCCATTTCTCATAACGTTTGTTACAGATGCACCACTCAATTTATCACCATGGCAACAAGAGATGATGCTCGCAGCCACTTACTCTCATTCCACGCTGGGTGACCATTCAGCTTCAGCACACACACACACACACACACACACACACACACACACACACACACACACTGTGCTTGCGAAGACCAAAACAATGTTCCTTACACTCACAATAAATACGATTTTTAAACCTTTCCCGAGTTGTGACTGTATTTACTTTGTTCAGTTTTATATAATGCTGAACAAAAAGGAAAATTAATATATATAATTATTATTATTTTTAATTATTAGACAGATAACATATGTGATATCTTACATATAACATATATATGATCTGACCTAAAGTGAAGTCGTATCCTTTGAAGAAGTGAAGATCTAAAATGTATATTTGTCTTTAAAAAACACTAAAAATACTTAATTACAAGTAGAAGTTGTGCATTAAAGTAGCAGTATTAAGTATTCATTAGGCTGAATGCTCCATTTCTGGGTGTTATATTGATCATTCGTACATATTTCAATCTTTGCTCTGATGGCATTAATATGTTAGCTACATGTACACTCGTCTGTACTTTTCTTCTTTTTTTACAGCTGTTATAATTTTATAACCTGCTCAAACATTTTATTTTATCTGCAAATTAACTAGTAGCTGTTATATAAATGTGTTGTACAAGACCAGACACTCATGCATACGCCTGTTGCTCTGTGTGTGTGTTGTGTGTGTGTGTGTGTGTGTGTGTGTGTGTGTGTGTTGCCATTAGACTCTGGAGGAGAGGCCCAGAAAAACAAAATAAGTGCTTTTTCTTTCCTCATGTGTGAATAACATTACACCAGATATGATAGGATTTCTTCGTAATTGACCTGTCTGGTTAAATCAAAGTTAAACAGAGCACAGTGTGTGTGTGTGTGTGTGTGTGTGTGTGTGTGTGTGTGTGTGTGTGTGTGTGTGTGTGTGTGTGTGTGTGTGTGTGTGTGTGTGTGCTTCATTAACATATAACCTTGTCTGTGTCAGTAGCCTCTAGCTTTCTGCTCTAAAGGGGGAAAACAGGCTTTGTACTGTAAACAGAGGTCTAGTCTTTTCTCTGTCGTCATCTATTTTATCAGTAAAGTCAGCAGAAAAAATGAAATGCTAGAGTCTCTCTCTCTGTTTTTAATTTCACTCTGTTTGTTTGACTTCATGTACGCTCCGGCTGCCAGTTTATTAGATTTTCGCCAGCTCTGTTATCCAACAATAAATTACTCCCTTTATGAAGGTTATACTGTTGAGTTTTATGGAGGTGTTGATCCCATTTTATAGATATTTTGGAGTGTGCTGTTTGCAGTGCTGTTGAATTGAGTTTCTTATCACTTCTGAACTAGCATAAGACGTGGAGTGCATGCAAATATACTAAAGACAAAAGCATCATATGGCTTAAAGCAATGGTTAAATATTTGGCGAGATATGATTGATGAAAGATCGCTGTATCATATCTGGAGGTTGAATATGAAGACACGAGAGCAGGTTAGCTTAGCTGAGCAAGCCTGGGAACAGCTATCTTAAATTAAATTATATCTGAGCTACTTTTAGCCATCAGCCATCCAACAGTATACGAATGTTAGTGTTTCGCCTGTTGAGGTTTTTGATATCTTGACAGATTCATGGCAGTTATGTTGTCATATGTCAGTCTGTTCAACTGTCGCCCTTTATCTCCCGCTTTAATGTCACACCTCTGTATCTTTCAGTTCCTTTAACTCGCTCTCGCTCTCTCTCTCTCTCTCTCTCTCCAGCCAACATATCACAGCAGCTGTCATTTACTCTAGGAAAAAAAATTAATGCTCCAAAGAGATCTCAAACCACTCAGAGGAAGACAAAAGGGGCTGAAATGTCACAAGCTGGCGGTGCAGGGTGAGCGGTGACGTGGGCGTGTAGCGAGATGACACATGAAAGCGTGGCTGGTGCCCCACCCCTCCTCCTCCACGCGCTTTGAAAGCGTGACCCCTCAGATATTTATTTCAAACAGCCTCTGGTGCCTGTGTTCGCTGAGAGAGGCTGCACTGTCCTTCATGAAAGCTTTCACACATTCTGATGGTTGGATCAGATCACAGTTCAGAGGCCGCGGACAAAAGCTGAGCTAAAACATGCGACAGGTGTCAATGTGAAGCCGACCGTCGTCAGCAAATGTACATTTCTACAACCTTACACTGCACATGTGATTAGAAGATTGTATATATAATGTTAGGTGTAGTATTTTCTCTATTTTTTTGCCATTTTATTAACTTTGCAAGAATATTTGGTATATTTTCTAATGCTTCGCTGCAAATACAATTGAATTGCTGAATTAATTGAATTGTTGGGATGGACTAAGACATGAATGGTCAATATTTATTAGATTAGATTAGGTCAGATTCAACTTTATTGTCCTTAGTTTAGCATCTAACCAGAAGTGCAAAAAGCAGTAAAGTGCAGAGTAATGTAAATACAGGGATATAAAAAATAACAGTATAGATATATATATGAATATGCTATCAAGATATGCACAGTATGAACATTATTAACAGAATGAACAGAGTGAAGTGAATACACTAAGATAATAAACAACTTGTGCAGCAGCAATTATGGTGTAATTATACAGTGCGGGTTAATTAAGTTAAGATATGTACAGTATGAACCTATATAGTGCAGTATTTATAAGGCAGAGGGTGATATATCTTGAGTTTTAGCCCAGAGCTCTAAAAACACATCATACAAACCTTCACCTTTGCAGAATCAAGACTATGAATTCAACCTTTTAGAGTCAGATGTGGGTAAATCAACTAAGTGTGCAGGCTTTTTTTTAATGCCACGTACAACATGCAGTATGTACTGTAAACACCAATACAATGCATGGACTGTACAATACATAAACAGCATGCAATGATTAAAGTGGACTATAATGAGAGAAGGCATGAGAAGTGCAAGCACCTTTATAGAGAATTGTTTTTGGCTTTCTATGCCAATACGCCTGCATGTAAAAATGTACTCACTCTAAATTGCTGTTTCAGTTGCGTGATTAAAAACAATGTTGAGTTTTAGTGGTTGTCGTTAAACTACAATGTCATACAGTCAGCAGGGAGACAAAGTATTAGAGATTGATGTGCTCATTAGTGTTAAGGTGTCAAACACATGCAAATGTGGAAGGAAACATAATCAAAGTCTGCTCACGCATGGAGAACAAAGTGATGAGGCAACAGCCACAAGCGGATTGTGGGTGAAAGCAGCTCGCTGATGAAATAGCATGTACATGTTCAATGGCAAAAGAATCCTTTAACTTTAGACGGGCCACAAACTGTGCAGAAATAATGAGTGCCAGCATGAATTCACATCACTGTGTGTAGCACAGCAGCTACCTTTTTAGAAACAATAACCCCTAAAAGGCTGCTTGTTTGAGACCAAAGGTGGAGTTCGAGTCGGGGCCGAACCCAAGATGTTTGAAATACTGAGGTTTTCTGGGTATAATCCTATTTTATTTATTCAGTTATGGGTTCAGTTGTATTTTCTGTTTTTATTTCCCATCTTGAACGTCCAAATGCTGTTTTAAAGCTGTCTTCACAATGCAAGGAATGCAAGGCTGGGTATCGAACCTTGATATATCGTGAATACCAGTGGAAAATGTACTAGCATTATTTACTCATCAGATAGTTCCATCAGGAAACATTTATAACTTTAGACTTTATTTTATTTAGACAAGGCTTTTCATTTAACACTGATGCAATGAGCAGAAAGGGGTTGGTACACGGCAAGAAAGAAGACCTTCATATAATTTCAGGGTTATGTACACCCTATTATAAGACACAGTGCTTCAATAATGTATTGTTTGCTGGCCTAAAAGTAGACAAATTAAAGAATACTGAGACTAAGAACACTGCAATCAGTCTGTAAAATAAAGTTTTTAGTAGAATGTAAATTCCCACAAACAATAGAAAGAAAATTAGCTCAGTGTCGTCTATGGTCGCTGTATGGCCTTGGATCCTACCTAACAATAGTTGATGATCCACTATTGTTGCTAATAGGCGATCCTTTGAGTGTATTTTGGCATGTTTTCTCCTTTATTTTGCAGGTAGAGTACAGTTTTGCAGTTGTTTTTAAGGGAGGGCGAAAGCATAACCCTGGGTCCTTTCACCTCTGGGCTACCAAAACCCCTGTCTCTGTTGCAGACCATCTGTTTCATTCCCACATATATGCTTCATTGTATTTCTGTCTTTAACAGTAACATCACTGCCGTTTACACAACCACTGTATGCGATAAAACTGCATCAGGGTTCGTGTGATTATCCTTCTGCTGCAGAGCTTCAACTGGAGTCAGCTTAAATTTACCGCCAGAGCCCCCTTAAAAACCGTCAACCCTTTTATTCCCAGCATGCCTATTCAAGTGCCCCATTGATTTAGTTCCCCTGCTAGGCTGGGACAAAAGATAGGGCTGGAAAGCAGGGAACCATAGCCCTCCCTGGAGAAAATTCTATTATAGAGGCTGAAAAGAGCTTGAGGAGCATGAGGAGGAGGAGGCAACAGAGGAGGAGTGAAGCGTCTTCTGTTAATTTGTTGTAAAGAGAGAGCTGCTTTTGAGGTAAAGATAGCAAAGAGGGAGGAGAGAAGGCAACTAGAAAGTGGAAAGTGAATTAAAGCAGCTTTAAAGCTCTTCATGGGTTTAGACTGAAGCCTAACAAAACTTAATTAAATAAGGTTGCGCCACACAACATAGATTTTACATATTAGAACATTACACCTAATAACTCCCAGGTGTGACTGCTACCTAGTTAACTGAACTAAATAAAGATTACGTTTGCTTGCTAGTAAGGAATAAAAAAGATACCGTACAACACTCGACAAAAACAACAAAATATGCCTCAAATTTCAAAATGTTATGTCAAAAATAATTGCTAAATGATCTAATGACACTTGCTAGGTTAGCATAATCACTCCCATTTCTGACGTTTGAACAGACATATTCCTCCATACAGGCCTACGTTCACCAAGGATTGGCAGTTAAAGCGATTATCTAGTCAACAAAGTGGAATATTTAGCCAGTAACAAGGCTGGTATTTGTATTAAGAGTTGGTGGAGATCAAAGGCAGAGCTAAAAAGAGAGGGAATATTAGATATTCCATTCATCAGGCGGACAGAAACTCGACCCCAAATGAATGATAATGTTGCTCCGATATGTGTCAAGAAGACTGTTCGCCATAACAACTTAAAATGTGATAATAAGGCCTCTGTTGTTCATAGCTTGTTTCCTCAACTTCCAAGTAGCCAAGAAGTAATTAAAGAAAAATATTGCAGATTTAAGTTTTGTGAAGCGATTATACATGAATGAAAACCTACTTATGAGTATTATCTTCCATTTCTGCCTAAAAAGATCTTGCTAAATGTTCCACCCTGGACCTTTAACTAGCGATGGATTTATGAATAGCTAGTGCAACCCAGTCTTGGTCTCTGACTCAGTGTCCTTAAGTCTATATTTCATACAGGCTTGGTACAATGGCTGACCCTGCCGCTGGAGTGTGTTTGATAAAACCACGTCAGACTGAGTCTCCTCTGCTGATTACTTCTGCCTGGTGATATATGGGGGATGCTCAGACTGATTAGTCACTGTCCCCATTGCCAAACAGTAGCCACACCAGCAGCCTCCCTCGCTCCCCTCTATCCCCTCTCTTTTTGCAGCATGTTTGTGTTTATGTGGGAGCAAGGATCATTACTCGTCCTCTACTGAGCCTGATGGGGCTTATCAGCATCAATAGCACGAGGTGGAAAAAACATTCATGAAGTTGGAACAAGCCTTGCTGACAAATCCATCTTTTTTTTGGGCGGCAAGATCCAGCGGAATTACATTCAATCTTTGTTTTGTGTTTCAGGGTGAGATTGAGTGACACAGATCATAAGCGCTGTTTGATTGAAGCAAGGCTGCAGAGTTGAATATGAAATGCTACGTTATAAAGGTACAGCAATAAGAAAAAGAAGATAGTGGGAAAGATAAAAGCCATGAAGTGAAAGAGACAGGAGGAAAAATTATCATTTGAGAAGGGGGACACACATCATGAAAGAAAATGTAATTGCTGGCACAAAAGCATTGCCATAATAAAAAAAAAGTGAGCAGGAGGTTGACAGTTCTAATAAGAAGAGAGTGTGATTTGAGGACAGGTTAAACGCAAGCACACAGAGATGAAGATAAAGAGTGGGTGTGATGAAAGAAGGGATGTTTTTTTGGACAGGGCTTCTGTGTGTGTGTGTGTGTGTGTGTGTGTGTGTGTGTGTGTGTGTGTGTGTGTGTGTGTGTGTGTGTGTGTGTGTGGGGTGGGGGGTTATGCAATCCGAAAACACACCATAACTTTACTGCTCCAATTACTGAGCCCAAAGGATGAGCGAGCGTCTCCCTGTTCAATTGATTCTGACTGAGCTGATGTTGATTCTGTCTTCGCTCTGCACAGCACTGGGGATGAAAGATGAGTTATGCCAACATATGCACACAGCGGTGGGTCGCAGCTTTTTTGCCTCTGTGCTCATCTGGATGTAAACATATTCCCAGCTGACAATAGCAGCCGCTGAATGTAAAATTATAAACACATTTGAGCGTCTCTGCGACAACAATATCATCAAGACATTAGACGGGAGTCATAACTGTGAAATATTCAAGGTCTTAATGTAATTCTCTCCACTTCCTTTTTCCCTGGAGCTCTGAAGATGATATGTTTTCATTTGCTTGTCGTAGCCTTCACACACATACATTCCCCGTCTATGTAGTGGATAGAAATGTGTGCATGATTAATTAAACATGACCTCTTCTGGGTTTTATGTCATCTCCACACCATCAGTTGATTTGACAGTTTCGTATTACATCCATAAAATCTGAGTGTGTGCCTCTGTCTCTTACAAGGAACAAAGGAAATGAGGAAGCAGAAAGAGACATCTCTTCTCACAGAGAGACGTCTGAACAGACAGTCAGCTCTAGAGAGTTTCCTTTCCTGTCTGACTCAGAGACACAGCAATAACCGAGGTTGGATTAGGACAGCTGTTTGTCAATTAGCTCTCAGTTTCTTGCCTCACTTTCTCTCCATCTGGCATTTTCTTTCTCACATATGTTGGGTGAGGTATGACACCAGTTTCACCGGCATGGAGGTGACACACCTTAAAACCGAAGGTGGCAATACAGGCGTCAAGTGATGTTACGAGTCAAATGTAGTGGCACCAAAATGCACTCCCAATCACCAATATAAAGAAAAGCAGCAATAAATTCTCCCTTTGAGCAATGTTCAAAAATTAACATTGTCTGGTCCCAGCTTCTCCACCGTGAAGATTTGCTCCTTTTCTTTGTTATAGATAATTGAAAATTCAGTGTCTTTGGTTTTTAGTCTGAAGGCACATCACCGTAGGCTCAGAGGAAATGTGATGTAATATTTAATATAAAGTTATAGAACAAAATAATGGACACAGTAATCAGTAATGAAAATAACTGTGTGTTTTAATCTAATGTAAGATGTTGAGTTGGACAAAATATTAGGAAAATATTCAATGTATACAGCTCAATAAAACAACAAAACAACCTTATAATGTACCACAGAACTGAGCCATCACACAGAGAGAATATCTTAAGGTTATTGTGTTGCATTGCATTTCATAATACATTTCTGGGTTCTACAGTTGCACTGAAGTCAGGTAAAATGATAGAGATGTAGGTTTTTTGCTCTGCTTTGGTCTTCACCACTTCCTGGCTGAACTATGTAGCTCTAAATGCTCCACTATTTCCACCAGTCAGTCACTGTGTCTGTGTGTTGTCATGCCCTATCTAAAGCCAGTGTTTGGCTTGTCCGCTCTGGGCTACTGTAGAATCATGGCAGTTCAACATTGCGGCCTCAGTAGAGGAGGCCCTGCTTCCCCTGTAGATAACAACGGCTCATTCTAAGGTAACAAAAACACAAAATTGTGTATTTTCTGGTGATTATACGCCAATGAAAACATACCTTTGAATATTATATTACATTTCTGCCAATAGATCCTCCTAAATGTTACACACTGGAACTTTAGCATTACAAATAGGAATTTGATCCATTGTAAATATATCAATATTGGCTGGTGCAGCTTTTAGGAAGAAACAAGCTCACATAATACATATTGCAGAAAAAATCCTCAAGTAAAACATTCAGGAAGCCCATCAGAAGGATCTGATCTCAATTATACTCACCACATATCCCACCAGAAAGCTCTGACTTCTTAACCTTAAAATTCCAGAATCCCTGAGAAATTCCGATACCCCCTTTAAACATTCTAGAATCCCACTGGAAAGTTCTCACCCTTGTTACCCAAGCACTAGTAGAATCTCTCCAGAACATCCTGGGGCCACCCGTAACTTAAACATTCCAGAACCCTCACAGAATGTTCCAGTTGACCCGCTAAACATTCCGATTCTCTCACTTAAACATTCCAGAATCTTTCCATAATGTTCCGAACTCCCTCGAACATTCCGCAGCCTCGACCAGAACGTCCTGATCTTTCGTCCTCAACTAAACAATCCGGAGCCCCCACGTAAATGCTCCCGACCAGTATCAGTGTTCCCAGAAGTCTCTGGTGTTACGCAGGTCAGTCTGATGTCACGGCTGAGATGGAGACAGGAAGCGCCGCAGGAAGCACATAAAGAACACAAACATCGCTGGTGGGGGGAAAGGGAACAATAGCATCTTCTGATTAACAGCGTTAATTTCATGTATACACGTAAATTCTCCGACCCTTGACGCACACACGGATTGTACATCATCTTATAAGCATGAATTCTGACATTTATACACTGCGGATCAGAACTGCTCCGCCGCGTGTCTCTTTTTGTCAGATAATTGGATTTTAAACTCTCCTGCACTTCTTAAAAGTCAAATGTGGTGACATTTAGAAGAAAAACTACGACATGCATGTCAGAGTGTCTTTGTGCTCAACTCGGAGCAGAATTTTTCGACTTTTCTTTCAATGAATCAAAGCAGAAAGAGAGAGAATAGTCTTAAAAAGCTGTTATGTTGCTGTTTTACAGTCTCACAAGTGTCATGCACTGCTGCAATACCCATTAGAGATCTGCTCTTAATGGCATTTACATAAGGCAAGTTTTTTTCAGTCAGCCAGTGCCCTCTTTGAACCAAATCAATGCTGAAGTACAAATCTGGACCTAATTAAATGTCACATTTAACTCTCTGCCTGCTATCTCGCTTTCACACACGCACACAAGCATGGATATTATAAATCAATGCTCAGGGGAAATGGACTGGAAGTGTATTAGGTTATTAGGATTGATCATAGTAAAAAAAAAAAAAAAGATTTGTTGTGGCTGTATCCCAGAGCTATGCAATGATCTTTCAAAATATGCACACACGCACTCACGGAAATGATATGATTGAATCAGGGCTGGATCAGATTCAAATTTCAATAACAGAGCTCTTGCCCTGCAGGCCGCCTCTGTGCCAGGTGCTGTTCTCTGCCCTGCAGGCTGAATCACCCGGCCTTAAGAGTGTTCGACCTGTCAGAAAGCACACTTGTCACAATGATTAACAGGTGGCTGACTCACTACCATCCTCATAATGTGGGCTTCAGGTCGATGTGTGCATGAGAGGGGATAAAGCAATAAAGAATGACAGGAGAAAAGGACAGAGATAAGAACCCTCCTGTCACTATATCAGCGTTTTCTTAAATGGCAGGTGGAAGAGGGCACGTATATGCTGAGGATGAATACTTTATGTGAGCTTGGACAGTAAACTAGCCCAGATCACATGACAGGGCCACTAACCATGCTAATTGGTTTCTTTATCAGTAGGGCCAGAGTAGACCTGCTGTTCCTTTAAATCATTCATGACTCATTCCCCAGACATTTGTGGGGTAATTCATCTATCCTTTCACTTGAGAAAATAGCCTGTGTCATGTCTATCTATTTCAGCTATCTGTTTATAATTTTCAAGGTGACTATGTGCTTTAGGTGTAAACATGGGCTGATTACAAATCCACCTGTTAATGATGGTTGGTAAACCACATAATTTACAGTATATTTGAGTCTAGTGGTGGAATTTATTTGGACTTTTTGTTTTAATTTCTGCTTCACTATATTCCAAAGGAAGGGAAATCTTCTACTTTTCACTTTTATATGACAACTTTGGTTATTACATTGTATATATTGTATTACTATAAGGTACATAGGCTCTCATTATATTGCTCTTCTATTTTTACTTATATGTCTATACCTATATATATATATATATATATAGTGTTAGATCTTGAGCAACTGTAACAAACCAATCTCCGTCTGGGGATCAATAAAGTATCTCTGATTCTGATTCTGATACACAGATTAAATCCAAAACATATGAACTTGTTTGTCGTTTATATTTAACAGCAGTGTATAAAGTTGTTAGAACTTGCTTCATCTCAACTTGCAGCAACAGTAAAATTCACTATAAAGCTTCATTTTGCTTATACTTCTGTACAATCTTAAAACCTCATCCACCACTTAGTTCTTCTCTTAAAGATTACTTCAACTTCCCTTGTACACAAACTTCTTGTATATGTCACTAAAAACCCTCTTTAATGTGGTTGCACCCCCCCTCTCTCTCTCTCTCTCTCTCTCTCTCTCTCTCTATGAATTAATTCATGTGGGGGTGTATTCGATATCCCCCGCAGCCCATCCCTTTTTGGTTAACGCGGTGGGCGGGGCGTAATCGCACAGTTGCGCTTGGCTTTTTTTGTGTGTGTGTGTTTAGGGAGGATTACCGCGGCGGGCTGGCTCGGGGGAGGATATCGCACCGGTTTCGCCGCCGTGGGTCTGTTTCCAGCGGCGGCATTAAGCTGGAAGTGGGAGGGGGGAGAGAGAGAGAGAGAGAGAGCCGTGATGGCATGTGTAACACCGGACGGTGTCAACGGACAACGGTCAACTTGAGGACAACAAAAACGGGAGCTCCAGTTAGAGAACCGGAGATTATGTGCGGTGCTTGTTGTGCTGCTGCTGCGGGGAAAAGTTTACCAGAAGTCGGGATACACTTACACCAGCTGGGGTAACGTGAATATGGTAAATAATGATGTTTTTGTTTTTATTTACTCCTGCTTTAACGTTAATTTTAAGCTAACGTTAAGCTAACTAACCCTCATTAACGTTGTTACGTTTGGCTGTGCCACGTCGAGGTGTACAATAACAAACACACCTAAGAGTTGGTAAGTTTATTCTAGTGACTGCACGTCTTTAAAAATCATAATAATAATTATTATTATAATGTAATTTAGGAGTTTAATTGTCATTAGAGAGCAGGAGAGTTAGAAATCATCCTCTTTTCTATGCCACTGACTAACCGAGTGCTCCCTTTATGGTTTGTTTTCTTTTGTGTTAAGACAAATATGTCACATTTTATTTAAATTTAATGTTATTTGCTACTCTGAAAATGTGCATATCCTCTACAGCACGTCATATTCACATACTCGTGAATCTTCAGGAGCGTTTTTCTGCATTTTTTTATCCGATACTGCAGTCTGCATTTCCCCCTTAAAACCTTCTTTTCTTAACACTTATAATAATTTTCACATTGCCACAATCGTATTCTACCTAATAATGCTGCATAGAGAAGAGTCACTCCCTTCTGCAAGCTCTTAGGTTTGTACCATATGCGAGGGAACCTTAAATTGGCAGTTTTTCTAATGGAGTCTGGTAGAGTTGAACTTACACATCAATCTGCTGCCCAGGTAGTGAACTAATCCTCATGTTTTTATGCTCAGGTGACCTTTTTTTTTATCTTATCATGTAGCCATCATGTTGGACTGTTTGCAAAGCACATATAGTGGCAAGCGGTGGATCAGGTTTATCCAGTGTGTCTGCATTCATTTTAAAGCGAAGATTGACTCCGTTTCTCTGTCATCATATCTAATCTGTGTCTGACGCTGTTTTCTTAAGTTTTTTTGTTTTGAGTTCCTGTTGCATCCTTCTCGTTGGCCCTTCCTATTGTGTCGTTCAATGGGGGTGACAATGCTCGTGTTATTCCTCCTAAAGGTTGAATAACGTGATGTGTTATGATAGAAAAAGCTGATTTTATTCCCTGACCCAGTTACAGAGCTGCTACAGAACATACTTCTAGGGCTAAGAGTTATATGACGAGCTTTCACAAGAGTAGGGAGGTCTAAATGGAGACGAGGTGCTTTTGTGTTGCCATGCAATTCACAGATCTCGAGTGAATTTAAAGGTCCCATAAAATTGCTTTAAGGTCGCAGTTTCCCTCCTTTAACTTGAATACAATTCTTAAAGGAGCGAGGAGAGATCAGCATTTAGTTTGCCAGCTGACACCCACGTACACAACTGTGAAACCGTGCCTCTGTGGTACGTCGTCCTGCTGTCTGTTAGGCATCAGTACACCCAGGTACACGAGATAACACGGGCATTTTTTTCAACTCATCTTTTTTTGTTTTTTATGAGCTGTTCAGGGACTGGAGGCAGGGCCATCCCGTCCTCGGCTGTTAACCTTTATATGACAACACTGAGGGGATACTTACGGGAGTGTCGACTGAGCATCTCTCCGGCGATTGATTCAAGTTCGCACCTTGCGAGCTGCCCAGTGCAAAACGTAATTTACTGCTGAGTTGCTCTGTTGGTGCAGGATGAAGAGCCTTGCCCAGGGGCACCTCAGTGGTTGTTGTTGTGGAGAAGGGACGTAGCGTTAGTCATTATTCCTCAAGCACATTTTCCAGACAGTAGCCAGAAAGTCTCATAGTGTCTATGAGGGAGAGATAGTGGAGGGAGAAGGATGTATTGACTTTGATTGGGAGAAACTCTGAAGTCTGCAGAAACTGATGCCACTGTAACACCGCTCCCTTTCTCTCAGCTGGCTGAATTTCATCATATTTTGTTGATTTGATGTTGTTGATTTTCACTAGGGCGGCACAATTATTCCAAATATTATCGAAATTGCAGTATCGCTGAGAGCAGAAGTTGCAATAATGTCACATCATCATCATTTTAACAGGTTTTTCTTCAGTGAAAATGAAATTTGTGATGCAAAAAATCATGAATCAGTATATAATATTCTCGTATCGTGCAGCCAGTTAATAGTTTTGTCTATAAAATGCCAGAAAATGGTGACAGTTCAAGCTGATGTAGTCAAATTATAATATTCATACACCCCAAAGGTATTCAGTTTATCATACGTGGTGAAGAAAGGCATCAAATACACACATTTAAGAAGCTTGGAATAGGGAATATTCTGCATTTATGCTTGAAAAATAGCTAGAAAAATGTATCTATTGTCAAAAAAATACACAGTAGGGAGTCTCAACAAGACAAACATTTCCTCTGCAACAGTTCAGACGGTTGTGGAGACTCATGTGTTGTGTAAACCAGCCAGGTTCTCCTATCACACAGATAGAGGAGACCTGCTGAGTCTTCTCTGATGAGAAGGGAAGGTGACTGGTATCAGCGAGGAAATTGATTTTTTTTTTCGGAGGCAGGTAGAAGGACTTTAGGTGACTTGGCTTTGGGAAAATATCAATATGGATGGTTCTTAAAGGTCAGCTCAGTCTCTGTGTGTGTTTACATAAGCCTAAACAGTGTGTGTGTGTGTGTGGGGGGGGGGGTGGGGGTGTATAATTAATGCATCCAGCAGCCCTTTCGCTTGCTATCATTAGATCACTTTCAAAGGGGAAGATTTCATCCTGGACTTTTGTGTGTGTGTGTCTGTGTGTGTCTGTGTGTTTTTGATCTAGAGGGAAGAGGATGGTAGGGGGGTGGTGGTGTTTCGTTCTCTGAGCTCCTGACAATATTCCCTCTGGGCAGCAATGTGTTTTTATTCTTCTTTAGATTCACGTCAATAACGGGGAGACTTTAATGCCCGTGGTCTAATTCCACTTTCTTGGCAGAGAGATAAGAGGAATTTTGTTGGTGACTGAAATAGCAAGTGTCTGCCATCAGTCAACTCAGGTTCGGGGTTTGTTCATGCGTTTAGTTTGTTTTGGCTGTGAAATGCACCGGCAGAGACTTCTGTGAACCCACCTGGGGCGGGGAAATATCTCAGTGTTCGATCAGTAGATATCCAGGAAAAGCAAATAATCTGACTGTACATGATCCTTTCTTTCCACCTCATGGCAGGGATGAGTGGAAATCATGGATCGTCTTTACTTATCGTCTGTCTGACACCTTCCAGTACAGTTATATTTCTGCATTCAGTAACCACGAATGTCTAAAATGATTAGTTACGGACAGAAAATGAATGCCAATTACCTAAAGATCAATTTAGGGCTGCGGTTAATGATTATAATCGTTATTAATTGTGCCCTTGTGGATTAAACGGCCTGTGAAATATCAGAAAATTTTAAACTTTACACAGTTTAAGGTGACGTCTTCAAAACAGACCCCCAAATATTTCATGTACAATCATATAGGATGAAGAAAAGCAGGGGTTCTCAGTATTTTTGGCTTTTTTTTGCTTGAAAAAAATGACTTAATTATCAAACTTGTGCTGCTCTATTTATGTTTTATTTGACTAATAAACTAATGGCTGCTGCTCTAAATCAATTAAGCCATGTATCAAGGAAAAAAACCCCCAAATATTCTTTGGTTCTAGCTTCTCAAATGTGAGGATTTCACCCGTAAACTGGGTGTTTTGGCTGTTTTGGTTGGACGAAACAAGACACTTAAAGAGGCCTCAGTGGCTTCTGATCATTTCTAAGTGCTTTCTCACATTTAATAGACTAAATTGTTAAAGGATTGATTTGAAAAAGTAATCAACAGATTAGTCACAATAACGGTTAATAACTGACACAACAAACTGGGAGAAACAGGTTCGACTCGATGACTCCTTTTATATTTAGTCTCCTGTAATCCTTCTGTTACCAGCCAGGAACTAAAGTCTACTGAATTCACACATTAATTAGGCGAATGTCTTGTTATTTTTCTTTTCATCACATCGTTGGCGCTCGCTGTGGCATAATCAGCAGATTAATCAGTAATGAAAGTAATCCTTAGTTACGGCCTTGGCTCTCCCTTTCCCCTTCTTTATCCCTCCTTTTATTCCTCATTAGCTCAATAGAACTGGTCTCTGTTCAGGTTTTGAGTGGTTAACCGGCTGTTTTTTAACGCTATATCTCTTACTCACATGAACGAGAGACAATAGATGGAAGCTAATAGAATATGTTCCCAGCCTCGGGGTGTTAGTACTTACTGCCCTTAACAACACAACATTTAATTATACTCAACAGGTCAGGGCTTGTTGTTTTTTTGCTCCACTTCTGAAGGATACAGGAAACCAGTTTTTACAGTTGGCCTATGGGGCAGTGTACACAACACACACACACACACACACACACACACACACACACACACACACACAGAAAGTCCCCCATCAGCACCACAAATCACAGTGATGGGCTAAGCCACGGCCATTGTTTAGCCATTGAGAGAGAACAAAATGGGAGGAGTGCATGTTGTTGAATGGGGAGGCGACTGATGGTCTTCGCCTTCGAACTCGCCTCATCGCGTATTATGGCGAGGTGCGAACTGCTCAATCAATTGCGTCTGTTGTCGGGGCAACCGGGGGAATCTCGTGCGTCGTCTTGGAGTAAGGGGGGGCTCAAACTTATTAAAATGAGGGAGGACTTGAGCGTGAGAGGATGGAAGAGAGGCAATCTGTGTGAAATGTAAATTATTGAGACATTTTACATGTAGGTACACAGGTTTATCTCTCTGCCTGCGTCCCTCTCTGTCTCTCTCTCTCTCTCCCTCTCTGCTTTTGGATTAGGGATTGAGTGGGCTAAGCTGACAGTGAATAGACACACACACCAGCAGCGATGCCGGGTGTGTGAGTAACACGGTGGGGATTAACCGGCACACAAATACTCTTGCCCATTAAAAAGATATCCTGTGTTGGGCAAACACACACACGCATAGCTGTTCTCCCTCCAGTCATATCATATAAAGCTGATTCATTGCCAATTCTTACACTCTGTGAAGCAGATGTATTTTGCTTGCTGCCTAAATTCGGTTCATCCCCTCTAGCTTTTTTATTCTTCAAACCGCTCAGACCTAACAGTACAGCTTCTGCATAATCATCACAACCTGCTATAATTAGTCAGAAACGAATGAATTGACACATTTATGTGAAGCTATGCAGCTCAGCTCCCGTTTCCTGCCAGACATTGTGCAACGTTTTTTGCTTAGCCTTAAGCACAGCACAATTCCCCATGGTTGATAAATTGTTACTGTGATTTGTTCAGTCAAAAAAAAGTTAAATATTTGCCAGTTCCAGCTTCAAAAAGATTTATATTTGCTGTTTTATTTCATTAAAAATAGAATATATTTGGGTTTTTTACTCCTGGTAACACAAAGAAAGCAATTTAAAGGCATCATCTTTGGGCTCTGGGACATTGGGATAGGTAATCTTTACTGTTTTGTTCCATTTTTCACCATCTTCTGACATATTCATTAATCAAAAAAGTTTGCAGCCCTTGTAATGCACATACTCCATTATTTACCTTAGACTGATTGATTGGAGCTAGTTATTAAAACATACCTTCTCTCAATGGACTTATTAAGGAACAGCTCCAGTGCAAATAAAGTTTGAATCATAAATAAATAAATAAATAAATGAGTTCCTGCTGCACGCACACCTGCCAATCACTGTTATGTAATTCACAGGAGTGTTTGCATGTGGTTGTGTGCTGACAGAGGAACACAGGGGTCATTCAGACTACGTGGACACACTTCAGAGTTACTATCACGGGAGCTCTGGTTTGTACTCTTGCCAGCGTTTTCATTGTCCTCCGCTCTAGTAAGTATGTTGGTGTGTCAGTGTGTGTTTTTAAGAGGCCGAGTTCTTGTTGAATCAGCCGGCCAAAAATGGAGCCTCTCTCTATAGAGGTGTTGAACGCAGCTCAACTCTTTGCTCGGTTATATTTGGCATCTAAATACAGAACCGATGAGTGTGTCTGCGTGAGGATCTTATAGTAGTAGAATTTCTGAGGCATATCGAGGAATTCAGATTGGGAATATTAGTGTTGCAGTAGTTTTTTGTTCCATTGTTTTCAAACCTCAATACAATGGGAACCAGGCCGGCCCTTTTTTCTGAGGAGAAACACAACAAACAAACTAGCGAAGAAAAGCTATTTTAAGCCAGTGTGTCATTATCTTATGCTTTATAGCCATGTTTTGCCAGTGATTATGTAATGTCCTGAACACTGAACGTCGGTGATCCTCTGATTTTTCCGTCTAGCGTCATCATCCGGTCCAGAAATGCATGACTTTTATTAAGTTTATGACCAAATACCTGCGTTTACTTTGTGTTTTTACTGCTAATTAGCAAATGTTAGCGTGTGACTAATAAAGTGAACATTCAAAACATCTAGTATGCAGCGAAAACGTCTCCGAAAATGCATTGCACAAGGGAAATAGGAGAGCTAATTACAGCATAAAAAGTATGTTAATTTCTTGTATCCAAGCTGCAGGAAACAGTATACAACAAAGATTAGTGTATCGTATTTACTGTGTACATGTCTTTAGTCTCGTTCATCTGCTCTCGTTTCCTCTTTTAGGTTTTGTTTCTGTTACAGATGAAGAGTATTTCAAGCAGCTCACTGTCACATACTCGGCCACAAACCAGACCTCAGTGATTTTCACAGCATCACAGTGACTGCTTCTGTTTTGGTGATCAGGTTGAGCTCTGATTGTAGTAGTCAACAGCTTTGTTTTTATATTTTTTTGCTGTTAAAACCAACATAAAGTGTTGCGACTGCGCTTCAGAGCGGCATGAAAAAGTAATAAGCCAAGCTGACTGTGTGCGTCATTGACTAAAATTAGTGGTGCACTTTACATTTAAAGAAATAGTCGCTTCTCATTATGATGGACAGTTTCTTTTGGTTAAAATTATCTGTTAACACTCTTATTTTCTTCACGTTTCACACTGACACTTCCTTTCTAGACTGATATTGTATACACTCAGATCCCATTTACACCTGATATTGAAATACGATCTGTATGCACGGCGCAGTGTCGCTGCAATAAATTGATCCAACCTGCAATCCAACACCAGCACAGTCTCAGGCTGAATCAGAACAGTTTCTACAAACAATAACTACACATTATAGCTGAGCACTGTCTCATTTTTGGTTTGTAAGATCGAAAGGAGCAAAGACAGAAAGTCTCAACGTGACCTCAACTTCACTCGCTGTGTGAAAGGAACGGGTGTTGGCTGCTGTAACGCCTCCAGGCAGAAAAAAAAAACCTAAAGGAGACGAAGAATCTCAGTCATCTGGATCATGGGATATCTATACGGCACTATATAGTTCTGTAGATGTTTCGCAACTCGTCCAGGAGGCTTCCTTTCATCCACTGATTATAAAAAATAAAGTTCCAGTTCAGATTTGATTAGAATTGAGGATGGAGGAGCTTTAATTTAATCCTTTTTAATCAAGGTTTTTTTTGTTTTGTTTTTTGTATTTTCTGAATATGTTTCTGAAGCTTGGAACAGGAAGATGAAAATAACTATTTGTGGATTATTTGATTTATTAATGCAAAGAATCAGGAATAAAAAGTGATGTTCACTGATTGGTAATTGATTCGTCATTTTAAGTTATTTTTCAAGCAAATATGCAAAACATTTGCTGCTTTCAGCTTCTCAGATGTGACAATTTGCTGCTTCTCTTTGTCTAATGTGATAGAAAACAGAATATTTGTGTCTGTTTCTCACTTTTGATTGGACGAAACAAGAAGATCTAACATCTTATCTTAACTGATAATGAAGATAATCATTAGTTGCAGCCGTAGTTTGGCTCTATTTGTAAACTGTCTTTATGTTAGTATTTAGTTGAGGCTGTTGTATATCTCTTGGGACATTGTGCACAGCAGAATGTAGGCTGTTCAGATTTGACTGCATATTGTGCTGTTAGATGTCAGCATTCATTTATTCATCCGACTGTATTGTCAGCGGTTTGGTGAACTCGGCTACTACAGCTGGCCACATTTTGCTAGGAATTGAAATGGTTCCCCTTAAAGGCCACAATATAAACTCTGACCTTAACTTGTTTGAGTACTCCTATTTTTTTTTTTTAAACTCTAAGCGGATTCTGCTGGTCCACCTGTGGAGTTCAAACACTGACCTCGACTTGTTACAGCAGGATTTTCTCTCTCTCCTTCCTCCCTGTCACTCCCCGTCTCCATCACTTCCTCTTCCACGCCCTTTAAGTCTCTTTTTTTTTACTATTTCTGTCTTTTCCTCAAGATTACGACCTCACACATCTGTATCCTCGCCCCGCTGCTCTCTGTTTTCTCCTTAAAGCATTTTAGAGCCCCCTGGCTTGAATGGGTGCAAGGGCTGCTGGGTAATCTTTGCTCTGGAAAGCGGAGATTAAAATCTCAGATTACAAGAGAAGAGGAGGGATTACAACTTTTTTTTTTTTTTTTTTTCATTCAGTCCCAAACTGTACGTGGGTGTGTAAAGCAGGTCATATACAAACATTGTGTAGAGCTATTCTCACACACTTATAAACCCTTTCGTTTAGCCCGTGTAGTGTATGTTGTGCTCCGATTTAAAGCTTTTATGTTTTGTGTTTCTGTACATGTCGGCGCTGTATTACCAAGTCATTAGCTGATTCTGAGGTCCCTAGATAGTAAATGGATTGCCAACGCCCCATTGATGGTTTTTAACTCGATATCCACTCTCTGTCTCACTGGAGTGTGATTTATTGATTCGCTGTATTACTTAGTTTCTCTCTGGTGTAGTCAATAGAGGAATGTAGTGGACTAAATCACCTCACAGCGTACATCGCTGGAGAGTGTTGCTCTTTTCCTTTTTGCTGTTTTTGCTGACTCCCAGAAAGAGTTCTGTGGAATTGGATTAAAGGTGTAACGCCGCTGATCTCAATCTATCCCTTAAATTGTAGGAAATGCTCCGTGTCCACCGTATTTAAAATGAAATAAACGTTCTCTTAAATATAGCACTTTATCGTGAAATATCATTAACATCATTCATTTAGAGACATTAAGTTTAATCACTGCAAACGGAGAACAGCAGATTACTGAGAAGACTGGCAGCTGCACACTCAATTTCACACTGCGCCATCCAATCTGATGCCGTGTGTATGCTGTTCTGCTTTGATAAGTTTCAGCATCATGCTTTGAAATGCATTGTTGTTGTTTTGAAACGCCGTCGTGGACTTGTTAACAGAGGAGTGCTGGAGAGCGGAGACGAGTATCAGCATCGTCTTTGTGTGAGGAAGCAATTTGTGGTTCGTTTGGGGGTTTTGCAAGAACTGCCGATTGGCCACAGGCGAGGTCGGCGCTCTAGTGATGGCAGTATTGGTTGGTTTGGTCGGTCGGTCCATCCACTTCAGTCCAATAGTTCAGTTTGTATATCTCAACAGCTATTGGATGTTTCCCATACATACATTTATTTGTGGCAGCCCGCCAGAATATCAACATTGACTGCCACCATATTGATTCTCTATTTTACTATTTAAAAAGGGTAAAATCTTATTCCATTGTAGAGCTGCATGTAGCACATCGATTCACTCGGCCCCTCTTTGTCACGCTCTAGCTCTCTTTATCACAAACACAGGCAAACGGTGAACAGTCCCTCCTCTCCGTGAACACCTGACACCAGTCACAACGCAATTTCTGATATAATAGTCTAGTTTATTCTTTTGTTCGAGTGACAATAGTTAAGTGCATGTGTATCATAACCCTTGAAGAACACACTGTCCTCTCTGCTTGCAGCTGAAAGCACATACAGCTCATACAAACACCTCCACTGACTGAATACATTTTACTTCACAGCCTAGTTTCCTCTGCTGCTGCGTGAGTCTACACCAGTAGTCCCCAGTCTTATTTCCTCTGGGAACATTTCAACTGACCACAGTTTAAATGAGAATAAAGAGAGGATAAATGAGGTGATGATGAGACATTCACCTCCTCCCTCATCCCTCCATCTGTGGTTTGTTAATGAGGCTCTGGGGTGGTTTTTTTTTTTCCTGCAACAATATGACATTTTATACTGTATGAACAAACTACAGAGCACTGCTAGGAATTTGGTTGCCTTTTCACGTCTTATCTCAGAGCACACATATTGCACACGGTTGCATCTGAAGCAAATTTCATGAAGTTAAAGCTCTCTTCTGTAAAGTTTTCCATGCAGCCTCACTCCTGTTAGCAGTTGAGCTTTCTTTATTCCTCTGGTCGTTCAGAGTCAGGCCCTCTATTATCGGGTTCAGATTACGCAAAACACACACACACACACACACACACACACACACACACACACACACACACACACACACACACACACACACACACACACACACACACCTCTGGATTCAGACGTCTGTTGTGTGGCGCTGTATGGTTTCTATAAGGGAGGTACATCTAGATCTATTAAATAGACATGAAATTAAATGGTGCAAAGTTTATTTATGGTATTTATTATCCCACCCATTTATTTCTGCACAATTATCTACAAAATCTATTCTACCTTATCATACACGCTTCACATCCTGATACACACACTCAAAAAATCCATTACTTCTGCAAGCATGTGGTGGCAAGGAGGCGTAAAATGCTTTCCAGATACTCTCCATTGATTATCTCGCGTCTTCATCAACATCTCACTGATTTTTGGTGCATCTGTGATTAACGCAGAAGTCAAGTGCATAGATTTTGTGGACAGCAGTAGTTGTGAAGAGACAATATGATAATTTGGCGTGATTGAAGTGCTGTTGAGTCAAATAAAGTGGCTTTTCAGAAGCAGGATTAAACGCTGAATTGAAAGAAGTGCTGTGTGGCGATTGGGATTTTATTTCAGCAAACAACAAGACAATTGAATTCCTAAGTGATTTTTTAAATACTTGGCAGCTTGGTGCAGACCGCAGCTTTTTGGAGAGTGATGTGTCTCTGACTGATCCTCCGGGTAATGTTGACGTGTCCCGTTCGGCCCGCCACGAGTTCAGCTGCAGCCTGTTAAGACTTGAACTCAATAATCAGGCTCATACTGTTTGCTTCCCCTCAGCCCCACCTTGGGTTTGGCCCCAGTACAGGTGTGTGTGTTTATGTGTAAGGTGTGTGTGTGCATGTCTGAAGCTAGAACAAAGGTGACGTTATCAACACAAAGTGAAGGCAGAACCATATATGGAGGTCTTTGGATCACATGCTTTAATATGTCTGTGTGGATCTTTTTGTTTTGCCTCATACACACTTCTAATAATGTAATAGTAATATTTGTATATAATTAGCTCGTATCAAAAGCAGTGATTATCAAGTGCTATACAAAAACATAATCCATAAAATAAAACAACATAAAAATAGACAAATGAACAGAATTTAACAAGAAAATCAAGAAAATGGGTTGATAAAATTCCAATATACACATAAATATACATAAATATCCACACATATACTGTATATACTTGTATATATATATATTAAATTGTAAGAAGGCAATGGGCAAATGGGTCTTCATTGATTTAAAAGAGGATACTAATTGTGCATCAGAGTTCATCAGGCAGGTCCATACAGGCACTTTACAAGTGCAAGGATTAGTTGATATAATTTAATATCTTTGGGTTTTAGATTGCTGGTCAGAAACAGTTTGTATGTGTCAAGTTGTGTATAAGAAAGTCATGACAGATATTTTTTACTACCCTTTGTGACATTTTGTTGACCAAACATTTAATGAATGAAGAAAAGTTATCGATTAAAGGTCCAGTGTGTAACATTCAGGAGGATCTATTGGCAGTAATGGAATATAATATTCATAAGGTATGTTTTCATGTGTGTATAATCACCTGAAAATAAGAATTACTGTGTTTCCGTGACCTTAGAATGAACCGTTTTATTCATCTTGACAACAACATAGTTGCCTATGACACCTTCTATCTTTATATTCTTTGACTGGATAAGGAAATAAACCTTCGGTGAGAGGAAGAAGTGTTTCTTTTTAGGGGAGTCAGTTATAACGTTCAGCCATTGTTGCAGTGCTGAATATATCTCTGTGTTTGCATCCTAGCCCATTTCCCATTTCCCGTCTGTTCTCTGACTGTTTTGCTCTCCATTTATTCTCTGGGTAATTCTCTGTTGTACCTCTGGAGCCCCATGGGGAGGAGTGTCTGTCTGCCAGCTTCCCTTCCCCACAGGAGGCTCCTACTCTCCAGTCACAAAGTCACGGCTGATCCCCTCCAGGCAGGAGGCTCTCCACTCCAATTCACATGAACCCAATGTCTCATTTCACCTTAAAAACGTCCCTTTTTTTTTGTATCATAGGTGAACTAAAAACTCTTTCTATCTCTGTATGTGACTCGAATACATTATAAAAAGGGGAACGGTTGAATAAACACACTGTTTTTTTTTGTTATTTCTGTGATAATTTCACACATTAAAAGATAATGCGGTGTAAAGATACTTGAATATAGGGAGTTCCTCCGATTAATTATTAAAATCAGTTTCATTTAAATCAACTGAGGAGATAAGAGAGGTTTGCTTTGTAGATAAGAGAAGTTATGAGCCCTCATATAACAGCGATGGAGATAGAAGCACAGTGGTGGTGTAAAAGTTTAGAAACCAGATTTAAGATAATGTGAAAATTATACGGCCAAGTGTTTATTAGGAGTGTGCAGGGTAATTTTAATGATGAACAGCAGTGATAGAGACATTTCATTTATTATTCATGCAGCACAAACAATATTGTTTGATTTGTTTGAGTCCTTTTAGTGCACAACATGCTCTCTTGCCTTTTTAGCATTACATTGTTGATTGCATCTCACAGGTTGACCGGATTTGAATTCAGTTGCAGGTGCAGTGGTTTGTGTAACCGGTACCTTTTTATTCTGTGGCAGCACGATGCATTAGGCTTGGTGTATGAGCTTTTTTCTCCGCAGCCCTCAGGAAGTACAGTCATAAATTACCAGGCATACTCATCTGTGTTATTCTCAAGTCTGTTGGAACAGAGTGGCCTTGGCACACGTAACAGAGTTTTCATGGATTTATCCTTTCAAAACTTCAGTATCTAAATTGTGTCTGAGCACACATCTCCATATTTGTCCAGAGAGCTGCTGTATATTCTGTGCCGTTAGGTAAGAACGAGATAATGTTGGAGGAGGTAAACATAATGGACGAGGCAGAGGCAGAGAATGCCACGAAGGAAGAGTGTTCCTATTTTTAGGGGCTCCTCTGAGAACTAGCTGTGTTTCCATCAATGTCTTTTGAAATATATCGTGTTAGAAAAGTTAGAGGATTTCTTAAAGACTCTAAATGGGAGCTGAAAACGCTACAACAGTTGCTCCTCATCGCCCCTGTGGCTCTATAATACGTCTACGATCGCTCCACACAGATCTGATGCAACCTTCCTCACATTAATACATGAAACAAACAGAAATCTCATCTTTCCATTATCTTCCCTGCATTGTTTTTTTATCGTTTTAAGACCAAGTTACGACTTTCTTTGTCATCAAATATCCCCCTTTTCGGCAATGCATATTGTGAGGTAGTTTCCTGCGTCTCCTCCTCTAAATCTCCTGATCTGGGTTCTTTCAAATCTCATTATTTTCTCCCCCCGGCGCTCAAACACACACCAGTTTAATTCAGCCCTTGCTAATCTGGTGCGCCGGTTCTGACAGTGTGTGGCTTCATGCTGGGCTAGAGCCGACTAATAGATGACTAATGTGGTATAATCTGTTGCATTCAGTGTTTTTAAGCACTCATTTGTCAGAGAGGAGACATAAAGAATCGTGGATGCCAAATACAGTGTTTGTATTCGCTCTCTGATGCAAATAAGAAACAAAGTTATTTAATTGTTTGGTATATTGTCAGAAACTAAAGTTCTCTTCTAATTAGTTGTCTGCCAATAGACAGAGGAAGGCTAATTTTCGGTCTTTCAAGGCTGAAACGAGCAAACTTTGACATTTTTTGACAAATGATTTCAGCTGTATTACTTTATTATAGATAATGATTAAATAATTTCTATATAAATGAAATAAAGTGCAGCTGCAGTTGGGTTATACTCCGCCTTTTATAATTTCCCACAAGCGGACATTTGCGAAACCCCAAAGATATTCAGTTTACTATAATGTACGACAAAGAAAATGCAATAAAGTTCTCACATTTGAGAAACTGGAACTAGCAAATGTTCGGCATCTTTGCTTGAAAATATGGCTGAATGATTATTCGGTTATTAAAATAATGGCCAACTAACTGATGCATTATCAGCACCGTAATATTTTAAAAGCAAGCAGACCGTAAGCAAGCTTCCTGTGAGACTGTTGACAAATAATATTTATCTACTTATCTTAACTAGCATTCCCCGGGGGATGATTTTAAATGTCCTGTAAACAGCCTTGAATTGATTGATTGGTGTTGCGGGGCGGTTTGTTCATTCATCACTTGGCAGACAGCTGCTGATTGGTTTTTGACAAAATGTTGAGTTTCACCTCTGCCTATCAGCCAAATGGCACTGATTAGCCGAAGGGGATGATTGCGTCGCTCCTGAGGGATGACATGTTTACCGTTTCCTTGTTTCTAAGTTGTCTCTACCTCTGGCTCATGTTGGCGGAAAATAAATTGATGGATCGGACTCAGCAATAAATAGCATCTGAATAGCTTCTGTGCTGGGAGCAACAAAGAGAAAAAGGCTTTCCCTTGGCAATTTCCTGTGTGTTTGTGCCAGGCCCTCGTCTCCCCGTGGCAAGGTCCCTTCTCCCAGCTCATCAATGAGATGCTCGGATGAGCTGGCTTAGTGGGAGTTGGAGTAGCACTTGCTGGCCCACTCTCTCTATTTTTCACATAAGAGTGTACACAGCTTCCTCTCCAGTCTCTAATCTTAGATTTGGAAAGTAGAAAAGCCAAAGCAGGCTATGTCTGCCTCATCTCTTCTGCTTTACGTGTTGTTGTGTTGCAACAGTTTAGGCCTTTTGATTGATTATTATTTTCATCATCAGTCGATCTATAGATTATTTTTAGCCACAGCCCGGCTCTTGGAAGGTCAGTCGGTTGGTCAGTTTGTCCATCACTCTGGTCCAAATGAAATCATCTATCAGATGAATATTAGATGGATCGCCATGACAACTGGCACACGCGTTCACGCACCCCCCAGGATGAAGTGGAAAAACTTTGATGACCATCAGACTTTTCATCTAGCCCCGCAAGGGGTGCAACGCTTTGGTTTGTGACCAAATACCTCAAAACTAATCCCATTTCCATCAGCCTCAGCTATACTATACTAGTACATCACATATTTTTAATTTAACAAATGTTAGCATGCCAACAAGCTACACTAACATGGGGTAAATGGCAAACATTAGCTCCTGAACGGTCATTGTGAGCATGTTAGAATGCAGTTGTTGACTGTAGACTCGTAGTTTTGTTTTCAGATTAATTAATTAATATCTTCTCTAAATTGTTACAGAAGTTCCCAAACCCAAAAATGACACGTTCAAGTTGCTTTTGTGTGGTTCAAAAGTCAAAGATATTTACTTTACAACCTTTTAAAAAGAAAGAAAAGCAACAAATTCTGACATTTGAGAAGCTGGAACCAGCGAGTGTTCGACAAGTCGTTGATGATAAATGACTTAATCAATTACCAAAGTTGTTTGATTGGCAAACTTTCAATATTCATGTATTTGTGTGGTTGTTTGTGGGCTCGAGAGGATCGTTGTGCCACGAAGGAAACAAAAAAACAGAAGAGTAGAGCTTGAGGTTTTCAGATGGATGGTTTTTTATTTGCATCAGAGCTTCCAGACCATGTTTAAACCCCCGGATGCTGCAGACGTTACGTAAATCAACCAAGTTAGCCTTCACATGTCTTTGTTAGCTTCTTCACTTGTGGGCTGTCTGCTGTGAAAAATCTAATTTAAGAGCATTTTTACAGCAAGTTTATAAGGCCAGTAGTTCCCTCGGAGGGGAAAGAAATTGGAGAGAGAAGAACATTCTGCATTCACATCCTTTCATACATTTTTTATCTCTCTGAGATGAGCAGAATCTCCCAGCTCTACACAAGTGAATATCCGAATATCTCCTTTATATTTCCCCACCGGACAAATGCCCCGCTGTTTGTGTGTTTTGGCTGTGTGTCCACCCATCTGTATGATAATCTAAATGGCCTCAGTGCAGACCGAGGTCATAGGACGAGCAGTGGCCAGATATCTGCTCACGTGTGTCCTCTGAGACATATGGTGCTGCTCTGTGTGTTCACATGTTAATAATTTCCCCCACTCTCACCCTCAGACCCACTTTCCAGTAGGGGATGTTCGATACGTGTGCGGACTGCAGAGTGTGAGGCACTGCTGACCGCGTGTTTATACACTTGAATCTCCTGCAGCCGGCTGATTTATGACCGGGCTGGTGTGTGTGTGTGTGTGTGTGTGTGTGTGTGTGTGAGTGTGAGAGAGGCAGCGAAGGAGGGAAAGGCAAAAACGTTGGTTTGTGCAAATGAAGGCTGGTCACAAATGTTTTTTTTTTTTTACAAAACACACAACCTTGAATCCAATCCAACTGAATTCAAGGTTGCTTCTGTTTTGTTTTGTTGTTTTTTTGTTGTTGTTTTTTAAGTCTAAAGCAGGGGTTTTTATTGTGTGCAGCGATAGGAAGATGATGCCTTGTATCCTGTTCATTGTTCAGTGATCGTCATTAGGGACTAATAACTCAGGCTGCGTTTAATAATGACTTTTAATTACTAAATTTTCTGCTGATTACTTCTTTGATTAACCTCTTGCTTCCCACCGCTCCAGCCAAGGGACCCTAGCACTTGAAGTGCTATGAAAAGCCTCAATTAACATGTAACATGTTTAGAAACGCACTCCTAAAACGCTGTCGAACTCATGACTCACAAATCTGAATTAACTCAGCAGAACCACATTTATTCCACACATTCGAAACTCGACCGTAATCAATATAATGATTTGAACTCATCTTTGAACTCTTTACAAAAAGGAAAAAAGAAGCCCTAAACATAAACCAGATTAAGAATATGGTGCCTCCAGAGGTCCGGACATTTAAGGGTTAATGGCGTTATTCCCTACAGCTATATAAATTGTTAAAATCTCATCACAGGCTACCAGAGTGTGAAAAACTGCTTCGTTGGCTCAACCAGCAGTGTAAATAAATGCAAACGAACCCTCCACTCGTTAATCAACAAACAGCAAATGTTCTATATTTTCCCTTTTTTTTAAAATGTTGATGGTATCAACCGTTATTTACAACACGGGTTCGCTCCGGCTGCATTTCTGGCTGGACTGGTGAATGTGCGATGTTCTGAGGGTGTTAGCCATCTGCACTCAGGAGTATCAAGAAGTATAATTTAATTCAGAAGAGCGGAAATTCATATGAATGGCTCTCGGTTACTGAATAAAGATTGCAAAAAGTTTAACTCAATGTTTTATTGGACTTATTATTCACCGCTATGGATGACGATAGCTGACTCAGCAGGCTGTATCACAGGCTGTACACCCCCCAAAAAAAGCCACAGCACACAATTAAAATGTCATATATATATATTCTGCTCATCTATGTGTAAGAAAAAGACAAAAAAGAAACCTGCCTTCAGGGTATGTCAGCAGTTTGCTTGCGTGTGTGTGTGTTTTAAAGCTTAGTCTGTCTGCGTGTGTGTGTGTGTATGCTTTGCTGCCGTGGCAACAAGAGTTACCACATACTAATATTTTAGGTTGCCTTACATAATCGTCTGCTTTTGTCAATACAGAGAGTGGATTTTCAGTACAAGAGGCACTGGGGGGGCTGCTTGAATGGAGCCCTGGGCTGCACACTGCTCCACTAACTGACCATTGTGCAGTCTTAAGACAGATTTACTGTCTCATCAGCTCCCTTTTTTCCTCCTCTTTCCTTTCCAGTCTAAACACCAGAGTCCTCTCAAAGACTGCACACTCAATACTCCTTTGATCCTCTTGTTTTTCTTTTTTGGCTTTGCTCTTACTTTATGTCTGTCTTTCTTGCCAACGTGGTTGTGTGTACTTACTAAGAGCTTTTGTGTGAGGCAACATAAACACACCTGCTGTTTTATATCAAATGGCACAAGATTGTGCCGCAGGTTTTTTGGTACATCGTTTTTAGCCGCAGCATCTGACGTCAAAGTCTTTCTTCTGTCTGCAATATATGTATTTTTTAGTTTTTACTGGCAGTGTAGCACTTTGTCTTCTATTTTAATTTCCTCTCTGAAGTTGTTGAATGAGGCAGTTCTTAATACTAGTCTACACTGGTCCACCACTTTTAATCCAGGCTGAAATATCTCAACAACTAGTGGATTACACAGACTTTCATGGTCCCAGAGGATGAATCCGACTGACTTTGTGTAAGAAAAAGACCCAACAAAAGCCCCTGACCTTTCCATGAGGTTTAAATTTGCCGCTTTTAGTTAAATATTTAGTGCTAGTTAGCAAATGTTACCACGCCAGTCATGGTAAAACATCATACTTGCTGTACATGAGCATGTTAGTATTGTCATTTAGCTGTAAATACAGCCTCACAGAGGTGCTAACATGGCTGGGTTACATAGTTTAGTCTGACAGCTTGTACAGACCTCAGAGGCTTTGCTTTTAGCACCAGCATGTATTGTGTCTCTTCAGTTTCTATTCCAGGTATACTACTCGGTGTAATTCAGAAGGAGCAGTCTCTCTGAAGTTGTTGAAGGAGGCATTATATAATTTTGTGCCTCACAAGTACAGCTCTCAACAACAGTTATTATCTTAGGTGCACCTAATGTGTGAGCGGTAATACATCACCGGGGCTAAAATAGCAACAACAGAGTCAGATTGTGTCTGGCTTTTGATTTTTAAAGCTGTTATCGTATCAGCTGCACTCGAGATAACACCCTGAATGCTGAACGTTTGTTTTATATATATATTTAGCTGACTCGATTGGTCAATGGACACTGACTATGAACTCAGTATATTTGGGTTTAAGGACTGTTGATCGAACAAAACAAGACATTTTAAGACGGAAACTCTGGGAGAATTCAAATGTTTTCATTCTTTTCCGTATGTGTGTCCATAGGCAGAGCGCAGCAGTTCCGATGTCAACATCCTCAGCATCCCGGTGCCCATCCGTCGCGGCGGCTCAGAGTCCAACCTGGACGTGGTGGACAGCGTTGGAGATGACGGAGTGGGCCTGGATTTCACCAAGGGAGCGCTGGGTATCGACAGCCTGCAGCAGAAGATCCTCAAGGTAGAGAGTAAAACACGAGTCACCTCCTGCATGCGGCCTCTCTTTGTAGATTCACTGTGTTTGACTTGCAGAACGGTGTGCACACATATGACGCGTGGAACCTTCTGCACAAACATTACACAAGAGTGAATATTAAATACATCCTTAGCTCGGTGTGGTAGAGCTGTGTTTCTTAATCCAATAATGAGACGGTTCCCATTTCGATTTCCGCTATGATACTACAGATACCAATCACAAAAAGCTATTAAATTGATTTGTTGCAGTAATGAATTGTATTCCATCCCATCTTTTAATTCATTTTCAGCCTAGTCTCAGCTTTCACATGCTTTCTCAGAGTGGAATTATTCCCACCATAGTACGATTATGCATCAGTGCAATTTGTCTTCATATCTCTCAGTTGATTTAGTGGTTTATCCTAATTTTTAAAAGCCTTTTGGGGCCATAACAGAAACCAAATGAAGAGATTATAAACAAATAATGTTACGGCTCCCACATACACACTTCTCCTCAAAATGATGCTTCAGAAGGGCATTGGGTTTAGTTATTCACTGGAGATCTTTGAAGCAGTACTGTTACTCACCAAAACTTACTGTGTGTGTATCCTTGCAGCCAACATTTTAAATCTAGAATTGTTTACATCCATGTTTACGAGCTTGCAGTCTTCTTTTTTTACTGCAGTTTGTCGACACATTTCTGAGTAAAGCTACGGCCGATGCTTCCCCACTTCCTGCATGTAGACCTTCACAGTTAACTGGAAGTCTTAATAATGCTAAAAGAGTTGTTTCTCTAATAGTAGATTAAGATATTTTCTGCACTTTTAGTTCCATGGGATTTGTGCTTTTTAAGTTGTCAGGAAAAAACAGAACTGAGTCAGATATGAGGCCTCTTCACACCTGCAGTGTGAGTGTAGCCATGTAGTGAAGAAGTGCTCTGTCATCTATGTTAACTTCTAAATCTACATCTAAATCATTTCCGCACTGGGAGTTTTGCATATTTTACATTTTGGAACAAATTTCACTCTCCCTTGCAGGTGACGGAGCAGATTAAGGTGGAGCAGACGGCTCGAGACCAGAATGTCGCCGAGTACCTGAAGCTGGTAAACAATGCTGACAAGCAGCAGGTGGGGCGAATACGTCAGGTCTTCGAAAAGAAGAACCAGAAGTCGGCGCACACCATCGCCCGGCTGCAGAGGAAACTGGAGCAGTACCACCGTCGCGTGAAGGACAGCGAGACTAACGGGAAGCACGGCCACAAGGATGGCAGCAGCAAGGAGTCTGGGACTCACAGCAAAGAGGGCAGCTTGCGGGACGTCAGCGTCACCGGGAGGCACCCGGCTCTGGATAAAGTGAAGACAATCGGTCCCGGTGTGTCGCTCTCACCGCCCTTCTTCTTCAACAAGTCGCGGGAGTTCGCCAACCTCATCAGGAACAAGTTTGGAAGCGCCGACAACATCGCACACCTCAAGAGCTCCATGGAGGCGGGGTCTGGGCTGCAGGTGGACAGCGGGGCGAGGGGCCTGAGCGGGAGCGCCAACACAGTAGCCAAGACGACCAAGTATCCCAGCGACGACGAGTGCTCCACGGGGACGTCTGCGTCTGCCGACTCAAACGGGAACCCAGCTGGGGGCTCGGGGGCCGGGTCTGGAGGCCCCGGGAGGTCAGACTCCAACGGGCGGCTGGGGGAGGTGCTGGACATGGTGCGGGAGATCAGGGAGGCTCAGGCGCAACTGGCAGAGGACATGGAGACTCTGAATACACAGTTCAAACGAGATTACAGCTACTTCTCACAGATGATGCAGGAGGAGAGATACAGGTAGGCTTGTGCGTTCAGGATGGCTCATAACACTCACACCGATATCGATGTTACACCCACACGTGACACACATACCCAGTGATGGTCGGTTCAAATACGCTCAAACAGAATTTAAAGTAAGTGGGTCAAGCAGCACTCTATTAGATTAATAGCAACAGAATGAATGTTTCAGGCTCCTCTCAGTGTGTGATGACCAGGAGTCTTAATATAGTTCATTTTATTACATTTAAAACATAATAAAGTTAGAGAGATGGAAATAAATCAAATGAAAAATCTCCAGTCCAGTCATCAGTAGCCAGAACATATTATGTATCTGTATGTAGCTCGATGGTGTCTTTAATGAAACCCTTCCTGCCTGCTAATGTCTTTAAATCTCGATGGTGCTCCTAGTTTGTAACACATGCATTAAAACGTGTACTTACTGAGATAACCCTGTTTATGTCAGTCGAGTAATGTACTTCCATTTAAGAAATGTTCTCCAGAGCCACATAAGATATTTAACAACCGGCCGTGTGGTGCTCTCTGTCGCTAGGAAATACATTTTGAGTCAGTTGAGTAGATATTTATTCCATAATCTATATCAGTGAATCCTAACTTGGGGGTCCAAGTTAAATGAAATTAAAGAGAAAACTTTTTTATAAGTTAAACAAAATCATGCATATTTTTGCTCTGGCTTTTCTTTAAAAACACCTTTAACCTCCTCGTGCCTCTAAGTGTCCTTTTAAAATATATGAAATGAAAAGAAATAAATAGTTTCACACTTCTGCTGCAGGTGCCTGACGATGAATCCAGTAATCCTCACCCCGCAGTAACACTCTTAACTGGGCAAATTCTGTTTGCACATCTGCTGCTGAACTTTAAAGAGCTTTTGACAGTTTTAAGAGGAGCCATTATTATAAGCTTTTGTAAACTAAAAATAGATTGCAGAGCTTACACACAAACCCCCAGACGGTTGCTAAGTCAACCAGGGGCAAATGTTTTCAGCAGCTTAGTTGCAAGTAGTTGATAAACTACTGTACTGTTACTCGCCCACACACACACTCAATTATGCATTGTTTCTCCCTCTCTCCTCTTGGCTCTCTGCCTCCACCTACTCTGTGTGTGTGTGTGTGTGTGTGTGTGTGTGTCAGGTATGAACGGTTGGAGGACCAGTTAAATGACCTGACAGAGCTCCACCAGCACGAGACCAGTAATCTGAAGCAGGAGCTGGCCAGTATCGAGGAGAAGGTGGCTTACCAGGCCTATGAGCGGGCCAGGGACATACAGGTAATGTGTGTTTTGTGTACGTACACAACCACACAGTTATAGCCTATAAGTAGCAGTTATATAATACACCACACACTCACATTTAACCTTTGATTAACATATATATATATGAACAAGTACAGTGCTGGAATTTCCCTGTTTTGTTTCAGACTATAAAGGCACTTAACTTATAGTACTGACATTCATATTTTATGTATTAATGTCATTTATAAAGCATAAATGCACTGTTTGCAGATTCTTAAATGTGAGCATTTGTTGAGTTTCTGTTTTATTTCATTGTAACATGAATAGAGTTGCCAAGTGGGATTGTTTCAGATGCTCCTGGTTCTCATTGGGAAAGTACAGTTAGTTCATTTTCTCCGTAGACAATGTTGGGGGATTTCCACAACACAGATGAGTTTGAAATTCTCCCAACTGAACTATCAGTCCAAAAGATAAAGAAATATATACATATAGATGAAGATATCTTAGAAAATGTCTGGTATCTATCCTTAATATAAGACAAACTGTGAATACCAAAGTACATTTCTGTTCAAATGATCCAACCACAGAGCTTAAGATTAATGTTAATGGCAGCCGAAGCTGGAGAAAATCTAATTAACTGTGGCATTAAAACCATTTTGAAACTCTGAATCATGGATCTGACTGATCTCTTCTCTATACAGTAGCCAAGGCTTATGGGTATTGTAGTTTTAGAGTTGTGCGCCAAAAAAAAAAAAAAAAAAAAAAAAACACAACTTCCCAGAAATAATTAAAACTGATTGTCAGAACTTAAACCAATAAAGTTGTTACATTATTGGAGATTGTATTTCTGTGTTAAATAATATTAAGGATGTCAGCCTTTTATGAGATAAGTCAGCAATGAAAATATTTTAGATTTGGCCCAACTTATTTGCCTGTTGTTTTCCAATTGGTGGTACAATTCCCATTATTTTAGTTTTCTAGTGTAATTTGGGGAAAGAAAAAGACAGACAGGTGAGAATGAGAGAGAGAGAGAGAGAGAGAGAGCGAGAAGAAGACAGACATGCAACAATATCTCCGGTCTGATTTGGTTACATGGCACACACCGGAGCCTCCAGCATCTCCTATTTATTTCTAATGTGATACACAACTCCTGTACTAATGAAATTAATGTCAGTTCCCATTTCACTGCCCTTCCCTTGTGACTCATAGTTCTCCAGTATTTCCCCTGATCTTAACTAATGTTTTTAATGTGTGTGTGTGTGTGTGTGTGTGTGTGTGTGTGTGTGTGTGCGTGTGCGTGTGTGCAGGAGGTCCTCGAGTCGTGCCAGACTCGTGTTTCTAAGCTCGAGCTCCAGCAGCAGCAGCAGCAGACGGTTCAGGTGGAGAACACCGACGCCAAGGTGCTGCTGGGGAAATGCATCAACATCATGCTGGCTATCGTCACCGTGATCTTGGTGTGCGTTTCCACGGCAGCGAAGTTCACCGCCCCGCTGCTGCGGAGCCGCCTCCACCTGGCGCTCACCTGCGTTGGCGTGTCCTTGCTGGCGCTGCTGTGGAAGAACTGGGAACATTTACAGTGCGCTTTGGAACGATTGGTCCTGCCGCACTGATCTGGGACTACAAAATGAGACCGGAACACGAAAAACAACAGGGGAGGAGTTTACATGTAGCCTTACACCAGCCCCCTTGTTTCCCCCCGGCGATTTTAGGCTCCATGGTGATTTATGGCTGTGTGCTTTGCATGTCTAAATGGGGTCCACACAAATCCGCAAAGCCTTTCCCAGAATGCATCTCCACAGTGATTCCAACAAACAAACTCACACGTGTAAGCTGATATAAGTTATCAAAACTTTAACTTAACAACATGCTGTCTGCAAGAAGGTGCAAACGTACGAACTGCAGTGACGGTGTATCACTACAGTCCAAAGTATCGGACCAATAAGAGACGAATCGGCTGGAATTGATCCGGTGACAGCCATATTATTGGCTTCTGGACTCCCCCTTGCTCTCATCTGGTCATCAGAAGATTCTGGTGGCACCAACAACAGACACTAAAATCTAAATATAGAGGAGAGGGCTTTAATTGGGGCCTCAAAATACAGTGATTATTTCCTGCCCTTAAAGGGAAGGGTATCTGATATAGCACCACCTCACACCTCTGAACAAGCACTCACTGGCAGTACATGGCCGGTCGGTCAGTCTCGAACCCGCACAGTACGCCTCCTCGTACACCAGCCAGCTGTGGCAACACAAAGACACATCCACCTGAAGGTTGATTTGTACCGTGTGTCTGTACTTAATTGTTCTGTATTCATGTGACGTGTTTCTTGTCTCATTCAAAAGGAAATTGTTTTAGACTCTGTGTGTGTGTGTGTGTGTGTGTGTGTGTGTGTTCATGTACTGTACGCCTGCTTGTGTGTGTTTGTACTTCGTTTCTTAACAGAACATTTTGTGAAATACATTTTGCTTTCTTGGTGAGAAGATTGAC
This sequence comes from Dicentrarchus labrax, assembly GCF_905237075.1. NCBI lineage: Eukaryota > Metazoa > Chordata > Actinopteri > Moronidae > Dicentrarchus > Dicentrarchus labrax. Next base: position 18,268,550 of record NW_026136724.1, on the reverse strand, counting down.
ACCAGTCATGTCTGTATGCTAAATATAAAAAAAAAAAATAGAGCCAGGTGACAGTTAGCTTAGCTTAGCATAGAGACTGGAAACCTGTTAAGCTCACTAATTAACACGTAAAGCCATGATCTGTTATTGGACAAAACCTGGCTAGCTGTTTCCCCCCGTTTCCAGTCTTTGAGCTAAGCTAAGCTAACTAGATCTCATTAAGGAAACTTACAAGCATATTTCCCAAAATGTCAAACTATTCCTTGAAAGGAAAGCTTATAAACTGCCTCCTGTCTTGTTAATTTAATGCTTCTGGGTTTTTTTTTTTTGTCATGTAAAATTAGTTGCTGCTCAGAGTTATTTTGGGAATAACATTCGGTGAGTTGACGTGCTTTACTCAGTTCCAAAGACTGTGAGGAAGATCCTGGGCGATTAGATGAAAGCTCTAAATGCGAGCATGTTTTTATGGAATTTCCTTTTTTTATTTTTACACGGTGAACAGAACCAACTTGTGTTTTGTGTGAAGCCTTTTTGAAGTCGTGCTGCGTTCATGCCCGCGGGGGAATAACCGCGAGGATGATGTGTGTACTAACAGTTCAAAGTCTCGACTTGAAAGGATTCTCACCTGTTGAGGATCGTCTCAAGCTTCGGAGAGAGAGAGAGAGAACGTGGGTGATTAATGCTACTACATTTCAATTCCTTATAATAATTTCACACTTTACTCTCGCACAGCTGGGGGAGTGACTCATTTGAGAGGATGTCAGGGAAATTAGCACAGAAAGTCCGTGACTTGGAGGATGAAGATTGTTGTCTTTAAATTGTTTTAAAAACAAAAGCAAGTACGTCAGCTCTTGCACTAAGATATTAAAATGACCGTTCCCCCCCCCAAGCAGCATTTACCACTTAAAACTAAAGTGGTAATATCAATACCCATAGCAGCTGTGTTTTTCCCCCTGTGCCATGAATGCAGCATTACAGATTGGATAGAGGAAAGTGAACAATGTAGCTCCATGTTCCCTAACCCTGTATCACTGTGATGATGAGAGGGATGAAATGGGACTGATGCCTTTTTCAATGCAGCTTATCACTTATACTGTGTGACATCTGTTTGCGTCCCCTCAAAAGCCAAATATAGAGAATTTTAAGGCACCTCAGCCTTTCTAAGGAACACTGAAATTACTGTTTTTATTCTTTTTCTTTTGTTTCAAATTGGCTCAAACACTATTTCTCTACTCTTCAGGAGAGACATGCACCTCCTCTCCGAAGCTGTATTTGTCAGTACATAATGTGTATTTTCACATTTCTGTTCTCTCCTATGTGCTTTAGTTTCTGGTTATGTTTCCATAACCTTATTTTATTTTTTTCAAATGAGAAAATAAATATTGGTTTTTCTAAGCATTTTTTTTCCCCCCTCCACGATTTTCTGTTTTCTTGCTGGTGCCTTTTTTTTATTCCCAGAATCTCATCCATTATACATTATCCATCCGACAGGCTGTGTGATGTAAGAACAGGGATCAAACCACTCTGCAAGCATCATAAGGAATTCATACATAAAATGGGTGTAAATGACTTTGACAAACAACAGCTGCACAGTGTGTTCGTTCTAGTGTTACAGGGAATATGTTAGTTGATGTGAACATTATTGTGCTGTTAGTTAAAACCATATATACCAGAATATGAATTTTGCAACACATTTTAGGCAGAAATCATAAATAATTAGCTAGGTAAACTATAAACTATATTTATTATATATTGTAGCTTAAAAAAGAAATAGTAAAATACTCTTATTAGCTTTTGTATTGATAATCATATGATAAACAGGGTGATAAAATTCACCTTTTTGTCTCCTTTTTTTGTCCAAATGGTGAGTAAATGTTTAAATTTTTACCTTCTACTCGATAGATTAGATTGTTTATTGGCTGGGAAGGGAGCTAATCTAACGGCCACTTGCATATTTTATCAGCATTTGGCTGGTGCTCATTTTCTAGGTAAATACTACTGTCACGTCTGTTATTTAAATATGAAGCTACAGTGAGGAGACTGCTTTGTTTAGCTTAGCATAAACAGTATTGCTCTGTCAAAGCATAACAAAATCCTCCTACTAAAACCTCTAAAGCTCATTAATTAAGTTATGTCCTGTTTGTTGAATCCACACAAAAGCTGTAACACAAATTACACATTGTGGTGTTTTGGGGGACCATAACACCACGTCATTTTTACACTCAGGTTTTTGCACCGATTAACAATTAATTACAATAATAAACTTTATTTTTTACAGCGTTTTACAAATGTAAAAGTCCTTTTTACGTGGTTAAAACTGACTGTTACCAGTCTTTATGATAAGCTAACCCAAACAGCCAAATATGAAATAAAATAATGTGTCCTTCAGGATATATTAGAGCAGGGTTGATAGAGAGCAGGGTCGGACACACTGAGCTGTTGACTAGCATGGAAAAACAAATCAGTGTGTAATGATGGATGGTGACAGGCGCAGTGTATGTGTCGGATGTCATTAGTATGGAAATTAAAGAGTTGGTTGTCCACAGACTGAAACTACTTCAGGGACATGGAAATGACTTTCTGAACGCTCCTTTTGTCAACTTTTTGAATTCCAGAAAGAAAGGTCCACTCGTATCTGATCAGATGTCAGTCAGCCAGAATATAATTTAATAGAACCTATGATGCAGTTATTGGCTGACGTGTTCATTTCACTTCGGTTCTTTTACGAGCTTTATGAGGAGGTATAGTCATTTATTGATGTGGATTTATGGATCTATTAAAAAAACACAGGATTTTTATTGCCTGTTTCTAAGAGCTGTAGAAAAGATGTACGATCAAGTGCAAGTCAGTCCACTTTTTTATTATTATATTTGGCCACAAAATCAAAGTAATGTGCAAAGATTTCAAGAAATAAGCAAAGGTGGAAAGTAACTAAGTACTTTTACTTTAATTTTGAGGTACTGGTACCATTTTATGTCACTTTACACTTCTACATCACTATATTTCAATGGGAAACGTTAGACTTTTTTACATTTATTTGATCAATTTAGGCACTAGTTACTTTACTTATGTGAATGCAAAACATAATCAACAAATAGAATATGAATATAGGTAAAGATACAGTATATAAAGTGATTAAAAAGTAGTTTAAAGTAGTGCCTATCAGTGATTATAACCCAGTAATATAATAATATACATTACTCTGAAATGGATCATTCTGTATTATGACTACTTTTAATTTTGGTACTTTAAATATATTTTAATGCCAATCCTTTTGAACTTGAATGCAGTGTAGTATTGCTACTTTTACTTCAATATAAAATGATCCTGAATACTCTGAAGCGACGACAGACTGACAATAATAATAAATTAACTCATTCCTGAAGGATTCACAGATGCATCCTGAAATAAATGTCAGGTGGTTTTTGATTTATCTTCATTAAGACAACAAAAAAAACAAACATTTTCATTTAATTTGAGACGCCTTCCTGCAGCAGAAACATTTCAGCCACACCAACAAATATGTGATTGTTTTATTGGACATACAACAACTAGCAAAGTCACCGTTCCAGCTGTTTTGTGGATCATAAATCTTTTACCCAGTTGTTCTGGCCTCAGATTTATTATTCAGGTGGTGTTTTGCCCCTTTTTTCTTTCCTCCTGCTCTTTGTCCTGCAAACTGCTCTGTTTCTGCCAGAGTTAATCCTGCTCAGAAAGCCATGGCTCACTACAGCACCGGGCCAGGTTAGGTTCAAACATCTGTACTCCCAATACATCTGCTGAGGCATACTGTGTAGTCTATGTATGCGTGTATGGCGCAGTTGGATGAGACTGCCACCTAGCTGTCAGATATGAGCAGTGCCTCCAGATTAAACATGAATTGTTCCACAAAATCTCTCACAAATGTAACTGTTTTAAAAGATTATTCATCAACAGTGAACATAAAATAAAATCAATAAATATATCTTGTGTATCCTATCTTCATGTGTTATGTTCACAAGATGTACATCCAAACACATGTTTTATATATTATTATTATTATGTTATTAAAGATATTACATCTTTAATAATATGTACACAAAATATGTAACATTTATATATAATATAATACCTCCACTAAATTAATGATGTTGTCTCATTTTAACTCTGTGAACACACATAGAGTAAGCGGTCCACCACTACTTACAAGAGCAGAGATAAATATCTATATACATGTTTACATAACACATCATTTGAAATACTACTTTATAGTTTTTGTAGTTTTTGTTTTTATTTTTGAATTAAATATGAGACTAATTATTGTTAGTGAAATACATAAATAATATATATATGTATATAATATAATATATATAAATTAAAAGGGGCGTCTGTTGGAATCTACAGGTGTTAATATGACATTAGTCCCAGAAAAAAATCAGAATCAGAATCGGAAATAATATATTGATTGATTGATTGATTGATTGATTGATTGATTACAGCTGCTTAATGTTCTCACACGCAATTAAAGAATATAAGTAATAATTATATATCAATATGTAATATATCTAGGAATAAAAATAGAGAAAGAATGGATATTGGTATATACATATACAATAAAAATAATATAATCATATATAATTAAATAAAATAATTATATAATAAAAGTCTATGTACATTATAATACAATATATACATAGAAAAAATTTAATAATAAAATATATTTTTTTATGTTTCAGAAATACATAAATATAATATATTTGTGTATAAATATAATGTTTATTGTTTTTATTATTATATAAATAAAAAATATAATCAGAGGCCATGTTGTGAGTCATCCCCGACACAAGATGGCGGCCGTTAGCGTCGGGTTGCTTTGGCGCAAACCGGAAGTCGTCATAACTGTCCGCCTTGAAAGACAAAAAAAAAAAAAAAAAAGTTTATGTTGCTGATGTATTGTGAGAGCCGCTGCTGGCGGTGATTATTATTATTATTATTATTATTATTAGATTTTAATTTAAATTTAAACAATAATTAATTCAACAAAGTAGCAGCGCACGCGACGGCTTCAACGTAGACGACGCGGGAAATAATGGTGGCTATCCTGTTAGCAAGTGGAGCTAACGACACCCCCGGCCGCTAGTTACGGACATTATTCCCATTAATTAACTCAGGATATTTTAAAAATATATATACAACATATTTTAATGGATGAGCACAAGGAGAACATTCACGCCAAGGACGTCAATGTGAAGATGTCAAACAACACGAGAGAAGATGAGAAGGTTGGTTGTGCGCAGCTAACTCGGCTAGCTCCATGTTATGAGATTAAACCGTAAACATTCATTAGATTGTGTTAAAAAAAATAAAAAATAAAGCCCTTATTTAAATGTTATGTTTAATATATTTACACGTCAGATTAAACCCAGTACACATGTTATTTCTAACGTGGTGCAAAGCTGTAATTTTCTTATTTTTTTTAATGTTTTATTGTAATGTTTCCTTCGTCTTTGTTCCCACCGTTGTTTGTTTACATCTGCAGCCATTGTTTATTTATCTGTAAATATTAAAGAGAGAGATTAAACAATGTGATATAACGTTATATATATAGAGAGAGATTTACTCAAGATGCTCACACAATGTTAAACAATAGAAATAACTACATTTATAATAGGAAATGTACATTCAGGTATATATATATAAGAATAAAAGAGTATGTACCTTAAGATATAATATAGATAGAAGTAAATGTATGGCAGTGTGTGACTGACTGAATTAAATGAGGAATAGTTTTTTAAACATTGATCTCGAAGGTGAAATGTGTGATTAAACAGCATTATAATGAAGTATTTTAGTGCTGCAGAGTTGTCCTGGTCTGCAAATCTTTGTCCTCCAGATTTAAGAAGTTTGTTTGGTACAGATCCTCCAAAAATGTAGAGAAAATTAAATTTGTGATGCAAAAAATGATAATTTCCACGTAATTGTGGATCGTAATATCCGTCAAAATAATTATTATATGATGTTTTTACCATTTTTTCATGTCTGAAGCTGCAATTTTCTTAGTTAAAAGGCCAAATCGGTGTTTTGTTTTGTTTTTTTGCATGTTGTAGTCAGTTTTCTATAATCACTTGCACTGTAAACTAAGTGTTCTCCTTTTTATTGGTTGTCAATCAACAAAACAATCTCCTCCCCTGCCATTGGACAAAGTACAGGATTTAAAAATAAGAATACAAAATGACAGAACATTCACATTGATGGATCCAAAAGAAGTTATTTTGAAGTCTCCTTTCATGAACCGACGATAGTTAGAAGTGGCTGAATTTATCCTAGTAACAAGGAAGAAGTTTAACCAGTGAAGTAGACCTGATTTCTAATGAAAGGTGTAAAAAAAAAGAGAGCAAAATCATTGGTATAGTTCTCTTAATAAGTTCTGGTCAATATATAGAGGGGTGATAAATTAAATAAAAACTTTAATAAATGAGTGGAGAAACCTAATGAATCCAGATGTGTCCATACAGGACATGAGGGTCTACATTAGCGCTCTTTACCACCAAAAGAGGGAATATTTTTGGGAAGAAAGGTGTTCATCCCTCTAGAAGACTTTTAAAATCTCTGATAAGGAGCATTAAAGCTGTTGAGAAAGCTACTAGGACTCTTTATATTGGTTTTAACTTACAAAGTGAAGAGTTTTCTTTGGATCTAGAAAAGCTTTTGAGTGACATTTCTGACCTCTGCACCTTTACAGACGATCAGAACTGGCACATTTTTGGATATTATCTCTTCCTATAAACAAACCAAACCTGCTTAATGCTCTGTTTGTTATGATTTAGTGACGTTTAATGTCAAAATAATTCTTCTTCAGGCGAAGCCTTGCAGCAGAATATGTCCTACAGAAGAATCTTCTCCTCCGGCGTCCCCGTCTCAGTCGAACGGCGACTTCAGTCACCCTGTGTACAAAGAGATCGCTTTGGCCAATGGACACATAAACCGCATGACCAAGGACGAGCTTCGTGTCAAGCTATCGGAGCTGAAGCTCGACACAAGGTAACGGTAACCACATTACAGTAAACACACAGTTCGAAAAGGATCTACGGCAGCGTGGTGGTAAATGTTGGAAAGCTGGTGAAGTTTTCTAAACTCTTATCTCTTTGTGTGTGAAGAGGTGTGAAGGATGTGATGAAGAAGAGGCTGAAGAGCCACTATAAGAAGCAGAAGCTGATGCAGTCTGCCGCCGAGGGAGGGCCCACTGACACCTACTACGACTACATCTGTGTGGTGGACTTTGAAGCGACGTGCGAAGAGGACAATCCCTCAGACTTCCATCATGAAATAATAGAGTTTCCCATGGTTCTTATCAGCACGCACACTTTAGAAATTGTAAGTTGAGTTTTGGATGAAGGCCGGATTGTTCCTTTTGTTTTAACCCGCATGGTGAGTTTTGTGTTTATGATTCATCTCATTTATTTTGCAGGTGGACTCCTTTCAGGAATACGTAAAGCCAGAGTTGAACCCACAGCTTTCAGACTTTTGTGTGAAGCTAACAGGAATAACACAGGTTGGTTGAGGGTTCTTTCATATCAGTGTTGTATTAATATGATCAGGAGTCTTTTTGTGTGTACACTAATAAAAATGTTTTGTTGAGCAGAAAATGGTGGACGAAGCAGAACCGTTTCCCGAAGTCCTTCAGCGAGCCGTAGCTTGGCTTCAGGAGAGGGAGCTCGGCACAAAGTACAAATACGCCATTCTGACCGACGGGTACGTTTGAATGCTGCAGAATTCGGACTGAATCTGTGCGTCTAACTTAACTTAACATAACTGACGATTACACTTTTATATCTTCTTTAAGGGCCTGGGATATGAGCAAGTTCCTCAACATCCAGTGCCGGATCAGCCGTATCAGATATCCTCAGTTTGCGAAGAAGTGGATAAACATAAGGAAATCATACGGAAACTTCTACAAGGTTTGGGATCTCAAGTTAATCATTTTAAGATGGGAGACTGAATGTAAATGTCTTTTATTTATTCCACAATAACTCCTGCATGAGGTATATGGACATAAAACATTATTTCTCACTAACTAAATATAATAAATATGCACACAAGCACATTCTGCATTCAGTATTTACCTTAAAAGAAGCCAGTATTATTGAATTGCGTGACATTGTTAAATCTTTTTCTGTCACCGTCAGAGCTAAGATAACTAATATGTACTGATACTTGTCGCCTGAAACCTTCTGTCGAACATAAAACACACACAGACTTTGAGGGCATTGTCACAACACATTTCTCTCCTTTTGAAACTGACAGGTTATGAAAGTGTAGACAGAGTTCTTCTGCACAAAAACAAGCAAAAAGATGTTTTTCAAAAATAAAGCGACCTAGTTAATTACACTTGGGGTTATTATAAACCTAAACATGCCAACCCTGATGATCCATATATTCTTGAGTCTGAGGTTTACATGAAAGTTAATATATTCTGTATTGATATCTGTTTTTTTGGGAACTACTCTTTAAATTAACCTAAAAATATTGTAACAAACTCACCGTATATGATGCAATAGACCTTTTTTAGCCATTGTGACATGAACTAGTACTTTATTCAGGTCAAACAGAGTTGGGGTGCTGTCTACCCTACTATTTAATTTCAAACTGGCTGCTGTGAAAAAGGTCTATTTGCTGTTTGAAGGAAGTTTTTATGATGATTAAGATTATGTGAGCCCAATATCTCACCTTAGTTACCAGTTTTAAAGTCTTTAAACACCAGCAGACCACCAACCGGCTGTTTTCCTCCCCCCCCAGGTCCCCCGCACACAGACGAAGCTGAGCACCATGCTGGAGAAGCTGGGCCTGAAGTACGAAGGCCGTCCTCACTCCGGGCTGGACGACTCGCGCAACATCGCCAGGATAGCGCTGCGCATGCTGCAGGACGGGTGTCAGCTGCGCGCCAACGAACGCATGCACGCCGGCCAGCTGCTCTCGGTTCCCAGCTCTGCTCCCGTGGAAGGAGCTCCCGCACCGCATAACCCCCGCAGCAAGGAGTAGACCAGAATCTGAGGCATGTGCACACAGGAAACCCATGTCTGTCTCGGCTCTTTACCCTCAGTGAGTTTAAAAAAAAAAAAAAGAAAAAAAAAAAAAAGATCCAAAGCACTTTTAAGGTCAGTTTAGATGTATTATTTTTTTTCGTTTTGGAGCTTAAAAGCTGTAGTTAGCAAAGGGTATCTGAGTTTGACCAATAAATGAGGTCAATATTTTCATATGTGACGGTTTCTCTCTGACCTCCATATATTTTTACACCAGATGTCTGAGAACAGATCATTCCAGTGTGTTGTGGGAGGATTTAATTTTTCCCTCCACAGCTTCAGTGTTCAGTGTCAGTCTGTTAAAACCTCCCTCACTCTGCCTTATCCAGCTGCTAATATCCATCAAACGATTCGATTAAAATGCCTTCAGTTCGTCCCACGATGGTGCGTTTTAGTTTTTATTGCAGGGTTTTGCTTCCAAGAACTCCAAACATTTAAAATCTGTAACTTCTTGAGGCATTGAAATTAAGAATATTGATCATCTGCAGCTTCGGCCTTTTTTAAAAACCCACACATCTGTCCCAACTGTTGTGCAAGTAAACGCAAGAATCTATACATGTTGCTGCTATTGCTGTGCCGTTTGAAGTGCTACGTAACGGATCCACACTGTTGGACTCTTTCTAGATTTATTTCAAGGTTTGTAAACAGCCCCGTGGACTTGAATTGTCTGTATTGAGCTCACAGCACCATCGGTAATGACACCACATTGTCTACAAGGTGTTCATCTGACACATTAATGGATGCACAGCTGAAAAGAAAGTCCGCCTGTTGTGAGTACTGTGTGACTTTAAGCCAGCATTGTGTCATCTTTTGTATTGAGATTGAATTAACTTTTATTTCAAGGAGGATTCTCTATTTTAACAGGAACAGATATTCTTCTGAATGCCAAATAATGCAAATAAAATATGTTTCTCTGTTCTTGTAAGTAGTGTTTTGTTATCTTTGTCCAATTACATTTTATTTTTCTGCATTTGGCATGATCATCAACCCTCATTCACTTCAATGGTAACTTAAAGGTCCAGTGTGTAACATTTTGGAGGATCTATTGGCAGTAATGGAATATAATATTGATATTGTTTGTTTTAATAAGTGTATAACCACCTGAATATTATAATTATTATGTTTTTGTTACCTTAGAATGAGCCGGTTTTATCTACAGACTCTTACATGTTTCTATAGTAGCCCAAAATGGCCAAACCTGCCACTACAGATGCCACTAAATGCTACACACCGGACCTTTAAACTATCAATCAATACAGGTGCAACTTTATAAAATCATGTTGAGTCACCAAAAATGAAAAAATACCAACTTGGATGGATCAAAATTTTTAATATTCGTCTTTAGTCACAGAACCAATCACAGAAGGCTTTTTGGTCCAGATAGTGTTCCATATCTTTGGGCTTATTAAGTACATATAAAACTTCAATATTTCTATCAAAAATGTTCAGTTACATATTTAAATACACAGATCGTAGGGTCCCATACAGCTGAATGGTTGTACGTTCTCTACACATTCTTGGTTTCGAGCACTGAGGTCACATTGGCTTTTAGTGGTTTCCTTTGGGGACTCGTTACTTCAATACTTTAATGGTCTTTGGCAGCTTGTTTTCATTGTTAAAACACTTATTGGCACAGCTGCCCGATAACACTTGGGTGTTAAGTTGTTGGCTCACACACAATCGAGACTTTTTGGCACCGACGGTGTGAAACATATTACAGTGTTTGGTCCTAATAGCTATAATCTGGAATCATCTGGGGAGCAGTGTTTATAAAAACATTGTACACCTTTTTAACTTCCCACCCAGTACACTTGAGGACTGTGAAGAGCTTTGAGGTGGTCCCTCACAGACAGGTGCTGTACAGCGTCACTTTTTGGCTGATCTCCTCCAGGATCCGGCGGATGGTTTGCTCCAACTCGGCCAGCTCTGCCGCTTTGGCCTCCAGGATGCGCTGGTTGGACTCGTAGGAGCTCTCCAACTCTGGGAACACAGGAAGTGACGTCACCGTTTGTTTGAATCTGATTGTATTTTTTACTTCTTTGTAAAAACACTTTGTGTTTTCTAATGTGATTTGACTTGAGATTAATTAAAATTATTATCTTGAAATTATATTAGAGCTGAAAAGATGGTTTTTCTGCAGTTTAAATACTTTATCTTGGCCCTAGGAAATTGGGAAAATGTATTATTATATATCGTGTGTGGGCTACATGAATTTAAAAAAATCATAATAAAAACTGAAAACAAGATAGTGGAAAAAGGGTGAACCCACCTCCGAGTCTCTGCAGCTTGCTGCTGCTCTGGGCGAGCAGCTCTTTGGCCTCCTTCTGCAGTTCATCCGCCTTCCTCCTCGCCTGCAGCACCGACTCCCCTTTAACCTCCACCAGGTCCTCAGCCCTCTCAAACTCATCTTTCACCTTCTCGTCAAACTCCTTCACACAAACAAACGAGTGTAACTGGGATGACGGCAGCAGATAAAAGCATTTTGTGTGTGTTTTTTCTGATAAAGCTGATGGTGAATTCAAATATAAGCTGTTTTTTAAAAGGTAAGGATGAGTAAACTGTGTTAGAGAGAGACCTGTTGAGCCTCCTCTGCGTTCAGTCTGGCCTGGTCGGTGATCCAGTCGGCCTTCTCCGCCATGCTGTTCACCTCCAGGCTGTTCTGTCTCAGCAGGCCGACCTCCCTCTCCAGCTGAACCAGGCGACCGGTTGTGTTACTGAGCTTCAGCTCTGACATGGCCGTCTCCGACTCCACCTGACAGACGCACGTTAAAGTGTAAGATAACATGAGATTTCTGTAGCCTTAATTAGTACATGAAGCATTGATCAGCCTGATAAAAGAGCGCCGACACATTAAATATGTAAGTTCATGAGGAAGGGAGGTGGGTTTCTGTGAGTGTTTCTTTAAGTTTTAAAGGAAAGAAAAATACTTAACATGTAATAACTGTGGAAGATTCTGATATCAGGGACATCCTATGATACATTAGAGGAGCTCTCAAGCATGCCAACACTGCAGTGTGTATAAGATGTTACAATATCAGGTATGCAGTGAGATAATCACCAAGTTTCAATACAAATTTAGCGCAAATGTCTAGAAAATAAGCAGAAGATATGAAAATTAAAGCGCATGTCCGTCCACTACTGTTATGTGACGTTAGTTCATCAATATAAACAGTTGGTGGCGCTAATTTTCCAGTCAGACGTTATTAAACCAAACCTCAGACATTGAAAAACTGGGGAAAAATTATATAAATATTTTTTTTTTTTAATTTTCTTTTTTTTAAAAAATTTTCCCATGCTCCGCACAGATCTGATGTTTTCCACATCCATTACATTAGAGACTAAAACACCCAAATCTACAATTATTATTGATTACTGCACCATAACCTTGGAGGTCAGGGGTCAAACTCACAGTGATCACCAGGTCCAGGGTGCCTTTAGTGTTGTTCTGGGCCAGTTGGATGGCGTCCATGGCGACAGTCTGAGCACGCTCAGTCTCATCCAGGGCTGCCTTCACCACGTCTGCCGTGTCCTTCATGTTGGACGCTTGCTCACTGAGGGACAGAGGGTGTCAATATTAATATTTGTTGTATTTATATTAACATAACTTTATTTATACATCATGTGCAGACAAGCAGAGAAAACCAGGTGCTGTTGGACTTTCACACAGTAGCTCATACAAGATATTAAAGTGTCAGTTCACCCAAATCATTTTCTTTGGTAGAAAACAGTTTTGAATGAAGTTTGAGATCCAAATGTCAGTGTGCGTGTTACCTGGCTGCCTTGGCCTGTCTCAGCAGCGCCTCTGCAGTCTGGATGTCATCAGCGCTCTGACTGAGGATGGACTCCACGCTGGTCAGAGTGCCGACCTTCTCCCGGATCTCCTTCGTCAGCTCCTGCAGCTTTTCCGTCGAGGTTGGCATCTCCAGAGTCAACACCTCGTTGGCCACCGCCTCAATCACCGCCACATCTGCCTTGTCATCTGGATTATGAGAAACAAAACAGAGTCGAGTTTATTGAGTGTAGTGACTGTCCGAAGTCAGGCGCCTCAGCAGGTGGTGACCTTCCTTTTTGGTGATGTTCCCATTTATTGCAAAGATGAAAAAGATAAACTTACATTTACACCACATACTACACTGATAATGATCTAATTAACGTGCTCATTTGTAATCAATACACACAAAGAAAAACATACTCCCCCTAGTGGTTAACCCAGAAACTACATATTAATGCCTCCTACTTTGAGTTCTCAAACAATATAGTAATCAATATTGGATACTTTCAACTTAAGTCACTTTATTAAATATTGAAAATCAAACTCCCATTGGGATAATGGGTGATTTTTACCTGAATGTTATCTGTGACACTGAAATTTGGGGTAAACTTTTCAAACTTCACTTGCTTCTATGGTTACTAAAAGTTACTTATCTTGAACAGCCAATATTGCAAAATATTTAGGCACATATATGTAGTCTATTGTTTCTTGTATTTTAGATATTGATAATATTTTAACATTAAGATAAAAGGTACATTTCTCCATAGAGTTTATTTAATTATTAATAATTTAGTTTGCCTGTAGCTATTTCTGTCTCCATTTACACCAATAATCGAATATGTCTTTATTAATAAATCATTTCAACTAGAAAGGTGTTAGACAGTGAGAGTTATGGCTCAGAATATCTCATAAATTACTCTGAATAGTAAAGACGAGTCCCTGTAGAAAGAGACAGACAAATGCTTTACTCTGCAGTGTTTGCGTTTGTGGAGTACTCACTGGTGAGCAGGTCTCGTATCTCTTTGATGAGGTTGCGGAGCTGCTCGTTGCTCTGCTCCACTCTCTCTTTGCTGCGGTTGGATTTGATCAGCACCTCCATTGCGTTCACCTTGGCGTCATTTGCGCGGGTGTTGGCCTCCCACACCTGACCACAAACAAAATTTTTTGTTTTTGTTGCATCCAACTTGAATTTTTTTATATATTTAAAAAAACAAATAGATGTGCGCTCACCATCCTGGAGAGCTTGTCCACCTCCTGCATCGCTGCTAGGATCTCCTTGTCCAGGTCTTTGGCTGATTTGAGAGCATTCTGGGAAGTCATGACAAGGCCTTCACATCCTTCTCCACCACAGTGAGGTGCTTTGTCCTCACCGACACAACCTAAACCACCGCAGGGGGAGCCGGAGCAGCTCTCGCCTTCAGCTGCACCACCGCATGTCTGCAGACAGAATACACACAAAGTGATTATCACCAACATTCAATGCAAGGGAATCAGTTAGAGGTTAGATTTTTGCCATCTACAAATATTTTGTCAACAATATTCTGCATTAAAATGAAACTTTACTGAGGAAAATAGACTGTTGCTACTTTATAATCGAGACAATACAGGAAATATAATCTGCATTGTGGTTCTTCAAGTCCTTTTCTCACCTTTTTGCTAAGTGGTGACAGGTCAAGATCATCTAGCTCTGTGGACAGCTTATCCAACTTTTGTGAGTTTCTTTGTTGCTTGCGGTCAAAATCCTTCTGACTGCTGCTCAGTTTGTCCTCCGTGGCTTTCCGTACTGTGGCTGACTGCTCCAATGTGTTTCCGGGGTTACTGGTGGAGGCATTGGCGCGGATCTCCGCCATCGCAGACTGCATGTGTGCAGCTGAAATGGTGTCCATGGCACCTGAAAACACACATACATGCCAATCAAAAGGCTCCAGCATGAGAACAAGTATAACGGGATGAATGTGAAGCAATATGCTGATGACACGCTTGTTTCCCTGTTAGGTAAAGGTTTAAAAAAACAAACAGTTTCTCTCCCGCAGCCTGGTTTCTCACCCTGGATGTTGGCGTTTTTGGCGTTGTACACCTGCTGTCTCAGCTCCTGGACACTCAGCTCCAGCTGGTTGGCCTCATCAGTCAGTGTGTCCAAGTTTGCTTCGGTGTTGTTGGCGTCACTGTGGAGAAGGTTCAAGGACTCCTCCGTCGTGTTCAGCTTTATGGTTACATAGGACATCACGCCGCTGAAGAAACAACAAAGACAGTAATGAGCTCAAACACATCTCTACTACATCTCTGTGTAGATCTTGATTTGTTTATATACATACGTAATCTGATGCATCAGATCCTGTATCTGCTCCAGCTTCACTGCTGCAGGGTTGCTCTCTAATATTTCTCTGACAGCCTTGGCATTTCTCTCCAGGCTGCTGACTAATTCTTTATATGGCGCCGTCACCCCGCTGCTCTTGAGCTCTGTCACTTGGGCCTCCAGACGTAGAGTTTGATTGGTCAGCTCGCCGACCATGGTGTCCCAGACAGCAAAGCACTGGTGGCAGGGTTCACAGGAGGGGAACTCACCCTGGTAGCCCCTGGCGCACTTGTCACACCGTGGGCCGGACGCGCCCTCCACACAAGTACACTGACCTGTCGCGCGATGGCATTGCTCGCTGGAGATTCCCCGAGCATCGCAGTCACAAGCTGGGAACAAACAGAGAGGAAAGTCAGGGGAAAACTAATTTATATAGATGAATTACTATGTTTTATGTAGGTTTAAGTAGCCCCTCCAGTCCCAGATAGCCTTGGAGAGACCTAAAAATATTGTAAAATGTGTTGTTAATTTGAATTATTTTCCATGTTGAATTCATTCAACTGTTTTATTATATTGTATTCATAATACATATTCAAGTTTTCTCTACTAAAAATGGGGTCAGTCATTCTGGAGAAAAATAGTTGTTGAGTCTCATGCAGAGCTTTGGCAACCCACAGCGTCGGTATTTGACTACCTGGGAGCACGAACGCCACCTATTTACCATAAGCCAAAGGTAAGACCTGGGAATGAGACTCAACAATGAATTATCTTTCTCCAGAGTTACTGATCCCACCTTTAAATTGTTGTATTTTTATATTTAGGTTGAATGCTTATCCTTAAATCACATAACTTCAAATGATAAAATATAAACTGTCCTCAAGTCCACATATTACCTGTTCTCAATGGAAAGTTACAGCTCCAACTATTCGTAATTAGGTACAACTTAATTAAGTAACATTATATTGTAATATAGTATTTCTTTGTTTAGGTCTAAGGCTAATTTTACACGTTGCCAACCCAATGTACTATGACTTGAGAGTCACAATAATCCAAAAAGAAAAATATAACTTTTTAATAAAACTTGATTTCCATCTAACGTTTGAGGCCTAATGGAATAATAACAATAGACTATGAAACAGTTATATGAGATGTGTTTTTTTTGTCTCCCCAGGGAAATAAGCCATTTGAAAACAATGTATATTCAATATCCAGGACCTCCAGTAAATAAACGTAGACAAGAACCTGACCTTGAAGGTCATACTGACCCCCCAAGTATTGACACTCCACAGCGCTGCCTTCCCTCCCCAGAGTAAAAGAGGAGGAGGAGGTTTGGTGTAAGTCAGAACGAAGGAATGCAGGGTTTGAATCAGTGTTGCTGCATTCATTTGTGTGATTGATGGAGCAGAAGGTGAGAGTTGGGTCTGAAGTTTTGTTTTTGTCATGGTGAAATACTGCACCTTAGGGTCAGAACATATATGGTAATTATGGTCCATTTACAGCGACGTACCACACAACAGCCACACACTAATAACAGTCAGCGGGTTTGGTCCCCTTAAATCATGTCAAGCACAAAGAGATGCCGACCAGACAAACGTTTTAACCTCTGACATCTAAATCTGGACATAAGAACAACCTCTCCGCTGTGGCAGCATCTTTAAGAGGCTTTATTATCAACATTGTCTCACATAACTACACATTACTCCCACACATTTCTCAGTAACGTGGCCACAGTGCTTGGATTTCCCATGCATTTACACATTAGTGTATCATCTGTGCAGATAGAAAGCAGGGCCAAGCTGGTTTAACAGCTTCAGAGACCTTTAGGGAATACAGCGGGAATAATTCAGGATTTCTGGGTCCTCTGGGCGTTGGTGCATGACGAAAATGGGATGCCTGGGAGTTCTGGAGAACATCTGGTTCTCATGAGCAGGGAGCGAGAGGTCATTCCCAGATCTCCTCCCTCTCCTCGCCCTTTTCTCTTTCCTACTCCCTTTCTCTTTCTCTGAGGGTGAGCCAGCTACCGTGAGGCGCTCATTTTCTGCATATGGACTCTCCAGCAGTTTGTTCAACCAACAATAAAACTTTTTGGGGCTGACCAATCTGACTGAGCTCCATCTTGCTGATTCCCTGCTGCTGACATGCAATCACTGTCTATACAAAACCAACTCATTCCAAAGCTGTTTCATAGTCACCACTGGTATGCTTCCTCATATGTAATGAGCTGCACACCAACACACAAAAAAAGAGCAGAAAACCATGGAAAAACAATATAAAGCTCAACATGGAGACTCAGGGAAAACATATTTCATGAGAACTTCAAATCCTTGCAGGGAGAAAAAATATATAATGAGCTTAAAAGGAAATATAAACTCAAGAATACAGTCAGGAGGTATTAGGACAGTGATGTTTTCCACTGTTCTGGCTCCGTGGTCCACCATACTGAACTTGAAATAAAACAGATTTTAGGCTGTTTAAGAGTGTTCACATCCTTATTGGGTGAACAGTGCAGGATTTGTGTTTTTTTTTAATCCATAGTCCATAAACATATAAACAAGACAACTGAGGAGTTTTTTTAAGGGCCTAACAGTGACATGTTCTTGGCTGGCCAAGTCTTTTACCTGACCTCAGTCCAACTGTTAGGATGTTTCACATAGGAATGGCAACCTTGAGTACCGCTACTGATAACATCTTTTCCCTCCCATAAACAACTAAGCTGTTATTACATTTGTATGGATGCACTTTCCTTAACCGAGTCACCTAAAACGTTGTAGTCCCATGAAGGTAGGAATACATAGCCCACAACATGACTCAGTTATTCAATACTGCTGCTTTAAAACTTTTTCACACAGAACTTTTAGCAGCATTTTTGATTGAACATCAAAAATTAAATGTAAATGTGTTACATTAATGCATAAATTGCACTTTTCTTTCTTCCTTGAGATTAAGATAACTCCACACAGCGCTGCTGACAGGTCTCACTTACGTTCTAGCTGCTGTTTATGTGAGCCATGTGGCTTCTCTCTTCACGGCATAGCACTCAATTTCAATCAAGCATTTACGTGATATTTCAGGTTAATGTATAGTATCAGATTACGCTCTGTTTTCCTCGTCTATATCCGATCCAATGATCTTTAGTTTCACAAAATGAGGACCAGAATTAATGTCAAAAATCCCCCCGAAGCAGGAAGGAATGTGGCTGCAGTCCAGGCCTGCAAGAACATTAGGAGGGAAAATAGAGAGAACTTGTGACCAAATATTTAAACTTCCATCACCTGAGTTCTTTAGCCACTTGAGGGCAGTGTAAACAGGCTGCACACATTATCACCTTTTATGTTTATATGGAGAACATGTTAGCCAACAGTTGAGTAATGGAAGCATGTGAGAGCAGGATTAGGAGGAGTCTGTTGGGAGATGTGCTTTTTTGTTTGTTCGTATATTGGTGACAGGTGATAAAGACCTACCATGACATTTGACCAGAGGATCCCCCCAGAAGAGCTCTCTGCACTCCCGACACATCCTGCCACCAAAACCGGGTTTGCACAAGCACTGTCCTGTGACCTACAAACAAAAAGCATGATCACAAAGGACATGAGGTCAAGAAAATACGACCAGACAGTGAGAGAAAATATGGTGATATTGTGTCTAAAACAGTTGAACGTTTGGACTAATCCAGTATGTTTTATGTCTTTTCTTTCACTTGCAGACACAATGAACCTTTGTAGTTTGATACAACTTGCTCCTCTTAGAGAATGAGTATTCAGTTATTCCTTGGTGTATTCTGAGACTTCCTTCCTCTGATGGAGAGCAGCCAGTAAACACAGAAACCCAAATGTTTGAGTGTGTGTCTATGTGTGCACTACTCTGTACTTTAGCTAGATTTTGTGTGCATGAGTAAAATAGAGCTTAAGAAAAACAGAGAGGGAAGCAATTCCCAAACAGCTGGAGCTCATATATAAAAACAATGATACAAACAAAGGCCTCTGTGATTAGATAGGTTGGTCACAGTGGCTCAATGCAGCCCTGCAGCTTTGCTCTCAATGAGAATTGTTTGGAAAATGTCCCAAGCCAGTCCCCACATTGTGTAAGGAAAACTACTGCCAACAGTAGTTCACTGAGAGAGAAGATTGTGTGGTGGAGCGCTGGGATTCAGCTCAGCTATACATCACGATGAAGGAGAGCAAACTGGAGCAGCTGCTGCGATGCTAATGCAGGAAATGATGCAGACAGATGTCGGATTTGGTGAGTGGTTACGGCTCTTGGTGGTTTTTCATCACAGCGTCTGACTCACCTCGTTGCAGGAAGAGCCAAAGGAGTGGACGGGGTCGCAGTCGCAGCGCTGGCAGCCCGTCCCGCCGGCGATGTTCCACGTATCGACGGCACAGCGGTCGCAGTTCTGTCCCACCACGTTCGGCTGGCAGGGACACTGGCCGCTCTGCTGATTGCACTGACAGTCTTCAGGGGATGGACAGGCCTGAGGTACTGTGCCCATCGGGTAACACATACACTCTGCACAGAGGAGGAAAGACAAGTTTTGAAAGCATATACCCTGGGTTGGGTTAAAATTGCTGATAGTAGCCTTAAAACCCACTCTGAGATTAGCCCAGTTGATACTGGACTTTAGAGGCTGTTTTCAATAATCCTACAATAACTAAATTAGCCTGTTGTAGTTTTTCCACATAACAAACAAAAACAGCTTGATAAGGATCCCTTAAAATGTTTTAACCTAGATTTATGGTAATTAGACATTGTGATCAAGTGTACAATCAGTCCACACTACACACTAATACTTTAAAATATAGTCCCTACTAAGCACTAATCCACACAGATTATTATTTTTGCAATATATATGATAAAATATACTTTATTGGGTAAATTAAATGATGAAATTTGGTGTGTTAAAAGAATATTTTAGGATGAAACCTTCCAACTATTGCCAGTTATATATGTCTATCAAATCATTTATTTGCTTATTTTTCCTTTGTATTCATTACATGCGCCTTGGTACCTACTTTTTTCTCTGGAAAACATCTGACACAAAAGTGTTATAAAAGAACATATTTGATCTCATTTAAAAACAGTATACGTTTATTTTGTTAACTCTAAAATGTCCCACTCAGTTCGTACCTCGGTCATAAATGCAGACACATAAATCATATACACACATATACATATACATACAGTAAGTTAGCGGTCACATCTGTACTCACTCCTGCAGCTCTGAGTGGCGGCGTTGCCGTAGTAACCCAGTTTGCATTGCTGACACCTGTGGCCCTCGGTGTGGTACAGGCACTTGAGGCAGGCGCCCGTCCGAGTGTCACAGGACGCCGGGTCTTGCATGTCGATGTTGCTGTTGCACTGGCAGGGCATGCAGCGCCCACCGGGCACCAGAGGGTTCCCAAAATAACCGGGAGCACACTCGTCACACCTGGCGCCTGGATGGGGAAAGGAAACAGGAAGTAAAGGAGTGTTGTTTTTTTAAAGAATAAGTTCAGAAGGGGGCCTGAAGTGTTGTTTGGCTTTGTAACGTGACGTGTGAGGTGAAGACATGATGACATAAAGTGCAACGTGATGCTTTGAGGACTTAAAAAAAGCTGCTTACATAAAAACAAATCTGTTATGACTCATTACTGTGAGATGTCCTGTGTGTGTGTGTGTGTGTGTGTGTGTGTGTGTGTGTGTGTGTGTGTGTGTGTGTTATATATACCTTTGTAGCCAGCGCTGCACACACACACCAGCTGGTTGGTATTAGGCAGAAGGTAACAGCTGTCAGAAAACTGCCGCCCACTACGCGGTCCATCGGGGCACATGCAGGGGCGACAGTGGCCACCTGAACCCAACTCTGGGTTACCATGGTAACCATCCAGACACCTGGAGGTAAAGGAAAAGGTAAATTAAAAGACTCCAAGATCCCTTGACTATAATCCTTCTGATTTAGCAGAAAACAGAAAGCTAAGCTGCTGCTTAATCATTTAATTATCCTATACTATAGAATTAAGGGACTTGGTCTCAGCTAAATGTGACTTTAAACTTGTTTATGAAGACTTGTTACTAGACACGGACTTGTCCTCTAGAGACTTAAACTACAACTTAAAAACTGTTTATTTTTTTATTTGTATAATTTCTTTTCTGCCATTGTTGCTTTTACATTAGTAAATAGGAGAGACGGTAGGGAATAGACAGGAAATGAGGCGGGGGGAGATAAAGGACAATATGCAACAAAGGTTCCCAGCCTGGCCCCCGAACTAGGGATGTTGTGAGTAAACCCACAGGCCACCAGGATGCCTCGAAACTGCTCTGGTTGAATCCCTTTGGAGCGTGTACATGTGATGTCATCCTGTTGATTAGATTTGGATATTTCTTGTGTTCAACTGGACATTTTGGCCTGATAACATCACATTTGAGATCATCTTCTGGTGACAATGAATACACAAAAAACTCTTCTGGTTTCGTAATGTATGAATGAATTTACACAGCTCGTGTTCATGGTAATCTGGCTGGCCAGTGGTTGTTGAGGTAATTTGTTTTTATGTTCATTTTCAGACTCTTTCAGAAGCTTTTGTCTGGAAGTATTTTGGGGTTTAGAGCCCGGGACTGAACCACCAACCCTACAATTAAGCTATAGTCAAAGACAACTGAAAGAGCAGTTTTAGTCTGAGAAAAAGCCTTAAAATGTGTAAAATGAAGCATCTTCAAGACTAAAAAGGTTAATCTGGTTGCCTTTGACATAGTATATCCAGATAAGTACCTGCTCCAATCACCAAACAACAGATACAGCATCTAAATCCACTGATCACATCTCCAGGCTGTACCTCTCACAGTGGTGTCCAGAGGTGAAGTCCCTGCAGCCCTGACACTCTCCAGTCTGAGGGTGGCAGTAATCGCTGTGGCCGTTACAATGGCAGGGTCTGCAGTGAGGGAAGCCCCAGAAGCCCGGCAGGCAGTGGGAACACTGGCGCCCCGAGGCCCCCGGGACACACTCACACTGACCCGTCGACTCATGGCAGAAGGCGCTGACCGAACCCCGAAAGTCACACTCGCAAGCTGAGGACGAGATTTGAACCATTACACTTCTTGCAACTGGGTTGAGTACGGGTAAAACTACACAATCATTCCATTCCAGCACTTACGTCTGCAGCCGGCGGGGCTGAACAGGAACGTCGCCGCAGCGCAGTGGTCACAGTTCCTGCCGACAACGCTGGGTCGACACCGGCACTGACCTCCACTGGGCTCACACACAGCGCTTAGCGAACCCTGAGGGTCACACTGACATGCTGGGAGATAAAACAAGGCAGAGGATTAGTTAAAACTTCTCATCCTGTCTTGGGATTTTCTCACATTATATACACAATCTGATATGTACCCATGGCTCCTTTGTGCAGCAGAGCGGAGACGCTGAAGATGTAGTCGTTACAAATGTCGGTCATGGGGCTTTTGATGACACTCTGGCTGCTCTCCAGACATCGGTAGCGCTGGAACGTGTCCCACGCACCCTCACCTTCCACCCCATGGAACATGTCCAGCTCCCTGACCCGGGGTATTAGCACCAACTATATAGAGAGGAAGAGGAGGAGGAGGAGGATAGGGGGAGGACAGAGGAATGGAAGCCATAATAAAAACACAGGAGCTACTTGAAATGTTTCAGGGAGCCAAATTAAATATTTTTGTCCACAGGCCATTTAATGGGACTGGCAGCTGTAGCACTTTAAAAGGCTTGGATGTACACAAAACTCAAGCTTTTTTCTAAGTTTAAATATTAAGAAACATCCAATCATCATGCTTAAAATTCTGTCGTCTGTTGGCCTAATGGGACGCTGAAGCTAAAGCTTTTTCTTTGTAGAAACCTGAGTTAAATCAGTTTCATTTTGTATTCTGGAAACTATGGTGCCGATTGTTGTTCGTCATTACACACACATTTCACAACTCTGACAGGCTTCTCTTCATTAGGAGCCGGCTGCTGAGCCTCATGGTAGTATTTAAAACCATTTGCAACCAAACTGACTATTTTTCTCAGAAACAAAGAAACTAATCACTACATCGATAGAAGAAATAGTTCCTATGAGATGTAACGACAGAGTAAAGTATTACCAATCTACAAGGGGTACATGTATGATTTTAGTGTCTCTAGACGTATCTCTTTGACAGTTAAGTAGACCAACAGGACAATATATCTGTGGGACAGCTTCTTTAAGGGGAGTTGTGGGTTAGGAATGTATAAATGAATAAACGTACAGAGTCGATGAGTGTGTACGGGCTCTGGACGTCACTGACTGACGAGTAGAGAGGCAGACTGAGTCGGATCGTGTAGTTCAGTCCTTCCTCGAAACACATCGGCCTCACCAGCAACACGTGTCTGAAACGCAGCACAGAGTCAGTCAGTGAATGCGTGTAGTGAATGTGTTGCTAGAGAGACACAGTGAAGTAAGCTTTAGTGCTTTACCTGGATCCAGGTGGAAGAGAGATGGACTGCTCGTCTCCACTCTGGATGGAGTTGCTGCAGTGACTGGAGTAGTTTGGAGGGTTGAAGACGGGACGCTGCACTCGGATGTTTACCTGCTCCCACTGCTCCGGCAGCTGCCAACATATACAGACACACACGTATACATATAGGTTATTTATTCTTAAAACTATATTAACATCAATCAATCATTAAACATCAGTTATCTGTGTTAAAATGGTGAGATGCTCACATTTTACTAACCAGACCTGCAGAAGATACACATTTAACTTAAGAATATGGACAGAAAACCACATTATCATGTGTCAGCTTTTAAAATAAACCCTCTACATGTTACATTTTTCGGTAAATATGGTGGTCCAAATTCTTTTTGTTGTGGCCTACAAACAAGTTAAGTCAAATAATTGTGTAACTTGTGTGTAATTGTAGAAGGTAAACACTCAATAGTCCCCCAAAAAACAAGGATATAACCTCTGTGTCCTCAGTGGAAGCTCCTGTAAGGCCCTGATGAAGAAGTAACAAATGCTGGGGATACTAAAGAGTCTACTGCAGCCTTAAGATTTTAAGAAATCATTGAACTTTTTTGATGAATATATTCTATATTGAGTATAGAGCAAAACAAAAACCCTTTTTTTTCTGTTCTCGTTCTAACATTAGGTAAATAACGGTTTGGGTTTCAACTCACTGGGTACCTCCATCCCTCAAGCTCTGACTCTTATTTTATAACACACATTTCCAAACTACTTCTTAAGGAACAACTAGACTTACATGTTATAAGTGGCCTATATTATGTTTATGCCTGTGTGCACGTGTTACCTGCGGCTCATAGCGAATAAGCATGTCATAGTCCATAGACTCGGGGATGTTGTTGATGGCGAACTCTAAGTAGGCTCCTTCTGGTACGTTAACAAAGCCCATACCGGTCCAAGTAGGACTGCGATCCAGAGGATAAGGCCTCGGTACCAGCGTCACACCCTGACAGAGAGAGAAGGGGATCAACAAAGCTGTACATACCTGGGTAAAAGCACCACAAAACAGATGGGAAACATGCTCACAGGTCCGTGCTTGGCGTCCTCCGCCTCGTAGGTGTAGTGGTCCAGAGCGATGAAGTAGAAGCCAGACTCGACCTGAGCGCAGCGACGTCCAAACATGTGCTCCCTGCACACACACTGTCCTGAGTGAGGGTCACAGCTGTGGAGAGAGAGAGAGAGAGTGAGAGAGAGATGGAGGTTGTTAGTTCCTATGTTTCTCCATGTGGTTTAATTTTGTGTATAAAACCACTTCTACCATTTCTATTCTGCGTGTTATATACTGCCTTATTTGTTAAAAACTCTTCACTTGACTTGTCAAGCAGGAAAAGCATGCACACTACCAGGGCCTTCAAACTAGTAAACATTATTAATTCATCTTTAATTACAGCTTACTGTTTTTTCATGCTATGACATGTCAAAATGTCTGCCCTGCAAAAGGTCTATTATCTTGTTACCTCAAGATATCTCATCCCTCGAGATTATAACATTTTATGACATTATAACGACATAATCAAACTTAAATCTTGAGATAACAAAATTAAAAAGATAATTTGTATTTAAGTATTGTTTGAGTTTACATTAGTTTTTAACAGAAGCTTAACGGACCTAAATAAACGCTGACTCTCACTCTTATTATTATCATTATTATTTGACTGTTGCTGGGTTGTCAATGGGATCATATGAGATTCAGGGAAATATCTCTGAACCCACAGTTATGCATAAAAAGATGGAAAAAATATGTATTTTCTTTACATATTTTATAATATAAATGATTGGGTGCCATGTACAAATTTTCCTCTTAACAGTAAATAGTTCCCAGCATTAATTCTAAATACAGATAATGTCTATATATTCTACGTCCCTGCTGCAAGTGCATCCTCAATCACACCTTGTGATGTTAATTAATTAATAAAAGTGGTCTTTAAACGTACTTATTGTTGACTGCCCCACCCTGGTCGCAGTCACATGGCCTGCAGCCGTCCATGTCATTGGACAGACCCCAGTGTTGCGGCTACAGGGAAGAGAAAGGAGATTTGTTCATGCACACTTGCACACACACACACATATATATATCTAGGTAAAATATCCAAATGGAAGCTGGCAGTCTTTTTGGATCCGTACCTGACACTGATCGCAGTTATGTCCGTCAACAAGGCGTTTGCAGAAGCAACTTCCTGTCTCTGAATCACAGTTTCCTCCAGGCAGAGTGCCCAGCGGGTTACAGGTACACGCTGCCAAAGCACACAATGAAACAATGAAGCAACAGATTCAACTGCGTCAGTTTAACCACTATTTCTAACCAAATCTTACCTTGAAATTCAGTTAATTTACCCATTAATAATGAGGAAAATTACTTATTTTTACTGGGATTTTAAGGGGATAATTAATGAATTGTAATATATATATTATTTCTAATGGATTATATGCACGGTTCAAGGAGTTTTTAAAGGTGGAAACCAAAGGTGACTGTCCCTTTAAATTGTTAGAGAATGGCTGAATTTTAAGGGGTTTGGGTTTTGTCTTTTTAAATTAATGGAAAAAATAAGGGAACTCTTCTTAACATTGGTATGCTTCAGGGTTAAATTAAGGAGTAACTTGTAATATTTTAAGGGTTTCTTGTTTCATAGTGAACATAAGTATTAATAAACAATATCCAACCTCCATCCTATAATTTGTTTTCCTGATTTTTACATATCAACCTTTCACACAGAGAGCTAGAATGAAAATAACAAAATCTATATTTTATGTGATCTGAGATATTTAACAGACCCCGACAGCAGTCTAACTGATTGTGACTTACGCAGGCAGCCGTGAGGCCCCTGTCCCAGTCCGTAGTGTCCCTGTCTGCAGTTGTCGCAGCGCTCGCCCTCCACGTTGGCTTTGCAGCGACACTGGCCTGAGATCAGGCCGGCTAGCACATCGGTCCGCGGGTCACACAGTCCACCCTCAAGAGACCCGGTCGGGTCACAGTTACATGCTGTAGAGACATAAAGAATGACAATAATGAGACTGAGTGGACACACGTGGTTCCTACATCTGATGGTCATGTGATAAACATGTTTTCAGAGAATATAATATGTATTCTGTATGTTTATTTAACTTTGGGATGCATTTTAGGTCATGAAATCTCTCAGGACAACAAGATAATGTAGTTTTGACGACAGAAAGTGTAGTAATAAACTAACCTGTAGCATTATCTGTGGAAATTTTACTAGTTGGCTGGCTAAAACAGACACATGAGGGAAATATATGTGATTAAAAAATAAATTTTCCCTGAGGAATAGTTAAGAAATTCAACAGAAATAGGGAGAAATGAATCCACTTTGCTACAAACAACAAGGATATCTGATTTTGGACGAATCTGATTAAAAACTGTGTGAAATTTATTTCACATGGATGCTTTTAATCGATATTTGTTTTTTTGTTTTTACTAAATAAAAATGTACGTAAGATAAATGGAAATCTGCCCAGTAGATTCTCATATGTCTTACATAAAAGAAGAATAAGTTAGCCTGATGGAAAGAAAGGTCTGTAGTGTCAACAAAAATTCTTGGGGATCACAAATATACACAAACAAATTTCACTATCTGGTCAGTAAATTTTGAAATATTTTGCCCTTTCAGCCAAGAAAAACTGATAAATCTGTCCTCACTCGCTCCATCTACTCTCTCTACTTTCCTTACATGATGTTCAGAAACTAAAGACATAAAACAACATCATCAGCTTATCTTTCTAATAACATTACCGGTCCAGGAAGATATTCACGCGTGAGAATGGACAAGAGAACGAGAAAAGCCTCTCTGCAAAAGCGGTGTGTAATTTTAAAGATGAGTCTTGTAAAGGGGAAAAGAGGGCAAAGGGGGGAGACTGTGTTTCAAATTTTTACAGCATTACTTCCACTTGTACCCTGTACTTAGCAGGTAATTACAATCATGTCTACTTTCTGCTTTTCACTTCAAAGGCAAAACACAGTACAGCTCCAGATGGTGCTCGTCTGAAAAGAAACAGGAGGAGGACACCAACATGCATCTGAACAGACAAGTTTGTGTAATGAGTAGAGAGAGACGCGGTGGAGAAGCACCCAAGAGGGGTCAGAGGTTACGTGGAGGTGACTTACGCTCGCAGACGTTGGGGTCCCTCAGGTCTCGGTTCGGGTGCTGGTAGTAGAAGGGTCCGCACTGCTCGCACTGTCGGCCCACCGTGTTGTGTTGACAGTCGTCGCACACGCCTCCGCTCATGTTGCCGGTGGTCATGTACATGGCGAGGTCGAAGTGACAGGACGTGGCGTGGTGGTTGCACTCGCACTCTGCGAAAAGAAGAGGACAAAGAAGGATTTTACTTTTAAGTAAAGTAGACTTTACTCTTGTAAACTAAAGATTTATCATGTATTTCACATACTTATTATGTCATTGTTTTCATTTGTGTTATATAGAGGCTGCAACTAAGTATTTTAATTATCTTATGTTAATTAATTGTGTATAAAATGTAAAAAAAAGGTGAATAAAGTTTCCCAGATGTCTGTATTGTTGTTGTTATTTTGTGATAGCCAGCTGTGGCTCCATACTGTACCTAACGTACAGGTATGACAGTGGTATCAATCTCCCCATCAAACTCATCAAACAAAGAATGTGAATAAGCGTCTTCTCCCGAAATGTGAATAGAACAAAAGACAGAGAGTGAAGTGAACTTTTCGTGCATTAATCTTTGTGTTCTTACTCTTGCAGGCGTGGGTGTTTCGTCCCTCAGCAGGTCTCCAAGGCAAATCATGGTAAAAGTCTTGACAGTGCTCACAGTTCAGTCCCTCGGTGTTGTGGTTACATACACAGCGGCCATGGACCTACACACACACACACACACACACACACACACACACACACACACACACACACACACAAATTAAATTACCACCAATACCAGCCACATGTACTGTAGGATTGAGATCTAACAGTCCAACACACCAAAGCTTCATAAAGATTAAGAAAACTCTCTGAATCTTTTCTTTTTAGTATCAATAAGCCACATATAAAAAACAGTCTTTTGGTATGGAAGTTAATCCTTGGAGCTTTGGGAAAAGCTTGTGCAACAAAATAATCTCTACTCAAATGTCCATTAAGAAGCTTTTTGAGAGGGTGATTTGCAGTAAAAGACTATTAAATATTAAACGTTAGGAAAGCTCCATCAGCAGATTGAGTTACCAAGTTGTCATGAAATTACTTTTTTAATTATTTAATGTATTATACATATTTTTAAATATATATTGTATTATATTCCTATATTTTAACTTCTGCACTATTTTATGTCTTAGCTTCTAATTTTTACCTGATCTTATTTTGTATACATATTATTTGAGCAATGTTGGAGGGAGCCTGAGAATTAAGAATTTCGACTGCTTCACTGTAACTGTTGTGCAAACGACAATAAAATACTTGATTTCCACTCTGATAATGAGGAAACAGCTACTGAGTGGGAAATATTGTTCCAACTTCTGTTTCCAAGGTCAATGATTGAACTTTCAGTCTCATTTTTGGTCATTCCTATAAATTTTTGCTTTCGGTTAAATGAAATCAACATGAAAAATAAATAAATCCCTCAATCTTTCATGCTTTCTGTTCTCTGTGTGTTTGTGTTTGACGTACCATGCCCTCGGCTCCAGTCGGCGCTCCATCCATCGGGGCGCACTCGGAAGCGTGGCCGTAGCAGAAGCAGTTGCCGCGGACGACCAAATCGTAGAGGGAGTAGTAGTACTTCTCTGTCACCTCGTCGCGGGAGTCGAGCAGGTTGTCGCCCAGTGTGTGGAGCTTGATGAACTTCACCCGGAGGTTAGTGATCTTCAGCATGTCTGCACACACACACACACACACACACACACAGGAGATTAGAGCGTTCACATCTTCTTACAACTTTATTTAAGCAGGTAAAAAGGTTGTGAGATTTGCTCAGTGTCGTTTTTACAAGGCAAACCTCTCTTATGTGAAGTTTGTTGAAGTTTCTTGCAGAGTTTTCAGACCTGAGGGACGCCGCTGCTGTTCCTCACACACCCACAGCATTCGCCACATACCTACCATGAGGCCTCTGCATGTGTGTGTGAGTGTGTCTCAGTCTGGGTGGAGGTGAGTGTACAAAAGCCGAGTCGCTTCCACGTGTGAAATTCCATGTGGTTCTCTTCCTGTCTGACCTCTGACCCCCTGCAACTCTGCTCCAGGTAGCTGTTACCTGGACTGCAGATGAGTTACTAGAAATCATCTCAATACTGTGATGAGTTCGCTGGATCTTTCACACCAGGGAGGTGAGAGGTCAGAGGTCAGGTCAAATTAAACCCCTACGATGTGTTCATCATTCATCATTTCTGTGTAATTGTCAGTAAATTCACTGGAAATAATTATTTTTTATTAATTGACTTCAGTTAATTGCTAGTGTAACCAGCACAGCAGGAAACATACAGAACTGTTAAATATGTTGACTGGCAAACATATAATTAGACATGAATTAATATTTATTTGATTTTAAATCAAGCTTTCCTTTCAGGGATATTCTTATTTCCTTTATGATTAAAACTAAACTTTATTTAAAACTTCTTGGATATAATTAGTAGTCTACAAACCTGTAAAATAAAGGGTTAAATATTTCTCTGCTAATTATTGATTAACTACTAGATGTTTAACAGTATTCTGCACTACAACACTATACGACACTGTATTTATCTACAATCTTTAATTTTTTCTTGTGAATTACTGGATGATTTTACCTCAGACTTCAAATAAATCAGCT
Source organism: Dicentrarchus labrax (assembly GCF_905237075.1). Lineage (NCBI taxonomy): Eukaryota > Metazoa > Chordata > Actinopteri > Moronidae > Dicentrarchus > Dicentrarchus labrax. The sequence continues at coordinate 18,238,189 of NW_026136724.1, read as the reverse complement.
AAATTACTCTTTAGCCATTCACAACTTATACAACACATGCAACCTGTAATAAGCTGCCAATGAAAAGGAAATTTAGGCTTAGCTTACTCTGTATCCTCAGGCTGTAGGGGTCCTCAATCTTGAAGGCGGGGTCCAGCACCCGAAATATCACCTAAAAGACAGAAAATAGGAGAAAATAGGCAATTTTTCCTTTTACAGACATTCATATCAATAGATAAATCTTCATAAATATAAACAGAAAAGTCAGCAAGTGTTTGCAGAAAGAACCAGAGTCACAGTCACCTCTCCCTCGGTGGATGGTTCGATGTCTGAGTAACGGGAGTCGCAGAGGATTTCGTCCACTTTGAACAATGGCCCAGAGGACACGCCGGGGAAGGATGCTTCGCAGTCGTAGGCAAAGTAACGATAAACCTGCCACGTCTTCCCAAAGTCCATCGATCGCTCGATCACCATGGCAGCCGGCCGAAACGTCTGTCGACAGAGACGGACAGAGAGATCACTAAATCACTGGCAACAATGGTTTCTAATATACATTAAAGTTGCATTATTGCTTTAAATCATAGAGTTTTGTACTGTCAGATGTCAATGACTATTGATGCTTTGTTTGAGTCTCTGTGAATGATCAGGGAAACCAAAATGCAGTGGCATCTTATACTCAATAAGCTGTTAATGTCCTGACGAAGTGATGCTAAACTGATCAAATATATCAATACGTTGAGATGTATTAAATGAGCTCAAAGATCCCTGCAATGTCCGGGTTCTTTTCATGTACTTTTTCCTGGGGAATGAATGTTAACTGGTACGTTGCATGTCATTCCTTCACGCATTATCCATTATGTTGAACCAATGCTACATCTATAATACTCCATCCATGCATGCTGGCATGGTACTACTAATCTCTGATGAACACAATAAGTAATAAGAGGAAACCAGCTTTTGTTTTATCTGGATAACAGGTCGATTATCTCGCTAATTCAAGATAACGAAGCTCTTTTAAGCTTTTTCACGTCATTATCATCCTGTTTATCCCAGTTAATCACTCCTCTCTTGAAACCATCATTTCACACTCAAGTTTCTGTGTAAGTGATCTGGGAAACCAAATTCAAACACTCAAACACTAGTATATTTCCCTGCAGTTTTTCATCTAGGATCTCTGTTTGGTTTGGATACAGTAATAATAAACAGAACTTGAATATGAAGTAATGACATTACAGAAAGGGTGGAGCGGCTGTTAGAGAGGTGCTGATCTTTCCTGCCACCCAGTCCCAAAACAGAACAGGATACACATGGAAAGTGTGTCTATGGGTGTGTGTTTTGACTATGATGCAGAGTCACAATGTAAGTGAAAGGCAGTGAATCCAGCTGGCCACCATCATGGCCAACCATGTGACAGCAATGATTTTTACCGCACAGCTCCGAACTCATCCTCCACCTCCCTCCTTCTTTTCTTCCCACCGTTCTCTAGAGACCGGGAATGATTTCCCACATTCCTCCGCCACAGCTGTCCGACGCTGTGTTTATCTCTGTGCCATGAGTATGGGAGTATTAGTATGATATATGTGTGTGTGTGTGTGTGTGTGTGTGTGTGTGTGAGAGAGAGAGAGAGAGAGAGAACAGGCACCTTGAAGGTCATGATAAGGTGTGTGAAATGAAACTCGGCCTCCAGGTCCAGCTGAATGGTCACATTCTCGACACCTGCAGGTAAAAGGGAACTACAGTCAGACAGGATATTAACAATTAAATCTCTTTCTCGAACTGATTTCCATTCATAAAGAACACACCTCAGACAGACTCTCTCACAACAGTACTTAAATAAATATTTACAGACTCTTTCTGCACATGTTTATGCAGCCAGAGTCGAGCCGTGCCCACATACGGATCTAATCAATCTAAGCTCCGGTTCTGGATTGTGTTACACCAGCTAAGACTATAAAATCATCACCAAGTTAACGTGCTTTGCACAATTAAAACTAAAGAAATGGCTCATTTAGTAATGTGTTATTGGTTGCTAGTAAACATTTATAGCGGCGTGTAATCAAAAGGAATCAACTCTGCAAACACAAAGTCACTGTAGCATCCAAAAATGAGGTCAAACATATATTAAACTCAACTGCTAAACCTTTGTAAATGTAGGTATGACAGCTTTGTGAGCCATGCTAGCGCTGGCATGGTAACCAGACTGGTCTCCATCGGTCTTGGAGGCTGTTCAGTCTCTGCGCGGCTGTGTTTAATCGCTACAGTAAACTAGCTGCACACTTTAGTAACGTTATCTGTCCAGCAGGAAACAAATCGCCAAGAGTTTAGAGCACTCAGAAGACATATATTGACGTATTTTCTCCATAAAATATTATCAAGTTTCACCAAAATCTGTCTCATTTGTGGTCTGACAAACAGGAAATTCATCCAATCCAGTGCTGCATATTTCTATTTTCCTGGTTTCATCTAAAGTATGTTGGAAAAACGATGGACACACCCGACCCGGCAATGTTACGCTCAAACTCACTGGGTACTAGCGCCGACTGGTGGTATGTAGGCTTTATAGCGACTGATAAATCATCACACACATTTGCAGATCTCTCCCACAGAAGTGTAGCAAAAGTCAGGTGTAAAAAGACAACTGAAAGGCCCACCTGAGTTATAACTGATGCCTTGTCTTTCGCCATTAATATGTATGTTTATAGCTTTTTCTACACATCACAAAGTCAAAAGGCTTCTGAATACGTGTTTAGAGACCCTTTGCCAATCTGATTACGCACACACGGATTGTGGTCCAGTTACACAACTCTCCACTCACATTTGTAAATAGTTTTGCTACAATAATGGCCCCATACAGCTGGTGGCTTGGAAAGCCAAGATGGAACTGGAGGACTACTGCGAGGGAATTAGGAAATCCCAAGCAAAGCCATTGTATGTCTGCAGCTTCCTGCTAGTTTCCAAAGCCATCTGCACTGCTGGCCGCCGCTCCCTCCATGACTCACGCCTCTAACAGATTCCCACCACTCGTGAAGGAACAGTGTGTGCATGTGTGCAGCATGAATGAGGGCCGAGTCTGTACGGGGACTGACTGTTATGGGATTTCATTCAGGGCTCATATTTAGGATGTTGTGATGGTGATTGTCCACCAATTTTTAAGTCATGTAATTGAGATGTGTGCTGTTAATCAGGCAGATGAGCGTTTCTAGCGTCAGTGTTCAATTGATTGTTGTAACAGGTAAAACAAGCAACCAAATAAAGCAACAACAGAAAAGCATTTCATTCACTGTTTTTTTTAAAGTTTTAGTCTTTAAAGGTCCTTTTTTATTTTACCAATGTGGGCTGCTGGTCTATAAAATCCAAATACGAACATTTTTCTACATATTTGGAAACATACTAAGCTACAGGTGGACTGCATCTAAGTGCATATATTTATTTTGTGTAAATAATTTTGGTGATAACTGGGTTTGTTCTATTTAAATCAGCTTGCAATTGAACTCGCACTAGCATCTCCTAAATGGTCGGCTTCTTCACAAAAACAGTGCCATTAATATGGCATCTCATGTTGCAGTGAGTCTCATATGGAAAGAATTAATAATTTTATTGTCTTTCTGGAGAGTTTTCTGCTCATACTTGAACACACCTGGTTTCAAGGTGCATGTACTGTTTCTCATTCTCACTGCAGATTCCTCTGAACTCCCACTGTCTCATTACACACTTCCCTTTTTTTACCACTTTAAAAGGCCCGTGTGTGCTCAAGCGATGACACACATCTGTTTACTATCCGCACACCTGTTCTCCTCAGCACACCTGTAGCCCCCCCCTCCAAACAGGCCTGCTGTGATTGGCTGCAGCGAGAGTCTCTGTGATCTCCTCCTGTCTAGTCATTAGTGAGCCCAGTTCCCATGAGAACAGTGTCAGTGAGAGCTCACACGCTGCGCTGCTCTTCATTGATTACAAACCAGCAATGAACGGGAATTCTCTCTTTCTTTCAAGAACAAACACTTTGTTTTTTTCTTTCTTGTTTTTTTTTTTTGGCTCTCACCGTTCTCCGACTGCCACCAGGTCTTGAGGCGGTTGTGGGCGAAGGTGGTGACCACGTTCTCGATGGTGTGGCTGATGTGGTTGACGTCCTCGTCGTACATCTCCCTGGAGTCGCACACAAAACATTTCTTCTCCTCCTGATTGACAGAAAGCACAGAGAGTCACTTCACCCATATTACAAAAACACATATATTCTCTAGAACCTGCCAGGTGAACCCAGGTGATATGTCTGAGATTTCTGAAGATACCACTGTCTGATTAATCCGTCAAACAGGATATCAACAGTTTTCATATTGACTTTAAAGTCAAGGAATCCTTTAAAGGCAAAGACTTTTTGATTAATTAAGCTCCCCTATCTGACAGTCTGATGTATGAATCTACATGTGTAAGATAACTAACTGATTGCATGCCAACTACGGCTACAAATAATGATTATTTCTATTATTTTATACTCTCTTGCCCATCACTATTTCCCAGAGCCCAAGGTGACGTCTTCATATTGCTTTTTTTGTCCAAAAAACAATCCAAAACAAAAAATATATTCATTTTTTTGATCATAGAAGGCAAAGAAAAGCAGCAAAAATGGGGATTTTTTGAATTTTACATTGATCCACTAATTGATTCATGGGCCAGTTGTTTCAGCTCTAATGATAACTGTAACGTTTAATGGCGTAGTGACAATGGTTTGGCCCCTTGAAACTGGGGGTCCCGATTACCACTAGTGGTTGCCAAAGCTTCACCGGGGGTCAAGACCTCTCTCTTGATGTTAAGGGTCGAAAATATGAAGTATGTTCATATGGTAGCATGTCATTCATTTTTTTTAATGAAGAAAACAAAATTAAAGTAATATTTTAAAGTAAAAGTAAAAGTTTAGATTATTATTTAAGACATAAAGTAAATAAAATATCACATAATAAGGGCACGGTGAAGTCCTGAGTGTTCACTCTCTGTTTAAACAGCCTCGTCACGCATCAGAAAAATTAAAACAACCAAAGAACTAACAGGACAATTGTCAAGCAGCAGGAAAAATAAAACACTTAATATGTTATAAATAAGCCTATTAAGTTTGTAACAATACACAAAACAGACAGAATTGTATAAAAAGTTTCTAAAAATAAAAGGAAAACTCATCTTTGGACCTAACTAATGTGGTTAAATGGGAAAAAAAGTCTCTGCAGCCAGTTTCCAAACTATTGTGGAAATCCTTCCCAGAAGAGGATGTTATAGCAGCAGATTAATGGCCATGGATTAATCACATATGGGTTTTAAGATGTCCACATTAACAATGTATAGTATATATCATGTTGCCAGTTTATCTACGTCTGTGCTGTGTCTGTTTAATAATGTATTTACTATGTTTGTCAGCAGCGGGGGCCTCGCCTGCACGCCAGATGGTTTGGCATGCACGCAATATATACTCTGGTTCACACACGTACACACACTCTTAAATCTCACAGTATTGCAGCGTGTGAACAAACAACACAAGTTTCTCAATTTCACCGAGCCCCTGCCAACTATGTCTGTGTTGAAATGTGAGCAGAGTCTGGCTGAGTGGTTCCACTTAGCAGAGTTTGGTAGGAAAAAAATGTCGGCTACTTGAGGCTCAACTTCCTCCTCCTCATCTGCAGCTCATACTTGAGGGTTGTGCTCATCCTCAGGAAGCTCCGAGAGGCCCCACAGTGTGTCATAAGGACACCATTCACACAGCGAACTCCCCGAAGGGTGTTTGATAAAGGGAGAATATCCCCCTACCTCGCCCCCTGACCACATGCACACAGGGAAGGGATTGTCAGACACACAGCGCTTTTATTGTGGAGAGGAATGTCTGAACTCCCACTCGACAAGACGGCGAGCAGATACTGTACATGTGCGTGCTGTCACACACGCACACAATGTTATCTGAGGAGCTGAAACTATCTGTCAGTTGGTTAAAGCTGACTGAGAGACAGTTAATCTAAACTAAACAAGTCATTTTTTAAAGGAAAAATGCAAAAAAAGCCTCTTAAATGTGAGGATTTTGCTCCATTTTCTTTATTTTATAAGTCAATAAACTACACAGCTTTAGGGTTTTTGGAGTGTTGATCAGACAAAAACAAGAATTTGAAGATGTCGCATTGGGTTTTGGGAATTTATGATTCATTTTGTGACATTTTAAAGTCAATTATGGACAAAAGAATAATAATTAGTTACAGCTTAGTAACATAAAGTTGATTTTCATCATGTTTTAAATCAGCTTCCACTATAATCATACCAATGTCAGCTTGATGGACTCTTAAACATAACAAGGGAAACATCAACCGACCAAGAATTCATAAGCAGTAAGTTACTGCCATTAAAAATGACACGTACAAGGCCGGGAGTACTTCTACATTTTATATTACTTTAATGAATTCTGCAAAGATGAGCGAACTGACCCACTTTCTGTTATTTATTCCAACCAAGTGACAACAAATTCGACAACATACAAATCATTTCTTACATGATTTAGGCTATTTGTTCCAAATACTATGCTCTTGGCCAGGAGGGTAATTATTATGCATTGTTATGTCTCCAGCCTGGCTGATATTGTTAATATATAATTAATTAAAAACATTATTTGACTCCAGTTTCTCAGCAGTTTTCAATATGTTTACACACAGAGCTCATAATTGCATCAGGAAACGGATACAGACGCACTTTTAAACAAATATAAGCAAATTTAAACACTGAACTATCTGTATGAAGGTCTGATTGTCACTATTTACTGTTTAAGTTAGTAAAGATTAGTTGTTTTCAGACCTTTAATGAGTGTGGACTGAAACTTCTTACATTATTTTAAATTAAAATGTCAATTTGAAATGTTGCAGCAGTTGATTAATGTTGGTTTTAAAGTCTAATCTCATCATCATTCTTACATTTTCTTTCTTTAATGCCTTTTAAATCTAATCACGTGCAACTGTTTTTATAATGTTTTGCTCAAGTAGAGTCTTTCTCTGCCTTATAATGAGGTCTGATGCATTTCCTACGGTATGTGTGAAGGAATGCATGTAGTGTATGTGTGTAATGGAGGTTTCTTCATCCCATTGGAGGAAAAATGTGGTGTACTGACAATAATATATGCACTTATTTGTTCTCTTGCTTGTTCTACATGTTGTTTTCTGTCTCTTCAATCTTTCTTCTGCATATAAAGTGCTTTGCTATGTGTGTTAAATAATAAGATTATCCTTCCAAGCTCACGGAATACTGGAGCAGATACACAAATAAATCACCAGAAGTAAGTAATAACTTCTGAGAACTAAGAAGTAATTTATGTTATTTTAATATTGTGCTTTATCATGATTGTATTTATATAGATAGAAAACTTCTTTTATTAGCTTTATTATGCACAAAAACCTTTGATTTCAAGCAATAAAGTGATAGTTAAGAGCAGAAATGTGATATAAAGCTTCAGATTTCACAAAAATCTGCGTTTTAATCAACATTTTCCTCCACAGCTCACCCATTAGTTTACTGGCCAACAATCTCAGACAGTTTTATTTTCTGCCTGTTGCTCCAGGTTGGCAGCAGCAGCTCTTTTCTTACCTCCAGATGTCCGACGATGCAGAAGCGCTCCGGCTGCCTCAGGCCGCAGGTGGAGGAGGCGGTGAGCTTGTGCGCCCGGCCGATCAGCAGGTCACCTGTGGCCGGGTAGCAGCTGCCTTCGGTGCAGACATCCCCAAACTCTGGCAGCTGTGCCCCGACCCGACACCACAGGGCTGCTGGAGGAAGGAAAACACACCGCTGTCAGTCAGTGAGAGGACGCACAAAGTCCTAAAACGTGATCCTGGATCAGCCAGAACCGGATTGTGTGTGTGTTTTTAAACACAAATAAAACAGATAATCCTCCCTCAGAACAGTTCTTCTTTTCATTTGAATTATAAAACTCTGAAGGAAAGCAGGCCAGTTTAAATTAAAATCACATGGATTCTCCCTGTAGGCTGTGCACAAAGTTAGCTGTCAAACTTTCCTGCGGCAGCTTTCTTCTTTTTCTTATATTTTATTTCTTTTTTAAACCCAATATAATTTGCAGGAAAATGTGAATAAAGGAGTGAATAATGGTTTCCATGTGGCTTTCATTACATGTGTTGTTGCTGGAGACCTGAGAAGGAAGAATTTGGCAGCCACAGAAGATACAAAAAAACATTTTTACATGGAAAACATTTCAAAATAAAAACAAAAAACTCACCCAAAGTCGTTATAATGTGGATTATGAGCGACATATCCAAGTGTGGAGCATTGACAGCAGGTCTAATCGATGATGTTTATGGTCCTGCAGCTGAGAGAGAGTGTGTGTGTTTGAGCGTGTGTGAGAGTGTGTGTGTGAGTATGAAGCGTAAAGAGTCAGAGGGAGTTTTCTTGTGGAAGTGCGCGTTGTATGGTGGGTGGAAAGTACCACTGTAAGGATGAGCAGCTGTATGAAGGGTGGATAGAGCCACAGATACAGGAGAAGACTGGTGTGTGACAGTTATGTAATTAAATAAATATATATATATAGTGTAATAGCCACATAATTACATATACGGTAAAAGGTTTATGTTGTTATCACGTTATATAAGAAGGCCAGTATTATTTCAGTTTAGTGTATTATATGTGGAGTATGTTTCTATTGTTTATAAGTGCTTGAATACAGGTATATTTCTGTTTTTTGACAGGTGATTGTGCATTGTTGTGTTACTTATAATATCAGCTAAACTTAAATATGCTTAGAAAATATGGGCTTTTATTTATCACATTAAAAAAATACATAAATACCAACAAATGTTCAGCGTGTTTTGCTTGAAATATGACTTAAATGACAACAACTCATTAAACTCTGCATTAAGCAACGGGACAGATGAAGTGCTGCACAGCGTAAGAGGATGTAATGTTTGCTTTTAGTGGTTTGAGAACTGTTATTTCTGCCCTCCAACTCAAGATAAACAGCCAGTGAGGAACAGTGTGTAGAGATAAATGTATGACGACACTGCCTCTCTGTGCTGTCAGTGAGGAACTACAGCTCCAAACAAATTGTTCCTCATGTTTTCTAGCCCTTTCTCTTCATTTCACTCTTATTCTTTACCTACTTCTTTCATAATAACATTAGCTTTACAAACCGAGCTCCCCCACTGTGAGACACATTTACTCAAGTGCTTAAGTGAATTCAAGTGCTCTTGAATTAGCTGTAGAAATGCACAAATCTGAGAAGCAGGGCTGTTACATATGATGATCTTATAGAATATGATGCATGCACAGTTAAAAGTAGCACAAGCTTAATCATCTACAACAGTAATATTATATATAATATATATATAATAGTAAAACCTGAACAGGGGCCATTTTACTGCAGAATTAGTACCTTTCATTCTACTTCAGTAAGGTTTTGACTGCAGGACTTTCACTTGTATTAGGGGTATTTTCACAGTTTGATATTGCTACTCAAATAAAGGAGCTGAATACTTCTTCCACCACTGCTCTCTGTATATATATATTCATATGCTGCATGTAAATGAACCAAGATTAGAGAGAAAAGGTGAATATTTTTGGGTTAAAAAGTCTAAATGTGTCAAAAACGAAAAGCAACACAACCCTGTGAGTTGTTCAAATACTAATAAGAACAATATGAAGATGTGTAGTTAGGACCTTTCACTTACTCCTTATTGAATCTTTTCTAATTGAAACCACTGAACAAACAGCAGAGGTGTCATTTAAAACCTCTGTTTTGTTCTGTTCTTTTCTGTGGCGGCTCAGCACCACCGAAACAGCGTTTGATGAAAAATCCTCAGCATGTGGCCAGAAGTCATTTTCACTTCCTGCTGGAAACGCTGAGAACAATCAATTATATTCTGAAAGCCACTTTGCTTTACCCTGTAATTGAGGTGAATTTAGCCGAGAGGGCAGTTGTTGTTAGCCGTGTGTGTGTGTGTGTGTGTGTGTGTGTGTGTGTGTGTGTGTGTGTGTTCATGTGTGTGTCATGCATATGTGTGGGTGGGCATGAGTCATTTTAAGTTTGAAGGATGGTGAAATAGAAAAAGTACTTTGAGACTTAACGGAGGAACAGAGTCTGAATCATCGACCAATCACGGCTGAGAATCTGCTGAAAGTGGCTTCTGCACAAATTAAATTAAAAAAATAATGCACTGTAGTGACTAACACATCTTTTTTTGGTTATAACCTCTCTGATTTTATTACAGTTCCCCCAAAATCTCCAATTTTTCCTCCTATCTTGCTGTTTTTGAGGATTCTCTCGGGGGAATATAACAAAAAGTAAACCTACATTTAATTCATCTTATCACAGGAAACCGGATATTTTTTTATCCCACTGGAGGAAAAATGTGGTCTACTGACAATAATATATGCACTAATTTGTTCTCTTGCTTGTTCTACGTATTGCTTTCTGTCTCTTCAACCTTTCTTCTGCATGTAAAGTGCTTTGTAACGTGTGTTTGGGCAGTGTCACTGTTTCAAAATAATAAGATTATCCTTCAAAGTTCATGAAAAACTGGAGCAGATACACAAATAAATCACCAGAATTAGGTAATTTATGTCATTTTTAATTTTATGCTTTATCGTGATTTTTAAAAAAAGGTTTGGGACACGTATTAATATAGATAGGAAGCTATTTTTATTAGCTTTAAATCCTGGAGATTATGCACAAAAAACCTTTGATTTTAAGCAATAAAGTGAGAGTTAAGAGCAGAGATGTGTTATCAAGCTTCAAACTTCACAAAAATCTGCATTTTAATCAACATTTTCCACCACAGCTCACCCATGAGTTTACTGGCAAGCAATCATAGACAGTTTTTTTTTCATGGTGTTTGTTGTTGTAATACTAATTTCAACCACAAGAAGCTGAAGCACTCCACTACTGCATGCTCTAAATCAGGGGGTGCCCAGCCTTTTTACCCTCAGGAGGGCCAAAACTGAAACTTAACGGTGGTTGACGGGCTAAAAGCAAACACCTCTTGTATTGTTAAGATGCAAAATGGTACCAAGAACTGCCCGCAGTGCTCAGATTATGAAAAATAATTAGGAATTCTACATATTTAAAGAGCATTTTGTGCCTCACAAAAAAAGCAGCACTGCTCTAAAATCAAATAATTCGTCTTAAAATACATTTCCAGCAAAAAGAATAATGTCAGTCATTCTACATAACTTGTGTTTAGAGCGGATGGAGACATTAAAACTCACCTGTTCGGTCCTAGAACATGGGGGTTTAGTGGTGTATGTGAAATGAGTAATACAACAAAAAAACAAGAAAGATAAATATGATCCTGTTTTTTTACCCGCTCTTACATCGTAAACACAGGAAACATCAGAAAATGGGTCACCAAAGATGTTGTTTTTTAGCTAGTTGTTCAGCTATATACTGTTGAGGTTCACTTTCACAGCTCTTAATTGTGTTGTTTTCAGCCACAGCAGGCAGTTTTGTTTTTCAGCTCTAAAAATGGCAGAGTTAGCAACGAGCTGCTAAACACAGTGGAGCGTTTAGCAGTTAAAGAGGCAGATAATCCCCCACAGGAGTTGGTGGAGACCAAAAACAGAGCTAAAAGAGTTTCCACTTGCCCTAAAGTGGCCTAATAAATCAGTTAATGCAGCTTTAACTTTGTGTTTCCAGTCCAAAAGGTGTCATTCTGAGCATGTCCGGCCTTTTGTGGTTCATGTTGTCTGTTGTCAACCAAAAATGAAACTTTGAAGGCTCTCCTGTTAGGAAACACATCCAGTCTTGTTGGAGCCAATTACAGATCCTAACACTTTTCTTTGAGATTTTCAGCATGTTTATTTATAAATCATTATACCAGCACAGTAAAAAAAATCAGCTGGCTCAATATGTACAATTAAAAAAAAAATGTGTGTGAGGAGCCAAACAAACAATCACTTCACTGGAGGCGTCAGGTTTTTTTTCTTTTGTACAGAGCTCGATAATGATGTGTTTCCAACTTCTGACTTCCCACGTCTGCCAGTGAACGATGACAATCAATCCCACCCTAATATGTTTGCTTTGAGGAGAACGTTTAAGGAAACAGTACGTACAGTTTCTTCACCTTTAGTGTACAACTTAAAGCCAGTTAGAGCCCATCTGTGAGTCAATAATATGGTTCCTGTATCGGCTTTTCACTGATATATATATATAAAGAATATTTTATAGTGAGCAGAGGTAGTTTCAGGTATCTGTATTTATTTTTCTTTATCTTTTACTCCCTTCATTTTTACACAAATATCTGTACTTTCTACTCCTTAAATTTTCAAAACAGGCTAATTTCTTTAGTTTTAATGCACTTGAGGGGAATCATTAACTATTATTACTATTATTTTGCATCACTGCACGTCTTCCCAGCATCAAAACCAGGCGTAACAAGATGAAAAACTAGAGACTACATCAGTTAGTTTTGCACAGAAACCGCCAGTAGAAATGTCCTTCAGAGAAAGAATACTTGTTTACTTTTACTTGAGTAAAGAATGTGTGTTCTTTTGCCACCTCTGATAATATGTGTTTCTAATAATAGTGTTATAAACAACATACTGACTCTTTTCACTCACTAAAATACTGACCAATCTGTATTTTCTCTTCAGTTTCTCCCCCTTTTAAGTGCAAACTGCAGCATAAATGAGCCAATTGTTAATTGCTGAACATCCATCTCTCTCTGTCTCTTCGGGTTCAGTCACACGAGGGAATTTGTGTTCTCACAGGATTTGGGGAAGTTGCCTGGTGATGTTACTCTAATTGTAGTCTTCCTATAGCTGGTGGTCTGCTTATTGATCTAGAGACAGAAACCAAAACTTTACTGTCAGCAGAGTCTGGCTGACATAACATAAAGTACAGTATTTTTTGCGTCCTGTTAATCACGTGTCTCGCACTATTAATATACACCAAGACACAGAAAACAGGGACACCTACAGTAAAGTTTGTAATAACAGAAACTTTCTTTTTGGACAGAAGCAGAAATTATGTGATATTTTATGTCAAACAATAAAGTTATACATTGGAAAAGAAAACATTTCTAGCAAAACTGACCATGGAATAAGACACCAAGGTGCTCTAACATTAAAAACAGCATTATTTTACTTTGGAAAACAGCTTATAGGTCCATATAGACACAACAGCACACACAAGAAACGGGACAAAGAAAAACAAAATCATAATAATCATAATAGGAATAATAATAATAAATAAATAATAAAATTACATGATTTGATGTACAATTTCTGTGTTTTAACAGTTTTCCACTTCTTTTTACTTGAGTTTGATTTTTTTGTGGCACATTCTGAACAAAAACACCAAATTCTTACACCAGGCTGCAGGAAACTTTCCAGAAACGTGTGCAATTGTAGACAAACAAACACTTAATACACTGTATGCATGCATAACTGGAATCAAAAAAGCATAAACTTCTCACAATATCTGTTAACCTAAAGTTAAAAGTTGAAATGTTTTGTCTGTGAGACGTACATTTGTGTTGGTAGAACAGTTTCGTTATCAGTCATATAGTATCAATAACTCACTAAACTAACTAAAACTGTTGTTTTATACATATATATTCATCCTGTATGTATTCTTTCACATACTTGTATGTATTTAATAGTTTTCTACTTATCTTTGTTGAGTTTTGTTGTCCTTGTTTCTTTTATTCCTGCTATGTGCAACACTGAGAGAGTCAAATTCCTTGTTTGTGCACACATACTTGACCAATAAAGCTGATTCAGATTCTGAAGTTTGTTTTTCTTCAGCTCTACTGCACATTTAAAAAACAAACAAACAAAAAAAACACTAAAAAACCCCAAAACAGTTCCTCTGCCCTCCTTCCCTTCTCCCTCTCTCTCCCCTAATCCCACTCAAATCCACTTCTGCTGGATTTGGGCAAAAAAAAATGCTCCAATTAAATCGATTCTAGCGGACTTTGATCTACTTTCTTCAGATTGTGCCGAGATTTCAAAGCACGAGACACACACACACACACACACACACACACACACACACACACACACACACACACACACACACACACACACACACACACACACACACACACACACACACACAGAGAGAAGAGGCTCTGCTCCCTCAACAGCATGAGTGAACACACTTTGCTTTCCTCTCTCTCTCTTCCTCCTCCCTCTCCTCCTCTCTCTTCTTGGCGTCATTTTAATCCTCCCTCCATGCTGAGAGGTACAGTAGATACCCACAGAGTGGAGAGCAGGGTAGAAAGAGAAAAAGGAATACGGAAAGGACAATTTTCTCCTTATTTCTTCGTACCTGTCACTCCTTCTTTCTCTCTCTCGTTATTTCCTTCTCCTCCCTCTGAGGTTTTTCTTTATAGAGTCAGATGAGAGATGGGATGTGGAAATTCCTCCCCAACGACCGCCACCAACAACAACAGCAGCAGCACTGCAGGTGAGAAACACACATTTTTGAGAGATAATAGTAGATAATATAACATAATTAAAGTCTCTTCTCTCTCTATTTATGCGTTTTTTTAGGTTATTTTAGCAACTTTTTCTGTCATATAATGCTGTTTAAGGCCCAGCCAGTCATTGCTTTTATAGATTATGTTGCAGGTAAACACATAAAGTGGACGTTCTTCATATGTTTATGTGTTTACAGTGTATTCTTTTAGGGGATGGGCTGCCTAAATTAAAACAAAAAAGGACTATTTCTGCTTGTTACACCCTTACAATAACATTTTCAGCATTAAGTATTTAGAGGTTTACTGCATTGCTGGACTGCCACACTGCTTTTAAAACACTTGTTGTACTTTGGACCTGGATTATTTGCAAGACTGTATTTTAAAGTGACTAAAGAAAATAATAAGAGTCTAATATCCTGACACATATATTACATATTTATGTCAGTGTAACCTTTCGTGGCCCTAGCCGACTGCTAGTGTCCCTCGTTAAGTACTTTGAGGTACTTTACTTGAATATTTCCATTTTATGTAACTTTTCTACATCTCAGAGGCAAATACTGTACATTTTAACGCCCACTACATTTGTCTGATAGCTTTAGTTAGTTAGTTAGTTTATAATGAGTAAGTTTGTAAAATAAAGCTAAAAAATAGTGAGAAATGTTGTCACAATTAACCAAAGTGACAATTTCAACAGTTCAATTCTCAAAATTATTAAAATTAACATAAATTTGCATGAAAAAAAAACAAAACAGTCAAAACAGTTGCCAATTATTTTTTGTTTAATGTGTTTTGTGCAAAATTCTCAATTTGTAAAGTAACTAAAGCTGCCAGATAATGTAACGGAGTAAAAAAATACAACACTTCACACTGGTATATTCATTAGGTTTCTGTTTTTTTATTGTTTCTTGTCTGTACTACTGTTGTGTTACAGCAGCCAGCGTTTGGACGATAGCAGGAGACATTTATAAAGATGAATGTTACAGATTATTAGTTTAACAGAGTCAATAAAGTCATTTTAAAGCAATTTGCCGCCGATTGATCTCATTCCTCTCTCTGTTTGTGACCTCAGGTCGCGCTGAGTCTTCATCAAAGGTGTAAGTTAATTTACACCTTTAACACACACACACACACACACACACACACACACACACACACACACACACACACACACACACACACACACACACACACAGTCTGATATTAGAACATGTCAGTGTTGTTTGACCTTTCTCTGATGTTTTCAGTGGGTTTTAATGTGTGTGTGTGTGTGTGTGTGTGTGTGTGTGTGTTGACAGATCAGAGGAGTCTGTGCCAGAAGACGACAAATGGCAGTGAGTCACTTCATAGATATTCACTGCACACATATACTGTCTATATCTATATATACATATATATCATATATATATGTTACTATCATAGAATATATTTATAAACCTGAATGACATTTGTGCCTGTGTGTGTTAGCTGATGTGTGTTTGTGTGTATGTAGGAACTATGGAGGTGTGTATGTGGGTTTTCCTGCAGACCTGAGCAACATTCCTCAAGTACAGATAGGATCACTCAGAGGTAGACGCACACACAGCACACGCCACACACACACACACACACACACACACACACACACACACACACACACACACACACACACACACGTTTCCATCACTTCAAAACACATTACATTGATTTTCATTAATTTCCTAACCCTAACACCCAACCGCTAACCCCAAACCTACGTCTTCACCCTCAGTTTTTATGTTAACATTTACATATTATTACACTTTTGCACACACTAACTGGTCAAAGAACAAAAAATTGACAGAAAATAAAACAAACAAATCTAAATATTGTCCAGTCCAGACCTGAAGAGCAAACATCAGCTCAAAGTACAAATGAAAATACTCACATACAAGTGATTTAAGAAGATTTGTCACCAACTTTCTCGTACTTAGAATGAATGAAGTTCAATGAAGAGTGTATAACTATAACTACAATTATTAATAATTATAATGCCTTAATCTCAATGCAGTTTAAATAAGATACAGTAATAATCTAAAATACCTAATATATAACTAAAACAAATGCAAAATGAACAATTAGTTGACCATATATTTCAGTAGGTGAAATGATAAATGTAATTTTAACCCTTAAAGATCGCAGCCTCGGTTATATTGTACCACTATTTAACAATATATGCCAAAAAACGTACAAAAACTAAATTTCTTTGTATTTTTATACGAAAATTCGATAATTCGACATCCTGGTACTTTATCGTCAGCACTGGACGCTGCTTTCAGTCCTGGTCTCGGTTCAGAGAGTCAGCTAATAATAATAGTTATCCACAATAAATATCCACAATAAACAGATAAACAGTCTGTTTCATAATAGTTATAAATGGGGGGGTGAAACTTTTTTTAATGTTGCAGTACCATTAATGGCCACTGGGACAAATTGGCATCATTTGGTGTGAGGCAGCATGCTTACGTGCGAGTATACATATCCAATTCCTAATAACCTCCCACACACACACACACACACACACACACACACACACACACACACACACACACACACACAATTTCCTGTTGCGTCTCCTGGGTCAGGAGAGCATGGGAGAGAGAAAACACTGACGATCACTGCATGTGTTTGTGTGTTTTGTGACCCTAACATGTGCGTGTATATGTACATTTTATGAGTTTTATTTTAGTTGTTTGTGCTTTAAGTTAGTTTAATAAAATTGTTGATGTGTGTGTGTGTGTGTGTGTGTTAATTAATGAAACTGTCCTCCACAGAGAATGAGAGAGACTCCCTCAGGAAGCCGCTGTGGGGGAACGGACTCTAATTTTTAATGAATAGCCAGGTCTGTGCTTGTTTCTGTGCGTGTCACGACCTCCTTCAGCTTCCCTCCTGCCTTTTTTCATTAACGAGAGCTATGATGTCATTTTAGCATTTAAAAAGAATATATATATAAGTCGTATATATCTTTAAAGCAAACATGTTTTAATATATGTATCTGGAAAATAAAATTGCTTTGTTTTTAATGGTTTTCATTCCAGATACATAATATTTGTGTATTTTCTCTACATTTAGCTTTTTATTGTGAAGTACTACTTTTTCCAGCCTCTAAAAATCCCTCAAAAGCAAGTTGAAGTCAGTTTTGATACCACACTGATAAAAAATGTGCTTTTTTAATGCGCTTATGTGTCAGTTTTAATCAGTTAAATGCAAATATTCCTTGGAAACTAACCTCACTTACTTACTTAAGGTGCTACAGAGGAATGATACGGCAGGAGGGAGTATGTCCAGTGAGAAGAAGAGGAAGAAGAAGCCCTCCAGGTGGTCTTCAGGTCCACAGTGTTGTCATCAGGAACCCAACCAAATCTCAAATGGGAAAACAGCAGCACCCGGTGGAGCCAATCTTCCCTCCCAGCGTCCCCCTGTAAGGACTTTACAGGTTCTGACTGACCTTGTTGTGTCGACCGGCTGCTTTCAGACTTTTTTGTGCTTCTTGTGGAAGCAGATGTCAAACGTGGACTCGTGAACCATCTCCAACCCACGATGGATTCCACTGGGGCGCCACTCGATTTGGCCTTTTTTTTCGTGGCATGCTGCATGTTGTGTAGCTGCTTAATGAAGTGCCAGCAGCAGGTGTTACAGTGAATGCCTATCAGCTGATTAGCACAGAATGGCTGAGTGAGAGGCCGAAGCAGTGCTGTAAGCTCTCCTTGTTGTTAATTTAAGGTCTGAAAAAGGGTGAATATTAAACAGGACTACATGTAAAAATACATTAAAATGGTAAATCCGGTGATCTTCAGTCAACAAATCCCATAAAAATACCAAAACCAACAATACACTGATGCAACTAATATGCATTAATCCAAAGCACAACACACAGTTGTTTATTTTGTCCTCCTGCCCCAAATACTCACTAGAGCACCAAATGTGGATTCATCCGCTGCTTCAAATAGTCCCTAGCAAATGTGCTTTTTCCCCTTATTTGAGTAATGTTTGCTAAAAACTAGTTACCAGCTGTTTTAGGAAACTCCAGAGACATTTTTCTTTATTAAATCATATATTTTTTACCCTTTTTTAAAAGATTTACATCCCTGAGAGTCCTCGAGAGACAGATCATTGTTTTGTTGCTGGTTTTGGTCTTTTAATATGATTTGCTGACAATAAAAATAAGGATTTATAGCCAACAATATGATTTAAACTCTCATTTAGGTCAACTATCATGTCCTATATATGTCCTAAGATCAATTTTAAGCAAGCTACGTGAGGGACATCTTGCTTTATTTCTTCTTAAAAACAGCTTTACAGTATAAAAGTAATAAAAGGCAGGAACTCACCTGTAGTTTGGTTTCGCTTGTAATGAAAAACCTGCAGACTCTCGGCCCCTCAAGGACCGCACAGTAAATGGCTCCTGCAGCGAGATGACGTCAAGTGAATCTTTGTGAGTCTCCCGAGGGCGTTTACACGGATGAGAAATGAAAGCTGCAGTGTATGTAGTGTTCAACCTTCGAGCTCAAGGTTTTCTTAGGAAGCTGCTAAAAGTAAAGCCGTTCACATGCATGTGGGCTACCTGATATAAGTGGAGGAAGAGGGGTTAAAACTCAGGATTGTGCTGATTGCTGCTGGAGGAAGTTGCCAAAATCGAGACACACATCTAAGCATTTGACGCCGGCTCGGGTGTTTCTTAATTTTAAATTTTCTTTAATAGTTTGTGAGTAATAGTCCGTTTAAATTCAGCCAAATAAGCCATACTCTCTAATTTAACTCAAAAGTCTTCAGGTTGTAGCAAAGCAATTATCAGGACACGAGTCACACCGATCCTCGTCTGCTGCTCTACATGATTAACAATCACTTGAGTTATTGTATGAAAAATACCGGATAAATGAAGCACAGGGAATCTCTGCACACTCGATTCCACTGTCTCCACACGGATGTATTTTTGGGCTCATCATATTATATGAGTGAAAAATGGAGGAAGGAAAATATGAAAATGAAGTGGTTTATGACTTTTAATGGAACAATAACTTAACTAAACTAAAGAAAGTTGATTTTGTTTGTAAGAACAATGTAATCAAACTTGCTTTAAAACCAAAATGAACCAGTTTTTCATAAATTGTGTGAATTAAAAGAGTAATCCACCAATTTAAGCATTGTTGGATAACGTACAGTTAAAATAAATAAAGGATCCAAATCAATCGCAGCAGAACCAGCAACGTCTTCGTTTTTTATTCTTCTTCCTTGTCGCCTACATTACCCACAGTGCAACTCGAAAGGCTGTATACAGCAGTGGTACTCCAACACCTGTAAACAGAGCCCCCCCCTTTAAGTAAATGATGTGCTGTTTGTTCATTTGTGCTGCTTCAGTAATTATCTCCTCAGGTGGATTCACTGTGTCTGTAAATATCTTTGTTTTTTTGTGTCTTTATGTTTGTTATTTTTTAGTAAAATCTATTTCTCTGAATGCTGCTGTGATGTTTTGTTTGTCACAAATAGGCAAAATGAGGTTTGATTATTTGTTTTAACTAGTTAGAAGAAAAAATAATGAAAACAAATACTAGTGGGAGAAGATTAAGGTCATATTAAACAGAATAATTTGAGTTTTGGAGACTTAATTAGGTAGCCAATATTAGCAGATGCGATATACTGTATTGGTATTGGCACATCTGGGGCTGATCAATAACAAGAAGCTGCTGTACAGACATTATTTGAGATATATGATGTTTTTCAACTGTAAAATACCCACTTACATATCTTGGTAAATACTAGTATTAACAAATTTAAAGAATCTTTTTCAAAAAAATAGCTTTGGACAAAAGAGTCTAATGTTTTATAGTTTAAATTAAATGTGGGTCAATATATTGGTTTCCAAATTGTTTAACTCAAATATTGATACATGTCGGCCTCAAAAATCCAACCACAGACCTGAATGGGTGTTTGGGTTTCTGGAGGTTTAGGAATATTTTAGTCCTTTGGGCTTTTTTGGAGGATTGTTGCAGCCTAAAATGCCTGAATTCACAGCAGCTTTTCTAAAATATTTGATATTTTTGCCAATAAAACTGAGAGAGAAAGAGAAAATTCCAATTAAAATTGCCTTTTTTGGTACAATTCATCCTGTGCGAGTAAAATAGCTTCTTATTTAGTGGTATGGTGTTTGGTTGCAAACATTGCAGCTTCCTGGAGGGACTAAAAAGAGGTTTTTTTATTAGTATAAAGTCAAACTAATCATTGATCTTCACTTTAAAGGCTAAACAACAATGTTCAGTTGAAATAAAACTTTTTTTATTTGAAACAAAAGTTCTGCTTCGATACAAAAATGCTTGACAAAAAACACTGATCCACTTCACAATGAAGAAGCAGAACAAACCACAAACTGCCAACAAAGAGGGAGAGTCAGCCGTTAAGTGCACAGGTGCATTGGTACATGTGAGCCACGGGTGAACTTAAAGTGCATAGGAATGAACCGTGTGTGTGTGTTTCTGTTGCTTTACGTAGTTAAGTGAGGTTTGTGTGGTTTAGAGGTTCGACTGAAGCTTGTAAAGGCACGAGAGGTATTATAGAAGCTCTATAACGTACAAAGCTGCGTAGATTCAAGCTGAACGTCTGGAAGAACAGAGACTCATTCACTATAAAGCTCACAGCCTGAACAGTGAGCGACTCTCACTTTCATGTTGTACCCATTTGTATTGCGAGGACATTAATTATCGGCCTGTCCACAACCTTTAACCTTACTGTGGACCAATAGAAGGAATGTGGCTCACCAAAAACGTCCCTTTAACGTTACTTTCAGTCTCGCTTTCTGATCACATCCTCTCCTGACGCCAGCTTCCTGTACAACTGCGACAATTCATCAGGTCGTGGCGTTTTCGACTCCGGCGTGCAGGGAATATCGTAATCCGACGACACCTGAGACTCCGACAGCTCCTTCTGGTCGTTGCTCTCCTCCTGAGCCACAGTACTGGGCCTCTTGTCTCCTTGTTCCCGCCCCCCCTGCTCTGGTTGGAGAATCAAGGTGTCAGGTAAACACGAGTCCAGGTTCTGGGAGGAATGATTTGACAGAGAGGCAGACAGGGTGAGACTGAAGTTTTCGTCGTTGTCGGGGGTTTCTCCTTCGTCGCTGAACAGCTCCGGGGTCTGTGAACCTGTCAGTCTGGAAGGGGCGGGGCTCGGGACAGAGCAGCAGGATTGTAATTGGCTGTTGAGGCTGTTCTGGCTGTCTGTCAGCGTGTCTGTGGTGAAGAAATCCTCCCATTTTGGAGGATTAGGGGAACCAGGTACCTCAGTGTCCTTTTTCTCAGGTTCTTTATTCCTCTCGCTTTCCTTTATCGCCCCAGTCTCCTCCTTCGTCAGCTTTGTATCCCCCTTTTCCGCGTTCTCCTCCTCCTCCTGCTGATCCTCATCTTCCTCTTCATCATTGGACTCAGTGCAGTCCACGAAGTTGCGTGCAACAGGCTGCGCGTCTGTGACCGCGAGAGGTAAAGACTCCTCCACGGGCACAGGGGGCGCTGTTTTCTGAGGACTCTCAGCGTTCGCTAAGTTAAAAGAAAATGAACAATTAAGTAAAAGAAAAACAATAATTAAAAGGAAATAAATGAAGAGAAGTTAGAATGTTTATGCACCGTTTTTTAGTTCTTGGTTCAGCCCCATCTTCTTCCTCACTGGTTCCAGGTCCAACCCGTCAAACAGCTCGTCATCACTGTCTGAATCTGAGCAGAGAACAAGAGACAGTTAATACTTTAATTAAATAAACTACCCATCCTCAGCACTACGAGCAGTGGGCAGCTACTGTACGGTGCCCCGGGGACCAGCTCTACATCTCAGCCAGTGCTTTGGTCGAGGGCACCGGGGAAAACACGGGGAGAACATGCAAACACACAGAAACTCACACCCGGGACATTCTGCACTAACAACTGAACCACCATGCTGACATGCTAACAAGTGATTAAGCGGTTTGTTAATATACAGAGCGGATACTGATTATTAAATATCTTCCTCTAAAATATCAATTGAAATTACAGAACAACTGAAATTACTACCTTAAATATACTCCTGATCTGAATCAATTTCACCTTTAAGTTGTATGCATCTGGTTTACAGCAATTGAACACTGGCACAAAATACCAGAAAATGCAATCCAACTAATGAAATGAGTTCTTGGTATTCCCTGTTCACTTACATTGTCCTGACAAACCAACATAGCTTGTTGGGAAGTGCTGAAAAGGCAACACACACTATATTGAATAAAAATCTAATGAAAAATATGATTTTAAAAAGTGTGTGCATACTGTTTGATGTTTGTGTGTAACACTGTAGTATATTGTGATCATTTTTGTGGTATTAATTTTTCTTTATGTAATTAAAAAAGCTATAGGAAGTAGCTATTGTAGTTATTAGTATATATAGTACAGTTATGGACACCTTAAATGTTATATTTTTAAAATGTATTATTATGGATTCAAATGAAAAAACACTCAAACAGCTCAGGTATGTACAATATGATTACAACATGTAATCAAAACGAGTTGAAAAAGTCTCACAGAATTAATCTCAAACCAGTCAGAAAACAGACGTATGGATTATACAACCTAGGGTAGCAGGCAAAGTTAAAACAGAGCTTCAAAAACTGAAACACCAGGACGGAAAGTGAAACTGTGAATGCAAACCCTTCTGCAGCTTCGTTAACTTCCATGCAATAGCTTATCAAACCAACGACGGCCGGACATCTGTTGACCTACTGTAGAGTACAGAGCTATCCATCACCTGGGCGGGATCCAGCCTCAGAGGCATCGAGGGGCTTGAAAAGCACGTGAGGCCTCTTCAGCTGTGTATCGTGGCTTGTCTGTTTGAAGATCGGGGGCTTGTTCATCTCTAACTTAGATCCCTGTTTGTCCGTGTATACACGAAGAGGTTGTGGACTGTTTTGGGGCTGCAACTAACAACTAATTTCTGTTCCATAAAATATGCGAAGATAGTGAAAAACGTTGATCACTGCTTCCAAAAGCCCAAGGTGACGTCCTCAAATGTCTTGTTTTGTCCACAACTAAAAGATATTCAGTTTACAGTCAGAGAGGACTAAAAAAAACAAACAGAGGCGGAAATCAGAGAATTTTCTCTGGTAAAATGACTCAAAACAATGAATCAATAATCAAAATAGATGGTGACTAATTTAATAGTTGACAACTAATCGATTAATCGTTGCAGTTCTAGACTGTTTTGCTCTAAAAGTATGACTTAAGGAGACCTTGTTTGTTGCCAACCGGCTGAGTGCGCCCTCTGGTGGAGCTAATATATTAATTAATTTATAAATGATATTAACTCATCCTTATATCAAATGTGTGGCACAGTACCTGGCCCACCTGTGTATGATGTAAACAGTGCTTCTTCTATTTAATTCCAAATTAAATTTTGTTTTGTTGCCCACCAAAACAAAAAAAAAGAACTCCCAACTTCTAAACAGAAAATGAATCCTAGCAAACAATATGTACAAACAGTACAGTAGAAGATTGAGCTAGTTTATGTTTCAGATTCCACATGGTGACCTGTAAAAAACTACGGAGGAAGTTACAGATGAGTTACAGCGCAGACCACCTGTTGTGGTAACGTGTGTGTGTGTGTTTGTGTCTCACCGTATGTATGTCGCTCCACCTTACTGCGCTTGAGGACTCCCAGGGGTTTGTATATGAACGCTGCTCCATCCGACTGGTTCCTGCACATCAGCTTCAACCTGCTCAAACACACAGCGTCAACGGATTTTAAAACAGTGCTATCACAGATTAAATGTTATTATTATTAATGTTTTTAAATGTATCCTCCCTCAGCACAAGGCTTGTATAATGTTTCTATAAAAAATTATAAACTATCTGGTTGGATTTACTCTATTAGGGTTGCAACTAAGTGATAAAGGTAGTGAAACTTAAAAGCTGAAACAAGGGAACATTTGATATCTTTGGTTGAAAAATAAATTGCAGATTAAATTTCTGTTAACTTTAAGACTTCATAGTCAACATAACATGTTTTGCTAGAGGAGTAAATAAGAGTAAGAAAACGAAAAACTTTGCGAAAATGTTGCTTGCAAGCTAAATTAATCAAGAATTAATAAAACTTGACTCACATCTGTGTAACCTCGGTCAGTGTCCGACCAATAGGAATAACGCTGGGGTAGATGTTGACTGGCCGGAGGTACGAGAGAAAGTCTTTAAGCTGAAATTAGAGGAACTGTGAGTATCAATATATGTATTTAAAGTATATAAACTAACCGTAGCAGAACTGATTCTCAATAAAAGCTTTTATTAAACTCATTTATGTAACAAATTACTACACTGTCAGTGTCTAACCGCAGTCACATAAATCTGGTTTAATCATTTAAATGAAATAAATGAAGTACCTCTGAGTAGGAGGAGTGGAAACTGAAGCAGGCTCTGTAGGAACTCGCTCCTGTTCTGGAAAAACAACAAAAAGACATATTTAGCACACATGAACCAAAAAAACAAGCAGGTAAAATAAATGTTTAATAGTTTAATAGAGCCCGAGACGTTTGAACCTGCTCTTACTTTATGATCACGTTGGTTTTCCTCATTCTCTCTCCGAACCACATGGTGGACGGTTTGATGCTAATGATGCGAAGAGGAGTCCCGTCAGAGGCTGTGCAGCCACACGGCAGCCGGCTGCCTTGGAAAAACTCCTCGTCCTACACACATAAACACAATTCACGAGCGCACACACACACAAACCAGGGCTTAATGAGTGAACTGACAAAGGACAATGACACTTTAGTTTATACTCAAACTTGACACAATATACGACATTTTAAGCTTTTTTGGATCTAAATAAAATAAATGCAATGACAGCCCCATAGGGATGGCACTGTTTGGATTTTAATGATAATATGACTCATCAATACCCTTATTGGTTACAAGAATAAATTCAGAGCTGGATTAGAAATTATTTATATTTTAAGTTACCAAAGAAACTCAATAATACTGAAACTAATCTAAAATCTACAACTTGTAGAGGAAGGCGCAGCCATCTCAGCCAAAATGTCTACAACAATTCGCCAAATTTTAGGATAGACTAGATTAGTTTACGGTAAATTAATAACACAGTGTGTGTGTGTGTGTGTGTGTGTGTGTGTGTGAGAGACATAAAGTGGGACCTTAGGGTGTCGACATGCATGGATCTGTGTCCTGCGGTCAGTCGTCACGTAGCTCAGGATCTCTGGCATCTTCTTGAACATCGCCAGACTCCTGACATGGATCTGAGAGTATAATTAAACATTATATGTGAACATTTGATTGTCCTGTAGCAGGAGATGCTGTATGGATGTGTGCATGAAAGGACATATATATATTATAGTAGAGAAGCGTGTGTATTACCTGTGTGTTGAACTCCTCTCCCAGGTTGGTAAACAGGTACTCGTATCCATACGCAGCTTTACAGTTGAGCCACACAACATGATATGGACTCTGACTGATCCAGTTTCCAACAAGCTCCAAGATACCGTTCAGACAGACCTCCTGCACACACACACACACACACACACTAATATTATATTCTATAAACAGTCCAAAAGATATTAATTTACAACTGTAGTAAAATCAGGAAAACACATATCTGAGGAGCCTGAAACAGAGGATTTTGGCATCTTTTTGTTTACACTCCAGTTGTAAAGTCAACCACATGCTACTGAATTTACTGAATCAATTTCATTTGATATTCCACAGCCATTAAATCCTGTTCCCTTCCCAAAAAAACGTACCCGAGTAGGAATTTTGTAGAATCGTGGGTCATAGAAAGTGGAGTCCAGATAAATACTCTGAATATCCTTCACTCTGTATGTGAAACAGGGAAACACAGGATCAGCTGTTATTTAAAACTGTGATAAAGCAAATGAAAGCTGTTGAGCGTAAGAGCTGAAAGCAGCAAATACCTTATCAGACTACTAATCTGTGACTTTTCTGAATAAATTACCAAATTCCTGAGCATTTACGGTACTCTCTGGTTCTCCAGAACTTGATGTCTTTTGATGAGACAGAAAACAGTGAAGATGTTCATTCGGACCGACCTGCTGCCCGAGTGCAGATGTTCTATCCTCGAGGCGTCTCCGGCGGCCAACCTGAAGTCTCCTGTATACAACACGTTTCCCTGGGAACCCTCAAACAGGAACCTACACACAAACACACCACATATCCAGACTTTGATTTTTCATGTTAAGATGTCTTCAATTTTGAAAACAGCTTTCAGAATATAAAACTTTTTTTTCTGTACTTCCCACTGCAGAAAGGGTGTTTTTGTTGATTAACGCACATTGGAGCTCATTAAATTGTCACATTTCAAATAAGAGTCAACTCTCTTACAGGTGAAATGAAATGTGAACAGGCTTCAGTGCATCATGAAAAACTACCGGAGGTCTGAGGGGGAATAAAGCTTTGGAAATAGACTTAAAACATTTAGTTTTTACTGCTATGAGTGGTTCTTTTGCTTCCATGTTGTGTTGTGTCAACCTTTATCAAAAAAAAGACAGAAAAATCAGGAAGAGTGGTAGAGTAGTTTGACTTGCATTACAGAGCCGGGACAGTGGCCTGCGGTAAGTAACGTGACCACGAGATCTTCTTTCTGTCAAACAAACACAAAACAATATGTTTTTTTTTTTTAAATCAACACAACTTTTGACCTAAAATTACATTTCTGACTGGACTGACTATTAAAATCTTCAGTTTTTACCTCTCCAGATGTTTCATCAACCAGAGAAATCTGCGTTGGGCTCTCCAGCTCTAAGGGGACCTAAAACAGATCAAACATGAGGAGAGAAAAGGACTAAAAACAGACTACCAATTACAGCCTCACTGGCCTCAGAATACCAGAATGCAAAGCAACCATGAAACATATGATGTTTTGTGTAAAAACCAAGACGTCAAGTTTAAGAAAAACACTCATTGTAAAGCTATGACATCCAACAGTGTACAAACATCCAAGGGCTTCGTAATAAGCAGATATATCTACTCTTAATTGGCTTTATTTGTGGTATTTAATGTCCTTTCAGTCGACTTACAATGTATTCCTCCCAGAAAGCGTACTTGGGATTGCTCAGCAGGAGTTCCTTGGTCACAAAGGAGCAGTACAGCCTGACTGTGCGACTGGAAACAAAAGGATATACAGAATCAGACCGACAGACACACACACAGACAAAGCTAGCGTATGAGTATTACTGCATAAGTGAACTAAACAGCTGCTTCCAGCCCCTAAAAGAGCAAATTACAAGTGTTATGTCCTCTGTTTAGGTTTATTTATATGAGTTGAGCTCATGTCATACAAGTTATGCGTCTTAATAACTTTTTTTGGTCATTGTAATTTGTTTTATGTGTCGTGAAATCATTACTTTTGCTTACTTGTAATCTTTATTAACAGGTTATTAATCTATATTACAGTACAGAGGAAGGGATTTATCATCAAAATCTAAATTAAAATGTTTCTTAAAGTGCTTATTTCTATTGATTTTTGACAAAAACAGTGGATTATTTTATCCAAATGTGCCAAAACTAAAAACAAAGAATACAAAAAGTACATTTATAATTATTTTTTAAGGGGTTTTCTACATCTTAAATAGCCTTTTATGTAATTTATGCCAATTAGTGCCCTTAATATGTGAACTGGGTCCAAAACAATCTCCACCTGAACTCCAGTTTTCTCTTCAGTATCGGTCCTTTCAGTCCCTTCATGTGATCTGTTGAAAGGCGACAAGGGAGGTAAAGACAGGTGTTGTTACAAGCCCTCTGTGACTGCCATTAAAAGTCTCACAAACGCCAGGTAACTCAAGTGACGCCGACGTTAGTTAACGTCAACTGCCAGGCTCACCTTTGTGACAGTGGGAGAGGAAATATGCCCGGGAAAGTAAGTTCTCCCGGTCGAACCGGTCCAGAGAAACGGTGGGATACTCCTTCATTCGGCCCGCAAACGAACTCATGTTCACGCCCAAGTTGAAGTTGAAATTAGTGAACTGTTAAACGTTATTTCCAGCCGAGAGAGCGTATTTGTTTTAGCTAACATCGCCGGCGGTTGTTTGTGCCGCCCACCGATTTCAGTTTCTTCTTTGTTTGCTTTTTTTTTTTTTTTAACGGCGCAGGCGCATTACCGCCATCTAACGGTCAATCTGTACGCCCGCATTTATTTATTTTATTTATTATTAAAAACAAAAAATACACACGCATTTTTTTATCCACGTTCTTTTACATTATTTATTTAAATACCGGATTAACAATGCCGATTAAAAACGGTTTTCTTTATTGTTCTGCCAACGTCCGTTGGCGTCTGTCCTCCGACACAGAAGAAGAAAGTTTTCACCGTAACCAGGCAACCGCAGAGAAGCTGGTAACAGAGACGGTTGAGAAACGAGACTATTTTGGCTAAAGCAACTTATTTTTAAGAAAAGAGATTGTAAGTAATCTTTTTTATTTTTATTTTTATTTTTTACTACATAATGTGCAAATGTGAGTACTGGAGGCTGTGAGTTGATCTCAGTTGATTCTCGGTTTTACTTTTCGTCTGTGTAACGTTAGCCCGACACGAACACGAAATCCGATTCAAGAATATCGTATTTTAAAGTATCAACTGTGATAAATGTATAATTTATAGACAGATATATGTCTTTTTTAGGTCTCCTACATTGTTTTAGTGTCTAAACTTTAATTCGGCATACATTGCAATGCAAATATCTCTTATTATGACCGGGGCATCTTTAGGGTATATGGAAATGCATTGTTCCAATAAGTGTCTTTATTGATTCTTAATATTTACTTCGCCTGTTTTAAATGTGAACCCCCTGTTACAGAGTGCATGGTAACTTAGAATCATTTGTTTTTGTGCTATACTGTATACTTTAAATAATTTTAAGGCGCTTTCGTGCCCTGTCTCAGATACCAACCAGTCCTCTTGACCAGGAATTTAAAAACCTGTGAATTTACTGTGACATCTTTCAGCTTCACCACCATGTCTGACAACAACTCCAAGCCGAAGTCCATGAGCAGAGCGAAAGGATGGACGGCCGATGTGGAAAACCTATTCAGATTCCAGCAGGCAGGCTACAGAGATGAACTGGAGTACATACAAGTCAAACAAGGGGCCTTGGTAAATATCCTGATCTAAATGTGTAGCTGTGTCATTGATTCAGAAACAGGATCACTGTTCATCACCACTTTTCCCTTATCAAACACAGTTACTTAGGGATTTTTGGGGGTAATGGCAGGCTGGTATATGTTATTGTGAGACATAATAAACTAAATAATAGACAGACTTACACTAGAAAAGAGACAATTTTGGTATTTGAGGTCCTGATTGTTGCTCAGCACACAAAGAAACAGATGTTATGAACTAAGTTTTCTAACTTAAAATATACGATTGGTATAATCTACCTTGGTACATATGTTTTTAAGTAGTTATAAAATGATTGTCAGGCTTATTGTACACAAGATTTTAAACATATGAGAATTAAATTGAATGTGTAGGGAGAAACCTGAAACCTTTTTGATGGTGTCTACTTTTCTTTTAAAACTCAATATAGAGCAAACAGTTCAATTACCAATGATATGTAATATAAGAGGTGTAGTCAGTTATAAATATCATCCATGTCTCATTTTCTGTTTCTGTCTCAGATTGACAAATGGCCAGAGACCGGCTTTGTGAAGAAGCTCCAACGTCGAGACGACACTTTTTATTACTACAACAGGAAGAGGGAATGTCAGGACCGTGATGTCCACAAAGTTAAAGTCTATGCATATTGATAGTGCGCTGGACTTCAACTGGTAGCCTGTCAACAGATACACCCACTTTGATGAAGAATACGGCCACTGTGTTTTCAGTAAAGGAATTTTAAACTGCAGAGCTCATGTGGGATTTTGTTTATTTTGTTTTCCACATGGTGAACATGATTATTCCCCTGCATGGTTTTTGTTAAAGGAATAGTTCACCAAAAGTCTCCAGTTCTTTGCCTACTAACTCTACATGACTGTTAATACACTAAAAAGCTCAGAATTGATGCTCTCAGGGATAAAAATGTTAGAATATGAGGTAAATGTTGGACGTTTGGAGCCACAGTAAAATAATCTGACTACAAATACACAGAAAAATGGTAATATACCTTATTTATCAAACATGTTATGCTCATTACATCAGTCATTTCATGAGTTAGGGGTTAATTATTTTTTTTACCATAAGCCACATGGTCTAAGGAGGAGAGATCTCATGCCCACTCACTGTAACATTCATGCGCTGTTTAAAAGTCTGACTGAGGATTAATGGCTGGGCTCGTCATACTCTCCTCATGTGATGGTTAACATGAGGGGTGAGATTACGTATTTACCCCACCGGCTCTCAGATATGAGGGTTGTGGCCGGGAGAGATTTACGCTATATTATCTTGTAATTAGAAATAATAAATTGAACCAGAGACATTTACAAGCTCATTGATTGCACCACAGACAGCAAAGTAGGTGAGTGATGCAAAATTACATTATAGCCTACTTACTCACATTATTTTATCTAAAGCTACATAAGGTAATAATCATCTTTTAATGTATGTAAGGCCACTTTTTTTCTTTTTATAAAAGTAATGTTGGTTATCAAATCACGTAATAAAATTTGGGTTACAGTTTGAGATTCTCAAACCAAACTCCATTCAGAATTATGACAATTTAATGTACTTTTGCAAGTTTCTAAAGCTACTACGCATGTAAAAGTAAAATAAAAGCACCAGAAGTGACTCGAAGTTGAGCATTTAATTTCTGTTTTAATGTATGTCATGTCTGTTTATAAGAAAACAGCTGAAAAACATTTTGTTGTTCCTAGAGAACAGCCAAAAGCCTTTCAACCAAACTTAGTTCAAAATATTGACGATTTAGTGCTCAGTAAGGTACTGCGCATACATTATTATTATTCCTTTAATAAGTGC
Organism: Dicentrarchus labrax; assembly: GCF_905237075.1. Lineage (NCBI taxonomy): Eukaryota > Metazoa > Chordata > Actinopteri > Moronidae > Dicentrarchus > Dicentrarchus labrax. The sequence goes on along the minus strand of NW_026136724.1, from coordinate 18,206,828 downwards.
GCCCGGTGATCGTTATGTTCTCCTCGGGTCAAACGCGATCTAGCATCACCGTAACACTAAACATAAAAGATAAAATAAACATTAAAGAAGTGCTCTTTAACGAGTCTCCCCGTTTCAAAAAGGCTCGATTTTTTTGAATGAAGTTCGGCGAGCCGGCGCGCGTCGGCTCAACGTTAATTGAACTCGCCTTTAACAGCTTGAACCGAGGCTACCGGGCTTATTCCCTTTAACTCATACTCGACCCTGCTGCTCGGCTGTTGTTGTTTTTTTTTATTTTCTGAAGTTATGTTTCAGTCAACACAGGAGCTGTAAGGCAAGTGTGCTGTTCAAACTAAGAGAGTGGAGGAGGAAGAGGGGGGGGGAAACAACCAATCGGCTAATCACTTATCAGCTTGTTTCTCCTTGGTCTGGTAAAGGTATTGATTATTCTCTCTCAGGTTGTCTGGGGTAGGTTAGCTTAGCCTCGCTAGCAGCCTGCTTTAGAGTTGGCCTTGTAACGGGTAAAGCTTTATTGTGGTTATTTTTAAAGCTTGTTTATATATAATATATAATGTGTGTTTGTCGGCGTATTTTCTCCGCCTAACGTCAGCATGAAGGTTGGTTGTTTGGCGTTTTAGCTCCGGCAATAGACTGAACTGCTAACGAAGCTGTTTTAAGTTAAAGGTGTTTGCGTTGCTGTTGCTGTTGCTAGCGAGGTAACCTATTTACCAATCAAGATAATCGATAAGGTTGCAGGGAGATGGCACGTAGAACAGAAATGCTGGTTTGTTGACATTCATGTTGTGGGTTTGCTGTAGATGTTTTATCTCTTGAACGCCCCATCTGGAGCCAGTATGCTGTCTCCTTTCTTACATTATAATGGCTCTTATGAATGTTTAATGTTAATGCACAACTCATTTATACTCGCCCATTTAAAAAGAGAAATGCTGGGGGCCATTTGTTTACAGTGGCTGCTCCCAGGGATGGGATTGAACATGCATAAACAGGAAAAGTGGTTGTATCACATGCCAAATACACCCTTTAAACCAGGGTGTTTGCAGGCCCTTGGACTGTTTTGACCTCTGTGAATGCAAGTAAATGATCTTAATCTTAATGTTAGTATTCATTTATCAGAATTAGATGATTAATTAAGCAGAAAATGAGGCTAATATGAACTTTTTATAACAGTAAACTGAATATTTTTGAGTTTTGAACTGGCATTTTCAAACTATTTCCACAGTTTTAGACTAAATTCATCTATAAATAAAGAAAACAACCACAACATTGATCCATAATGATGGATGCATATTATAGTTGATTTCTCGAGCTACCTGTGTTTACTTTTCCACTTCCCTACATTTACCTGTTAGGAAAAGTCTCCGGGCTTTATCGTGGTATCTCTGCACCGTGGGTTGGACCTCTGGCTCACACGTGAACCGAATATCTTTCCTCTTAGCTCAGTTAAGTCGTGGGGTCTCTTTTTTTTTTTTTGTTTTAAGGAGCCTAGTGAATCACAAGGCTCAGGAGGAATGTAGCTTTAGGCCAGTTTTTATGCCACTTTATAATGAAGCTCTTGTTTTCCACTGTGTGTTTTTCTGCTGAGAAAGCTCTGCGAGGGGTTTTTTATTTCCTTTCCTGCCGCCTTCTGACCCAGAAACCAAAGCAGCAACCACAAGGCCCGGCCGTGAAAAATGGTCGTTTGATAAGCCTCGTGTGAAACTGTAACGTTAGAGATGTACATTTAAACCCTTTTCTCCCAGAGGTGTCACCATCGTCATCACCACCTACTGTAATGCACTTTATAATCCTCTCTGAGAAGAATTAGATTAAGAGACTTTGTTTTTTTTTTGTTGTTGTTTCGGTTGTGCTCAGAGTGTGAGAATATGAGCTGATGCCCCCCAGCTGTGCACACCCAAATGGGTTGTGAAACAACGGGACTAAACTTTTTCCCTCTGCTTTTCATGCTCTCTGCACTTCGGTTCTGTCTTTTCTTGAATATCGTTGTTACTCCTTGTAAGTTTGGGGATATTAAAAAGCTCTGTTTTCTTCTAGATGGGCCTCTTTAATTCTCGGTGGGGTGAAACTTTAAAAATCTCAACTAGTTTATGCTCCAGAAAGGAATTTGTGGAATTGTTGCCCTGGTTTCTACATACATACATACATATTAGTGGAGGTTATTGGAGCTGTACGCAGCATGAGAGGGCTGTGTGTTCATTTACAGTTAATATTCACCTAAAAAGAGACTTGAACAATGACAAGATAAGGTAGAAAAGGACACTTCCCTTTTTAAATACAACATTATCTCTTGTAAAGACTGAAGTCTCCATTATTTTTATCAAGAAAACTAACATTAACTGTTTAGTTCAGAGGTTTAAAAGCTCTGCTGGCCTTGAAAAGCACTGTTTTTGTCGGGTTTAGGGTTAGAAATCAACCAGATTGTTTGATTTTGACTGAAAAAAAAAAAGCTGAGGCTGAATGAGTATGACTTTCAGACTTGATTTCAACTTCCCCTTTTTCACACAACTGTCATCATCATCACCATCACTTGCGAGTCTTTTCAGAAAGATGGAACAGGCTTGTGGTCGCTGTAACACCTGAAAATAGAGGAAGTGAAGCAGAATGAATCTGTTTTCTGCGGTGTTTTGACCAGCAGCGGTTGACTTCCACAGAAAACTGCCTCCTTCCTCTGTCAGAGAAGTTGTTAATGTGTTTATGTTGAACACACAATAGCTGTGTGAGTGTCTTTATGCTTTTATATTATGATAGAAGAACTCTTTTGTTCTTCTTTTTTTCATTAGCTTCAACAAAGCCACAGCTAGTTTTCCGGGGTGGTTCTGCGCAAAATATTAAGTAATAAGTGTTGCAGCAACTAACTCTTATAAGTTAATATGTTTATGATTTTTATGATTTATCTATTAATTGTTTCACGTATGAAATGTCCTCACATATGTAAAGAAAAAAACAACCTATGTAATAAATAGGTAACAGAAAACTAAATAAAAACAATCCAAAAAATGTCCAAAAAGCATTCAATAAAACAAAAATGACGTTAAATATAAAGATTTATATGATGCTTATACACTTATCTTCCCCCGCAGCTGTGCAAACTTCGCCTTTCACCTGCATGCAATGTTGTGATTGGACAGTTCTCGCTGTTGCTTTAAACATTAAACTGAGAAATAAGGAAACGCTGGACTTTTTTTTGAATGGTTTTACAAGAAAGGCAGGAAGTTCCAGGAAACCCTGATGTTGTTGTGGACGAGTTTTTATTGTCTGATGGTTGAGATTCACCCTTTTGTAAACATTTCCTGTTACAACTAGAGCTGCACAATGTGGTAAAAACATCATATAGCAGTTATTTTGATGGATATAAACTGTGCAGCCTGACTTACAGCTTGTGTTTTTTATTCATTGTTTCACAGGTGAAGTAATAAACTGGTCGGCAGAGACGTCCACCACAATGTCCCCATCGGTCTGCTGACACCGACAGCTTCCCCTTGACACTGAGCAGAGGGAGGGCAGCTGGAAGCTAGCCAGCTAGCATGCAGCACTGGCCCGGTGTTTCCAGGAGGCGGCGCTGCTGAGAGGCGAGTGGTCGGTGCTGAGTGTGTGTCTGCCGAGCCGGCCATGGACGACTTCACCACCAGGACGTACGGCACCAGCGGCCTGGACAACAGACCTCTGTTCGGGGAGACCTCGGCACGGGTAGGAGCCTGGAAGAAGTTCGGTTTTGTACCAGGACTCTAGAGATTTCACTATTTTAGAGCAAAAATGTGTTTTAATTAGACAAAGAATAGTAACAGGGCACTACTGGTGTCCTGTACAACCCCTGGTGCTCTCTTAAAGGACCAGTGTGGAGGATTTAGTGGCATCTAGCGTCAGCAATCTAGAGTCAGTGTTGTTGTTTTGAGTCCACCGTGTTTCTACAGTGCATGGTGGACTTCATGGATGGCGACCTGAAGTGTCTGTACATAAAAAACGACTCATTGTGTGGTAACGAAAACATCCCAATTCTTATTTTCTAGTGATTATACACTAATGAAAACATAGTTATGCATATTATATTCAATTTCTGCTAATAGATTTCCCTAAATGTTACACACTGGACCTTTTTTAAGGAGAAAGGTAGGGTTTTAAATAGAAATCCATTTCCAAGCACTTGTCTGGAAGGTAAAAACAACATTATAATATATGTTGATAATGCACCACAGCAACCTCTGTTTAATATATTATTATTTAATTCTGAAACCGTCAGGCTGGCATGGTTCTGTATGTTTCTAATCTTTCTAATTTCTATAAACTTTTTTTTTTTTTTTTTTTTTTTTACAGGATCGAATCATCAACCTGGCAGTGGGGGGAGTCACATCTTTGGTTGTTCTAGTAAGTACGAATCCTCTGCAGCCCTCACTGTGTAACACTGTATGTAGTGTGTGTGTCCTCTGTTGTTGGAGGTTAGTCATCATGATGCAGAGTAAAGTGGAACGGAAACTTCATTAGCAGACGTACAACCACACAAGAGCACCAACAAATACAAAGAGTTATGTAGTTCTGAACTGCGATATGAATTTATAAAATGCAGCTATGTAAAGGCGTTTGTGTGCTTCTACGTGGAATGTGTACTAATACCATTAGAAAGGGTAATGTAGGATTCCTTTTAAGTCTAAAAAGCTCATAATTGATCCACCGTTAGAGCTTTCGAGTGATTAAAAGTCTTACATACTGATGTATGTCAGCACGGTTCAATTCTTAACGCTGCATGCAAATTGTTAGTACCCCATTGACTGTGTAGCATATTTGCTTTAACATGTCCAGGGCCCTTTTATAATTAATTTCCTGATATTTTACATTGGTGGTTTCAGAACATTGATTAGTCAGCATTAATGGCTGTAGCTGCGGCTCCACGAGACCTACACGCACCGGTGTTATGATTTGAAGCATCTCAGGTCGGGACTTTTTCCCTTTTTTCCCTGTTTGAAATCACTTTCCTGGTCTATAAAATAAGACCTGCACATCTAATTTTCCTCAGAGGAAAAGGGGAGTTTGCAGCTGAAACAATGACTCAACTGTTTTTACTTCTCCAAAGTGAAAAGTGTTACTAGACTCGTGGTTTTCTTGTCCATTTCCTGACTTTTTCCCTGACTGAGCGCTGTGTGCTGTCCTTTAAAGGAGCTCTGTGGGAGCCCAGTCTGTATTTTGTTTAATAATTTATGTTTTGTGTTAAGTGTTTGGATAAATAAGTGATTTTATTGATTAAGTATCATTTGATTTAACTGTAAGCATGACATTTTTGTAGTGGAAGCTTTGCGTTAGAGCAGCGATGTAGGTTACTGTCTCTTTAAGAGAAATAGGTCTGAGCCACATGATTTTCTCACCATAGTACAGTTTGCTGATTAGGAGAGCTTCATTTTGAAGATACTACAAAACTGTGGAGTAAAAGATCCTTCATTTTTTACATCTGAGTCTTGTGGAAGTGTTTCCTGCTCCAGTGAATGTACGCGAGTTAGGCCAACCGACCGGTCTATCTCGCTGTCATTGAGCGTATCAGTATCTTCTGGTTCTCATGAGCAAATTTAGCTATCATGCTTGCTTCATAATAACACTCCTTGTGTGTTATGGTGGCAATCCGATCGACACAGGAGCATCGAAGTCTGGATGTGTCCTGTTGTGCTTAATGGCAGAAGAGGCTCTTCACTGACCAGCTGCCTAAATAATTCACATTTGATGAAGATTAGTTTGATTTTAGTAAATCAGTTTTTTGGTTTTCTTTATCAGTACTTGACCTGTTTTATCTCTTAGTTTTAAAGCTGTTCTGTAATGAACTCTGTATTCTACCTGCATATAGTCCATGTCTTCATGTTCAAATATTCCTGGTTATTCTGTAGTTATTTTTTTGTACAAAAATGCAGTTTCTGGCCCAGGATTGAAAGGGTTAAAGTGCAGCAGCACAAGGTTTAATAAACAGAGAGAGATTCAGTTTGTGCGTCTTCTCCTGCCTTTGAAGAGCACTGTAACAAAGTTATCAGAGCTGCTCTTTGGGGCATAAAGCCCTTTTCAGGATGGGGCAAAACAGATAGAAGAAGACAGCGATGTCCTCAGTGACCTGTCTAAGAGGAAAACCCCAAAATGTCGCGATGTTTCGGAAGCGTTTAAGGAGTTTGGAAAATTGTATTTTGTGTTTAACGTTCATCCTGTTTTGTCTTCCAGGTGACTGTTATCAGTTCCTTTGTGTTCCCCTCGGTGCCTCCACGACCGCTTAATGTCTTCTTTGCCGTGTGCATCCTGTTAGTCTGTGGATCCACTATAGTGCTGGTAACACACACACACACACACACACACACACACACACACATCAGCACCCATCTAAACACATTTCTGTCACTGTTTCCCAGTTTTAACTAACGCCTTACTGTAATTCCACAACTTTTTATGGTCTAATGTCACCAACTTTACAGTAGACAGTTCAGCTAACTGTAGCAAAGCTCGGTTAGAGTTTACGTCATGTTTACATTATATATATACTGTCAATGGTTTACATCCATGTAGATATTCTTCTACTAAATCCTCCTTTCTACCAACCAACACAATAAATGTAGCTTACAGGTATGAATTCTAGTCGTTGCTGCCCTCCGGTGGTCGGCAGTATTAATAACCTGCAGCGACACTTAATAAAAGAACTGGAGCAGACATTTAGAAGTAACACAAAAGTTACTTTACCTAATAAATAATTACTTGTTTATATGCAGTAATTGGTAAAGTGATGAAACTACTTTTGAGAGAAGTAACTGTAATTCAGTATCACAGAAGACATTTCATTGGACTCTGGAAAGCTGTAAATGGCATGTTTGACTGTTTTCTGACACTTTTAGACTAAATTATTAATCAATTAATAATAAAAATAATTGTCAGTGGGAATAAATAATACATTTTCTCAATTTTTGTCGTTAGTGGAAGCTCATTCTGAACCAATGCTCTTTTTTCCTCAAAACGGTGATGAACATGAATTTTGTGGCTTAATAATTTAACATTTTTGGTGTTTGATGTTTTTTCTTGTGAAGTTTGTTGGGAAAAAAAACCCAAAACAAGGATGTTTATTAATGTCTCCCCCCCCTCAGATATTCTGGTACCGGCAGGGCGATCTGGAGCCTAAATTCAGGAAACTAATCTACTACATGCTGGTGTCCATCGTGCTGCTGTGTCTATGTGCCAACCTCTACTTCCACGACGTCAGGTAAAAGGCAGGGACGAGGAAGAGGAGGAAGAAGAAGGGAAGACATGGCCTTGACACGCGGAAGGACTACGTGGAGAGACAGACGGACCAACACACAACAACAACAACTACAACAACAACAACAACAAAAAAACTCATCACACACTTGAATGAATCTCCCACCTGACCTGAAGCAAACTGAAGACTCTCGGACCAAAACCAGTGAATCTAAATGGTTCCAGTCAGACTTTTTTTTTTGGTGCCGAAACATAATGCACTGAACACACACACACACACACACACACACACACACACACACACACACACACACACACACGTCACAGTGTATAAATCATGATGTACTGTTAGAGGCCATAAATCTGCCTGGAGACACACAGCTGGAGGAGGGACTTTGAGTTGAAACCGGTGTGTTTACATGCACATACACTCACAACAACAAGCACTTATGAGAGAATATAATGGGTTTAATAAGAGCGGGATACGATGACGCAACAGTTAAAGGAAAAAATCTGCCCTTTGATCCCGTCGCTGTAGGTCCCATTCGTCTGCGTAATGTCTCCTTACGTGTTTTTCTTCGCCCTCGAGTTGCTGATTAGCTGTATTTATATCTACTGTCAGAAAAATAAAGGGGCTAAATGTTGCTTTCAGGCATTGCGGGGGGGGGGGGGGCACAGTGTTAAATTATATAAACCTCTTAATCATGCCGCATAATCGAGAGCTGTGTCTGGTTTCGAGCGACGCCTCCATCAAAGACCAAGACCAAATTTAACGGCGCATTCAGAGTGAGACCACATCACCACGTTGGGTTACAGGAACCGGGTCAACGGAGGAGACGCTGCAGGGAGTAAATAATGGAAGATAGAAGATATGAAACGTCCCAATTCTGTACTACATACAAATACCGCAGAGTGTTTACTGCTGTCAGAGTTTACAGTCTTTCAGTTGGTGTACGAGAATGTAATTCACCGTCCTGCACCCGAAGGATTTGATGCAATACGTGCGCTCGTCAACGTCAGTCAAACTTAATGTTTTTCCAAAGATTTCATACTTTTTTAGGGGGAGGAGGGCTTTCAAAATCTTTACTGGTGCTGTCATCCTCACTGTCTGTAATTTAAATGTTTACACCTGTGAGCAGCGCCTCCAGTTCCTCTGTGCATTGCATTGTGGGCAATAATGTACATCAACAGCACACTCAAAAGTCAAGGGGCTTTTTGTATAATTAATGCAGTTAATGTAGTATGAAATTGGGACGCTCGAAACAGCAGTCTGCTCCACAACTGAAGATGTTTACAACATAAAACTGAAGATTCATTGATTGTCAAAATAGTTGCAGATCAGTTTTCTGTCAGTCGGCTAATAATAATATCAACTAATAATTGTAGTTCTGAAACTAATTCTGACTGAAAAACAGGGAGTCTTAAAAAGTTTAAAATGGCTTTTTAAGGCCTTAAAATGTCTTAAATATCATTTTGACAGACCTTTGATTGGCAATTGATCAAATTGAATTGAAGTTATTTGTATTAAAATGAGCGTTTTTGGAAAATAATTCTGTTGATTGAGCTGTAACGAATACAAATTGACACACAGAACCAAATACAGTATTTTCCTTCGTATCCTTTCTACTTTCTTTCCCATATAGACATAAAATGGGTCTTAAACTGAACCCGTTGAAACCTGCAGAAACTCTGAAACCTTATAAAAATCAGGTTTCAGGCTGAAGTCGAGCTTCTTGGTGATAAACCCAAAACATCTTTTGGCTTTATGTTGACAAAGACCACCTGAATGCACCGTTAGATTTGCTCCCAGTGCCCACGTAAGCCTTCAGTCCTTTTGTTCTGTATGTGTTTGTTGGACCTGTCACTTTAAATCCGACTCACTTCATAACTGACAATTTGTTTTTATTCCCTGCCGTCAAACTGAATTTGTAGCTGCTAGTCGATATTCACATGGAAACACTCGCTGCGATTGTTGTTTTTAACAGATTTTAACAGGGCGGATTTTTCCTTTAACCCGGGTGGAGATTATGAGCATGTAAACACAGCAGAGTGGAGCTGAAAGGGAAGGGGGGCGGTGATGGACCCTCCTCTTCAGTAATGTAGGCTGTAGTACAAACTAACTAACACAGCAATAGCACAAGCAGCTTCAGGGGTTCTGTGGGCGAATATATGCAACAGTTTGTATGTTTTTTTCCTCTGCTTCTTTTTTTCTGCTCTCTCAGCTTATCTGATTATCACGGTTGGATTTAATTAATTCTCCAAAATCCAAGTCTTGCTAAGAGGATTTTTTTTTTTTTATTAGAAACTCGTTTAAATACACTGACCAACTGCCAATTCTTGCAAGTATTGGTTGATTTACACTTTTGTCTAAGCCATACACACACACACACACACACACACACACACACACACACACACACACACAAAATCAAAATCAGGCCAGCTGTAGTGGCCAATGAAAATGAATGGGGAACAAATACTGCTTTACACTGAGGCTGCACAACACAACAGATCTTTACATGTTTCTATATCACATTGACGCGTCTGCCATTGAACGTTTTGCACTAATTATTCTGCCATTTATAAATCCGAGCTGGGCTTTCCTGGCGTCTGTAGCACAAAGTAGCTTTAAAGTTGTGTTTCTCTGTTATGTTTTTCCATCAATAATCATGAAAACACTCGGTATTGTAGGTCTGTTTAGCTGAGCACATTCACTGTGTGAAATCAGGTTTGGTTTGGATGTTGCAGGTTAGAAAAACCCTGTGGTTTACAGACTGTCTTTGCTTTAGTTACCCTCAACATGCAAGTAAAGAAAGAAAATGGAAAGTTTGACTGTTTCCAAATGACTTTTTAAGCTGGAATTGAGCAATTATTGATTATTTTCTTGATTGTTTGCTTAAGAAATGTTAGAAATAGTTTTTAAAAAAGCCTCTAAGCTTATCAAATTGTTGGTTTTGTCGTACCAAAAGTCCTGAATCTCTATTAGAGAAGACAAAGAAACCAGAGGAGTATACTTGCTCATTAGATTAACCATTTAATCTTCTGCCAATTGACTAATCGATTACTCATTTCAGCTCTATGACCAAGAATAAATCAAGAAGCAGAGCTGCAACAAAGAGAGACAGATTCCTCCCGTCTTAGAGACCCTGTAGGTTCACATCTTCTGCCAAAGTCTAATTCTGGCGTCAGGTTTGGACACAAAATCCAACTGAACTCATCAAAGTTTCATCATCTTATTGTCAACAAATCCCACGAACCAACAGCGGTATCGTTCATCTATCGATACTTTCTCACTTCCTGTCACTGGTTCCTACTCGAGACATGAATCTCTTTATAAAGGAGTGAACAGAGCACTTATTGGGGACTACAATCAGTGGTGGGTTAATCCACATTTGGTGCTCTAGTGCACCAGATTCCCACATACCTGAAATAATTATACTGCAAGTTTAATAAAAATATATATAAATGTAAGTTTGATAAATCACGTTTTATATTCAATATTGTTCTTTTCAGTGCAGTCGTTAGCTGCTGTAACACCTCTGGACAACCTCTGGATTAGACAAAGATCCTCAGTGAAGCTCACGTTTCTCACTAAGTTAGTGTTATTGCATCGCGACAAAAATGGGTTTAATTGAGTGTTTTTCTTTTCTGATGCAGCGCTGTATTGTACCTCTTTATTTTAACCACTGCTCCAGTGAGTATCGGCTGCTTGCACTGCAGACATTTTGGCGTGCCACAACAGGAAACGCACAGATGTATTAATGAGGGCTGTCTTCCACTAAGAGGGCAAATGAGCCATCGTTACTGTTATTAAGGCAAGATGTCTGCTGTGCAACCAGTCCACTTAAGGGGGGAGGGGGGGCAGCAGGATGGTGTGTGTGTGTGTGGGTTTGAGTCCAAATAAACTACAGTGTGTGTGTTTGTAATGAAGGAAAGTGTCACCTTGGACAACAATGGAGCTCTCTGGCACAGAGGAGGAAGCTTAATAAGGGAAAAAGGATATGTTTATTCTTTTTCTGGGATTTGTTGACAGTAAGAAATGTCCTGTAACCTTGTCTCATCCTTTTTTTTGACATCCTTTAATAACAGCTCTGTGTGGCGTCGCCTGATTTCTGGGTGCTGTAGCTTCACATTTAACTTCGCCGCTGACGTCTGAAGTTGCTTTTGTTTTCCTTTGTTTGAAAGCTTTTGTTGTAACCTGTAAGTGACATATAACTGACAACACAGTGACAAAAGAGTGTAGTGCTAAAGAAACCTGAGGGGTTCAAACAAGCCCCGCCTTCCACAAGAGGAGTCGACCTCGCCACGACTTTAGGATTGTCAAAGCCATTTGTTTTTTTTTATTTATTTCATTTATTTTATGGAATAAATAATTGTGTACCCTGACTGCCTCTCTGTTTTCTCTTGTCCTCTCCACTGGGTGGCGCAAGTTTACAACAGCAGGTGTTTTGCTTTTTAATTTTAATGTTATTTATCAATCCTTCCTGGATTTCACAAGCTTTTTTGGGCCTAAAATACCTGATTTAATGGCAACTTTATATAAAAATAAGTACAATGTATGCTGCTTTTAGATTTTTAGAGTTTTTGCAATAAAATTATGGGTAAAAGGTTTTTTTGTATAATTCATTACAAATCAAAGGCAACTCCAGTTACAGTGAGAATAAAGTTTTGTGGGACGCTATGATTGGTGAAACTTGCAGGAAACTGCTATAATATATATTAATTATTACAATCTCAACCTTCCTGGAGGGACCGAGTCAAAAGCATTACCAAAATGTATATGAATAAAAAGTAAAACACCTACATTTTTCATTATGAAGTGTTTATTTTCTTCATAATTATGAGAAAGTTACCGTCTCCATTCTTATCTCATAACTCATAACACCTCCAAATTATTCCCTTTCTTTTAGTGCAGAAGTTGATCGCCTGAGGTGAAGTTTGTTAGCTTATAGTTTATCTTCAACACACAGCCTAAAGAGGGCTGAAACCTTTAAGGGGTGGCTAAATATACACTGATCACACATATCAATATTTACTTGGAAAAAGGCCCAAAATTAAGATATTTTAACTTTAAAACATGAGATTTAGAAGACAATAAATTATTTAATTTTCTATATATTCAGGCATTTTTCCAAATACAAATATATTTCCCAAACTGGCAAATACCAGATCATTAAATGAACTAATTGATTATTTTTGGTGATTTTTGTTGGCATACATTGTTAAATAAGGGAACAATATAACTTAATGCTTGACAAAGTGTGAACCGGTCCTTTAACTGCTTCTATATCATATATAATAGATACAAATGCTATAAATGGCCCGGTGGGCGGGGACAGCACCGCCCTCCCAGCCCTCCCTGCGGGCCGCCCCGGTACAGCACATGCCTCTCATGTGCTTCTCCTCTTTGTCTCCGCCCAGCTCCTCCTCTTGTTATGAAAGCAGAGCAGTTGGTGTGATAATCGGTGTCCTCCAGGGCTGCAAGGCTTTAAAAACTGGTAAAAATATGATTATTCTTATTTCATATAAACATTACCACACGCATATATAGATATATATTCTCTGTGTGCTTTCTTTTCTTACTGTCTAACATGATGTTGGTGTCTTGTGTTGGGTGCAGTAGATGGCACCGATCACTGCCACATACATAACATGTAACACTACAGCTGCACAGTGAGGACATAGTGTTCCCTCGGTTTACTCCAACTGAGACAATTATTCATGCATTTTAACAACTACTGTACCCTGTTGATTCACATGCAAACACAATGCAGTTAAATGGGGTTTTTATTTATTAAAGAGCTGCTCTGCCAAATTCAACATACTATGCTTTAGTTACTCGTTACTTTACTTGTATGTATCTTCACGTTTGGTGGTTTTATTTCCTGATAAACTGAAGGATTAAATTCTCCTTTATGGGTTGAGATAATTCCCCCATTTCTTCTGGTAAATAAACAATTTCAAAAAAACCCTCCTCACTGTAAAACAGCATACGTTAATTTAACTAAAGAAAACTGATTACATCACATTTTTAAAGTAAAATAAGGTACATTTTGGTGGCTTTAGTCATTTAAGTGACTTAATATTGTCATTTTTATTTGTACTGTAAACACAAAATACCTAGCAAAAGGTTTAAATCAGGAATGTTTGTGTACCTCACAAAACCAAGTTAGTGCCACTTAAAATCACTAGTAAAAGAGCCTTTTTTAACCTAAAAATGTGGTTTGTTTTAAATATAAATATGAAGAACTAGTTCTTATAATGTATATTTAAACTGGTAAAGACACTTGGATGAGACTGGAAAACAGTGACAGTGACAAATGCGCTTCCAGTGTCGTATAATAAAGGTGTAAAATATATTACACAGCAATAATAATAATACATTTTGCACATGATTCTTTATATCAAATAGTTTTACCTTTTCTGAAAGTACAAAATACAATCAAATCCACTGGTCCCACCTTCTCCAATGCAAATATTTGCATATATCTTATCTTATAGTCAATTAAATATGTAGAATACACTAAAAAACTGTGTGTACAAGCTATAAGGGATCATAAGATGCTTGTTTTTAAGGAGTCACCAGCCAAAATCACTAATGAGTCCTCCTTTTACGCCCGTTTTACCAACACATGTTCTTTATTTTTCATACAGATCCACTACAGTCCACAATGCTTCGTGTCACCACTGCCTCCCTGTGCACATACAGCCAGCGGATGAGGCTCCTCCTGCCTCCCTCTGCCCCGTCCTCCACACTGACGTCCCCCAACAAAAGACTGGAGAACCAGCACACCGTGGACTCCCTCTACGAGCTGTCGGTGGACATCCGGAAGGTACGCAAGTTCAAGGGCTGGATTCTGTCTGAGAGCTCTGCGTACGTGTCTGAGACGGCCGACCTGCTGAGGGACATGGGCGCGGACACACCGGTGATCGCCAGCATCCTGGAGACCCACCCTGAAGCCGTCCTGTGTCGGCCGGAGGATGTGGCCGCCCAGCGAGACCTTTGGGTGTCTGTGTGCCCCAACAAGCGTGAACTGATGGGCATCATTGAGAAGTTCCCAGCATCCTTCTTCACACTAACTCACCATAGCAACCAGCGGGCCAACATCCTTTACCTGCAGAGTCTTCGCCTTAGCAAGAGGATCATCGGCAAGCTGATGGCCAGCGCCCCGCAGAGCTTCAGCCGGCCTGTGGAGCGGAACCAGGAGGTCATCCACACTCTGAGGGAGACCTACCTGGACCTGGGCGGAGATGAGGTCAACCTGCGCCTCTGGCTGCAGAAGCTCCTCAGCCAGAACCCGTACATCCTCCTGCGGCCGGCTGAGGCCTGGAGGGACAGTCTGGGCTTCCTGAGGGAGCAGGGCCTCACCACGGAGGAGCTTCTCACCCTGGTCTCAAAACTCAGAGCCTCCATGGCCGAGCTGCAGCCGGAGGCCATGCAGCACGCTCTGGCCTACGTCGAGGAGGCTCTGGCCTGCTCCAAGGACGAACTCAAGCAAATAGTGATCCGCTGCCCAGCCATTTTGTACTACTCCTTGCCCATCCTAGTGGGCCGGTTCCAAGGACTGATGGATGTTGGAGTGAGCGTGGAGCAGGTGAAGGAATCTCCAAATGTCATGGAGCTCACCACGCAGATCGTGCTCTATCGCATCCAGAAGCTGGCGTCCTACGGGTACGACGTGCGCTCTGGAAGCCTGGACTTTATCGTTGGGACCAAGAAGGACTTTGAGATGAGTTACGGCAAGCTGCAGCTCAGGCAGCAGCGGCCGCTCTTCAACCCAGTAGCTCCCCTCAAGATAGATTGAATGTCAGGATGTGCTGCTGCAGTGTGCGGTTATATCGGGTGGGTTCGTGGGCAAAGTTTTATGAAATGTTGTTTTCATGCAGATTTTGAGAAATGAAATACATTTTTGTGCAAGATGCATGAAGAATATATATATTAGATTATATAATATATATATAAAATACGTGGTCATTTGATTTGATGCTCAGCCCTCTTGGGAAAATATGACACTGACTGTTTTCTCTATCATAACAAACATAACATTTTATATGATCAAGTATGTGAAGGAACATACTGACAAACATTATAATAGTGACGCCAATCGAGGTCCGTTACCCTTGTTTACTACTGCAATTAACACTGATAAACTGAACATGTCTAATGAGCAATAAAAGCCATGTCTAAACTTTTCAAAGTGTCTAAAAGCTGATTTTCTAGCACGACCTGTCACTTCAGTTACATTTAAACGTGTTTTAGAGTAAAAACAAAATCTAAATATTTGACTGTTTCCAACTCTTCAGCTTCAAAGAAAAGACTGAAACCAGTTTTATATTTAACTCTGTCTTTAATTAAACAAGCACATTGAGAGGAGACATGAAGCAGGTGAAGCGTTTCTCTCCAGGGGTACATTTATTAGGGGATTGTACAAGGGGGACACCATGATATGAAGAGTCTGTCTTCCTGTCGCCTTTTACTCGTACTGATATTGCCGCTACAGTGGTGAGGAATAAAACAACTAGTACTGAGATAGAAGGAAGGAAATGGTCGAAACACTTGATGATAGATACACTAGATGGCTCGAATGGGAAGTGGAATAAATGAGATGGACAGGCAGCTGTATTAGAATAGATACAAGATTTCTCACCATTTGTTTTTGAATGGACGGTCTATAAACACTTTCATTTTTTTTTTTTTATTGAAAATGTTCCAAAAAGAAAGATCCATCCACAATGATTTCTCATATCAAAAATATATCAATGGGTCTATGGCTACACAAAGAGAGAAAAACACCCATACAATATCCAAATATGTACAAATTGTATGTGAGCAGAAATTAGCAAATCCATTATATACACAAAGACTGTTTGTCCCCGGCAACATGAACCCAAATGTATGCACAGTGTAACAGCCGCTCCAGTGCTGTCGGCACTGGGCCGCCGGGGGGCCGTGCAGTCCACGTGATAATATACAGTCCCATTACTCGAGAGGAAACTTGCTCCTCCTCAAGGTGTGTTCATGCAACAGTGTAGTGCTGTAACAGAAACCAAAGTCTTTGTGTCCATTTTGTGTCGGGCTGTGTACACGGTGTGACTGACAGCGGAGCCTGCAGACGCTCCTCTGAGGAGACACAAAGGACACACACACAATTAAACATCTGTCTAATAAATGCAGTTTCAGAAATTAACTCTCCTGATAGATCGACCAGGGAAGATGTATCAACTTCACTTTATACATTTAGGAAAAGGACGTTTAAGATGTCATCTGATGTATTTATGATTACATCGTAAAGAGAGCCACTAAAGTGATTATGTGCCACTTAAAAGGATATTCTTCTCTGTATTTCTTCTCAACAAATTAAGTCTATAAGTTTAGCTTATGGATCTTTCAGCATCATCACAAGTTAATAAAGACAATTGTCATTAAATACACTGAATTATTTTGCTGTGACAATAAAACATCAACACTAAATAGACAACACAATTTAAAATGTGCATTTATTTTAGTTAAAAACTAATATCTCATATCACAAAGTCTTTTAGGAGTCTGCACATGTTGGGAAAATCCAATGAAAAGACCAAAATCCTATTGACAAGTATCTTTCTGTCTGTGTGGCAATTCTAAGGGTAATATACACAAAGAAACGTCCTCAATAACAACTTCTACTTAACATTTCTGTTGTAGTATTAACAGAAGCACTGAAAACATCCGTAACACAAGCCTTCAATGTAGTAAACATCCTACTTAATCTTCAAGAAATAATGGTATTTTGTTATTTTGTTTGTAGGTTTGTTTGTTTTTTTTATTTCCATTCGCCTCAAATTCCAAAAATGAATGAGTCTAGTTTGTTTAAAGTTTCCAACCAACCTTTCTAGTGGCTGCTCTGTCTCTGGACTTTAGAGCCTTTGCCATTCCCAGAGTCCTCGCTGTGCCGCTTAACGCTGATCTGAGTGCTGCAGTGGTGTTCGGGTCCTGGAGAACAGAATAAAGCAGCAGCACAGTTTAGAAAGCCGCCCTGAAAATAAAGTTCTGCTATCTCTGTATTGGACTATAAAGCATGGTCGATCAGTTCTCACCTTTCTGAATTACTGCACCGGGAATCTGCTGTGAGCCTTGGGCATAACACATCACACTGGCACTGGTGCCTGCGTAACCTGTAATTCAAGGATGATTCAAGGATTAGCAGAGAAGTTACTGAGTGCTGCGTGATAACATAAGGGTGAGAAATATAAGAATAAAGTAGTATTTAAACGTGTCCTCACCCTGCTGGTGTGTGATGCTGGTTTGTTGATCGCCCTGCATGTACATCATTACACCGCTTTGCCAGTTTTCCTGGGAGTGAACCGGCATCTGATAGCCTGTGAACACAAAACAGGAAATAAATCCACTTTAGTCACAACTCCACTGACAGACAGGACAGAGGAAGTTATAAAAACACAGAACTACTGCAGGAGTTATGTTCGCTTACCAGATGAAGCTGCGGCATTGTGCGAAGCCTCAACAGGGAATCCCGTCTCACCGTTAAGGTTACCGTTAGAGTTGGACGGAACTGTAGCCAATAGACCTAAAGATAAAGACAACAGTCATCAGCTTTTACAAGATTTTTTTAAACCCTATTCAGGCTCTAAAGTAACAGTTTTAAATCCACTTGACCTAAATCGAAGCCCAACGTCCTCAGTCAGGTTCTTGTTGGCTTTTTTCTTTTTTAAAGATCATATTTTTGGCATTTTGCCTCCATTGGAGAGCTAAAAAAGCTCTTTAGTGGTCATTTTCTGTCCTAAACAGATGACTAGGGATGTATTGAGTCGATACAATTCGGTATGAATTTCTCATGATTTTTAAACAAAATGAGATTGAAGACAAAATAATCTACAAAATATATTTTCTCTCATATTTTCTTATCAAATTAATGAATCCTTTTTTATTTCTGAGGTAGGGTGTAAACTGCCAAACACCTTGGTAGCACATCAAACAAGCAAAGTCAGAAGTAGAAAGCGCCCTCTGCTGTTTAAGGTGTCGCCATTCAATATTCATGCATTCATTATCTCTTTACATTCCTACAGATGAGGAGTTCTTTATATTGTGGATGCCAAAACCTGCCTGAGAGGTTGAAGCTTTTTCTAACCTGCAGTTTATTTAACTAAACTTCTTAACACTCACTCTAATGTAACAGGAACATCAGGAAACTATCACTGAGCCTTGGTGGATCCTGCTTCATATCAATATTAAAGATGTCCCGAGAGAAAGTACTCTCTGTAGCTATCTAGTGTCCTTACCGAGGCCTCTGTAACAGGAGAGCTGCTGGTAGATCTGTTTCATTCGCTCGATGTTGAGCCGACTGGCCTCTGCGTGGTTCACCATGGGCTTGGGGTAATGCACTCCAATTATACATTTGGCCGCCTTCTGCACGCTCTCCGGAGCGTTCCAGGGATCATAAATATACTTGGCTGGAAACCCTCTCAGAATGGGCAGGTAACGCCTGAGTGAAGAGATGGAGAGGTTTAGTGAGTGGGCAGGGTGGAGTCATTCATTGTCCCGTCAAGCAGAAACATCTCAAGATCACATTTACTGAGGTGGAACTAGTCAATACTGATTTATAAGGATGCAGAGCTAAATGCTTTTACTTGTTATACTAGTATCCATCAGTATCTGCAGCACCACAGCATATCATACACTTAAAGAGTTCCCATGTGCACTGCAGCTCGAATTGGGACCAAATATAGGACCTGAGTGGACGTCAGCATACCGTATGTAATCTCCATTGGGGTCTGTACGACGGCCGAATCCCACAGGGCAGTAGCAGTGGAAGAACTGCTGGAAGAAAGAGCTGCAGGAGAGCCACATCCAGCTGCCTGCATTCACACTCCAGTCTGCATCCAGCAGCAGCTCCTCAAACACCTGAACACACAAACAAGCCGTGTGTTAGCGGAGTATTCGTCGTTTATAAACCGCAGTGAGAAGTGTTTTCTGGGAGGTAAAAGGCACGACATCTTTGGGATGCATGAAGACTTCAAATCTGGGTGTAAATTTAAAAAGAAAACAAAGAAATCAAAGAAATCTACATGCTTTAATTAAACAGATTAAAAACAACAAGGTCTACCTTCATGCCCTCCTCCCAGCCGATCCACAGGTCTCCTCTGGTCAGGAAACAGGCCACGGCGTGTCTAGCCAGGTGGTGGATCCAGCCCTCCTGCCTCAGCTGGGTCATGATGGCGTCGATCCAGGGGAAGCCGGTTCGGCCCTCCGCCCACTTTGCCAGCGCCTCGGGGTTGCGGTCCCAGGGGATCTGAACGCAGATGGGGTTGCTCTCCATCTTGTCGAAGCAGGGGTTGTTGGTGGCTGCCGTGTAGAAGAACTCGCGCCACAGCAGCTGACCGTAGAGCGAGAGAGGAGGGGAGCTGTTCTTCTTCACCTGGTGGGGTTGGAGAAGGGGCAGGAAGCGTGTTATTGTCTTGGGGAAATCATATTATTACTTATCATATCCAAAGAAGTAGACTTTTTCCTCAACACACCTCAAGATGGAGCCAGAGCAACCAAGGGAGACTGCTGTGGGTAATTCACCCTACCACAGGATAAACTGGGAACCATTAGATGGTGCTATAAACTACTGGAACAGTAAATCAGACTCAGCAGGGTTCATGCAGCTTTTAGGAGGAAAATCCAAACACTAACAAGTTACCTAAACCAAACATTTCCAGACTCTCTAAGCTTTTATTGTTACACAGAATTCATTTTAACCACAGCAATCAAAGTATATTGTCACTTTGTTTATTTTACCAGCTGTACATGTTTTGTTGCTTTTACTGTGGTTTGTTGATCATGATTATTTAATGGATGCCAATTTCCAGTGTAAGGGATCTAGCTATGAATGCCAAGTAAACATACCAGGAGAAAACAAACAAATATGGTGACAGGATTGTTTCAAGGGCATATTTCTATCCTTGAAAACATAATGGTTAAAATTAAGAATTTTCTAAGCTTTTAAGACTTTGTTTGATATCTCTATACATTGTCATATACTGTATTATAATGTACGTACTTATTATATTTTTCTATTTTATATGTATATTGTGTTAAATATTGTAATACAGAAGCTTAACTTTCTATATTATTATTATTTCTATTATAATTATCCCCCCGGGGATTAATAAAGTATTTCTGACTCTGATTTGTCCAGGTGATTTTTAATCCGTCACATACTCACATAATCTGCTGTCAACACTCGAGGAAGGGCAATAAAGGGAGAATAATTTTCTCAACCAGTAAACATTTTTTAGCTTTAAGCTCCTCATCATATCACGTGACAACGGTAATTCGCTACAGCTTTACTGGTCGCTTTCTAGAGTTAAGACGTCAGGAGGAGTTTTCCACTTCCCTTGTCAGGACTTTATTTCCTCCAAAACCACCAGTTAGTTAAACTGATTGGAAAAAAAACTTGCCTAGCAACACTGAGGCTACAAACAACTTGTCTTAACGTGACGTTCACTTAACGTCACTCTGTAGGAGCCAGTACAGAATGTGTGTTTGTCTACTCCTAAAATACAATACAACCTCCAACTTATACGTATATTCAGGCCAACGAGGTAACTCATCCATTCTTTGACTTACCTTCTTGTAGAGGTCGGTGAGTTTGAAGTAGAAGAGGCGACAGGAGAGGCAGCCGAAGCGCAGGTACGGGCTGAGGCCCGTCGGGCTGGCGAGCAGCGAGTTGGCGTTCATTCTGGGACGCTCAAAGTTGGCCACCCAAGCCTGATGGCAACACGGTCACACAGTCAGATAGGAAACAGCATGATAGCACGATGTCATGTGATATGACAAGGTTTCTGTCAAGGTAGCAGCCAAATATAGAGATTTATCTAACATTCTTCGATCTAACATTAGCCTTATGTCATTAAAAAAAAAGATTGGTCTCACATCTATAAATCAACCCGAGCACCAAAATGCTGAGAAATGTCATCAAATGTTTAAAGTGTTGAACGTGTTTTTCTTTTAAATGACAAAACAGTCGGTAGAATCCATCATCAATTTTAATTTCCTCATCTGGCTCTTATCTGATTCAACTGACCTTCCTCTCCAAATGCCTCTCAAGTCTCGTGAGGGCTTCAGTCTCTCCCCCCGGCCACACAGCTGAGGACAGACCT
Organism: Dicentrarchus labrax; assembly: GCF_905237075.1. Classification (NCBI taxonomy): domain Eukaryota; kingdom Metazoa; phylum Chordata; class Actinopteri; family Moronidae; genus Dicentrarchus; species Dicentrarchus labrax. The sequence goes on along the minus strand of NW_026136724.1, from coordinate 18,185,483 downwards.
TCAGTATCGAAACCTGCAGAGATCACATAAAAAACAACACACATTAAAATTCAGCCAGTAACGTTGAATTCGGTTTATATTAAAGCTTTTTGTCTGGCTTCACTCACCCAGCTCCTCCAAGGAGGGGACCCCAAACTTGTCGTCGTGGTCTTCGGACAGCGGCGTAGTGCATTTCCCCATGACTTCCGCCGTGATGGACTCTGCAGGCACCTCGACTGCATCCATACGACTGATGAGGGTCTGGAACCGCTTGTAGGTGAGAGGGGACTGACCCCCATTCAGCTCTATGATCCTGGAGGAGTGACATGAAAGCACAGAAAGAGTTAAAAAGACCTGACAGACACACGGATGAAGATGTTTTACAGATGGTGGTGAGGGGTGACGTTAACTCACTTGTCCAGGTCATAGAGCGTGTGGGAGATGCGAACTGTCACCTCCACTCCGGCCTCAGAGGCCAGTTTCTTAATAGCTGCATCTCGCTCTTTCCCAAAGGGCTCAGAGTCGTACTCATAAGACAAACGAGAAATATTCCATTCCTGGAGAAGAGGGAATTTAAAAAATAAATAAATAAAGAAGTGAGCAACAGAATGAAATAAACAGGCTTTGCTCAACATGTTTAAAGCAATCTGGAGCTTTAACTTGATGGTTAAATCAGATGTTACCTTGAAAAGTCTGGGAAAGACATCAGTGGGTTGGCCTCGTATCACAAACAGTCGAGAGTTGAGCTTACGGAGGCTCGAGTCCAAGTCTTCAAGACTCTGCAGTAAGAACCTGGAGGACGACAGGGATACAGAAAGAGTGGTTAAAATGCTGCCAGTAACAATATACAGTTTGTCAGAAGTGACGCTGAAGCTGGACAAAAGGGACATCATGTGACTTGGAGAGAGAAAACGCCTTTGTTTGGGTATTGGGGGAAATGATTTCAGGTCGTTCTGGCTTTGATACGACATGAAGCAGCAGTTTCAATTCAATCTGCTCTCGGAAATGCTAATTTTATGCAGCAAAATCTATTCAGACGACCTTCTCCGAGCATTCATTTTCTAAAGTAGAAATCACAGTGTTCAAAACAAGGTGCTGACACAGAGGAAATCTTCCAGAGTTTGAAGATTTAAAGTAAGTGACCTGATTAAATAAACTCTTTTGTCCTCCCGATGGAGTTAACAGAAGGGGGAAACAGATGCTTGTTCTTGTTGTACAGAACAACAGCAGCGATCTGCGTAGATTTGTGGTGTGAATATGCAGATTTGATGGCCCAAGATTTAATTCCTACTTGACAGCAGCCAGTTCTTCCTCTTGCAAAAGGTGAAAACACAGAGGCAAAGTCAAAGGGAGACGCCCTTTTAATTCATGTTTATGGGAACTGGCTGTGTTTTTAAGTGCTCTGATATAATGTCCAATGTGTCTGCCAACAAAGGTTTAACAATCAGAGTGGATCAGGTGTGTGAGACAGCCACCTTAATGGTAGTGAAGGAGCTAATGTCTGGTAAATGTGTCACTGTTGGTTGGATAACAAACGCCACAGGCACAACACAGAGGGATTGAGACTATTGTAAAAACAAATAAATAAAAGTAAGCGCTGACACATCAGGGGAACATCCAACTCTTTTTATAGAGACTCCCTCATGTTGGAACAACACAAGGCAATTTTCTGTTTATCAGATATTTCCATTATGCTTAATGATGTGCAACACTGTCTGCAATGCTTTAGTACAACAGGAGGTCAATAGAAGAGTGCTACCTGAGTTAAAATGGTATGGCACAATCTGTCTCAGCAGAAACAATCTCATAGTACAGATCAGCCTGAGTCGAGACTACTGATGGGGCATTATTTCACACACTGTAAGAGTTATGATTTGGTATTACTGAACCAATCAGAGGCTCAACTTCAGGGCTGAAACAATTCAAGTTCAAAATCTAAAGCAAAAAATTTGAATATTTGCTCATTTTCTGAACCTTCTGTGATAATAAACGTAATTTATTTGGATTTTGGACAATTTTAAGACGCCATCATGGACAATGTTCATTATTTTTGCCTTAACAATTAGTCAGTTAATTGAGAAAATGACTGGCAGATGATTTTATAATGTAAATAAACATTAGTTGCAGCCTTACTCAACTGTGTACTCAGGACGTGTCTCAGACAATCACATAGATGTGCGTATTATATGACCTGTGCTTCCAATTTAGCGCAAAAATTTTTTATTTTATTATGAATTAATTTAATCTGATGTTGTTTTTGCTTGAAGCACGCAAATGTCCTGTTACATAAACTCTGAATAATACCTCTTGACATCAGTTTTTCTCAGTTCATGAGACAATTATTCCTAATGGCAAATAACCAGAAACCCGCCGTGCTACAAAGTGAAATGAAACAATTATCCCTGAAGGCACCAGTTTTCACCCTCTTTGTAATCCAGACAGTATAATAGCCCAATTTAACCTCCAGTTTACATGAATAAACAAGCGTGGCCAGGTTACTGTGCTTAGGCAGTGGAAATACATGCAGTATTTCTCACACACTGACAGTAAGGCATCATTAATCTAAAGAAAGACTCATCCTTTAAGGCTCCATCATGCAGACAGTGAATGAGTCAACCAAGCTGCATCCCCATGAGCTTAATCATCACTGTATGTGACGTCAGTGAGCACCAGCAAAACCAAAACGTACCGACCCAACAGTGGAAAAATATGACCAACAGAAACATTTTCTTACTTTTACAACTGAAAGTAATAACCGTGTTTTATCCTTATTTTATCATTTGGACTGTGGGTCTTGTTTTTATCTTTCCAAAAATAAGTAATCAGAGCAAACACACACCCACAGGTCCACACATGCACGCAGGCAGAGCGGCAGTAATGCGGTGCTTCCCGTTGCTGTTGCCATAGTCACCAAAGTTCGTAGGTGGAAGCTTCCTGTATCATCCAGGTCTAATCGGGTCTTTTACTGTTTTCACTGATGGTGAAGCTAAAATACCCAACTCTCCTATTTACAACCACAATGTAAACAATTCAGTTTATAAAATCATGTGACATTATATATGTAGCTGTGCATTAAGTTTAGTGGATTCTGGGATATTTTGGATGGTTGTTGCTCCATCTTTTGTTATTATGCAAGTCAATCACAGTGGAACCAATGCTTACTTTTACACAGGTTGATTCTTATATGTTTATATATTATATATTTACCACTGTGACTGAGGGTTCTCCCTTCAGACTAATGTTTAAATGTTAACATTTTTGATAAGGATTCCTTAAAAAAAAAAGACTATTACAAGAACTGCGACGAAGTTTACATTATACAGTTGGAAAATAAACTTTTAAAAGGGTTCTCCACTCAAAATATTATTATTATTGTCCGCCAACATTTCTGCAGAGTCATGGTATCGAGCATAAAGCCCATAATCACATCTTCACGATACAATTACACCGTTGGTTAATGATAATACTGATGTCAAACTTTTCCTGATACAGGAGCAGTGTTGTCTCGGTTGCATGGGAGCAGAGGAAGTGTTTACAGGGGTGATTTCCTATTTTTAAACCTTTGGGTAGTGGTTGATTTCCCTTTGTTTTTACTTAACATCCACTGAATAATGGCTGCTGAATAGCCCTCTAAAGATCTCAGCCCAGTTGAGCTCATTCACTATGCTTAGCTGCCTTTCTCTCCTCGCCCCATGAAGTCAGCAACGACACTGCCAAGACAGACTCAGACCATCTGACTCCAAAAGAAAAGCAACAAGTTTAATCCATATTCATCTGGGGTGTTTACATAAAGTCAAAGCTGTACTGCAACACACAACATAACTCTGTCATCTGTCTTGTTATTTTCCATCCTGTGGGCACTCCTACTTGTTAGAAACACCCTTTCATTGAGCAAACTAATTACAAACCCAGACCACAAAAGTCTGTCGACAGTTTGGGGCATAAAGCTTTAACAGAAGATATCAGATGGAGGCAGATTTGTTGGGATTAGTGTTTCGCTGCTCGACAGATAGTTGGGGTCTCTTGCAGTCGATGAGAAGGGCTAAAAGGTTCACTACTAACACACTGACCTACTTACGCCACGCCTGGAGACGGTGGGGGTGCGGGAAAAGTTATTGTGATTATGTCATCCGGCATTGACCCGCCTTATTCACCCGTCTGGGATTACACCCCGAGATCTAAAGGGCAGGGCTGCTCACTTCTTCAGGGGCAATTAAAACGATCACCTGGGCTTCATGTTAGTGCAGGAATGAGAATCAAATCACAGAAGCTAACGGCTACGGCGAGCTCTTCATAGCCTTCAGCACAATCCTCCTATTGCATTATTTTGTGCCAATTAATAGTGCTGCTCGCCCCCCCCTTCATGAAGGTTATAATATAAATAATCAGTTTTTGTTTAAAACGCTTTTTTAGAGAAGTTTTGATTGAAAACTTGGTGTTGAATTTGTACCTTTATTCCACTTACATCAATGAGAGTGGGCTGAATAACATTAACACCTCTCTGTATAATGCAACTGAGTGTACACTACAGCAAAAATCAATTTACTTGATCCACTAAGTCTCCGCTGCAGCTTTTACAGGACGTTAAACTCATTTTCTGCAACAACAAATTGACTGATTTTGATCCTGTACATATGTTTTTTCCCCTCTGTGTGACCTCCTGCTGCTTTTATTTCATGTACATCTCATAATGTGAATAAAAAAGGGAATGAATCAGGGCGTACTGAGCGATCTGCATGCGAGCTCTGCGTCACCCCAGGCTCCTGTTACATAACGTTGGAAGCATAACATGGATGCTCCGTAACAGGCGCGCCTTTGCTGCCTGTGCTGCTGCTGCCCTACTCTTCCAGTGACGGCATGGGACCGCAATGCAAACTAGAGCGCACAGCGGGAAAGGAAAAAAACCATCATCCAGGGAGACACCTACTGTACGTCAGGAGCTCATTCATTCAGCAGCTGTATGTTTGCTGACTGCCAGGCGCACATTTGTGGTGGTTTTAATGAATAACTGTCTGGGTCACAGTTTGTTTTGACAGGAAAAACTTGTAACACTCAAGGTTAACTCAGATTGTCTGCTGGGTGGGTTATGAAAGGTGAAGGTTAGAAGGTAGGAGGACAAAGCCAGTGGGTTATAGGTTGGGAAACCCTCCGCTAACTGCTCCTTATCTCTTGTCACATGAGCTTGTAAAGCTTCGTACTTATTTGTGTCACCAGACTCGCACTCATACAAGCACACAGGCTGAAATGTTAGTATTAAACGAGGCATTACCTCTTCGCCGCTGACATAAATTCAGATGTTATTGCCATTTGGGAAAAGCAGAGAAATGGACAATTCTAACCCCTGACGTGTTGAACTTTCACCATCCAAACAGACAACTTGTCCATTACTTGGACTGAATGTGAAGAGATTAAAACAAAGCTCGTTAATCCATTATTCTCAGCTCTGGCGAGTGTGAGAGACTAATTGAGTCTGGAAACATTCCCCTATTTCTATCTCGGGACTGCGTTTTTTGGTCTCTTGGGATATCGGAAAGATCCATCCGTGCCAAGTCTCTAATCCCCGTGGAGGAAATAACTAATGATCTGAATGCCACTTTACGCTGCTACACTGTAGTAACACAGACCAGCTCTGCACTGCAACGAGGGATGATGATAAAACATTTAACTAAACAACACTGCAATCAATTTTTGATAATTATAGTCTAACAGGAAGTGTGGTAAACTACTGTTTACTGAACCTGAGCTCTAACTCACCTCTTGAAGAAGAAAAGGTAACATTTTAATGATGTGTTACTGACTTTTCCTGCTTTAATCATGTACCTGAAGGTATAATTGATGTTTGCTTTATTGTAATTACAGTTTAATTTACCACCACGGCCACAACTCACAATGTAATGGACACACAGTACCTATCAGTCATCTTACTGAAGCGGATATCAATAATTCTCCATTATGTATTATGATTATGACGCCTGGTATATCGATGTAATATATTAGTCATAAATTAATCCATGTAATATAAGCCAAAGACTTCAATATTATCCAATTTAAAGTATCAATTTATGTCCTTTTATTAGTATTTGTCAAATATTCTGCAACAATCAAAACAAAGAACAAGATTGTAGGAGCAAACCTGTTTGACAGTGCTGTACTAAATGTTTCTGTTATATTATTTATATAATTGACATTTAGTGGGTTACTGTGTTACTGCAGACACTCGCAGTGCTTTGGTTCCAACAAGCACCACAGTTACAATGCAACAGTTAAAATATACTGCATTAAATCTGTTGTTTGGTCTACTTTCTTGATTAATCTACACATTATTTTGCTTTTATGTGACAAACAGTCCTAAACACAAAGAGTTTGCTAGTTTGTTATCATATAAGACAAAAAAAAAAGCTGCAAAACCATTACTTTTAACACATTACATTAACTCCAATATTGATTATCTGATATCAAACTGCACATGTGCATAAAACTGACTGATTAGCACCCCCCTTAAAAAAAAGACGCATGGGTGCACACTGAAGAGCTGTGGTGTGTATTAGTGCAGATGTTTTCTATTGCACGTGGATTGGCTGTCTGTTTTTTTTGGCTCACCTCCACCTGTTGATCCCAACGTTGGAAGAACCTGCGAACCAGGGATCGAGGATGTAGACACAGCGGACAGTATCCGCTCCCAGCAGAGATTCCTTGAGCGACGGGTTGTCGTGGAGCCGCAAGCCCTTCCTGAACCAGTGTATCGTATTAATGACCATTACTCAACTGGACGAGTCCTTTTCTCTTCTTTCTTTTATGGATAAGTTTGTTTGTTTGTTTGTTTGTTTTGTGCTCACTCAAAGACCCCAAAAAAAAAAAAAAAAAAGTAGATCCAAGAAAGAAAACTATCCAAAAACGTATGAGGGAGGGAAAAATATGTTTTTAATCGCGATTAACCTTGTTCTAACAGGACTTTTTCCATAATGTCGAAGAATTTAAAAACCAATGTCAGCTGAACCATTTGGGCACGAGACAAGCGCGCGCACTCTCCGGAAATGTGACCTAGCAACACGGCGGGCTTTAGGACCCCGGTCTGATGACGAGCGCTGCTTGTTGTATAACTTGTTTTTCTGAATTGAGAAAAAAAAAAGAGATATATATTTATATAAATAACAACTATACGCGTACTAAAAAGGCGTTTGCGAGCATTATTTAAGTAATACCTGAAACAAGAGTTGGTTGGCTGGCGTGTAATTTGACGGTTGGTGCCGTTAACGGCCACAGGACACGGTGACACGGCTGCAAAGAGCTGGTTATGTAAAATACAAATTCTGGCTTACGATTCCGTTTAAATTCGTCGTCCTAAACGTAACGCGGACGGATACTTAGCTGCTTTAAGTCCGGTTTTTGCTCCGTGTGCGTCGTCTCTCAGCTGCCGAGCGGTTTTGTTTTTTTTTTGAAGTTGTCTATGTAGGAGAAGATTAAAGAAACAAAAAGTATACGCTCCTCCAGCGTCTGCGAATAGCCGCTCAACCTCTTCGCCGCACCTACGCTCTTTGCGTGACTCCGCCCACACGCCCTACGCGCAACAGCCACCGAGCTCCCTGATTGGTGCAGACCGCCGAACGCGTCGTCTCGGCGTGGTCACGTTTCTGCAGCGTGCTTTTCTCTCTGCCCTAAATACTGACGAGCCCGCCAACGTGCACGGTGAACATGTGGTAACGTTAGGGACTACTTCTGCATGATGAGCATGATATTTCACAACGTTACTACATAAATAAAGACATGTATGAGTAAAAAACACTACTCTACTACTCTTTTTTTAATTTTTTGTTAAGTTAAGTATGAAAATAAGTTAATTATTTAAAAAAGAGTTGTATAAGATGTGCATATAGACTTGGAAAGCATGTTATTAGTGTAAAAAGAAAGCAATACTGTAAACATATCAATGCATCCGGCTGCCTACAGAGCCCACTGGCTTGTTTACCATAAAAGAACCCGGATGAGCACATGAAGTCTGGCATGAGCGCACGGACCTCACGCGTCAACGTGCGTGTGTGTGTGTGTGTGTGTGTGTGTGTCACTGTAGTACTGACGCACTTCATATTAGAAATCAATTGTGCAGTTTAATATAAAGGCTTTAAAAAACGACTTGTCTGAAGCTGCAGCACCTTAGAGGACCTGTGGAGGAGCTTTGCTGTATATTTAGACGGGCTGGGTTATAATTAAAGTGCAGATTAGAGCTTAAATCTGCAAAGTTTATCCACATTTAACGCTTGTTTTAACGTGTTGTTTAAATCGAGGCTCAAAACCTTTGTTTGCCCCTGCCTTAATTCAACTAAATGCACTTTTCGTTCATATCTTGCACTACTCTGTAACTGCACTGTAACTCCCTGTTTTCAGTTTATTATATAAACAAAAAAAAAAAAGTGTTTATCACTTTATTTTCTGCCTTGTGTCCCGTGTAAAACTTTTAATTGCTTTGTTGTTAAAAGGTGGTTCACAAATAACCATTTCTTTACTTTTTGAGCCAAGATGTTATAATATTACTATTTATGTGTATATAAGTTGCACGAATATATTTCAAATGTATTATTATCATCGGTATTATTAGAAGTAGTCGGACCACGTTATCTTATTTTCTTTATATTTGGTGTTTTTTAATGTCTAAATAAGAAATGCGTCACAATATTCTCTTACATAAAATGGTGTGTAATTATGCAAGATAGAAAACGCAGCCAAGGACAGAAGAAGTAGTACTTTATTGTGACCACTGAGTGTCAGTATAACATCACGCCACTACTGTCCTCTTCCATATCTGATGATAACTTTATCTAATTCATCCGTATATGATAAAATAGTGGAGGCTGCACTTTTTTCTAATGTCTTTTACACTTTATTGGCCAGTATTTTCCCCAGAATCATAGTGTTAAGGTAATAAACCTTATTATTTTTCATCATTATTGTTGTTGCATAATAGTATAACAATAAATTATACAAAAATTCAATATAAGTCATAGTTAAAAAAAGTACCAAATGTACAGTCATTTAAGCACAAAATACATATATACAATTTTAAAACAAGCTAAACAAAAAGGCTTTACAATATATATAGTTATAAATAGATAACACAGCGTATAGCAACATAATCACACAATGCACTTTACATAAAGTCTAAAAAACCCACAAGATTCAATGAAACTGCCAATTCAAAAACGTGACTGTACAGCATGACTAAGGAAGCATGTTTATATGATGCACTCACTCTGCTGGCAAAATACTAACAATCTATCATCTTGCTGGGAAAACCATGATCATTTTGCTGTTACCAGGCAACCGCTTAATACGCGAGGACAAGCTTTGGAGGACCACGGTGCGTGTAGAGAAGCAGCTGACAGCTGCCCACCTCCACCGCTCTCACCTTAGTTAGTCAGCAAGATATGCTGCATTGCATCAAGAGCTCGTGGCAAGACTGCTGGAAGATGAACTCGGTTAATGTCACAGACACCTGGTTACATATAAAAACTATTTATATGTAAGAGTTCTTCCTGCAACCTGCATTATTATTGTTTAATCAGTTATTTTCTCTGGTATCAGAATCAGAATCTCCCTTCTGTTGACAAACCAGTTTTTCTTATCCAAAAGTTTCATCCAGTATCCTTCAGAGGCCCAGTGTGTCTCCATGTGGAGGGTCTTGGCATAAATAAATCAACCGAGATACATCCTGCAGTGTGGGGATGCTATTGTTTATCATTTGTCAGCCAAACAATGACACTAAGACACAGACAGGCGTGATTTTGTTTTACACCTCTCCCTGTCAGTCACTCTGCAAGGAGAGTGGGCGTCACAACATTGCTCAAAAAACATTCCAGTGTAGTAAGTTTTTTCTCCAGCTCTGGCTTTGGCTAGTGCAGTGTCATGCTAAGAAACTATGAAAGGGCCTCTGGCAACGGCAGGCAGTGTGGACAGATGGTCGGTCCAGCTCAGACGTACAAGGAGAAGCCCCAGCAGAATGGATGAATCATCATTCTACCAACTGTTCCTCTCAGCACGTCTTCAGGATTCGACTCACTCGCTCTTTGTTTGACAAAAAAAACTGTTGTATTTTGGAAAATACATCAACAGCATCACGATGAAGTGATGCTACACCTTTGAAGGAGGCCACCGGATGTTGCTGGATGAGGTGTCTCTGACCTCAAAAAGCTTGGACTGATGTGCTTTTATCAGTAAAATATTTAGCCTAGGGATCTGGCATTAAAGCTTGAGATGTTCCTTTCCTGCAGACTCACTTTCACTTATTACTTAAAATGATCCCTAGATGAAGATAACAGGCCAAATACTGCAGGACCTTGCCATTCATAAAAAGAAAACAACAAAAGTTCATTCAGAAATCTTTTGTCCAGATTCCAATAATAACATTTAGGTCAAACAGGATATTATTAGCTGAACACAATGGTAGAAAATGTTGATTCAAGAAGGACAATGAATTTAAAAAAGGGCACCTGACAATATTGTGGTTAAAATGTCTATTTGTGGAAATGAATTGCACAAGAAGTGCACATTTCCTTCTCCTGCAGAGCTGCTAGTAAACAACTGCATGACCTCTAGATACTGAGAACAAATTAGGTATATTAACAGAAAGTCACTGTTTCTGTCTGTGCCCCCCCAACCATTTACTCTCTCTGACACTGTGATGTATTTCATGTGGTTAGGTTACAATAAAAAAAGATTGGATATGTTTGTTTTTATCCTCTCTGTTGTTTCACGTCATTGGTCCACCTCCCCCCCTCCCCAACACACACACACACTCACACACTATCCACAGAGCATTTCCCCCATGTGTTTCCTCAGTGGGAATCCAGCTACACGACACTGCAGCTTCACGACCACAAATAACAGATTGGTTGGCTACTACGGCAGCTTACGTGTTGTGTCTTCTGATTCTGCAGCTATGTATCACCAGCACCAGGTATGGCCTCTGCTGAAAGGTAGCAGGCAGGTTGTACGTGTCAGTCAAAGCTGATGGAGACGCGGATTGGCTTGTTTCTGCCCGCGGGGCTCCAGGCTCCACCTCTCCATCGGAGCCCTGCCTGTGCTGCGCTTGTTGCAGTGAGCGCGGAGGGTTTGTGCGCTCTCGGGTTACGCGTATGAAGTTGTGGACAAGAGGATATCTGACACATCCAGCCACTTGGAGACACAGGAAAGTAGAGGCTCACTTCTTCACGTTTCACTCTTTAATCTGGGGAATACAATTAAGCCCTCGGACAGCGGCTGAGGAAAAAAAAAAGAGAGAGCAAGAAAACGAGTTTGTGGCATTTAATTGAGAGACCAAGCATACCCAACAGTATGCGGTGCAGTTATGGCAGGCAAGGGTAAGACAGTCGTGAGGACGCTGGAGGATTTAACGCTTGATTCTGGTTATGGTGGAGCCGCGGACTCGGTCAGGTCGTCCAGCGTGTCGCTGTGCTGCTCCGACACGCATCAGTCCGTCTCGCATGGGGGCAACTGCTGGCATCTGACCGAATCCATGCACAGCAGACAGAACAGTTTGGACACAGTCAACACCGTCCTGGCGGAGGACACGGAGATACTGGAGTGCTCGGGTCAGTGCGCCAAGCTGCCCGAGCTGGAGGACGTGCCATGGAGCCTCGGCGAGGTGGAGGGCGCACTGAGGAAAGACGAGGAGCTGATGGTAGGAAACCCGCCACCGGAGGTCTTGGCGCGGCTGTCGGCTCTCATCAGCCGCGCGCTGGTGCGGGTGGCCCGGGAGGCGCAGCGGCTCAGCCTGCGCTACGCCAAGTGCACCAAGCATGAGCTCCAGAGCGCCATCAAGGTGGTGCTCTCATGGACCATCTCCGTCAACTGCATCACGGCGGCTCTCAGCGCCCTGTCCCTGTACAACATGAGCACCGGGGACAAGTTCAGCCGAGGCAAGTCGGAGCGCTGCGGGCTGGTCTTCTCCGTGGGGAAGTTCTTCAGGTGGATGGTGGATAGTCGGGTGGCCCTCAGGATCCACGAACACGCTGCCATATACCTCACCGCCTGCATGGAGAGTCTGTTCAGAGAGGTGTTCAGCCGCGTCCTGCGCAGCGCGCTGGTGGAGAGGGACAACGGGATCCCCAAGTTTACGCTGGAGTCTCTGGAGCAAGCCATCAACAACGACTCGGAGATCTGGGGTCTGCTGCAGCACTACCAGCACCTCATTTGTGGCAAGAATTCAAGTGGTAAGAAACGTTGAAAAAGAAGGAAAATGTGTTTCCAAATCAGTGATTATTTGATTGGACACTCTTTTGTCACATTGGTTGTCCATTGCCAGGGGCTTATGTGGGTTTCCTGTACTGACCACCCACAGTATAATCCACCATATAAGACTATAAATCATGTTGACATGAAGTAAAGCACCACTCAGATCAAAGGGTTGTCCACGTGTTCCAAGAAATATCTAGAAACAAGAGGCTGCATCTTGAGAAGGGTGACTCAACTGGGACCAGTGAGTCTTGATTGAAGAAAACACACACAAACATGTACCTCCATGTCCAAGTTTTAATGATTCTCTTTGAGCACAATATGATTATAAATCTGACTATTTGATTGAGAAGATACTTTCCTCAGTGCACAGAGTGATAATCTGCTTTGTGTAGCACGGTTGGGGAAGTAATATGAGTATAAACTGTGCAATAATGCTGGAGAATAACCACTGACTTATCTAGCTGGTGTAATTGCACAACCAAACAAAAGGATGTGACAGCTTCCTTGAATATTTATTACCCTCAGCAGACCTCAAGGCCCACCTCTGGAACAGGAACTGTGTAGCTATAGCAGCTATAGTCAGAATAGGTATTTATGGTTGAAAAAAGATCAAACACGCTCCACCTTTCTCTTCCTTTGAGGCTACTGTGTCCTCAGACTTTCATTAGGAATGTAAATGATTGTTTATGATATGTGAGTGAGCCTCTGGGGAGTGCATACAGTAGATGATATGTGAGTCGTGATTTTTTTTGCAGGAGCAAGATTTGTGTTTATATTGTGTGTGCTGGCCTCGTTGGTAATGCTATTACTGTCTCACTCCAGAAGGTGTAAGCTGTCAGTGTGGGCTGGCCCTCTTATCCAAAGCCCTGAATGAGTTGGCTGAAACTATAAAGCAGAAGGGACTTGAAATGTTATTCTTCAGCTGAGAGCCAAACTAGGCCGCGCAATATTGACCAGAAACAATCATATTGCGGCTCTTTTGCTAATTGTTGCAGCGGGATTGTTTTTCTCTCAGCACTTCTGAGACTCTTGGATGAGCTGTTCCTCTGTGATAGCACCTGGAAAAAGGTTGTTACAGGAGACATCGATCTGAAATGGGTTCCTCAGTGATATGGCGTGATTAGAAATTCAATGTCATGGATTCAGGGTTTTTTTCTATAATGCAGACCCTTCAGCCTCTGTCATGAAAAACAATACAGCCTTGTTTACAGCAGCCATTTTGAGATGAAATAGTAGGGCAAACACAAGTGTTAACAATTGATACTAGTTTACATTTAGTGTGCAGCAGAGCATCTTCAGTGAGCAATAGCAGCACCCTAGCAGACTCGGTGAATGGAGCAGAACCTTAATGGATATCATTGCTAACACCTGTGTTTACCCTACTATTTCATCATGCTGTGAAAAAAGTTAAATCCCTAGCAGAAAATTTCAGACATTTTGATGGTTCAAGCTTCTGAAATGTGACTATTTGCTGCTTTTCCCTCATTTTATATCATCATGTCAAAAAGTAACCTTGAATTAGAAATATTGAGAAAGAAAATGCCGATCACAGTTCCTCAGAGGCAGAGGGGACATCTTCAAGTGTCTTCTTTTGTCTGACCAACAGTTCAAACAGTGAAAAGCAGCAGATTTTCACATTTGAGGAACTAGAAACTGAAAATGTTTGTCATTTTTTGCTAAAGATCAGTGTTGCATATTCCTTTTTCTACCCACTGACTAATTGTTACAGCTGGTTGTGGGACATTTTTTCTCATCCTTTGATCACATTGACAACACTGAGATATGGTCTGGGTGATAGATGCTGCACACAAGTGCTTCCTTATTGTCCTGAAATTGCAGCTGAGAAACAGGTACTTTTCTCTCTGTAGACAGGATGCAGAGCCCCCCCTTCCACTCCCACCCGAGGAACGCATCATTTCCTGATGGTGCAGAGGAGGCTACAATTTGCACTCACACACAAGAAAAGCATGATGTCATTCTGTCACGGTTAGGAAGGCAAAAAAAATGTGAGGATTTTAAAACTGTGCTCTTTTTTTCAAAGAAGCTGTATCCGACCTATCAGACCCCCCAGGGGTGAAATCATTAGCCATCCTTCAAATCAAACACTCATATGGCCGCAATTTCTCCATGTGGTTTTGAGCCTTTGCAAACAAAGCGAGGAATAAGAATGAGACTATTCTGGGAGAGCCCTTCTGGTAGGAAACATGGTCTCCTGTTTAAAATTTCACCTGGGGAACAAAAGCAGCGCGGCACATAATGACTAAATCCACGATGCTCTGCACTCCCACTGACCATACGTGACAGCCTCTTTGCTCTGACTAACGAGCAGAGCTAAATGGAGGCTTTTTCTCCACTTCCTTTGTTTTCAGTGGTACATGCTGCTGTCCAGCCTGTACGTTATGCTTATTTTCAGGAGTTCTGGCATTTACCATTGCACATAAAGATACTTGTGCAGATTCAAGATGCACACGTAGGCGGTTCATGTATCTTTCGTGGAGGTTTTTGATTAGTAACACTCATTCTGATACAAGCAACGGCTAGTTTAACCGTCTACAGGTGGAGATATGTTTTCAGTTATGAAATGACAAAATCACTGTCCCTTTCAAAATGACTCATATGAGTGTTTTGTAATCCGGGGCACATTGGCAGGATGATATTGTTGCTCTCCAAAATTACTCAAATTATCATAACAGATACGATTCACATTTTTTTCTGATTTGCTACCTCTATGGTTAAGGTCTGGTTAACTTTAGGCAACTAAAACTACAAACGGGAGACGGTAGCCGTGCTCGCCCCTGACATGCTTTATTAATCCAACGATCCACCCCAACTTCCTTTGTAGGAGGTTTTCCGGCGCTATAACAATGCCACACTACTTTCTCCTTTAATTCTGAGAAAGAACAGTCATTGTTCACCAGAATAGTCCCCATGTTGGGAATATTTTGTAATTTTATGAGTTTGGACAAACATCAAACTGATACTTAAGGTTAATAAGGTTTCGATTCTAACACCCAAGGTTCAATTCAAGTCTTCTGCTATGATTTAACCGTAACTTACTGGACACGTTTCTTATTTAGCTATGACTAAAAACCACCCGAACTGCTGTGGTTATCCAACTGTAACCCCCACCTTAACTTACACATGGGTGTAGTTCAAGGTCACCCACTTTTTGGCAGCACCTTAAAGCAAAAATATGACGACTATCACTGTAGTTAAGTGTGTAAAACCTGAGAAAATAGCAGCTACGTGTGTGTTCATAAAGCACTAGTGAAACATGAGCTGTTGCTCAGCCTGTATAGCTGTATTGATTAAAACAGAAGTGTATCTGTTACATCAGGTGCATGTGAGACGGATGACTCGAAGAGGTTGAAATATGTCAAAATCCCATGGTTGAATGAGAAATTGATGTGCATCAACTTGTCTGGACACGCCACTGTTCGATTTACCAGCAATGACGTGGGTCAACTCGCCAGAAAAGCAACAGTTTTATTATAGTTGTCTCCTGGCTACTGTACCTGGTCTGTATATATGCCACGAATGAAGAGTGCCATATGACATGACGCACTTAACCATTCAAAAAACCTACAAAATGTACAGTTTGCCAAACGTTTTGGCGAGATATCCGGTGTCTCCTGAGGCGTAATTCTCAACAAGGATTCACCGTGTTTGACTCTCTCTTGTCAGTCATGTTAAACCACCTCATGACAAGTGACGTCAGGAACAAACAGCACGGTCACCGGCTTCCAAAACCTGCCGGGGCGGCGTTTAAATTTGGGATCCAGAATGACTTGATTGCATCTGATTATGTCTGTCATTTGCCGTGACCTTCCCCAAGGAACTGATCCAACCTCCGCAGGACAGATGACACAACATAATGGAATTGCATAGCCTGCTATAGTCAGTTTATTAAATTAGCAGTGGGGAGTCTGTTCTCCCTCCTTCTTCACTCTCTGTCTTTCACACCATATTTCATTGTGTTTTCTGCTAGGGGGCGGGCTGGATGTTTGCATATTTATTTTCCACTGTGGTTTTTAATAAGCTCAGCTCATAACCACATGATTCTGGCAAAGGCTTTTTGTTGTCCGTTCTGTTATTATTTTCCGCCTGTCCTTCCCCTCCTTGGGGTGGACTCGCAGATGAGCTGACAGATTGCTGTCATTCTGGTGGAGATGCGAGCACCCGGGCGGGCAAGCTGGTTTGTGATGGATTTTTATGTCACGGTAATTTCATAAGACCAAAGGCTGCACCCACACCCCTCCGCCGCAGCTTCATTTTCAGCAATGATCAGCGACTGTGAAGTTATGTGAAGTTGTTTTCGAGGCCAAGATGTATTTTATGAGCTGCATCCGTCCTCCATGTTAGTGGCTTGTGAAAATATTGACTTTCATTTCATATGCTTCTCGGTAATTTCACTGGTAGGGATTCCAGAAAACACCTATAACTCTGCTCCGGGCATGTGGGACCGGCCCAAAGTGTTGTGGTTTTATTACTTCCATGTCATTGGAGCGTGGATCCCCTTCCATTTTCAGAAACTAGGTGAAAAGCACTGGGTCAGGATGAGATAATGAGAGGAGTGTGAGAGCGGTGAATGCTTAATGTTGTGAGCGAGTAAAGTGCGGGAAGAGAAACCAGGCTGGAGTGTCAGCTGGAGGAGGTGGTTGTGAGGGGGCACTGGCGCAGGTCCCTCAGAGATATAATTATGCAGCTCCCTTTAATTAACACTTGTGCTTATCTGGTAGTCATTAAGATTAGGAATTAGCAACAGGAAACACCAGGGAGCTGCAGAGAACAAAGATGATAATTCCTCTCATTCATTTTTAACACCCGTAGTTGTGCAAGTCTACGTTGGCATGTTTCATCTGATCGGTCTGTGTGGTCGAGATAAAATGTCTTCTAGAGATTCAGACCTGTAGGAGTTTCCTTGCTTCCTTACTGAATAGTGTGACAACGAAACCTGTTGTTTCCTGGATGTCGACTCAACGCTTAAAATAGATGCCTGCAAAATGGCATTTACCATATTGGCTTCTAAGGGTTTTATCCCATCAAAAAAGGACAAAAGTCTGAATAATATCCTGACTGAAACTGGATTTTTAAGATGACAAATATATACATTTTTATTTTTTAAATCTGAAAATGATTTTTTATTAAAAAATGTATTGCCAGGGTGGTTAATAACACTTTTTTCCTTGGTATGAGGAACTCAGAAATCCTATTTATTATGATTTTACACAGATTTTAGCAAATCATTTGACATGAATACATTTTAGATACAAAAATAAGCATATCATTTCATACACTGATACAAATATAAAGATGTCCGCTAATGATTGTACATTTGTCCACTCAGGTGAAGGTTAAAGTTACAGGAAGTTAGGAGGAGGATGCTATGCACCTAAATTCATTTAGGAAGACAAGATGTTGAGGCAGCTAAGGGATATTTAGGCCCCTTAATAAGTGCAACAAGCAAAGAAAATCTGCTGGGTTCAGAACTAGCCATCAGCGCCAGTGAAGCTAACACCTTAGCGGCTAAATGGTTCAACAAAGACGCCTGCTGCCTTCAGCCAGCTGTTTTAAACGGTCAGTAAAGTGACATTGTGTGTCTGCTGTGCTGCAATGTGCTCTGTGTATTTGTATATGGCACATAACATTAGCTCCACCCCTTTTACACAATCCTGAAAGACATTTCTGACCATTTGGATTGAAGAATATTATTTCCGCTACACAATAATAAGAAAATTGAACCCAAACTGTGCCTCTATTTTCTGTGTCTACAATAAAAACAGATGTTAGCCTGCAGAGACATATTGCTATTGCTTATTTTCTACAATGCATGAGTGTAATAATAAATAACATTGATATAGCTGTTGTACCTGATTATACAGCACTATAATTGAGCTTATGTGTTGTACAAATCAATCAATCTTTGTTGCACAGTCAAAACCGGGGGTCAGTATTGTGGCTGTAATAAGATAAAAGTGCATTGGACACACACGCGCTGTTGTGTGTAATCAGTTCAATCTGTCGACCCCTGACCCTGCGCTACGGCTGTGAAGCCGGCGCAACAGGTGGCCGTTTGGTATTTGGAGTAAGCTGTGTGTTTAATGACACCTCAGCAGGTGAGGAAGGAATCAATGGAAACAATGCTGCGATGTGAAATTGACCTAATTGCACAGTCCAAGTTTGGAAAATGTGACATCCAACATGATGTCACAGTGAGTTTAGATGACGCATCCTGAAAGTCTGGAGATTTCACCCGGCTCCTTTTGATGTTGAGACAATTTGTGTGACAGTGGCTGTCAGAAGATGCTCCGCTGTTTGATGTTATCTGTCAGCGTACGCAAACTTAATACAACAGCTATATCCTTGAGGGGCTCATGAAGCACCGTCGGTTGCTTTAATCTGAACTTTGTGCTGTATTCCTTGAAAATTAGCTTTTTTTCTGCTACGAGAGTCACAGTAATGCCAGAGGATGATGGTACATCAGATTCCTCAAAGGGGTCATTTCACCTAAATGACAAAATAAAAGCCCAACACATTTTATGACTTATAGCACAGATGGGGTCCGGCCATGCAGAAAGTTTGGTTTTACTTTTGATTTCAGATCATTTTCTGGACATTTTATGTTGTTTTTCACTTCTGCTGCTAGAACTAAATGAAACAGGGTTGAACTTATTACTGACTTTAGAGTGATTTGTTCATTTATTTGCTTTGAAGGGTCAGTTCAATTTACATAGTACAGTATCTGAATACTGATGACACTGTTGTATTTAATTCACTGGATCAGCCACAAGCAGACAATTCAACAGTTGGTTATTTTATCTTTAAATGGTTTGTCATTAAGTTTCAGCTACTATATATACTAGGAATTACATCCATACTGAACACTTTTGTACCTCCTTGATTTACATCCAAGGCTTTCTGTCATTTCCTTCCCTAACTTTACCTGTTTTATTAGCTTAACTCCATCAACCATACTTTATTTATCATAATCACGGTCTTTCGGTACTGTGGGCGCCATGCACAGATGTTGTAGAAAGTGAGAAAATGAACGACTTTTGGATAATGGAGAGACACTATAGGGAAATGTTTTGACATCAAGACACTTTCACCCCATCAGAAACCTCCGATCTTTATCTCAAAACCTCGACACATGAAACCAAAACTATCTCCATGGCCAGTAGACCAAAGCGGTCCAAGTCAAGTCAAGTCTCTAAACACACTTTTAGTTGAGCAGAAGTGAAATTCCTTTTGATTTAGAAATCAAAAATGAGACGTGCTTTTGTCTCACACAGTCTGCGATGCTGTAAGGTTTAAATCAGGCATTTTGCATTTGCGGTGAAACCCACATTGTATACCTTGTCAGCTATACTGTATGTTTTCCTTCCTGTTAGGCGTCTCTCGGTTGTTCTTTAAACTCTGGTGATGTTGCTTTTGTCACACCTTAAGCACAAACAATGCTTTTGGGGCCTCTGCAGCTCACAAGACTCTCTTCTTTGTGCTTTTTAGAAAACAATCCCAGTGTGATATATTTTTTTTTTGTCCAATAAAACCCAGCTGGACTTGAGCAGTCACTGTAGTTCTTAGAAATCAGCCACCAATATCAAGATTTCTGAGAAAACACAACTATGACTAAACCTATTGACCGGATTTGAAACTCACAAATTATGACATGAGTCAAGCTATTGAGCGGCTGTGTTTGTCTTTCTTTAATACCAATCTCATTCTTGGATGAGGAAGGAGGATGTTGGTCGAACAAAAAGAAAAAAATCCCATCCTCTGACACTCATTTATTGAGTCAGTGATTGTTTTTTTGTCTCTCTGGGACTTTTTATGATTACTTTTGGCCAGTACACAGACGGTGTCACTTCAAAGTGTTTGTAATGCTCTGTGGTTAGTTTTCTCATACTGTCAAAGAGGGGAATTTTCAGCTTGAACCAACAACAAAAGAAATTGGCGTCACAAAAGCTTCATGTAGGCACTCGTGAAAAAGATTTTGGTCAGAAGAAAAATAAAACTGACTGATTGCCCTCTTGAGTTTAATGTCTCATTAAATCAGTTGTTAAGAAACAAATGAGTTACGTAGGATGCAATCATATCACCTCAGCAATATGTTCAAGTTTGGTTTGGTTACTCATTACTACCCAGCACTTGATGTTGAATTATGCAACCGGGTACATGACTTACATTGTTCCAGCTTCATGTGAGTTACTTTTAAAAGTAGCATGCATCAATCAGAACCCCCCTCCCCCTCCCTGCTTATTATCCTCCCCTTGCTATTATTTCACGCACTTAATACAAGCTCCTGGAGTTTAAGTTGTTTATGTGAAGAGAAATGTATTAAAATCAGAAACAACCTGTATTCTGTCGCCTTCCCTCCATTTGAATGCTTCGCTCTGAGTGCTCGGCGCTCACTTTGTATGCGGCTGTTGACTCCAACCTCTCCACTGACTGTACTTCAAAATGAATGAAACTGACAGATGCTTATCTCGCCACTGACTTCTTCCCTCCAGACTGTTTTTCAGCTTATCCCTCCTCACACGTCCCTTCAAGTCGAAATGAAATTTGACGGTTCCCGTGTGCACAGTGTATACGAGGAAATAAAAGCGAGGATGAAAGTGTGGCTATTGTGCTCATTGTTTTCCAAAGAGGCCTCTTGGGTGTGCATTTTCCCAGTGGTGGAATTTAACTAGGTACATTTTCTCAACTTAAATGACCACTGTGTGAGATTTAGTGGTATTCAGCAGTGTAGTTGCAGATTGCAACTCCCTCTCTTCACCCTCTCCCTCTGAAGACCAAAGGCTCCCTCTGTAGATACAAATGTCTCATTCTAAGGTAATAAAAACCCAACGGTTCTTAAATTCATGTGATTATACACTAATGAAAACATACTTATGAATATTATATTCCACCTATGCCATTAGATCCTCATAAGTGTTACACAATAGTCCTTTATGTACAGATTCAAGGTATTTGTACCATATTCCATTTAATGCAACCCAATGCTTTATATTGCTACTCCACTGCACCTCAGAGGCAAATAATTGTGCTTTTTACTCCATTTGTCTGACAGCTTTAGTTGCAAATTACTACTTTTCATACCATTCCTGTCCATTGAAAACCACGTATATCCCAATATAGTGATTTTAAATTATAATATTTGTGATAAACTCCTCCAATATGTGAAAAGTCAAGAGAATATTACAACATTCTCCTACTTCTTAAGCTAAAAACCTGTTTTACAACCCCTTTGCTTTATCACAAAAGCTGAAAACAGGCCTGTTTTTCTGAACTCTGTAAGAGAAACCTGCTTCTCACTGGACAGCGACAATACAAACATATGTTAATTTTGTAGATATATAGATATATGATGCATTGCTGTAGATTAAAGTAGTTAAAATGAGCTCACCTTAAACATCTACAGCAATTAAATGCAACATAAACATTAACGCAGCAGTGCTAATAATCCATAAAACATCATATATAATAGTAAAACACTGACAGTTAGACACTACTGGTTTTGAAGTGTCCACCGCTGGCATTTCCCATGACAGAGACCGACTGACATCCCAGAGCCGACGTTGCTAGGAGACGAGCTTTCAACTTCAGTGACTACCTGCTGATTGAAGAACTTCACAGCCAATGAACATTTATGAAACACACTTTTTAAATTTTTTTTACCCCTTTTGCCTTTGCAGTACCCGTCGAGCTGAATTTAGCTCGTCTAGCTCACTAACGTTAACACTGAGTGCCATTAGACGTTTTAGACTTTTCATTCATGTTATTTCAAAACCTCCTGAGTCATTGGTAGCTCCCCACACACTCAGTGTTGGGTTTGTCCTACATTACAGAAAAGAGGAGGGTTGACGGTTGCTGAACCTTTTTTCTCATCACTTTTCCAACAAGCCAACAATGCACGAATATCAATTTAAGCCGTCTGTCCTTTAACGACATTCAACTCTTAAAAACATACCCCCCATTCCCTCCATACCCTCCCTCTCTGGCCCATCTTCCCCATGCTGTACCAGCCTTTCATTCTGCAAACTTACACCTCTTCTTCTCTCCAGTATAGACTCGGTTTCCTGTAAATTTGATGAGAACTTCCTACAGAAACAGGAAGTCTTTTATGTCTCTCTCCCTTACCCTGTGTACAAAGTCTTTTATGTTTTTGCTTGTGGTGGCTCAGAGAGCCTCTTTGGGTTGACCTCAGCTTGTCTGTAACTTTTGTGCTGACGCCTTCCTGCAGGGCTGCATGTTGGTGGCTCACATTTGTCTTCAATGTGATAGTTAGCTAACGTCTCCCGGCAGCCCCCGATAAGCGCAGATTACCACAAACTATAACATGATTACTTGGCTTTCACTAGTCTGTCCCTCGTGTTCTAGCAGTGATTAAAGGCTTTGCTAGAATCAACAAGAAAGGTTTGTCAGTTATTTCAATGCGTTTCCATATTTATGCAAGACCAGTGACGAAATGCACTTTTCCTTTTACGTGTTTTCATTTTAATTTTCACATTGACTTCTGATGGAAAACCAATCCAACCAAAGGCCAATAACCTTTGTTTGTTTATTTTTATTTGGATGCAATTTAAGTGCGGATGAGCTGCAATAAGTTGGTTTTAAAGGATCAAAAAGAGATTAAAAGCTGAATGTTAGCATTTCTACCAATTGGATGAGTTCATAAAATAAATAAAAAAACACCTCATATCTAACATCTTTAAGCTCATGTCCAGTAGTGACGGATCTCCGTCACACAGTTTTATTCAGAGGCTTACTAAGGACACATAATTTGTCGCTCTCTACATTAAATTGTGTAATGCTTGTGTAATAACTTGTAAGTTATGTACCAAAAGGAGCCTCTAAATACTGCATACAGTGAGTCTCCTCTTCCAGCTTACAGACTGAAAGCAGCTGTTTGAATAACTGCGAGGCTACGCCGCTTTTATTTTACTCCGCTTCTGGTTTATTGATCTCCTTTAAATCAACTTAAGTACACGTTGATTTGGCTGAAATCACAGCAGTTGATAGGCAGTGATAAAGAATGATTTGATTAGTCATTTGACACCAAATTAAATGGCAATTTTGGTATCTGATCATCTCAGAAATGATTTGCCTGAAGTGCTGCATTCAAGAGCAGCCTGCAGTATTATGGTGTAATTTTCTGGAATCAGTCTAAACAGGAACAAACTAATCTACAGGCTGTCAAAGGGAAAGTGAAATATGGACACCAGTATACTTGATCTGGTCTGAATGGAAGAGCTTTTAAATTCACTGAGTGAAGACTGTGAAATGCACACAATAGCCTTCATTGCCTTCGTTGAAATCCAAATTCTTAATGTTATCATTCAATGGGTTTGAATTGGGTGTGGTTATATGTCTGAGCCAACTCTTAGCTTGTTTGAAAGGGCTGTCTCATGGCAAAATAAAGTGGTAAAAATATTCTAGCGTACACTTAAACTGATGTTTTTGTTATCTGGGCCTTTTTTTAGGTGGCTAAAATATGTTTTTTCTGCTGCCCCGCCCACAGCAGTACTCCTATCCTCAGGAAAATGTCATTAAAAATGTGATTTAACTTAACCTACTTGGTAAATGGTTTGAACAGCAACATGAGCAGTTTTTTAAAAAGAGATTTTTTTAATAGTTATAAATGTTAATTTTGTTACATATAAATGTCTGTGTTTTGTGGATTTTGGTATGTTTGACATTGTTTTTAGGGCTTAATATAATCATCTTTTTACATTCTGTGGAATTGTATTAGGAAAATATGATTATATTGTGTTGTCTTTCTACTGAAAGATATCCCTCAGCTCATATAAAAACAGTAACAATAAAAACAACAATTGATGAATGTAAATATTCATGTAGTGAATTTCCTGTACGGAAAGGTCCTTCTCTTGTTTTTATTTCCACAGTTATACCCACAAAGTGAGAAGAAGGACAGGTGGAGAATGGGGACAAAATGTTGCACTGGTCAGTAAAGTGGACGCAGATAAATAGAGCCTCCGCGTCCTCGTGTTCACCGAGCTGCAGGGTTTCGGTGTTACATCCCGACAGGACAGGCGGCTTCTACTGCATGCCATTACAGCACTTAATTAATGAGGGGTGAGTGCGGGGATCAGTTTCTGGCTGTTCCCAGGTGGTGATGGGAAATTAGGCTCCTTGCTCTGGGGAGAACCATCTGGTGCCACAGTGGCACGAAATAGGCCAGTGATAGGGATGCTGAGCACTCTGGGTAACGGAGTTTAGAAGGGAATACCCTTTGTGATTAAGACCCACACTCCTACTAAACTGGGACTTGAACACATCCTCCCCTCCCCTCTTGTTCTCCATTGTTTGTCGACTCTACCACTTAATCCTCACTTGACAAGTGCAAACGCCAACTCGCAGAGCCCGCAATAACAAAAGGATACTCCATTTATTTTTGTTGTTTGAAAGCCCACAGTTACATAAGCCGTTTCTCAATGACTGCTCATTGAGAAACGGCGACAGCAACACAGTCCCACTACAGTGGTCCTGACATTCGGAGTTGCTCACAACTTGACTCATGTGAAGATGTAGCAATTTTGCTCCCTGCTATTGTGTAGGCAGGAACACTTCCTCCCACTGACATGAAGCATTTCATAACGGTTACAAGATAGACGTTAAAAGAGAAAGCTACAAGGAGAACTTCTGCTCTCTGCAATCAGTGCATGGTTGCTGCTCTCCCCAGATCCCCTTGGTGACTTTTCTCCTCAAATCTTTGCCTGTTTACTTGCGCCGAGGATATTTAATTAGACATTGAATGCCATCTCAGACTGATCTCTTGTCGTCGTCCTTGTAGTAATTGCTGTTTGCTTTCCCAACGAGGGCAGCTGTATTGTATTCTAAAGTGAGGAAATGACAGCATGTCTCAGCAATAAAGCTGAACAATAAGAAGACATTTTAAAGTTATGCAGATGCATTTGACATTTATGTGTTTTTGAACTACCAAGGTTCTCTGTTTTCATAGAAAGCTGCCCCGACACAGTGACATTCAATCTACAGAGCATGTCATAAGAAAACACTAATGCCAGTCTTTGAACAGCACTTTCGACCTGCTAACAACATATTGTGTTCGGATGGAGCAATGGAAGCGATAAATGGATAATTTTGGTGGTTTGTGTTCAGTTTATTGATTAGGTCTGAATGCGCTATATTGTGTAAGACGTTTTTTATGAAATCAATAGACAGCAGGGATCTTTGAGGGAAAATGCAAACAAGAAGTGCAACTCCACCCCGACTGAGTCCAAAAAACCAGCTCCCATGACTCAAATGGAGCATTTTCTTAGTGAAGTTGAAAGTGAAACTCAAGGATTTATTGGATAGAATATGAATTCATGTGGAACAAATATTTCTTTCAGTTGGTTGCCAAGCTTGGTTCTTCTGTTTACACAATGTCTCCTAATAGTTGTGTACATCCTGCAGCTTTAACATGTTATTGCATAATAACAAACTAAGATTATCCCCTCTGTGGTTTCTTTTATGTATTCAGCCTACTCTGCTATGCCACCTGTCTGGTTGGACCAGCTTTGCGTCATCCTCTGGCCCTTTGGTCGACGTGACAGACAAGTAGAGGCACAGCGGGGTGTAGACAAGTTGCATCACGGCTCTTGTTTACCCAAACCTGATTCATTGCCCATAACCAGATTGCAGCGGGCGTGCAAGCCGACACACATAGAGGTGTCTGGAGACACATTGGCACCTGTGCGTGTTTGTATTACTGCACCTGTGGGAGTGTCAGGTGATATGGTGTTAATACTCACAGCTACATGAATGTTTGAACTCTTTTCTGAACCTCAAATCAATCCTACTCAAACTCAAAACTCTAAACTCAGGCCTTAAACACCATGTGGTTTCCACTTAAGCTTTAAACTTAGCTTTTAAAGTAAATAATATTCTCCTTTCTTCCTGTTTTCCTCTCCTTTCCTTCTCCTTCCTTTTGCATCCTGCAATCCCTGCTTATTATAACAGTGAATGAAACAATGTAAATATGGCAACTGCCTGGAATAGTCTCATATTCAGAAGGAAGGCCTTTCCAACGTTAACAAAAATGTAGAAAACGTTAGGTCAGAGTTTATGCGTGGGAAATCTAATTAAAGCACGATATGGCCGGATCATGTACGGTAGCTCCATCTAGCATCTAAATGTAAATCTACACTCACTTACTGCTGACGCTGATTGATCTTATGCTCCATTATACCCTGAATAAGACCCCAAGATACTTGAACTCAACTCATCCCCAACCCTCTTATCCTGGAGGGAGAAATCTACCATTTCTTGGCAGAGAACTTAAAGGACCAGTGTGGAGGATTTAGGGGCATCTAGAAGTTATAGATTGCCACCAACTTCAAAGCGGGTACAGTAGAGAGAAACTGCTGTCCGTTCTACTGTCGAAACATGGCGGTTCAACATGACTCTGTAGAAGAGGGCCTGCTCTCTCTGTAGATAAAAACAGCTCATTCTACAGTAACGAAAACATGACAATTTTTATTTTCAGGTGATTATACACTAATAAAAACATACCTATGGATATTATATTCCATTTCTGCCAGTAGATCCTCCCTAATTTTACACACTGGACCTTTAAACTGTAAAGCTTAAACTGTAAGAAGGCTATGAGTGCCAGTGAACAATGCTGCATTGTCACTCACTTGTTGCTGCTGCACCCATGTGTAACAAAGAAAGATTGTGTAAATTACAGTATCAGGCCTGTTTTTGTTGGACGTAATAACACATTTTCACAAAGCAGTCTCAAAACATCATCATTTCATAACATAAACAGAGAAAAAAACTCTCTGAAATGTGTTAAACAGCTTAAATTTAAGCCAGCAAACCCAACGTTAAGTGCAGAGATAGGTATTCATGCATATCCTACAATGCCAAGTTTATTCACCAGAGAACTCATTCACCTATGCAAATGCACACCTACATGAGGCAGCAGCATGATACCGTTCCTACGTCCGCACACTGAAAGTAGATAATCCTCAGGCTTCACAGCAGTAGATTTTTTTCCCACACTCCCTAAACAGACACTCAATCTCATCAGTATCCACAATCCATCATAATGTCCCAGGGGCTGGCTGGTACCGTCATCAAAATACAGTTTTTTGGCTTGTTTTGCGCCCATGAATGCATCATTAGGGGGGGTGGTAGCATCTCTCTGACCTGCATTTTGCTCAGTGAAAGCTCGTTTTAAATGTATGAGTCAGACTGAGTCAATATGAGTATGCATAAAATCTACTCAGAAAAATGACCCTGATATTTGGTAGTTCAGGTTTCCATAGAACATCAAGAGAAAATCCCCAAAATGAGTCTTCAAATTGCTTGTTTTGTCTGAGCAACGGTCTAAAACCCAATGATATTCAGCTTCCAATGAGGTAAAACAGAGAATTTGACACATTTGGTACTCAGTATTTGGCATTTACAGTTGACTAATGAATTAGTCCACTAATAGCTTCAGCAATAGAAATGATCCTGCTACTGAGTCGAAGCTCCGTTTCGTAACAGTCCACTGTCGTTTGTCCCACAAATCTTTAAAAACACTTCTCTGTCTTGTCTGCTTCTCTTTATCATCATTAGCTCTTTTTGTGATTATTGTAAATTAAATTATGGAGGCATAACGGCTCATGATTCAATACATCAGTGTAATATTAATGCCTTGCCTGGAGCCTCGATGTATCATACCAGTGGTCTCGCCTCTAATCATTTTGCAAATCATGCTGCAGTGTTTTAGAAATGTTAGAAATCAGAAAACATGCTCACACAAAGGCACATTAATTGCTTGATTGTGTGGGGAACTTGTGGGCAGGGAAATCTAAATTGTGGGCAGTGGGAATCTATGGCAGGTTGTAGTGGCATTAAAGGCCGATTCACCCCCTCCTCCTGTTCATTTTGATAGATTTTTGGGCATGATCAGACCAGTCAAATGGACCAAACTATAATACGCATCCAAATTGTGTTCATTTAGTGTATCTAGCCTTGACGTCTGTGTCTATTCTATAAAGATAGAGGCTATGAGATGTTTCTAGGCTCAGAATTAAGAGTTAAAAGTATTATTTACACATATTAATTTCTTTGTATGAATGAAGTATGCAAAAAAACACACTGGTATAATCCTTTAGAGACAGAATTTAATGTTTGATCGATGGATCTGAAACTGGAAACGTTATTGATTCCACTGTTGCCATTTGCATCTTATTTTAATAAGTCGCTGCAGACTTTCTCATCTTAAGGTGACTCAAGATCACTTCCTTTAGGGCTTTTTTTTTAGCATTAAAAAGTTATCCGTTTCCTTTCTGGCTCTCTCTCTCTCTCTCTCTCCCTCTCCCTGCTGGAAGTCGATGGCTGTGAAATTGCCCAGGAAACATCAATCATGCCTTCATTTGCCGGGCTTCCCCCAGCACCCCCCACCACCACACCCCCACAACCCCCAGCCCTCCTCCTACCCCTGGTTGGCTCTCAGGGGTTTTTTTCGCCCTGGCTGTTGGTACACTGCTATCATTTTGAGTGCCTTCTCCTCCGCATAAATCCCTACATCCTCATGGGGGAAAGAGAGTGAGGCCGATAGAGTGGCCTGATATAAGTTCTCTTTGGGAGGGATTTGGCTCATCCATGTTTTAGTGCAACACGGTGCTGATATATTTGTGTTTAGAAACCTAATTCCAGAGGTTAGCCAGTGTTACAGAGGGGAGAGATGTGGCAGACAACGGAGATTTCCCCTGCTGGGAGCTGGATTTATTTATTTATTTTTAAAAGCCCACGAAGGGAAAAACCATTAGAAAATACATCAGGCTGTAAATGTTATCGCATGTGGTAGTAAATTAATATCATATGCTGTGTGTTTGTCCTTGAAAATATACGCATTAAAAGTAAACAAATAGTAAATAAATATATAAAATAGAACAATGAAAAAGTAAATTAAATAATAATTTTAATATCATAAAAATAAACATATGATATGATAAATAAACAATAAAAATAAAGAAAACAATGATAAATAAATATAAAATCAAATAAATATTTTAATACTGTAATGTAAAATTAAATACATTCAGTAAACATTAAAAAACTACTCAAAAACAAGTAAAAACATTTAACAATAAAAAAAGTAAATAGATATTAGAAAATAAATGATATAATAAATAATGTCATAATATTAAATATAAAATAATTGAAACTATTATCAAAATCAATTTATAAATTGTTTTATTAATAATAAATTATTAGAAAATATAATAAATACGTCTAAAAACAAAACATTTTACTAACATTTTTGAAAATAACATGATGAATAAATAAATATAACAATAAACAATTAATAACCCCCCAAAAGAAAACCCAAAACAGCCAAAACAATCTGATGAATATTTGAAAAATAAATAAATAAATGCAGCCATAAAACTGCCTGTTTGCATTCCCCTCACTTATAAAGAGCAGATAAAGAGCGAGCTGTCTGTCTCTTATAGTTTGATCACTGCCGAGAGAAGACAGCGAGCTGACCAGCCCCAAATAATTCCAGTGTTTATAGCGAGCTGTCAGAAAGGTGACACAGGAGACAAATAATGTGATCCGACAGAGTAAATTATATGCAGAAGAGGGTTTACTGTGTGATAGATGGAGGAAAACGACGCTGCCTGCAGCCCCTGCTGCTTATTTTCTAGCTTAGAAATAAATATGCTGTGCCTCCCTCCCTCCCTCCCTCCCCTGCGTCCTTTCACATCACTGCTCAGCTTATAAAACTTTTATGTTTGTCATCATTTTATTTGTATGTATGAGAGATCTTTAGCATGACAATACATCTTTGGGACCCAGATGTACTCAGAGACCAATTTCTGCCTTTATTGTGAGAGTGTCCCAAGTGTCCGCCGCTCTTTGTTGTTGTTGTTATTGTGTGTGTTCATCTGTGCATCTGCCTTAAACGCCCCATACAAATACTGCTCCGTCAGACTTTTTTTTTGCGGCTGACACCATTAATCACTGAAGTATACATGCAGATACACAAAAAAAGCCTGATGTGCATTCAAGTCCGCCAGGGGAAATAAACAAGTGTTCCTCTGTGGAGAAAAAAAATGACAAAGAAATCAGCTCTGATCACCTTTTCTTTTTTCATGAATAAACCAAACGTGGAGACTCGAGCAAGTGTCTGAAGTGTTCTGCTGGGGGTTCGTTTTCTTTTTGTCTGGGGAGAAATCTGTAGAGGAGGATTAATTGAAAATACACTCCTGTCACATTCAAAGATTGTTCACACTCGAGATGACAGATGAAAATGTTTCTGTCGCAGAAAAATGGAGCCGTTCTCCCCCCCCCGAAGGCTCATCAGAGGCATAAACGCTCCTTTTGATCCAAAACAGGAAGAGTTGTATGTGTTGGTGGGAATGTTTGATTTGTGTTGGATTAATTTAGGCATTTAATGTTTGTTTGAGACAGTAGAGGATTATACTTGATGTGAAATTCGCTTTTATCGTTTTAGCTGTGTGTTGTATATATATATTGTTGTGGTTTGTGTGTGTGAGATTGGCAGCTTTTCTTCTATTTTAAACCACTATAAGTTGAATATTTATGAGTTTTGGACTGTTTAAAGAGCAATTAGTTGGGCCCTGCAGTTGTGATGGACATTTTTCACAATTTTCTGACATGTTATGGATATTGCTTAAGATGTCTAGAGGGGAAAAAGGAAAATAAAACTAATGTATCTTCATCAGTGGTGGAAGAAATATTCAGATCCTTAAAAACCTGCACTGTAGAAATACTGCATAACAAGTAAAAGTTCAGGTTTAAGCTTTTTCATTTAGTAAAAATGCAGAAGTTTCAGCAAATAAACTACAAAACAAAACTAAAATGAACAATCAAAAGAAGTAAAAGCATTTATTGTGCAGAGTGACTCCTGTCAATATAAATTATTATATTGTTGGATCAGTATTATTGATGCATTAATGTTGTAGGCAAAGCTTAAGCTAATTTAAACTGCTTCATATGCTGTTGGGTGTAATTTATAACAATGCATCACACTGTATGAACTGATTATATGCTTTGTTTTTAATTATTCAGTCTGAAAGGTTATAATTAAATACATATAGTGGAGTAAAAAGCACAGTTTTTTCCCTCTGAAGTGGTGTAGTGAAAGTATAAAGTAGTAGAAAAAAATACAAATTTTCAAGTAAAATAAAGGTGTAGTGCTTTGTTTAATGTGCTTTCCACCACTGGTCTTCATCAGAGTGCAGACAGGACAGATACACATACAGCGAACCTACAGTAGGTAAGAACCTTTGTCAAAAGATAGAAGCTCAAACAAGATTTTTCAGATCTTTTATTCTCTCTTAAGTTTGTGGTCTTTGATCTCAGAAGCACCTGATCCAGCTGCTGCCAGATGTGTCACCTGATTTTTAAGACGAATGTCTGGCGTGCTTTAAGAATGACTTCAAATTTAAACAAACAAGCTACCCAGGATGACACAACATCTCATGATTTATTTCCACCGTGACCCTTGACCACATGGCAGTCACTGGTGTGGTGCTGGTCACGTGTGTGTGTGTGTGTGTGTGTGTGTGTGTGTGTGTGTGTGTGTTGTGGGTGTGGAGGAGGATGTTTACCGAGCGGCTCAGGAGCCACGGAGCTGCAGGGAATTTCTGAATATCACTGAACCCTCCCTTCCACTTGTAGAGATGTCAGTGAGAGTTATGTAACATACAGATCATGATTGGAAGAACTTTTCAGTGTAACTCTGCGTTATTGGCTTTATCTTCTTTTTCCTTTGAACTTGATTATGCAACAGATTGAGACAGATGAGACATAAACACAGGCTCACGGCGTTATCTACAGGGTTGGAAAAATCAGCTTTTCTTTCTTTTGATATTGACTTTAAAAGCCTTAACTCAGGTATTAGTTGACACTAAATATTGATCCAACACCAGGGCTCTTTCTTCCTTTTTAAAATATTTAAAATATCTGAGGAACTACAGAGATCTAAGGTAACATAAAGCTGTAACACATTAAGTTTTTCAATTCTGGATATCTGTTGGTTAATTGGTTAACTTTGAAGCTAATTGAACAACCAGACTTGAATGGGGTTGACAATGTCACCCTTTATCTTAACTATTGGATGTATTGCCATATGACTTTGATGACTTTGCCTCTAGTGCCATCATGAGGTGGACATTTTTGGTTTTGAGTGAAACGTCTCAACAACTATTGAACCGATTGCCATTACATTCGCAGACCTTCATGTCCTTCAAAGAACAAATTGTTATAACTGTGGTAAACCCTTAAATCTTCTTCTAGCCCATCATCATTTCACAAATTTAACTTATTTGGTGCTTTAACAGTTGCTCATCAGCACTAAATGAAAAGTCAACCTGTGTTTAGCACTAATTAGCAAATGTTAATGCCACAAGCACGTCTGTAGACCTTTAGCCTTAGAAATATTTAGTATTACATCTGGCTGATCCTAGTCAGTATTGACATATTTATAGATCTAGCGTATAGGATCAGTGTTAGAGTTGTTCTGATACCGATACTAGTATTGGAATCCGGGATCGGGTGTTGGCAAGTATGCGTGTCTGATACTTCTCAGCAGTGTCCCGTTTCTGGGCTAATTCACCTTTTTTTTAACAGGATGGCAAAGTCAAGACCCGCCCTACTCACCCTGATACTCTCACCCTACCCAATCTTACCAGGCGAGTACTAGCCAATCAGAGTCAGGGTAGGGAAGGTCATGTGCCGCCACTAAACACTGGCACATTTAACTGACAAACTACATAATAAAAAAAAGCTTTATGGCATTCATTCTCTGTATGTATTTACTTTTGTTTTACAAATGGTTTCACCTGAGCCATACAATGATAGAAATCATAGAGGGTTAATAGCTGTTTAAAAATAATAACATATGTATGAACACACTCTGTAATCAGTGCTCCCCTAATTATGTGAAAATCTGCACAGGCATGCACAATCTGGCTGTGTTGTTTTCTCGTGTTTTCATGTTTTCACCCTGTTCATGTGGGTTTTCTCTTGGTGCTGTAGTTTCCTCCCACAGTTGAAAAAACATGCTGCTGAACTGAAGGCTTCAAACTGCCTAAATGAGAACGTGTTTGTCTCTGAGTTTGTCCTCTAATGGACTGGCAACCAGTCCAGGATGTCTTTCCCTGCCTTTTTTTTCCCTCAAGTGCGTAGTGAGATAAAGCTCCCTGATGGTAGAGGAAAAGATGGCTTCAGATGAAACTAAATTAGATATTCAACATATTTCCTCTTTTAATGGCGAAGCAGTTCTTACAAATAGCCTCCAGACTGTACTTATAGAAGATCAGCTCTGGGGGGAGGGAAACACTGCGTCTCTACACATCTCTAATTTGCTTTTCAGATCACTTGTTTCCTCAGAGTCCCTCTTGGAAAATTGTAAATCTCCAATGTAATTACGCCCAACGGTGGGAAAACCTCTACCTAACGCACAAACTGACAGCCTCAAAAAATAATAACCTCTCCATCCAGTGAGCTAATTTGTTACTGTGTGTGTGATGATCTGCAACCGTTAGCTGGCATTCATGAGTCAGCGCTGTGGAGAGCAGTAATTGGGACCGGACTGATGGGGAAGGACTATTCTGAGGTTTGGTTAAGCATTATGTAGGACAGCATGAACACTGGCATGTAAGTGTACTCAAGTATCAGTATAGGCTTACAAACCAGCTGCGTATAATTGGAATAACTTACAGGTTGTCCAACGCCGCCCCGTTCTGGTTTATAGTTTGTGAAGATGATGTTGGGATTGCAGAGTGTGCTGTCAAAGATACACTGCATTGTTTTAGTTGAGTGGAGAATTTAATCCCAGTATCGACTCTCTTTTTGGTCTGTGTTTGGTCTCCACCAACTCCTGAGGGAAATATCTGGCTCTTTAGCTGCTAAATGCTCCACTATGTTAATGCTAATTGTGTCTGTCTACTGTCTGGTGGAGAGAGGAACCAAAACGTTGTGGGCCGGAAAACAAAGACAATGAGCTGAGAAATGCTGTAGAGTTCAGTAGAACTGGGAGGAACTGCAGCGTCTGGCGATACTTCTCTGTCGGTTCGTCACTACGAGCATCACCTTTCACATACATGTCATCAAACATTGATAGAAAATATTGATTACAGCTGCTTTAATGTCACTTCAAAAGTCTGTCTCTCAGAACTTGGCTGACTTCAGCCCCAAGCCCATTGGTTCCTACTGAAGATGCAAATCTTTACAAGAACTAAAACATTACTTTTCTTTCATACTACAGCATCTATTGATCTGATGACGCCTCCTCATTTGGGACCGGCAATTAGGAAAGCAAAAGCTTGTGCATCCCCTGTGGCTAGGTTTAATGTCTTGTCCAAGGACATTTAAGCATGTGGAGAGGAAGAGGTGGGGATTGAACCACCAACCCTGCAATCAATGAGCAACGCTCTCTACCCACTGAGCCACAGCTGCCCCTACAGTTTTTTTTGTTTTTAGGTTGTTTTTAGCATGACTTACAACAGGAAGAAGCATTACTCAGAGTAAATGTGTATTTATTGGGGATTCATTTGTACCCTTTTATTTAGAGCAGCAGAATGATGTATGTTGGATTGACACAAATAACTCAATGAAGCTCTATGGGACAGAGGAATAACATATGCAGTATAATGCCTGGGTTACATGTGTTGACAATAAAAATGGTATCACCAGATGTATCCTTTAAATGCAGATTTGTGTGCCGCTAACAGTCACTTGTACCCAGTCCAGTCCTTGATATGCAGCTTTTGTGTTATGATTTGTCTAATTAACCTTTGGGTTTTGTGGATTCAGGGTGATTATGACAGACCTTTAGTCAGGATAGATAATCATCATGGGGCCAACACCTCTTCTTTTTAATCCAGCATGTTTTTTCAGAGACTATTTACCCCTTAGCAACACAGCTTCAGATATAATATCAAACAAATATCAGCTTCATTTCCTCCACATAGCAGCTTGACCCTAAAAAAAAGGAACACATTTCAGCATTTTCTGATTGAGCCATAGGCCTACACACGAGGTTTTGGAAACAATAACTGTGGAGTAGCACTGACTTCGCTGTCATACACCCACTTAGTCACCCTCGTCAAACCCACATGTCGTAGCAGCGTATGAACAAGCGTGCTTACAGTTGCTATGCTCCTGCTGTTTTGTTGCATTCCCAGCATTGTGTCGTGTCTTGGGTGAGACAGCACTTGTCAAAGGTTCATAAAAGCAACCTTGGCTTTGTGAACAATTGGTTCATACCTACTCACATTTGTCTGCAAGGAACATAACAGTCTAGTTGCATAACACAGTGTAATAACTTATGTGTAGTTTGAGAAGTCATATATCCATCCATCTGCTCCTCTCATAATTTCTTGCTTTTGGGTCCTGCTTCTGGTGGCCACAAACTAAGGAGAGTAGCCACCAAAACGCCCATTTACTCCACCTGAAGTATCTTGAGAGAGTCCTGATGCCTGATGGGAAAAATAATCCTATCAGTGTGTTTTGGGTCTGCCCCATTGTGTCCTCCCAGTTGGACATGCCCAGAAAACCTCAAACAGGGCGCCACTGAGAAGCATAGTAATCAGATGCCCGAACCACCTCAAGTGACTTCTTTCGATGTGAAAGAAGCATAGACACCCTTAGAAGGAAACTCCACTTTGATTTTATAGGTGAGGGTTGGAATATAAATGAATTATTAAATAGAAAGCATCGCCTCTACCTGTTTATGAAGTCTGGGTATTGTTTGAATTTTTCCATTCTGCAGTTTCCGTACCAATACCAAAATACTTTATGATACATTACTCGGAGGAATATGTCAAGAAAGAAGAGGAAAATACCCGGGGGGAATGCAAACTAGCATTGTTTCATCCAATTGTCATATTTCCCCGCATTGATGCATGTCGGCTCTTCAGAAAAGCATCAATTTCATGGGATTCGCTCCCCGGATTTGTACATCCTTGCCACCTTACTTTGACCTTGTGTCTTATGTGTCTCAACTGATGTGACATTACAAATCTGGCAAAACCTTTGATGCCGGTGTTCTTACTTGACAGTTTTTGACAAACACATTTCAGTCGTGTCTCAAAAAGTATTAAAGTTTGATAGCTGAAACAAACTACTTCGAAGTTACCCAATCTGAAGCAAAAAGTGTTTATAGAGGTTCTTTATGGCCACGCTCAAAGTCTGGGTGAAAAAGCCAGCCATCAGCGAGCTGTTATGACCCATTAGAATATGGAGGCATAGTGTTGCATCCATTTCCATAGACAAAAGTGAAATAATTGAGTGAAAATACTTACTTACTGCAGCACACCTGGCAAATCGCTGCGTAAAATGGGCATTATTGTTGGACTGTGGCTTTCCAAAAGTAGGGCTGCAACTAACAGTTATTTTCTTTATTAATTAACTTGACGATCATCTTCTCGATTAATCAATCAGCTGTTTGGTCCATAGAAAGTCAGGAAATGGTGAAAATTATGATCCACAAATGTGTCTGTTTTGTCTAGAACCCAGAGATATTCAGTTTACTGTTATAGAGGACTAAAGAAACCAGAAACTATTCACATTTGAGAAGCTGAAAATACAGAATTCTGACTTTTTTTTTTACTCAAAACAATTAATCAAATATCCAAATAGTTACAGAAATCTTTGGACGCAGACCCCCTCAAATTCTAAACTCGGGTTTGGGTTTTGGACGCTGTTAGACCATCTGACAAGTGCTTCTGTTGAAGCATACTGACACATTTAGACGCCCAGTTTAGGGTCTAAATGATGTGTCGTCTACATTCAACTACATTCAGTTGTGTTTACGTTTCCACATAATGTGGTTTTTCTATATTTTCTACAACTGTTTAGGGTTGGACAAGGGAGGAAATGTGGTCAAGAAGGGAATGTTGTGTTCAAACAACACGAAGAATAAGAATACAATACCTAAATTGCATATATAACTTGATGTTTCTACCCACTTTTAGCCTTTTGCAAATAATATTTTCCTGCATGATTATGAGGTTAGGTAATTTACTGTTTTATAGCTGAAAATCTGCTTGCAGACGGTAATTTAATGCACTGATGCATGTTTCCCCTCAATGCCTATTTGGGCCATAGACAAGCTACAGCCAACCAAGTGCCCCAAATGACCACTGTCGCCTGCTGTGCCCATGTGTGTGTTTGGAAGGCTTTTGATTCAGCCACAGATGAGGTCATGACTTCAGCTGAGTGTGAATAGACCAGTAGACAGCGAGGACATGCTGCAGATGACGCAGCCCCTTAGTGGATCCTCCCAACCTCGTCTGGGGGCTCAAGATATGGTGGCTAGAAGGATGGGAGGTGAACGAAGGCCAGAGTAGTTCAGGCTGTTGGTTATGCAGACTGGGCTTTAAAGTAGGCCAGCTCATGCCTCGGAGCAGCCGTGCCAAATGAACTTCCTTGTTCGCTGTGTGAGGCGGCGTTTTGGAGGAGCCTCAAGGGAGTCGGGGCTGTCAAGGCAATGTGAAGCAAAAAAGGCAAAAAGGGAAATAGTGCTTGGTTTGGTTCACCAACAATCCTGTTTGCAGTGCAGAAAGCTTCATATTTGATTTGGGCCTGCAACTGATTTTTATTTTAGATTTTTAGCCACTCTTCAGTCTATAATTAAGGTTAGCAACAAACAAAGACTTCAGCGATTAAACACCATCCATGTGAATCTTGATTACACGTAGGCCCATATAAATATAGCAGATAAGGCAGGATCCCCTGGAGTCTAGACGTTAGTGGTGGTTGTGGAGTAAAGCCAGTGGGTGATTGATGGAAACTCTCACTGGTCATGGTGGTCATGGAGAAGTGTAATTGCAGTGATATTTGAAGAGCAGCATTCGAGGACTGATAAGCTCGAGGAACGTGGGTAGAAAGATCACTGGTCAGATATGGTGACGTCAGGATTCTGAATGTCGGGACTCAGACTGTGTGCCAAAGATAAGAACCAGAAGAAATAAGAGGAAATATTAAGTTAACTTCTTCCAATTGCTAATTTTGTCTAAAGAAGAGTTTAAAAATCTAAATTAACTTGGTTTTTAATGATATGAGAGGCACAAAATCTGAGAAGCTCAACAAAACTACTCTCCTTTAAGCTCTGGTTTTGCTTTTACCAAATCCTGTGGAGAATATATTGCTCTTTAACTGCTACAGTAAATACTCCACTGTGTTCACCAGCATGTACAGTGGGGTTGTAAAGCTTTTTCAGCAAAAACTATGTCCGCTACGACTGAAAATAATGCTCTGAGAGCTCTGAGACTGAACCAAAACAATAAAATTGTGGCTAGAACAAACCAGAACAATGAGCTCAAAGACTATAAAGCACTGGGGTTAAACTACAAAGTCTAAATGATAACTCAAAGCCTCCCCTTTTATTTACAAGTAGTCATGTGACCCATTTTTAATAAAGAAATATTGATTATAAATATCTCAGCGACAGTTTTTTTTCTTATATAGGCTACAGTCTGTGGCTATGGAATAGCAACTGACCTCTGCAAATAGCCACCTGAGGAGTCAAACTCTTCCATTTTAAGAGCGACCAGTACCTTTAATCTTACATTTGTAAAGCAAAGCAGAAAGCATTAAACACTCACAGACCTCTTAAAAATGAGAATCTAATTTAGACTATTTCCATATTCTTATAGAAACCTGAACATCTTCTATTGAATTTTAAATGTAGGAATTCTATCAGAGTAATATTGCCTTTAAGACATCTCCGCTTTCACATAAATAAAGGATTGGCGTACATTTTTCAGTGCTGCTCACAACAGGACCTGGCCTCCACACTTATTTAACTGTCAAAATCCACCAGGAGAGTCTTTTAACAGTTTCCATGATGAAATGGCAATAGCTGTTAAACAGTCAGGGAATCCCATGCTGCCAGACAAAGCTTTTTTAATGAACGTTTCTTCTCATCTCTTGTGAAAGCCCTGGCTTTCCTGGGGCCTGGGGGGACACTCTGAGACTCTCAGTGCATTTATGTAATTCACACATGATGTATATATGTCACGCATGCTGAGCTATACTGTGTAGGAGAACGGGAAGTGGAGAGGTGACGAGATGAGCAAGATATGGGGGAGTAAAATAATTGCTCCGATTGAAGGGGGAAATGAATGCAGGGAGACAAGAGGAGAAGTGAGAAGAGGAAGAAGAGGAGGAGGTGGAAGAGAGAGAGAGCGGGGGGCCGGCGGAGGCCCGAGTGGCAGGGGTTCGTTCCCGCTGAGCAGGCCGGGATAATCAGAGCAGGGAAATGAGCCGAGTCCCACGCAGTCCTCGCCAACCGCCCCGGAGCGACCGATGACAAGCCTGATGGATGGCAGCGCACAGTGAGCACACTCCTCTGGGAGCGAGGGAGGAGAAGGGAAGCGATGGGAGGATTGTGTAGAGGGGGAAGCAGGGAGCCGCAGGTGGTCAGAGAGGTAGATAGATACCAGGAGATACAGGGGAGGACTGAGGGTAGAAGAAGAGCTGAACAAAGTGGAAATATGTTTGGTAATGACCACTGAGAGCGTACGTGTACTCCAGGTACACAAGTGGCATGTTTGAGATAAACTTATATAAATATTTCTTGGAGGCAGAGCTGCTCTCCGGGAGGAAACTTCTTCCCTGAATCTGATGTTTTTTGACGGTTGTTTTCCTTTTTCGGAATAGCAACCAAACCAATCAGGTACAATGGCAACAAGTGTGGATGAGATTGACACTGTATGTCGGTTTTTTACAGAATGATGTTTGATCGACACGACAAAAGTTATGTCAGCTGCTCCGAGCAACCATTACTGCTGCTTCTGAGTTGACTCAAAGTGGCATCGCTGGGTCTGGATATGTCAGTCAAACATTAGGGGCAAAATAACAACCACCTAAAAAACTGAAGAAATGCAAACAGACTGAAAAATGAAGTGGAAATGATCTCAGGCTAAATAATTAATGGGAGGAGGTGGAGGAGGAATGGTTTATTATCATACAATCAGGATAATAAAATTGTTAGGTCAGCACAGTAATTTTAAAGGCTAGTCTAGTGTAGATAGCCACAGGCTGGTACGGCTGAAAGGGAACTTGGTAGGGTCATTACTGGATAACTTGCAGTAGTTTTCATTATTCATCCACCCATAAAAGGATAGTCCACCAAAAAACCTGTATTTCTTTTTACACTTATCCCCTTTAAAGGTCTTAGTCAGCATTCAGAATCATTATATTATATTATAGTACATTTTAGCAACCTGGTTTCACAGCAAAAGCCATATAAACTGTCAATTTGTAAAATGGCGTCTGTTTAGCTAACCATCCTAACAATGCTAGTCATGAACAAGTGAATGTTAAGCTTTATAATACTATATGTACCCTTTATGAAACATACCGCACATACAAATGGGAGCAAAAATGGCGAACATATGGAGGTTTTGATGACTTGCCCCGACTCTGGGTCTTCTTTAGATTCCTTGCTGTCGTCTATAGCTGCCATCCTCAGTGGAAAAGTAAGCTGCAAACCTTTCCGAGACCTCTTTCAAGTCAACACAAGTTTTTTTTGATATTCAAAACTTAGGTTTTCAGTGAAGTACTTAAATATTAACATCAGTGAGGATTGGGGCTGCCTCCAGGGCGGCTCTGCCTTTAAGATATGTTTGCATATCTAAATGTTAAATCTGCCACAAACTATGGTCTTGAGACTTCCATAGGGATGCACATTTCCAAAATAGATAAACTATAATGCAGTTAACGAGAAATTATTGTAATTAGAAATGTACACGCACTTTTATGAGTTACATAATTAAATTAAGCAGTAAGTCGTCAACAAGACACCTCTTTGCATATGGAGCTCCTGTGGTTTTCATCAGCTTGAGCTCAGTGAGATGAAAAATGTCTGAAGCCTCCTCTTAACTTAAACCAACATTGATCTATTGTACTGCGCCTCCATTACCTGAACTCCGTTCTTCTGCCAGAAAGCAGTTTGTTCAACTGTCTGGAAAATAGTCACACTTTACTTCCTTGTCTTTTTCGATCTTAGACATGTCCCCATATAGCACCACTGGGTCACACTCGGTGAAACATAATGTAAGAGAAGACAGACTAGACTATCAGGGAATCTGAGCCCGAGTTTCCAATTGGCTGGACTGTGTCCCGGCCTGAAGTGCACCTTGTGGGCCCATTGCTGGGAGATCAGCAGCCAAGAGAAATAAACAAGGCAGTAAACACTAACTGCCGGGGGGCCGGCCACAAGGGAGAGCTTATTTTTCACTCTCCATGAGAGGTCTGTCCAATCAAAATATGTCCAACTCCCTACAAAATCACACCAATCAGCCACTTGAGGATTTAAAGGGATGGGGTGACAGCTATGGCTGTTTGGAGTTATATAAATGTCACCAACATAGCAGGGTAATAAGGAAGGTTTTCATGTAAAGATAGGGCAATCTCATCACCTAAATCAACAAATTGGGCCTCTTAAAGTCTAAGCTCAATAACTTATCCACCACAGGTTTGCTCTTTTTGATTCTGGTTCTGTCAAAGAACAGTAAATTGATGAGTATTCATTCGTTGCAGCTCCTCAAATCTGAGGATTTTCTGTATTTTATATAATTTTAAATGACATGCCTTTACATTCTGGACTGTTTGAGGCTTTAACATGGCTATAATCAGTACTTTTGTATGGAAGAGGTGATCAAATTTTCAATTATTATGTGTGTAAAGGGTGTCACGTGTAGAGAATCTTCATCTGTTTTCTTGCCCACAACATCACTGTTTTCCTTCACTCACTGCTCTCATCAGAGTTGTTTTTGGCTGCAGCTGTTTGGCAATCATTTCATGCTGGGTGTCAGAAATGTTCCTCGGGAGTCACCAAAGACCGCCGAGAGAAAAGAATTTGACGACTCCAGATTGATGAAAGCGTTGCTCCATATCTGTTAGATGTGTAAATGGGCAATAGTTAGCTAACAAGCCCACCATGAACAGCCAAATAAAATTAATTAACGCACGTTTAAAGATTAATAAGTTACTCTGAAAAACAACCAATTGATTAATTGATAATGAAAACAATAATTGCTCAAGATGTGAACTCCTCAAGATGTGTCATTATGTAGGCTCGTGAGTGGTGTGATATGTATGTTTCCATGCTCAATCAAGCTCACACACTAGAAGTCAGAGAGCAAGAACATGTGTGTGTGTGTGTGTGTGTTTGCATGTGGGAGGCCAGTGTTATTAAATGCAGCTCATATTGGGTGCGAAGTGTGTTGACTCATTAGAGAGTGCGATGCAGATTGCAGATGGAGAGAGACGGTGCCAACGGTGAGCGCAGAGGAGTGTGTCACACTGTAAGCCGGGACCACGAGGGCCTCACCTCAACCAGTCTTGTATAAAAATGCACAGTGGATGCACATCGACAGGCGCCGCTCGGCGATGTCAAAGACAACATGTCAGGCCTGATGAAAAGTGACTGATGAGCATATCAGTGTCCAATTTAAATCCAGCGTATAATAGGCACTGATGAATAAAGCCATCAAAAGTTTCAGCAGGAGCCAGCAGATAGGGAGAGGTACATTAGCTCATGTCACATATCTAATAAAGAAAATAGTATCTGACAAAGGAAAGTCGACGTGATGCTTTGTCTCTAGGCAGACTGACAATGTGGTGAAGCTCTGTCTCTGGATAAAAGAGGACTCTCTGCTTCAGTTATTGTGTTATTAATGGCACAGATGGAGAGCTTTAATTGTTAATTCACAGCAAAAATCTCCATCTTGTCAAGTCACCTCTGTCAGTGTAACTCGAGGTAGATGTAACCTGTGTCCAATAACTGTTTTAGGAATTTCAAGTGTTATGTTTCTATATAGACACTCAGAAAATTCACTTTTATCAAAAACCTGTTAAAATAATCCGATCACAAGTGGGGATTTTCCATTACAAAGATGGGATGTTTGCAACTCAGACGTAGAAGACAAAAAAGACTAATGGTGTGTTCACACCAAGCAC
Organism: Dicentrarchus labrax; assembly: GCF_905237075.1. Lineage (NCBI taxonomy): Eukaryota > Metazoa > Chordata > Actinopteri > Moronidae > Dicentrarchus > Dicentrarchus labrax. Next base: position 18,142,310 of record NW_026136724.1, on the reverse strand, counting down.
AAAGTGAATATTTGCCTCGCAAGTTGTAAATATTTGCCTTTTAATCTGGTGGTATGAGCCCCAAATAAACAGATATTGCTGTGCTTTTTAATCGCAATAAACAAATCAAAAAGGATGCCGAAATAACTTCATCATGATTCTCATTTGTGAAAAGTCTGAATTCATAATTTGTCGGGTCTGTCCGCAAGACGACAAGCAAACAACTTTTAAAATGCTTGTTTTCTGAATGGAGTTTGGTTGATCAAGGCTATGCTAACTTAGTTCATAGTAAAGTAAAACTGATCTGACTGGAATCAAAGTAACACATATTTTCAGCACTTACTAGGTAGTTGAACTTTCATGCTTAAGTATATCACTGAGCTCTGGCAGTCCACAGACGGCTACAAGTCGGGGTAGCAGCTGTGGCTCGCAGCAGGGGGCTTGAGAAGCCAGAGTGAACATGAATCCACTTTTTAATCCCAAAACTTATAATAAACTCTCCTCTGAGCTCTCTTGCTGGTAAAACAGCACCAGATCACCGCAAAATGGGGCGAATTTTGCAGGTTTACCATGTTCACCATCTTAGATTCAGCATTTTAGCATGCTATGTGTTGTCAATTAGCACTAAAGTGCAGCTGATCGAAATGCAATTAGTTTTGCAGGTATATTCCAAAGCGTTACAATTTCCTGACCTGATAATGGTGCTCCAGGAAAAAGTTAGGAGTTCTCCGAAGTGACTACAACTTATTCTGATGGGAACATGAATGTCTGTCCTATAATTTCATGGGAACCAGTCCAAATAATTGTTGATATATTTCCATCTGAACTGCATTAGCCAACAGACTAATGGACATTTCCATTTCTAGCCACAGTGCTAGAGTGCTTAAAAATGATATTTCCTCTGAAATGTAAGATTCTCACTGGTTGAGAGACACATTTCTGCAGCTCACATTACCATTAATATAATATCGTATATATTTAAGTTCACATGAAGTATACGAGAGAGTTCACCCATGGGAATTTCCTTTCCACCGTCACCACGTCTCCATCTTCTGTGTTCTTAAGCTGACATGGCAATCAGAGAGAAGTGTGTGTGGGTGTGTTTGTGTATCCCTGTGTGTCACTTTTTTTAAAGTGAGGTCTTGAATTATAGAGAGATGAGTCTGCTTTCCTTCAGGGAAAGCACCAGAAATAGTTTGCAGAGATGCTAAAACTCCTGGGTACCTTATCTTTTTCAAGTTAAAAATAATAGAAATTCAAGGTCTGCATGCGAGGCTGTTTCTGGCCATGTTGGTGCTTTAGGCCAAACACTAAGGGTTTTATTTTTTAATGACCAAATTACTTTCTTTTCAACTTTGTTCAACTTAACTCAACATTTGTAACATTTGCTAAGATGTAGCCTGTCAGTTAGTGTGTTTATATTAACATTAGTATGCTGAATTTTATCTTTGGTGTATTATACTTTACATGAAACATAAGTATCCTGGCTCTTCATATCCCTGTTTGTATGCAGCTTATGACAAAATGTAGTAAAATGTTATCATAAAAGTCAAAAACATGACTGAATATATATATAAACAGTTATATGTGTGGCAAGTTCGCAAAAAAGTGGGGAAATTTAAGAAGTCGTAAAAATAAATTGAGCTAGAAAGATAAATTAGCCTTTTAATTAATTTTATCAACTGATTGAAGGTCAAAAGAAACAAAGCTTCACATATATGTTATACTTATACACTATTATTTCTGATGCATTCAGTTATTTTTACTTGATAACCTTTTACTATACTCGGTCTGCCTTAGAGCTCCATAGTAGTGCAGTGTGAGTCTTTATTCATAAATCAAATGGAGTCAGTGCAACAAGGTTTTAAAGGTAGATTGGATTTCTGAAATGAATTAGCTAGAAACAGCCTTGCATGCATGTTCTTGAGCTATACATAGTAAAGGATGGCAATAAATTGTTAGTTCGAGCCACACTTGCAGATGATGTGGTGAAGGTGAAGAGGCTCACTGGAGAGAGAGCAGCGCTGGGTATTTTCCACGAGGCTCCAGCCAAAGAGTGTGTCGGTCGGCGTAACCTCAGAGAATAACCTTCCAGACACAGCACTTAGACGAAGATGACTGCCTTTCTGCAGGACAAATGGGCCAAAGAGATATAAAATTCAACAATAGCCATCGCCGACGGCCTCATAGTCCAGACCCGCGGGTTCCACAGAGCCTTATGAATAAATGAGCAGAGAAAAACGACGCTGCCTGACACTTCTAATTCTCTAATTGACCAGAACACGGGCCCCCAAGGCCAGCTCTTGAGATGATGCCGCCTCTTTGTTCGGTGATACTCACACCTGATTAAGCATGCGTGTGATCTTTACTGTGAATGGCAAGCGCAGCCCTCAGCTGGGTCACTCCGAGCCGATCTTGACATTTACGTTTGTTAAACAAAATCACCAAGTGGTTTTGGAATAACATGGATGACATATTTATTTGGGTAGGTCAGAGAGACGTGATCATTTTTTTCCCCCTTTTACTCTTGTTGTAGTTAAAATAAATGGGGAAATCATCATGCAGGTAGAATGTAAATGCAAGCAGCTCAAACTACACAGACTGCATGAGCATGAGCTGCATAACTAACACCACGGCACCAGTGTCACCCATGCAGATTATTATTATGTACCTGGCATGTAGCTCTAGTACAGGATGCCTGAAGTGGTACAGATGGTATTTTGTATGCTGCATGCAGAAAGACTCTGCTTCCAGCTGCGTCTACCCTCTATCAAACACGAGACCAAACCCTGTCTGTAAGACTGTGTCACTGCATGATGATGCCCTTTGTGTGTGCGTCTGAGTTAGCCGGTTCCCCTTCCCGCTTAATGTACTTTGTGTTCCTTTTTCTTACCACAAAATCCAACTTTCACTTTTACCTTCCCCCAAGTTCTCGTCGCCACGTGAAACCATTAGCCTTAGCGGTAGCCAAAGTTCCACCACACCGACATAAATCAGAGGCTAATGAGGCTATCTGTATGCTGGACATGTCATCTGTGAGATTTACTGCGGAGAGCATTGACACTATAGCATCTTCACCACGGCACGGTGCAACAGTTGAACACTTTCAGACATAACAAGCACAGGAAAGGTCATTTATATTGCTGTTTTTCCTCGGCTGGGAATAGTTCTTGAAGTTTGTGATTAGACCACTCAGCTGCGTTCCTTTAGTAGCTTCGCTGACTGATTCGTAGCCTCCAGGTGGGTTAGATTTATATTAATGTTGCTAAAATCAGCCAGCCATGGCGTTCACTCACCCTTCAGCAGGTGCGATGGTGTCAGACTAAGGAAAAGATGAAAGCAGCAACTTGTTGAATTAGATTATTTAAGGTTTTTAATACTTTTGTGTTAAGATCTCTTTGCATTTTTTGTGTGTGGTGTGTTCTCTTATGTAAGTTGCCCTTAAAAGGAACAAATACAAGCCTTTATGCAAAAACAAAACAGAAAGCAGGCCACAGTGCTGCACTGTTAGATTCGGACTGCAGTATGTTTTCTGAGACGTAATCTAAAAGCATTGTGTCAAGTGGCTACTGCAGCATGACTAGTGCAGATGTGATTAAACTGATAAATTGATTTGTGAACGAAAGCTTGAAGCAAACATTTGCTGGCTCTAGCTTCAAAAAATTTATTTGCTGTCATTTACATTGAACGTTAAATGATTAGTTCATTCATTGATGAGTCAACTGACAGAAAGCTAACTGACAATCGATAAATAGTTTGTTCATCAAGTGGCAAAATCAAAAAACAGGAGTCTAAGGCCGTGCAAGTGTCTCTCTGAGGATGTACACAGTTAAAGCCAAATTCATTGGAGTTCATCCTCTGTGGAGCATGAAAGTCTGCAGCAAATTCAACGGTAATCCATCCAATAGGTGTCAAGATGTTTTAGTCTGGAGCAAAGTGGTGGACCGATCAACCAATAGAAATGAAAGCTTAGAGCCACTGGCAAGGCCTGAAAATTAACCAAAGAAATCATGTCCCTCAGTGTCCCTAACAGGAACACTATCTCAGTATGTGATCTTTATTTTATTTTCACTTTGAGAGATGAAGATATTTTTCTTCTTGCTCAGAGAAAACAGAACTTGGAACGAAAATATGATAATTCTGCAGTCATGTACATTCCTTCTCATTTCCAGATCCACATGCCTGAAACAGGAGCCATGTGCCAGATTATCTCCTCCATCCTCCCCTCTGTGCTTTCCGCTCCCCCGTTTGCTTTCTCCACACAAACTAAGCCGTACAGAGGCTTTTGTACCTCGGGGACTGACATCGCCGTGCAGGAACGCTGCCAAGCTGTACAGTAAGATAGGCACTGTGCTACTCCCAGCAGATAAGCCCGCTGAAAGAAAAGCAGAGAGGAAACAGGCGAGTGGTTGAGTCTAGCATACTACAGGGGTCAGTGGCTCGATTATCTACCCTCTCTGAGGCCCTCCATTGTTGCCGAGGGCCCATCTTATCTCCAGGCACTAGATCTCTGACACAAATGAATAATCACACCCCTTATCGCCACGTGGGCTCAATCCATCCCAGAAATACAGCGCTTCATGGGAACACAGAGGACAGCTTTTTTATCTGTAGCAGTCGTGTATGAATGTGCGCGTCTGCGGGTATCAGCGTGTAAATGTGTGTTGAAAAGTATACAGAGGAGGAAAAAAGGGCTTTCAGTAGGTTAGGGAGAATGATGAGCAAGTTGTGGACATTTGTTAAGGTAATGGTAATAGACCTCGGTGGCCTGAGCAGTACCCCCACTGTAATTTCCCTGCTGGTCTTCTATTGACTGACTGTCATTGAGCTCTGCGGCTCTAAAGGACCCCATCTGTCATACATCTAGTGGTTACAGGACTCGCCATACTGAACCACGGCCCAATTGAGTCATCTGCTCTCACTTACAGAAGCCGTAGATGTTTGCCGGCTGTGCAGGGGCTAAACTGCTTCATAAATTTTGCTCACACTTTCACTTCCTCTGGATTATTTGTGTTTCTGATTGCTGCACGCCATCACACATTACAGTGTTAGAGAGTAAAAATAAAAACTGCACCAGAGGCCAATGCTGGGACACCACCAGCCTAATTATTCCAGCACAAACGTTTGGTCTAACTTGCTGCTTTGGACACACCACAGTTCAACCACTATTTATTTACTGCAAGTCACATGCGGGGAAAGAAAGAGGAAATAATTGTGTTTACTTCCACAATTGTTCCACTTCAAGGACTGAAAGAGCGTAGCAAATGGGAACAAGAAAGCAAAAAAGATTAAGGTGACAATGGAGAGCCCCCAATCATTCAAAACAAGGCGGTTGGCAATCAGTAGAGTTTCTGATTAGGTGAGTCATTCTAAGAGGGGAAATTGCAGCTTTTCACCAAATACATTTGCTGTCCAAGAGTCAACGAGAAATATCGCCCCCCTTGCTGGTTAACACACAGCCTTTGTGTGGAGTTTGCATGTCCTCTTAGTGTTGCATCGGTTCCTGTGGGAGTGCCGATTTCCTCCCACAGGAGAGGACATGCATGCTCAGGTGGCCTATTGCCCTTGACCAGAGCACTGACCTCAAATGTGTTCCCTGGATGCTGTGCTGTAGATGCCCGCTGACCCTAAAGCAATTAAAACTGATGTTATACGTTAATGACCATGACCACAATCTAACCATAAGGAAGTAGTTTTTGTGCCTAAACCAGCCTGCAGCAGTGTCAGATTATAAAACCCTCATGTGAATAATTAATGTGACAAATGCACTCACAAAGAGACAGTTTACTTACCTTCTGTGTGTTTCTCAATGACAGCTGGTTCAACTCCAATGTAATTAATTATTCCATCAGATCCAAACAAGAAACAAGGTTAAATATGTCATTTTTGAAATATCCATCTTTCTCTGGTTCAACATGTCAATTAAAATCTTTAAAAAAATAGAGGAACACAAGACAAGATAAACAAAGCAACTCTGCCTTAAAGTGTCTGTACACCTGTAATATTTTTGTAACAGCTTAGCCCTTTTAGGCTAAAGCACAGAGGAAACAGCTATCCCTGAAAACACAGATCTATGTCAAATGTAATCTGCGAATTATATAACTGACACATTTATGTCAAACTAAATTAATTATGAAAAGCATTTAAAAAAGTCTCCTATAACAGCAAAGCAAAAACAAAGGTGAGGGAGTCCGGTCAAGGGGATAGAATGGCAGCTGCATAGCCGACTGTGTGATATTAATAAAAAGGTATTTTAAATCAGTAAAAACACTCAGTAAAATTACATTTATGGTAAAAAAGAAGGTCGGTTGTGATCATATGGGCTCTTTATTGGGGCCCCTTCTGTATAGGCCCCCATAATCACCACCATCTAGTGACACACAATCCCAGTATGGCTACCCACAAAAGAAAAGAAATAAAACAAATGCTTATCTCCTGATAACAAAGGTTGGCACTCAGATGATGAAAAGGAACTACAGAGAGAGGAAAAAAAGGTAGGAAGTGGAAAGCGGGGGCCGAGGGAGAACGCAGGTAGCTGGGTTTGAGAAATCGAGCGACAGGAGAGGGCAAAGCTCTCCGTTGAATGAGCCTGCTGAGGCGCAGAAATGGATTCTGCCATAATGAAACTATTACCCTCACGAAGGACCCGGTGTGACGACGAAGCAAAACAATTATGTTGAAAGAGAAAGGTCAGTGTTAGCAGATATCAGCAGTTAACCTGGCAACCTGCTAACAATAGTATTGTTGATGTGGTTCAGTCTTTTTTTTGGGGGGTGCTTTGAAGAGTGGACAGAAAAAGGTTGACACATTTGATGTTTCTTGTTCGGAAGCTAAATCAACACGTTGTTTGACCGGTGTAAACGGAGAGTTTGTGCCACTTTTGTTACTATTTTCCTGTCAGCTTCATGTCGAGCAGCAGACATTTTGCAGCTCCTGATGGGTTTTTAATTAAGTCTGAGCTTATTAAGCCTCTGTGTTTTTAATTTGATTGTAGTGAGAAGAAGTAAAACGACATCTGAAGAGACTTGACACTTTCCCAAACTTTTATTAGCTCTTCCGTTAACACTATTGAATCACTCACAAACAGAAGATGTTGTGGAAGGTTAGCGCTTTCTCTAGAGGTCTGTTTAGGTTGAATTATATTTAATTCATTTTTTCATTGGATCTTGAAGGCATAATATTTGTTGCTTGTATTAGAGAGAACATAAATGACACAAACATTATTAAATAAGCCAGAATGAGCGGGTATAAGTTTGTGTATTTACCAAAAACCTTGCAATTTTGAAACTTCCCACTGTCACTATGTGTTACATCTCTACTTGCCTGCTCTGTCGTCAGAAACTCAAACATTAAGTAAGAGCCAATTTAATTGTGCTCTTTAAAGATCAATAGGCCGTGACCTTAAATCTACAGTCAGGAAGTCACTGCTCAACCTCGACACATACACAAACTTAGCTGAGCAAGCAAACTATTGACATCTGAGCCCTGCAGAAACATTTCCCCATGTGCTTGTGGCGTTTTTTTACACTCGAGCAGCTCTCATAGATTTCGTCACCTGCTTTCACAGCACGGAGAGATCACATGCAGCTACAACTGCTTTTAACCCCTCCTGCTTCGGTTGCTGTTGTTTCAAAAACTGTGTGTGTGTGTGTGTGTGTGTGTGTGTGTATTTGACAGGCTCAGATCACCAACAGTGTAACCCCGACTGCAGGGGTTTATCGTTTGTCAACTTTATAGCATGTTTGTTCAGGCTTTCAGGGCAAATCAATGCCAACCGCGGTGGAAAAATCAAACTAATGTCGAGTAACCCTGATTGCTTTTGGTTCTAAAATTCACAGTTTCTAAATAGACGTGATGTTAGTAGTCTTATATTCATTAATTTTTGCACTGCAGTCACCAATCTATGCTATGTACACACACAGACATGTATTCATATATTAGCGTATCTGTTGTCTTTTATTGATTTCATCAGTAAACCAGCAAACAAACATTAGACCTATTTGATCAGGAATACTAACATATATAGGTGACTGCAATTAGAGCTCAATAATAAAAAATTATAAATGTATTAACAATAAAAAGCACTCAGACATCAGATGAAAGCTCGATAAATTCAGAAAAACATAACAAATAGAAGTTATAGTTACAGCAATATAAAGCATACTTACATGTATTATGTACACTCTCATTTATATATCTATCTATTTATTCATTTTGAAATTAAATTAAATTGTACCTTGAGCAGCACATACGGCAACATACGTCCACGCAGTTGCTCTGCTGAAACTACATGTAATGTAATAACTAGAGTACCCTCACTAATGTAAACAGCGTAGTTGAAAATTAAAAACACCTTTCAGTGTAACGCAATACAGCTCAAAAACCACAGATACAACAAAAACTGAACATGTTAACCGTCATAAAGGTAGGATTTGTATTAGTTTTAGCATGGTGCACCTAATTAACTGGCTAATTGTAATATTATGCATAAATTAAACCATACCACAACAACAAATGTTTAAAAAAGGAAACACTATAAAATGCACACTAACTGTAAATGATGAGGGATGAAGGTATGAAGGTATTCAATCATAAATGGGGGGGGGGTAAATACATCTCTTTGTGCAGAGTCTTTTGCACAGAGTTTGTTTTTGTTCTGCAGCACATTTGATCGGGTTGCCGTGGTGACCGAAACCAGTGCTAAGATTCAGGGCAATTACGGGAACATTACCTTCATTACTGAGTGTGGGAGTACAGTCATAGTTGCTTGGGGTTGTGAGGATAGGAAACCAACATTTATTTAATTTAAAAAAAAAAAAAAAAAAAAGGCAACTGAGTGAAACCTCATGAATCTACTGGCGTGATAGATGTACATTGTTCACTGCTGTTGAGATTTGTGTATTTTAAGAAGAGGAATTTTAATCTAATTAGGGTTTATGGAGAGCACAGCAGTGTCATGGCCCTACAAAATGCCACAGAGAGCACATTTATTACTCCAAGAGGATAAAAAACCTAGCTGCTACTCTTTGTCTCTCTGTCCCCCTCTTTCATACCATTCCCAGCAGATTCCCTTCAAATTTATGGGCCCCGGTTATGGCTCCTTAATTTGAGTCACAGCCAGCCCTCCTGGCCACGGCGCTGTGACTGTGGAGGAGGCCATTACGGCTCTGCTCCGGGTTTAGAAATGACCCGGGTCACGGATGACATCATAAAGTCTCATTCCCCTCGCCAGAGTCTTGCAAACTTTCGGCACCGCAACGAGGTGGCAGAGCTGGCGGAGTGTCTTCTTCTGCTGTCGTCATAGCTGAATTACTGCTTTCGAAAGGACTTTTTTTTTGAGCTGGAACTCTGCAGATAAAAAAAACTTTCACAGCAGCAATTAGAGGCACGGGAAAAAATGTAAATGCTGCAGAGAAAATTAATTATTCTAACATTGTTCTTGGAGACTTAAATACATTTTAAAAAAAGATTGCAACTACATATTTCTCTGAACGCTGTGCTGAATTGAACTGTGTGTTATCTTTGGTCATCGTCTGTCGCTCTGCTTTAGGGAATAGACTGTCACAAGACACACTGGGACAGGTTTAATCCCTGTGGTCAAATTGGGGATTTAAACTCACCAGAATCCCATAATACCCCCTGTGTGTTTCACTGTACACACACACACACACACACACACACACACTTCTATACCACTATTCTTGTTTGTTTTTAAACCTTATCCATGACAGATAGATGCCTACAACACCAACATTTATCCTATAACCTGGACTAGGGCTGCTCGATATGGTAAAAAAAATCATATTGCGATTTGTTCGACAGTTATAATGAAAGCAGTGTGATTCATGATTAGTGGGAATGGTCATTTTTGCATCACAAGGTTTTATTTTCGCTGAAAAAAATAGTTTTTCTTGAGATTTAAAAGCCAGAGCAGATCACGCTGGCGCTTTTGTTTCACTATAATGCTACGTAATGTGGACCTTAATTAACCTGATTTTGGAAAATACACTTAATTCGCTCCCTTGCTGAGAGTTAGATGAGAAGATGGATTTCATTTTTATGTCTGTACGGTTAATATGCTACAGCCTATCTTAGCATAAAGACTGGAAATTATGTGCCTGACTATTTCTTGGCCCAAGAAATCCATCCACTCCCAGGAAGAAAATATTCTCTGTTTAGGTCTGAAAAAATGTCTCTTGCAAAAATAGAAGACCACACAAACAAACATGCACTAGCCCGTCCCGTCCCCTACTCACCCATCGCTCACTCATTACATCATGCAATTAAACTTGAACATAGGAACTTTGGCTGGGCTTATTTCCAAACACAGTGTAGCTCAAAATTGATTTCCCCTCAACACAACCCCACACTGGCATAAAAACAACCCTGCAGATTTTGCGGTTAATGTGGCAGAACGGATACCGCACACTTGCTACAGACGGCGAGAGAGCACACGCCCTACCGCACGAGATCAGCCATCATAATCAAATGACTCGCAGAATTGATGAATTATGGGTAATTACGAGGGCTACTGCGGCCCCGTTCAGAGAACACTTAGTATCAAGTCTCTATTTATGAACACTTTATGAATATTAATTGTTTTGTTCATGAATCAGAGGTATCTAGGTGAAGGACTCATTAAATGAAACTAATTCCTGGAGCCACAGCTGCTCTGGAGGCAAAAAAACCCTCATTGGTGGAGTTAAATAGGTTCAAGCTTAATGGACAAACGGCAAAGAGTCATAGCTTTATTGGTGAAGAAACTGGAAAAGTCCAGAGAGCATCATTCATTCCAAGCTAACAATGTTTTTTTTTTAAGTCTCAAACCAAATATTTTCTCCCATACAAACACAGCTACACAGAGATGCTATTCCTGTTACATATCAGCCCCTCCATTATGATGAAGTAAAGCACAACCTTAAACAAATCAATACATGCCAGCAATGAAATCCTGTAACCTCTGTTTCGCTAATAAAGCACACTCTCAGACAATTAGAACAATAACCCAGCATGCCAACTCCCCATTGTCCCTTAATACAAACAGAACTTCAGGTCCAAACCTGCACACATAGGCTACTGACAGGTGTTTCTATTATTTTGTCCACCCCATTTATATCAAAAAAGGTAAGGTAAGTTGAATCAACACTTCTCTGAAACATTATAACCTTCATGAAGGGAAGATTTATTGCAGGACTGTTACATAAGACTGCAGTTTTACCTAGGTGTACCTAATTAACTGGCAACTGCAGTGTATGTCAAACGCTGTAAACCCAAGTTCTCCATGAGCCTGACAGATGGTACGTTAATTACAGTATTAAAAAGAAAGATTTGGTTTGTATGCATGTTGGTGACACAATACACGTCCCCCGCCAACAGTTTCACACTATTTCACATACTGACAATCGGTGGCAGTAACACACCGAGACGCATACTGTAGCAAGACACCACCGAAAAGGCCGGGAAGAAGCAGCCAATATAAACAAGATGAAAATATTCAAAGAATTGGCTTGTTAATGTTTTATGAGGAAAGACACAGAAACACAGTTTCTAGGCCTCAGGATTGGTTGGAAATGCTTGAACACACACTGTCGGGATGCTTCTCGTATCTCCATAGTTGTGTATGGGTCAGTAGCAAACCTGTTGACTGTCGAGAATAACAAAAAATGTCTAATTTACATTTACTTTCAGAAATATTGCTTTTTTTTTTTTACTCTTTCTTTCCTTTTGAAATTCGATTCTGCTCCATTAATCACTTTCAAATTGATTATTCTTATCCTGGCTCTGTAATTGACGCCCGTTCCTTTCATACCCCCTTCCGTGCATTATGAATTTACCTCTCCGAGATTCTCACTTTAGATATGTACAGCTGCATTGTAATGAAGTGAGACAGCACTTACTGATATAAACAGCACAAGGACAAAAGACCTCACAGCCCCGTATAATGCAGAAGTAGACAGTGCAAGACGCCCACCGGGGATGGCTCCTTGTCCAGTTCTCACTTATTAGGATGGCTGGCTGAGCATGTAGACACCCCGAGGGAAGAGGAGGTTGAGATGGTGGGTGGTGCCGGTGCTGAACGAGCCACTTCAGTATTCCTCTTGATAGTTTTTGTCTAGGTGAGCGGGGTCAGGACTGACGTATTCTGTGCACTTTCTTGCTTCAGCTGTTGGAGGTCAACTGACCTTTATGTTTAGAAGAAGTTAAGAGGTAAAAAAAAACAACCCAGAGTTAGACGAGGGATCATGCAGAGATCTTAACTTCTTTATTTCTTTGCTTTGATGCTCCCTTGTTAGTATTTCAGTGTTTGAGTGGAGATTTCTTTAAGGTTTTTGTAGGTGGAGATCACACAGGTACAGCTGTATGATGAGTGTCCACTTTTTTCGTGCCTTTTTGTGCCCTCAATCTCAACCTCTCTAAAGATTTAAAAGCTACTTTTATGCTCGCAGCACAGCTCTATGGATCCGCCACTTTGGTCCAAACTAAAAAGATCTCAGCAAACGCTTGATGGATTGCCATTAACTTTTGTACAGACATTCATAGCGCCACCATGAGGTTGACATGTGTGGTTCTGAGTCAAATATCTTGACTCAACTGTTGGAAGGATTATCATGAAATTGTGTACAGACACGTCATGTTTGCCTGCGGATAAAATCTAACAACCCCTAATCCCCTGACTTTTCATCTAGCGTCATTATCAGCTCAATCTTTTCACTTCTCCAATACTTAAACTGCAAAACTAATGACTATATTTCATGTTTAGTGCTAATTAGGAAATAAAACTAAGATGGTAACTATAGCAAACATTGTACCTGCATCATCAAGATCATTGTGTTAGTTAGCGTTGTCATTATGAGCAGTGAGCTGTGCAGCTTCTCCGACCTGCTAGCGTGGCTGCAGACTCTTTTTGGAGGTGAAGGTATTTGAACAGCTGTATTATATTCAGCTTTCATCAACATTTTTGTTTCTTGCCTTTCTTCTGCTCCTAATCTCTCCTCTCTCAAGATGTTTTGACTTATTTTTTCCAGCTTTTATGATGTTTGGCTTTCTATATTACCTAATGTCATTGTCTCAGCCAGCAGTGCTAATTGAATCTGTGCATTACGTTGAATTGAACAAGGTAAATATGTCCTGTTATGATCTGGTTTCAAGTGAAGGGAGGCAGTGTTTACTGGGTGGTGCAATCAGAAAGCTGGCTTGAATCAGTCCAGAGTAGAGCAGATGGGATTTGTTATAATGCATGAAAAGCCAAGATAATTCTGGGATTTTTTGGGGGATCTTGAGAGATAGTGGAGAAATTCAGCTAACAAGTTGTAAAAACCCTTTAAGTAGGCAAACAACTGTGCCCTGCTGCAACACTGATGAAGTGGAAGTGTCCCATTTTGTGGTAAACACTGCAATGCTGAGGCTAAATTCTAATGCAGAGTCGATAAACAGATAATGGCATGTCTGGGTGAAATAATGACGGACATGCTGGTAATCAACTCCCCCCAACAGACTTTATGTGGACTGTATCATTGACCCAACAAGCACCGGTGATCAATGTCCCATGTGACTGAGTGTGACATTACTACCTTTGGGCAACTGGCAGCGATTGCACGTGTCCACTGCAACAACACAGAGCCGACGGGGCTTCTGTGCTGAACGCAGAGACATCACGACCAGTGTTTCATGTCAAATATATGGAGGTAGATGGTGAACCTGGAGGTGGTGGTGTGAAGAGAAAATGGCAAGAGGTGTGACTTGTGTAGTTCAAGTGCAGGTGGAGGAGTGACCTTTGGTATTCAGTGGAGAGGGAAAGGATGAAGTGATAATACGAAATGACAGGGTACCAAAGGAACGAGCGAGGTAGAAATCAGGAACAAACTCAATGTGCAATCTGTGCAATGAGAGGGCGGTTGGGGTATCTTAGAAACTGCTAATCTCCTGGGATTTTCACAACAATAGCCTCTAGAGTTTACAAAAAACATAGAGTGAGCGGCAGTCCTATGGGCTGGAAACCGGCTTGTTAATCAGGGAGGTCAGAGGAGAACGGACAGACTTGTTAAAGATGACAGACAACGGCGCTATGCAGAAGAGCATCTCTGAACGCTCAGCGCGTCAAACCCTGAAGCGGATGGGCTACAGCAGCGGAAAACAACCTGTCATAAGAACAGCAAACTGAGGATGCAGAGGGCACAAAAACTAGACAGCAGAAGATTGGAAAAACGCTGCATGGTCTGATGATTCTCCTTCTGCTGCCACATGCAGATGGTAGGATGGGAATTTGGCCTAAACAGCATGAATCCATGGCTCCACCTCGCCTTGTGTTCAGGCTGATAGTGGTCCCTAATACCAATTGAGCATGGATTAAAGGCTACATCGTTCCTGAGCATTGAAGCTGACCATGATCATCCCTTTACGCCCAAAGTCTAAAGGACACTTCCAGTGGGAGGAGATGCAATGTCTCAAAGCACTTGTCATCTCTAGCTACTTCCACCAGGAGTCAATCCTAAAGAACAGAGCGCCTTTGAGATATAAGTACGTTTTTATCTGCATTGTATCTTACACGTTACTTACTAACTGCTGAGCATTTTCTGTGTGTGATTGTTAAAAAAAAATACTGTGAATCTGCAGTTTCTGCCCCCGAAGCTTCAACTTTGGTACTTCTTTGGGCTCTCTATAGTCTCTGTTGTCTAACTTGGCGGTCGATCGGCTCACTCTCAGTCAGAGCTCAGTGGAGCATAAGACCAGTTCAAAAGACAGGGCTGCCAAGGATCCTGCATCCGCGATGTCAGAGCCGGGCTCATACTGAGGCAGCAGCCCTTTATCTCTGGTGAACCCCGGCTAACAAGCTCAATTACAGTAGCCACGGCTACAGTAGCATGGCCTCAGGTTGGATGTGCCTGTCGTGCTCACAGTAGTTGGCTGCAGTGGGAATGTTTTCACCGTACAGGGCTCCATATTTTATCACAGTAGTAGCAAGTGGGATGAAGGTGGTGGCACAGGTAGGGACTCAAATGTTGTTGGGATTTTACAGTAACAACATCCATTCTTTGAAACCACCTATGGTGCTACTATTACATAAAATATAGATTATTGTGTACCTGCAAGGTCAGGGGATGCAAATTGATTTAGGTAGGACACAACATGGCTGCAAATACACATTGTTTAAAGGGGTCTTAGGCTGCAGCTAATGGCTATTTTAAGTATTGATTAATCTGTTGAATATTGTTTTGATTAATCAATTTAGGCCATAAAATGTCAGAAAAGTGTAAAAAACAAATGAGATGCTCCAAGGTAACATCTTCAAATTCCATTTATTGTAAGACAAACGGTCCAAAAGCCCCAAATATTTATTTTGCTGTGGTAAAAACAGACAAAAACAAATCCTCATATTTAAGATACTGGAATCAGCAAATGTTTGGCATTTGTGAAATGGATTAAAAAGCCAAAAAGGCTGAGAACCACTGCTCCAGTGGCGTCTACTGTAGCTTTGCAGATAGTTATAAATTCATTTCCCCTTTCAGGATATCCATCTCAGAGATTTTCTGCAGCTGCCCCAATATGGTGGAGGTGAGAATTTAATCTGTGGTGCTGACAGTGAAAGAAATATCCTTAAAAGAATTCAACAGCAGCATCTCTTTCCAGAAACAGTCTACTCTGTAAAATCTGTAGCCCTTTTTTCTCTGTAGAAAGTAGTTCAGATGAAAAATGGATGAAGATATCTTGTAAATGGCATTTGTTTTAGCGCTCCGAGTATTACACAGAAATTCCATTCACCTTCTTTGTATTGGAGCGAAGGCATAAATCTCTAAGAATATGTAATGTATGTCTGATAACATGGAGAAATACAACCAAAAATATGTGCAACTGCAAAGGTTTTTAGTGTTTAACCTTACTAGCTTTGTTTTTTAGAATTGAGTAGTCATCCTCAGAGTTTTTTGTCATTTGTGTTAACCCCTAAACCCCAACCCCTTTAAAGACATTCCTATCAGAGAGAATGTAGAAACCTACAGTGAAAGAGAGAGAGAAATAAGATAAGATCAGCCCATCCTCACCAGAAAAATGGCCCTATAGGTTGATTGTGCAAGCAGCTTATTGCCACCCAGGATTATCATCAGGTGGCGATCTCTAAGAGCGAGAAAGACTGCGCTTAACAAACACACTCTTTCCCCAAAGACATTTAAGTTACTGAACATATAGTGAACATAATATACTTATTTTAATCCAAACAAGATATTTTCCTAAACCTAATCAAGTACTTTTGTTGCCTAAACTAAAACAAATGTCACATTATCCACGTGTTTAACGTCATGTGACTTACCTCAGGTAACGTAACGTGCTTTTGGTGCCTTAAACAAACCAAACTGCAAGTGTTTCAACAACGTTAACGACTTGTTAAACGTAACTTATGTAACGTACTTAAAGTCTGGCACGTCTATCACTGGAACTCTCCACTGGTTATATACTATGTCGTTTTTGGAGTCATTGGCGATCAATATGTCTTCATTTAGGTATGAGGATGTTTGGATAAGATGGACTTTATTGTCCTGAAAGAAACTGGTCTTGGAGACACACAGTATCTGCTGTTAAAATATAAAATAACACAATTAATAGTCCACATGCACACAAACACAGCATGCATGCATCATAGCAGTGTCATCCACAACAACACTGAATCATGATAAGATATTCATGTGTACAGTCCAGATAAAAAGCAGCGCTTAGGCTCTCGCTGGGTTGCCATTTTAGTTGCTTACTTGCAAGGAGTCGTCTCCTGCTATTTTTAAAATGCAGAGTAAACATCACCTCTCTCTATCTCTACTGCTGATCAGCATAAATTTAATGTATTGCGAACTCTGTACTCTCCGTGGATACGTCCTCGTCATATCAATGGCCTGATTCAAAGAGAAAGCTTTTGGCTTTGTTACTGCTCCAGACAGTACTGGACTGAAGAGTGGAGGTTGTCTGAAGGTATTTATACAGTTGGGCAAAAATCTGCCAAATTCACTCATCAGCAGCTAGTATAAATCATTTTGTCAGCTTGTAGGGTTTGGTAAGGTCAGGCTGTCATTCTTTTTGGCCTTAAAAAAAAAAGAAAAAAGACACAACCGCACACAGAAAGCCATGGGGGATACACAGACACAGTACCTACAGTACAGTGGAGGTTTCTCTGGCAGTCACACTGGTGCTTATCGCACTCTGTAGGGCAGCCGACTCACAGGAGCCCTGGGCTTTAATCAAGAGGATGACAAATTCCGCTTTGTATGTGGTTTCACAGTTGCAGTTTATCGCAAATTACAGTCATGTTGTTGATTATTTTTACTTTTTTTTTTTTGGTCACAGCCGAGAGAGAGAGAGAGAGAGAGAGAGAGAGGAGAGGAGAGGGGAGAGGGATTTGGAATTAGATAAAACTCTCTGGCCAGATTCATGCTCCGGATGTCGCAGTTACATGATAAGCGTCCAAAAAGTGGTGTGTAAAATGTGATGTCAGCAGCCAAACTGTCTTTACTAGGCTGATGTATCAAAAAATAACCACCAGAAGTATTAATTGGTCTTTTGAGAAAACACCTCGAGGTCAATTTAGTAGCTGTGCTCAGAAAAAAATGTAAGAAATTTGAAACTAAGCAAAGTCCATCTGCTGATGAAGAGATATGAGTAAAAAGCTCCAGAGCAGCTTCTAAATGGAGCGTGAGGTTAGATTGTTTTATCAACTGTTGTTTCCAAGGTCAAACTCCGGAGACTGTTTGTACATTTTCATTTCTTTCTTTACAGTTTATTGATCTGTTTTATGGTCAAAAACAGTCCGAAACATATAACAAGACAACAGGGTTTGTTTTTATTTACTGATTTATTGATTTTGTTACCCCACAAAAGCTTCACCCACCCGTAGTGAAAGTGGAGAACCTGATTGATCTTTGAAGATAAAGTTTGCCAACAAATGGAAAATAAAATTGTCGGTGTAATTTGAAATGGCGTGGTGCACAGGAGAAAACAATTTGACTCAAGATATAAAAAGACAAAAAGTCTGTGAAGCTAAAAATACTAATGTAAGGATGCTAAAAAGACAATGACAATGCTAAAGCTCTGACTTCGAGCAGGAAACATGTTAGTTTTGCAGGTATTTGGTGATAAATTAAAACGATGGCGCTAGATGAAGCATTATGGGATCACCATGGCGAGTACAATTCATCCTGAGGAGGAGTTATCGATGCTGTGCACGCAGGAAGGAAATGTCAAGACAATATCAGGGTTTTTTTTTTAAACTTATTTGTCAGTTTCTGATTTAAACTACATTTAGAGCAAATGTTCGACATTCAACTGAGTCTAATTGATTTGAATACACTGTTGTTGACTGTAACCTTGTTGTTTTCATCTCTTAAACTAGTAAATGATATTAATAATAATAATAATAATAATAAGTGTTCAGGTCAAACCTCCAAAGAAGCAGGTTTAACTTTTTGTTGCTTTTGTTCACTCGGAACAAATGTCAAGGATAATTTTTAATACATTCAGAATTCAGCTATATTTTCTTTTCCTTTCATTATATCTTGTGTCAATTTGTGTCAGGATTTCTCTCCACTTTTCGCTGACTCGGCACAGCATATTTCCGCGTTAAAGTCTCCAATCATTCCGAAAACTTTCCACATTTACCCAAATCTTACTTTTGGATTCACTCAAGCATTACTGACCCCAGAAGACCTGTGCGGAAGTGCTCTGGCTTTTCAATTCTCTCCTGCAAACGGTCTGAAAACATCAAAGCAGCTCAAATATCTGTCATTTTGTCATTCCTCTTTCTCTTTGGCTCACTTTCTATTATCCGGGAGAAAGAGCAGAATATTTTACACCTCATTGACTCAATTGAGATGGGAAATATCCTCTGGACAGACGTAAAGCCTCTGCCTCCTAACTCCACACGTGTCGACAGGTTTTCTACAAGTTCGGGGGCCGTGTCTCGGTTCGGCTGACCCCCTCCTAAACCGCACTTTCCCCAAGCAAATCTTTGACCTTCGGCTGATTTATTAAAGTGCTTCCTCAGTGTTTTCCATTTGTACTTAGTATTCAAGTCTCCTCTCAGGCCTGTCTCCTTGGGTACTTTCTGCATCCGCGGGGAGTCAAGTAAATGTCATTTTTTCTGGGAGATAATTGGACACAGGAACATAGCGGGAGGGATTTTCTCCGTGCTTCACTCTGACAGCCTGACATCCAGGTTAACGTCTGTTCACATCGGCACCGATGCACCGGGAAATTTTTGGCCTGACACGGACGATCTGACATCTTTTCTTCCTCTTTTTCCATTGCTGAGCATTGTGCTCTCCTTAACCTTTTCAGTCAATTTACTCATTAAAATTCAGCGCTGATGAATATTATAGAGGCGGACGGATAAACATCTCTTTGGGACTCAAAAGAGGTTCAAAAGTTCATCCGGCGGTCAAACATTTAACCATACTATAGCTCGTAAAATGTGCGTAGACGAGCAGGTTTTGAAGCTCTATTCATTGCAGTACGTCGATTTTACAGTTTTCAAACCTCCAGAATCTCCTTCAAGAAATCACTCTGTTTATTTATATATGAGAAGACACATAATCATTTTGTTTTAGGAATTTGGAAACCATAACCATTTCCTCATACGTGGAAACACACGTCCTTGCAGACCAATCTTCTGACTTAATGTCTCCCAGGCGATGCTGCTCTAGAAATACAGATCCACCATACTCACCTCAAGGTCAGCAGTAGCTGTACCTAGAAGAGAAAAATGGAAATTTCAAACACAAACTGAGCAAACTCCATCTCCTGATTAAAAGAGATGTCATCGAAGAAGCTCCAGAGCAGTCTCTAAATGGACCTTGAGATGAGACAGTTTGGTCGGTTTCCAAGGTCAAGAGTGAACTCTGAGATTATTTTTAGACAGCTTTAGAATCTATTGATCTCTTCTACAAACGGCTATGTAATTTTTCATTCTTCACCCACCCAGCCATGCTAGCAGCTCGGGGCTGTACAAGCAACATTTTAGTTGGAAGGGACAGTGAGGACATATTTAGACTTGAATGCAAACTACTTGCTGCCAAAATGTTCTGAATGTATCTGCATAAAGTGCACAGTCGATTAATATAGTTACTGTCTATCTGTGTGGCCTACAATATCTCCTCCTGGCAGCAAAAAAATTAAATAAAAACAGCGTTAGAGTGGCATCAGTGACATCTTCTCCAAAACACATTTGGCAATTCAGACTAGTAATATAAAGTAATGGACTGCACTTATATGGCGCCTTTCTTGTCTTCCAACCTCTGAAAGTGCTTTAAATTACATGTCGCATTCACATACATTCACAAGGTGCCAGCTCCTCGTCAGAAACGTACTAACTCAGTTCACTCACACACACACACACACACACACACACACACACAGCATCGGGAGCTATTCGGGGGTTCAGTATCTTGCCCAATGACTCTTTGACATGCAGAAGGAGGAGCTCAGATTTATGATCTCTGCTGCTCTTCAGGTTGTTAGAACACGTTTTAATGATTTTCTTGGGGGGGGGATTTTGTTTTAAGCTCATGAAATAATTAGTAATATTTTATTAAACTCTGTTTCTTCATGTTGCTCTAACATTTTGGCGATTGTCAGATATCTTTAAAAGCCAGTACATACTGCGAATTGGCATACAACCTCAGTAGCCACGCCGTGATGTAGTTACTTGAAGTCCTTTTTATGTGGTGTTATTTTATGGTTTCCTTTTATTCCTCAGCATAATGATTTTACTCTAAAAGGTGTCAGTATGAGGAGTGTTAATGAACCTCGATGGTGTTTCTGTCTCTGTAGCACATTTCTCCTCTACTCCCCCACATCATCTGACCGTTTGATTGACAGGGAGGCTTTCTTTTATTTCAGTGGGTGGTGAGTTACATAAGGCGGAGAGTTGATGGAGGGATGATTGCCCTCTGTGCTGCTTCTTCCCATACAGCCCTCCAAGTAGCCCTGGACATGTAAGGGCTGCCAGTAATCCATTTTAGCCATGGGCTAAAGCAGCACATAGTGAAAAATGCCCGAGGTTTTTATTTAACTACTTCAAATATGTCAAGGTCATTATTGAGCTTCAGTGCTACCCTTGTTATTAAATCAAGTGTATTGTTCCTGACAGTTGGTTTCACTGATTTTATTTTGTTTAAAAACACTAAAATTCGGTTCAAGAAAATTCCTAGAAGAAAACACACTGAATAAAAATTATCTCACTATTGTGCTAAAATGACTGAAACATATAATTTTTTCAGCAGAATGTAAAACAAAATTAATTATCATTTATTGCTGTGCAGTCACAGTCACTACTGTGTTTTGCAGCTTTTAGCAACAAGGTGGGAGTACTAAAAGATGTAAAAAATACAACTTAATGGTGGTTCTTTATTTATTTAAATGTGACTACTTTAGGTCAGCAAAATAACAGTGTTAATAAATAATTAAATAAAGTGAATTTGAAGTGATTTCCCCACCAGAATTTTACTCCTGGCAGCGTGGTGACAGGGCTGGATTAATCCGCTTGCAAGCACCGGGGCAAAAACTGAGCTGTGGGCCCCTTTTGAGACCCCCATGTTTCCCAACTTGTATAAGACATGAGACTATGTAAGTTTTGAAAGTAGTAGAATCTTCTTCAAATGAAAAGCTGAGTTTGTGATCAATAAAATAAAATGTACCCTTCAATACTTGGTCTGGTATAATCAGTGGCTTACTGTATCGTGACTGATGTTACTAAGTTGTTTTGCTGACTGTCTTTACTTATGCTACTTTTAAGTGAAACAGGTGTAGTTCACGGCATCATTTTTAGAGCCAAAAGATGTATCATGTCATCCGATATGTGCCTTTGACATTTTTTTCCCAGTATAAAATGCAAAAAGACTTGTAGTGTTTACAGTTCTGATGTTTAGCTATTTATTTAATTTTTCTCTTTATTTTTCTCAGTGTTCATTTCTAGAATTGGTCGATACTGAAACAAAAAAGAACAATAATACAGTTTCTTACGTCAATATTGTTGTCACTAAAGCTACTAGCTGCAGGGAATCTTGGGAAATGTAGTTGAGTTCAATGTGTGAGGTGTTCCTGCTTTTAGGCTCTTTCAGTTTATATAATCAGTTAATCCCAAACTAATTGCGACTGCTTAAAGTGAATCAGCGGGCCCCCCTCTGAGAGTCCCCAAGGGCAGTCGCTCTCTCAGCTTAATCCAGGTCTTGTGTTTATTTTAAACCGTATAGAAAACAGAAAATTAACTGAGTAGAGAAAATAGGAAAAATCCAAATAAGTGAATTGTTATGAAGTTTAAATGTGGGTGGGGATGGTGCACTTGGACACGTGACATCAGTATTTCCTAAAAAAACCTTTGCTACGGCCCTGCCATCCATCCACTACGTCGCCATAGCAACCTTGAGAGAAAACCCAGTGTGTACAGTACTAAAAATGGATTGTTAGAAATGTCATTTGGAAACTCTTGGAATTCTCCTCCATGCACGCCAGTCTTTAAAAATCATTACCACCGAAATTAGAAAAGTGGAATAATTCATTGACATGGTTCGGGCATTTCTTTGTACCGATTATGAACAGTAATAGCTTCCTCAGGGGGCCTTAAATAGAAAACCAAGGCATCCATCAACCACTAATGCTTATGGTATCATTGAATAGATAATTACCTTCAGGCCATTTATGTGCCATCCACTTGGAACAATCACTGAGAAAATTCAGCTGAATGCTTTAAAGAGGTCCACCGTGTAACCTTTAGGAGGATGATATTCATAGGTATGTTTAAATTAGTGTGTAATTATATATATATTATAACTTTTTAATACTTTTATTGCAATGATTTCATGGTTCCACAAAATATTCAGCTAATTTACATGTTTTTGCAGCCATTATTTTTGCGATCTAAACACCTGGTGCTACAAACAAATAGAGAGAAAGCCAAGCTACTCTGTAACTACAAATTCCCCAATTTATGTAAGCATACATACCCATATATGTGCATATATGTGCACATGGGTAAGTGTTTATGTCTACTAGCCTACATCCAAGCCTTTTGCACTATTTATATTTAATTTCCACTTTAGTAGTTTTAGTTTAGTTTTTTAGTTTTAGTCAAGTTTAATTTGCTTATATATTTTGCACTCCATGTCCTACTTGAACAATGCATGGTGTATATACTTTAATTTATAGTTTTATATCTTCTAATATTAATAATATTAGTAATATTTTTATTGTGATATTCTTTGTTCTCTGTTTTTGCACTACTTTGCCCTATTGCTGCTGTGTCAACCTGAATTTCTCCTAAGGGGGATAAATAAAGGAATATCTTATCTTATTTTCTTGCCACCATAGTTTCTCCTACACACTTGGACGTTGTGTAGGAGAAAGTTCACATTGGTACGAGCTAGAGGGATATACAATATATAAAAAACCAACCACAATAATAATAAAATGACCAAAAAAAAGTCAAATAAAACAAATAAAACTAGCAGACGTGTCTGGTAAGAATGATATACAGCAATAAAAACCTTCAAATAACCACAAAATAATAAAAAGAAGTATGCCAAGCAGGACATACTGCAACAGTAAAAGCAATAAAATGTACTAAAGGTTTATACCTACCTGCATATTCTATCTATCTATCTATCTATCTATCTATCTATCTATCTATCTAGTCCTTTAAAATATAAGTAAACAACTACGCTAGCATCTTATGTTGCAAGATACGTTGTCAGTGATTCTTATTGATTACCAGAAATAAAGCCGTGATATGAATTGCAATGATCCAACCATGTGAGTCTGTATTCTCAGCTGGATTTAAGAGTGTAATCCTCGCTAACATAATTATCTCTCTCCTTCTTTCCATGCTACCGGACCTGATCTCCCCGTTGTCCACTACAGGTAAGCCTCTTTGTGTTGCGCTAACACCGAGCCGAGCACATTTCTCTCACTTTACTCGCAGCGTAATGGTTTAGGCTGTTTGCCAAGCATGAAAACAATTTACCGCAGACTAACAAGTTGTGAAATTGGAATCTGTACATTTTCCAACTGTATTACAGCCAGTGGATGTGCTGGCTTTATTTCATTGCTCTGAAGTTGGCAGCATAAAAAGCAAACGATATTTTGCTGGTATGTTGTGTAACAGATTAGAGGAAGCAAAGAGAAAATCCTCTTCTCTCTTTGTGTGACATCTCATTACTGGCCTGTAGCTGATTATTCCTTTTATTATGTTTTGTTCTTTTAACAGTTTAGAAAGTGTGATATCTCATTACCAGGCTGGTATTTTTGCTTCTAGTTGTCCATTGTTTTTTTAACTCTCAGGTGGTTTGTTATATCTAATTCATGCTTCAGTGAAGCGCTGCTTCCTTTAGTTCCTGCTTTAAATTGTTTAGTAAAAAAGCAGCTGTATCCTTTCAAATCTTTCTCTTTAGATCTGGACTTCATTATTATCCGTCTCTTAATAGTTATCACATTTAGTTTTTTTAATCTTCCACTCTGTGTTCCTGTGTTTGTGGAGCTGCCCTACAATATTTGAACATGTATTATCTGGGAGTAGCCTGGTGTATCAGATGAATAACTGAGGTTTGCTGAATAATATAACTCAACAGCCATCTGTGACCTGCTCTTATCAAAAACCTGGACCTCTTTTGCCCTCTAAAAATCACAGAGATTTTAAACTGCCCCGCAATCAGTAGAGCACATTTCAAGAAAACTATGGAGGTTGGAGTTAGTTGGTAACAGCTGGCTGTGCATTTCAGTTTGGACTTGTAAAGCCATTAAGCGCTCAGGGTGCCGTGCAGGTCAGCAAACCTGATGCAAACCTTTCTCTGTCTGCATTAATATTTCTGAGCATGGGCTGTTCAGCTGCTGATGCTCTTAGTTATTCTTTCTATTTTTCCTAAAAGTGTAAAAATGGTTCAAACATTGTGTCTGTGTGCTGTAACATGAGCTGTAAATGTGAGCATGTCCAGTTAGGATGTTAACTAGTAGTAACCTAACCCAGTGTCACCCCCAAAGGTCATAACATGTATCCAGTGTGTAGTAGAAGCAGATACTGGATGCTAATAGTGCAAGATAACATTAGCAGCTCTGTCCTGCTTTGAAATGGATTTGGAGACGTTTTTCACTCCAGGCAAACTCGTTATCTGAGATTGGACAAAGACATCGGTTAGTCCTCATCCTGAAAACCTTTTTTCTTGGAACATTTAAAGTGAAAAACACGGTT
Organism: Dicentrarchus labrax; assembly: GCF_905237075.1. Taxonomy (NCBI): domain Eukaryota; kingdom Metazoa; phylum Chordata; class Actinopteri; family Moronidae; genus Dicentrarchus; species Dicentrarchus labrax. The sequence continues at coordinate 18,117,121 of NW_026136724.1, read as the reverse complement.
TAAAGATTCAAGCAATAAAACTCTCCATTGCTTTAAAAAGTACTTCAGCTGAGAATTAAAACAAGGTTTTATGAGGAAATGAAACAGTCTGAGCTTTCGTTGTAATTAGGACTAACTGCAATACAAGAGCAATGCTTATTTCCATGTCTGCTACATAGACCACATTTATCCTCAATCTTCCAGCACAGCATGATGTATGTAGCCATCAAGAGCATATTTTAGACCCCTTTGTCAGTTGTAATCGTTAAAAAGTAACCATTCAACCCACTCATGGAGCGTACGTTAGCTGGATTAGCCACTTTCAGTCCAGTTATTAGACTATAAGACCGCTTTTGTCTACCTCTATTTGAAATCAAGGACCATTTATTATAAAGTGCCACTATTGTCATTGTGAAAGACCTTATGTGCTGTGTGAGAGACAGACGCAGCAATAGTAAGTAAGAGCATTGCTATCGTTAGCAGGTCAGATAAGATGCAAGAAATGTGAAGTTGGCCAACAAGATACAATCAAACACATATAGTGAACATATGGTATATATTATTAATGAATGAGCATCAATCTTTGTCTTTTTCTTCCTTATAAGTGATACCAAATGATATAGTTTGGGTCATATTGAGCGTATGCAGTACTATATGTAGACGATGACGTTTTCTGTTTCAAACATTCGTTCTCCAGCTTTGTCATTTGCATGTCTCCAGTTAGGATTCCCATTAGCTGCTTCGAATGCTGCTGAGTGTTTCATGTATTTGCTTTAATGTGTCTTCCAGGAGGGATTTAGGGGCTTTGATGCCGCAGCAACACTGTGCTCCGGCCACCATTCAAAATTATTGCCCACCGAGTTCCAAATGCAGGCAGAAATTGGCTTTGGTGAGAAAAATAAAATGGGGTCACCGACTAGTTGGGTGGTTATTTATTTCAGAATTACTGCCAGGCTGTGTTTTCTGTGCCAGCTGAGATTATGCTGGAAGAGTAATATGACCCCTGTATGACCCACCAAAAGACTGATGTGTAGACGTAAGGAAATAAAACCAAGATAGTAAAATCCAACAAAAAGAAATGCAACAGTCTGAAGTCTGAAGCCGGTAACAGCTGTGATGTGTTTTCAGCAACACAAACATACTGAGGAATTTTATTTTTCCGTAAGATGTGGCATGATGCAGTTTAATGGCCAGTAAGAAATATGTTTGGATGGTAAATTTCTCAGTTTACCTGTCACTGGCAGATGGGTCAGAAAGTAAATTTTGGTTCCTGGCTCCGGCTGTCGGGCATCATGCCTTGCAAAGTCGTCTAAGCATCAGATGGCTGAAATTAGCATGATGAATGCAGTGGGGGCTATTCATCATAGCAAGAGGCTCTCTATCAGAGTGTAATTACCACTCTGCCAATGTTTGCTCGTCTCACAGATCAAAAGGAAAAAAGGCACAGATTCACAACCTTGAACTTCCCCTTCATGTTGCAAAACATTTGCTGTCATGTTCGTCTTCTTTTAACTTTTAAATGTCAGTTTTCTCGTGTCGTCAGGCTTGTTAGAGGGTGAAGAAACTATTGCATTATTCAAACTTTTCTAAAAGAGACATCTTTAAAATGTTTCTGACATTAAAGCGACGGTATGTAAGATTTGGCATTTGTTGATATTTGGCGCCACCAGCTGCTGTTGTAAATAAGGACAGCTGTACACGTGCATTTCGTTGGATTACATGACTTAATGATCAGAAGACTAAAAGGCCGGTCCAACATGAAGTCTTGTCTGGCGGCTTCTCTCTTCCTTTCTCTTCCTAGCTTCCTCCATCGTCCTCTTAGGTCTCTTTAACTCTGCCATTAGCTTTGTCCATAGACGCTGCTGGGCCCGGTTACATTGCCAGTTCTGGCCTGGTTCCACGTTGATATCTCCCCCCAGCCCCATCGGAGGCCTGAAATCAGAATCAGAATCAGAATCACTTTTATTGGCCGGTTTTGTGCGCACATACAAGGAATTTGACTCCAGTTTTACGTTGCTCTCAATGTACAAACACAGACTAACAGCATGAATAAACAGTACAAGTTCAACAAAAAAGACATAGACTTATATGTGCAGTTATACATATCTATAAACAAACATTTGTAGACAGTAGATAATAGTGCAATGGTGCAGTAATGGTGCAGAAATCTTCCCCTTCCCCAAGGTCCAAAGCTCCTGTGCTACCTATGTGAACACCTACACTCCCCTGGTACTCTGTGAGCACCCAGTCCGGAGCGTACAGGGCAGTAAAGCTAAGCTACATTAAGCTGCAATTTACTGCCCATCAGGAAACTTTGTAAAATCACAGAGAGTTGAGTTTATTTTCTTCATAAAATATGATCCAGTTTCACCAGAATCAGTGACGTTGGTGGTGGTGTGTGACTGTTGCCGTAAAGCGAGCCCGGAGCACAAAGTTACATAATGCAGTGCAGATTGGGAATGACACTATTACAACACAAAATGATAGAGAAGATGTTATTTTAAGGTGGAAAAGTTACACAATGTTGCTTTAAACAGACATCCACTTTACCAGCCAGTCGAATGCTGGAGGGGAAACCTACACTGCTGAGAATGAGGAGGACAGGGTTAATAATACACCATTCGCCCTTAATGCTGACTTTTTAGCAAAATAAAATGGTTCATTTTGTTTGTGAATGAATTAAACCTAGTGTGAGATTTAAGTTCGGAACACCCACCTACTTTTCTGACTAAGGAAGGATTAATGACGAAGAAAAATAATAATAAAAATACACTTTTCAACACTTTTCTCTAAATTATGAAAAGTTCATTATCCAGGAAAACAACATTCGTCACACTATTTCTTCTATTTGTAGTACATAGTATATTGCATTTTCCATTAAGTTTCCCCAGTTACTGTAAGTATGTGTGAAGTGCAATATATAATGAGGAGCAGGAAAAGTCTGGGCTCTATACATTGACGTATACAGTAGCTGTAGGAGGTGATAAATCCTACTTGCTGTAACGACATTATAGCTTCTGCCACCACAAATAAACCAACAATTGCACACTGTTTGCCTCCACCCACCACCTTAGGTTTCCTTACGATGGACTGAAGACACCTAAAGACTTCATCTTCAGTTTATAGTGGCTCCTGATGAAAGCTAAAGAAATGATTGCATTTGTGAAATACCCGCCTAGTGCAACACTTCAAGAAACTGAAAGCATTGTTTTTTTTTTGAAGAAATACCTTCTGGCGTTTGTTAGATACAAAGAAAAAGCTCCGTTAAAAATGATGTATGGCTTTGGCTTGTTTCTTGCATAGTGCATAAGGTGTGTCTGCTAACACCTTAATCCCACGTGTAATGGTATTTCTGCCAGTGACCTCGGTCAGCTAGAGAAAAAATGGTTGAAATGCTACATTATATTACAGTAAAAGTGATTTATCATTCAGCCCCGGAGGAACAGGAAAGGGTTTAACGTTTCCCCTGATGTGAAACGGCATTAGAGGGTTGAATTTTGTTCAGCTCGCTCCCAACACTCATTATTTTCATTTATTCTGAATTCTTCCAGCCTAATCACATTCAAATAGCACAGCTAGGTCTCGATTTCGTTGGTGCAGCGGGGTGCCTTTTCCACTTTCTTGCCCTCTTTTTCTTGCTTCTACCCTTCTTGCTATAGGTTGCTTAAGCCTCTCGTAGTAAAATCCTGTTAGTATTCATGCGGCGGCTGCCCTCTGACTTCTGCATTTGTCATTTAAAGGGATATAATTAGCTAATGGAGTGTGTCTGACTCAGGTCAGTTAGTCAGAGGCAGAGTTCTAGTCAAAAGATTCAACCAGCCCCACAATTCCATTTAGCCTGAATATGATTTAACTCGCTGGATGTTGGCTGCTGTTGCTTTTGCTTTTAAAGAGCCCCTTGAATGAGTGAATGCCAGAGCACAGAGGAGCAGCTGCTATAAATGATACAATTGAGATGAAATACGTGTTGAGACTAGATAAAGTTTATTTGGCTGAAAGTTCTTTACTTTAAAAGTTATGCACATTTTTTTGAAGGCAGAAAATGTAAAGTAAATCCTCACGGACATCCACTGTGCTGTTTCTAATCACTAATTGCTGCAGAACTGGGTTTATTATTTCGTTATTCCCCACCTGTTGACCTAGATTTCATCTCAAGAGTAACCCGTGTTTCCTCGCAGTGCAGCTCCACACACCGTAATGCTCTGCACTTATAAACAAAGTTACATAACATGTCAGGGCGCAACGGCGAGAGCCAAAATTCTGCAGAGCATTTTAGAAGCATCTCTGCAGCTTGCTCGGTGAATAATTCAGAGCCGCTACCATGAAGATGCGTAAGCCGCAGCCCTTGTGTTACGTGTTTGCTGTCATGTTTCTTCGTGAAGGACAAGGGTACGCTGGCCACTGGGGGGTCAGGGAGAGATCCCCCATGCCAGGGTTACACAGGCTTTTTGGCTGCAGAGCAAGCAGACTTAATCAGTTGGATACTGTTGGATGGCTGCCTTTCGAGGGTCAGTGGTCAAAGTCATGAAGGCAACTTCTGCATGCAAGATGCAAGAAGTGGATAAAAAGTGTTTTCTAGAGTCTATTTGGCCGCTGCAGGTCTCTCTGAACTTTGTGAAATGTATTTATTGGGCTTGTCATGCATCACCTAATCCAATCCTTTCTAGTGGAATACCAAAGATAAGTCCATTTTTTAAACGTTCACTCCTGTATTCAGTGACTTTAAAGTGATTTTATGAGATAGATGTCCAGAGTTTAAAGTTATAATCCTTCAAATTTCGGTCCCGGTTGATTTAACGACACCAGTGTGGATTAATACCACAGCACAACGCTCTTTGAGCAGCCAGTTTGTTGGAAATACAACAGAAGAGCAGCTGTATCTGTTTACAGTGCAGCCAAACAAACTTGCTCTGTTTCAGTAGAGACGTCAGTCCATAATTATTATTATTATTATTTTTCATCATGCAATGATCAAAGTAGGACATCACGATGGGGCTAGCCTTGTGTAACACTTTAATCTGTCTTTCTGATAACATGAAATCTTCCCTGATTTTTAGTTATACAACAATTACTTTGTGTGCAATAAAAAATACAGCTCATATGAAAGTTTCTCTTCTAAAGTTGTTTTTTACAACTTTTTAGCTGCTGTCTGTTTAACCACAAACACTCAACCCGCCCATGGGTTCGCCTCTTGTTTCTAGAAGTGAGGTTTAACCTGCGATGGTGGAGTGCTTATGGGAAATTATGTTTGTTAAAGACTCTCAAAAACAGAAATATTGGACAAATAACAATATTTTTTTATTTCTGTCCTTATGGAGACATATAGAGTGAATACATGTCATAGTCTTGAGTAAGAGTAAGGCTGGACCTATTATTATTACATATATCAGTGGGATTTTGAATGAGGATTTGGTTTCTCTTTGGGTCCATATACAGCTCTAACCTTGTGTTAGAAGAGTCAGCAGTAAACAGTGAGGCTGTAATCAATAAGAAATACATTTACAAGTACACAATAACTACTATATAAATATTGTAAATACATTAAGATAGTCATAAATTGTATCAAAAACTGGGTTTGCTTTAATGAAAATCTTCAGCATTACAACTGCTGTTCTGCTCATACTCTGAGCATGTTGGTTGACTTGAAGCACTCTGGAAGAAGCCAGTCTCTTCCCAGAATACCCCTGTGGCCTCGCTGTTTCTCTGCACTGGGCCAGGCTGTCAGCCTTCCTCACATCAGCAGGGTGAGGCGGCCCGAGCTGAGAGGTCACGGCTGGACAATCTACTGTCTACATGTCTCGCCGGGACTCTGCCTCCCTCTCATAACTGTCAGGGAAAAAGATTAAGAGGTGTGTGTATGTGTGTGTGTGTGTGTGTGTGTTATTGCATAAGTGCTTGTGTGGAGGAAACAGGCTGACATCTAAACCAGTCCCAACCTTAAACATCTCCATTTTAACCTGTGGGTATAACTATAAGATTTGTTTCTCATAGAACTACTGACAGAAAGTCTCTCACTTCTTTTTCGAATGTAAAGCTTCCTGACACATCTCTAGAGATTTCCTCAATGAAGTGTCATTTTCTCAATAGTAGTGCAGTGATGTGTCTCTGGGCCATAACTGCCAGAGAGGACACAGAGGTTGTGTCCTCTGCAATTTTTTGGTCACGTCTACTTCCATTTTTCACACATAGCTGAGATTTAACTTGACTTTAGGAGGGGAGTCTCACATTGAGAGCTTTACAGTAAGGATGTGACAGTGAACTCTTCAATACAGGAGATCCAGTTTACCAAATTGTTCCGGTGTTATTGGTGTAATATTTACATTTCTGACATCAGGATATAATCTTAATACAATCTTTTTTTATTTACACTTAGCTACATACATGCATCTCTATTAGCACGCAGTCAGAAAACAGGTAGGGCTGAAAGCTTGGTCTTGCAGGTTGTGCAGTGGATACTGTTCGATTTTAGCAGTAACAGATGTGAGTGGGTTGTTTCTCATTCGGGGAGTCCCCAGTCATGTAAAATTGAAGGATCTCCCGTTATCTCTGTTCCCTCAAAGGTCAGCACCGTCCAGAAGATTTGCAGTTAGTCAATAGCTCATATTTATGCCGTAAAAGTTCCCTTTTGAAGCTGAAGCCAATACTATGCAAATGTACTGCACAATTTCACTAAAATGAATTGATTTTATTGTAAAATGTTGCCGTTATAAAAGCTGGTGTGACTGAGCCCTGAACCAAATCTGAAATGAGATTGCATCCAGCTTGTTTTTTTTGTTTTTTTTCTAGATGCAAATGTGGTAGCCTCTAACAAACTCTGGTGTAGAAGGTTTGCCAACCAACACAAATGCAAAGAGAAGGAAAAAACATTTCTGGATAACTTGGACGTAACTGACACATTAATGTGCATGTGGTATTAAGTTGGAACAATACCGATATATTGCCTTTTGTGTTGTTTGGTCCATGAAATCTGGTATATTTCCATACAGGATATTCTCTAGTCTGGAATGAAGTTTTGTATAGACATTCATGGTCCCTTCTCTGACCTTTCCTCTAGAGATACAATGGAAATTTGTTGAACTTGAACTGTCCCTGTAGCACCACCAGCAGATACTGTATATCTCAACATGTATTTGATGGATCGGGACAAACTCTTACAGACATTCATGGTCCTCGATGGATGAATCCTGTTGACTTTAGCTTCCCTGTCTTTTCCTCTATCGCCACCAGCAAGCTGACCCTTTAATTTACTTATTTAAAATACTTTTACGTTTATGATCGTGTTTGTGTATAAACTAAGATTTGTTAGCGCTTCACTCAAAGCACCAAGAGTTTCTGAGTATCGATCGTGGTTCACAAGTCAATTTTTTCCCCCTGCAGTTGAACAATGAGTTTTAAATTTGGCTTAAACCACCCACATACTCCTGTATTGCCAATGAACCTCTGGTCCTCAGTCCTGGTTACCATATTTGTTTTTAAAAAGTAACCTAACCACCTCCTTAAAAAAGTTTTGCTGACATTCGGCTGTTTCTCCAGGACCCTGTGACCCCATATGTTAAGTACTTTGGGTCCAAGTCCAAGTGAAGTTACAAGTCTTCATGAGCAAATGTTATGTACCGTAAGTTCTTTGTCTTTCAGGTCTCAGTCATTCAATTATAATACAACAATGTTTAAATAGTTAGTTTCCAAACCTGTGTTAACAGTGTTTTTGCTCAGTTTTTACTGCTTACTAAGTCCTTTCGATGATCAGGCCTAATAATTAAATATTCAAGCTGCCTGCCACTGTGTAGTTTTGGGATTTTTATCAGGTCAAAACTTGAGACTTCAATATTTTTGCTCTAGTTTCGGGTCAAGTCAAATCTTTAGGGAGTCAAATCTAAAGTAAGTCAAGTCTCACAGCAGCCAAAGTCCAAAGTCTGAACTCTTCATTTTTGTGACTTAAGTTTTATTTGAGTCCAAGTCTCATGTCTCGTGTCTCCAGCTCTAATGGTTAGGTTCCTGACCTATCTCATCCTATTATTTTTTTTTTATCGCGTCAGTAGAAAAAGATGACATATTAAAACCAGATGTGAGGCTGAATTACTTGTTAAAAGGGAGAGTGCTCAACAAATGGTTTTAACCACATGGCACTATGAATAAACTAATGTGCCAGATAGTGCATTTATTCTTCCACTTATTTTTCCACACTGTGTCCTACAGATTTACACCCTGAACTGAATATATTAACTCGTATGAGGTATAGATCACTTTTTTTTTGGTGCCCTAACAAGAAAGACAGCTCCCTCTTCCTCCGATGACATAAACCTTCCTCTTTTATCTCTTTGCTGGTCCAATCTCTTAATTATCCTCTGTTGCTAAGGCAGCTTTTTTCTTTTTTATTCTTCAGACAAGTGATCCAACAGATAAGGCAGCTGAGGGATAAAAGATCGATTGGAGTGAAGCGCTGCTGCAGGGGCTGAATTAGAATTTGTCGCAGTCCCCCCCTCGCTTTCACTTCACAGAAGATCATCTGCCACAGACACACACAGGCAGAGAGACATCCACTCACATCGAGAAATAAAAGGGAAAAAAAATGGAGAAACAATCAAGTTCAAGAAGAAAGAAAAGGAGCTCATTTCCTTTACTGCCTGTGTGTGTGTGTGTTAGCAGCAAAGTGTGTGAGAGTGCTCGACATCGCTGATATGTTTCTTTAGGGGGGCGAGGGATCATTCTGTATTTTCTGTGGCAGTAAATTAGACAGCTGCGGCGCGTCCAGCAGAGGTATTAATCAGGAATGGCTGCCCCTGTTGGCTTCACTGAGTCAGGATTGACTCTCCTGGAGGGGATCAATTGAATCAGCCGTGACTCACACGGTCTCACATTGCAGTGATCAGGGAGTCGTCGTAGCTTGACTTGTAGATTTAGGGGAGGGAGCAGCAACAACTCCTCGGAGGGGAGCTGCAGGGTCTAGCCAAGAGAATTGGGGCTTTGTAAAGAGATTCGAATTTGCTCTGAAGATTTTCATTTTGCTGGATTTCTGAAATATGCTCTGTTAAACTCTCATATTGATCTGAAGAGGGAGAGGAGAAGGACAACTCCGTTTTGGCGATGACAGTGAACAATGGCCTTTTTAAAAGGCAATCATAGAATCCTTCAGTATGCTCCTGGCCACCTTTCACCTGACCTTATGGATTATTTGAAGGCACTTTGTTTGGAAAGTGCTGTGCTTTTCATTTGTTTGCTGTGTCCATTTCCCTGTTCATTCACCTTATCTATAGTACTATATAGATTAGCACATCATTGATACACAGTTTGTGTCTTAGCCGGGTTTTCACAACAAAAATACGTCACTGTATTCACCCAGTACCCAGTTCCATTCTGGTAGACAGAAAGTAGTATTATTGTTGCCAAATTGGACCACAAATAACAATAATAATAAGCCAGTGCAGCTAAACCGGTATCTGCTCATCGGTGAGTCCGGTCACCTCATCGTCCACTGGGATCATCGCCAAAGCATGGTGTTTACAGAGCGACAGGTAAAAGGAGAGATCTGGGGTAGCTGGTCTCTAGCACACAGACAGTAAGAGGTCTCACTCTGACACTGTTTCCCAGAACCATAAATGTCCCCCACACAGTCATTCCCTTCTTATTCTTCTACTTCGGGTTAGACTACACATATTGCTGCCATACTGTCTGTTATTAATGTTCCTTTGATAGTTACTTATAGTTTTTATATGCTCCAATACTTTATTCAGCTTTCTTTAATCATTTTAGTCCAGTTATCCATGTTGAGTAAAGTTCACAGAGTAAAACAATTTGTTTCCTTATTTTAAATTATAGATTTTGGGGTTTTTGGAATGTCGGTCAAACAAAACAAGCAATTTTCACATTCTGGGTCATATAGTTCTTAGATAGCAGCCTGTAATGAGGATATTAAGCTGCTGTGTATCGATTTTAGTAAATAAACCACATTATTCATGCTATTAGTAAATATATCTGGACTGTTTTATTGTTTCTTGGGCTGAATGTCTGGTTAGCCTCACACCATATATAGAAGATCATTTACAGCCATTGTTACATGATCTGTGTCACAGGTGGCAAGTGTGCGCCCTACGTTTAAGGTTTGCATTAATAATTACATGTATTGGTGTCTGAGGAAACATAATGGTACTCAGATTCTGTTTTTCTTCAGCCTGTCACAATGTTCCTTTTGATTGTAAACCTTCCCTGCCAGTAGTTTAAATGATTATTCCTACAATAACAGCACCATAACCCATTGATAATGTTTGGTTAAATTTAGACTTTTATGGCCACCTGGTTCAGATTAAAGAAACACACCCTTTCACAACCTTCAGTGCAAGCGTGCGCCACAATATTTCCATCACTGTCGCTGAGAGGAATCAGTGTGTTTTGTAAATAAGTTTAAACATAATTATTCATTATCACCTTGCCTTCCAGTGTGCAATTAACCTAAGCTCGACCCAGCGGCAGTGACTGCAGCTCTCCTGATAATCAGCAGTGAAAAATAATCTCGACAGCCGCGTTGGTGATGAGTGAGGCAGAAGGAGTGATTATTGATCTTGCGCGGGTTGTGATGGCAGAAATCATTCAGCCCATCCAGCCAGAGTGGACACTGCCCGGAGGAAAACATGCATCGATCTTACTGTAACAACAACAACAACTCTGTTTTCAGAAATATTATCTCTAAATAACAGCTTCTGCTACTTTGTTTTGCTGTTCATATGCACTTCGTTTACAGAAGTATCTGCTTTGATATTGTTACAGTAAACAGATATATAAAGTTTCAACAAGAGACAAGTAAGCCGAACATTTCCGAAAAGGTATGGCTTTGCTTATAACTGAAGGACACCACACTTAAATGAGCATTAGTCTAATTCAGTTACTCCATCAAGCTGTCATTTTCACCATGAGCCCTGGCGTACGCTGTTAAATCAAACTGTGCAGTGCTCTAACAAAAAAAATCTCTCACAGTTTTTGATTGGCGGTGCAATTAGAGCACAAAATAAAGAGCCACTCTAAAAAGAGGATGACTCGCTGCTTTCATGACGGAGAAAGTTCGGAACCATTTTGGTTTGGTTATTCCACCAGAAAATGCAAGACTAAATCACCATGTGTAGCTGAATGCACACACAGGAAGTAACTACTGTATATAGTATGTAGAGTAGCAGAATTTAGCACTTTATACTGCACTTGACATAAAACATATAACATACGGATATACTGTCTTACTGTCTTCTTATCAAGTCATTATAGTCTGTAGTTGAGTCATTTTAGTTGTTATTTCTTCTGACAGGTGAAAACCCAGAGCAGGAAGAATAGTTGAACAATTAGATTTTCATTAGAAGCTTGCTGAACATCCTCTGCTCCTTCTTATCATTGAATGTGGAGGAAATATTTGTTTACTGACCTCAATTCAAAAATACCTATAATTAGAATAAGTAGAAGTCCTGTGTTGAAAATGTTCTATAATAAAATGTATTATGAATAAAATGTTCTTAAAGTATCAAAAGAGGCAGAGGTAATTTCAAGCGTAAGAGTAAAAGTATAAAGTACTAGAAGAGTACCTTAAGTTGAACCTCAAATTTGAACTTTAGTGTAGTACTTGAGTAAATCTACCACTGATTTCACTTATTTTAGTCTGTAATTGACGCTTTATGTCCTTGTTTCAACATACAGACTCTTTTATTGAAGCTTCTTGAAACAGGTTGATTTCTATATGAAAAAGGTTGAGCAGGTTTCCCTTCACACTGTGGCGAATATGTAGAAAAAACCTTGATATGGAGTTATTTTAGTCTGTAATTGACTCCTGACAGTCTTATATCTTATAACATGAACATTATCTGCAGTGAGTCTGCACAGCAGACAGCATATTTCAACCTCTCTCCAATTAAAATCAACTTGTTTTAAGTATCGTCCAAAATGTGTTTCCATTTGTCTTGATTTTAATGCACCAACATGTCTTACTATCCTTTTTCAAAGTGCACGCTGTCAATGCAAGAACGCTTTTAAAACAAATGGACTTCCATTAAAAACAGGTTGACATACTGTATTCTTTCCGCACCGGCAAGTTTTTCCACTTATTTAAGGTTTATAATGACACAGAAATGACTTGATAAGATGGAGATTTTTCCAGACCCACCCCAACACATGTTGATCACCTAATAGAGCAGCTGCAGAGGTAAAAACATGATCTTTATAATCCTGACCCGCCTTGGCATCAGTGGCTCCTGTCAGCCAGAGTTATGGTCCAGGTTTATGGGGGTATCCCTGTGCCTTGGCCGGGCCCCCAGCGCCTCTCCCCCTCCTCCTGCCTGTATGCCTTAGATCAGCCTGTGTCTTTATGAGCTGTCTCTTCCCTGTCTACCTCCCTTAATCTCACAGCAGCCATTAACAGGGGCAACTCTGGCTCCAGCCTTGCATGGCAACACTGCTGTCTAATCCTGCTGCTGCTGTTTGGAGGGATGAGGCTGACTGCTGACGCACCGCTCAGGGAGAGGGAGGGAGAGACGGTCGCTGTGTCTTTCCCTTTTTCTTCCTGAAAAACACACTTTGGATGTGCACTTAGAGCTATTAAGATTCTGTACTGCACGGTTCTCATAAGCTAAACATCATCCGCCTATAGACATTAACCTCCTGCTATTGAATATTTGAATTATAGAGTAAAAGATTTCCACTGATTCCACTGACGAATGATAACGACAGTCTCCTCTGCATTATTGTCGCCTTTGGCTCCAAGTTTCTGCAGAAGAAACTAAAATTGAAGCCTTGAACTATCAGAACAATTACACCCCAGATAACTCTGTTTTTTGGCTAAATCTGGAGCTCTCTATGCATCTGGTCAGTGCGTGCGTCTGCATGCATAGCATAGCGGGATGAGAAAAAGCCCCCCTAATCGGATTATGATACAAAAGCACGCTGGTGGAAACAGAGCTCGGTAATTAGTAGGATTTTTGCAGAATTCAATGGTCTATTAAACATCCTTGTCAGTCTGTCTGTTGTATCTCTGTGTGGCATCCACAGATAGCTGACAGCAAATGGCACAAGAGGGTTAGTTAACGAGCCAAAAAGCGTATTGCATTTGTTTTAGGGCTGCAACTAACAATTATCTTCATTGGTGGTGAATCTGTCTGTTACTTTTGATTGACACATAGTTGTAGTTAACAGACTCCATGACTTATACAGCCTCTGTTAGCTTGCACACAGTATACACAGATCAGTCATAACATTATGACCACCGACAGGTGAAGGGAGTAATGCTGGTTATCTCATTATCATGGCTCCTGTCACTGGGTTGGGTATGTTAGGCAGCAAGTGAACATTTTGTTCTCAAAGTTGATGTGTTAGAAGCAGGAAAAATGGGCAGCATGAGGATTTGAGCGACTTTGACAAGGGCCACATTGTGATGGCTAGACGACTGGGTCAGAGCATCTCCAGAACTGCAGCTCTTGTGGGGTGTACCCGGTCTGCAGTGGTCAGTACCTATCAAAAATGGTCCAAGAAAGGAAAAGCAGTGAACCGGAGACAGGGTCATGGGCAGCCAAGGCTCACTGTAGCACGTGGGGAGCGAAGGCTGGCCCGTGTGGTCCGAGCCAACAGACGAGCTACTGTGGCTCAAACTCAAAAAAGTCAATGCTGATTCTGATCGGTGTACATCTGTATAGCAAAAGATATCTGCAATTAAATCTGAATCAGATTGTTAGAAGCTCATTTTCAACTTCACTTCTATATTTGGTTCTTTGGTGTGCTCAGTTTGCTCCTGTTTTATTTCTCTTCAGCATTTTACTTTAGAAATACATAAGTTAACGTCTCTTGCTCTTTTTTTTCTTTGTCTGTTTGCATGTGTTTACTTAAGCCGCTGTGAGTTGCCACCATCATTGAGTCATCAGAATCTAAATATAACAACAGAAGAGAACACAATTTAAAGTCTAACAAAACTGAAAGAAAAAAGAGAAAGTGATATTGTTAAGATGAATATCAGTATGTAACATAGATGTGTAGACACTTGGTCTTTATGCATATATACTCTATGTGCAGTTGTTATATTCCCCACTCTGGAACTGCCATTGTCCATAAATGTACGCAGGATATGCAGAAGAGTGGTCTCATTGTTCATTTGAGTGACGGCCCAGAGGAAGAAGAAATTGTTCATGAATGGTGTGAAATGTGCGAGTAAAGACGCTCCTACTGGAAGGTGGAAGATTAAAGAACCATGATTACTGGATGAGTCAGATCCTTAATGATGATCGTAGCCCTTTTATGCTCCAGTGATGTCTTGAGCAGTTCTGATAACTTCCTCTAGTACTTTCTGGTGAGCAAATCATTAGAGAATAATAATAAAAAAAAGCAATCATAAGTTCCCGGAAAATCCAGGTGACCTTTTGAAATTGCTTGTTTTCCTCAACTAACAATTCAAAACCCAAAGATGTTAAATTTATATGAATAATATAAAAATGCCCAAATAATTGTTTTTTGCAAGAAATGCTACTAAAACTGTTAATTCTGTTATTAATTTTGGCTTATCAATTAATTAACTAGTCGTTTCACCACCAATGGATTGAAGAAGTTTAATTGCGATCAACACATTTGGGTCATTGTTTATGATTTTGTTTGTGTGACTTTATATTTGTTGCTCTTACAGTGGGTCCCTTGACGCCAGAAAAGTGGCCACTGGATAATACACACAGCCAATTTTAATCAGCGGGCTTCCTAAGAACAAGACCCGGCGTGTTAAATTGCTCTCTCCTGAAAAATTAAAAAATCAGCAGGATGTCATTGCGAGGCGCCGAGGTACAGGCCTGTCTCATCTTCTTCCCACGAGTGTACCACTCACACTCATTCCTATGGGTTTGTTATCACACTCTGTTGTTCCGCGCCTGTCACCTCAACTGTTAATTATTCATGGTTAATAACCACCTGCATAGGCTTAATTTTGGGTCCTGACATTTCATTAGCTAATATCAGACACCTTCATTAGTTTTTTCTGGGATCACAATTCAGGATATGAAGTTTGATCACATTGACTTTCACACTGAAGTGTATCTGATGAACCCTGGAAATTGTAAATCATGTATTATTTCACCCACCGGATGGGTTATTTCAGGTACAGGTTTTATTGCTTAGTACGTATTTAGTCTCTGTAGTGTGATGTTCTGTTTTTAAGGCATGAATAATTCTGATTTTTGCGTATCTGCTGAGGGCTGTTCATCATCTGGACCCCAGATGATACCGATGAGCCCCGTGGAGGAGAAAGAGAATTTGACAGAATTAGAGTAAAGAGGAAATCTACTGCTGCTTCTCCCGGCTGATCTGTTGCATGAAATTCAACCCCAACTTTTAGAGTGTTTTGCCCTTAGGTCGACTTATGCAACGTCTGACGAGATGACTGGCATCTTCTGTATAGAGAAGACCTTTTGGTGTCTAGTTGCAAGACTAGAAAACAAAATCTTCTTTGTTAGTGACGACAACTATGAGTCATCAGTGTAAAAATATCTAAAGCTTTCTGACTTAATTGATTTCTGGTGTAAGTACGACAATTGTGTCAACTTGTTTGACATTTATCTTTTCCGTACTTAAATGTAATACAAGGAGTTTTTTAACTGGTTATAAAGCAGTTGGTTTAGTACTGACTGTAATACTGATGCCTCTATGTGACCTACATGAACAAACAGGAACATCGACTATATCTATATAGTTATTCTTAATGCCAGGTGGGGTTCAGCTGGATTCCCCTTAAACAAGGTGGTAGAAAAACTACCACCTTTGTCCACAGGGGGCACCAGAATCAGCACAAAGTAAATGCTCCTTGTAAGGACTTCAATTGATTAAATTTTTTTTGGACACCACAACATATTATCACCTTATAGGTTTACAACCAATTGATAATTCATATTAACATGCTATGTTTATGGCCTCCTGACAACTTTCAGTGTTCTCCTTTTTTGGTTTTCACCAACTCCTGAGAGAAATATATGTCTCTTTAGTTGCTAAAGGTTTTACTGTGTTCACCAGCTCGTTGCTTACTTTGTCTGTCTGCTGTTTGGTGCAGTTTTTTTTTTTTTAGAGATTTCTAATGAAAAAAGCTGTTTGCTACATCTATAAGCAACACTAATGAGAACTGTAAGTGTGAACCAAAACAGTAAAGTTTCAGGCTAGAAAATCTGAAAGGTGAAAGACGTTAAATCACTGTGCGAAGTTTAGGGAAACTGCAGGGATTTTACAAAGCCATGTTTACTTGCATGTCGATATCCAGCCATAAAGCCACTTCATGCATCTTTGGCAAATTTAAAAACCAAGTGTAAATACAACCAGGAAGCACTAGAGACAGATAGCAAAGGTCATACCTAAACTTATCTCCTGGGAAGTGTAACTACTGACTCTTTGGCCAGGAAAGAACCGCAATATTGGCTAATTCTCCAAAAGCGTGTGTCAGACTTTAAATGCAGGAGACTGAAGTTTATGTCCTGTCACAGACCTGCAATTAATGTTTTCCTGTGACCACTATATTTCCCTAAACCTCCCCCTAAACAAGTGTTTTAGTGGCCTAAATCTAACCATACCTTCACCATAGTTTCTTTGCCAAAACCCCAATCTTTCCCTTAAGCTTAACCGCCATACCAAAGTGTTAAAAGCCAGAATTGTAAAAACATGCTTTGCAGAATCGTCCAATATCGACATCCTGGCAATATTGTTCTGATATTACGAGTTTGAAGGGGACGTTTGATAATGTTGTGCTTGAAGTGTGTTGAGTCTAACTGAACTGCCTTCCTGTCCTCTGTTGAGTAAGTAGCAGTCAATATCAACCATTCCAGCTGAGCAAACATCGTCATTGGTGTGGGTATCAGATCAATCTTCTCTTTCTGCGCCGCACGAGTCCTACGGAGCTTCTGCTACATCGACTGTGCTTCCTTTCATGCACACTACAATCCACTCTGGGCGCTTGAAAGGAGGTGGGGAAGGAAGCGTGCCTCTGATTAAAGTAAGCTCCCTCTGAGTTGTGACCCAGCCTGACCGTGGCAGCTCTCCAGATCTGCTGATGAGGATGCTTCAGTGAGGCAGTCTCTCTCTCTCTCTCTCTCTCTCTCTCTCTCTCTCTCTCTCTCTCTCTCTCTCTCTCTCTCTCTGTGGGCCGACGTGGGGGTTTTCTGTTAGAGGCGTAGCTCCTCCGCCTATAAACATTTTCCCCATCAAGTGCCGGCCTCCAATTCACCTGGCAGCTCACTCAGCATTATATAAGACATCCCAGTGTTTTTACTGTAAATGTGAAAGCCGTATCCCAGCGTGCCGGGGGGCTCTTATGAATCAAGAGGCAAAAAGGATCAGCAGAACTTGTAAGTGGCTAAAAGGACACTAACGTTGAGGAGGATCGTAAAATCAATCATTGTCTGTATGAACTCAAAAAAAAAAAAAACCTCTGCACAGGAGCTCATTTGACTTTGCTTGAATGAGAGTAAAACATAAAATATTTCTTTTAATTAGCAAATGAATTAATACATGATTCCAGATTGTCCTGTAATGTAATAACACGCATCAGTACCTGCCAAATAATTTGCGCAGACTAATTTAGATTTGGCATTGGGGGACCGTACTCAATTTTGAGATGAAAAGTTTAGAAATTCCCCTGTGCAGTTTAAAAAACTTTAATCAAGCTCCAAGGTTAAAATCCTGCCATGCTTTTTTTTCATTTCCCCCCCGCACTGAGAAAGGTTTATGGCCTCTGTGGCTTCTAACCTGTAACTTAAGAGGATATTTAGGAAAGTATTGTATGTTACAGGATCTGGATCTGTCACTTAGCGTTAGCTTGCAGGCAAAAGAAAAACAATCAGAGCTGATTAGAGGAGGAACGCTCAGAAACAGACGGAGATCTGCTGCAACTTATGATGTAATAACTGCTGGAGGAAAAATAAATGGAGGCGTTTTTGTTACCACATGCACATGATGTTAAATAATAATGTTAGAAGGACATGTGAAGATAAAGGATTATGGTTATAACTCTGAAACAAAACTCCCCATACACAGCCAACAACAGTCAGGACAGTCAGGACCATGCAAACAAGGTGTTTCGCCTATGGTTTAGTTGAGTATATACCTTGTGCACTGATGTATAACAGTAGTTAAACTATTGAGTTTTTAGATTCTTCTTGTTACTGAAAGTGACACTCACAGCTTAAAGAGTAACTTAACTTCCCCTAAAAACACTACTTCAGGGTCACTGCTGGGTGTGGTCACACAACACCAGCGTTGTCAGGTTAGAGGTTAAACCATTTATTTAACTGAAGTTTTTCTGTGAGATTGCTTAAATTCGTAGTTTTGCGGAGCACTTTAAGTGAACAAATAGTGATTCTTCTTTTTGATTTAGCTTCTAAAAGTATTAAATTGTATCCAATATGAGCTGAATCAATATTAAATTGCAGCTGATTGTATCCAATTGTTACTAAATGTATCAGTTTTATATCCGACTGTGGTTTATCTATCTAAACAAATATCGACAGTTGAGGAAAGTAGATTTACTTAAGTACTATACTTACTACTATACTTAATACTACTACGTATTTAAATGCTACTTTATACTTATAATTCACTACATTTCAGAGTAAAATGTACTTTTACTCCTTATTGGCTGACAAAATAAAAAGATGTAGTACATTCTGCTGATAATACTTGTGCACTTTTACCTGAGTAGATCTTTGAATGCAGGGCTATTTCTTATGAAGCAACCTTGAGTATATCCTTTGGAGGATTTCAAGAAGCTATTTCCAAGCTACTGAACCTGCATCTGACCTCGCTGCCTTTAGCACACAATCCCTGATGGTAATGTTCGCCACATGTCTGTCGTCCATATACTGTATATTATGTACAGAGGCTCTTGTAAACCCCACACTGGATTTGCTGTAGTGTGGATGTGATGCCGCCATTTTGATGTGCTCTTATCTGTTTGGACAGGAAGGCGATCAGATCAGAGGTGGGAGATAACACAGACTTTCTGAGGAAGACATCCAACCTGTGATCAGACACTTTTTTGGCAAGCTGGACTCACTGCGAGGGAGCAGTGGGAGTGGCAACAGGCCGCTCCAGCTGCTTCTTGCTTGAGCCAGTTTTATTATGTGGATGTTATAATGTTTAGTAGAGAGCTGTGCAGCTCATTAGGAAACTCCTTTTTATTCTAGATAGACACTTGTGCAGACTGAAGTCTCTCTGTGTGCAGCTTTTGTAACTTCTACCTGATGAATCTCTCTGGTTTGGTGTTCAGTTTCACTGCTGTATTCCTGTTTGAACTTTCACACATCAGGCTTATTTTACTGACCAGTTGTATTGGAGCCTCGTTACAAGTCACTGCCGCTGAAAACTGAGTTTCATTAGCGGTGTTATTCGTCAGTAAAAACATGTCTAATCAACCATTCTAGATACAGTTGTAGATACAGCAGGGATGGGAATTGAGAACCGGTTCCAAATTGTTAAATCCGTTGGAATCGTATACCTCCAAGCTTATCAGTTCCTCTTATCAGTGCCAGCATGTGTTTTCGGACAGTTGTCCATTGCAGAACAATGTCAAACTCGTGTGTCTGAAGTTTTGCAACAAGAAGGAATCAACGACACAGAGGAGGAAAGTGTGGCGTCATTTCACTAAGAAACTCAAACTGCTGCACTTCTACACTGTGATAAAACAGTTGCGGTGACGCTGAAAACCTGCACAGGCCAACAGTTTTTCCACACAGAAAATTGATCAGGAATCAATAAGGGAAGCGACGAAGAATCGGACCGTTAAGCAGAATCGATAAAATATTGGTATCAATAAAATCTTATCAATTCCCATCCATATGCAGGGAGGAACAGTATAAATAGGAACAGCCACAGTGAGCACACAGGCTTAGGCTGCCTCCCATAATATGGAAAAAAACCCTTCTGGTTTTATCTCTGGTTCAAACTTAAACCCAGCTGGATTTGTTGGGATTAATTTAAATTTTGTCTGCAGATGTAAAGTATTTGTAGTCAGGAACTTGGCATACACTTTGGAGTAATTGATAGAAAAGCTTATTATAGGAATGCACTTCTACACTACATCAGTCTACTGTGGCCCTGTACCAGAGCAAAGAAAATGGTTTCAGTATTGTTTGGAAATATATTCAACAGTTTCAGGGGTGACGCTTTGTAAATCCTACAGTGAAACCTTCCTCACTCTGCCTAAAGCAGCCGCCAGTTCACTTAAAAGAATTTCATTTAAAGTGGTTTCAATACTGAATATATGCTGTTTCAGGGGATTTTCCACTTTTCCATAACTAAAGTTCGGGGTGAAAAAAAAAAACACTTGAATCCTTTCAATGTTTAGTGACACTAGCGGCGTCATTTGGTCCTGAGCAAATATTTGATAGATTTATGTTAAATTTAACACAGATTCAAGGTCCTTAAGAGATTAATTCTTATGATTTTGGTGAGTTCCTTACAGTTTATCTAGCTACCAACTATGTCCACTAATCTGAGTATTTGTGTAGTGAAAGGATACTTTATAAAACTGAATTAATTTTTGTCAGCCTCAGTTTTATAAAGTATCCTTTCCCGGGACCATTGTTACCTACAATCTATTAATATGGGCTTCCCTTTAGTGCCACCCTCAGGCCAAACCCATATTTTATTGCCCCGCTTGTCATAAAGATCTACCAACAAATTATTTTCTGGTGTGCAAATAGCATTATAGCCTCACAGGGCTGCTGGCTTGGCTATGGTTGTTAGCCTTGTTGGCATTAAAACAGTCAAATATAAAGATACTGAACACAAATACTCTGCACATACTCAACACTGAATATTGGCAGCTTACAGTAGATAGATGCCGCAGTCTTTATTGCCACAGGAATTTGTTTTCAAAGCCCGCACATGTTTGTGTCTTACATGAAAAAGCACAAAAGCTATATCTGGACATATGGTCGTATTTGCACATCATACATTCATGCACCTGCATACTGTATATCCCCACATGTATGCTTTCAAACACAAGGTAACATGCCAGCCTACGTACATCTATGATAGCGTTATTTTGGGCTGCTATGGCAGAAGGGACTCTTGTATCTGCAGCCAAAAGGCAGTAATGTGAGGAGTGTATCGAGTCCCTCGGATGGGGAAAGAATCACATCATTAGTGAATATATTGTAACAAAAAAAACAAAGCCTGTTATACCTGATTTAATTCAAGTTTGACATTCTTGCTCTGTATTTGAACTTAGATATAATAACATCTGTTTCCAAAAGCTCTTGTCAAAGTACTTCGGATGGGTTCATTATTGCTCTGGAAGGTATCTGAGACCAGAATTATTATATTTCACATCACCTGTGCCTAATGATACACTCCACAAAGTCTTTTTCACTTACATTCACCGTGTTATATCGCACTATTCATAAAGTGGGAGGTGGGGTGGGGCTCCAGAAAAAAACTCACTGTAGCGCCGATGAAAAGTGTAGAAAGGATTCTACTTGTCATTCTTCATATCACACCCGCTCAGAATTAGTCTTTTTACTGCTTTGCAGAGGGGAAGTTCAGCTGGCTCGATGCCTAACAGCGGGGAAGATTATTCTCACAATCTTTACTCTGGTCCTCCCTCTGACTGAGGAGAGAAGCTATTTAATTGCTCTGCCCAATTTAATCAAGTACATGATAATCTGGATTGATTTTGACTTTAACCTTTAATTAATCTGGCTGGTTGTATGACTGTTCACTGGATTGAAATCTCTATTTTGTCTGACAATCATACGACATCAGGATTTCACATTTTATAGCTGAGGAAAGTAATCAGATCACATTTTTACACCATTTAGAGAATTGAATGTGTGTCCAAACTCATTTATAAGTTTTTAAGCTTATATTTTTGAGCTTTTTACAGACATGTTTTGCTATGTTTTACTGTAGAAATGGACTGAGAGGCGGGTAACATACAAACAAAGTTTAAAACCGGAAACCAGAGCTGAAGAAGCTATTTTTATGATCAACAAATAATAATTTCAGTCATATTTCAAGCAAAACATTCGTCTTATGTGATAGCGAATTGATTGAATTGAATTGAACATTTTTCCCTATTTATCCGACATGTGATTGACAAAATATGCGCCCAAAACTGATTCATTCAAATTCAAAACAAATTGACATTTCTGGTCAGCTATGGGTAGACTCCACCATTATTCTTTGTTGTCCCTCAGATCGGATCAGCTGGGACGCTTTTGCTAAAAGATTTACAGGCAAGAAGCAGTCAGACGATGAGGTAGGATTTAACCAAAAGAGAAAAAGGTGAATGTTGAATGAATTATTACCCGTTGTAAACATCCATCACAGTTTACAGACTGACTTTCATGACGGATTATTACCAACATTTCAGGTGCACTCACTTTTGGTTTACCTCCTAATAAATAAAATTGAGTACAAAGTTTTCATAACTGATAAATGATGGCTCCCAAGTTGTAATAAATTGGGAATGATCCTTTATTTGGTATTAAAAATAAAGGTTTGAGCGCCTGGTTAGCTCAGTGGGTAGAGCTGGCAACCCATGTACCGAGGCTGAGTCCTTGCTGCAGCGGCCCAGGGTTAGAATCCGACTGTTACTATCATAAAGGCAATAAAATACTTAAAAAAAGAATAAAGGTTTGATCACATCATCCTTATATAATTTGTTGACCTAATGAAGATGATCCCTTCAGATGATTTTCTCACACTAGTACAGGGGTCTGCAACTTTTACTCTGTCTGGAGCTGCAAAATTTGAGCTTTATTATGCTCATTTCTCAACCCAGATCAAGCATAAGCCAGCGTGTTGGTGGTGAAAGCAACAAATCTGTACATGCACTATTAAATTCTCTCAGATCATTTCCTTCTTTGGATTTGGAATCCTTAGCTAGCCTAGCAGCCACCCCAATTGAGGTTTGCCAAAATATAGAAGAAAAGGTGTCAAAACCGAACATATGATGCCCATTTGAGCTGACAATTCGGCTTGTACACGTTTTTCAGGGTTCCCACAAGTCCTGGAAAACCTGGAAATTTAGAGACTAGCTTTCCACTCAAGGAAACACCTGGAAATTGAGTAAAATGACCAAATATCCTGGAAATTTCAGGCCCTCACTCAGATCTCCTATGTAAACATAGGTTAGAAGAATAAACATAGATGCAGAAGAAAAACTGGCTGTGGCGAGAACAGCGGCGAGTGAGCAAACGCGTCCCATTAACGTCGACCACCTACATGTAATAAAACCTGAGACACTTCATCGTGACATGAACCCTGCATCATTAAAAACAATGTGGGAGGGATGAAAAATGTGTCAATAATATACCGGCAAATTATATGACCATTTGTGTGCAGGTGCTGTCGTGTATTGTCAAGAAAACTCCTGGAAAATGTCCTGGAAAGGTCCTAGAAAATGATTTCTTCATTTAGAATTAGAAATACAGATGTAAGAATCACTCTAGGCCTACAGAAAAGATAAAAGAAAATGTGAAAACTATAAACATTATTAATTTTCACACACGGAAGAGGGGCTAAAGAGCCACATGTGGCTCCGGACCCGCAGGTTGCACCAGTAGAACAAATTATTATTACACGCAGGAAAAATCCAGCAATAAAAATTACTGTTTGGATCAATAAAACACATTGCAGGTAGTGTTCCTGAAAGCAATGAGATGCCTCACCTGCAAGATAAATACAAAGAGCCTGCTGAGATAATGTCTTTATGGGAGTCACAAACAATGGGTTACTTTCTGACTCTTAAGGAACGCACATAAACATACAGTAAACCTCGAGGGTCTTTTATTCATTAGGGCTTAGACTGCCATAAACCAGCATGCCAACAAATTGGATTAGCACAGAATTTAGAGAATTAAAACACATTCTGTGGAAAATTGATCAGGATGAAATGAGATACTTGAAAGAGCCCAAACTGCACACCGAACCCCACCGCCACTCTTCTTTCATCTCCGCGATTCACAGCCTGCAGGGAAAGATCTGTATCTGAAAAATAATATCTTCTCCCAACTGTTTGACATCTCTAATGTAGACAGATTTACAAGGAACACCGTGGTTCCCCCCTCTCGTGGATGGGTTTACACAAAAACACCTCTGTCACTGTAAATGCTGTGGTGAGTAGCTTGAACGCAGCCAGGAGGCTTCTTCTTCCTCCTCTCCTCCAGACTGATTAATGGCCGCCTCTGAAAACACAGACCCCCTTGTTGTTGTTTTCTTTTACACCAAAATACAATGACCAGGGTTATTTGAGGGATGTGTTCTATTTGGGCCAGCTGTGGTACATTTCGAGCTGCTCTCTCGCTCCAGTGTGTGTGTCTGTGTGTGTGTGTGTGTCTGTGTGTGTGTGTTTTTGCAGAGAGAGTGGGTGTTATGTAAAGCCTCCACCCATTCAGGGTATGTAGGGGCAGATCAGTAATAGCAGTGGATTTAGGACAGGAGTGTAAGATGCTTCTGGAGCAAAGATGTAAAACTTTCAAAGTGAAATATTTATACTCCGTGCTCCAGGAACGATAATGGTGTCACACCATTTGTTTTCATTTCCTGCTCGGAGGTTCCAGCCAAGTAGAAATGTGTGTACAGGATCATTTAAAAACAGCTCTGAGTGGAGGATTTGCACCGCAGACTTCTACAATATACATGAGCAGCCTGTACTTTAACTTCAGGGATGTTTGTGTCACATCTGAAACACAGCAGGGCCATGTTGCACAGCAGGTGGTGGTGAAACACTTTATGCAAATGAACAAAGATGCTGAAAAGGTCTCATTTGGTCACATTCGAGGGAATGTGTTGTGTGTACAGAGATCGAGAGGATCGGTGCCTCATTAAAGAAGGTACCTGTCTGCAGTTTTTTTTTTTTTTTTATGGCAATTCTGGGGAATTGACTGTGTGTTTTTGTGAATAATGAGGTGAGACACTGGCAGTAAATTCATCTCGCGAGCAGCCTACAGCAACTTTAATGGAGCTTTTTGTTTCTCGCAGAGGCTCTCTGACCTCAATAAGAAAAAAACAACTCAAAAAGTAAGTAGGGTCTGTGTTCCTTTGAGTGAGTGAGTGAGAAAGAGTTTCCTCTCTACAGTTTTTCTGCTGTAGTCTGGGATATTTTTGGACCTTAGACGTTGAACTTACATAATTTCTTTATTTATTTTAGTAAGCCACCCGTCCATGAAATCCACGTACGGCTGCACAGAGTCATTATTTTCATCAATAATTAACATGCCTTTGTTATCTGTTATTAGATGTATGTGTGTATTTGGTGTGGTTTAAACATTTTTCTTGAGAAAGTCAAGTTGAGTCTATCCTACCAACCCAAAACGTCACCCAGACGAGTCAATATCAAGTCCTTTTTGTCGTGGTATTGGATTCATCTTAATGCAGTCTTTTGGAAGGCATCTGAATTTGGAGTAATTACTCTCTATCACAGTTTGGGTGAAGAATCTCTCAGATCTATTCTTTCTGGTATTGATATAGAAAACTCCACATTGTTTAATCTAAGCCAATAATCGGTATGTTATTTATTTATTTATTTTCAGTTTAGATGCCAATCACATCTTATATCTATAATTTGATTTAACACAAGAGAAGCCAGCTATTGATAATCGATTTGTCTATAAAATCTAAGAAAGTAGTGTAAAATGTTTTCTAAAGCACAAGGTAGCGTCCTCCAATTCTGATTGTCCAACCAATAGTCCAAAAACCAAAGATATTTATTTTATAATGATATAAAACAGGAGAAACCTTGAACATTTTCACATTTGAGAGGCAAGAAGCAGATATTTTTTGGCACTTTTCTTTGACAAATTGCTTAAAAAGAAACAAAACAGCCCAAAACCCAAAGATATTGAGCATATTTTAACATAATAAAAAGAAAACCAGCACATTTATTAATACATTTTGACACATGTGTATGTTCACAGGATCTGTAGACAACATCCTTAGCTAGAGCTGCACATTTACATTCACAATAACGGTAAAAAAATGTACATACATTAGGTTGCTGCAGTTTTCTTTTTTACGATCACCCCCCTCTGCTCCAAAAGCCACATCCTTGGCTTCTAGGATGTATATTTACGGATCATCTATGTATATCCTATGCTAACCCAGTGGGTGAGGTCGTGCGTGAGACGCCAGAGCAGCCTGAGCAGCCTGAGCAGCCTTCCTGTCCACTGCTGCTGCGGCTGGGAGTTTGGCTTGTGCCACTCGCATTCAGCCGCCAAAGTGCTCTGAGTGAAAAAAGGGCAAAAAGAATGGCCGCGCCCTGAGAGGAGAGCTGCTGTATATGGACGTCTGGTCCTCCAGCTGACCCAGCTCCCTAATTGGACGGCGTTACATAA
Source organism: Dicentrarchus labrax (assembly GCF_905237075.1). NCBI lineage: Eukaryota > Metazoa > Chordata > Actinopteri > Moronidae > Dicentrarchus > Dicentrarchus labrax. The sequence goes on along the minus strand of NW_026136724.1, from coordinate 18,090,827 downwards.
GCTGGACTCCCCCAGTGCACTTGAAGAACAACACGAGCGAGTGCGTGCGTACAAGGATGCACAGTCCTTGAGTGTATGGAGTGGTGTAAAAGTGGGATTTTCAGGCTAAAATGGAGATTTCAGGCAGTGATTGACGAAGGAAAACTGTGTAAATTGTTTCCCACACTAAATCACGAGCACACAAAGCAACTGACAACACAAAAGGCTTTACTATGTTATTTTCCAGCGTCAAGGCTGATTGCATCTCACTTTTAATTGGTAGCAGTGATTCCCTCAGTGGGCAGTGGCTGTTGTCCTCGCCAGCAGCTTTATGCCCCATTCTTGTTTTCAGCGGATTTTTTGCAGATATACTTAACAATAAATGTAAATAAAAGTGGCACTGCTCTATATTTTTTAATGTTGTGGTTGAATTCAGTTCATTAGTTTCACTGGGATCCGCCAGCCTCACAAAGCACGGTACTTCTCCTCCTTTCTGTTTCATCTAATAAGAAGCTATCAGGAGAGTCATCACTGGGCTAATTTTAGTATAAGGGTAGTGTGTGTGTGTGTGTGTGTGTGTGTGTGTGTGTGTGTGTGTGTGTGTGTGTGTGTGTGTGTGTGTGTGTGTGTGCTGGAATGTGCCTGCTGTTTAGCATAAACTAGTTTGAGAAGTCTATAGTGATGATGTCTGTTTAAATTAACATTGCAGCTTCTGTTTAACATTTCTGGAATATTTTATGTTAATCAGAGCACCGGCCAAATGCTGGAAAAATATGAACATCCACCAGTCATTTGGCCGGTGGACAAAAAATGTAATATTGCACCCTGAAGTTGAACAGTTTCTTGCATATGTGTTGCTTATATGTGCAAATATCCCTCATATACAGTCAGTATACAACATACTTATTCTAAGCACGGTTCGACCCTGCAGTGTGTACTTACACCAGACAGCATGCATACTAAATATGGTCCATTGTCCAAATTATCCCACAGTGCAGTACACAACGGAAATGTGGAAGCTGCTCACAGCTGGAGCGGGGATGCTGTTGTGTGAGAGCTCCAGAAATATGTTTAAAAACTAACAAATAAAAAAAAACATATGGATTTTTCTTACGCCACTTGTGGGCAATGGAAACAAGCTGTGAACACAACGCTGACATATTTTAAGATCATATGGTGAATGTGTTAACAAACAGTTGCCTATTTGCACATCCAGCTGATACGGAGCATTATCATTTATGTGGAGTCTGTCCACTTGATGAATGTAAGTCCAATATTCACCCTCTTTTTAGCTCGGTTTTGGTTTTCACCACCTCCTGAGGGAAACATTTGGCCCTTTAGCTTCTAGTCGCTAACTCCTACTGCAGTACAGTGGGTTTATTGGAGGTTTTTTTTAAATGCTCTAAGTGAAAACTGACGCTTTGAGAGCAGTAACAGTGAACCAAACCAGTAAAGTTTTGACGCTGTAATAACAAAACACTAAAAACTAAGACAGTAAAACACCACGTAGAGCTGAAGGCTGGGGATTATTCTCTGAATGTTCATCACTACAAGCAAACACTTGTACATATAGTAGTTATGCGATCCATTTTTTAACACTTCAGTGTGGAAGCTTGACATCCTAAATCACACATTGCATCACTCACAGTTATTATAAAATAGTAAATCATAGATTCATAGTATTTGTGGAGCTACTGTTGCCATTTCCGTCTCCTGTATCTTCTCCTGTGGTTTGCTGTGACCGCAGCCGCCCCCATAATGCATCGCTAGTGCCGACCACATCGTGAAGATTCAAACATTTCGAATATTTTCCCTTATAATGATCTACAGCAGCTTGTGCATCACAAGGAAAGGAGGTTGTTAAACACAGATCTGGCAACCTCAGTTGGTCCAACAACAAGGTGAGAGATACAGAAACATACAGCTAGTGTCGTTGTCATGGTAATAATCGTCTGCGTTTTTAAACCCAGGCTGTAGATCTTCCTCATCTTTATTCCTACAAAGAGAATTCAAACAACGAGAACTATGAGCCGGAAATGACAGAATAGTATTTTCTCCAAATATCCACTGCTGTTATTTACTTGTTATTATTTACCCGTGAACTGGCAGGCTTAGAAAACGAAAAAGCCTTGAAAAGTTTTTGGCAAAGCTGCTGCCACGGTGCAGGTGTTGTGTTGTGTTGTTTGGGGGGGGTTGAATAAGAAGCTTTTTAGGCTTTATGCCTTTGTGACTAAATACTCTTTTGGAAGGGCTCTGAGGGATAGTGATAGAGCCTCGTAAGTGTTCAATTACTCCCTCAGCTTGTTACTTGAGGATGCTCGAGTTTACCACAGGACCCGTGTAACATCTTAATTCGTCTCAACTTTGAAGTCGCTCTCTGTAAAATCTGTTGTGTGACGATGAAAGGCCTCAGCGGCTGTTGGTGTCATGAATAAATAACAATAAAGTAGAGTGGCCTGAAGGATTTTTAAAAGATAGATGGAAGTAGGGGATTAAAAAAGGTGGCCGATCGCTTTGATATGTTGAATTATTATCGCAGATGGCAGCATGTGTTTACAAGTCCTGGCTCTGGTCCAACATGTGGAGAGCAAGCGGCGAGGGGGAACCACTTCACTTAGTCATGACTCTGCAGACAGAAAGAGAAAAAAAAAAACTTCCATGTTTCCAGTGAATATCACAAAAAATATAAAAATTAGACAGCCCTCAGGAAAAATATTCCCCACTTTACCTCTCGTCTTCTAACCAATGAGGCATGGATTTTAACGCTGAACAGAAACGCTAAATGACAACAAAGGTGAGGTGCCTGCTCAAGCACCGCAGTAACATCCTTTTAGAGTCAAAGAGAAAGAAAGGCCTTGGAAATGAAGCATATTCTGGCTCTGCAGTGAATGGGAGATTATCCCCAATTGTTCCTTTCAGCTCGCTTAAGCTGTCCTGATTTACTTTTCAAATCAAATAATTCATTTTGCAGCCTCATCGGTGTACACCTATAGCACGGAAAGTATCAGAGCAGCAGTGTGGCTTTATCAGGCTGCGGCGTTAAAGGAAGATAGTACAGTATGGACTGGCTCAAGCCCTGCCTTTTTGCCAGGAGTATTCAGTCACAGAAAGCACAAAACTCTGCCAGGCTCATTTATTAGAGCTCTACTTCTTGTGGAATTATAGTGAATGAAATAGGTCATCAATTTTCATGCTTGGTAAACTCTTTTCATCTAGCGGCCACCAAAAGTGGAAAAAAAAAACAATAATGGTAAGCTTGAACGGCTCAACAGAGGGTTGGCTGCCAAAGGGCACCTTTATTAATGACAAAGAAAATATAAACCGCTACCTTGATGAGCTTGAATGATGGATGGAGGCCTCCCCTGAGCCTTGTCAAATCCCAGGGCTCAGAGGGACAAACTGCGCAAATCAATCCAGACTTCTCCTCAAACAACCGACACAGATTAAAGAGGCGACCTCACACCAACTGGAAGCCTTTGTCTGCGTCTTTCCAAAAGTACTACGTTTGCGACTTCATGTTTATACATCAAAAGGTGAAAGCACGTCAACTTTAGTTATATTATTCATTTAGCAACAAATGAGAGAAATAAATACAGAGCATAAGAAAGAACATAACACACAATACAACATAATCATGGACGAAGCAGAGAGGTATTTTAGGATGCTTGTAAGACACAACAAATAATACTTTTCAATCATCCAATCCAAAAGTAACCTTGGTTGGTTCTAGCCCTCTGAATCACTGCCCAGGTACAGAAACAGGTCTCCTGTTGTGCTTATCGAACACTGGAAAACGACCAGTCATAGCTTTGTGAGAGGGATTCAGCCTCAGTATGTCACCTTCTCGTGCCATGAAAAATAGCTTCATCCATAAAGATTTGCGACCGCAACAGATCAATGCAGCTCTACAGGTTGCTTCAATTCAAAAAGGTCCAGTGTGTAACATTCAGGAGGATCTATTGGCAGATATTAAATATAATATTCATAGGTTTTCATTAGTGTATAATCACCTGCATATAGGAATCACTAGACCTTAGAATAAACCTTTTATATGGAGTCTGCCAGCATGTTTGTGTTCATATGAAAGTAGTGCAGCCAGTTAGCTTAGCACAAAGACTGGAAATAGGGGGGAACTGCTAGCTTTGCTCTGACCAAAGGCAGCTAGAGTCATAACGTAGTTGTTTTGGTGCTGGGCGCTGAACTTTGTCTGTCTAGCTGTTTCCCCTTACGTCCAGTCTTTGTGCTAAGCTAACTGGCTGCTAACTCTAGCCTCATATTTGTTCTTTTGTTTAACATTTTATTCCTCTTTTTTCTCGTAGCACACTTCTTCGTGACACTCCTGATAAACAAACTTACTTGAGAGTAATTAGAGAATAACTGACAGTTGTTGTTTGGCTGTTCACGCTGTACTGTACCTGCTTGTGATAAGAAATAAATATTAATAGCACTCATTACTTTCAAATTTAGTGATTGAGTATGGTCATTATTTTCAGATCCCGACAGCGTGGGGCAAGCTGGGTAATTAATGGGAATACACTGCCGATCACACACGCACATACCTGATATGAACGTATCTAATGGAGACATGATGTATTATTAGACCGGCTACGTTTTCATGTATATGCTAATCAAGCCGGTTAATGCAGCAGGCGTTACAATCTTCTTCCTTTATTTGAAGAGAACCATGAAATCAATCTCTGGTCACATTGTCTGGGCTGCATGTCACGTTTGAAAATCACGTTCAAAGCAAATGAAACCTATTTCATGATGATAAAGCCAACGGAGACGATGGGAGACGCATTTGCCTGTGAAAATTGTCATGCCGAGGGGTTCTGTTTAAACACGAGCGAGGCTCCGACAGCAGGAAAGATAGTACAATAGGACTAATAATCACAACAGAATACAATGACGGTGTTGTGGGATTGAAATCTCCCTCTAGAGGTGTCATATTAGATCAAATAAAATGCTGCATGTATCATTTGCCAGGGTTGTTATTAATAGCAAGTCCATTCTCTGCTGTGTGATGGTTGGATTGGTTGCCTGCGTGATTCCCCACTGAGATCCTGAATGACTTCGGGTCATTCAGTTAACTACATGTGTCTGTTAGACAATAACAGCTTACTCTGAAACTGCACTTTTCACTCCTCTCACTTTTATGAGTTTTCCTCTCTGCCCGTTGTGCTTTCTCACATGGTATATGAAGCAGAGCCCTACAGACACACTGTTGTGTTATATCTCATCAGCGGTACATTGATATCACTGCAATTGTTGGCCGACGTAACAAGAAACCGCCGTACAGCAGCGCTGGAATGTAATTAAGGAGACTGACACTCATGAATATCTTCTTTTTTTTACTCAGGGCACAAAAATTTACGCATTTCAGCTCTAATCCGTAGTAATACGGTTGGCAGAAATATCCATTTATAGACAGGTGGTTCAAAAGACAGCCAGCAATCAGTATAATTGCATGATCGAAGTCATCTGTGTATGAAACACCCATGAGCGGCCTCTCCTAATGAAGGAGGTGTGACCACAGACAGAAGAAAACACTGAGCTTTTGTCACATGCTGATAAATATGAGCCCAGAAACACACAGCAACAATTAAAGCTATACAAGATATACATCGATGAAAACAATTGAATAACATTGAGGAAATATGGTATATGACCTAAAACAGTCGCTTCAGACTGTACAAAATGCACTGACATAAACACCATCTTGCATTTATACTGTTCGCTGATTGTGTTTGGAACCTCACCTGCCTTTTTCCTCAATAAACAAGAAGATATTTATCTTTGAGTGCCAGTATCCTGTTTGCTTTGTCCCTTATTACGACCGTGCACCCTGTATGCTTCACCAAAAAACCCCCCAAAAGAAGTTAAGTTGTGGGCCGAAAAACCAAAACAATGAGCTGAAAGACGCTAAAATGCAGTTAAAAGTTAAAAGTAAAAGTAGCGACGTGATCCATTGTTAATATATAAAAATATATTATAACTGCTTAAATAACCAAAGTTAAAGATATATATATATATATATATATATATGTAACTTTATTACATCCACCTGTTTTAAACACAACTTTATTTTCTGCTTACAAAACATTGAGCAGAAATTTGAAAAAAAAAACAAAAACAGACAAATAAATTCCCAAAAACTTTCCACATTAGGTTGAGATGCAATAAAAGGCAGACAGAAACATATTTTTCAAAATACACCTTGGCAATGTGGGACCTGCTTTTGTTTCTCCTACTATATACAAAAGAGTTATGCTGCCATTTCCATGCCTCAGCTCAACCAGAAAGCAAAAAGAAAATAAAGACCATAAATAGCAGAGATGTCAGGGTTGCACATTACCACAATTTGTCTACTTCCAGTCTAGACTGGGGCGCTTGCTGTATACCACCCACCTGTCTATCACTGTAGCAGTTGATAAAACACCGCAAGGTATCAGAGGGAACAAACCTGTTCATGAAAAAAAACCCCAAGAGAAATGATAGTCTAGAGGTCACGACACACACCACACCTCTTATACTGACAGTTCAGCCAGTTTATAATAATGAGGGAAGGTTAAATAACAGAAACACCCCTCTGTATAATGCAATACAGTTCAACAGCACCACAAACTACAGCCTCCAGAACGATCGTAAAGTTGAATCAACACCTCTTGAAAACAGTTTAAATGAAAACTGAACATTATAACCTTCATGAAGGGAGAATGTATTGCACAACTCTTGTATTAGACTGCATTAGTATTAGCAAGGTGTGCTTAATAAACCGGCGTCTGAGCGTACAATTCGTAAAAACCTTATTATTAAGGTCAATATGTTGAACCACTCAGCCCTAGCAGAGCCATTCCTGTGTGCATTTCATTTATATCTCCCTGTTAGAAGGAAAACAACTTGACACACTTCTTCTCTCCCTCTTGGTAACACAGTAGGTGTGGGTAGTGAAGTGGTCCCCACGTTGGCCTACGATGCTTCACTGCACTTCTGCAGAGCCAGGTAACTAGGCAACAGCCCTGCCGGTCGACGGAGGTGGGTTTGCAGAGGATGCTGCGGGGAGACTGTGACTTTTAAGATCCTCCTATTGCGTCACTCTCATACTCGAAGACATCCGACGAGTGGAAGGCGAGGGGCCTTTTTTTTTTTTGTAGCTGGGTCAAAAAGGCAGGGATTTTTTTTAAATATATATATATATTTTTTGATGAAGGAATATCCTCTACACGCAAACCTACTGGCAGACTGAGGCTTGTCGTTTTCTTGGCTGTCCCAAACTCCCACCTCGACTCCCACAGACTCGGGCTGCTTGCCATATGTTGCGGGACACGGTTGAAAAAGAAAAGTGCTGAGGGAGTTTCTGCCTAGAACTGGGTCACTAAGATTGCTGGCTTATGATGAGGGATGATAAACCCACCTAAAACTCACATTTTACCTTCCTATATTGCGCGTTTGTTAGGCCGTTTGTGTGAATTCATAAGATTAAGAAGCATTAAAGTCATTTCATATGCAGATAGCGTCTAACAGCATAAATCAATGCTTTTTTTGTTTCCACTGGGGATTATTTACCATATGATGATTGCAGAGTAGGCGTTGTGTGCTCACCTTTCGATCTACCTCTGTCGTTACATACAGTGCGAGCTATGTGTTGTTTTCCCTCAATGATCCTATCGGGAGGGGACCGTCCATCTCTTTTGTTTATCTGTTTGTTTGTTAGTTTTTTAATAAAACTTGAGGGAATGATTCACATCACTGTAGCGTTTGCTGATTATCTCAAGGGGAACGCATCACAACTATAGGTCAGAGTTATGAATTTTAATAAAGCAGTCAAGTCGCCCCCGCACTCAGGGATAAGTGTGAAGTCTGATGCACATATTCAGCTGTTCTTACTCTGCAGATTTGGCTCCTGGATCATAAACGTACTGTACAAGTTTTTTTTATTTTATGCTCTGGCTAACCCACAGTGGGGCTGCATCATGTGTTGGTGTGGTGACAGCTTTACTTTTTATTTTTGCTTCACAGTTGCCTCCATGCGGCTCTGCTTGTGTGTTCCTCCCTCCACCCCCCCCGGTCTTTGTTTGTGTATCAGAAGGTGTGTGCTCAGAGTTCCCGGGATTGTCTGCATGTTTAATTCATGTAGGAGTTCATGTTTAAACCACACTGTCTTTGTCAGGTTTACTCTTCCCCTTCCTCTTCCTCTGGCTGCCTGGAGCTGAAGGCATGGCAAAGAAATGTGACCAGTTTTATCCGAGACCCTGCTGGCAACTATAACAGCTTGTGAGGATTTGAAAAGGAGGCCTACCTGTCAATCACAGCTGTCAGTCACGAAGGTCGACCTGCCGACTCCTCTGACTGAACAATAGACAGTTCATGATGTATTTATAAGGATTTCTGCATCAAAGTCGCACCAACAAACAAACTTTTGCACTTTTGTGGTGGTGGTGAGAGAGATGAGGAGATGAGAGCGTTTTTTTAATTTTTTTTTATTTTGCAAGTTTGAAGACATCAAAAAACGAGTGTTGGGTCCAGGTTTTACTGCAGATTGCTGTTGGAGATTTTATACCAGTGATTACACCAGATGCCAGAAATAGATTTGGACAAATTGTAACAAATTTATGGCATTTCAAGTAGAGCAGATTGTAATTTGAGCTGATTGGATGGGTGTATAAAATAAAATAAAATCTTCACAACAAAAATACTTTTCTTTTAGAGGTTTAACCCTTTTAGTCCCGCACCAAAAATAGACCTTAAAAAAAAGTGTGCCCTACCTCCATTTATTTAAAGGTGACTTATTCCGATTGCTTGTTTTGTCCGACCAATGGCCCAAAACCTTAAGATATTCAACTGAAATTGACATAACAGAGAAAAAGAGCAAAACTGAGAATGTTTAGCCTGGAAAGCTAACTGACATGATCTACTCATTGTTTCCGTAACAACAGGTTACAATAAAGCTCGATAGCTGGATTTGCTTTTAAGGAACGGGGCAATTGATATGACAGAATTTGAGCATCTTTTTAGAGGCTAAACAAATGCACATATTACACTGAAATCATATTAACACCTGCTTTGGCCATCTGTTTTGCTCCCTCTAAAAAAAACCCCCCACAAACAGTAAATAAATCCACAGACAGATGAAGACAAATGAAGTCACGGTGCCCTTTTCTGATTGTTTTCTCTTTGTCAATTTAGAGATTCCACGGTTGACAGCCGACGCACCTGCTACTGTGCAGTCACGATCTGCCATTTCTGCACAGTAATTGTCTCATTTTGCAGTAATGCCACTGAGCTAATCCGGCTGATAGCGGCAGGACACTGACACAGAAAGAAGATTCGGCAGGACGAGGGGGATGGAGAATTTGAGTCTGTTGCCCTGCAGAGATTTGTGAACCCCCCCCACCCCCCCATCCCTCCCATCCTCCTTTTATTTGTTTAACTTGTAGCCTCATTTCATAGTTACATGTCAGATGGGGGTTGTAACAGAGCCCTTCTCACCTGACACCTCCATTAAAAGGTGACAGCGGAGGTCAAAGGCTTTTCTCTGGGCTGTAATGGCGCAGCTGACAGCATGCCCTGTCACCCACGATCCCCCTGGGCTGCACAGCGGTGACAGTAAGTGGCAGGCGGAGATGGTGCCCTGATGTGACACCCGCTGGAGCTCTGACCCAGGTTCTTGGGCGGCCCCTGGCCTCTCCGCGAGTCAGCACCACCCGTCACCATCTGCTGTCAGCGGAGAGCCTGACAGGCGATTTGGCTCGTTGTGGCTCTACGGGTCCCTGAGCCGAATCTTACTGCAGAGTTATAATGCTGCACTGTGGACTGGAGATAACAAAAGAGCATCCTCACAAAGATGCTGGAGCACTGAACCTTTTCAGCTGGTGACCCCTTCAAACAAAGCAGTATCTATTTGCAGCCCCTCATCACAGGCTAAGCATGTTCAAGTGTCAAACTACTTTCTCCTTTAAAGTTATTTCGATAGCATTGAGAGGCGAAATTATCCTGTAACTCACAAGAAAAAAGCATAATTTGTTGAGGTGGAAATGTACTTTTTCTGCTTTTCTATTCTGTTAATTATTCAGTATTTCAGTCTTTTTGCTGTCATATGAACAAAAACATTAGTTACAGATTAAATGCACAATACTCTTCGCAAACTTGTAGGGCGTTACGGTTCATATCAATAAACAATGTGTCACCACATGAAGAGGGACACAACACCGGTCAGAGCCAAAAGAGGCATCATTTATTTACAACAAGGTTAAATTAAGAGAACAAACTAAGAGCTGGTTCTTGTGTCAGGAAGCAAGAGAGTGTGGGCAGCGTAAGGTGCCACTTAAGTAGACTCAGCCCACAGCGTTAAACAGGTGCCCTCCATTAGCGATCAGTGGGCTGCACCTAGAACACAGAGACATAGACAGACACACAAACACTAACAGGACACAGAATGATACTTAGGTGTAAATATTATGATAGGACAAACGTATGCAAAAGTAAATTAATTTGTTCAAACTAATGTTCAGTGCAATAGCAGCAACTTTAGCATTTGTGTCACCACAATACGAGTGCAACACAAGCTGTAAACGCTGTAAAACACCATCAAATAGTTGCCTGTTTACACATCAAGCTGAGAGCAATTTTAGCATTAGCATTAGCAGCGTCACTCTTCTGCTGGGTTTGTTTTTGTCTAAGAGTGAAATATATCTGGCTCTTTAGCTGCTAAATGCTTGTCTATGTTTACTAGCTGCGTCTGTCCGATGTTTGGTGCTGTGCAGATAGCGTATAGTGGGGTTTATTGAGTTTTTTTACTGTCCCTGTTGGAACTGGAAACACAAGAGAGCAGTTTGCAGGCCTGAAAACCAAAACAACAAGCTGAAAGATGCTAAAATGCTCGGCCAGCAGGGTTAGGTGATAATTCTCTGTGGATTTGTGACTACAAGCAAACCCCTACACATCAACATTTGATTTGTTCATATTGAAAAAAGTGTATTAATGCAGCTTTAAAGTTGAAAATACAGATTTATCGCATAACCTTTTAATAATTTTTTTTTTAGAGGCAGCCTTGGAGCTGGAGTTTGCAGACTAATTATGTATATTCAAGTAAAGGAATGGCCAAGGTTTTTTAATTTATTAGCAAGAAATTCTGCGTCGTTATCTTTAAGAGCAACCTGATAGTCTCTCTGACAGCATCTCTACCGAGTCAGGAGACTCGGTTATTAGCCCTCAGGTGGGAGAAGACAGGCAGCAAGTGACCATGTAACTCCACTCCTCCCGTCATGTTCATGAAGAGCCGATCCCCGGCTTCAAGGCTCCGTCAGAGCCCGACACTAAGCTCCTCATCTCTCCTTCTTCTGCCACCCATCAAGGATTTATCTCCTTTCTAACAGACCGCGAACGTCATGTCAGCACTGCAAAGTCACGCAAGGGCAGCTGTCAGAGGCGTAACAGGGTACAGTCTGATTTCAGATTTCAAAGCACCATATTCATGCCGAATCATCTTCCCCTCTGCCTACTATGCTAATCTGACATGTGATACACACAAGGGGGGCTATTTTTCTTTCTGTTACGAAAATCCCAAACCTTCCCAGACGCCCCCCCTCCCTCCTCCAGTTCTCAGCTACCTCGCCTCCAAGGACATGTTGTTGAGGGGACGGACCAGACACACTCCAGCCTTCCTATAATTACACCACCAAAGATCAACCTCTGTGGCAGCCAGTTGCTCCCTGTGTCTGGTCTCACTTCTTTCGCTCGTGGTTCTCACTCTTGAAGGGTGTTAAGAGGGCTTGGAGGAGAAGGGAGAGAGGACCCGAGGTTACTACCTGATTCCTGAGCGATAGCCAAGCCACCGTGAAAAACAGATGCACTCATTGCTCTGCTCCAGTGAGTTGAGCACATTTAACTTTAACTTGCAGAAATTCAACTTTTAAGTAAGAATCTTTGGCTTCACATCAATGAATACATCAATAAATGAACATGTTGCCACTCTCTGTTGCTAGCTATGCTGTGGAGATATCGCCTGCAGCCACTTTGCAAAAGTATCTCAAGTATATCAAGAGTCTAATAGATCTTTACTTGAAAATAACGCAGAAAAAGTTAAATGCAAAAGTGCATTTTAATGTCTAATTTGTTGCACAACATCTGCACAACATTCTTTCATTTCTTTTTCCTATATCTGAACCTGGAAGTTAAACCCTGATTAACTTTCTTATGTTACATTAAAGAACTTGGTTAACGTTAAGGAAAGAGAACAGTGAAGGTGGAGGACTTTTGACACTAGAGATGACTGGATGCTTGAGACTTGGACAGTCATTTTGTCTTTCTCCCAAAAGTGAGCACTAGAGACTTGACTTTATAATGCCTTTGAATATTTAATTGAATTAATATTTAATTAATAGGGTCTATGAATTGAAAGCACTTGTTCCCAGCTGTGTAAAAACTATTAATGCAGCTTTAAAGGTCCGGTGTGTAACATTTAGGAGGCCCTATTGGCAGACATGGAAGGTAATATTCATTAGTGTATAATCACTTGAAAATAAGAATCATTATGTTTATATTTGAACGAGACGTTTATATGTACAGACGCTGTGCAGTGTTGAACCGCCATGTTTCTACAGTAGCACAGAAGGGACAAACCAAACGCTGGCTCTCTCGCAGATCTGGCTACCGTAGTTTCTCCTTCCTGCTTGGAAGTCGAGGGGGAAGCGACAGAGTTGCGGTTACACCACAAATACCACTAAATTCTTCCCATTTGACCTAAAAAGATATTTAAGATACTTGTCAGTTGATTATACTTAGAGACAAACAGGTTTGAGATAGACTTGACTCACAAGCCAATCTCTAAACGCTTCGCTCAGCAGAGACAGAGAACTTTCTCTTGGCTTTCATTGCTAAAACTGGGTGGTAACAATCAGAGAATAAAAATATCATACAACATCGCTCGGGACCATTTTTAATGTTTTATAAAGCTCTCCGTGCTACAAAGTAATTCACTATATCTCCAGTTTGTTACACTGCGGAGGAGGATGAGGGGAGAGCATAGTTTCATGTGAGGCGCGTCCTTGAAGTAAGATAGCGGCCGATCTCGCCGCCCTTCAAGTAAACACTTTGCATATAGAAATCCCCAGACGATCAGTAACCGCCTGGTATCGCAAGATTAGGTTTCCCTTGCTAATACTGGGTTCAGACTACACAGTATGTTTTGTCTCTTAAGATGGTCATTGTGTCAGATTAGGCGATTATAGAGTCATAAATTCTTGTCGTGACTCGGACGACAAAAAATGACAGACTGCACACTGGTCCCCGATCAATCACATAGCTTAACGTCTCTGTCACTGGAAAGGAGGTGCTAGAGAATGACTTCCAGGATCAAGAATCTGGCAGCTTATTACGCATAGCAACAGTGCACATTGTCACATACAGTATAATATAACATAAAGTCCACATAAAGTCGAACACGCACTCCAAAACACAACCGGTGCAGCATCTGGAGGCTCCTGTTGAGAATAATTGAACTTAATTGAACCGGGAAAAAAGGACTGTCGAAAACTTTTAGCAATATCATTGTGTTCCTCACTGAGGGAAGTGAGGCGTAATAATACGACCACACCTGAGTCCCTGAAGACACATCAGCCATAACAGTGTAATGAGGTGGAGGGTGATTCTGTGGTTTTGATGATTTGTTACTGGAGACTCGCACGAAACCTAAAGACGAGGGCGTTTTCCCTCTTGCAGAGTGTACATGCACGGAGAAAACATCCAGTTCAACAAGTCATTTTGCAAGGATAGGTGAAGTAATTTCACTCTTTCTCTTCAGACATTTATTTAATCGAATGACAATATGATACACTGACTCTTTTCTTTGGGGAAACAAACTGGTGAAACAAGTGAAAATTGTCTTTTTCCATCAGTGTTCATCCAAAAATTGAAGTTGTTGGGTCCACCACTTCAGTGCAGGCTAAAATATCTCAACTGTTACATTCATTGTTGAGTCCCCTGACCTTTATTGTAGTTCCAAACTTTTACTTTGTTCAATATTTCACTTGCTAACAAGCTAAACTAACATGGCGAATGCAGTAAACATAACACCTTGCTAAACACCTTGCTAAACATCACCATGTTAGCATTGAGCTAAAATCACCACTGTGCCTAAATACAGCCTTTGTTTCACATAATACTCCCTCAGAAATTCAGGCTTGTGTCACTTTACACTTGCAAAGTTCTCAACCAAGTATGTGCATGACAGTAGTGTACGTACTGTACCTGCTATTGAGGGTTCTGGTTATAATTTTCACAACAGTGCTTGGAAACAACAATTTGAAACGATACTTTTGAGGTTAAAAGTATTTCTTTGTGGCATTTGTCCTCCTTCTTGTAGTTCAGCGAGGACCTTAAAGCATTCAAAATAGATGATCTGTCGCATTAAGTTGAGATATGGTTGTAAATAGTCGTATAAATTTGTTGTGTTATACCCACAGTTGCGAGGCACTGTATAAAAATATTCCCAAACAACACTTCTTCCAAAATGGCTATTTTTTATGGTTTATTTTCATCTTCGGCTTTTTATTTCATTCTGTGATTAATGAATCAGTCCATTCTGACACTGACTGGTTTGCAGAGCATAACCAATAAATGCAATTAATAAAGCCTAAATGAAGTTATTTATCAGACGGAGCATGAAGTCTTAATTTTCGATCTGCATTACTTCCCTGCATGCAGCGCATATTTCATTAATTCCAGCATTTTTTAGCCGTTTGTGTGCAGCCAGTGAACCCATGTATCCGTCCATGTGAGAGACATGATCAGACCTGCTGTCAGCCAGCACTCTTCCTCAGGTGTCGGTGTCTTTTCGTGGTTTTGCAGCTGTTTGAATCAGAGTCGGTGAGACAGTAATTGCAGTAAACGCAAGCCGGCTCATATTCATGCACTGAGACATGCTTTGTCAGGTCCCTTTGACATCCCCCACCAAAAATGCAGCACTTCCCAACCCTTTCTATCTGAAGTAAAGCCATTTACCTGTCTCTTAAGTTTGTATTGTCTACCTGAACTTGTTTACTTCCTTGTTAAAACTGTTTTTCAAGACTTGCATGTTGATTTGCTTTTTCGATTACCTCCTCTTTGTAATTGGACCCTTTGTGAGGAAGACGTGTAGGCTGGCTGTTCTCTGTTGTTTCTCTCTGTATATATTTTACATTTATGGTTTCTCCTGCCCACCAGTTAACTTAACATGCTGAATGCTGAAGTCACTGTAGATCCCCTGTAGCTTTAGGTGTGTTGACGTGGGTGAACTAGCACTGTGTGCCGTGCCATAAGGATGAATCAGTCAATTATCATGTGTAAATATTAAAACGAATGACGGCTGAATTCAATTTAGCTGCCTTCCGTTTCAGAGTCCAGGTATTGTCAATGTCCCATCACAAGTTCACAGAATCCCACGGTGATGCCTTAAAATTGGTTGTTTTGTCCAATAAACAAACCCCCAGAAACGATTCAGTTTGCGATCTGAATCCTAGAGCCAACATATGTTTGAAGTTATTGTTTGATAGTTGACTCATTTTTGGTGAATGAAATCAGTGTGGCTGAAATGTTTCCGCCTTGACTTCATTCATTCATCCTTTCGTTCAAGGAAGGAGAATTAATCCTGAGTTTTGCTCTATTAAAATCTGTTTGTCTTAACTGTTAGCATTTCACTTTACAGCAGTCTGTAAACAAACACCAAACTTTATCATACTTACTTATAAGAGCTATTATCCAAACTTGTCTTTAACTTTTTCTCTACTTTCTCAGTAGAGACTCAGGAGACTTCCTCTTAAATGTCGACCTGCTACCGTTATTGTAAATAGGACATTTCTTTAAAACTTTGTCTAAGGATATGGCTTCATGTTCAACTAGCGAGTGAATCAGTAACTAATAGGAATGATTGGCAAAAGTCTAACAAAAAAAACCCACATTTATTTCAGCAAACTATACGATTGCTCATCCTTTCAGGCTAGAGAGAACTGTGTTGTTCTGATTTTTGAAGGTGTGACAAGATGAAGTTTTTTGTGGGTGTAACAAACATTTTTTTTTTTTTTAGAGTAATGAGCCTAACACTGTTTGCTGTACTGTTTTGGTTATTCACGTTATTTGCACATAATATCAGATGTTGTCGCTACAGACCCATAACAAACACCAGAGGGGCACACGGGTAAACAAACCACAGCGCTCAGAGAGTGCACATTCCTCGGCCCTGTCTGCTCTCGTGTGTTCCCGGCTCGCTGTACGTGGTGTGTGGACATATGGAGACCATCTGGGCAGGCCCAGGGATGTCAGAACATTGTGGCTGGGTGATACTCGGGGCCCCGCAGGTCACGTTAACCCCCTCAGCGGAGAGCGAGGGAGGAGAGGACAGAAGGATGACTGTTAATACGAGCTAACGCCGGAGCAGTCGGCCTGGGAATGGCAACGTGAGAAGAGCTGCAGCCTGGCTGACACACAGAAACCCTCTGCTGTCCGTCAGCGTCTCACACACACACACACACACACACACACACACATTACCACACGCTATTAAACTTTGCACTTTCCAAGGTTTTATCAGAAGCTGAACATTATTGAAGAAATAAAAGTGCAGAGGTTTGACATTTCTACGGCGCGTTGTCCTTCATTCGCCAGGGAGTGCTTGTTTATAAGAGCAGCGCCTCCCCACAGGAATGGCACATCATCGTCCAGCGGTAGAATTTACACAAATTTAAGGTACCTGTGCTTTATGAAATATATCCAGGGCGTCTGGTTTGAGTCGTAGATCTTCGAGTTTTAAGGCTTAACTCGTTCTCTCTCTCTCTCACAAAATATATGACGCCTTCGGTATCCCACTCGTATAATTTCCGGACGAGGTCAAGTAAGCAAGGATAAAAGAGCTTGTGTGGTTAACGTTGTGAAACCGTCGTCATTTGGTTAGGTGGTTTAGGCCCAAAAACTACTTTAGGAGTAGTATAAGATAGTAAGTTACATTAGTACCTGACGTAACTTACGTACGTTACTTAAAGGACCAGTGTGTTGGATTTAGTGACATCTAGCTGTGTAGTTGAAACTCCCTCGTGTCATCCTTCCCTTCTAAGCATGAAAGAGAAACTACGGTGGCTGTGAAACCTATGAAAGCGTGAACGACTAGAGCCAGTGTTTTGGTTTGTCCCTTCTGGGCTACTGCAGAAACGTGGTTCAAAATCGCAGCCTTCGTTGAGGAGGACCCGCTTCCCTCTGTAGATAAAAACGGATCATTGTAAGGTAACACAACGATTATCAATGATTATACACCACCATTTCTGCCAATAGATCCTCCTAAATGTCACACACCGGACCTTTAAGTACAAATTTGAGATACATGGACGTCTTGGACTCATCAAGACAGCACTGCCTTCAGGTAAACGGTGGAATTACCCCGTTTACTTTGCAAAGCATTTGATCAGCTAACTCATTGCACTGCTGAATGACATTGAATTACACTGCAGAGAAAGTTTAGCCATGCTCCAACTTTTTTTTCTTTCCCAGAGCTGGTCACTTTCCTTCAGGCCAGAAAGAGAGGATAAGTTCTCAAAAAGGCGATCACTGTGAAGCTGAAAGATAAAAAAACATGACTTCCTGGCTCTCTGTCTCTTTGCTGTGCTCACAGCTTCCCCTTTTACAATCTCCCCACATCAATCACTTTCATTCCTTCCCATTTTGTTCTGTTGCTGTACGCTTCTGCTTCTCCTTCAGGTTCATTGTAGTTCGTCCCCGTTGTTCCTTCACACTCTCTTGATCATCTTTGTCGTGCTCTCACTCTTTTATTGTGGGATCAGAGCTCTGCGGCGCTGTTGGGACGTGTGAAATCACTGGAGGCTGGCCGTTGGGCCTCGGCCAGTCACAGCTGTGTAACCTCAGCCACTTCCCAACCTTCCACGACTGGCCACGATGCCCCGCAGCCCAGTGACCTGTGAGCACGCTGCGTGGTCGCATCAGCAATGTCGGCAACCTTAACATCAAGACCAAGTCACATCGCCCCCAAATATAGAGCTGCCAGTCCAAATCTGCATGGATTTTTTGACTTGCGTCACGGCCATTGTCTCTCTTCAAAGTGGATTTTTCATCGTTTGCTTTTTAAAATATCACCAGAAGAGAAGAGACTGCTGTAGTTAATAGATACATATTTGACCATCTGTGGCAGGGATGATAAGGTTGTTCATTTGTAGCAATCACTACAACCTTTATTATCTGGAACTGCTTTCATAATTTAACCGCTTTTTCTGTTATAGTCTTATTTCTTTTGGGTATAAAGGCAAAAATAAATTCTTTTTTTCTGGATCTCATTTACCAACAGCTCGATTCATAAAATGCTTGAAATAATTTAAGCAGAAATTAGATTTGATTTGGTAGATCTTAGCCACAAGGGCTGATGTTCTATTATCAGTGATTCAAGCAGCCACAAAAATATTGACTGAAAACTAAAATTATTATGTTTTTTCACAACCATCAACTATTGGAGAAAAGAAACGTCAAAGGCAGAAATAGTCAGAAAAGTGGATCTTTAAATTTTTTCTGAATATTTTAAAGATTTCTTCTTCTAATTAGCTTGTTTTCCACCAAAAAACAAAGATTTCAACAGCCCAGGTAGTAACTGGAGTGACGATTTTTACCTCAAGGGAATTGAAGTCCTGCACATCCACACAGGTGTTTTTCCATCCTCTGGCTGATTAGACGTCAGGTTGAAGTTTGGCCGACTTAAGCTGGAAATTACACCCAGCTCTAATCAGCCATAAATGAAAACACCTGTGTGGGTAGACTGTTGCTGCGCTCGTGTACGTGATTTATTGTACAGTACCAGTAAACAACATCCATGTCAACACACTGAGCCGTAATTACAACTGGGACATATTTCCGAAGGCTCAGATTTTTCTGACAAAAGTGTGTGAAAACCAAACAAACACGGGTCGTTGGAGGTAATTAAACCCACATTTGATGGATGTACGACGGACTCTGAAATCACAGAAACATCTGAAACTGTCCGAAGACGTCATTCCAGGTTGTAAACTTGGGAATCCACACACTGTGGACGTGGCGTATGGGTGTGTGGGGGCTTTAACGCTCAGATTTGATTCACTTCTATAACGGCTGCCAGCAGAGACAAAGTGCAACCAGATGCAGACAGATTCAGCTTTTCTTCAGTGGTTTCCAACCCTCTGCTGGGTAGTGTGAAAGTTGTGCTGAAAGTACTGATCATTATAATGTTATTGCACCAAATTTAAGGTAATTGCTGTAAAAAAAAAATCTATAATAGCCTATAAAGTGGTACAGTTATTATTCAGCCTTTTTGCCAAATCATACCTTGCAACAGCTTGGCATTTGTTACAGTCCATTTGGTTAACGTATACCTTAAACACAGACACTAAAAGCTCTTTTTTGCATCTGTTTTTTCTTTCTCTACTCAACTTTGTCCGTTGCCAGGCAACATTAGAAAATGACAACCATGTGACTGTGGTAATCACTGTGCAGGACGAGACATTGCAGCTTCAAAAGTCAAAAGGTTTTGCTCTTAATCATCATCAATTAATCAATCAGTCACGCTTTATATACAGTATATAGCACCTTTCTGACAAATAATAATGCAATTCAAAGTGTTTTATAAGTGACACACTGATTTAAAAAAAATATAACATTAAAAGATGAGATGCTAAGATAATAAATTATAGCCATTAAAGCAATAAAAACTCAAATACTGTGAAATACTACACAAAGGAATTTAATAAAATGTTGATTAAACATAATAAAATAAAATAAATGAAGGCAACCAATTAAGAAAATGTCCTTATTATTACAATAAATAAGTCACAAAATATCTTCGATAAAGTTATTTTCTGGAGCTTTAAATCACATGAACTTTAAATAGTTTACACGATAAAATACCTTCTAATCAGCCAGGTTGCGCTCTCCTGTTGTAACTTCATGTCATTTCCAGGCTTCTGTAGGTTCAGGGGATGTGAGAGGTGGGTTGAAACACTCCCAGAGGTTTTTGTGGGGGGGGGGACAGATGACAGATGTTTTCCTTATATCCTACAGATTGAACAGAAGTCATAGATTTGCCTCCTTTTTGGCAGCCATGTTGTGGTCCCACCGGAGCCAGAACAGGTTTAGGATCTTCCTGTAGGGTTGATATGACCGCAGGGGAGGATCAAGCCCAAGCCCTCTGTGTTTGGGGCAGTAGCCAGACGCCGGTCCGTCTCTCTCTGCTGCCTCACAGTGCTTCCACTCTCAACCGAATGGCATTTTGGACAAATTACCCAATCGATAACTCTCCGTTTTGAGGGGGGTTTTTGTTTGAGTTACACTGACTGATGCAGTGTGAGAACATCCTGCTGAATACAGAGAACAGATCAGGTATTGCACGGGGGCAGCATCCTAATGCGAGGTTGTTACCCTTCCCGCAGGGCAGACGATCCAAATGTCAGCATCGCCCCTTGCCAAATTAGAGACGTGTTCTATTTGGGTACACATGGCGGCACGGGAGGGGCCGAGGGGCCGAGGGGCTGAATGATATCAATCCACCTCTTTACACCTGGTGCGCTGTGGAGCAAGCTCTTTGTGAAAATACACAAACCCAGTGAAAAACACGGCCAAAGGCGGATTCCTGCAGGGAGAACCCAGGGAAAAGAGCCTCTTCAGCACTGTTGAAAAAAGGTGTAAATGTGTGATCACTTGCTACCTTGAAGCTGACCGTTAAATCAACTTATGTGCCAGATATAGCATAGAAATGTAATATGCCTCTTTTGGGACTACAAGCAGGTGAGATGTACTTTATTGAATCAGTGATCACAGTACATAAAACCCCAACTGCGTCAGCTTATCTTGGGATGTTTTTTCCGTGTGAAACAGTGTCAGATTTGACAGGAACCTTCACCCCCCCCTGTGGGAACCTTAAATTAAGATACTGCTACCTTAAACCAGCTGATTTGCGCTCTCTATGCAGCAGGATGTTCATGCACTGCATCGGCCTGTGTAACACAAATAAAAATCTCCTCAAAACACAACATTATCGATCAGGTAATTCCTGTAAAATGCAGTTCGATTGAGAGCGGAAGCCCCGATGTTGAGGCAGCAGATTGAGACGGACAGCCCAAACAAAAGGTGCTGCTGATCCTCCTAATGTGGCCACAGTGCAGTCCCTTCAGGGAGATACTGAATCCATGTGGGGCTGGCACATATTCAGTACTGTCCACATTTTTTTCCCAACAAGCACAAACTTTAAAAGGCTTAACATTTAACTTTAACATACAGTTTTCCCCTTTTGTTTCCTGTAAAGTAGTTTCTCATCGTATTCCCCATAATATGCACCTGGTTCCAACACTTTATTGAAACTATATGAGTATATAGACCAATAAATCAGCAGATATTAGCTCATTGCAAACAGTAGGTTTGAGGTTATTTAGAAACAGTGACTCTCCATTACAGAGTTTGTCCACCAGACAAGTTTGTTTTTCAACTATAAAAAGTCCTGCTAGTTATGTATCTTACTCATAATTTTTAAAAGGCAAATTTAATGGATCCTTATCAAACATATTAAACAAAAAAAAAATCACTGTCAGAGTTTTGAATCTCCCAAATATTGATATCTGTATAAATCCCACTATGGTTTACACTGACTTTTCCCTTAAAATGAAAATATTCTTGTTTATCACTTTAGTTGTAGCACCCCTTCCTCCGAGAAGCTAATTGAGAAATATTGTTTTCAGGGCCTTTAAAAAAAAGCAGTCTGTACTATAGGCCACTGTTTTTAATGTAATTCAAAGTAGTTTTGAAGTGAGCACCGTGTTTTCTTTTGTTTTATTTTCGTCCTTGCAGATGTTGTTTACCTTCCTCTGGCAAATGGCTTGAAACTAAAAACAAATGGTACCATATTGTGGCTGCTAGCTGATGCTCGTGTGCAGAGGGACCGGTGGCAGACTGAACCTGCAAAGATGAACAAAAAGTTCTGTTTAAAACTGTAAAGCTTGTTAATTAGGTCACTTAGTTTTGGCTTCGTGAATGTTGTGGTCTCTGATTCCTTTAACTCAAGGTTCTTCAGTACTGAGTCAGACAGATACTCTTTGTATATGTCTCGACTGCAGCTGTGGCTGCATGAATATAACATAATTTTATAATGAAACTGGCAATGAAACTGCATTTAAAGTGTAACTACACCCTTCAATTCTGGTAGCCCCCTTCCCTTTAGCAAATTAAACAAAATGCATCAAAGACCTGCGAACTCTGGTCTCTGATCTGAAAGCGGAGGCTGGGGGAAGCGGGTTGCCCACCTCTGATTAGAGGGCGTTAACACCCTTTTTTAAAATAAAAATATCATGACATAGAGGCTTCCAAAATGGTCCGATTCTATGTCAGCAGCTTTGTCAAGGCTCAGGGTGATTTAAAACAGCCATTTTTAACTCACACATTTTTATAAATGTGGTATTGATGTAAATTTTAACACCAGCACTGACGTGTTTCATGCACAGTATAGTCATATAATTCAGTTTACAGCTCAAAAACACGTTTTACGGGTGTAGTACCTCTTTAATGTGGAAGTGACAGACCACAGTTGAGGATCATCCATAATTTAAGAATAATTTAAGATTATACTCTTCCCCCGTCACTTTATCTGTGCAAACATTTGCCTGTACTGTGTTATGGATATATTTTGATATCAAAAAAGAAAAAAAAACACCCTATCTAGCCTGATAACTCACACTCATAGTTACATGTTCGCCTAAATATCCAATCTGACGATGTGTTCATGTTAGCTGTTTCTCTGTTTGGGAAAGATGATATCGTTAGCCTTAGCAGTCGTTGCTTTGTGCGTTCGTGTCGATCAAAGAATAATGTCGATTTAAGAGGTTTAATTTCTGTAATTTCACAATGTTTTATGGCTCTAGTATAAACGATGACAGCGACTCGAATTGGCCCAGAAACAGCTGACCTATTTGATGATACCAGACCTATTTAAAATGCTGAAATGTTGACAACAATCCCGATGTGTAGTGAAACGCTGGTGGACTGTTTTATATGTTGTCCGTAAACCAAAGTTGGACTGGAATATTCCGTTGGAAGGTTTTATTCGTACCATAAAGGAGAATTAATTGTGGGATATTAAAGTTTTATGTAAACAATATGGCCAGTAAACCTTCTCCTAGATCATCGCATGCGTATTTCACAGAGTGAGTGAGAGAAGAAGAATGTTTTCTAATAGAAGATTCAATCTGAAATATGTGCTAAGAGGATTTATTTGTTGAAAAAGTTCTTATTTTTATGTATTTGTGAGTAATACATCATCAGTACGTAAAGGTGTGAGTGCTTTATCATTTTCAGACCACTTTGAGCCGACTCTTTCTTTGACACCACTGTTTTGCTTCTCGTCCCCGCTCGTTACACACAGGCTGATATTTGTGTTGCGTTTGATTGCATTACGTTGCCTCTTCAGCCCCGGTGATTGGGATGAGTCAGATGGCTCCATTGAGAACGCAGGCTGAAACTCAGACGTCATTCACGCCGGGGAGTGCAGGCCACTCATTTTGAATGTATATTATCTCCATAATGCAAACAACAGACCGACTGACAAGACAGTGGTGTCGTTCCAGGCTCAGATACGGTTGTGTGCTGATTTTATTCCTGCCAGGATGTGACCCCCTTGGTCTAGATGGAGATTGTAAATATAGTAAGGCATCTGGCGTGCCACCTGCAATCCATCTGGCTTGGCGTGATAAAGGTGCCCAAACGATGAAGGATTATGCTCCTCATATTGCTGAGGACTCTGCACAACAACCTGGAAAGATCATGTTTCATGTTGTTTACTCTGCAGTGTAGATTATGGTACACAACGTATGGATTTATTTCCCTTTACTTATAGATCCACCGCTTTCTGGCTGTGGGTTCAGCGCAGGAGCAGGAAGTCGTTTTGGAGGCCATCTGGTGCAACACCTTTTGCCCTGAAAGAAAATCAGTCTCTTGTGATCGGTAATTGCTGTAGTAATTTGTGTAAGGCTATGAGTGAGTGCAAATTAATATTTTGGGTTTGAAAGTTTAGAGATCAAAGTTATCAGGGGAACGTCGATGCTGCCTTCCATCTGTCAGTTGGTTTCAATTACAAAGTTCATCATTTTCACAGCCGCTAACAAGCCAGGTTTCATGTTACCTTCCTGTAATCACAGCCAGTGCTGGAAAGTACATTTACTCAAGTATTGTGCTTTATTTACTTATTCTACTTCTGCTCTACCACATTTTAGAGCAAAATTTTGTTCTTTCTACTCAGCTACATTTATTCAACAGCTATAGATACTTTTCAAACTAAGATTTTACATAAAAACCATAATAATCTTATAAAGTACAATGACTTCTCACAAGGTTTTATTTAAATAACTGTTCAAGAAAGATTGGAGTAAGGCCAAAAAAAGTTTCAATTATTATATATGTATATGTGTTTCTACTTTTACTTTTCTAGGTCATTCTAATGTGTGAAAGTGTTACCTAATATATCCTAAACAGAATTGGACAGTATAGAAATACATTTAAACTTGAATATGAACCCTGTGTTCTAACAATATTAGGATATTTCTTTTAAGCTCATTTCATATTCAGTTTCGAGATTTTTTTGTGAAACTTTGAATTAGGTCGAGAAAGTTGCAGCTCTTACTTGACTGAGTAGTTCAAGGGCACGCACACACAAACCCGAGCAAAAGACTGCAGTGATGCATCTCAGAATATGCAAATATATTGATCTGAGAAAGTCTGCAAACAGGCAGAGAGGATCAGAGGAAGGAAAACAAAGTTTTAATGTTAGTGAGAATCAGCCGGTGTGCAGCGGATGAGCATACGCTGCAGAATCCTTCCAAGTAAACACATCTGCATGTGTTTCCATTACATGGCCAGATACATTTATTTGTTGTAATTTATTTATGAGGATGTGAGGGCCCATCTTGTTAGAAGATATTACACTGGACGAAGGGAGGGGAGTGTGATGAAAAACAGTGGATCATTCGAATGCTAATGAACGGTCAGTGAGCAGAAATTGAGGGGCAACTAGATAGAGGAATTCGACATTTTCGGACAGCTACGATACATCCCACTTAGAGAAAATAGTTTTCTGTTGTTCTAAAGTTCAGTCAGACAAATCACATGATGCAATGGATTATTCTGTGAAACCTAAAACACACACACAGCTTGTTGGGCGTCTAGACTCTGACCTTCACACTCCCCTTAAGGAAACAAGTTCAACACAGCAGGGTGACGATAATAACAACACCACAAGGTGAACAGAGACTAAGAGCCAGCAGGTGGATGCTGGGGGTGGAGGTCGGGCGTTTGAAAGTGTCGGAACAGCTTACTGGCGAGCAATGTGGCAACAGGCGTTACAGCAGAAGAGTGAGCAGAGCAATGAAGTGTCAAAGGTGGAACTATGGCGCAATGTTTTTGCAAGCAAGTCCCCATTTTCTGCCGATGGTTTCACGTTATCGACAGTTAGTTGGTGGTGCTGTGCAATAAACACTCGCCTGCAAAGGGAGAGAAGAGTGCAAACTGCCAAACATTGATGTAAACATTGCAAGTTTTAATGCATCTTTGAAGCATTTCAACAGTTTCTATCTCTTTGTAGTGGCGACTTCATTGCAGCATGTTCATGCTCGTCGGTGGTGAATCCAGCATCCTGAGAAACTTACTTGCCTCATGCACTGATAAAGTTTCCCATCAGCATCCAGCCCCTAGATGTGAATGAAGTCTGGGAGAGTAAAATAAACCAGAAAAACTATGGAGAATGGGACGCATCCCCTCCTTTATTTCTGGTGTACAGTAGACTAATGTCAAATCTTGTGCTGCTACAATGTTTTGAATGTGAGGCAGCAGATTTATGTTCAGCTTTGAACTTCAATGAGCTCTGTTTTATAATAACTGTGGGACCTTTTCGCCACCCCTTTTAGGTGCAAGAATGCAGGGACTTTTATTAAAAGCTGCACTCACACTGTGTGCGAAAGATAATAGTAGTCCTCCCTCAGAACTTCTGTGTGTTGTCTGTCTGCGGGGCGAACAGGCAGACACACACACACACACACACACACACACACACACACTCACACTGAAAGCCGGTGAAATAAACGTTTATAAGGGCAATATCAGAATATGGCATCCACACCAAATGGAGCTATTATCCACGATGTAGAAGGTGCTTGTCAGTGATTACTGCAGGTCACCATGTGCAGACTGGAGCTTTACGTGCAGAGACTTTACTTGGAGACATTGGGTTATAATACATTTATTTAATGTCCTATATATGTCATTTGGTGACATGAGCATTCAGGATCATGAAAGACTTTTATCTTGATAGTTACAGTATGTGCAAGCATTAGGAATTTGACTATTAACTATAGGCTGTATGATTAAAAAGTGATATATAATCTCCGTGATGTCAGGTTTTCAAGTTTCAGTCCTGACTTCAAAACTCCCAATCCAGAAATGGACAAGGACCTGGAACGTGGGTGGAGCTGAGGCGGGCTGAATGAAGCCTGGTTACTGAAAACAGCCGCCTGTGATGGCACCTTGTCACTCAAAGTAGCTGTGTCTTTAATTATGCATAACTTTAAGCCTTTTAGGCTGTAAACATGTTTATTTGTGCTGTACAGTTGGGCATTTTAATATGGGGCCTTATGGAGATTAACTATTCTGTAGCCAGCCTCCTGTGGCCATTCGAGGAACTGCAGTTTTTGTGTTACTTTGGCTTCATTTGCCAGCCACAGTGGTGCTATAAGCATTTTTATGGATTTCATTATTTCAACAACCTTATAACTCTATTGTTAGACAGCCAAAAATCTGTGTTTATTAAATTATCTCTGGCTCCTGTTTGGTTCTGTTAAGAACCTCCTGAGGTCCCAAACAAGTGTATTTTTTTATCTTTATCGAGTGGGCACAAATTATTACCTTGTCCACCTTGTTATGTATCAAAGGGGAATTATTTATAAGTGTGCACAAGTTTGAAACAGCTACTGAGCACATCTAATGCGTCTATGAAACAACACCAGTAACTTTTGTTTGCATCCAGCCAAGTAGTTATCCACAAAGTTTTAAAAGGGAGAGTATGTAACTTTTGCAGAAGTGGCAATTACAGGATAATGACACATTGAAATTGTCTTAATTTCCCCAGATTCTCATTAGTCAGTTGCTTTGAAACCATCAACATCATCATCTGGAGGACAAGTACAGAAGAGCCATGAAGTCAGCAAATTAACTTAGACAGCAGCTGTTCTAAAGTTTGCTAAAGTTAGCCGCCATAAGCTACCGGTCATACCCAACCATGTAAGTCAACAACACCTGGAGTGTATTGAACTGCAGGGTGTGATATATCATTTATGAATTTATAAACGTTTTATTTGTTAGAGGAAGATTGTTCTTTCTTCTTTCAAATATTACATAGTCTTAATATAGGCACACATGCATATATGTATAATTTGGTGCTTAAATACTGTCTTATGTGGCGTTGTTGCCATCTGTGTCCTGATTCAGCTCTGCTAATTAGACTCTTGCTTCTTCTTTCCCACTCTTATGCTAATTTTCTTTGCATTTCATGAACGTTTATCTGTGCATCTTCCATTAACACAGAGGTTGCATCAGCTAAGCTTATTTTCTGTTAGAATAGAGAGCGGATGATTCCTGCTGTGAATGAGAGTGGAGGAAACTTCATATTATGACATTGAAAAAAACATATGGCTCTTGTTTGCACTAATTAATAACTTGTGTGTGCAACATATTTTTCTATTTCAAGCTAAAGAACACCATTTGGGATGGATTATTCCTTGAATGTCAAATACGCACAGCTTGTTGGGCGTATAGACCCTGGGGTGATGATAATAACTCCTCCCCAAGGCCAGCATAGACTAAGAGCCAGCATGTAGCAGCCAGGTGAAAACATTTAATTGCTTTTAATCTGCATGCTCTCACCAAAGTGTGCTGCACCCAGTTTGAGTTTCTTTCACATTTAATTAACAAAAGAATTAAAAAACAAAACATGCAAGGCACTCAACTATTTTAACCCACCTTTAAAGGTCTAGATGCTAGATGCCACTAAATCCTACACACCGGTTCTTTAAAGATCCCCTCCGGATGTGTAAGACATATATAAAACAATGTGCTTGGAACAATAATGTAAAAAAATGTAAAAAAATCCGTCCACTCTTCCATCTACATAAATCTACATTTTCCTGCTGAACACAAGATGTCTCCTACTTCACAGTAAAGTCCATTCTCAGTGTCACCAGTGCACTGGTGGCTTCAAGTTTCTCCAGCACATTTGTATAAGTTGCACACTGGACCAAAGTTTACTTCCAAACTATTTGTGATGCTACGAATCATGCTCGTAGGCCCCACTCTTTAAAATCAGCTTTTTTTAAGGAGAAACTTTCTACTTTCAGCAGATGAATGCGAAAACATCCTTCTAGTGTCCAACTCTGCACAGACATCATTCTGCACAGTGAATCTCAAACGTCCAACTGCAGAAGAAAAACATGTTTTGACTGGAGGGGCACTTTAACATAAAAATATGTTTTCACACATATTAATTAGTGTTGCCATATGTTGAAGCCTGATATAAGTGATTATGAGACAGTATAACTGGCTCATTATTCTTTATAGAAGAGATGAAAGCTGCTGATTAACTCAGGAGCCACAAAGCTTTTAGCAAATGTAAAACATTTATAACTAATTAGACACTATGGGAGTGTTTCTCAAACGTTTTACATTGTATACCACCT
This sequence comes from Dicentrarchus labrax, assembly GCF_905237075.1. Taxonomy (NCBI): domain Eukaryota; kingdom Metazoa; phylum Chordata; class Actinopteri; family Moronidae; genus Dicentrarchus; species Dicentrarchus labrax. The sequence continues at coordinate 18,062,091 of NW_026136724.1, read as the reverse complement.
AAGTACCATCATAATGCCCAATGTTAAATACAGTAGAGTTTGGAGCCACGATTGCACTGTTCTTTGAACCATTAATTTTTACCTCCACTTACTATCTTGCCATCACTTTTGTAGCTCATAACTGACGTAGAAGATATAGAAACAAAACTATGGAAATGCAAAACATATTTTAAATGAAATTTCAAAAACCTCATCTGACATTTTGTAGTATTTTGACAGTCTTTTATGTTTTTAAATTAATTAATTTAATTAAAAAGAGAATACTCCGGATACCACCGTTGGTACATAGTTTAAGACCCACAGTACGGGTCACCAAAGCTTCATTGGGGGTTGTAAGGCCTTCTTTCAAGAAGAGGGAAAAAAAACTATACACAGTAAGCCTATTTCTCACTTCTGTGAAGAAAAGTAAATGGAAAGCAAATTGTCAAAGTAATTTGTCTAATAGAATAAGTGCCAAGGAAAAGAGAACACTGAAATTGTCAAAACAGAAGCCTAATAAGTCTGTATGATTGTTAAAAAGTATAACAAATACATAATACAGACAGAAAATGGTATAAAAAGTTCCCTAAACAGGAAATAATCTGCTAAAAATTCATCCATTACACAAACTTTTTATTGTATCTGTTTTTTTTTACTCTTTGCGTTCATTGTAGAGTTTGGATATATTAGGAAATATGTCACTTTGTCAGTTTACTACAATATAGAACAGGGGTCAGGAACCACTGCACTGTGGGACAATGTATTGAATCTTTTTTTTGGTTTGGTGTCCACTCCAAACAGTGTCCCCTTGCTCTTTCGTCCGCTGCTGGGGGCTTCCACCAACAGCCGGGTCATGGATCTACGCCTTGACATTTGCAGTTAGCCAGTTGGGTCTGCCGTTTAATCATTTTGGCCATTTCACTGCTAATGTGGTCTGAGCCCCGAGTACATTCATTCATTATTGATGATAGAATAAATGTCTCTCTGGTATACTAGATGCGGCAATTACCCAACTGAATCACCCCCCCCGCCCTACCTCCCTGTGATGAGATGCTTTTTTTTATTACATGGTTGGTCATCCATGTGGACGTGGCTCCTGGGGGGGGGGGGGGATCTTGTGTATGTGCTTTCCTTACAGTAAAAGGAAAAAATAAAAAAAAATAAAAAAGCTGCTTTTTCCAGCTCGGGCAATCACTACACTGTTAGGCAGCAGTCGCCTGTTGCCATGGCAACTACCTGTTAATATTCCAGCAGAGTTTTCTCACCGACTAGAGGGAGAGTGCTACTTTCTCGCTACAGAAAATCGATTGGACATTCCTGCAGAAAAAAAAGGGGGGGGAAGCTGAGGCCATGTGGTCGGGGCTGCAATACCTGCACATGATGGTTTGATGGCTTCACAGTCAGTGACCTAATTGACCTTCAGTTGTCATTCAGAGTAGCAGAGGCTCGATGCATGTGGCTGATTGCAAATCAAAATGACATCCAGTCATCATTTTTACTCTTATTGGTCATTTTCTTAAAAGTGTTTTTGTCTCTGGCAGAGAATTCGCTCAATGAGGCCGTTCAAAAGGTCGGGCATTAAGGCATTGAGCTTTCTTTGCTCCTGAGTGGTGGAGTCATTCAGAAGGGATTGGCTGTCTAACATGTAAAGGGATGGCATTGATCACGAACCCCATTACGCCCCTGAGCTTGATCTCAAACAGCCCAGACAATCCAGTCTCCCATTTCTCTTCTGAAAAGACATTTTTTAAATGGTGCTTTTCTCAGACAAGAGACAGGAAAGTCTGTATGATGAGCTGTTAATTACACACACACTTGCTTGTGTCACATTTGTCAATGCGTGTAAAGCCACATAGTTAACAGCGAAGAGCCATATGGAGAGCTGAAGCGATTTGTCATGCAGTTGATTGACAGAAAATTAATCTGTGACAATTTTTTAAAGCAAAATTGACAAAACATTCCCTGGTTCCAGCTTCTCAATTATGAGGATTCCCTTCTTTTCTATTTGAAATGTTGGCCAGACAAATTTGAAGACGTCACTTTGGCTTTTAGGACATTAATAATTGCTCTTTTTCACTGTATTCAGACAGTTTGAAAACGATTAATGGATAAAATAAGCGACAGATGAATCAATGATGATCTAGTTTTATGGTGGAAGAACATGTAAACAGTTCAGTGAAGCAGAGGTGCAGGGAGGTATGACGCATTGCCTCTAGCCTGGGTGAGAAAACCTAACAAGGATAACAAGACAATTTGTTTTTCTTGAGTAATGCACAAATATAGAATTTTGTTCGTCACCTCTTGTTTTTGGCAACAAGTGTCCGGTGTAGAAAAATAACTCAAATTCAAAATGTCAAGGTGTGCCATTAAACCAGCAGTGTTCTTCCTCAAAGCCACAAAAAAAAAAAAACACATTGTACTCTCGCCTCTGAAAGTGCTTCTGAAGTTAAGAATAAAAATCTCTTCGGTGTCTCTTGGACTTCAGATCCCTCTGTGGATGTGGTGGAACTGGTAAACACTTGAGACATATTTTAGGTCCTGTCTGGCTGTTAGGGCCTGTGAAGCTGCAGGATCTCATGCTTTTTAAAAAAAAACCCTCTGGATAGTTTTCCATCACAAGGCTTAGGATTTCTTGAGTTCCTGGAAAGTTGATACTCTGAAGATACAAGGTTGTCAGCTTTGTAGGCTATATTGATAGAGAGGATGAATCCAGCAGGTCATGCTTACATTCACCTCCATCAAGGTTCAGTAAACACTGTGTAATGATTTCTTAGATGGTTTGCAGCCTTCGCTCCACTGGACACACCTCACAGGCCGTCTCTTTTGAGATTTCTGCTGTTTGCTTTGTTAAAAAGGGCAACAACATCACATCAGTGCTTATACCCTACATATAATTAACATTTTTACACTCTTTTTGTTTTTATTAGCTGCTAACAGTTCAACATTTTGGGAGGTTATTTGCGTTCGTGCAGAGAGTGAGGTGAGAAGATCGATACCGGGCATTAATACAATCGTCTTTGCGAACCATTTTGTTCTAGAAACTTGTTGAAAGATTGACTACATGCAGGGCTAGTTGGTGAACTACTGTAGCCGCAAACAAACTAGCAAGCCAAGTAGGTCACTATAGCTCCATCTCGACTCTCTTGTCTCATAACTGTTTGCTAATAATTCTTCTTTTGTAGAGAAGTTTAGACTCAAACAGAGGAGGATAAAATAAAACAGTGCCTAATAAGCTACGATAGCGACTCTCCAGCTGTTTGTTCCCTCAAACCTCAGCACAGTCACAGCTGGTCAGCCAAACAACTCTGCGTGTTGAGAGTCTAAGACTAATTTCAAAACTTAATAGAAACTCCAGATACTTTTCTTGGGGCGTGAACCGTGAACTGAGCTGAACCCCGTGCTGGTTGTTATTTGTGTTGCCTCGTCTCTGACCATTTTCAGCTCAACAGACTCATGTAAACATCAAAAATCTGGTCGAGAAGTTGCTTCATTAACACGGCAGCGTCTGTGCGCTTTAAAGCCGGATCATATCAAAGAGTATCAGCTTTGTTCCACAGTTTCAAGCTGTGAAAGTTAAATGAATTGCTTTGTTCTAGGCCATGTGATTTCTTTTTTTGCTTTATGTCTCTTCCTTCCTGCAAAATGTAACCTTTTTTCTCAAAAAAGATCTATTCTCCTGCGGACAGCTGTTGTGTGTACATGCCTGTACAGCTCAATATTCTCTATTTATGACAGCTTGCACGAGCAGCAGTATTTCTGTGGAGATGACTCAGGGGAGTTCGGTTCACCGCTCTGAGCTTTTAAAGTATAGTCTTGTCCCCGTGACCCAGTCTGCATCTTCATCTGCCCCGACAGCAACAGATATGAAGGGATCCCTAGAATAGAAAATGCCAGTCGTATCTGTTTATCTGGGATTAGGCTGTTTTTCAAGTATACATACGGTATATGTACCGCTTACCTCATCCAATTGCCTCGGAGGTCACAGAAAAATGTGGTTGAAGTGACACAGAAATATGAGGTTATAAAACACGCCTGTAACGCCTCGGTCTCATGTTGCTTGTCATTTTTTAATCAGACGTTTGTGTCAGCATCCCCTCTTTCCTCCATTCCCGCCTCTTCCCTTTTTTTCCCCCTAGTCTCCAGGGGGCCAGACTGACTTCTTTCTCACCTCTGATGTTTATTACACAAACAGCACCTAGGATCAAATACTTTATTTTTTTTTTCTAATCCAGAGAAGCCAAGTGTTGGTGAGAGATAACATGTAGAGGAGGTGGGAGGTGGGGAGGAAAGAGAGAGCTGCAGACTTGTTTATATGTCTTGATCTGACTGGATGAATAATTCAGCAAAGGCCTCCCTGACACTCCAGGATTATATTAAAAGAATAGTTAGGGCAGTGGGGAAAAAGTTGGGGGAGATGAAGTTTGGGCGACGGTGAAGATCGGAGGGCTTGATAATGACATTGTGAATTATTCAAACCTGCACCCCCGCCCCTCCTCCAGAAAAATAAACAACACACATACACAAGTGCAAACTCTCCAGCAGAGGAAGCCGTGAATGGCAATATGGTTTTGGTGATTAGAGGATGTTGAAGAGATTTCTGTACTTCACTCTGGGACAGAAGATGGAGAGCGACTGACAGCTTCCTTTTTAGCCGAGGTTTGAGCAATTCTTGCTTTTCTATTTGCCATCAGTCGTTCTGAAGTCTTCTTTCAGGATTTTAACTTCATTTTTCTTTTTTTTTTGGGGGGGGGTTTGCTTCACCTTAGGCATCTGCAGCACTGAGCATATTGCAGAAGAGCACTGATATGTTGTTTACTTTGCAGTTTCGCTGACTTTTTATTTACAGCCTGAGTCCCTCTTGATCCCTGACCTTTTGTTTAGAAAAACATGCATTAGTCCCAATTTAGCTATATAAGCTGAGAGAGTCATATCTTTACTCATATTCATGTGATGGATCTCGACCTCATCACTGTTAGATACGTACATGTAAACTTAAAGCTGCTATAGTTTTTTTTTTTTTTTACATGATCAGTGACTTTAAATGGCTACATGGATGTGACAAACCCACAGAGAATTATCCCCTCAGTCTTTTAGCATCTTTTAAACATTGTTTTGGTTTTATGGCTTAAGCTTTTCGCATTAGCGTTGTTTCCAGATGCAGTAGGCAGATGTTTTCAGTGGAAAACCCCCTGAAAACCCACTTTACGCTACCTGCCAAGCTCCGAAAGGCAGACAGACAAATTAGAGACTAACTGTGAACATTTATCAGCAGTTATTTCTTACATTTATCAGTGGTCCAGAAACACAACTTCAAAAGAATGCAAATGCTGCTCTGCTGGATGTGTAAATAAGCTGCAATTTGCTAGTAAGTCCACTACATCATCTTAAAGGGTGCTAAAATGACAGAGTTGTGTTTACAGCTTGTTTCCACTGTCCATAAATCTGTAAAAGCAGGTTTAAAGGACCAGTGTGTAGGATTCAGTGGCATCTAGTGGTGATGTTGTAGATTGCAACACCCACTCCACTCACCCCTCTCTTTCCAAGCGTGTAGGATAAAGCTAAAGGCCCTTTCTAGAGGTGATTATACACACATCACAATATATTTATGAATATTACATCCCTTTTCTGCCAAAAAGGCAAAAGTGTTTGGCTGTCCTCCACTCTGCTGATCTCTCTTCAAGAAATCTGTGTTTTGTGTCTTTCTCTCCTTGTGGGCCTTCATGATGTTGGTCGTAAGAAAAGTGATGAAAAAAGTGGGCGAAAAATGAAATACAGAGAGCTTTAGAGCCTTCTTTCTCACCTCAGTTCAACTGGCCAATCAGTGCAATGAAGTGATTGTCTGTTTCGGAAAGTTACAATAATAATACAATAACACACATACACTGGAGGCACAGGGGTGCAGACAGGGAGAGTTGTGTGGAAAGATCTGCTTTTGAAAGACATTGATTTATTTCCAAATTTTACGCAGAATTTGAGACAGATCTATGTGTGAATAAGTAGATAAGTGAATAATTAATTAAAGTTTTCATTCATTATAGGGTTATCGTGACTCTAGTTTGATCATCGATAGGACTTTTTTTTATCTTCAAACCTAAAAATGTAGGAAGTTTAAAATGTCTGACATCCTTGGAAGCACTCTTTATTTCTCTTCTATAAAGCTCTGACTGTCGACAACGTTGTTTGCAGCACTCTAACCCCTTAACACCTGACAACTTAACCAAGTTAAACCAAATTGTAACTTAAGGCCGGAGATATACTTGCTTTTGACTTTGTGCAGGCGTATCCTGCATCCGATTGGATGGTTGATTATGTTCGTCTTCAGAAATGGCCTTGACACAGACCTGTGGTTAAACTGCAAGTATATCTCCGGCTTTAAACCTAATCCAAAATCTCTGTAAAATATCTTCAATTTGAAATTATGTCAAAAGATGTCTCTGTTACATATAACCATTTCAGCAGCATTATATATTTCAGCGTGAAGTAGTTCCACCTTGAAATATAGTAATTTAAATGCTGTTGAAACAGTGCTTAAATGTCTAAAATGTTTTCACCGTCCTGCAAATCACAGAATCATTGCTTGCAGGGGGAATCTTTCTTCTCTTTGGAGAAATGCTACAATACTGCAGAACAAAAGCATCCGTTTTTGTTTTAAAATTTCACTTGAGGAATTTGAGGCACACCCTAAAACCAACTGTTTCATCAATAGTGGTCAGTGGTTATACAGTAATAGGAAGGGAAAAAAAGCTGTTATAATCATTATTTGGATGCTCCAAATAAAGCCTGACCTCCCCGGAAAGGCTGTGGGAAGAAGAGGGAGTGGGACAATGACTGGGGAATACTGGAATTCTTGGGCTGGACACTGTGGGAAGAGGACAGGGTGGGAGGAATCTGGAGCCTCCCTTTTCCATGGAGGGAAAACTCCTCCAGAATAAGACTCAGGAGCCTGCTGCACTGTGTCCTCGTGCGTGGGTCTTTTGTCCTATGTGCTGGCATCACGCACAGACAAATTGACTAAGTTCCTCCATGTTTGTAATTACAGTTTGCTGAGAAACGGCGTATTCCCCTGCGCAGTGTCATTAGGATTAGCACTCTGCAGGGTGTTGCTTTCCATTCTCCTGTAGCAAAAAAAACTCAATATCCCATCTGTCACAAGCCATTCTCCACAGCTAAACAAAGCCTGGATGCAGTAACAGCACCTAAATGGATGAATCCTCTCGAGCCAACATTATCTGCTGCACCTTGTTTGTAAAAAAAAAAAAAACACACACACACAGAACACACCTGATATCACAAGAAGATGCAGAAGGAAAATACACATCCTAACACGTACGTTTCAAGGTCGTGCTTTGAATTTACAGCTTCGAAAGAACAAATGTGACTCGCAGCCTAATAGGCCCAATTAGAGTTCAAGCTATGAACTAAAAGTCGGGCGCAAAGCCAAACGAAGAGTGCTATCAGGCTACGAGAGGGAACACAATTCACAATAGAGACGATTTATTTCAAAAGATGAGAAGCGACTCTGCACTTGGAGTCACGTCGTTTTAATTCTAAAAAGAAACCTTTGAGTATAAGATGTGCCACTCAATCACTGGAGACTAAATAAATCATCATCTCATTCATTAAAACGTTGAGTGTGAGTTCATATTCATGATACCAGCTGTGATGTTTTCACCCAAAAAATTTAAATGTACAGTACAGTCTGCTATTAACCTGCGACTTTGTCTCCATGTTTAATCATTTAAACAAATGTTTGCTCTCTAGCTGCTGCATGTGAAATGAATGTGTTTTTTCATCCAGATTATATTCTACTTTGAATATTTAACAGAAAGTGCTGATTTGTTTGCTTTTTCCCCCGGCCTTTTTTTCTACAATTTGCATTCCCCTGTTATTTCACAGATTGATATTTGACATCAGCAAAAAGTGAAGAACTGATGAAAACTTTTGGTAATTTTCACACATAAATCCGTTCTGTTTTTGACCTTTTGCCCCTGCTCTACATGCTGTCTGCAGGTGTGCTGAGCCTGCCGGAGAGTTTGAATCTGCACCGGGACCAGCAGCGCTCAGGGAGGGGCAGTGAGTGTCAGGCATACACCCAGGCCGAGCTTCGCACGCTGGAACAGTCGCTGCTCGCAACCCGGGTGGGCAGCATCGCAGAACTGAGTGAGTACACTTTGAACCCCTGTTTCTGTTCAGACATGGCCGAAACATGAGAAAAACGCAGGAAACTACTTAAAAGATGTAACAAGATGAAGTTTTAATTAGCTTTCTACAGAAACAGCCGGTAGAAATGTCCTTCAAAGGAACAAACAACCTAAGCAGAGTACTTTTTTACTTTCATACTTTAGTGAATAAGTTTTATTAGTACTTCTGATTTCACTGGAGCCCTTTTAGTTTTTTAGTTTATTGTAACACCCCTATGTGGACATCAGAGACTTGCATGTCGATTTGCATTTTATTCAAATAAAAAATATTGATTCAATATCTAACAGCGCACGTGATCACCTGGAAATGGATTTAGAATGATATCAAATATCAGACACTGTCATTAATTGCAGCCTAAAACCTGAGATTTAACTTTCCTCCCTCAGTACTGCTAACACAGCTACAACCTTAGCACAATTTTATTAATAATCGGTGCTTGGACTGGAGTTTAGGTGACCCATAATGAGCTATTTAAATGCTGTTTTTGAACATTTTCTACCCTGCTGAAGATTGAATTCCATAAATTCTTGTGAGTCCGCCTTAAAATAGTCAAATTTAAACATATTAAAAATTGACTTAAACTATTTGCAACTTCAGTTATTAGCTCTCAGACGCCGGCGTTTGATGAACACCATTATGTATTAAGTTCAGCTAACAGCGCATTATAAATGCAGCACTGATTGTTATGCACATTAAAACCGATCTGCTCAAGGACTTATTTCCATAACTATTTGGCAAATGGCCCCATTAGTGTGAAGGAATGCACACTCCCTGTCCCTGTGGGCTGACATGGTGGTCGACCCACTGCTCTTCCACTGTCCCCTCACCCTTTCTCCTCATCCATCTCTCCCCCTCTCCCCTCACCCACTGACACGCTGCAGCCAGGAACTGTTCTATTACAGCTGTTCTAACACCTGTTTATGAGTCCCGCCCGGGGGGACCTTTAAATCCAAGGTCACCGCCTCCGGGGCTTTTAACCTCAACTTGAAAGAAAGGCCTCCACCTTTAACTCTGACACTCCCCCCCTCCATGCCTCCACCCCTGTCCTCATCCTCTGTGCAGTCACAAATTAGCTCATCCAGCCCCCCCCAGACATCTGCAGTGTGTGTGTGTGTGTGTGTGTGTGTGTGTGTGTCCGTGCACATTTGTCCTGGATGAATGTTTGTTTTCGACTCCACAGCACATTATGCACCAGCAATTCACTATGCATCATCGATTAATCTAAGAACTGGTAGTCTTTCCTTGTAAATACCATCAGCAGTTGCTGTGTCACAGTGGTGATTCAGCCTGTAATCATTGTGAAACATGCTGTCCTTATCATCTCACAGACTCACAGTTATTGCTTCAGGTTCAGCCAGTGTCTAACATGTAGGATAGTCTATTGGCAGAAATGGAAGATAATATTCATAGGTATGTTTTCATTAGTGTATAATCGCCTGAAATTGAAGACGATTGAAGAAGAAACTGTCAAACTAGGCAGTGCTAATCAAATACGAATCAAGATTCTGTTACTGCGTTGCCTATTTCTCGCTTAGAATAGTTTCAGAAACATATTTTGGTGTACTGTTTATCTGCAATTCGAGAACCACCGTTGTTTCCTGCTACGGACGAGTCAAAACTGTGCAGTCAATGAGCAAAAAGCCAACATGGCGAGAACCATAAACTCGAGACTTCATAACGGTACTCCACAAACCAATGGGTAATCACTGGAAAATACTTGGATAAACAATATTGAAGGTGTAGAAAGCAGATATCCTCTTTAAACCTTTACTGATCTTTCGCCCACTTGGGGGTATATTCACTCTCTTTTTAGCTCTGGTTTGGTCTCCAACAACTCCTGAAGGAAATATCTGGCTCCTAAGCAACTAAATGCTTCACTATGTTCACCAGCCAGCTGTAAACTTAGCATATCTGCTGTTTGGTATGGTAAAGGATATAATATATATGGGATGGGACAGGTAGACACAGTGATAACTGCTCACACTTTGAAAGCTTCATTAGCATGCGTGAACAGAATGTCATGCACTTGGATCAGAAGGCAGAAAAAGCAGCACAGGCTGCTGTTTGATTCCTGTTTAATGCACCGTGTGTTTGACTCCCTCCGCCGCGCTGCCTCAGCTGGGCTTCCTCACCTCCAGGGTCGGCCAGTCGAACGCTGCCAGAGGTTGACATGTGGCTTGTAATACAGTTGCTGCCAACTGCTCGCAGTCATTTAGCGGATTTCAGAGGATTCTGTAACATGATTTCGTCCTCATGTTGTGTTATGTGAACAGATTGATCTACAGTGTGCAACTCACTGCATAGCATGAGTGTGAATCTGCTTATCAAGTGTATGATGATTGCATTAAGAGTGCTGATTTTAGCATGTTCTACCATCTGCCTCCGCTAGAAATTTCTGCATCTCATTTCAGACCCTTTTTTCGCCCACAGATTTTAGTTTGTTTTTAAAAAACAGGTGCAACAACCAGCAGTTTGTCTGTCATCTAGAGTGCAGCTTGTCTGTATTCAGCCTCTCTGATTTATTTTATTATTATTATTTTATTTATGCGTTTAAACGGAAATACTAAAAGTCTTACAATGAAAGAATTGATCCCACCAGGAAGTACTGTATTTAGATTATCTCCATAGAGCTGCATTGCTGTCCAATAACTATTAAAAACACATCAGTGAGCCACATTCACCGGAAACACTCATTAGAGGAACAAATGTGTATTAATCCACAGCTTAAAATAGTCCCCAACAAAGGCTCTATTTACTCCTGTTTGAGTTATGTTTGCTAAAAGCTTAGGAAATGATTTAGTCTTTTCTTCAAGTGAAACTACGTATTCTTTGAGCTGCTTTTAAATAATAGTGTCTTCAGAAGGGATAAAAGAAAGAATATTGCTTTTAGAGAAGATTTCTAAAAGAGAATGGGAGAAGATAAAAGTGACTGTGTGCCTTTTGTTGGATTTAAAATAGTTTATGTTCAACCTTTATTTATGCAGGATTTATTTATGCTCCTTCATAGCAACGCCCTGTTAACAGTTACATAAAACAACAAGAGAGCAAGACGAATAACAAGATCAAGTCATTAATAGAACAGAAAAACAGAAGATTAATAAAGTACAGGCTGAACTAAAGCCGTCACAGGAAGGAAGTGGACTGATAAGGTGATTTTGCAGCTTATTCCCTGAGACTGCTGCAGGAACAGTCTTTTCAAGATCAGGCCCAGTGGTTATTACATCTCAGACAGAAGTTGTGTGGTTGTCTGTTTCATGTAGAAACTCTTAGCACACATATTAAAAAAAAACCAAAAACAAAACACATGATATAATGAAGGTTTTCAACATAAATTTCAACAAACAAAAAGTACAGCACAAAAAGCACCGGGAGGAGAGCAGCACTGAAGTATTTCAAAACAAAAAAGTAACAGCATTATGAAAGAAAATGTGTGTATTAGCTTTAAAAGATAAAAAAAAGAGGCTAGAATGTGACCATTTTCTGGCTCCAAAGAACGAAGGAACTTTCAGTGATCTGCTAATGCACTGTAGTGATTTTGCTCTTTTGAGTAGACATTTACAAGTGTGCATTAGGCTGCAATTACCCAGGGATTTCATGGGGACATCAGTATCAATGACGTGTACGTTCACCACCAGCTATGCTTTTCTTTTCAACTTAATGAGAATCACAATTTGTAGTCAAAAGTCGCCAATGTTTTCTCTCTTTTTTTCCTCGTTCAGTTTACCATCACTAAATTTAACATTGCTTTTTATAACATGAACTTCTTGACATGCAATAATGAAACCGGCAGCCTTTTTTCTCTCTGTGTTTATATATTTATAGAAAAGCTAGCAAACAGTATATTATTCTGAAATTGGTTGTAATGCTTTCCGAATTGATGATACTCTGATAAATATTTATGAATAGATGTTATGTAAATTGATATAATATTAATGCACTAACTCTACTTCACATTTATTTTACAATTTTAGAAACCTGATACTTAATTATAGATAAATATTGTATTTGCATGTTCACTGAAAATAACATTGTACTTTCTCATTAATTTTATTTTCAATATTTACTGTAAATAAAATATACATTCTTAAATTTTAATTTATATGCACGTTTTGGTTTTCAGGCTCGAGAAGTACTTGTTATCTTTATTTCTGGCTGCGTACAACCTCCACCAATCAGAGGTTAGGGCAGTAGGCTGTAAGCTTCCTGAGAGGCAAAACCTGGGGCAAAGAAAATCTGCTTAACGCTATAAGTCCATTGTAATAATTAATAATTGAACATTTCTATCAGTCGCTATCTTCTCTCCTCTGGACTCTGGCAGCTGGACAGCAAGAGGATGTTGTTTAGAGAGATTTTAGTGTGAAAACTGAAACTGTAAAACTGTGTTAGGAAGTTATGCCCTTGGTCCCTTAACTGAGGTCCTGCCAAAGTCAAGCCGGCATTAATTAAAGTCGTTTTCATAATTAGTGGCGGACTCTGCCATTTCCATGCTGGATTCATATTGCCTTCACACAGACGAATTTGATCTCCTTGATATCAGCCTCGCTGTTTACTGTTCACTCTGTTTTCACGCTGTGTCAGAGCTGTATTTAGCTAATGCTAATTCACACTTTCCTGCTACCGCTGCTTCACATTAAAAGCATTCAAGTCAATCTGATACTAATTTTACACTATTTGTGAGGGCACCCTGGCATGAAGATGCAGTGTGATACAGCGACATTTCTATGTAATTGCTCTGGCTCTTCTTGGTTTTAGTGCCGAAAAGGAAACGACCAGAACAGTTTTGTGTTATAAATCCAGGAGAATTTCTGCAGAATCCAAGGACGCCAAGTTTCCTGTTTCCTGAAATCAGGTTACTGCCAAAATACAGTATGAGAATAAGCAGATTTCCTCAGTGTGTGTGAACATAATGCCTGTGGCATTCAATGTATAATGCAGAGAAGAGGCTGATAGAGGCTGCCAGTCATCTCAGTGGTAGCCTGGTTGATTTAAGGTAATTACACTGATAATGAGAAATAATGTAGTAATGATAGGTTAATACATAAATACTACACGCCACCTCTAGTATCACAGCAAAGATCTGGAACAAATCAATGACAGGAAGCAGGTGTTTCACGGTCAGACAGTGTGTCCCCACATAAAGCATTTAAAACCTACTTGGTATCAACACGTTTAAATTGTTTAAATTGGAATCAATTTTGAGCTATTAGCTCAATATCTAAACGATAAACAAGATCGCTTGAAAGTGAAGCGGCCACACAGAGCCGGCTGTGAGCGCAATTTCACACCCGACTTGTTTGGTAATTAATGGATAATAGAAGAGACTGTTAAAGAGCAACATTCATCACTATATCCATAATTTTATTCTCTTGAGGTGGAAAAATAAGTCTTCTGTTTCTGAGGTCACCATTATCTCTCTGCTCATCTAATGCGCTCGTATTTCACGTCTTTGTCCGAGCGAGGAGAGCAGATCGCCGATGGCAGATTTGGGCAGTTGATGCTCAGGGTGTTTGCCTTTTTCCTCATTTGTCATGACACTCTGCCATTAAGGATAACTTTCTTTCTCTGCTTTCCTTCATGTGCTGTGGATATGTGTGGCGTATAGGATCTGTAGGCGCTGAACTGACATATTGTGACCAGGTGTGACAGAGAAAGGCCGTTCATCTGTCAGCACAGCGGCTGCCCCGTGGGTCAGAGAGCAGCCACTGGGCCAATAAACACTGTAATGTAATACAGTGCAGGCATCTAACAATGGGGCCCTCCATTCTTGAAGCTGGGTGTGCCTCTACCACAGAGGATTCTGCTTCATAAGCTTTTCATGAAATCACATACCAACTGTCGGACCAATAATTGAACGCATCCTCGCATTGGTTCGATTCAGAAACTTATTATTTAGTTGTCAGTTTAAACTGACAACTAACTAGTTGTCAATTTAAACTGACAACTAAATACATACATTTTGAGTTTCATGATGATACGATGATGTTTATCACAGGCCGTGTCCTTTAAGCATTCAGGCTGTGTATTTTCCCGGCTGACAATAACCAGCTTGAGAAATGAGTCATTGTGTATTCTACTGTGCATAGGCAGAGAGGAAGAGTGCTTCTTCTTCAGGGCTGAGTGGGTTTCACAAATTGAGGAATCCCTCTCTCCATCCAAAGCTGCAGGAGCTGTGCGCTGGTTTGAAAAGGGTACAGAAAATTGCACAGCAATGGGATGTTATTTCTCTTTTTCCAGGAAGTGATTGCTTATTGAATACCTGTCTAACTGGCCGGGGTGCACACGAGCATCTGCTTCAAATGTCCATCCATAAACAAACCTCAATCATGATGAAGTAGTATTAAAAAGCATACCCTTCATGTTCTTTCAACAACCTATATTTGAACAAAATTTCATTAATTTCACCCCTTTTTAAAGCTGTGACTCAGACTACCTTCCCATCGCCTATGTGAATATGAGATAATGGGTTAGCTTCGCACTCACGCCGGCCGAGGAGATTCACAAGGAGGTGTTACATTTCATCTTGAGACCATCCATGCTATTCTCATTTTTCATTATATTAGAGTTAAAATACTTCTCCTGCTTCGCCATGCATCATCCTTTCTAATCTCATACAGTCTGACCCACTTCTCGGCACGAGTGATGGAAAAAGGGGAAGAAAAAAAAAGGAGAAAAATGCGTCAGTCAGGCTTATTTTCTCTTAAGTTGATAAAAGCTCAAGAAAAACAACATGCAGTCAGTAAACAGTGTGATGCAGTTTGTGCTGTATGGTGGCATTCTATAACTAACAAGCCCATTTTACCCATTTGACCACTTAAGCTGCTGATGATAACGCCCTCATGTTCTTTTCAGTGTCTCTCTAATGGACTCGTCTGGTTGTGCTGGGAAAGGTTCCTGCTGTCATTTTGTCCTCTACGCTTCACTTTCTCTGTCCTCTCAGAGGTCTGCAGTGCCATTCACTCCCTCATGTCCGTCCACCTTAGAGACGCCGTGGTTTCAAAAAACTAAAAAAAAAAAAAAACTAAGAAATTGTTGACTTGGCTTTAAAGATGAGGCTGGCTCATTCAGTCACTGGAACAGGGTGCGGCCATTTTCCTTATCTGTCTCCCAGCACCTTTAGGAGGACAGCGGGGATATGCTGACACAAACAACCCTCCTCACAATCCTCCAGACACACACCACGCACACCTCTTCATCTCGCACAAAAGACACATGCTGGAAAATCTTGTAGGCTGTTGCTGCATGCTGCAGTAATTACGTGAGGCTGGATTCATTATTGTATAATGGTTTAATGTCCCCCGGTACCTGCCACAGGATCCCACTCGCTCATAGCAGCTCAGTGCTGCAAAGATTAGACTATCGATTGAAACGCTGTTGACGAAGACCCATGTTTTCTATAACACTGAGGGTCTTTCTCAGTTCGCATTCTTGTATCAGTGATATGTAATGGCTGAAACCTCATTTGAAGGTCAAAAGACCTCTAGGTTTTAGACTTCTAGGATGTACAGAACTGAAGTTTTTACGACCATTTTCAAGACTATAATTCAACTACTTATAACAATGTACTTACAACTACTTTCAATGGACTTGAAAATGAACTATAGTCATTTAAATCTCATTGAAACAACAATTACGTGCGGTATTACTTAAAAATAAAATAGTTCAAAGACAAAAGGCAGATTAACATTTTAAAGGCGGATGCTAACTTCCCAGTATGCTTCAATCATTTGCCGATAAGATGATGTAGACATATACAATATATATATATATTTATATAAATATATACAATAGCTAAACTTAACAGGCATTAGCTAAAGCTCATATCAGTTAGTTAGCTGTTAACTGTCCTTTTGTCTCTGTACGTTCATAAAGCCTTTGGATAAGCCAAATTTCCTCTCTGGTAACTCTTGACTGTTAATATCCACTTGTGTCTTGGCATTGACTTTAATTGCCATCACACCACCCATAAAATGACTGTAGCTTTAAGAGTTAAAACTGAAACACCAAGCATAGAGTCCATCTACAGCTGTAAGTATGCTGCTCTGTTTGCTTCCTGCATGACTAACGCATCAACATTGCATTCTTGGACTTGTTATTCACCTCGGGTCTTCAAGAGCATTACTGGGTGTTCTTTTGTCCTCCATAAGCCATTGACATTATTTCTAAAGGCTCATGTACAAACACAAAACACAAAGGAAGAGCAAGGTTGGCTGGGCGGATAAAAATCTCAGCGGTTTACTTGCCAACTGAGCATGCATCATATGGCGACTTGGCCGGCAGCAGCGAATGGGAAAAAACAAAGGAGAGCCAGAGATTCACTTAAAGAATGACCCATCACGCCCAAACAAACTTTGCAGACCCAAAATGGCTAGAAAATATATTACACAACAACATAGATTATACTCCATCACAAACAGGAGCAATTTGAGACTGTACGATGCTTCGTCTTGTCATGTTCTTGGGAGGTTCGTTCCTCAAGGACACAAACACTGACTGAGGACTCTTGAATTTAATAACCAACCAACTTGCTGTTATTAAAGATTAAGCAGGGATTACTTTGTTTTTCGTTCATGTATAAGGTCAGGCCTCCGTTTACGTCTCTTGTCGATGTGGACATTTTATCATGTCGTTGCTATGTTGTTGCAAAGCCCAAGTGTTGGATTCTAATTAATGTCTATTGAATGCATTGCATTTCAGACGAGGCGTTTGCGAGCATGTGACTGCGACACTTCTTCGGAGAGGTACAACACCCACAGGCAGATGTTCTTCATTAATAATTATTACCCATCAGCCTGACATATGAGAGCTGAGGATACTCGAGCCTGCCTCTCTAAGCTCTTTGAATACTGGTGACTTTAGTGGCTGGGGGGAAAAGCTGAAGTTATCGCGTGTTTAACATCCACTTCACACTGAAGTCCTTCAGCAATAAGACGGACATTACACCATAGACTCTGCCTTTACAGCAGTGCTGCTGAGAGATAATGCACACTCACTAATTGAGTGTTTTGGACGGAGCCCAGAAGGCTAATGGAAGTTTTGGGGTAATAAGGCGGTGAATTGAACAGGCTGCTCTTAGTTTCTCACCTCAACTGTTTCCAGCGAAAAAAAAAGAAAAGAAAAGACAGGGCAGCTGTTTGGAGACAAATACCAGCAAATGGTTGCAGAAGCGCTTTGATGAAAGGGGACTTCACAAAAGGGCCTAATAGCTGTTGGTACTTGGACTGAACTTCCGTCATCAAGAGGTGTGTTTATTCTCTGGCTTCATACATTGCCAGTTTATCATTGACTCATCATTCATTTAGAGTGAGAGGGCACCCCAATCTTCTTTAATTATAGCTTTTTATTTAGCCAAGTTCTTACGCAGTGGAGCATTATTACAAGGTTATTGTAAGACTTTAATGAGCTATGATTAAGATTGCTGGAGGTTTTTCAGTTACTGGGCAGCTTGAATGAGTACTTATACAGTATGTACTGTATGAGAAGGTTTTTATTTTATAGTTTAAAACTGGACTCATTCCTCACATGTACTTGACTTGTGGCTACAAAAGATCTTTTGTTCATGGCTTCTCTACCAGATATTATTATTTATTATTACACCTCTGATGCATGGCTGACTCTTGTTGAATGTACAGTCTACTGTAATGTTGTATTTTGTTGTTATCAATGTGTATTTACTTTGCCGACGCACAGATATCTACATTATATGAGCTGCTGCTGCCATGCAGGGCATTCAAGGATTTGTCTGTACAAAATATACTTTTGATTCGATTTGTTGCTGTTTTTTAACTAACAGCGGGACTAGTAATTTCCGACTGTACTGTAATTGTGAAGTATATCTAAGAAAGGGAACAAAAATAAGCCCACGGCTGAAATATGAATGGCGCAGTACTATTTAAGCACATTTGATATAGTGAATAATCAAGACCACACATAGAAAAGTTATTTATTATACACTGCTGCAGTCTGCAGTAGAGCTTCTGATCTTCACAGAAGACCCATTAAAGTCCCTAAAAGAGCCATTAGACAGAATAAAGTGGTATCCATTTAGAAGTCCCCTCCTGTGAGTTGCAGGAAAGATGAAGACAATAGAAAGAGAGAAATAGTTTGTGTAATCTCCTGCTCCATTTCCACAATATCCGGAAAAACTAAGATGATGAGACAAAATGAAGCTACGGTTCGAAAACCTCTTTAGACTGAGAGAAATCATCATCGAGAAGGGTCTCATATTATTTCCCCCAGTTTCATAATAGTTGTTGATGAGCAGACTTATTCTTGGAATCCCTGGGACTTTTACAAATGACCCATCACAGCTTTTTTGGGGGTTTTTGCACTGGGATTTTCTGGTGTTGTTTCATTACTTTTGCTCACAGTCATCAGTCCAAGAGTGGACAGCTGCAGCAGACAGGGGATTCTGTGGGATGCCGTAATGGCCGTAAAGGAGGACTCATGATGGGTTCTGCGGAAGATACAGTACAGAAACAAAGCAATCATGAATGTTTGACTTTCCTAAACAGGGATTTCATAATATTTTGCAGAATCTTTCGTCATGTGACCTTTGCTCTGTTTTGCCCTGAAGAAAATAGAGATCCAGCCTCTCTAGATCTAAACTCTTTAAAATGAATGCAATATTTTTAGACATGGGACGATCATTTGTAATTCACAACTAAATATTTCAATGAATTATTCTGTACCCCACTGTGGAGGGATCCTGGGGTAGAACAGATGCTGCTGCTGCCTTCAAGTGCTCCTTTTTAAGTGCCTGACACCAGACTTACAGTATTGTAGTGGTGTAGTGGCTGTTTAGAAACTGTTTTGATTTGTTTTATCAATAAAGCTACAGTAGCTACGTGACACGTAAACTTTAAGGGAACATTTAAAGCTGTATTTACTGATTTTTGGCCACTAGGGGGCAGCAGAACTGCAAAGCAAGCTGACAAACACACACCAAGATACAGTGAGACACTAAATAGCAAAGCAGATTCTATTTCAATTTATTTTTTTAATTATTACTGCACACTAAATGCTCCACTTTACTAGCAAATGGCTAACTTTGTTATTAACTTTGTCTTTATTCTGGGCAGGTCATATACAGTTGATGTATCATAGCTTTTTAAAAATTGGACACAGTTGCTTACTATGCCTTTAAAAAGCCCTGTAGAGCTGCAGAGATGCAGATATTCATGCTAGCTCTCTCTATAGAGTAACTATAAGCAATCCCTTTCACATTACATAGTCATCAGATTAAGTAAAATTACTGATTATTGGAGCTTTCATTTTGTAAGGCATTAGTGTTTTGACCTCAAATGGTAACAGGATAAAAGCATTTTCTGGTGTGCCATCAAATTCTCTATAAATCATTTTGTTATTTTCCTACTTACTGCATTGGCTATTCATGTTAGCAAATCGTGTGAGCATTGTATGATATTTTCAGCAGCAGTTCAAGGCGGTGAGATGGCTGGAACATCTCTAGTGCCTTACTGATGTCTGGTGCTTCACAATGAATGAATCACTGTCTGGAATTTCATGCTAGGTACTTTATTCGTATGGGGTTGTTTTTCTTTTTCAGTCCCACCTTTGCAGATGGTATCCTGCTGTTTTTCCATGTTGCTGAGATTTATTCAGAACACCAACAGTGTGTCACATTGCTACAGGTTCAGTGTATAAAAAGATAGAATAGAAGATGGATTCCCTTGTGACTAGCCGTCTCTCCATGGAGCCTGTTTCCCAGTAGCAAGGGCTAGAAAAAACACATTCGGACATATTTTTACCCTTTTGTTTCATTCCTGTTTGGCCTCTCGCCAGCTCACAAGTCGACTGGCCCAGTGGGTAAACTCACAGTACTCCAGATGGTCAATCAGCCTCTGATTGCATCCTGGCCAGGTTACTATTAAAGTGTGACTTTGGATTATAAAACCACCGAGCTGAGAGTCTTAAAAGCAGCTACTGTATCTGTCGATGGATCCCCTGCTTATTCAAACACAGACGGTTATCATTGGCCTTGCTTCATGTGTCCCATATTAAATGTGTCCACTGGTGATTAATTTCCGCTTGAGCAGCGCCGGTAAAAGTATCTGCTAGTTCTGTGTTGATGATGACATGTCCCGTAATTGACTGTGATTAATAGTTGCCATGGAATTGCTAATGTGGCCTGAAGGCAGAGCTCTGAGTCGGTCGTATTACCAAGTGATGATTAAATGTCCTCAGTTGGGCCCCTGGGGAGCTATAGGCCATGACAATGTGTCAGAGGACAGTGGAGGAATCTTCCATTTCAGTCCTCCATTAGAGAACACAACAGTTGTCTCGCCATGATAATCTCGGGTCACATTTGATGAGAAGTTGGCTCACCTCACTTTGTCTGCTTGAATTACAGGCATGTTTGCTTGCTATTATTTAGTTACACTTAAATCACATCTGGTCAAGCGTGTGTGCTATTAGTTTAAATACGTGTCTGAATCTTAGTTCATCTTAAAGGAAGATCCAGTGTAACGCTTAGGAGGATGTATTGGCAGAAATAGAATATAATATTCATAGGTATATTTTTATTAGTGTATAAAGAACCAAACAACAACGACTGGTTTAACCTCCTAAAGGCCTAAAGTTGGTATGTATATGTGTGTGATGTTTAAACGAACGAACCAATGTAGATTTGAACATGTTCAATTTATAATTTATTTTCTTCCACAAAAAAGAAACATTGCAGGCTCAAAGTGGGGTTACATCCCAATTAATGTACTTAATGAAATCAAAAACCAGGGCCAGACAAGATGATAAAGCAGGCTGGGAATCTGACGTCAGCCCGTGCCAACAGACCACACTTGTTTTTGTTGTTGTTCATGCCAGTAACTTATCTTTAAGTTTTATTACTGCATTCAGACAAACTGCCTTAAAAACAAATCCAAAGTAGTTCAAGTGTCTTTAGTGTCAAGAGTCAGTCAACTGCACATCTATATTTAAACCTACAGGAATAAATATTCATATGTGTCATTTTTGTGCACTTAAGAGTGTTTGATTTGCACCTGGCCTTTCCTCAGAGCTTTAACCTGACTTCTGTTGATCATCATGAAGCTCTGAGTAACCAGAAGTGCTTCCACCTGACAGAAAATAATACACAGCATAGTTCTGTTGCTCCCCGTGGCCAGTCTCCTATAGCAGAATTACCAGTTAACTGTATCTGAGTTATGAATTTACCCCTCGTGCTTGAGTTTCTTCAGCCCCGTTTGTACAGGGAAATAAGCGTTTTACTGAAAATAAGATCAAACTCAAAGGATTCATGTCCAGATGCAACAGAAACATGATGCAACATTTAAGTATGCTGTTCCCAAGTCGTGAGCATTGAGCTTGTTGAAAGATAAAATCATACCAAATGCTGGCGCGCATCTCATCCATCTCATTACCATTCAAAATGTTGCTCTTTTGATGGATTCAGCCTTTCTCTTTCCCAGAAGGGCCTCCATGCTGAGTAGCTGCAGGAGATGAGTCTCCTGAATTGACTCCCAAATACTATCAGAACTCCCATTAATAATTTCCACTGCTTCCTCCCTAATTCTGTACCCAATCGAGGAGGAAAAAGCTGCCAAAAACCAACGGATCTTTGCAAAAATAAATACATAACACAAAGAATAAAAAAACAGCCTTATATGTAAATTGGTAAAGATAAATTATTACAAATCAAGGGAAGAGTAAAACTACTAGTTCTGTACAAATAAAGATCTTAAGAAGTAAGCAAAGTAGGGTTTGAAAAATCTAGACTTAATAAAAATGGCTGAACCTTCACACCACCTCAACCCCTATCATACATTTACTAATGGTGCGGGACATGACTTCTGGGTGTTGTAAGTCTTGGGAAGAATTCAAAACTTTGTGATATTAATGTATATGATTTCCTCATGCAGCAAGGCAGGGCCCATTAAACTCTGCTGATGTTAGTGGCAGCAGAGTTAACATTAATGTGGAATATGTCAACTCACTTATAACAGAGGCCAGGCAGAAAACACAATAGTTTTTGTAACTACATTTAAAAATATATGACAAGAAAAAGCCTTATATAATCACTGAAATACTTTAATATTGTTTTACTGACATTTGGTAACATTAGCATTATGCCTCATAGCAAAAATATAATTACACATTTAATTAGTTTACAAAGCATATTATTGGACTGATAATTAGTATTTTTAAATCCTTTTGGGTTTTATGCTTATACATTGCAATAAGAACTTACCACAGTTCAATTACTCTCTGTCAAAGTAAACACACTCTTCCAAGTAAAATAAATCAAACCACATTCCCCGTGGCTTCAAGTTATGAGAACGTAATTACATTGTGCTTTATTGTACCTGTTGCAGAGAAGTACATTTATAGATCAAAAAGTATATGCTGTGAAGGGAAGTATGCAATGTCACTTAAATGGAGGGACCTTAATCTGGCCTGTATACTGACATAAAGACGAGAAAACAAGCATTAAAGCTTCAGCTGCTGAGGTGGAGAAAGTGCAGGTGAACCAGCTACAGTCTTTATATCTGCCGCCAGGAGGTCGACTTTAATGAGGAAGCGTTGTCGAAGTTCCTGGTATGTTTTTTCTGGAGTCATAGGTGAAAAGATTTAATCTTTAATGACTTGTTACGTAGAAATTATTAGCTACATATAAAAAGAAAACATCAAACCCAAAGCATACATTTGTTCTTATTTACTGGTTGCAAAGTGTCTTATTTCTGGCTGTGTAAATTTGTGCGTGGAAAAGTACTGTCTATAAAATGTACACGACAGCTCACCAAAAGTGAAGCCAAAGCATCTTGATCGCCCCCTGACTGCAGTACATATCATAAAGCCCGTCCCCTTATTGTTAACAGATGGGACATAGGCCAGCCTAAAGCACACGTCAAATACATTTTTCCCAAAGATGGTTTCATTTTAGGTTGTTCTTATCACTCTGATGTGTTTAAGTGTTAAAGAAGCTATAAAAAGGTGGTTTCACGTCATGATTGAGCCGGGGTGTATGGGCGGGACCTCGATACCCATCCAACCAGTGGGTGATGTTACAATAGGTTCGCACTCGTTTGTGACCAAATATCAGCAAAATCCGTCTCAACTGTACTTTGTGTTCAGTGCTAATTAGCAAATGTTTGCATGTTAACACCATAAGAGGGTGAAAATGGTGATAATTATACTACAGCATGTTAACACTGGCCCTAAGAACATGTCGCCCATGCTAGCATTGAGGTCAAAGCACTGCTGTGTCAAAGTACATCCTCACAGAGCAGCTAGCCTGTCTGTGGATCCTGGTTTAAGTTTTATTTCTTACTTTTATCTTTAATGACATGAAAATTATTAGCTCCATGAAAATATTACATACCCCCAAACTTACATTGGTTCTTATGCATTTGTTGTAATGCAGTGGATAAAGACAAGGCAATTACAGGTTTTGTAGCTGCTGTATGACAGAATTTAAAGTGTTGACATCTCATTATAGCAGGGATTTTTTATTTTTTTTGTGCTCTACACTGGTACATGATTTTTTTCTCTGGGAATAGGGAACAAAGTTTTGCTCTGTAATGAGTCCTTCCAAGAGGGAAGGACTTGGCTGGAAGAAAGGAAGACACTAAGCTGTCCCCTGTGATTAATTCAAATGAGATGAAGCATGAACCCCATAGGAGTGTTGCTTAGATAATTACAGCAAAGGAGACAGGAGCAAATGTTGTCCTGCTGACAAAACCAAAGTCACAAGAACATTTACTGTAGGTAAAGAAAGCCGGATGATCAGCCCCGGCGCTGGCTTGAGCTCCGAGGGACAGCAGCGTTTAACCAGTCGCACGGTGGCTGCTTCTAGTGTTTGCTGTGGTAGAAGACGACATGTGGTCTATTATTTATGGATGTTGTGTGGTTATTGAGTTCTGTTTTATCTCAGCAAACCCGACGGAGCATTGCCTGTTTTTGGAGTTAGTGGTTCTCTGTTGTCTGTTTTATGCTCTGCTTATATTGTTTCCCACTGAGCAGAAGTTTTTAATGTAAAATGCACATCTCTTATCTCTCTAATCTATTTTAATGTCTCACTTTTCCTCTTTGTATTCAGGCCAGTAGCACACTGCGTAAACTCACTCTGAGTAGCATGGGGACATCCTAAGTACAAAGGTTTCCTATGCTGAACCCGATTAAGGTTTGAAGCTAAATGCTGCTGAGTACCAAAGGTGCAAAGCAAACAGAGCCTACAAGCTGTGGCACAGTCAAGGAGCCAGTTTGAAGGAGCAATTTATACCTGTAGTTTCTGCAGAGCTGCAAGTAATACTTGTTGCATTTAATGATTAATGTACTGATTGTTTTATGTTACAAAATAGTGAAACTGACAATCTGTGGCTGCTTTTTTTTGTGTGTGGTCAGCTTTTCAAAGCCCAAGGGCATTCAATTCACAATCATACTGAACGGAGAAAATCAATAAATCAGTAAACTGTCACATTGAGAAGCAGGAGAGGCGATGCTTTTGTTTGCTGGATGACTTAAACAATGAATCAATTTTTTAAAAACTGTTGTTATAGCATTACTGTACTGGCAGTTATACAATTAACGCAGTGTTTATATCACAAAATCAATAAAGCCAACAACTAAATATGTGGTTTATAATGACACAATGACAGAATGACACAAATAAATGTTGAGTTTTTTTATCTGGTGGCCAAACTCTTAGAAATCACAGTTGCAAAAATAACATTGCTTTTTATGCAATGTCTTTATGGTTAGGGTTGAAGTTGAGGACGATTCCTGATGAAATCGTAAGAAATGTTTATTCCGTTTTACTCATTTAAAACCTTGGCTTCAAATCTTAAGTATTGCTCCAGAAGATTAAACATCCATGACTGACTAATCAACAACCAGAGTTAAACAATTTGAAACAAACATCCTTAGGTATTATCTGTTCAGTATTTAACACTCTAAAACTCAGCTGATCGATTTTATTAGGACTGGTTTGATCACACTGTGGTTGTGGTTTGATCACATTTGTGGCCAAACGATGCTTCGACCGTCATTAGATTTTGATTAAAACTCTCATTAGTGTGCCCTGCCAGTCAAGACATCAGACAAAACAAGAAAATATAAATTTCTAATGTAAAATGACTAAAACTCTTCTAGCTTTGGGCAGAAAATAGTGTGTGAATGTTTCTCATATTAAGAAGCAGATTGAGGAAATTGGCCATAAGGCTGACCAGATTACCCTGACCTCAACTAAAATAAGTTAGTTCCCCAAAGTCAATGACAACCGTAGCAGTGGCTGTAGGTCACATCCTCCTCGGTCTGAACACCTTCAGGAGCTGCCCCTGCTGCATCTGACTAATCGCACTGAAGTGACCATATCTAATCACGTTTGTCCAACATGTCCATACTTGTGCATGGAAGCCTTATCCCACCACACGTCTTCAATCATAGAAACAAGGCCTTGTTTTCAATTATTTCTTGACGTATTTAATTCTCAACTGTCTATGAGGCTCCCTGGAGCCGGAGTGCAAACTGTGCTGTGAGCAACGCGCTCTCTGTTTACGTCTGACTGCCTGTGAACTCTGTCAGGGGCCTTTAGTCTGACAGATGGAGAACCTTGGGCGCAGACTCACCGTGTCATTCTGTCTAAGGAATGAGGTTTCAAGACAGGCCAACTTTCTTCAGACGGGGTATTTTTGGAACAAACAATCAAACAAGATCAGAGAGAGAGAGAGAGAATGTGTGTGTTGTGCTGTGTTTACTGTTGCACTGCAAGCTCAGAGCTTCAGACTTTTCACACATAATGTTTTATTCACATATTACTCATGTATCCAGTAAGATTCAGGTAGGCGGTGTTTTCGGTCTAAAACCCAAAATGCCTGAAACCTCCAGCGTTCCAGTGAACCTGGTTAATAATTAGATCAATGGGGATATTAATTTTTCCGAGAAATCGACCCTGCAGGCTCACGCTGCAGTATTTTCCCTCTCATGGCAACATCGTTATTCTTAAATGCATCACT
The DNA here is from genome assembly GCF_905237075.1 of Dicentrarchus labrax. Classification (NCBI taxonomy): domain Eukaryota; kingdom Metazoa; phylum Chordata; class Actinopteri; family Moronidae; genus Dicentrarchus; species Dicentrarchus labrax. The sequence goes on along the minus strand of NW_026136724.1, from coordinate 18,035,929 downwards.
AATGACCTCATCGATAAGCTGCTGTGAAGTTGTCAAAATCCTAAATCACAGAATTATGACTCTCTAAATGTCAGCACTGACTATCTTCCTCTGTAGTTTACAGGTATTGAATTTCAGGCTTTGAAATCATCTACCTCCTCTGGTGTTCAAAACTATTAGAATTGTAAAATTTCTTCTGACTTTCATTTGTTCCCTGCTCCTGCTGCGTACAGACACAGCGTGAAATAGGTTCATACTAAAAGCAATGGACCACATTCATCATGGAAGATACCAGTAAATGTTTTCTATCTTTCCTAGAATAAAGGTTTACTTAATCTCTGTGGCTGGTTTTGTTTTTACATAAAACTGTTTCGTTATGAGGTTTTTATGTTTTATGCCTCCTCAAATGCACACACTTGTTTTGTTTTGTTGTCAAATAAAAGGAGCATTAATTCTCTGCCAATCCTGATCTTTACTCGAACCTTAATCAAAAATCAAGGCTGTGGGAAAAGATTTTTGTCCCGAAAATGTGACTGAAGAATAATTTGCTAATTTATAGTTTGGATCTTATTCTTATTCATGCTTTTGGCCATCATTCCTATTGGTTATGATAACATCTGGAAACGTGGTAACCTGCTTCCAGACCTCTGAATCATCGCCCAGCATTTCAAACAGATGGTGTTGTGTTGTTGTTGCTGTGTCCACTGAGCTCTGTAGGCAGGATTAAGAATGGGAACATCATCCTCCTACATAGCTAGCCAGCAAGATGCATGAAAAAAAAAAAAATATGCAGAAATAACAACCGTTTAACGTGTTCAGAAACATGCTTGTTTTTGGTTGGAGTTACGAAACCTGTCATATCTAGATATATATTGGAGCTGAAGCCAAGAGCAGGTTAGTTTAGCTTAGCACAAAGACTTGAAACAGGGGGAAACAGCTAGCCTAGCTCAATCCAAAATGACATCCACCTGCCAGCACCTCCAAAAACTCACTTAATGGCACGTTTTGGCTTGGTGGCTAAACTTATATTGTTTTGTGTATTAAGAATTCAGTGGCTTAGACTTGCAGAGCATAACTTCTCACAGTCTTTATTACCGACACGTATTTCCACTGGAACTACTCCCTCTGTACCCCAGACACATGTATCTTTTATTTTTTTTTTTTATCTTTTTCTAAGGAGCACACTAACTATGACTCACAAAACTATTTGTTTGTTTACAACCTACTGACTACTCATGTTTGGTCCCTTGTGATGGATACAGTGGTAAAAGCTACAAAAAAATAATAAAAATAATAATAACCCATGTTCTAAAAAATCTGAATTCTTTTTTAATAAACCACAAAATGAATTCATCTGTGTGTCTTATACCAACCGTGAATCACATTTCTAATGGCAGGAAGTGCATGTGGTTTAAACGGGCTTCCCTGATTCATTTGACATTTTGCACACACACACACACACACACACACACTGACACAGATATTGGAGTTTTCCCATGACTGAAAACTGGGAGGAAAAGAAGGAGAAAAACAAGAGTAAAAGATAAAAATGAAGAAAGAATAAGAGCTCAGACTCCTAAGTGATATGAGAGGCACGATGTGCGTAAGATTTAATTTCAAGGCTGCAATTTCCCACTCAGCAAGGATTGTGTGGGCATATGTGTATGACTAAATGTACGGTGAATCAGAGGGTGTGTAAATGAGGGAGTGCGTCTCTACTTCATTACAGAAGTGCTGCGAGTACTCACATGTCAAAGGAGTGGTGCAAAAAATTGGATTTGTGCTCTGAGAGTAATGCGTAGGACTTCTTTTATAATGACTAGATATTTCCTCAGTGTAGTACACAATGTTATTATTTCATCTTTGATGCATTTGTGTAATTTTTTAAAAATGTATTTTCATGCTCCCTGTATATTTATCAAATTATGTTGGGGAAATCCACAAGCTGTTCTCACGTATTAAAATATCTTCCAGGTGATTTGGTATCCCGGGCCATGCACCACCTCCAGCCGCTGCACATCAAGAACCCCAGCAATGGGACTCCGGTCCACCAGAAGACCAACACCACGGTGCACTGGGAGCCCGAGGCCCTCTATACCCTGTGTTACTTCATGCACTGCCCACAGATGGAATGGGAGAACCCCAACGTTGAGCCCTCCAAAGTCACCTTACAGACTGAGAGGTGAGTCCAAGTGAGGCTGAAGATGATGCTGCTTTCACACACTAGATAGTTTAATCCAAATCCTAAAAATGTGGTAATATGAGCTCTTTTTCTGTGGGCCAAGAAGTCTGCTGAAATGAGGCGGTCTCAGACTGGTTAAAATTGAACTGTAATAAAGTTTTTGTGTCACTGTCGTACTGGAAGAACATTAATGTTTGCATGGATAGCATCTTTGGTGGCATTGTTCGCTAGTGATGCTTTTAGTCGTTTTATGTTAACTTAGGAGTTTACCTCCAGAAAGTTCCCGTCAAACAGCCAAAAAAGGTGCAAACACGAGTGGTAAATGGCAAAATGTCCAACTTTAGAGCAGTAGTTGTATAAAAACAGAGTATATAGGCCTTTTTATTGGCCTAGTTCAAGTGCTTGACCTGATTCACCAGTAATTATGACCACCTAAACACAAATACACTACGTGATGTTTCATTACTCTAACGATTGTCTATGATCACCTGAACTTGGTATACCAATGGCTGGAAAGGATCCATTTAGGCAATAGCAGTGTTTCAAATGGCACAGGCCTCAGCAGACACTTAGGATGTATTAGCTCTGGAAATGAAGAGCAGTCTCAATTTGTTTGTCTCAAAGAGCCAAAAAAAAAAGAGAAGAAGTTTGTCTTCGCTTGCTCAGTTTTGTCAATTAGCTAACTTGTACACCATGATATGTGGTCCTTTACCTCCACTCATCAAGCTTTAAGTCAAGATGATTTCTATCTCTGAGAAATGTTTGCATAAGTTAAAATCCAATCTCCCAAAACGTCCGTCACCCTTATTTCTGGCACACTGTACGCACTGTAAAAGCACTGCATCCAGTCGGCACGAACTCCAAAAGCTCTCCGTCTTGATAGGTAGACACATAAATCCTCTCAGCCACATTGCCTCTGTCAGTTGGTGGCACACCAGTGCTAGAATAATTTCAACTGTTGTAAAGGTTAGTACAAACATTCCCACTTTCTTGCACACAAGTTTTTCGCCCCACAAGCGATCCTGTAAGATGCTGCGTGGGCTGGTCAGCGCTGACACTTCCCTAGGCATTGAGCAGATTGATGGGAACCAGGGGGACTTCACTTGGATGGACGGATGGACAGATATTCCAACATCTTTCTCCCACTCCGAGGAGATAAAAACTCCATCCTGACGACCCTGGGGAGCACAAGGAATGTCAGGCGGAGTGACATGTCAGCAGGCTCTCGGGTCCCCAGAGATAAAAATCCTCTATTTAGCATTCTGCCGAAAGGTTGAAGACAAGTAGAAAGGGTCTGAATAACACAGTGGGATGAGAGGTAGGCAGAATATGATTAAATTAGATCAAATTATCTTTTAGAGTTGTATTGTGAAGCTCCAGATAAGCTTCTGTAAGGTGGCACATTATTGAAGGGAAGTAAAATGCTCAAATGCCTTTTACACCTGTGCATTATATATCTGCCTGACTTCAAATTAGCCTTAAAGGAAGAAAATTGGTTTTATGGCTCCAATTTTTCTTTTTAAGTTTATAAGAAAGATGAAGAATCTAGAGCAATTTAAAATAGTAACAGAGCTGCAGTACAGTATGATTCATGCTATATATTCAGTATTATGGCCAAGACGTTTACTCCTGTGGAGGAATTTTCACACTGGCAGCTCTTGGTTGTCGCTACAGGCCTGCTGTCTGTATCGATGGATAACATTACCTTCAGTGTTTTCATTCTAGACTGGGCCTCCCTCTTTCTCAATCCTAGAACGGTACATATATATATATATATATATATATATATATATATATATATATGTCTTTCAGGAAGCAGACATCAGTTAGAGCATGAGCTCTGAGCAAAGGGAGGAGGCTCGAATTGTCACATTAGTCAGCCAACTGCCAAACAGCAGTGAGGACCTTGCTTTATTAAAACTCTTGCCAGAGTTCAAATTCCTGGCAGACTGTAGGTGTAAAGACGAGGATAGCTTTGGTTGTGGGATGAGAAACTGATGCACATAAAATGTAGACTAGTCAAACACAGTGTGTCAATATCTAAAAGCTGCTGTCCTGATTAAACATGTGCTTACAGCAAATTTACAGAAGGACCAGACCAGCTGCATAAATGGTAAACATAACAGTCCCAAATGGCTTCTCTCTGTTGGCTACGTGGTTCTGTTTGAAATAAAAACAAAATTCAGGAAATTGTAGTTGCCAGAGGGTCACGAGGGAGAAAAGCTCTACAGGGACCTTTACTGATGGATTTAAAATATGATTAGCTGACTATAACACAAAATTAGCCCATTTCATTTAGTGTTTCAGGGTTTTCCAATGTACATCTGAGACTGCTGCGTGATTTTAAAAGCCTTAAAGGACTTTTATTATGATCTAAAGTCTAAAGTAAGATCTAGTGAGTCAGAATTATTCCTAGCTCTACCATAATTAAAATTTTTGAAGAATAAGGACATTTGTTGTTAAAAGTCTCCTGAATACTATCATAAAAGGGGATGGTCATGATGACTAAGTACAATAAATGGGGGGGATCAAGCTTTATATCTGCTCAATGAGAACCTTGTAAAAGGATCTTTTTCAAGTGTGTCCTATCTACCAGTGACCTGCCAGGCACAGCAAAAAGCAACTATAAGGCTGTTCTGTTTGTCATTAGTTCCCTAATGTAGAGTAGAGAAAGGACCATTTTATGAGCCTGAGAGGAAAATTATTATGAATGAGTGGGATTTACCAAAAGCACACACTGCCAGCAGATGGACTCACATTTAGACCTATGAACTTTATCCAGTGCCTGAAAACAATGAGCCTTTATGTTTTTGTGATACGGGAAACCCTTTTATAGTGAACTGTGGTTGAATGAGACAAGAATAAAGCTGATGAGACAGTTAATTACCAGCTGTGGTAATACATGTTTGATAATTTGAAGAGAGCTTCTGAATGGATCATCAACTGCTAAGGATGCTGCCAAAGCTTTAGCCTCATTTATTTAGCACGATATTGTGTATGCAGCTAGCGTATTTAAGACCCCTTTGCAAGGTTTTTTATTTTGAAACTCACTTTACATACAGTATATGGCGTATTGTATTGTTTTTTTTAGAATTGTAGATCTTAACATGTTTGTTAATGTTCAGTTAGTCGCAGCCGTAGCCTCATTTCTATAGCACAACATCATGTATGCAGCCATCGAGTATATATTTAAGACCTCTTGAAATATTTATTACAAAATATGCATATTTAAAAGGAGTCAGCTGGAAACATTAAGAGGTCATGAAGAGCATTTCTCATGGAGCTAACGTTAGATACATCAGCACAGAAAAATCTACGAACACAGACAAGAAAAGAAAATGCTGCTTTTACTTTTCCTGTATTCAAGTAAATGTTCTTTCAAAAAATTACTGTTAATACTCCACCATTATCATTAAAAATGGCATTAGCGTACGTGCAGTACAGGAGTGGAAAGCTTAGTTGCTTAGCAACAGTAACTATGGGGTTAGCAAATGGCCAATTTATTCGCTATCGTCATTAAAGGCATCATTGGATATTTTGAGAAATTTGCTTTCTTGATTGCCAAGATTTAGATGGAAAGATTGATAGCTTACCGTGTTTATATTAAATCACATTACGTTACAACACTGTAAAACCAGTTCATTTAATTCAAAACGTTAAACTTAAATCAACATAATTCACATTTTATGTAAAACTAGCTAAAAGTTTGTGAGTTAAAAAAGACATTATTGAGCAGCTTTGGTCATTTTTATTTGTACGATACATATCTATCTACTCATATAACTCTTAGCAACAAAGCAAATAACTGTATTTCCCAAAATGTATTATTACTACAATAAATTAGCAAGTCAAACCTGTTGAATATATATTAGTTTAAGCATTTTTTAGGCACATCAACACCTGACAAATTGAAAAAACAAACATCTCATTCTGCTTGTGAACCGATGTAAAGGGGTTAAATGTCTGATGAATGACTGACCTGAATTTTTGCTGCTGTTGCACTGTGGGGGAAAAGATAAATAGCAGACACAACAACATAAGAGTGTGTATGTGTGTGTGTGTGTGTGAGAGACAGATTAGGTGATTTACAGGTTATGTGATTAGAGACTATCCACACACACACACACACACACACACACACACTAGTCCTGGAAATAAATGATGAAATATGAACATGTCAGCCAGGCAAGACCCATTACTGATTTTGATTAAAGAAGGTAATAACAGCATTTAGGGAGGTTGCAGCATCTAGATCTCTTTCTGTTCTGGACTACCTGAGTTATAAATTATGAATATTGATTTGGTGTAGCTGCCTTTTCAGTTATCTGTAAGGGCATCTTTAATTAGAAAGTTTGTGGCTATCCGTTTTAGACCACAGTCTTTATTAAGTGATTTTATTTGAAAAGTCAATAGAGCACACAGAGCAATAAGAATCCCAGCAACGTGTCTTAAAGAATTAGGTGATATTATCGGTTTGAAAAATTCACTTTGACGTACAAAGGTCAGATTAATCAGGATACTTTATTCTGATATGAGTCTGCGTGTGTATGTGCTCTCTTGCTTTTTGAGGCTTTTATAGCCTTCTCTAGGTCTGGTTTGACGCACATAGACTTTTAGGTGACAATGAAAGCAAAAAAAAAACCCTCTTATGTCATTACTTAAAGGGTTTAACACTCAAAAACTCGTCATCAGGGCTGTGTAGGTGTGGTTTGAGCTGATATTATGACCAAACAACCCACCAACTGTCCTCAGATTCTGATTCAATCCTGACTGGTGCATGGTAGTATGTCATCTTTTTCCCAACAGATCCCCACCCACTTCAAACCAACAAGAAGAGCACAAAAAAAAAGAAAACTCTCATGTGAAACAGCCAAAAATGTTGTAAGTTTGGGGATCATCTGTCATAGTTAATGAAGCATTTAGTTCGTTATCATTTTTCACTCCTACATCCTATCATTTGCTTGAGGAAAATCCCATTTTACATGTCATCCAAGTTTCAACTAACCTGATTTGATTTGCACATTTGATGAGAGCAAGCAAACCTCTGTTTTTCCCCTGCAGGCCATTCCTGGTACTGCCTCCGCTGATGGAGTGGATCCGGGTGGCTGTCGCCCACACTGAGCATCGACGAAGCTTCTCTGTAGACAGCGATGATGTGAGGCAGGCCGCCAGGCTGCTGCTCCCCGGTGTGGATTGTGAACCACGGCAAATAAAGTAAGGATATGATGCTTATAAAAAAAAGTTTTACTGCAACAAGAAAGCAGCTCTTGAGGCAGAAATAATCTCACTGGTTTTGTTAAACCTCAGTGAGTGAAGTATGGGAGGCAATTTTGCCTTGTGAGCCAGCAGTCATTCTTGCTTCTGGAAGTGTTTAATCAACATAAACTCTTGCCCATAAGACCAGTAGCTCAACTCATAAATCTCTCAAGCCAAACAAAAGGTCCAGCACTGCACACATCTGTTCAAAACTTCAATAAATGTTCCCAAAAAAAAGTCAAGTTATAGTGTCTACCTATAAATCAAGCTCTCTGTTTGACTGGAAATAATTACAATGCATTTTGTAAAAGCCAGAAAGCCAAAAAGGCTTTATAAAAGTTGCATATTGAAGTAATTATTGAGATCAGTCCTTGTATCAGTACAGTAGCAGAAGAGTATTACTGTATTGTAAGAGGTCATTAAGGACACTCTTGACATGCCAAACACAAGTGTGACTATAACAGTTAGTGACACCTTATTTCAGGCGCTTCACCAGCATCATGACAGGTCAAAGTGGTAGGAAATGAGGATGCTTATTGCTATAATTTAGTCTGACCTTTCCAAGGTTTCAAATAAGAACGACACACAAGCTCAGCCAGTCAGTTGGTGAACTTTGATGAATTTTTTGCCACGTTAGCGGCGTTTAGAGATAAAGTGTAGTTTTATATGGACCAGCAGGTTGACATTTGTGGTTTAAAGGTCTTGATAACTATTGGATGGAAATTTGCTATCTGCACTAATGTCCGTCTCTGGGTGAATTACAATAACTTTGCTGATCGTTTAAAAATTGTCCAATACTTTGGTTTATGACCAAATACCTGCAGAAATAACTCGTAACATGTTAATTAGCTAATTTTAGCGTGCAAACAATCTAAACTAAGGTGGTAAACATTGTATCTAAACATCAGCATATCATATTATTGTGACCACAGACCCCCAATTAATTAATCCCAAATTACAATTAATCAAAACAGACTCTTAGTTATGTTAAACTGTAATGTTTGACTTGAAAGTTACTAAATAAAGTGTGCTTGTTCCTCTTCTCTGCTGTCTTTGGGGCTAAATCTTCTCTCTGCATGTTTCTGTCTCACTTAAAGCTGTGCACAATATTTGTCACACGGCAGCTCAGTCAGTGATTTTGTGTTGGTGTCAGTGGGTTAAGAGTCTTATCACATTTCAAATACTTGCAGAGAAATAATAAATGAAACACTAAGAGGTGTGAATTGCCAATTAACATCTCTTTACATATGTCAGATATAATTGTCACGTAACATTGGACAAACATGATGAAAAAGTTCCTCTGTGGCCCCGTGGAAGCTGTGACAGCTGCTCGCAGCTTGGATTAAGGGGCTTTACGAGAGACATGAATGAGTAATAATGAGTCATAGCAAAAGTCTTACCTGGAGAAAAGCTACTTTAGGAAATGAAGGAAGCAGAGAAGCAGAAGCAAGCAAAGAAAAAAAATGACATATGCAAAGGTTGGTGAATTGACTTTGAAGGCAAACAGCTCAATACTTGAAATAAACTCATAACGTTGCAGCTCATTTTATAATGCTAAGAGTTTAAGTTGTGAAAAGCCGACTCATTTTCTGTTTCCATCAGTGTGCAGTGGAGATGTATATCCACAGATCTCAAAATCCATTTCTGAGATAAGCTCCCACTTAATCACAGTAATGGATCTGCTCTTTCCATCTGCAGAGCGGAGGATTGTTTCTGTGCCACCAGAAAGCTGGACGCAGCCTCCACAGAGGCCAAGTTCCTGCAGGATCTGGGCTTCAGGATGCTCAACTGCGGACGGACGGACCTGGTCAAGCAGGCTGTGAACCTGCTGGGGCCCGATGGCATCAACAGCATGAGCGAACAGGTCCGGCACTTAACACGCACTCCTACGTGCTTATACGGCATTAACATCACACACCTGCACAGGAATAGTGGAGAGCTAAACCCAGTGAATTTCTAACAAGTATTACCATCCCAGTTCACACACACGCTGAGCACAGGCTGCTCCCTATGAGTCATGCAATGTGCAAAATTCTTATTCTATGATACAACTTTGAACTGATACAACAAATTCACATCATGTATATGAAAATGTTCTTTCTGTCTGTGTACGAGGGTGTTTATAGGAATATGAATGCATTATTAGAATATGGGCAGCATCTGAATATTTGTATAATATTTGTCGTCCAGGCACAAACATCAACACCACTTCTTCTCAGAGTTAAAACTCAATCAAACTGAAACACTTAGACATCTTAACCTCCTCCTAAAAATCAGCTGAAACCAAACTTTACATTAGTATCAGGATCCCCAATGTCCATGAGGGTAAATCTATTTAGAAATCGTTAAAAGGCTCATTATAACCTCAGATCTTTGGTCGTAATACAGCTGCATCTAATGAATTAATTATCGATTAATCTGTGGATTAATTTCCTACCTAATCGATGAACCGGCGTGGTGTATGAAATGTGAGAAAGAATTGAAGAAACCCCCATTTCATTCATCAATCAGTCATCTAATTGCTTGTTTTGTGCAATCGGCAACTTCCCTGGCTGGCAAATGAAGCAAACGCAAAAACTGCAGTTACTCGAAATGGCCACTTGAGGCTGGATACAGAAGTGAGTTAATCCTCATAAAGCTTCATATTGAACTGCACAACAGAAATAACAGTCTGGTAAAAATAATGGTTTTGGTTTCTATAGATTCTATAGGTTAATTTATATATATCTCGCCTGTTTAAATTAAATTAAGGCTTAAAGTTGTACATAATAAATGGCCGCTTTGAGTGACAGGTGGATGCCGTCACAGGCGGTTGTTTTCAGTCAACAGGCTTCATTAAACCTGCCTCAGCTCCACCCACTGACCTTCACAGCAACTCCTCAGAAACCTATGGGTCAAATCAGACAACAACAACAACAACAATGAAGATAAATACAAATAATAAAACAGATAAGACATATTTTAGTCAGCCTTTTAGACTAGATTAGATTGTTTATTTGTGTGAGGTTCAAGTACAACCATGCTTTATCATTTATTTAATTTAGGTACATGCTTAAAATATGTTATTTTGTATTTGTGCAGCTACACGTATACATATGAGGAGTGTAGATGGCAATTTAAAACAAACAACAGAACACAGAAAATGAAGCAGTCTTGATGATATAAATCCAAATACAGGTATGAATACAGGTAGAGACTACACAGCTACTGTTTATCACAAAAAAAAGAGGAAGAAGGGAGCGATCTATTGTTCCATTTGTACCTGATACTGCAACACTTTTCCTGGACTGACCTGTGATGGGTTTGACCATCAGGTCGATAGCTCAGCCTTACTGCATTAAAGTGTTAATGTCATTTGGGATTTTCTACCTTCCCCAGTCAATGGAAATATTGGTTATTCCTTGCTCTGCTAAGTGGAAGCTAATAGTGCAATCAGATTTTCCGTGGTCAGAAAGCTGTGCCTGGTTAACTTCAATTAAGAAAACTCTTGGCAGAGCTCCACTCAGATACTCTAAAAAACCTACATTTTGGAAAACCTACAGTTTTCATGTCTTCCACAGCTCCTGGCGGTTTTATTCATAACCACATTCAGTCAGTTTATTTGACTGGAACGGACCTGAATTATTTTTCAGTATTTACAGGTCCTTACGAGTATAACAAATATTGACTGACAGGTTTCCTCCCCTCTCCTCTCATAAATAACAAGCCGAGGTGACACACAGGCTTTTATTCACTTGTAAAAACCAGTTAAACGGTGCAAGGGACTAGACAGCATTACAGGAGTAATAAAGTCAAAGCTGCGGCCTGTCATCACGGCTGAGAGGCATTTGAACTCATCACGATGATCACGTCTATCGCTCTTTAGCTGTCTGCTGATTAAGTAGACCAGTGTCCAGGAAATATTTGAGAATGAATCACCACAAAGGGATATCAGTCTTTAACATAAAGTGCTTGTTATGAGCGAGTCGTAAAAGGCCTCTGTTGAACATAATGGCCCAGATCAGACATATGATTGAAGTCTGCTTTATGGAAGCTCATCCAAAACACTTTTTAAAATGATCTTTTGCTTGAGTCTAGATAGTCGGATAAATGGGAAAAACTCGCCACCTGGTTTACAATAAAGTTCTTTTTGTTATTTTTCACTTAGATGCAGCTTCACCCCGCAGCTCGGAGCATAATGTGTGTGGGCGTGTCAGGCTCAAGAGAGCGCTCCGTGCATATGGTGGCGTGTGGAGATATAAGATGTTATGTTAGGAGTTTCACAGCCCACCTATGCTGTCGCTCTGGTTGAGAGGACATGGTTATTTTGAGGCAGCTATGATTATGTCCGGAAAATTAGAACCTGCAAGCAACTGCTGGAAATGTCTCTGATTGATGAGGAGGGAAATGGGCTCTGAGTCGTATGTTAGGTATGAATACTGGGTATATTTTAATACAACCTTTAGTCAGGGAGCTGATTAGCACATATGGCACTTCAGAGGTTCCTTATGACAACACAGCGATTTAAAGAACATTATGTAAAAAAAGACTTCCTATAGAACTAGAAAGCACAGCTGTTACAGAGCTCCTTAAAGAAGTGCTAATGGTCTCTTAAGGGCTTTGCTGATAGCAATGAAATCCACATTTTTCATGGTATAGTTAGGAGAAATGAGCAAAGAATCTGCCTTCACAGTTCAATTTCATGTGTGTTTGTTAGTTATAATAATGAATCAGCGTGCTCAAGTACACCACGAGTGAACTGTTGACATCTCAAAAACAGATCAGCAGCAAATGTACTACGAAAAGCACAGCACTCTGATCAAGTAATTTGTTAATGAACACACAAAAAGTGCACTGACAAAAACACTATTGTACATTTCTGCCTAAAAATGATATTAAATTTATATATAATGCCATATTTTGGTGATGCTATCCATCCATCTGCCAGCGTTGCCAGGTGTGAGATAATTATCATATTGGTAGAAAAATTTAGTCCTTTCTAGGATGCACAATCAATAGCTCTGGAGAACTTTATCTGTACAATAATTTCATTTGTTTTATATTTCTTTTATAATACTAAAATGATATGGGAGCTGATTGGTATCCAGCCTTGTTACTCTTCATATAATGACACATTGTATTATGGGAAACTAACCCTGGACTGGACATTTTATGCTATAAAGTTGCATAAAATGGTAATACACAAGTAGAAGAATTGGCATTACTTTAGTCTAGAATTGAGAGCAATTCCCTTTCAATCGCAGTTTTATGGCACTAACTGTCCTATTAAAATTGCCAAACTGTTGGCAAAAACAAAGGTTTTTTTTTTTTTTTACCATTTTCAAATAAGAAGAAGATTGCATTTGTGATTTACTGGAAACTCCTGAAAGAGTTCATCACCTTTCCTCTCAACAAAAGTACATTGTAGAAACCGTCCTCCTGCCTCCCTCCCACAGGGAATGACCCCTCTGATGTACGCCTGCGTCCGCGGTGATGAGGCCATGGTCCAGATGCTGCTCGACGCCGGAGCTGACATCAACAGCGAGGTCAGTGTTCACAAAACACCTTCAGTCTGTCAAAATGTCACATTGGACCACATTTTTTTTTTGTTTGTTTTTGTCCAAAATGTTCATTTACATTTGTTTGTGTGTATCAGTGAAAACGATGAACCCACGTTGTGTTGCTCTTTCCCCTATCTCTGTCTTCATTGTCTCACCTGCTGTCGGCATGCTCTCTGTTCTCCTGGCAGCTTATTACATGAAGTGCACTGATAAGCAATAAGCGAGGGTCGTTTCCACAGTAACAATCATAGTTTGTCTCTGCTCTGATAAAGAATAATAATCCACTGATAGTCCCAGAGTGCAGGCATCGTATTCTACAGCGCAGACATTCAGCAGCAGTTTGCTTTAGACTACATCAATAATGCATTACTGTTGTACAAGTGTGTGCACTTAGTGTAACTTGCTTCCACAGACTGTGCATGAAGCATGAACTTCACTGCACTTATTTATTAACAAAGAGAATTAAAAGTAACAGTGAAGCCTTGTTAAGAATCCTGATTTTGTCTCTGCAGTATGTGCTGTATGTGTGTGTGTGTGTGTGTGTGTGTGTGTGTGTGTGTGTGTGTGTGTGTGTGTGTGTGTATGTGTGTGTGTGTGTGTGTAGCTGCTTTAATCTGATCTGGAAATAAGAACATTCGAGAATAGAAATGCTTCATGGACTCTCCTCCACCACAGTGACCTCATTGTTGTGATTGCTCCATTGGTTTAGTGCCTGTACATAGTGCAGATGTGTTGACTCTCAAACAAAGCGCTACTTGTATAAATCATCTAAGAGTTCAAATTACAAGAAACATATTTTCTCTTGTATTTCTAAATGGAGTCTGGCCATGCAGATAGTTTTATGTGCTGAGGGTTTTGAGATCTACATTATCTAAATGGAGATCAAATCTGCTCTGCTCAAATCTCACTCTTTCCAAAACAATGTCCTGGTTTAACTAGATTGTTTTGTATATTTGTTTACGCATGTAGAAAAAAAACTAAAAGCAAATATAAATGTGAAATAGAACTGCTTAAAAATCCCCCAGGGGCTTGAAATAATAATAATAATAATAATAATAATAATAATAATAATAATAATAATAATAATAATAATAATAAACTTTATCTATATATCTATTTCTTAACAATGTTACAAAGCAACATGCAAGGCAGGTAAAATGAGAATCAGGCTAAAGGACACAATAGAGGAGGAAAAACAATAAAATTAAGATAAATAATAATAATAAACAAAAATGAAAATAGTATAAAGGAAATAAAGGTTACTTTTACTTCTTCAGGCCTCTAAAAATACTTCAAAATAAACAGCCTGAGAATCAAAAATCCTGTTTTGAACAACGTAAAAACTCATATCTGCTGGATATATACTTAAAGCATAACAGCAGATGCCATCAGAGTAGGTTTGATTTATAGTTCAGATTTCACTCATAGTACTACTATCTGCTACACCATCAGGCCATAAGCTGCTTTAATTACATTTACCACACTGATTGTGTTTCCATTCTTTCATTCCCCTTCAGATATAGAGTATGCCGTTACTTCGCCATCTCTCGTTACAGAATATCAGACTACTGTCATTGCAGTCATTGTTTTTATGTTCTTTTATTTACTGTGACACTGTGTTTGCAGTGGAGATGTCTGAGTCCTTTCTCAGCATGCCTCATGTTGTCTTCACTCTCTACAATCTCCACCGGTATCAGAAACTCATAGGCAGAAACACAAGCTGGCTGATGATAGTTTGTGTAGTCTCTCCGTGGTATCTCCACAGCCAGTGGTGTGTAGATAACGGAGTCATGAGATTTCTGCATCGTAAGGAGTCACAAGCCAAAACACAGAGGAACCTACTGACCTACATAATCCCCAGACGGTACTGTCAGCAACTGAAATAGTTCCTGTAAAAACCAGAGCTAGGGCTATGGGTTATGAAGCATTACTGTTACTCACCTCCATCATATTGACAGAAATCTCACAACCTCAACATATAAAACCAAAACTACCATATCTGCATGGTTAAATACACTGCTGGGGATGAGAGAAAACATGTCTTTTTGATTATAATTTGGGTGAACCGAGCCTTAAAGTAAAAACAAAAGCAAATCCCTGATTGAACGTTGCACTGTTTAAACCGTTTTGTTAAAACACTACTGTGGAGCCGTTATGTTTTATGTCACTGATGCCCTCTGCTTCTGCAGAAACTGCCTCTTATTATAAAGTGATTAATAATTCATCACTGCGAACACATAAACACTAACAGTCCCACTGTTGTTTAGCATCAGACCTCAAATGAAATGTGACATTACATTAAACGTCTGTTGGAAAGAGGCCTCCTCTAGGCGACATTTAGAAATAATTTCTATAATTTACTCTGTGATAAAGCCACTTTAGAAATCACAGAACAGCATCGGGCTGTATGGCTGTTTAATTTTACTCTGACGCTGCTTTGTTCATGAGTCAGCACCATCCGTCTTGCCAGTGTTTGTAGTCTTTGCCAATGTTGTGTTTTCTCTCTGGTTTCATTCCCCTTTGAAATGAAACACTATTTAAAGATGGAGCTATGGCAGATAGTACAAAGTGTGGTCAGAGAGCCATGCCCAGGCACATATAACATTCAGAGAGCGGATTCAGATGAGGGCTATAAGTCAAGCTGCGCAAGATTTTCTGTGAAACTCAAGAGGAAAATCTCCCTCTGCCATCCTGCCCTCCTTTGCTTACACTCCTCCTCCTGCATACTGCTTCTCGCTCCTCTCTCCTCCCCCATATCTCCCGCCCTGAGCTGTGAATGTTAATGGCTGTATATCTCTCTCCCTGAACTTCACCTATGACTTCCCAGGTGCCAAGCACAGTAAACAAGCACCCCTCAGTTTATCCTGAAACGCGCCAGGGGACGCCACTCACTTTCGCCGTGTTACACGGACACGTCCCTGTCGTGCAGGTAGTGACGTTTATGACCTGTAATCATTAACCTGTGGCCCTTGCCCTGACCTTTGCACCAAAATGAGGATATAATGATGATGATTATTATTATGGTGCATCATAATAATAACAATAATAATGCCTTTTGTCGTTTTTTTATTTCTCCTTCTTGATCCTGTGCAGTATTTATCTCAGTTATGCGGAGAGGACTTGGTCAAGGCAAACTCTCCAGATTAAGTTTGTTTTTAATAATGTATGCTCTTAAGATGTGTAGATGAGTCACCCAGCCCCCTGGTTTTCACCACAACTGAATCTAAGGATGCTACAACAGCAGGGAGAAAACTCCAGAGGCAAACTAAACAGAGCAGAGCTCAGCCAGGCTGATACACAGCCTCAGGGATGCCAAATTTCAGTGTTTTGTTCATTTCTGTCCATTTTATAATATATAATACAGTCTATTGCAGTAGTTATTATATGAGCTGACACTGGCTGAAAGCCTGATGAACAGCGTCGCCCTCAGGATTTTTTCAATTATTAATCTGCACCACCGCAATCAGATGTTTTTTTTTTTTTTGGGATAGAAGGGGAAGAACACATTTTGAATCTTCCTTTCTCAGCTCAGGCAAGTCAACACCAACAATAAGCCCACCAGATAGAACATAATGAGGGAGCGTAGCTAGGAGTGTGTTCAGTGTCCAGAGCTCGGACAATCTGTAAATGAGGTGGTTTAGGTTTCCAACAGTTGAGGCTTCTCCTCTTGCCAAGCCTGAATGTAACACACCATCTCTCCCTCGCCTGTTTTCTTCCTCCCCACTCTCCCTCCTGGTTTGTTTCCCCCTCTCTCCCTCCCTCTCTCTCTTTCCCCTCTCCGCCTCGCCCTCCCTCCCCGCCACAGTTGCTGCTGGATAATAGAGCGAATGTGGAGGGCGCCCTGCAGGATGGGGCGGAGAACTACACAGAGACCCCGCTTCAGCTGGCCGCTGCTGCAGGTAATATCATACAAGCGGCAGAGATGTGGATTCTTCACGTTTCAGATTCCAGAGATTAGTCATGACATGCTTGATTCGGAGCTCACCAGAAGGCATTCTCACTCTGCTTTAATCATCTAATTAATTTATCACTTTCAATTACTATCTGAGAGTGAAGAATGAATTGAATTTTAAATGCTGCTCCTCATGATTGGGTTGCTGAGTAGCTGTGCAGCCACATACGAAAGAATCTGCAGCAGATATTTTTGATCTAATCAAAATCAGATTTTAACTGACTGGAATTATCTGTCAAAACAGAACCATATTTGCATTTAAAGTAATAGTTTGGGAAGCGTATTTGCATATTTCTTTGACGAGATGAGAAGATGAGAAGATTGATACCACACTCATATCTGTTGAATATGCAGCTGCAGCCAGAAGACAGCTAGCATAGCTTAGCATAAAGAGTGGAAACAGAGTGGAACAGCTAGCCTGGCTTTGGTCGAAGGTTATAAAAAGCTCTAAAGCTCACTGATCAACACTTTTTAAACACACGCTACAGTGTTTACAGTGCACAAACTAAAGAAGTATTGTTTACATCGTGAGGTTGCCAGGCAACCAGTGGAAACTCAAGGAAGTCACTGCACCCAGACAAGAAATAAACCCACACTTAAACTGTTTTTTTCTTGTTTTTATACTTCTACCACTTAAATTAACAACATATAACATGTTAATTAGTGAGCTCTAGAAGTACTGGTATGTACTTATGGACTAAGCCAGGCTAGCTGTTTTCAAGTCTCCTTAACTAAGTCTGTTCCTTTAAATACATCACATATTTGCCCAATGATTGACCGTGATCTCTTCACTGCTACTTTTTATTTAATCATAATGAAAGTTTCTTTTAAACATAAATCAAAGTTAACTCAAATCTCACAAGTTGGCATACAGCAGTAAATCTTTGTGTTACATCGAGTGACCCTAGGAAGGTGTAGGCAGCCACGTTGCCATGGTAACAAGTGATTAAAACACACAGCCCTGGATAATGAACACTATTAACATCCCACTCATTAAATAATAAATAATGTAGATGAAATAAAGACCACAATCCCAGAGCTAATTTTATTAATGAATAGCAATGAGTGAGAGACTTTCGAGGGACAGAATAGTTCCTGCCTGTTTTACTTTAATGTCACTTAACTTAACTCGAATATTAAAGCTGAGATAAGCAATGCAAGTATCCTGAAATTCACGTCACACTCCAACTGATCTCAAATGAGCTGTGTCTTGACTGTGTCAGATCAGATCAGTATTGAATGGTTTAAATCACCTTTAAACTGGTACCTACGGTAGTTTCTGCTCTTCAAATGCTTGGCAGAGTGCATCGGGGATTAGTTATGATTCGTTTTGTGTTCAACTGAGCAGATCTCACTCCTGCAGTCACTCGATTTCATTCAGAGTCACCATGTGGAATTCAGGGAGTGCGATAAGGTTTCTTGATGATTTATGTTTTGTTGCTGTACACCCAGGGATGCTGGAAGTCGGTCACAGTCGGGGGTGCTGAGTATAATAATGTCATACTAAATGCAGCACAGCATGCATGGTTTTTTTCCCATTAATTTGAATGACCACGAAAATGTATATTTAATAGTTATTAACAACATTTTACACGATGCCTTACACAACAAGAGACAGCAAACTTGAACGTACTGTTTGTGAACGCGGCCACAGCAGCAGCACAGGCAGGAACTGAATGTATGAGAACTGCAAGGAGAGGAAGAGGGAGTGAGGCAGTACATGACCCATAACCAGTTTATCATACTTTATATGTTATTATACTTCATAATAATGCAGGCCAGTGAGGATACAGCTACTTCATACCGGAGACGAGCGCATACGTGGATCTACCGATGCACATTCATCTCACACAAATGCCCTATAAGGCTACATTCACACATACAGGCAGCTCATATATGACTCAGATTTGTTCATGACAATGTGAACGGCAGAAATCACATGGAATCTGATCTTTTCACTTCTGATTTGGGCCAAATGAGATAAAGGTAATATTTTTTGCAACTTCAGTGTGAACAATTCTATCAGAAGTCATGTGATACGTCACTCTAGATCGACACTTCAGGACCATGACCTGTTCACACTGGAATCTGATGTTAGCCACATCTGATATGAGCAATAAATCAGACCTGAGCGCTAAGGCTTGCAGTGTGAACGCAGTGTCAGTGTCACTGTACAGAAGGCAGTAATTGCAGTAACCTTAAGGACAAGGTTGAACGCTCTGGGTCTGTCTGACAGGATGATCAGAGCCCCGATGGCTTTTGCTACTTCAGTGATTCCTTGGGATACTTGAAATGACACTCTATACTGCCTAAAACACCAATGTGTATGACAGAAAAGTTCAGATATACCAGTGTAATACACATGTGAATCCCAGTAAAACAGGGAGAAAGTTAGATGCATAAAGTAACATTAAATGGAATATGGAATATGTAATAGTCAAAAATGTATTTATTTACGTTCCACCACTGATCAACATATATTGGTTGCAAAGCATCAAATGTAAGCTGTATTTTTGGTATTCATCTGCTTCATGTATCACACTGTTTAGGTAACTTTGAGTTGGTGAGTTTGCTTTTGGAAAGAGGGGCCGACCCCATGATCGGGACCATGTGTCGAAACGGCATCTCGTCCGCCCCGCTCGGAGACATGAACTCATACAGCCTGGCAGCAGCACACGGCCACAGGTAATACAGGCAATCACACACACAGGGACCGATACACAAGTTCCAGCCAGCCAGAGATATATCCATTACCACCATATTGATCCATTTACACACTCTGCCCTGGTCCAGCTGCCTCTCACAAAATCCTGCAGCACACGAGAGGCAGATATCTCGGCTTCGCTGTCAGACAGCGTGTGACGATAAGCGCCGCAGTCTATTCAGCAGCACTCATTTGACATCATTTCCCTGCAGCTGAGTAAGATAAAGCCCATTAGCATTCAGCAACAGTGAGAGCTGTCAGGAAGTGGAGTGGCAAGCCAACAACACAATGCAGCATTATTAAGACAATCAATTATAGTATGTTGATCATGCTGCAGCGTGTCGTGAGCTTGCTCAAACTGCATTAGGATTGGTTTGTGAGATTGTGGGCTGTAAAAGCTCGCTTTTCTTCGGCGGTGCTGAGTAACAATTATCTGTACGAGGAATGTAAAGGTCAAAAAATAGCCGAACGCTGTTACCTTGTTGGAATTTCTCTCTTATACCTAGCCACACTTACACCTAGTTTTGTTTTTTTTAACTGTAATAACCTTGCAGCGCACAGAGTGAGGTCCATAAAGAAATGATTCTCAGAATTGTTTGTAGAGCTCGACTTCCCTGCACAGAGCCTTGGCCTTTTGCGATGAATGGAAACGCAGACTGCAAGCCAGGCCTTCAGTGCTGGATCTCATCAGATTAATGCCCATGGTTGAGTAAGGAATGAGATATCTTTGGGTGTCTGCATACTTTTGGCCATGATGTGCAGATCCATGGCACAGAAAATGCTGTGGTAATCAGCTCACTCACTGATCAAACCCATGGGACTGTTACTGATGATCAAACTTTATTTTATAAACGGCTTCAAAGTGAGCCTCCCACTAACTTGACACCGGTGATCAAACAATCTCAAAAACAGGATATGATGTTATGTTGGTCTAAATGAGCCCCTCCCCACTAAAGCAGATGGTGCAGTGATGCATCCTCGGGCCGTGATCACACTGTATACGTTACGTGTTGAAGTCCATTCTTCTCAATAGAAGAGGGCATCTGTTCCTGCTGCATCATTCTGTTGCAGGAACAGTACGATGCAATGTTGCACGCAGCGCTGATGAATCTGCAGACTAAAGCACATGTTGTTTTACATCTTTTTTCTCTTTGTTTTTTTCTCTTTTTCAGTTCCAGCTTCATATATTTTGACTGTACACAGCAGTGATAAAGGTTCAGAGTACGCAATCATGCTTAATTAAGTACTTGAGAATATTTTGAATGTCACCAGAGCTGGATAGAGAGCTGGATGAGCTTAATGTGGAGTTAACACAGTACGTTTATGCCTAATTTAGAAACATTTTCCAGTTTATAATCACCCATTTTACAACTTCTCTTCCTACTGTTTGACCCCAGGCCATGCTAGTTGTTTTGTAGTTTTCTCACCCCTTCTCCAAAGCTTGATTGGCTTTTTTACCACATGCGATGACTCTAAAGGTCCAGTAGGTAACATTTAGGATCTATTGTCAGGGATGGAATACAGTATGCTTGGGTATGTTTTCATTAGTGTATAATCACCTGAAAATAAGAATTATTGTGTTTTTGTTACCTTAGATTGAGCTATTTTTAAATACAGAAGCCGCAGGTCGCCTCCCACGGAGTCCACCACTCTGCGCTCCTTTAATCTCTGTCTGGGTTTTATCTTCTATCTCTTTCTCTCTAGGAATGTATTTCGGAAGCTTCTCGCCCAGTCAGAGAAGGAAAAGGGGGATGTGCTATCCCTGGAGGAGATCCTTGCCGAGGGTTCGGAGCCCGGGGAGAAGAGGTTGGCACCGCAGGCCAACGGTGGAGGGACCCTGCGAACAGGAAAGGCCAGACTGAGGGCCCTGAGAGAGGCCATGTACCATAGCGCAGAGCACGGCCATGTGGACATCACCATAGACATCCGCAGCTTAGGTCAGATTTACTAATACATGCTTCACTGGCACACATGCCTCGCTCTCTGGTGCTTCCAGCTGTCCTGGAGATGTGCTCATGCTGTGCCTGTCCTGTCCCGTCCTGTACACACTGTTAGCAATCACCGCTACTCATCCAACCATGAAAAAGTTGCACAAGTTGGACTTTTTATATCCGAGGCGATAATAGCTTGGGTCAAAGGTGTGAACATGATAATGAAAAAACTCTCCTCAAGCAGTGCTTCTGTACACGTGGCAATCATCAGCTTTCACCCCAACATTGTCCAGTTCATAGGGTGAACTAATGTGGCTGTTGATCAGGATTTGATAAGGATTAATTGACTAATTTATTTTAAAGGAGAACAGTCTCCCCACAAGTGCCATTTAGGAGCTAATTCTGGAACATTTGGATGCATCCTCAGCAGATGGAGTTTGCCCAGTTGTTTTGGTATTGTAGATATTAAAGCTGCAGTAAATCATTTTTATAAAAATAACTTCTTGTCATATTTGCTGAACCTTTCTCTATATCCTGACAGAAGTACACGAGACAGATAACCTGTGAAAAAAATGTGGTTCCTCTGGCTTGTCCTAGTGCTCCTAATGGGATTTGCAAGAATCTACCGTGCCTGAACGAAAAGAACCAATCAGAGCCAAGAAAGATAGCCGATTGTCGAGTCTCATTCCCATTTTGGTCCCTGGGAATGAGATTCAACAATCACCTTCTTCAATCCACCAACACAAAGCACAGATGATGTATCTCATGTACTACTGTCCAAAATATAGTGACAGTTTCAACAAATACGATCCAAAAATGTATGTTTATAAAAGTCAACTACTGCAGCTTTAAAGGTCCAGTGTGTAAGATTTAGGAGGATCTATTGGCAGAAGTGGAGTATAATATTCATAGATATGTTTAAATTTAGAATTGTTGTGTTTTCTCCGTACTACTCCGTTTACTCAGTTGGTTACAATCTAGAACTTCACCACTAGATGCCACTAAGATGCCTACACACTGGTCCTTTACATTTTTGTTTGACATTTTGAAAAATACTCTTATTCACTTTCTTGGCGAGATTAATAACGCACACGGCTGTACAGTAAAAATGAAGCTATAGCCAGTAGACAGTAAAGTTAGCTTATCACACAGACACAACAGGGGAAAACAGCTTCTCCTGGCTGTATCCAACAGATATGAGAGTATTTCCCAAAATGTTGAAATATTCCTTTTAAGAATTTCTTGTTGGCATAAAAACAGAAGGTGACAGTTCATTCTAGACCTTGGACACATTAGTTGACCCCAAACCAATCTCACCGAGGAAGATTATGTGAGACACTCCTATTCAGCTACTAAATAGACCTTGTGGTGAGATTTTTTTGTGAACTGATGTTTCCAAGGTCAAGAATCAACGAGATATTAGATTATAGGGTGTCAAAAATTGTCCATCACAAGTTCCCAGAGCTCAAGGTAATATAAACTGCTTGTTTAGTCTCTAAAACCCCCAAATAACAGATTTGTGATTATATGAAACATAAAAAAGCAGCAAATACTAAAATTTTGGCACTTTTGTTTGATAAATGACTTCAACAATAAAACACTTATCAAAATTGGTAAATTTTCCTCTCTATTAACCAACTTAGCATTGCAGCAGAGCTGCTGATACACAAAGCCTCCACTGTCATGTCATGATTTATGTTAATTTCATATGCTCGTCATTCAGTGCTCATCATATTGTTGCAGAACATTACAGCCATTTTTTAACGTGACATTCTTTAATTATATTCAAGTGCCGCCTTTATATTCCCGCCGGAGCCTCCAACTTTCTTCTAATCAAACACTCACCATGCAATCGCCCTTCAACTCACGCTAACACCACAAAGTGATCGAAACATGGTCGGTTCTGTCGCCCTTGAAACCGCTTTGCTGTGTGTATTCACTCTTCGTGTGGTGTTACTCCCAGGCGTTCCCTGGACGCTGCACACCTGGCTCGAGTCCCTGCGTACCTGCTTCATCCAGCACCGCCGGCCGCTGATCCAGGGCCTGCTCAAAGACTTTTGCTGCATCCAGGAGGACGAGTACACAGAGGAGCTCATCACGCACGGCCTGCCGCTCATGTTCCAGATCCTCCGAGCCAGCAAGGTCACCGGGGCTTTCTTTCATGTGCATGTAAACAAAATGCTTGTTAGGGAAACATCAGACAAAGTAAGGCTGGTTTGCTGGGGAATACAAACTGTCCTGTGCTCATGTGCTAGGGTGACATTAACACTTGCATTTGCATATATTTAGTTGCACTCCAAACCATATTATCATACATTTGCATAAGATTTTGTCCCGGATAGCGCATAGAAACAGAGGCCAGAAAACTCTAATCTGTATAAAGTTTCTGTCCTCACTTGTGCTGGTGTCTGTTTGCAGAATGAGGTGATAAGTCAGCAGCTGTCAGTCATTTTCACCCAGTGCTACGGGCCCTTCCCCATCCCTAAGCTGACAGAGATCAAGAAGAAACAGACCTCGCGCTTAGGTAAGAGAGCGAGTTAAAAATAGTGACTCCTCCTCAACATTTTCTTGTACTTCCTGCATTAAATGAAGCTGGGTGACACAGGGAGTGACAGCAGGGTTAAAGCCAAGAGATTCTTGTTTTTTTTGGGTGGGGATTTGTCTCTAACTTCGCTGGGGTCACAAAGCGGTGCTTAATACTTGAAAATTAGCTCCTTTTTTCCCTACCTTTTCAGTTCATAAAGTCTCTATATGCAACACTTTCTCTTCTTTCTTGTTGTCCAACAAATAGTAAAGCTTTTATGAGCTGATAGTCATCTTTATTGCTTTTGTAATACATAATTTGGTGTCTCAGAATGACAAAAAGGCAAATATATACTGATCTGAATGTCACAGATTATTACTTCAAACTAATTATGTATCAACAGATCACAAAGCAACAATTTCTTTTTGACATTTGAGAAATAATACAAAGTACATTTTAATGACAAAACTGCTTTTGGGATAAGCTGTCCAGATGATCATCAAATCAGGCTGCTAAG
The DNA here is from genome assembly GCF_905237075.1 of Dicentrarchus labrax. Classification (NCBI taxonomy): domain Eukaryota; kingdom Metazoa; phylum Chordata; class Actinopteri; family Moronidae; genus Dicentrarchus; species Dicentrarchus labrax. Next base: position 18,011,344 of record NW_026136724.1, on the reverse strand, counting down.
GGAGGGAGTAAGTGGGTTAGAAAAGGAGTCCTGTATTTCTTCGACTCTTAAAAAGTATTCGGTTTCCTAAAAAAAAAGGTAAAAAGTCTTAAATCCCTTGCCTGTCGTAGGGAGTGATGTTATAAAATGTTTTTGTATGCATTTGCAGGCTGTCTGGAGATGTTCCACATTTATAAACCAAAAGTCAGATTTGTGTGAGAGTGGATTGTGCTGCAGGAGGCTTTTTAATCCTTTTTACTGGAGTTTTAGTCAGAGCCACCTGACCTGCAGCAAACACAGCAGCTAGCAAGCTCATCATCTTATAATGGAAGACTGAACTGAAATTCATAAATCATTCATTTTCTGACGCTTATCTGGGTCCAGGTTGCATTAATTAACATAGAAAACATCGAATATTTCCTTATTTGGGGTAATAATAATACATAATAGTCATTTTCACCTTCATCAGAGTCCAGATTGTAGCAAACCACTTCTATACTTATCAACATAATATGTGGTTTTAATAAGGTCCAAAGAACAGAATAAAATACTTAAAAGTTCAAAACACAAATTTGACTTGACTTTATTTAAACATCACTTTATCATAATGATGTTTTGCCAGAAGATTTTTGCATTCACATGTCTGTAATGATGTGATTTATCAGTCGGATCTAGAATTAAAAGCTTCTTTGAAGTTGGGGAAGTCACAGATTTCCTCATTTCCATTTTTATTCTTGATGTTTCTTATAATTAGAGCAGGAGGAGGCACTGAAACACTGTGCTGCAGCACCACCTAGTGTCTAACCCGAATAACATGACAAATGGTTTGTTATTTTGTGTGTGAACATAATTAATGCTTTAAAAACCTTTGACAACTAATTAATTTATCAGGATGTTGGAGGATATATTTAAGGCAAAGCTCAAAGGACCAGATATCAAATTCAGCTGCTTTTTTAGAATACTAATGAAATGGGAATTGTTGTATTTTGATAATGCTGCACTGATAGCTGAGTGATGGATTGCCCTCTGAGTAATTAATGACCTCGTTAGTTTAATCTTCTGCTGTTCGCTGTTCTGCATCCGTAGTTTAGGAGACTTGAGTAGTGAGGCTTACTGGATCTTATTGTCATCTTCTTCTTTCTTTCAGACCCCCACTTCCTGAACAACAAGGACATGTCTGATGTTACTTTCCTGGTGGAGGGGAAACCGTTTTATGCACACAAAGTTTTGCTGTTTACAGCTTCGCCCAGGTAAAGGAGAACTCTGCTGTTTATTGATTTTTTATTCTTTCCTATTCAGTTAACATACCAATGATCTCTTCTGTTTTATGCAGGTTCAAGTCACTGCTCCAGAACCGACCGGCAGCAGAGAACACCTGTATTGAAATCAGCCACGTCAAGTACAATATTTTCCATGTAAGATCACTTTTGCTTTCCAATAACAACCTAACCCCCCCCCGTCAGTATGTTGTGCTTCTGTTTTAAAATGCAAATCAAATGTCGGCAACTAACAATTAGAGCCTGGCCAGATTTTTGAGCTGTTACAATAAGTGACAATAACAGAAATGTGTAATATTGCAAGCCCTATGCTTTAATTATCAGCTGACACATATGCAGATAATGATTTATCTGTGATAAGCTACTATTACCTGATATATCGGTCTGGGCAGGTCTATCAATCAAGCTCTAACAAGTGTTTTTATTATAAATGAATGTTTTAATTATATTTAATTAATAGTTTAGGCAGTAAAATGTCTAGAGCTAAGGTGACGTTTCTAATTAATGATTAGTCTTGTCTCTTACTATTTTATTAATTGAGTCAGTATTTAAACATGGGGCTCCTATGAGACATTTATCTTCTTATTTGTCAATACTACAGAGGGGTTCTGGTTTGTATTTTTTCATTTTAGATATACATGTTCTCTGGAATGTAGGGTCAAGCCAAATTTCCTGCACATGGTTTGATGAGTCCGAAAAACTCCCCCAAAAAGCCCCTAAAACAGGCAAAAAAAAACCCAAAACCACCTGAGATGGAAATAAGAATAGTAAACTTACAATATGGATACACTATGGGAATGAAGCTATAGATTGAACCCTGTTCTGCTCCGTGTTTCAGCTGGTCATGCAGTATCTGTACTGTGGAGGCACTGAGTCTTTGCACATACGCAACACTGAAGTTATGGAGGTAAGTGAGACTTAACCAAAGCCTGCTGAGCGACAACGCAAGTATTAGCATTTCTAATCCCAAGTCCTGTGCCTCATTCTGTGTGGCTGTACTGTTCCCTGCAGCTCCTCTCTGCAGCCAAATTCTTCCAACTAGAGGCCCTTCAGAGACACTGTGAGATCATCTGCTCCAAGAACATCACCACGGAAACCTGCGTGGACCTCTACAAACACGCCAAGGTGGGACGCTGATAAAAGACGGATGAAATGTTGCTGTTAAGATGACAAAAATGTAAATGTATGGTTCACTCACAACGCATTTACCCTCATCCGCAGCAGGCAGTCTATTTTTCAGCAAGAAAGCAATAGAAACACGCTGTACACTACCAACACATCACCACACGGCAGACAGACAATGTTAGTGAGTAGCTGGTGAACACAGAACCAGCTCAACTATAAAGCCCTTTTTCCAGGGGAATCTTGACAAAAAAACACAGAAAGCAGCTGAAAAAGTTGGTACTGACAAGTTAACTTAATTATTCACATAGTTCCTGAATCCTTGCAAACTTTTAGCCACACTAGCAGCCTGGTTCTAGAGGCGGCAAAGTCTTGGTTGATCCAACACTTTGGTCCAGACTGAAATATCTCAACAACTGTTAGATAAGTAAGTGCTTATCAAACTGGGGTCCAGGGACCAACAGGGGTCCTTGAATGGGTTGTAGGTTGAATAGAATATTTTAACTTCCATCACATTTTTTGGAAGTTGGAACAAGAAGGGGAGAAATAAGGTTGGTTGTTTTTGATTTATTATAATTTATAGTGATGCCAGTTGATCATTGGTTGACTACGAAGTTTATTATCTTCAAACATTAACAAAAAATACTTTATAAGACAAAGTCTCTGTGGTCTAATGTACATCTATTGTGGGAGATGACTAAAAATAACACAGCACTTACTGTAATCAGTTGGACTAGGAATGCCTAATTTTTCTTCTAAATATAATTTGAAAAATGCTGCAATAACCTAAAAACAATCTAGTGCAATACCGATGTCATCATCACTCTTCCGAATAGTTAAATCTCTCTGCCGCTGTATCTCCATCTTCTTCTTCCAATGTAGTTCCTTGGTGCCTCAGAGCTTACGGCTTTCATCGAGGGCTATTTCCTGAAGAACATGGTGCTGCTGATTGAACTCGACAGCTTCAAGCAGCTGCTGTACGAACCTCCTGCCCCCGAGAGCCCCGCCTCCAGCCCCGGCATCTGCTCCGACATCCTCCTCGACCTGGAGAAAACTCTGGCCATACGCATCCGCTCCATCCACCTCTCCACCTCCAAGGGCTCCGTGGTGTGACGTCGTCCTCTCCAAAAAAAACCTTCCGATCCAGGCACAGCATCCATGTAACACCACTTTTAACGCCCTGCTATACAGCCCCGTCCACCTGCCCTGGCCCCCACTGCTGTCAGATGGGGCTGTGGGATGTTTTTTATGTCAGGGATTCCCTTTAATTCTGCCTGTTGCAGCCCCCTTTGAGAGTTAACGCTGGCATACGTGACAAAATCAGAGAGAGAACTTTCTCGCCTTGTTGGAGGCTTGAACTCTGTTGTCCTAATAACTCCCACAGATCACTTCACATCCCTACTATAAAAAAAAACTGTAACAAAAACAGAACTGACTTGATCCAGTTGAGCAGTATCACTTAGACCTAATCGTGATTATGAAACTTACTGTATTTCATATAAGAAACATGCATGAAATACATTCTGTACACCTTTTTTCGCTTAAAAAGGTAGAGTAGAATTTTAACTCAATAAAAGCAGCTTTCTCATCATCTCTGATATGAGACTTTGGTTTACAAACATCACTTTATGGAAGTGGATGCCATTGCAGTATAAAGTTTGACAAATGCCAAAATATAATCCTACTATACAACCAATAAAAAGTGACTAGTAGCAATGCCGGGAGACGGACTTTAGCTGGACTCGTTCAAACTTATTTACATTTAATTCCTGTCAGTTGTATGTTGGATACGTTTCACTGTGTTATATCTACTGTGTGCAGAGGCCAAACTGATCACAGGAACTTCCACCGTGGCCGACACTGCAGCGCTGATTAAACTAAAGACTGCCCACTCAGTGAAATCTATGCTGACGTATGCTTGAAACATGGATGTCCAACTGGGAAATTAACTCCACGAACACTGTCGACTTTTTTTGCATGACACCTACTCAACTGAGCTGCCCTGATATTGCTTTTTATGCAGAGCTTACTTCATGGACCACTTTCGCAAAGGGGAAGTAAGGGAAAACGCTGCTTATTAACTTTCTATCCACTGCAAAACTGACCGAGCTTGGGTTTGGAGATGGATTTTGATTGGCAGGGACTTTCTCTTTAAAAGCAAAGTGTAAATACGTCCTTAAAGTCATCGTGCTGGTCGTTCTTCTTCTTTTTTTTTTAAAAACTGATGTACAGTATTCTCCTACACTCGCTTGGCTGATGACACCAGTCTCATTGAATGTGCTCCCTGTTTGTTCCTGCTGTATGTGTCTGTTTATGCAGAGTTGCATGTTTAATCTGTTTGTTTGAATCCTCCGTTTCGCTTTAGGTGTGCTTTCTGTGTAGATCGGTAGGGCTGAGTAGGGTGTTGATCGTTCCAGTTAAAGTGCAATCAGAGGATGTTCCCTTCAGTTGTTTTGTTGTTTCTGATACATTCCAAATGATCAGGTTTAGATCACGAGATGCATTTTAAAGTCACTTTTTGTGTTAGGCTTCACCTCAGCAGAGAATTTCTCAAAAACATCAATTATGTGACAGAAAAGGTTGAATTCCCACAGTTCCTCAAGAGTTTAATAGAGACACAACATTGTTACAGGACTCACAAAGTATGTTTTTATGCACATTTTCAATTTGAAACAACAAGTCAGAATATTGCAAAAAATAAGTTTTTATGGTTGCAAGAGGTGGAAAAGTTGGCCCATAACAATTAATAAAAGAAAAATGGAAACACGTGACTTAAACGTCCACTGAGGCTGCAACTGAAGAGACACAAAATGGTGGCAGATGAATACATCAGATCTCAAGTTAATACATGAAACGAACATAAAAGCCATATTTCCATCATGTTTTATGCTTTCATTTTCATTCATTTGAGGTTTCTCATTGCACCTCTTATTCTCCAAATATATATTATTCTACATATATAAGCTATAATGGCACCTAATTGGAGAATTAGTGCCACCAAATGTTTATCTCCTTATATATTAACATAAGAGTAGACATAGAAAGAAATGTGGGCTGAATTTGAAAGGAAACTACAGTAGGAGCACTTTTACAGCTTGAAAACGCACTAAGCTCCTCTGGTTGGAGCAACAGTACAAAAGATTAACAACTATGTTAGAAAATATCTGTTTTGTTTGATAAAAATTAGAAGGTACCTAAAAACTTTAAGGTAGACATCAACTACGACTCCCAAGGTTCCCTCTGGCAATAAACATCCAATCACAGGGCATAAAACTCTGTTAGAGTCTGCCACTTTCAATGAATGGAAGCTGGGAAAATGGGAAAACTCTCTTCGTCATTGCAGTATTGGCTGAGGCTCATGGGTAGTATAGTAGTTAGATGTATGTATGTCAGAAACAAAGTTGAAATAATTTAATCTGGTGGCCGTAAATAAACATAAACATAAACATATACAATCATTATGTTATCTGGGAGAGTCGTGTGTTTCTGTGGCACATTGTGGAGATTGTTTAAAGAACCCTAACCCTAACCCTACAGAAAGAGGAAAAACATTTATCAAATTCACAATGTGAAACAACACTTCTTTATACTAAAGTCAAAAAAGGAGGACTAAATCTCAAACACCTGAAACAAAGACCGTATGGTATGTCCAATGGATAGAAAATGGAAGGGAATTAAAATTTTTAAAATAAAAGATTAAATGAGTGGATTTTTATTGAAAAAAAGGTTCAAAAATGGGGTTTTGGAGGCAAGTTTCATTTGTATTCTACGTATTTTGACAAGTAAGTTTGTCACATTGTGGTGTTTATATCAATTATTGTTGTGCTTATTGTCTCAGGTGATTTGCTTTTTCAATCATAGCCTGCAGCTTTAGTATAAAGATGTGCTGTTTCATATTGTTAGCTGATGCATTATGAAGACCAGAATGCTGTGTCTCTAATTAACTCAAGGCCTGCAGAAATTCAACCTTTTGTTCCACATGATTGCATTTTCCTACACACCTGCCCACCAGGTGTGCATTAGATAATACTGATCAATTCTAAAAGGACCAAATGCTTAACCAGACACCCGTTATTCAGCAGCAGCCGCAGGGTATCAGCCCCGTCGTTTAAATGAGGCACGCTTGCTCAAAAATGGTAAAAAAACAAACAAACTAAATGCAGTTGAATAATATTTGAATAAAACCCAGTTGACTTTTCCATGAAGAGCTCTAACTCACACAATCAATTTAAGAGGGAAATCATAGGACCTACAGTAGATTTTATGAATGTAACAATGCAACACAAGTTGAATATATACAAGTTGTGCAATGTTGTCCAGCAACAAACCAAAAAAAAAAGATGCTTCCCTCTGTTTCCAATAGATTACAATGCAAAATGTCCTCATACTTTGTGATGTTGTTTCTACATAAACTCCGACTGTACCTTCAGATATGAGACAAATGTTATGACATGAACTATTGTAGCACACTCAAAATTACTTAAATATTTGTTTTGGGCCAAAAGAAAACATTTTAAGAGAAACATATAGACATATAAGAGTTGGTTTTAAGTTCTGTAAATAGTTACAGAAAATGAAATATAGATATTATCCTACGACTTTATTTTCTTACCTACCTACATAGCACTATATATTTTATTTTACATTCCACAGCTATTTTGTTTTACAAAAGTGAAAAAGATTATATAAAAAGATACTTTAAAGTTTTAAAATTAAGCAATATTTCCATAAGACCGTATTACTCTGAGTAGTACAATGAATAATATGCTACAGGATATAGAGCTACAATGTGAAATTGAAAGACACATAACATAGTGACTGAAAAAGCCTGAATATACTATTTCTGCTTATATTTTTGTGACATCCCATAGTGTATTTTCTTTTAAGTGTATTTCATTCATTTTAAAAAATATATTTCTAACGTATAGGCTGCCAGTCTGTTGATTTTACCCAAATTTATTTAGACTAACTCTGGTTGAAATAATCCATTACCATCCTTTATATTGAATCATTACACGTGCCCACGTTTGAATTGAAACTCGCTATTTAAAAAGTGAAATGTAACTTAAAGATGCAAACCGTTTTGTCTCGATAGAGGTAAAAAGGTTCATAATGATGTCAAGCACTTTTCGTGCCAGTGTTACTGTAGCCTCACACACACACACACTCAAAAGCATTAGTATAACAGTGAGCTTAAGTTCAAGTCTTATTGTGATCCAACAGCAGCTGAATACAGCTTTAGAATAAGAGAATAAGCCAACAGACTTTAATAATGCTTATCTCTGTTATTTTAGTCTTAATGTTACCTTTAGCAGAAGACTAACTTTAGCTTGCCCCTGTACTGGCGTTTTTGATTCGAAACTGGGTCAAAGCCGTAGAGTAAATGTCAGATCGCATGGCTCTTCTTGTTTAATGTTGTTGAGAATGTGCTTTGTACACCAGCTTTTTGTCTAACAAGACTCTTCCTCTTAATTTGTCTGAGCATTTATTTGCCTGCGTATTTGTTCCTGGTAATAAACAACATTTCTCCTAGACGCAGTGGAAACATGCATGGGATATTCACTAGATTTCAAAATCCACAGGAAGGGGTGGGGCGGCGGGGGGAGACGAACTTTTTGCTATGATTTTTTTCCTTTGATGAGAACATGTATATTGTACAAAATATATATATGAAATATAAATTATACATGGTGTGAGAAGCAGGGATGTGGTGGAGTATAACAACAAACAGGAATGTTACACTCGTGCTACAGTTTCTGTGGTTCCATGACATGCTTTTGTGGACAGCTAATAAACGACCAGAGTTTAAACCGTGTGGGGTTTTTTATTTATTTTTTTTACATTTTTAGTGACGTAGCTCTAAAAATGTTCACTTTTCCAGTCTAATATCTCTGATACCAAAAGTTCCTATACCAATACTTTGGTTTATGTCTTCAAAATGAATGCCATTCCCATCTTTGCCTTTGTGTTTACTGCTATACTTTGTGCTCACGCAACCTGGAAAATCTGGAAATGAAACCACCTGGAAATTGATTAAAATGACCAAATATCCTGGAATTAATCTATGTTCTCCTGGAAATGGTGCACTGTGTTGTTAAGTATACGTGCAATGAAAACTTTAACTTTCTAGGAGATTTATTTTCTGTAAAATAAAATAAATTCTTCTTCGATTTGTGACTTATGGGCTGTGGCCAAATTAATGTAGTCAATATTTGACCGTTTTATAAGCAGGTGCTGTCCTGTATTGTCAAGAAAAACTCCTGAGAAATTTCCTGGAAAGGTCCTGGAAAATGATTTGGCTAATACAACAGTAATATAGCTGCTAAGCTCAGTAGTTTTCTGCAAATGGAAACTTGCACTTTTAAGCTAACAAACCAGAGGAAACAGCACATTTAATGGGGACTATTTTAAGCCATGACTGAATTCATATTTGATGCTCTGTTGGCAGCAGAACGGCAAATGTTGGGTCGACTCAAAATTAACTACAGTGCCCGTGTAATGAAGGAACATCTGCAACGTGTGCTTTTAATGCTTTTATTGGACAATGGAACAAACTGTATCACAGACAATTAAAGGGTTGGTTTTAGTCTTTTTAAGGGAAGTTTTGAGTAATAAAATCACCAAAAACCAGTTGAGGAACATTTAATTATTTCAAAGGTCTATAATTACACACACACTGTATATCAACACATAACTTTATGTACAACTGAATATTTAATATTGCAAATAATGGTAAAATATTTGCATTTATCTACACGAATATGTTTATTCTTTTACAAGGACACTGCAGCATCCCCCTGAATAAAACAACCTCTGGCCACATCCCAGGACCAGGGTGTTTTATTGATCCCTTTAAACATCGACCGGGCAAATGACTCAAGGTACTAAAAGTCGTGACAGCTCCCTCACAAAGCCAGTGGCCTGTCTGCAGTCGGAGTGATGAAGAAATACAAGGTCATAAAAAGTCTGGAGGAGAGTCTGGCTGTGATTCCTTTACTGGGGATTCCTTTTTTTTTTATTTTCTGTGTCCACAGGAATACACCAAAAGGAACTGGCCTACCACCATCCCTTCAGGAAAGAATTATAACACCTGTAGCAAGTTGAATAATAGTTATTTAATTATATATATGAATAGATATATTAGTTTTACAGTCAGGAAATTTAGAACTAAATGAGTATGTCTCTATTTCTTGGGTAATTTGGCTTAATAATAGTTTGTATTGCCATATAACAACATGCATCGTGTTGCTAAAGTTTAGTCTGCCCTTTCCCGAGTACATTCCATATAACTTTGGAGAAAGTTGAGGGCTTTTTCACAGTAATTAAATGCATCAAGGAAACCTATAAAGCTGAGAAGAACAGCATTTTCCCATTTAACAAAAGGTCATGGCAGCTGCTGATTTTATTCACAATATGTTTTTTTTACCTCAAGCTAAAGCTCCATCTTCCCTGATGTAACATTTCTTTTAAATGAGGAGCGATATTTTAAAACAAAACGGTGCAAAATGGCAGATTCATTTATGCTGAAGACAATATTCAACCGGGTTAACATATGACAAAGCTTTTACTATTCATTGAATATATGAATAGAGGGACATGTTTCATTATGTTCTGACATTTTGAGGACCAAACAATTAATCAGTTTGTAAAGAATTTAATTAAAATGCAAACTTTAAATGTTAATAATGAAAATAATAGTAAGTTGCAGCTCTTACAGTGACAACAATCACTGTTTCCATCATTCTCATTGCCATATTAAACATTAATAACCAAATAAATACATATATTCTGAGTTTAAACATTCAACAGGCTGTCTACAAGAATTAAATAACTTATCATATTTATTGATTAACTAATTAATTAACCTTTCTGTCACTCAAACGTTTGGGCTCATTTTCCTCAATTGGCCTCTTGGGGGCAGTAGCGACCACAGCTGGACACCCGAAGAAGAACAACATGTTTCCTTCCTTGGCGTGAAAAATCCCAAAGTTGCTCAAATTCTTACACAAACTTGGGTTTTTTCCTTGACTGAAGTTAACAGAATATGAATCCGAGCAGGTCGCACAAGGAGACTCGAACCCGCAACAGACCGCTGCTACCGACTTTAAACCAGCGAACCGCACCGTGCTGACTACGCCTGCGCACTCAGAACAGAATATCGAGCCGCCCTTCCTCCCCGCCAACTTGCACCGCAGGGTCGGGCGGACATCGACTCACAACGACCCCGAGTTCATTTGCTCGCCCAGTCGCGCGTTTTCCGAGATAAAATGGAGAGCCCGCACCGCACCGAGCACGGTAAGCCCACGGTACCCGGACCCCCGCATCGCCCATCGCGCGTTATCTGCGTTTCTCTCGGATTGTGTGCGTCCGATTTTGAACATGGCGTACCCCGCTCTGAGATGGCGGTGGCTTTGTGCGAGCGCTACGGTCGCCAGCGGGCTGATGTTGTGTGCGGTTGTTAACGGGGCGGGGGAGAAGCAGCTTTCACGCAAAACATTAAACGCAGCCGTTGAATTGTAGCAGAAACCGCATTTTTTTTTTTTTACGTAACCGGCGTCGACGTTGAGGTTAGCATTTTTAAGTTAGCAGCTGGATATTAGCTCCGTAACGGCTGACAGATGCTGCGTTCGCGGGCTGCCACCGGAACTGCATTAGCTCCCGGGCTAAAAAACAAAAAGATAACTTAACGTGTAACTTAACGTCTGAGGAGACACACAGCACACACGGACAGGTTCTTGCATGCACGTAAGACAAAGTAATGTCATACCGATTTAATTGCATCACCGCAGCCGTATTTACCACTTTGTTAGGGGGTGCTCGTGTGTGGGTGAGTCGTAATTACGACACTGCTGCCGGTCCGTGAAGGCAACCTCGGCCAGCATGGTGGGAGTGAAGCTGGGAAACTGACCCGGGACCACAGACCCAACGGGGGGCCACAGACCCAACAGGGACCCCCCTCAAAGCCCCGAGATTCACTGTTTATCAGTCAGTTGTAGTACAATTGATTAAGCACTGTGTTGGGAATAGCTTCGTTTAGAAATATAATGGAAAATGGCAATATAACTTAAGTTTTTAACAGTTGATATTGAGATTAAGTGGGTTTTATGTTCCTAAATAAACATGTATTTATTTAATTTGCCACATAATAAGTAGCTACTTTCACACTGCAAGCCACGGCATGCAATTCTTTATTATTATATTAAAACATTATTTGTTAAATGTGGCCCAGATAGAAAACTTAGAAAATACACACAGTAGGCGGATAGCTCAGCATTTGGTTCACTTCTGTGAAGAAAAGTGACACGTAAAGTAACTTGTTGAGTTAACTTGTCTAATAGAACAATAGACAAGCTTCAGGGAAAAGAAAACACTGAATTTATTTTAAAAAGAAGCCTGTTAACTACGTATGATTTGTTAAAAAGAGTCCATGTGATCTAGTTGTCATTAAAAAGTCTAATCTGATTCACATTATGAGTAAAAGGAATCGGATCCAGGCCACCCTTGCCTGCAGTGTAAACATTTCATGAATCATTTGTCAAGTAAAATGTCAGGCAAGGGTGAAAACGTACTACACAATTTCCCAAACTAAAGTTGACAAATCGCTTGTTGTGTTCAACCAATAGTCCAATATCAAAAGATTATATTGTCATATAACACAAAAAAAACAATAGTTGTGGATGAAGTAAATGAATCTGCTCATAAAAGCCCTATAAAATAAGTTAAATGTCTAATATTTACAGTATTTTCACACACCAGTTTCTGCCGGACAAAGAAGTGACCAGAAGTTGTTTATTTTTTAAATGAAGCATGTTTGCTGGCACCTATCTGGTGATTGCTATGTGTTTTATGTTCTATAATATAAAGGTAGATTGACACTGGCTGATTTATAGTGTATTGAGTCAGTTTAATACCACAGTACTCTACAAGGTGGAGGTATTTTTTGCTTCCTAAAGAAAATGTGTAATTCATTCAGTGAATAAACCTAAAGGCTACAGACCATTGGACTCTTTAAAAACTCACTGAAAGTGATTAATGAGAGAATTAAACACTTTCAATGAGTTTTTAAGAGTCCAATGGTCTGTAGCCTTTTTGATTGTAATTAATTAAACCTATTAGAACTAACTTTGTGTATAAACAGTAATCGAATAAAATGCCCAAATCAATAAATCATCAGTGTAACGTAACATTGAAGATATTTCACAGTGAACTGCGGTTGTGATTCGTGTTCTGATTTTGATATCATCGAATACTTTTCCAGAGTCTCCTCTTCTGCTGCCGTCTCTTCGCCTCTTCATACCTCCTCTGCGCCTGGTGTCTGCAGCCATGTGGCAGGTCGTCCAGAGGGGCAACGTGCAGGACTACGGGATGGTGGAGGAGTTCATCAGCACCGTTTCGGAAATCGTACCCGAGCTTTTGAACGCAGACCAGAAAGCTCAACTCCTCCTGGGACTCCGAGCACGGGTGAGAGTGTATCATATTTTTGTTGAGTGTTCAGCAAAAACGTCCGGTGAGGAAAGCTGGTGCTTAAAAGGACAACAACAGCAGTTTGGTTTCTCTCATGCAGATGTTTAACTGTCAAAACAAAGTGTAAAAAAAACCTGTTGTTGTGCATTCTAGCAGTCCCACTGAGTCAGAAGGGTATAATCACACCCAACATTCACAACATCTAAACAATAAAAAGCTCAATTCTTTGCCTGACAGACGGTGAAGGTGCAGCTGATGAAGGGTTTTAATATTTCTTTGAAAATGTCAGTGTCACCTGCAAGGCACCGTATGTCTCACCTGAAAGGAGTTATTAAAGGTTTTTTTATTTTCCAGCGCTGGCTCTTGCGAGTCCGCTGTAGGTAAATAACATTTCCAGGTGCTGCCCTGCCAGTCGTATTTACCCCCGGGGTGAAACCATTTCTGTTGCAGGTGGTTCTCGAATTGTGTCGGGCTGAGCAGATAACGGATGCAGAAACCATCGAGATGCACCTGGAGCGGATCAAGGCCCTCATATCCACCTGGGCAGCACAGGTTAGCTGCTTTTAAATGTGATATGTATGCTTTTTCTACCAAATCAAAATTCCACCTGCTTAAACTACACCTGTGCATGTTTTTTTTTTTTTGTTCCAGCCATGTTTCGCAGAGGTCGAGTTTCCAGAATCAAACTTTGTGGATCAAGTTGAATTGCTGTTGAAGGACCCCGAAGAGAAGGAGAAGTTTTTCCAGGTTTGTGATCTTGTGTTGTTTGTGGGATGGCTCTCCTTATACTGCTGCAGTCGTTGGGTGCTTGAGAATTAAACTGTGGGGATTTTTTTGTTTCAGGATGTTTTTCCTACAGATTTCGGGCCTGACTATGACAGCGCTCTACAGGTGCTAATGCTGGATTTCCTGTCCAGACTGGAGAAGCTTCTTCCAGTACCAGACATTCAGCAGGTACTGGAACCAGTTTGCGGCAAAACATCCTTTTTTTTGTCTTCAGTCAGCTTCTCTTTTTCTTTAAGCAGCCAGATTTTTGGGATAAAGGGGAGCCTGATTGTAGGCTGGTGGAATAAACGATGCACCTAGCCATCACCAAAGCTTACTGGAATTACATCGGTCAGGCAGTGAATGTCTTTATCACGTTTGCCACCGAGTCCACCACAAATATACGTCCATAGAAAACATCCAAAGAAGCTCTGTAAAGCTGCAGAACATAGGTATATAAGTGATACAGTGAAAGCTGTCAGTACATCCATGGGTACGTTACAAAAAGGAAGTGCTAATTTAATTTGGCATATTTTTAATGGTGCCAAAATTTAAAAAAAAATTAAAATAGGTTCTCAGTGTAACTTGCTGAATCATACTTTTATACTTCCTCTTTACACCCCCAAACTTTTTCTCATTTTGCATTATCAATGTTTTGTTTAATATTACTAAAGCTCATAATGTCCCATCAGCACAGTTCTTGTATGTCTGCAACAGTGATACTCACCTCTACTATTCACAAATGTAATGTGGGAAACCTGTAAACATGCAGACAAAACAGTAAATAGCATAAAACTGTATTTTTGTTGTTGGTTTTTGTGCATTAAATACAACTCACATGTAAGTGAATGGCATTTCTGAGTCGCCCAACTTATTCTGAGTTGCACAAAAAGCCTGGGGTCTAAAGTAATATGTTGAGTGTGTGTCTGAAGCTATTTTATTCTTTTATTTCTCCTACCTTGTATCTGTTCCCCAGACTGCGTCCATGCTCAGTGCCGTCCCATCTGTTCTGGAGGAGTGTGTGCACTCTGTTCCTGACCCGCGGCACCTGAAAACTGTTCTCCTTTACCACACAACACTCGGACATTTCGATTTGTGTGGTGAGTCACATCTGGGTTGCATGTGTAGTAATGTTAATTTATGTTCAGTGAGGTGAGACTTTGATGTCCTTTGTAATTCAATCCATTTACAGGGTGCAAAGTACTGGAGCGCAGTTAGTTTGTCCTGGGGTCTGGTCTGAACAATAGTTTTACATTTTAAAAGATGACGGTGTGTAGCTCTCTTCTTGTTGCTAGCGAGGACCAGTACAAGATATCGCCCTAGTCCACAATAGTTTCCTGTCCTAAATAGAAAAACATGCTTTATTCCAATATAAGAAACCTGTTTTTATATTTAGTTTCTATGCCAGTTGTTCCACATGCTGAGTTCCCAGATATTTATTAGACTGACGAACTTCAGTTTCAGTACCTCTGTGTGTGGATGGGCTCCTGGGAACAAGTCTGAGTTATTGGGTAACGTTACAGTGTAATTATGAGTATAAACTGATTTTATTGTTGTTTATAGCTGCTGACCGTAAAGATAATGTGATTCTTGTTTTCCCCCACAGATGAAACTCAGACCATTCCTTCTTCCTTCGGGAATTGCATCCTCTCTTCGCTGTCCCTCCCCCAACTGGAGAAGGTTGTAATTGATGCAGACCAAATCCAGTTACAGCCTCCATCAGAGCAGATGCAAGGTTGTATGACCGTCCAGGTGGAGGGTGAAACCGTGACACTGTTGGACTACATACAGATCGAACAGCCGCCGGGTTTGGGTGAACACGACGATCAGGAAGAACACGAAGTACACGAGGAGGAAACTGCAGGAGAGGATGTCGGCGACAACCTGAAGCCGGCAGCTTTTCAACCACTGAAACAAAGCAAAAGACTTCAGTTAAAGAGAAAAGTTTTAAAAGAAAATAACGACTCAGCAGCGAAGAGGCAAAGAAAAAAATACCCCAGTAATAAGACATGTCCTGTGTGCAATAAGGTTTTCCTGCGAGCTGCGGCCATGAGACGACACCAGGAGACTCACTCTGCCAATCGGGATCTCAAGTATAAGTGCGGCAACTGTGACAAGCGATTCAGGGACCATTACGACATGAAGCGGCACAACATGCGCGTTCATGAAAAGGACGAGATGTGTATCAGCTTTAAAGAAGAAGACTCGGGCGATCCGAGCACATCTGAGATGTCGGAAAACAAAAACTGCGATCTGTGTGGGAAGTATTTTGCCCGCAAAGTAGACATGGAGCGACACATGAAGTCCCACTCAGAGGACCGCCCGTACAACTGTGCTTTCTGTGAGAAGAAATTTAAGAACCCTTACGTTTTAAAGAGACACCAGAAGGAGATTTGTAAGAGCAGAGAGCTGAAAAGGCCAAAGAGGAGAGAGACCCAGCGCTCAGCTCCACAGCCACCATCAGAGGGGTCGACGGACGGCAAAATCTGCCCAATCTGCAGCCGGATCTTACCTTGTTCTGCGGACATTGCAAAGCATTTACGATCTCACACGGAAGAGCGTCCTTTTATCTGCATCACTTGTGAGAAGGGCTTCAAGTACAAGGACACGCTGAAGAAGCATCAGATTATTCACGGTCACGAGGGGATCAGGGAGGAACAGAGCAAGACTGTGGAACAGATTTTGGCTGAAGCTGAGGCCGATACTCAGAATTGTGGTGAAACAGATAAAAAGGACAATAATCCGGATGCACCTGCAGACACTTCTGAGGAGGCTCCATGCCCGCCTGTGAAAAAAGTCAACAAAAAAGGCCTTAAAGTGTGCCCCGTCTGTGCTAGGGCGTTCGACAGTGTCAAAACACTCAACAGGCACATACAGTGTCACACAGAGGACCGGCCTTATCATTGCATCCACTGCAAAAAGCGTTTCAAACACATGCACGGCCTGAAAAGACACCAGATTTATGCCATTTGTCATAAGAAAGTCGCTCGATTCTCTTGGAAAAAGGAGACGAGAGCCGGGCCCAGCCACAGCGAAGCAGCCACCGTCGAACCCCAACAGGGTGCACCTCTGAAAATACCTGTGTGGTGTTCAAACTGCGGCAAACACTTCGAATACCCGTCCGCTTTGAAGGAGCACCAAGAGAACGTTTGCAAAGTGCAAGTGAGTGAAATCATGAAATGCGACGACTGCGGGAAAGAGTTCAAGAGCATGACCATGCTCAAAGTGCACCAGAGGATTCACGACCCGCTCTACTGCAAAGAGTGCGGGAAGATCCTCGCCAACGAGCCTGCTTTTGAGAGGCACAAACTCATGCACAGGCCGATGCAGTGCACAATGTGTGAGAAGACTTTTACTTTGCTCAGACGCTTGAGGGAACACTACGAGAAGCAGCACGACTTCACCGGACCGTATCCTTGTTCACAGTGCGATAAAACCTTCATGCAGCTGTCCTACCTCGCCATCCACCAGAGAATCCACAAAGGAGAGTTCCCTTACATCTGCAACATGTGTCCGGAGAAGTTCAGGTCTTCCAACTGTCTGACGGTTCATCTGAGGAAACACACCGGGGAGAAACCCTTCCTGTGCTGGCAGTGTGGGAAGTGTTACCGCTCGGCCTCGGAGCTCACGGTGCACATGGGAACCCACTCCGAGGAGAGACCGTGGGCCTGCACCCAGTGCGAAATGGCTTACCGCACCAAGCTGCAGCTGACCAACCACGTCGAACAGGTCCACATCGGCGTCAGGTACCCCTGCCACAGCTGCGGGAAGCAGTTCATGAAGGAGACGTCCCTGAAGAGGCACGAGCTCATTCATACAGGCGAGAGGCCACACCAGTGTACAGTGTGCGGTAAGACCTTCCTGACCGCCAACGAGCTCCGGCTCCACAACCGGTATCACACCGGGGAGCGCCCGTACAAGTGTGAAGTGTGCGGGAAGGCCTTCATTCAGTCGGGATATTTGAAGTCGCACATGCGCATCCACACAGGTGAGAAACCATTTCGATGCGACATATGTGATAAAGGCTTCAGGTTGTCGTATCACATGAAAAAACACAGGCGGACTCACACCGGGAAGCCAAAGAGCTACATGTGTGAGGAGTGCGGGATAGCGTTCCTCCATAAAAAGTCCCTGTGGGAACACTCGCTCACTCACAACGTGAAAATCGAACCTTCATTCACTGATGAAGTGAGAATAGAATTTCAGTAGAAATTCTTAATGCAGGTTGTTTTTGCTTTTACAGGATGTTGAGGATGAGTTCGGTATCGAGGTCACCAAAAACACTTTATTTCTTAATTCTTTGTTTGCTCTTTGTTATTTGATTTTCACCAGTTGTTAAGTTGGTATTATTTTCCCTCCTTGTTGCTTTACAGTGTTGATTCACGTTCCATCAAGCATATTGATGATCTATAACACTGATGTACATATTTAAAGCCGATGCATAATTTGTGCTTACATGGATTTTTGAAATAAATCTATCTTGCAATGTAATTCTTCTGCTCCCTTCATTTTTATGGAAATCATATCAATTAGTTGAGTGACAGAAAATAATTAGACAGCAGGTTTGATGGTCAGTTTGTTAAATTCAAAGATACACTGATTGCAGCCTTTAAAATGTGAGGATGTACTGCTTCTCTGTTTTATATTGGTGTGCATTTATTATGTTTTTGGACTTGGTCACACACAATAAGCAGTTTAAAGATGTCATCCATGAGTCCTTTGGCTTTTCTATTACGGCTAACAGACAACAAGGAATGCATTTTTTTGGTAGCCATAGTAAAAGGTATGTACGCAGTCTAATGCGTCAAAGTAAAATCAATATCATGGACAACTATGAATAAAGAGATAAAACTAAACACTAAAATAACACTTATTTAAAGGTGAATTTGACCTACTTGTATTTTATTTACTTAATTTCATATATTTATACAAGTAAACATTAAAGATCCCACCAGACATGTTTTATGACCAAAAATTATTGTATACACTTTTTTCCCCCACAAAAAGGTCCTACTATAAAAAAATATACTATCCAAAAAATTTAAAAATAAGCAAATATTCATTTTGAACTTCTAAACACAAAGTCTAAAGTCTGTTCTCTGTTTAAAAGTTTCCAATTTAAACTTGTTTCATATTGGACTGTGATTGGCTTAAAGGCAGTTGTGATGTCTCAAAAATTAGAATTCAAAGAGAAAACAAACTCCTAGTGCCAAACTGCACAAACATCCAAGTCAAGTAACAAAAAGCAAAACCCATTTTGAAGTGGCACTTTAAAGTATGCGTTTTACTGTGACCTTAGGAAATTACAAGTCGTGTTTCACCACAATACAATCCAGTGTTTTGTCAGTAGCCTTCTTCAACCAGAAGATGGCAGTATAGTAGTGATAATGAGCAGCGGGGCTCAGCAGCTGTCAGTATTGCCCCCCTGCTGCCTCAGCCTGTGTTGGAGGCTCTTCACTCTGCAAGCCTCCTAAAACATAAATAATACATTGTTTATCCTTCATTAGCATCCATATCTCAATGCTCAGTAAATATTGAAAGTCTAACATGCACAAAGACATCAGTTTACATTGTAATTCGCGGGGAAGCTTGTTTGTTTATGCAGCTTTTTACTTTATGCAACATAAATTTCCCAACAATTGTTTATACAGCCTCGGTGACTGCAAATCAATATTTATCCTCTGCTCTTCCTCACAGTCCGTGTCACCTGACTGTTTACTCAGCCTGAGTGACAGTTTAAACCACAGCAGCAGCAGCTAGAGCCGCATCCCTGCCCAGTTCCAGTGAAACTGCTCTCATCTCTCAGAAAAATCAAAGGCCGACTGAGTCAGAGCCTCTCCAGAGTGTTGGGAGCAGATCACTTTTTAACCCAAAGCATATTGATTTATATGGGGCTGTAATTGCTTCAGTGTGTCCTGGATTATTCCCCCCGTAATTGAGGCCTGGCAGAGGTCTCTTTCCTAGACATAGCCTCCCCGGTGCCAGGTGGTGGGCAGAGAGGGAGCACCGCACCCACTCCCCAGCCAGCCGGAGAGAGAGCCAGGGAGCGGTGGCCCTTACCCCCCAAAAACCACTCCTCGCTGTGGGATAAGTAAACAGCACAAACAGTACACTTCCCTGCATGCTTTGAGGTATCTTGCGCAGGCCCTCGTCCAGCTCTAATTGCAGTATGAGGCAGCACATTATGAGTAGAGCTGGATGGGACGGACAGCTCACTGCAATATCACTGACACTGAAAAGTCCTGAATCTGTGCATTTTCTTGGATATTTGGCTCTCAGCTGCGGTTTGTATCTCAAGGATTAGTTGTGTTTACTGAAACCACATATTAAGGCTATAATTACTGTACATGCTATTGTTCAAGTATTTGTTTTGTGTTTTTGTTCCTGACTCAGTGGAACATTCCTGGATTTTGTAATAGACGGAATGCTTGCACGCTCTAACAGGTCTCCAGATTACCGTCGTGTCACAAATACAAGGGGGTAGACAAAATCCTCGAAAAAAAGGACCCGTGTCGCCTTTAGAAACAGCAGTGCGAGCGCATTTGTCGCTGCCCGTAAGTGACATATGTTGCACCTGCAGCTGTGAGTCCCGACCGTCTGAGAGGGTCACAAGATGATTAGAGACATAAGGAAGAAAATTAGATTTCTGTAGCACAAAACTGCTTTTTTTTTAAAATACTGGTGATGTTAGGCCTTTAAAAATCTTTTGAATGAAACAATCTTAGAAGGAAAAACAATCTTTCGTAGAACTACAAAGGTTGTGACTTATAACAAGTGATCACAAGTAGCCATTGACTTGCGCTGAGGGGTCTATAGAGAATTATCACCCAATTCTGCAGCAAAGAGACATTTTAGAGACTTTTAGCTCGATGTTTCGGTTTTAAGGCTCATGTACTGTATGGTTCAGTCTGTCTATTCTCAGCACCTATCAAAGTGCTGGTTATAGCTGCAGTAACATTCACATATCAATAATCATTGCTTTATAAGTTGATACTTCTTAACAAATAGTTGCTTATTTACACATCCAGCAGCTACAGAGCAGCATTAACATTCATGTGAAGCTGTGGGTCTGGCCAACTGATCAGTGGTCCAATATTTACTCTCTTTTAGCTCTGTGTTTGGTCTCCACCAACTCCTAAAAGGAAATATCTGTCCCCGAATGCTCACTTAATGCTATGTTCACCAGCTAGGTTCTAACTTTGTGGTTTGGTGGTGAGCAGGTAGTGTACAGTGAGTTTCTCTGTGGGTCAAGGTCATTTCATTTATTGTCTATACAAAAATATTGTGCAGCTTTAAAGGTCCAGTGTGTAACATTTAGGAGGATCTATTGGCAGAAACAGAAGATAATATTCATAGGTATGTTTTTATTGGTGTATAATGAGAACTGTGTTTTTATTATCAACAGAGGAAGCAGATCTTCTTCTACGGAGTCCACTATGTTTCTACAGTTGCCCAGAAAGGACAAACCAAACACAGGCCTTTTGCGTTTGTTGCAAGCATCACTTGGAAGGCGAGCTGTATTCACTGCTAGAAGCCACTGAATCATACACACTGGTAACTGTGCTGTTAACTGGAATTGGCTTTGTTTAGACTTGAATGTATAAGCACTTTAACCGAAAGAAAAAAAAAAGGCCCTTTTTGTCTACCTCCCTGTTGTACGTCCAGCTTTCTCAAAACAAGGCACAATCACATTAGCTGAATAAACTGGTAACAGGGAAACACACAGTAAATAACAACCAGTGCCTCTGCAGCTGAACTCCACACTGAGAATGTGGCTCTATTGTTTTCATCACCAGTAAACTCAGGGTGCACCTTCCAAGTTTAGTTTCCTAAGAAACTGATGTGATAACACACAATTTGATGAAAATCCTTCCACCTCCAGCATGATCAGCGATCATAAACAGTTAAACTGTCCCAGCGATATTTTTTGAAAAAGTAGGTTTTGATCATCAGCAGGCACCACGGAATTTCCTGGCCTTTTTGCCAAAATACTGTGACCCCTGCAAGTTACTACGGAAACATAGCGTATCAAAACAAGCGCCCCATTTCTTGCTTTTGCTCCATGACGCACCTTTATTTCTTCCATATGAAGTGTATGGCACAGCAGAGGGCTTTGATAACAATATCTGCTCTGAATGCGTGTACAACAGTGCCACACAAACTCCGCACCACACCCTGTTTAACCACCAAGCTTGGGAAAGTAATTCACATCACAAATTACCCCTACAATCACTTGCAATAGATACCCTTCTTTCATTGTTTTTGCAAAGCTTTTTTGTTTTAGTCAATTGATAAAGGAGGAAATATAACACAGAGAACCCATTGAGCTGGAAAACCCCTCAGACTAATCAAGAGAATAGAGAAGGATTGCTCTCCTAATCAAGTGTGTGTATGTGCGTGCACTTGCATGTGTGTGTCCTCATGTGAACCTGTGTGTGTGCCCAGACATATCCCCAGCCTCACACATTCCCTCCCATCTTGGGTACCAGCCCTGCAATCCCCACACACGCAGCCCTCCATCCTCCCTGGCCGCCGCACTCTTCACGCAGGTTTTTCAAAAGCGTAGAGCTTTATCTCGTTTTTTTTTTTTTTCATCCGCTCTAATTCTTCCTCCGTCCTCTCACTTTCATCCACTCGCATTCATTTGCATTCTGCACCGCTGTCTGTATCTGTGTATCCCTCTGACTCGGACATTTGTTTGGCAGGAGAGACCAGACGGGATGCTGTTCACACTGCAAAAAGTGTCTGTCTTTGCAAGTCTCTTTGCATTGCTTTTTGTTAACAACTTCTTCCAAATTGGGTGAAATAACTCCGCTTGTTGCCAGATTTGTTGCATAAGTTTTCTTTTGTGAGTATAGCTCTCTTTTAACAAGGCAGATCGCTCACCTATTATCAGTAAAATTACACTCATTTCAAGAAAGAGATCCTTTAAAAAGTGGAAATGCATTATTAAACTACGTCAACTATCCTGGGTGCATCATTTTTAAACACTTCTTTAAAAGAAAATGTGTGATTTTAAAACTCACTCCTGATCAAAATGACTTGCAAAGATGGAAATTTTTTGCAGTGAACACTTTCTCCTTCCTACACCAGAAGGGAGTGAAAACAAGCCTTTCCCTGGTCAATGAGTTCACTGGGGCGGACGTCTCCGTAGACAAGGCTGCAGGGGGGTTTAGAGGGGGAGGTGGTGGTGGTGGTGGAGGAGGAGGAGGTTCAAAAGTCTTGCAACCGAAGAGAAAAGAGAGTCAGAGTGAGGGAGGGAGAGAAACCTGGCACCAAGACACTTCAGAGCACTGGGCATTAGAGACGGTGAACAAGGGAAGGTCAACCCACCCCCCTTCTTCTTCTTCCTCCTACTGCATCAGCAGATGTACAACATAAGCCCATCATCAATACTGCCAGACCACAGCTACAGTGATAACAGGAAGGTCTGTGATGAAGCATTTACATGCTGGATTATAGGGTGGTGGGGGGGGGGTTCTACGTCAAGGGGCAGTGAAAGATGAGATAATTTCACATCTAAGATCAGCTACTGACAGAGAGGCTTACGGGCATCAGTGACCGACCACGTCCCTGAGCTGATGCTAACAAGGTCATCCTCTGGTCTGAAAGCAGCTTTGTCTCTCTAATCAGAGGAGCATCATCATCATATTCCACGTTGTATCAGCAGCTTCTGACAGTGACGCAATCCGCCAGGGGAGGCAAACAGAGACCCTGCTCGATGTACATCTCGCCTCCGAGCAGCCATCCTGAGAGGGAGATAAGTCAGGTCACAGATTAACGTCATTGACCTGCATGTGCAAGTTTGATAAAGATTTTGGATGCAGATGTTATTTAAAACACAGACAGTCTGCAAACGTGTATTTTGTGTAAATGTGATGGTGTAAAGCAGGGCTGCAACTGCTATTATTGTCATTATCGATCAATCTGACCATTATTTTCTAGATTAGCGGTCGATAAAATGTCAAGAAATAGTAAAACAAAACATAAATACTCACTATTATTTCATTTATTTTCCCAGAGTGCAAAATAATGTCTTCCATTCCTGGAAGACATTATTTTGTCCGACCAGCAGTCCAAAAAATCATAGAGAAGAAAATGCTTCAGAATCTATTGACCAATTACTTAACAGTTCCCGATCAATTCACTTTATTGGCTAATAAACTAAAGTGTAAAGTAGAACGGCCAAATTCAATCCACAGTCCAAAAACCATTCCGTTCACTGTCACAAAAGACTTAATCACCTTTGAGAGGATGGTGCTAATCAATTTCTGGGTATTTTTGGTGAAAGAAAAGTCAATTATCAGAACTGTTGCAGAAATCAAACCAAATTTTTTACACTATTTATGGTCATCGTGATGTGGTTAGTATTTATCTCTTTATATGGTAGTTTTAGTGTTAGTGGTGGGGTCCGCCATTCCCGCACTAGACGCAGATTACAAGGAAAACGAGGCACACGTGTACATCCAGGTATCAAACTTTACTTTGCTCTGTGGGTTGTGTAGAAAACTACACAATAGTAGTAATTATTACTGACGAACATCTTTATTTGAGTTTGTTTGGCTGCACTGTAAACAGCTACACCATCTTTACCTTATAGTCAATGCTCAGTGAGTGTTTGCTATAGTATTAAGCCACACTTGCTGTTAGCACGGTAACCACCGGTGTCACCGAATCAACCATGACGGAAATCTGAAGGATTACAACTTTTCTGTTGTTCAACAAATTGCTTCTTTAGCTCAGTGGTTCCCGAAGATTTTGGCTAATGACTCTTGCCCACCTGCGACTTTTCGTCAGGCTGCACATGACTTTGTGAGACGTCCCTTAATAGTTAGTAGTCTACTTAAAAAGCTTTGTTAGTCGTAGGTTTTATACGACTGTGAGCTGTGAGAAGTTCACACAGAGAGCATATTTCCCTTTTCAAATCATTTCATTTGAATCATTATTACGAAACAATCCAGTATGTTCCAACAAAAATGTTTGAACGTGCAACTGCTCACATTTACCTTGCGACCCCTGTCAAGAGCCGCAACCCTCATGCTGGGAACCGCTCACTTTGGATGTAGTTGTCTCTGTAGCTGATTCAGTGTCTGTGTCATGTGGGGACATTTGATCGTGCTTATATTTTGACCCACTTTACCCCACAACAACCCTAACTGTTGCGTGTCTTCAGCCGCCTCGGTCCCCTTTGGATTCGACCTTGCTCGTGATGCACTTGCACACACCGGCCGAGCATGCTGGGATACTTGCTGGTGTCCTGTTTTGTGATTGGGTCGCAGCACTGATCTCATGTTTAGTGATTGGATCAGTGTTGACATCCCGTCCCTGCTGAAAACAACCCTGTTTTAAGCCCTCGTCTTGTGTGAAGCTGTTGTCTTTCATTGCTGGGTTATTTTTCTGTCACACGGTGGGAACACTGGGGCCCTTGCTTTAACATGATAAGGGTGGGTGGCTCTGCACAAGTGTCTGTAGTAAAGCATCTGGCTCTGTAGTTTGCTCCAAGGAGGAGGCAGATCAAATTAAATAACTGGGTTTTGTTTTTCCAACTTTGTTTCTCATCAGTCACTAATGAAATGTGTGTGTGTGCATGTACTGACGGTCAATTTCTACACAGAAACCAGAGCAATGATTTATTTCTGACAAGACATTACAGTGAGAAAGTGCAGAAAAGCAGCAAATCCTGCACAGAAGCACACAGTTTAGAGGGAACAGGACTTCAAATGAGGCTTTCTGGTGATCTCTGGCTGATATTTGCTCTGTATTGCAATAAAAATGTCACATTTTTCCATATTCCCTCTAGTTCACATGTATTTTGCTTTTTTTAAATTCTGTTTTTATTATGTGTTCAAGTTAGTGGCACACTGGTGACTGAGTGGAAATGTGTTTGTTTTTTAATGATTTATTTTTGCGTTAACCAAATCAGACCTCGGATAGAAGGGCTATGGAGTTACGCGGTGCCAAATTACGCACAACCACCAACAGTCGTATCATATGCAGCTTGTCTTTAACTTCTCCTTCATGAGCTTTCAGTGCATATAATAGTGTGTTGTGTGAGTGTGAGCTGCTGCTGGTGGGGCAGCAGCGCTTTTTTTCTATCTTGATCTGAACTACTAACCAAGTCTTAGAGAGATCAAAATTCAATCCCGTTCTGAGAAAAAAAGAGAAATGACGTTATTTGAATATGTGCCCAAAATCCTTAATGAATAACTTAGGACGAGTAGGAGGCAAATGCTGCCCCAGCTGTTTCCTGTTGAAAATGTCTGTGTAATGTAGATAAATGTGAGGGATTTTCTCTCTAAATCCGTCTCCTGTTCGCTAAATCTCACTTCTCCAAAACGAGCCTGCGCAATGGAACAAAGTCGGAATATTGAGATGTGACATTGCCCGCATCTCATCCTCTTTCTCCCCGTTTTTAATGACTTCAAACAAGTTCATTTTCGCCGGGCTTTGTCTTGCGGAGACCCGTGGGGATGTCTAGCGCTCTTTCCTTTCAGTGGCATTTATGTGATGTCTTCAAGGTAACTTACCTGATTTCCTTTGACACTATAGATTATCACCTTCACTTGCTTTGCACAGAGCATCCTTACCTAGTTTAAATTGAAAAAATAAAAGGCATTTTGCATCGCTTATTTATATTTTTGCTGCTTTTAAATGCATGATAAATGTGGATTTAATCTGATTTTAATCCTTTTTTATTCAGTTAGTGAGCAACTGTCCTGCATGTCTTGCTGATGTTTTTTTTCTCAACAGATAACAAGAGATTGTCCCTCTTCTGCTTTAACTGACTTCTTTTTTGTTTTCTTTTGACATGAATCGTGCATGAGTCTCACTGCTCGGATGAATGGGTTTTCATCCTCAGCGCTTCTGTGCGCCCTGCGCTCTTTTTCACCAGAAAGTCCTAATGCAGCTCTGCAACTTTCAAAGTAATTACTGCTGAGTCTGCATTATTAAGTGCTAAATATCTAACCTGGGGCTGCGGGGTTAAGAGAGATGGGAGCCTAACATGAAATACGTATGGGCGTCGGGACCGTGCGGTTGGGATTGTGATGTAGATGGATAGTGTCCTGTGTTTATTCTTTTTATTATGTATATTTGGCCCACTCAGCTTCCTCGGCTGGGTTTGGCGGGAGAGCCGTTTTCCATCTCACAGTTTGGATCGGAAAGATCCCTGGCGCTTTTTGCATCTCTTATTCTGCTTTTGTGAATTTTGAAGCACTTTTAGTTCAGTAGTGTGCGTAATAATGCGCTGACAGCTGTGTTTTTGGCACAGGGGGAATGCTGACGCCTCATGACCAAGTGGTTATTTATGATAGATTTTTTTGAAATGTCATTTGTTAATATGGGTTGTTATTAACTTATGAGGACATATACAGGGGCTGGGTAGCTTGATGATAAGGAGAAACGTGTGTTTTCAATTTGGACGCGCTCTGCTCGGTTGCGCACAGGCGCTCCGCAGCATCAGAGCTGGTCAGCCTCCTGTTTGACTGTTTGACTCTGGCACCAAGTGGACGTTTGGATTTAATACATTTTCCTCCACATCTCCAAATCCCTGTAAAGTTACCATCTGTGGCCACGGCTACTTTCTCTTTCTTTTCTATTTCTCTATTTTTAGCAGAGCGAAAGCCTGGAGGTTAGAGGGAACAAGCCTTCAGCTCACTAGTTTCAATCTTATGTGGGAAAATGTTTTGCCAGGGTTGCCACCACTGATGTGCCACTGAGCAAGGCACTGAGCCACCAACTGTCCCAACACTGCTGCTCAATGGCCAACAGTGTAACATGAGACTTTAAAAGTGACTTTCCTTGCTTAAAATGATTGCTTAAATAAAACCCTTTCTCTGATGATGCTCTGTCTTTATACAGCAGTGAAAATGTTAACACTCTCTCTCTCTCTCTCTCTCTCTCTCTCTCTCTCTCTCTCTCTCTCTCTCTCTCTGTGCTGCAGGGTGCGATGTGCTGTATCTCCTGTAGCCACACCCTCTCACTACTGCTGTGCGTCCTCACCCTGACTCCGACGGCAACAGGGGCGGGACCAGAGACCCTGTGCGGGGCGGAGCTGGTCGACACGCTGCAGTTTGTGTGTGGAGAGAGAGGCTTTTATTTCAGTAAGTGCACCTTTTTATTTATTCATAAAGGTTGGCTGTATCTGTCCCGGAGCTCTCCACCTCCAGCGAGCTCATAAATAAAAAAGCAGCCAGTTTGACATCTTGTCTTGACTTTCCCTGCATTAATGTTCCCTTTCTTCCTTCATTCATTCCTCTCTCACTGTTACATCTTCTCTTTAAGTTCACATTCATGCCTGCACATGTGTTTGAATGCCCCCGGTGATGGACAGGAGCCCAGATTTTGAACAAGCAAATGAAATATGGAATAATGATATGTAACTGAATTGTTGGTGGCAATTCGCAGTCCTGCCCATGGGCAAAGGGCTTTAAGTGGAATTTGGCTGACTATCTCTGAGGAAGAGGAGGGGTAGAAACTAAATGTTGCAGTGAAGTTTTTTCTTTTTTCCACCAGAGAAGGGAAAGCGACCCAAAGAAAACCCTCCACCAAGAATCCAGGATTTAAATCTCCGATTTTTCCATTATGGGTACAACCCAGCCCAGAACAGCACAGGATATATGGAGCTACCGAGGTTAGGTGCAATGTTCCACCGGCAGCCAGTGTTACTGAGGACATGTATCCTGATCTTTCTGTCAGAGACAAACAGTGTGACTGCACATTAGCAGTATAACTGGCTTAAACACCACAGAGCTGAGCTTTATAACCTCATTATTCATATTTCTTTGGATGACTTCCATCAATTAAGCCAATTTTCACCGAATGTCCTGGAGGAGCTTCGTATCTCCCCAGAAGTATTATTTTTTTTTTTTATGATAATTGATTGTCCCTCTTATTCCTGTGCAGTTTTGACATAACAATCCATTATTAATGGTTAGGTTCGGGCCCAAAGTTATGAAAGATTTTCCACATGAGGTAGGCTTTGTCAGCTGCCAATTTCAAAAAGAAAAGAAGATATAAGATTTCTGTGGGAAATCAGCAGCATCTATAGTGCATTTGCAGTGGTTCTATTTTCTTGTAATTGATTGCTTTCACCTCAACCTGAACCTAGAGTGGTTTGAAGATACACCTTATTGAAAACTTGGTGACTGATGGAAGATTAGGGGCCAGGAGGGGGGCCAGTCTTTGAATCCCAGCCTCAGTGCAGCAGGGGAATAATAGTGGCCAGTGTATAGTAATTCAAAGCTAAACCCATTAAAAGCATAAAACATGTACATAAATACATTTTATTGGTAAGATAATGAGAAATTAGTCTACAGCCATGCAAGCAGCTCCATGAGACTGTATTGTATTGTACACAGTGTTGATTTGAACTAGATGCTAAACGCTAACTTACAGTGCTAATGTTGCTGCTGATGTTCAGAAGGTAATGTTTGCAAAAGAATTTGAACTTTTGAATTTATGGGTTAAAATGAATCCTGAGGGGCAAATTTAATTGAGATCCACACATTAGCTATCAAGACATTTCCTTAGGATTCATCTTCTGGGGAACATGAATGTACAAGATTTGATGGTAATCCATCCAATATTTCAGTTTGGACCAAAGACCGACCCACCAATTTTGTCGTCCCTGATATATAATATATATAATAATGATGAAAACGCTGCTGGCTTGGTTATCTTAGCTTCACAGTCCAGTCCTTTCATGAACTACCTGTTGACTTCACCTTTTCTAACATCAAATATGTGCTGGTGTTTGAAAGAACAATTACCCCTGCAAAAATGTAATGGGAATTTGAACTGCCCTCCTATACATCAACACTTGTTACTCCTGAAAAGTGACGAATTTGCACGAGCTGACGCTTCAACCAAATCAATGACCTGTCGTGCTAGGTAGAACTTTTTGCTGTTGGTGATATCTGTACCAATGGTACCTGCTATAGCACCTGGTAATGGTACCAACAATGGCATCTTTTTAAGAGAGAGCTGAAGATGTGCTCCGACTTTGTGCTCTTAAAACACATGTGCTATGATGGCGATGGCTCTGACCATCCAACACTATTGCCAGACAAGAACGTTGACACAGGACAATCCTACAAAACCCCAGATTATCTTCTTCACGTCAAATGCCAATGTTTGTTTTTTTTTAATTGTTGCTTTCAGAAATATCTGTGTGGTTAAAGGTAGGAAAAGACTGCGGCTGTGTTCTTATGGATACTGGGTTGGGCCGACAGACCTCTCTGTCCATTGCCTTCGTGCTCCCATATTGTCCATGCACAGCTTAGTAGGGCTAAGAAATCCGTTCACATTGCATGATTTGTGGCACACGAGAAAATGGTTCCTGTAGCCTATGTAGTAAGACAGTAAAGGTGTGAATGGGTTCGAGTCCAGTCACACTTTAATACTTAGTCTAGCCCTTAACCCTATCTCTAAAACCTACCTCTAACCATGCATTTAATCAATCGCTTCAGATGCCTAACCTAAACCATACACTAACATTAGTGTTGTTGCCATGTACGGACATTGTAGAAATACTTTTAAAAACTGTGGCACAGATCAAAACGTCATTCAACGTAATCCAAAGTTTTTTTGCAGAATCATCCAACATCAATGTTCTGTCTGGCAGTAGTGTCACAATGCACCTTGCTGCTGCTCCCCACCATCCCGCTGCCACATTCCTCCACCCCTGCATGCAGCTTTTCCAGGACCAGTCAACATCATTCTCTGCATCGGGCCCTTTGTACGGTGCTTGCCAGAGAGTTGTTGGAGAGCCACCAAGCTGCTGCAAAGCTGCGAGTCTTGTTCGTCCAGATGCCGCTGGCAACACCGGCATGCTGTGAAGTGGTCATGACAGCCTGCTCGATTGCCAGTTTTCTGCCAGTTAAGACTTTTTGGTCTTTGGATTCCCTCTGCTGCAGGACTTTTCTTGTGTAAATGATCATGTTGTCTTCATTTAGG
Organism: Dicentrarchus labrax; assembly: GCF_905237075.1. Lineage (NCBI taxonomy): Eukaryota > Metazoa > Chordata > Actinopteri > Moronidae > Dicentrarchus > Dicentrarchus labrax. The sequence goes on along the minus strand of NW_026136724.1, from coordinate 17,980,781 downwards.
CTGAGAGACAGTGGAAGGTCATGGACTACATGACCAAAGACGCTTTTCAGTAAATCATGCATCACTTTTAGCATCTACAGTATGTGATGCAAGGACCAAATCTTTAGCACCAACAAGACTTGGGCATTCTCTTCTGATTGTGATTGCAATTTTCGTCTTCAAAATGAACCTCACTGATTATTTATATTTCAGTATGAAGGTTTGTCAAATAGTCCCAAGAAGTGTCTGCAGCCGTAGCTAAAAGTTGATGAGATGTTAAAGATTTTAACAGGGGTATGAGGGTGTCTAGGGATTGGATGATGTGAGAATGTGACAAAGTGTTGGCTACTGATAGTTTTACTACAGGTTTGTAAATGTTTCTCACAGGCTATAGAAGCATAGCACTACTGTCCATATTCATCTCATGAGAAAATGTTGAATAGAGGCCAATGTAACTCATGAATCCTCATGCAAGATACACTTAAGCAGGAACAGACCTTTTTGTGGTATAGGGAATGTATTTGTCTTTCCCGCATTACCTTACACTATGCAGTCACTGAACTGCACAGCGTCCATCTATCAATGCCACATTTTCCTGTGTTAAAAAAGAGGTGTATTTCACGAACACTCCATCCTTTTTCTGAAAAGACGATGAGGTTTGAGCAGCAGGGTGCTGAGCCTTGGAAAATATGCTGCTCCCTGTCTTCCTCTGTTTCTCTCGCTCTCTCATATTCTCACTGTCATTCCTTTTCCTTCTCCTCTCTTTCGATCGCCACATGTACCAGTGGCTGTTTGAGTAAAATATCTGGAGAATCCATTTGGGTTCTGTCGTCTATAGGACCCGGCAGCGTAACAGCTTGGCCAAAGGAGGCGTGCTCCTTTCCCTGAACTCTTCCCCTCCAGTCTGGCCGTGTTGAACTTGGCAGCCCTCTGATTGATAATGTGTCCAGAGACAGTGTTGCAATGACAGTGGGCTTTCTGTGCTAAGAGTGCTTTTGCCAATCCACCTTACGCATGTCACTAGTAAAGTGCACACTTGCATTTTAAGACTACAGATTTCCTACCCTGACAGAAATGCTAAATACTAGTTGGTGGAAATTCTTTTTTTTAGGTAATGAAACAAACTGCGGTCTGTGAAACAGAAAAAAAATCCATAACCGTAGTCAGTTTTTCCAATTATTAGCCTGACCTAGAAATCCTCAGTTGTCTTTGTAATGCTTTAGCAGGCAGGACCGTGGGGTGATTTCACTGTGATGTTCATTCCATGAATCAGATCTGTTATGGGAGTTTTTTGGCTAAAGTGTGAGTGCTAAGTGGTTCCCTGTCCTAAGTCACTTCATATTTTATCAGCTCATGCTAAAATATTCACACTTATTCTAGAGTGAGTGTGAGATATATAATCTTACTGCTGATTTCTGCTAAATGAATGATGCGCAAACTCTCTTGAATTACGACAAGATGGAATAATCCATCACTTTTAGCCAAGAGCTAATTGTAAGTACACGCAGTTCTAATAAAACAGAGCAGCCAAATATAAAAATGTGGTAAATTTTTTTTAGGTGTTCTGGCTTGTACTAATGGCATGTGAATTGAAGGGGGGAAAGAAGAGGGGAAACTGCTTTTAGCAGCGATTGATGAGACTTCCTCTTCGGTGTTTGTCCCTGTCAATTTTATTCAAAGCTACTGGAGCTGGAGAAAGAGGTAGAATGTGCAAACAGCACGTCACATGCATGCACGCACACATGCACACACTCAAACACACACACATAGCTAGGCCTTGTCCCTCAGCAGCAGGGGATTATGTGGATTACAGGATGATCAGGACACCCCCCCTCCCGTCCCTCCCTAGTTTTACACTGGACCTGAGCACACAGCGGAAGGCACTGAGATCTGAAGAAAGACCTCCTGTGTGTTCTCCATCACTGCGAAAAGGTGTCGTTTTCCCATTAAGACCTGAACTACAAATCTCTGACCCTTCTGTGAATTACTGCTCAGTGGAACAAAGAGGCATCTCATGAAAAGGACAGGCAGGCGTCCTCCAGATTTAGATCTGTACATTAGTAGAAGTGGAGACGAGGGATTTGAGGACACTCTGGGACTAAAGAGTACTTTACCTTTGAAACCCTTCATCAGTTTAATCCAATCACATAATGTCGGACCTCTACAAAGAAAAACGAGGATATATCTGGTTGCATTAGCGCATATCACCACAAGATTCATAATTGAAATCCTGGACCTGCTTCACCCTAGGTAGTCTACAAACCAAAGAATCCTGCACAGTTGATCACTAGCATTCATTCAATTAACCTCAAACCTTCGATTTTACCTTCATCAGGTCAAATTCTGTACCGATACGTTGTTATAAAGTCAGTAGATGTGACCAACAGTGTGGAGGTTCCTTCACAGTCATTAGTCTTTCATCCTACACACCTGCCAATAAGAACATTTGCATTCCCAAATTGCACACAAGTAAAATATTAACCTAATTGAAAGGTCCAGTGTGGTCCACATTTAGTAGGATGTATTGGCAGAAATGGAATACAATATGCATTAAAGAACTCATAAAGAACACATTTCTTAACATCTTCCTATCTATTTGTTTCATAAGCTTTAAAAATAGCCCTGGGATCTTGCTTGTCATTTCTAAATGATGTCTTATACTACTAAATCTACCCTCAATAACTCCATTTTGATCTATACTGATAACGCCGTGAACCACATTTAATTCTAGTGTCAGTGCATTTGGATAAGATTCGAATGTCATGGTGCAGAACACTTCATTCTTGCCATAAACTCTTTGTGGTACCAGTGATAAAGAGATAGTTTCCAGTACTTTAGCAGCTCTTATAGTCCCTGCCCAGCCGTAAACTGCCTGACACTTTGCAGGAAGAGCAGTGCACAGGCTCCAAGAATCCACTGGTTTTTATTGACCATGACCAAGCTGTAAAACTCAGAGGCTTTCTGTGCCACTCTGGAATGGGGGAATCTAGCCATCTCTCTCCCTGTTGCTGATCCTTAGAGGAATGAACATTATTTGTGCTGAGGCTGTCAAACAACAAACCAAAGATGTTCGATGGCATCAGATGAAACACTTCATATAAACCAGATTTGACAGATTGAAGACACTTAGTTCTATTGCATAGTTTTCTGTTAAGAAGGATGCTGGCTGATTGACAACCAACGTAAATCACTTAAATGAATACTCTTTATAGTATCAAGCACTTGAGAGGTGCTTCTGAAAAGTTTGTAGCCTGTTCGTGGAGGAACCGAATTGAATTGGACTGGAGTAGATTCACAGAAGATACAGTTTATTCCAAAAATGACTGAGAGTTACGGGGAAAAAAATCTTGTTCTTTTATAACATGTCAAAAACATCCACAGAAATCTCTCAAACTACTTCTGCAGCATAAATACAGCCTCTTCATTCATTTCAGCGGGTCTTCTGTAAGAACTCTGGCTAAAAAAGGTTGTCCAGCTACATTTTTTTACCTGGATCAACTTTTGCAACAATACAATATGGCATCATCTGGTAAGGTGGTAATTTGTAACATGAATTGGATAATTCGATCTTGCAATTGTTAAGACAGAAGATGGAACGACTGTCACTATGCTAAATTTCCAAAGTTGTAAAATCCTTTGGCATTCCTGCAGTGTATTTCATCACAACACACCCCTACAATGCAAGCCCTTGAGAGTACTCTGGCCACAAAAGGCTTTGTACAACTTTTTTTTACGGACTTTGATGTGGATTTTCCTTTAAAGTATTAGTGTTTCCAGTCTCAAGACCCATTAATGTGTGTGTTTAGTATCTTACATTATCAGCACTCTACCGATAAATCTCTGAATGCGCTACTTTGGGTGAAGTGTCAGAACGGTGAAGATGTAATAGCACATAAGTAGTGAATTTAACTATGTTGTGGTGTGTTTGAAACATTGAACATACAGATAAAGAAGGGGATTGGAGTATTCTTTTAAATTAATGAGCCTCTGTGGCCATCGAATCCTTGCGTATTACTGCAAATGTGCAGAACATTTATATTTACCACATAAAAGAGACATGACTGCACTCTGCCTCATTTCAGTGGCGGAAACACTGACACACGCTTTCTAATCTGACCTTCATCTACATGCGTGATCCTTGCATCATCCATCCAGAGTCCATCTCAACCAGGGCCGTAAGGCTGGAAGCACTGGCACAAATGGTTGTTTACCCTTATTTGTTTAACAACAATCACAGAAAACAACTCTTTGTTTATGAGGGATTACGGCAGTTATCCATGGAATTGAAGCATTTAAAACCTTCCAAAGCTTTTAGACCTGATTATTATATGCGTGTTTTTCCCCAACCTGCTCGAGCTGATTATCCTACATGTTACAACCGGTGCCAGCTGATTTTTCTCTCCCTTCCAGCTGTTTGTGCAGCAGGGTTGCAAGCTATTTTCAGAATAATAGCGGATGTTAATTTGTAAGGCTTTATTGGGAGGGATTGAAAAACAGGCCAAGCATCGAGGCACTGCCCCTCTTTTGGCTTTCAGCAGCCATTATATAATCTCTAGCCAGGCCTCAATGTCATATTTCTCTCTTTCTAAATGTCTTGACATCAGGTGTTAATATAGCAGCCAAGGCTAGTCCCACTGATACACACCACAGGGGAATAATCCATTTGGGTTTTTTTTTCAGATGACTGAAGGGACTAAAACAAAATAATTCTCAAAAACACTGAGAAAAAGGTTTAACTGTCAATACATTTGCATTTTAAATGAATAAAAATGCGATTGTCTAAAGCTTTGTCATCGACATATTTGATTTAACTCTTCCATTTTGGCAGTCTGAGATCTGGGTAAATCCAGTTCTTCTGTTCCCTAAATAATGCAGGTGCACAGGGTATTTTTAGCATCATTGTACCTGAACATAAAAGCCTCCCTATTGCCCCCCCTCCCCACTTTCTCCTCCCTCTCATTCACACCTCCATTATCTTCCCCTCTGCTTTGTGTCTGGGGGTCCACGGAGAAAGATGCTTCTGTTTCTGAATGAAAGCTGCTCTCAGTCCAAAACAACATTGTCAGGACAAGGCAGACACAGAGCAGAAGTTAATGCACTTTGTCAGCACTGGCAGGCTTCTGAGCCAAGAGCTATTAACTCTGAGAGGGAAAGGCATTTCCTCCTTGTAAATGCCATATTAAATTATTATTATTTTATTTGGTAACAGGGAAAAGCCCATCAGGTCTATATTGCTCAAGGTGAGCGGGGAATTGTAAATGGAGAGTCAGAGTTTTTGTAAAGGCCACCAAAAGAGGGTGGGTTTTGGGGGGTAAGGGAGTTGAAAAAGAAAGTGAGGACTGGCGTCATGGTAACTCGATGTGGTCACCGAGTCGAAAATCTGAGTGTCACACCTTTAGATAATGTTTTACCCAATTTCTCAGTGATATAATATAGACTGCAACTCAATTTGCACCTCACCTTCACTGGCTTTGAACTTCGGGCCGTTCCTTGGCGTAAAAGGTGGGCCGTCTTCAGCATACATGTTCTACCATAGAGACTCCTTCTGCCAAATGAAAATGTGAATGAACAGTGGGGCACAGCCAACGGAGGTGCGGCCTCAAAGCCTGCCTGGCTGTTCCTGCAGGTTGATCGGGCCCAGAGGGCTTGTGGTTTGGCCTCGCTGGAAAGATACCTGGGCCAAAATGGCTGACCGGGATATTCTCAAAGTTTAGGTGACTGCGCCCCCCTTTTTACAGGGAAGCAGCTGCCAAAAAGGGTCCATAGTGTGCAACGTGATACACTGTAAATTTTACACGGAAGAAATCCATGTCATTAAGGCTGTTCATATAGCAGAGGAATCAGACCCATGACCTGGCCATTATCACCGCTTTTATTACTAGCATAGTATCTGGCCTCTAGCCACAATTAGTTTGATTAACTCTGCGAACAGATATAAAGCACTGCAGAGGAAAAGATTTATAGAAGCTGAATTGACTGTTTGCTAAACGCCTGTCAAGCTTTCTGTTGATGCGCTGCACATTTGCAGTTTACAATGATGAATGCAGATTTACCATTAAATTTTATAACAGTGAGTCCTGGACTTCAGAAAGAGGAAGACCAGGCTTCATTTCTAGCGTCGTTAACAGAAACCATAGTAACATGAGCTGTCTTTGGCTGACTTTTTTCTGTTTGCATACGTGATATCATGCATGTTCCCGGATAAAAGTCAGCATCCTTACCAGTTTATTATATGACATAAAAATTAAGAATCATCATTCTTGGGAAAAACGTAAACTCAGACTATTAAATTCTTACATACAAGGAAGCATACATACAAGTCGGAGGTTAGATTTATGGTTTATTGTATGTATTTTCAAACTGCGCTACTGTGGTAACGCTGGATCCTACTGAAAAATGTAGGCTAGTTTGCTGCGCATGCTGGCGTTTGTGGCTTAAACACTGTTAAACCCATTCCTTACACTTCTGCACTTTTTGGTTTTGGAGAGGCTACCAAAAAAAAAGCAGTATGTTGCTGCCAGAACTTCTCACGTCTCCTCAGTTATCTTACTGCTCCTGCTGTTCTTCTCAAACAGGTAAACCTACAGGCTATGGCCCCAATGCACGGCGGTCACGTGGCATTGTGGACGAGTGCTGCTTCCAAAGCTGTGAGCTGCGGCGCCTGGAGATGTACTGTGCACCTGCCAAGACTGGCAAGGCTGCTCGCTCTGTGCGTGCACAGCGCCACACAGACATGCCAAGAGCACCTAAGGTTAGTACCGCAGGGCACAAAGTGGACAAGGGCACAGAGCGTAGGACAGCACAGCAGCCAGACAAGACAAAAAACAAGAAGGTGAGCACAGCACCGAACAGATACACTCTTAAAAAAAAAATTGTGAGACATTTTGGAAAATATGCTTATTTGCTTTCTTGCCGAGAGAAGATTGATACCACTGATACCCTCATAACTGTTTATTCAGTATGAAATTACAGCAAGCTTAGCATAAAGACTGGTAACACAGGAATCAACTAGCCTTGCTCTGAAGAAATAATCTTGCGTATAAACCACAAATTATAATTTTTGCATTTAGTTTTCTGGACGTATTAAACAGACAAGATTTAGCATGTTAATTAGTGAGCTTTGGGGTGCTGGTAGATAGATTTTGTTGCCTTAGGGCAGAGCCAGGCTAGGTAAAGCTCACTGATTAATAAAATGCAAAAAAAAAAAAAAATGCAGAGCACTTTCTGAGCTCTTTCCACCTTGTTCCAGTCTTTATACTAAGCTAAGCTAACCGGCTCCATATTCAATGTACAGAGAGTGATCTCAAACTTCTCATCTCATTAAGCACATTTTCCAAATTGTCGTACAGTTACATTAAGAGGTCAGTAGGTTCAAGTTTACAAGCAGCTTACTGTACTGTACAGCAAGATCGATTAATACATCCAATTTAAGTGGCTTCGTTTTCCTCCCACAGAGACCTTTACCTGGACATAGTCATTCATCCTTCAAGGTATGCATGCCAGTGGATCCTTTTCATCTCATTTTATTATGCCATATAAACCTCTATAAAACAAATCTACACTCTGACATTCTCAAGTTTCAAAAGTAGAACATTTATTTTAAAATGAGAGAGATTCGTGTCAACAATCTCGGTTCTGAAATCTTAATCACCTGGCCAAAGAAAGAAAGCGTGAGATCTAAATGCAGACTCTGTTTCATCCTCGAGTTGCCAACCTGCGGGAGAGTGTGATCCTTTTAAGATTTGACCGTGTGCTTTTTGCCCTTCTCTCAAAAAAGAAAACCATTAGCAAGAGAAGGAACTAAGTGGTTTTTGTGGTAGACCCAGTGGCACTCCCGCTCCCCAGGCAGAACCTCCACTCTGCTACTGTACATTATGTGCTAAAATTCTGGCGTCTCACCATAAAAGACTGACACATGCAAGGTCCAGAGACTACGTGTGCAGTGGCTTAATTTGTGAATTGTCAAACTAAAATATAATAATAATAATATAACAATAATTGTGATTATTACACAAGTCAAAACAAATACCAAGGATAGATTTCAAAATTTCCGCTTGACCTTAACAGAGTGATTACCACCATGACTAAGTTTTATTTTCACCATCCAAATGAAGATGCAGATTTCAGACTTAAATCTATCCTACAGCTCGGTTGCTCACTTTATCCTGTATCCCCTGTATCTCAGCTATTAACCTAAAGTGTGTTTCTCTTTTGTTTGCAGGAAGTGCATCAGAAAAACTCAAGTCGAGGCAACACGGGGGGCAGGAATTACAGAATGTAGGGAACGAGCGAATGGACAAATGCCCAGCGACTTGGGAAGAGAGAAGGGTGTGGCCTTACCTGGTACCCCTGTGGAATGGTTCACTGTAAAACAAAACAGAGAGGAGGCTAACAATGGTCCGAAAAGCTCTTCAAAATGATTGAAACCTGAGAGCTAAGTTGTGTTTAAGGGTTTGATGAGGGATCTCGTGATTATTTTATACACTGCACCATTCCATATCGGGAGGAATTCTTTGTTAATGCAATGTAACAGACTAGTTTAGCTGCTGAGACACGAACAAGAGCTTATTATACCTCCATGTGTGAGCTGCAGCATCCCCTGGCTCCAGGAAAGGTGGGGACGGATCTGGGCAGCAGCCAATCAGAGAGCGGCAGGCTGTGTTTGAGAATGTGGGTCCATCCTGTCCCTTGAACTTTGCGGAGGTAAATCCTTTTTACTCTGAGAGAGTGGGTTCATTCACTCTTTTGGTAGGACAGGATACTTTGTCACCGGTCACATATAACAGTTACTACCCCAGTTAAAATCTGTTTATCTTACCTTCAGAGTTTGTTTTTATGCACCATGCATTACTGAGGATATTTTTAATAAGTGAAAACAAGGTTCGCTTTAAAGGACAAAGACCAGGTGGTTCATTATCAGACTTTAAAACATTGTTGTAGTTATTTTACCTTGAGCCCAAGTCAAATCCCTACTTCTCACTGACTGAAGGCAGCGTTCTTCTGTCTAAGTGAAGTCCCTTGAAGGTTTGAGTCCAATCCAAATCCCTCCTAAGCCTCAGGAAGTGTTGAGAATATGAAGACTGAGTCTACAATCCAAACACTTCTATAACAACAGATCAAGCACCATTAAAGGGGATTTTAAGGAACAGTAAGTACTACAAAAACAAGATTGTGCTTCTGCGTGTTTTAAAAAAACAGAGAAACAGATTTACCAGAAGCTAAATTGAATTAGAGTCTTTTGGACAGTCTTTGCATGGTGCTTGTTTGGTTGTCAGAAATGGGTCATTCAGTGGATTCAAAGTGCATTTGGCATAAGTCAGTGGAATAAGTCAAATAGCGACAATCGGGCAAAATGTTTGTCGTCTGCATCCTTTTCACATGTCACCACCGTTGCCAGATCAGATTTTTGTCAACAATCCAGGCACCGGCGATCAACATTTGAGTCTGAGTGGAGGCCTGCGTTCAAGGTTATGAAAGTTGAGTCGCAAATCAACAAGCGCCTCTCTAAGAGACCCACCAGAATCAGCTAGAGTCAAATATTTTTCTTATTCTCTTGAAGAAGTAACATGTTCCCAAATCTGTCAACCCCGACGTTTAAAGCAAAAGACGGAGGCTCTAACAATAGAAGGGAAGTTTAATGATTGATCAATCTTGGCTTGTTATGTTTTGTTAGTTTAGGGAGGCCGAGAACTTTGCTACTTAATTTGTCACTTGGACTGCATATCCTGCCATCATGGCGAGAGTACAACAAAAATCCCCAGCATCCATCGCAAAGTCCACCGAAAAAACGCGCAGGTTACATGATTTGGTAAATATTACAAAGTAAAATGACAAGATCCACCTTGCAGATACGGCACACATATAACAGTACACAAACACGCAGACAATGCACCCACAGTGTAAATGAGAGTTGTGTAACTGTGAGCAAGGGTCAAGCACACACAAACAGTTCTGAGAAGTCCTTGCATGAGGACTGAAAGTCATGGCTGTTTGTTCAAGCCTCCATTTGGATTTACATGTCATTTTATCTCACAAACCACCCAAAACGTCTCATCTCTGGCTCTGCCTCCTCTGCCTGTGTATAATCAAACAGTATTCCCATTTATGTTAACCTATGCATTACTATCATTCATTGTACATGATGGTTTCATATAACAAAACTGTATTAAGAATCCTATCCACTGTATAATGGTGCTATTTTGTAGTTTGTTACTTGCAAGAGATGGCTAAGACAGACAGATGGCAGGGCTTACATTGGAGGTCTTCCCTTTTGCACAGCCTTGTGGCCACCATTTTAATAGTGTTTTTATTTGTAAGCTGTTTCAATAAGGTAGTAGTGTAAGCGAGTAAATGTATCTGTGTGAAATCTGTGAATGCATGGAGATTAAAAAAAAGAAAAGAAAAAGAAAATACAATGTTGTGGTCCCAAGAAGGCAAAATGCTATTTTTTCTACTGTTTTTGAATTATTTTCTCAATATAGATCCCTTATGCCAAATAACTTGACAAAAGTACTGTGAACTGTGATTCTTCCAATTGTATTGAGATTGTTAAAATTCATGGTGTGCTTTTGTCTGTCCTGAGATGTGTGTGTACATGCACTTCACTGGAAGCCAAGGTATTATTAAAAACACTTAACGCGAGACTACGTAACCTTTGCTGAACAGCGGCCACTGTGGCTACAAGTGGTAATTACAGGATAATGGCATATTAAATTTGCCTTCATTTCCCAAGATTCTCTTGAGTCAGATGCTTTAAAGACACCGTTATGTTTATCTGTGTATCTGTGACATGCTTAAATGTAGAAAAGAGCCATAAGACATCACACAGCATCCAGCTTAAATGAATAGTTTAGAATTTGGGGAAATACGCCTGTTCACTTTCATAACCCCTTCTTATCCTTTTATTAAATATGAAGCAAGCAGGAAGCAGCCAGTTAGCTTGGCTTAGCATTAAAAGTGGGAACAAGAGGAATCACCTGTCCTGGCTCTGGACGGAGTTAACAAAATCCTCCTACCAGCACCTCTGAAGCTCACAAATTAACATTAAGAAGGGACATAAAACCATGTTGCATCGTTTTTACATCTTTTATCTTTTATAAAAAAATTAGATAGATAGATGTGTGTTGATATGTGAGGTCTAGAGGTGCTTGTATACAGACTTTTTTACCCTTCGGACACAGCCAAGATAGCAGTTTCTCCCTGTTTCCAGTCTTTAGGCTTGGCTAATCTAACTGGCTTCTTGCTGTAGCACAATATTTAGCGTACAAATATGAGAGCGTTATCAATATTCTCGTCTAACTTTTGGTAAAAATGCAAAATGAACTTATTTCCCTAGATCTCAAACTGTTCCTTCTGAGTTTGCTAACATAAGCCTGCATTAAGCTACCGGCTGTAGTGATGAAACCCCTGAGCGAATTGAATAGAGCAAGGGTGCGTTTTGTTGGGAGTGAATCAAAATTTTCATTTGCAAGAGAAAGATTGTATTATTCCCTTTTAAAAGTTGCATAGTCTCGCTTTAAGAATAAGCCAGGAGTTTAATTTATTTCGACTAAAACATTTGTTAGCAGCTCTGAATTAAACCTTATTTTCAACGATTAATTTAAGTGTGTTTTTATCTGTAACGATCAAGGTTTTAAAATGGGAATTTGCATATGTACTTTGGTATCTATTCTTTACAAATTCTCATCTCAGTCGACCTGGCGGCTGAAATGAAAAAGAAGCTGGTTGGAGAACAACTCCTGTCCTCCCAGATCTTCATATATACAGTGCAAACCAAAGACTTTTTAATGAGAAGAAAGCCTCACTAAGCATTATTATATCATGAACTAAACCCAGATCATTAAATATCAATTGATATCATCCTTGTCTGAACTGCACTGCAGCTACAATACACCCTTCACACACTGTCTCTGGTACCTGAAATACAGCTTGTGTAATAGATAGTAAAGTGAGCCAAACTAAACTCCTTCAGTGTATCCGGTATATTTGGAGCAGCGATGAAGAAGCAAGTGACTTCAAATCATGTGAATCATTCAAAAAAAAATGTCTGTCATTTGTGTGAAATAATCAATAAAGCCTCAAATGTGGGAGTTAGAGAGCCATTCATGACTCTGAGGTGTTTAATGAGAAAATGTCATTTCCTGAAGCTCACTGTCCAAGAAACTGTTTGATTACAGCGCTGTTATTTATGGTGCTCGATTGCCTTCTGTAGAAAAAAATACTGACAAATTGTTCACTATTCCTGCTGAATAAACCACTTGTCAACATCACCGAAATGGCTGGAGAGTTTCTTTATGCAGCATGCACATACGCTAATAAAACCTCAGGGGAAACATCATCCTGTAAAGGCATCACTCCCTCTATTACGCAACATCACACTGGTAAACTCTATATGGCTTTTATGAGGAACCCTGTGGATTCAGACACATAAACAGCAGATAATTACAAAGCAGACGCACAAATCTTTTAAGGCATTTCGGCTGTAGATGAAGCCGTAACTCAAGCTGAGGCTTTGTGCATCGTGCAGTATGAAACTGAGCATACTGTGTGTGCTGAAGTGATACTTCCTAAGAGGTGGCAGGGTCTGCCAAAGCAAACAGAGCGGGGCGTGGTGCTCCCTGAGGCCAGAGCTGCATGTTCAGCTCTTTGGAGGATGCTTGCAGTGACAGCAGCGAGCTCTCACTCACTCACTGTCAGCACTTTTTTTAAATGGATGTATATGGGACAACAATCAAACCCTGATAAATTGTCTCTCTGGCCAGCGCTCAGCAGACGGCAGGGATCAAACTGTGGAACAGCAGGGAAGGTTGGCAAGGTCCCGGTCATCCCGGCCATCCTGGATGTTATTTCATCCGTCTCTATGACTAATACAGAATCAATTATCTCACCCTAATGGCCCAATTGCAGGCTGCAAGCTTGCAAGATTTAGAGTTCAAATAAATCAGAGAGAAATAGTGTGCAGAGAGGCCTGGGCAGTGACCAAGCCATAACAAATAAGCCAATTATCAAAGTGCATACGGATATACAGTATCATCCAGTTGTAATTATTGTAAAATACAAATGTCAGGGTGTCTTGAAAATGCTCTGTTTATCCCCTTATTTGTGCTAATTTCGGATTACATGGTGACCCAAGTAATGCAACACAAAGATATTTGAATAACCTCAAGAACCAGGATGGTTCTGGAAAGAACACAATCCGTTCCCATTGATCTGTGTGCACTCAGGATCCAGTGCATCTAAGGACACAGATTTTGGACTGAGCCCTGAAACACAATCTCTCCACACTCTTCAACTCCTCATCTTAAGCACACAATTGTCTTTTGAATGACCTTGTGGTCTGTTTTACTACACTCACCAATTTTACTACTTATTCTATTGGTTGTTTTACAGGAAAAGTGGTTGTAAGCCTTCATCAGTCTTCAACCATTCATTTTTTTTTCCAATAGGACACACAGGATTTCACTTTGCTGGGTTTAACTTTTTGCTCCTGCTGTTGTCAACTCAGCATTTGTTGTCTCTAATTCCAAATATTCTCACATCCTGAGGCTAGCATCCAGTCTTGGCTAGTGATGAGTTGATCATGACAAATTTACAAGTAGCCTTGTGTCACATTTTATTGTAATCGTGAGCCAAGGCCAGATGTAAAAGAGTCCAACAAGTGCAGTGTAAGGCTCTCGCTACAACGGGAATGTTAGCAGTTACATTAAAGCATGTGTAAAAAAGTGTCTAAACCATTGGAGGAGATTCTCCCTCTTTCTCAATTTCAGTCGACAGTGGAAATTCACTGAGGCTTGATTATAGCAGGAGAGAGTGTTGGCTCAGCTGTGTGCTTTAAGAACCCATGATGTCAGAGACTTATTTTCCTTGGAGAGACTCTCATCAGCTGCATTGTTCCAGGAAACCATGGTCTGTTCTCTGGGCAACAAAAAAATCCTGCCCAAAATGCGCCCCCCTCCCCTTTTTTTGCACCCGCATCTCTGCTGAATGCAGCACGCCGGCCTCTGGCACAACTCAACTGTCTAGAAGCACAAACACATACAAGATATCAAACATCGCGCATTGGAGCATCAGTGCATCACATTTCCCTGGAACCGGAGCTGTTCCCCCTCTGCAGTGTTTGTTTTTTCTTTCCTTTATATTTTCTATTAGAAGACGAGTGTCGGTGATGAAAGGCAGCGTGTTAATACAGGACAAGGAAATAATGTGTTGGCCCCCGGAGGATTATAAAACAATGCTGCTACTGATGTCATAGGGCCTAGGCTTCTGAGGTCTCTTTACGCACAAAGCTGTAGGCGGTGTGATTGAAATACAGCATCGGCAACTGACAGGTGATGCAAGCAGCTGACAGAGCTGATGAAAAAACTACTCTGCAGCTTCCTGGAGTTCAAAATTTAAACCACGCACGAGGCCGAATTGAATCTGGTCGCAATTACGACTGCTTACAAACAGGACCCACTGTAAATCAGCCACAGTGCAGTCAGTAGTTGAATAAACTTTACTGGCATTGGTTGAAGATTTGACGAGCTGTGTTGTGGAAACATAAAAATTTAGTAAATAATGTTCATGGATACCCACCGAATCACATCTGGTCCTCATAAAATTATTTGACTCTTGGCTTTTTTGCTAATGCTCTTTGTTAGAGAATTATGGTAATGATTTCTTAGAAATTCAGACCAGGGAAAAATCACAGTTACAAGATAAAGACTTTCACCACAGTTTAGAGTTTGCTGAATCTTCCCAGTGAGTGCCAAGGAAGCCAAAAGAGCCCAGAGGCTTTGGATCAGGTGGACTTGCATTGCAGTGTGTCTCCTGTCCATACAGTACAGCCTATATCGGGAGAAATATGGGAAAAGGGAGGGAGAGATTATCAGAAAGAGAGAAAGAGCGAGAAAGGTTACAACAACAGAGCATGAAGCTCACAAGTTCAGTTGTGCTTCTGCTGGAACGGCCGTGCCCCTGTGGACAAGTTCAGTCCTTCAGTAGAAGTCCTCGCCCTCCAACAATAATACTTACAAAATAAAGGCTGACCGCTCCAAGTAAAATCACTTCAGCTGAGTTCAATAGCTATTATTCATGTCCCAGTTCTCCATCCTCTGTGCTACGGCTCCTGTGATGTTAATAAGGTAAGCCTTTTGAGCTGAGAAGAAGCCTGTGAGGAGCTAAGTCAACATGAAGGCCCTTTGGTTTTTCCTTGCCTCCGGCTTTTTATGATCACCACTTTGGTGTGGAGGCTTGTCGATCAAATGCTCCAAGACAGGGGGCGGCCTATATCGCACGTGGTGGAGCTTGCGCCTCACGTACAGAGGCTAAGTCCTTGTTGCAGTGGCCAACCTGTGGCCCTTTGCTGCGTGTCGTCCGCTCTCTCTCCTCACCCTTCCTGTCAATCCGCTGTCCTGTCCAATAAAGGCAAAAAGCCAAGAAACATATATATAGAAAAGAAACGCTGCCATTTGAGTGAGTGACTGATGAGTATCTGTTGTGAAGAGCAGGTCTGAAGGAGTTTGGTTTAATCAGAGCCTTCATATATAGGATTAAGTTCAGGTGTGAGCACTACCTGTAGCAAGACTGGGCTCTCCTGCTGTCCTTACGTTTAAAAGGTCCAGTCTGTACCATTTAGCAGAATCTATTGGAAGAAATGGAATATAATATTTATAACTGTTTTTGTCAGTGTATAATCTCATGAATATAAGAATCATTATGTTTTTGTTACCTTAGAATGAGCTCCTTTTATCTACAGACTCTGCGGGTCCATGAAGTCCGCAATGTTTCTACAGTAGCCCAAAACGGACAAACCAAGAACTGGCTCTAGAGACAGCCTTCTTATGAGTTTCACTGCCACCCAAGTTTCTCCGACACACCTCAGTCATTCTTATTCCCAGGTCGTCAAAATACAGACGCGAGTGGCGTTCAGTTGGTTGCAATCTGCAACTTCACTGCTAGATGCCACTAAATCCTACAGACTGGACCTTTCCGTTTCCAACAACTTCTTGTTAGCCTCGAAATTCACAATTGGGAACAAAACATGAAAAGCTTGTTAGCCGCAGACCATATTTCAGGCATCTAACCAAAAACCATTAAAAAAACCCCACTGATTTTGATGTGAGGGAACTGGAAATACTACTAATTCTACAACGTCATTAGTCTCACCAGTGGCTCCACTTTGGAGGTTTTCATACCTGTTATTGACCTCTGTGAATGGTCCATCATAGGATTTTTCTCAGCCACTGATGCCATTCAAAGAAAATGACTCAGTATTACCCCTCTGTGACAGTCTTTGTCCTGTTACCTGCTGAGTTCATTTCAGCATGTGGATTTTGAAGGAAACTACACACAATTCATTCCTGCCCTTTGACCTCCTGTGAGCCTTCTTGACACCACTCTGTGATGTGGTGGGAATTACAGCCCTCCACATTTCACCTCTTCATCCATTTGAATTCAACACATCTCTAAACAGACAAAATAGAGCTATTCATCTTTTTCTTTTAGGAAGGAACACCTATTAATGGAATTACAGCACATCCGCCGTGACCTTTAAACTTCCTGTAACCTTCCACCTTTAAGATATGACACAACGCTTTTACATTTAACAGTCTTAAGTTGTAAGCAACCTCCCTGAATATATAAGACGGCTGAGATCCCAGTCACAACAGTTGTTAGGCGAGAGAAGCTTGACTGTAGAACTACATACTGTAGAAACCATGATTTCCGTCTACTCTGTCCTGTATACTCTAGTGCTGTTCTCTGAGCTGAGCAGCCACTTGGTCACTGTAGCCATGCCTGCAAGTCAAGTAGAAGACAGCGTACCAGAACAAGAAGGTCTCGGTTTGTTACTAGGTGACCAGCCCATGACTGAACCCGCTCTGATTCCATCTGTGTACAGACGAAGCCGCGTGATGGACGACAACAGCGAAGAAGATGGGAACCCTAAAATCATCATCGTCTCTGTAAGTGTCACATTGCAATTGTTTAAGACTTCAAAGCTGTTAAAGGGTTACTAATAACTGTATCAATATCTTATTATTGCTTTATAGATAGGTTAAGCCATTAATAAGGAAAATGGTTGGGTTCCCTTTAGCTCATCAGGTATCCTTTTCACAACCTGGTGACCCAGATGTTTTCTTACTTTATAAGCATTAATAAATGATTTATTAACAATTATAATGCCATTACTTACAACTTATGAACACTTTATGAAGGGCGACTTATTATAAAGCGGTACCATTCACCCAAATTATTAAAAAAATATATATTTTCTTACCAACCTCTGGTCTACCTGCAGATTGTTTTAGTTTTGTTTGTCCAGATAACTATAGATTAGACTCCTGCTACCACCCCAATACAGTGGAGGTAGATGGAATTTTATTTTTATTTCCTCCTGTTTGTTTGATTAAAAACTACAGTGAGCAGCTGTTTTCGGAAATAACTTAACCTTTTTAAACATGAAACTAGAGCTGAACAATTGATCATTTTCATATAGCAGTTTTAAAAATATGTGATTTCAAATGGCAAGAGTTTAAATATAACTTAGATAACTAACATGTGGCCACACATGACACAGACAAAAGTTGATTTTCTTTTTAAAAAAGCAAAAAAAGAGAGAGATTCTCAGATTTTTAAGTCCCTAAAATCATGAAAACAGGACAAACACGAATCTTAATTCATGCCAGAAATCCTGAAGTGTTCAGATATTTAATCTTAAATTTGTACCATGTTGAGTTATCACTGAGGTCAAAGCATTGCAAATTTTACTACAAGGAACTTTCATTTGTGTTGATTGCTGCTGTCCCTGTGGCGTTTACACCAGGCTTTTTTTCTGACAAATCTAGTGTTTTTTTGTCCCTGGTGCTTGGCCATTGTTCTGTTAGACAATTTAAATTACCATTTACCATGACCAAATGCTGAGATATAGACCTTCTTTGTATATATTTTCATTTAGTTTTGTTACACAACTTAAAATCAATAAGGCCTCGCGACCTCCGCATGAAGCTTTGGCGACCCCTAGTGGAGGTCCTGCTCCCCAGGTTGGGAAACACCAAACCTGTTAAAAACTACGTTGTGTTTTTCACGAAAACAATGTGTTACAGTGTATAAAGATATATAACAGTTTCCATTTGAACTTCTTCCTACCAAAGAAATAGTCCCTGTGAAAACTGTTGGCAGCTGTTTATTGCTCAGAGTGCCCAGGACACTGGGTTATGGATGGAGAAGTTGCCAATTTTCTTGTTGTTATTTGGGTGAACCAACCATTTGAAGTTGTTAGCTCAACAACAAATTCATCCAATCCAAAGTTACCAGCCTTTTGGATTACTCTCAGTTAATTTATCCCAAATGAACGCATCTGGCTAGTCTCTGTTTGCAGTCATTGAACTCTGCCAATGACAGTCATGCATCATAACCATTCATTGTATGAGATTTCTTTCTTTAAACAACCGCAGCAAACCATAGTTCAACATCAACAAAGAGCACATTATGTCCATCCTGTGTCTGAACATTTGACCCCTTTCAATTGGTCACCGTCCTCGTGTCTACTGTTAAGTCAATATTTCATACACATCTATGAAAATCTTTTACGGCAGCGCTGGAAAACCGGGAAATACTATTAGCTGAAAAGGTCAAATGATCACAAGCCTATAAAGATTTATAGGAATCACAGTGGGAGGAATGATGATATATCTGTGTTCCCTCAAACGTTTGGCTGCGATGTGTAAAGAGTTTATCTGGCGGCTGCGTCTCCTGTGTGTCATGAACATGGTGGTTATCTCTGCGGTAATGGGGAACAGGCAGCCATGATGGAGAGAACAAAGCCATCTGGGTGAACCGGGGCAGTGGAAGAAAACGGGCCACTGTGATGTAATAAAAAATGGGGAAAACAATTTCTTCCATTTGGGTTTGGATCAGCTGCTAAAGACAGATCCAACACCTGTGCTGGAAGCGAAAAAAGATAATCTTTTGAAATCTGTTGCAAATTTGCTGCAACTATCCAGAGTTCAGATTTCCTGCGGTATGGAAATGTGTGTGTGGTCTCGTGGTGTCACATGTAATCACTGATCAATACTGTGTTTTCAGGACATGAGGCTCAAAGGACACAGTATTCGTGGGCTGAACCCGGTCTTCACCCGGAGCCTTCCTCTGCTCACAGACCGAAGCTCGAGCCGCACTCCCGCTGAGCACAGTTTGAAAATTGATCGCAGAAACACCGACCTTGACAGTAAGTATCTGGAAACACATGTTTATGTATTGATGCTAAAATAAACATTGAGTAAAATATACCAGACCACTAAAGTTTAGGAACCACTACTTTATGACATCAGCATACAGTAGTGGTTCCCAAACTTTTTCCTTAAGGGACCCATTTTTCTATCATTTAGTGGATCATAGAAGTGATTTATGGATATTCATATTATATTCAGTGAATAACAATAACCATACAGACCAACTGATAAACTGAAGAATGAACCCAAATAGCAAACGCAATAACCGCAGTAGTTTGGATCAATTATTTCCTGTGAATATTGGATCAGAGATGAGTTTTCCTGATATTTTAACAACTTTTATCTCTGCTTTTAACAGTTAGACATACATAAAAGGCTTCTTTATTGAAAAATTAAGTATTTTATTCTACCTGACAATTGGCCATTGTTCTAGTAGGCAGGGCGAGGCTGTTTAGCAGAGAGTGAAGGCTCTGAATACAGCTTGTGTTCAGGTCTTGATAGTCTAAACTTTAAAAAATAACAAGTTTAATTTAGTTTTCTTCACAGAAATAAACAAATTTGCAGAGAGACAGACCTAATGTGTATATATTTTAAATGTTCTTACACAAAAATCAAGAAGGCCTCTGCAAACTATGGTGACCCCCGATGACCATATCAAACTTTCTACACATTTATGTTTACTAATGCAAATGTTCTTTTCTTTCTGTCTCCTAGTGCTGCGGTGTATGATAGGAAGAGTGTACCGACCCTGCTGGGAAGTATAAAAGGTCCCCCCCCACCGTGCTGCCGTCCTCCCTTGAATGTGCTGTAAAAATATCTTCTTTATGTGTTACACTGAAATGCATTTCCTTGAGTGCAGAAAAATGAGTGCAGAAAAATATAAAATAAAATAAAAGTTTATTTAAAAGGAAAAGTGTGCATTATATTTACAGAGTTAATTTCACTGTGGAATTTTACAGGTTAAATAGATAAACTATACAACTAGTGATTAAATACATTTGTCTTGATTAAGGAAAATCCAGACTCCCAATGATCTGCTATCAAACTCAACTATTCACATTGCAGCCACATTTTTCCACACAGCTGAATGGGTACAAAATGCCACTTAAATTGGTGTGAATTAATTGCTTAATCAAAAAAATGTATAAGCAAAAATGTTGATGAGCGAGTTTTAAAGCCTTTAAAGCCAAGATGCCAAACAGATGATGCTGGTTCACGCTTCTCAGAGGCGAGGATTTTGTAGTTTTCATCCACAATCTTGACATTTTATAGGACTTCTTTATTTAAATTAATAGTTCAAGATATAATATTTCGGGGAAATACACTGCGTTAAATACGAGAAGATTGATACCACTTATGTGTACACTACATATGAAGCTAACTTTACAGCCACCAGGATCATCAGCTTAGTTTGGCATAAAGACTGGGAATCAGGGGGAACTGTCATCCTGGGTCTGCTTCCAGTCTCTATGCTAAAATAGGCTAATCGCCTGCAAGTTTCATACTTAGTGTATAAAGAGTGGCATTGATCTTCTCATCTAACTCACAGCTAGTGAGCAAATGGGTGTATTTCCCCAAAATATCAAGCTATTGCTTCAAATCAGTCAGAAAAAAAGTTCTGTTGCAGTCTGGTTGCAGCTTACACCACCATGGTCATCATCATTAGACTCTGAAGAAGCTGGTTAGCTTTCCTTGACCAGCTATCAGCTTCTTCTTACCCGGGGCCTTGCTCACAGTCTTGCCAGGCATTTTGAGTGAGGCTCCAGTGGGCGCCTTCTTCTGTGGAGGCTCATTCTCTGATCCTCCATGTTGGTCAGAATCCACCTGCTTCCTCTTGTTGCCTTTGTTCTGCATCTGAATGCTAGTTTTCTTTCTATTGCCCGGGCCCGCAGCTCTGTTTTGGGCATTTCCACTTCTTTGTCCAATAGCAGCCCCCCGCTGCACGTCGCTCTGCTCCTTATTTTGACATTCAGAGGGAGGCTTGGCTGGAAAGATTGAAACAAAGCAAAAGCAAGTGTGACAAGCTGGTAGAAAAAAAAAAAAAAAAAAAAAAAGGGAAAATGTTATGACGAAATTGCTGACGTTAGCTGCTAGTTGAAGCAGGCTGTGTGTGTTTATTCTATGAAGCTGAAATTTAACATTTGTCATGTAACCTGATGGAGCAGAGCCTGAATTCCCACGGAACAAAAGACAGAGGGGGGGAAATGGGCACACTGCGTGAGTGTGTGTGTGTGTGTGTGTGTGTGTGCGTGCTTCTTGGTTTTTACTACAGATGTGGGTGTGAGCAAGTTTTATAGAATGGGGATTCATTTAATGGCTGATGGTAAGCACCAGTCCCAGCGCTGGGACTGTGAAGGGTTCAAGGCTGGAGCTGAGAAGGTGTGCCTGGGCCTCAGTCCAGCTGTGTGGCGTCAGAGGAAACTGAAATCTATCCCCGGCAGAGAGAGAACGCTGCGCCGCTTGTGTTGACATTTTGAGCTTTTCTCCGCATGCAGTGGAGCACATTAAAAGTAGCTGTAGGATCGGATGAAACGAAGGTTGAGTCTGTACCTGTGGTTGTCTCCTCCACATCCTCATCTACAGCTGGGATGATTTTGGGTGCTGGGTGCACACAGGTAGGGACCTGGCTGGTGCTGGGGAACTCCAGCACACGGTTGAGTGGCAGTTCTTCATCTTTGTATGTGCACGCAAACTGGGAACGAACAACTCTCTCTTTGGCCTGGAATGAAAAGGGGGGAAAAACCCTTTAATGCAACTGATATGATATGGTAACATGGTGGATGATTAGTATTGATGACTCTGGGCAGATGTGTTTTGGGTTCCAGCTTTTACTTTGAAGTTTGGAACAAAAAAACCCCCACATGGGATCGCCAAAAAAAAAGGGCCACCCACGCAAAGAATGATAACTATAACAACTATAAACACATCTTTTTACCACAACTACAACAAGAACGAGAGTGGCGAATATTGTTGAGATCACTTTCAGAGCAATTTGATTAACATAATGTTATATAAGCATTTAATAAGTTGTGTACCACGATATTGTTTGTCTTCAAATCACAACATTACACACACACACACACACACACACACACACACACACACACACACACACACACACACACACACACACACACACACACACACACACACACACACACACACACACACACACACACACACACACACACACACACACACACACACACACACACACACACACACACACACACACACACACACCCACACACACACACACACACACACACACACACACACACACACCCCCCCCCCCCCCCCCCCCCCCCCCCCCCCCCCCCCCCCCCCCCCCCCCCCCCCCCCCCCCCCCCCCCCCCCCCCCCCCCCCCCCCCCCCCATTGCTGTACTGTTTGACCACGTGGCTTTTTACACCGATTCGAGGCCACCTGATGATTGCCTCAGTCATTGATAAAGGTTAATGAATCATACATCCGTCCAACTTTACACCACTTAAAACAGGAAACAGTTTTATTCAATCTTATCACAATTACACGTCTAAGACAGTAGTGCAGCACCTCATTAAAAAGCCTTTTCGGACTACAATCCTGGCCCTGGGGCACACAGATCTACAGCTTTTCATCCACTGTTTGATCTACGCCTGCTTGGGATTATCACAATCCAAGGATTTCACCCTTCAGGCCAGTGGGCCACAGTAGGGAGGAGAAATCTGAGGGAAAAATACAGCGAGCAAAGCTGGGTGGGTCCGTAAAGCACAAAGGGATCAAAGCCTTTGTGCATTTCAAAAGAACTTCTTAAAAGAGCACCTAAAACAACAGTAACCATAAGAATGAGGCACACTTCAATAATGGAGCTAAAAATGTATGCTGCTCTGGTTGCATGCTAATAAAACATATCTGAAACTCCCCAGAAACAATGGGAGGGGATGGAAGAGTGAACACAGCCAAACTATGACTGACGGAGAACATCTAATCCAATTACAACAGGTGGAAGCCCAACGTGGCACCGTGTGGTCAGACGGCCCTCATTCCTCTGAAGATGGCTGTCCTGAAAAAACCCCTGTGCACCGCCTGACCCGATGCTGGAGACACCTGACCGAGACATTCCTGATAGTGCTTCCAAAAGCAGGTGCAAACAATTTCTGCGGCTTTATGTTTTGATACGTGTACTCACGTACATGATAAAAGTGAGAACAGGTGCACCGTGACCATCATCACCATCAGGCCGTGATACAATCAGCCTTGAGATAAAAATGCATATAGCTGTAGTATTATAATGCAATCAAATGCATCTTTTCACAAACATCATTACTGACGTCACAGGGGAGCAACACTAAATTGGTGTTTTAGTTAAGTTTTTTTTCCTGTTTAGATCATCTGTGGCTCTGAGAAAGATTTGGAAAAGTCCCAAAAGCAGAAACTAAATCTGTCCATCTCTGTGTGTGCCAGTTGACGTCAGTGCATGATGAAACCGCTGGAGAAGTCTGGGATAAAGTCATTCAGCAGACAACAGGAAACAATAACCTTTCAAGTTTCCCTTGCTAGTCGAATTACGCGACTGATATGGCATCTTCAAAGTGAAATTGATGCAGAAAGCTTCCGCTCACCGAGTTCAGGAAGCGGTGAGCTGCCCAGGGACCATTACAGCGCACTCAAACAGGAAGGCAGCCAGATTGTGGGGAGCTAAAATGACATCTGCTAGCGCAATCAAATAAAAGGAGCCATTTCACAAAATGTGTTTAGCATACATGTTCAAAAAAGGAGTTCACACAATGGAGCTACTTCATGTTAAAAAAAAAAGGTCCTACCTTAAAATCTAAAGCTGGTCCTGTCACTGTTTTGGGGTGACTCAGCAACTGTGGTGTATACAGCGGTGGACAAGTACTTGTAACAGGTTACTATACCACGCTGTAAAAATACTCTAAGTAAAAGTCCTGCATTCCTAATTTTACTCAAGAAAAGTATCAGCAACATGTATGAAGGTCAGAACAGCTGTTTCAGAGCAATATTATAATAATATATTATAATTGGATTATTATGACTGATTAGCAGCATAAAGGTTTAAGCTTGGGTTGCCAGGCAAATACTGGGGTTTTGAAACCAGTACTGATGTTGATACTTGGGAGTTTAAAATAATAAAAAAAAATATATATTGGCCGATTGCAAAGTAACATAAGCAAAAAAAAAAAAAATCTTGCAACGCCACTGTTGCACTGTGGGTAAAACTGCTGACAGCTTGGCCGGAGATTCAGGTGCGTTATGCTAGATGCGGCTAATGTAGTCTTGAGCTGCTAGCCTCGGGCAGAAAAGACGACTACGGAGCTACAGGGGTCTGGTAAGCTCCACACCTTTTTTCCCCCACTTTTAAACTTCTTCGGCTATAACTGACTCAGACTCAAGTGACATCACTTGAGGACATTTGTCAGATTTTGTGTGGCTCCCTCTGGGGGCGTTATATGACTTTTTTTAAACATATGCAGCAGTGCTCCTAAACACCTGTAAACTAGACTTTGACGTGTAAAATTGGTTGGGTTCCACTTTAAAAAGAAGAAAGTAACCAAAATACGTGCTGAGTGCAATATTTTACAGTTGAAAAACCAACTTGTCAGTGCTCTCTGGTGGACAAAATATGTAATGGCACTAAATTACTTATCTTTCCACTTTAATATGTTTTTTTAGTGACATTTGAGCTCCGAAAAACGACAGTAACGGTCCGGCTATAGGTTTGAAAAGTAGCATAAAATGGAAAAACTTAAGTACAAGTACCTTAAAATAGCACTTAACGGCACAGCACATGAATAAATATACAATTATGAAAACTGCGAGCGATAAATCAAGAGTCAAAAAGAGATGAAATTGCAAACTGCAACAACAAGAGCACACAAACAGTAAAGTCAGTATAGTCAAAACTCAATGGCAACGAAGGTTGTGTAATCATAATGAGACAGATTCTCTTAACGCTGACCCAGAAAACACTGGAGGTAAAAACAGAACAGCTGAGCTCACAGCCAGGAAGGAAGGACGGAAGGAAGAGGTATCAATATCGGATACACAGCGTGTTGTATAGTGCACTGTAAGCAAATGGACCTGAGCCCTGACAATTGGACAACTTATCATTAGGATTGGTTAATGGTTTGAATCCCCCACGAATAAGTCGTTTTATGCCATGGATTTAAACAGCACCCTCAAAACAACACTAAGAGCTAAAACACAGCTGTGCAAACGGGAACGGTGGAAGTCAGTTAAGATGTGCGCTTCAGCTAAGAAAATAAATAATATAATACCAGGGAGAAATTACAGGATGTAAAGACATTATTTTCAATGTTTGTACATCTGATTCAATTTGAAGTAACTGATGGTTTGGATTTGGGGCTCTTGGATGAAGGGGCCCACGTTACCTTGGGTTTGAGCAGGTCTAGCCGGCTCTGGACTCGGTTCCGTAGAGGTTCTGGAGAACATCCAGTAGACACTTCAGGGGATCTGAGGGGCGAGCCACAATGAGAGGCAAAGACAAGAGGTTTATAAATTAGAAAAGCTAGAAGGTAACCAAGAAATCTACCCATGGCTTCTTAAGAACTCTGTTTGCTCTTTATTGCAGCTTTGCACAACATGTAAAAGATGTTTTCACTAGCGTCAGACTGAGCTGATGTTGGGCTTTTGCAACAAACTGGATATAAGCCATTCAATGTCATCCACCTCAGACATAATGTAGGTTCCCCCCCAGACCACAGCCAGTGGCTGTTTTTTTTATGTTATTATTTTTATTTCAGATGTTTGACCAGAGAAATTGTTCCAGCGTGGTGTGGGAGGATTTTCCTCCATATGGTTTCAGGGGAGGGTTGTAGAGTCTCTTGCTGGTCTAATTGCCGTTTCAGGGGCTTTCCCACTCTAGACTGAATCCTCTGGTAGTGAAAATGCTCAAATCTAGTAAAGTATTAACTTTAAACTTACTAGTGTTTATTTAACCCCTGAAGGATGTGATCGTGTGCGTAATTGCCGCGGGGTGCCCCCCAAAGTACGAACGAGCTAAGACTTTTTGGTTGGTTGGAGGCAGCATTCATTGTACTACGTGTAGCAGCGTACCACAAAACAAACGATAGAAGATGAACTCCTTGTGTACATGCACACACTATTTATCCTCGGATGTAACAAAGCATTTAGCTTAATTATAGACCCGTCGACAGATAGTATTGGACTATCTACGTATTGGACAAACTAAAACTTTGACTTAAAGGTGGCGCTAGAAGAAATGTTAGAGGGATCCACAAAATTCATCATGAGGGGAACATGGATGTCGGAACCAAATTTTATCATGAATCATCTGACAGTTGAGACATTTCACTTAAAACTATCTCAACCTCATGGTGGTAACTAGATGAGAACAGGATACATCGTCTGGGGAACATGAATGTGAGTACCAAACTTCATGGCATTCCACCCAGAGACAGACAAACCTTATACCAACCTTTATAAAACATAAACTCCCTATTAGAAACAGAAATTACTTTTCAGTCAAATCCCAGTTTGCACTGCAGGACTGTTTGTGCCAACCTGAACAATGTGAGGATGCTGGTCCCCTCGGCTTCACTGAGGACGGGCTGGTCCTCAGACAGCAGGTCTGCCTTGTTCTGACACAGAGGAGTCAACGCTTCTTCATCCAGCAGAGCCATCAGCACCTTCACAGTGTCCCGACCTCCGTACGCAGTGGCGTGATTGACTGCGTAAGCCTTTGGCTGGAGAGGAACGGCAACACAAATACAATCAGTGCACTGTCAGCTCACAAAGCTGACTGTTAAACAAGATGAAGTGGGTTTTGTGTAAATGTGTGTACTTCAGGAGAAGCCAAAACTGTAGCCGGCTGGCAGGAGAGCAGAGATTATACATTACCCTGGCAGGGCTTATCCCCGTCCCGCTTCCATTAGCAGTCTGTTTCTGGATCTGGTGTAGCTGGCAGATCCTCTCCTTCAGCTCCTTTGTCGCCTCCTCGGCTGCGACGTACACCGCATCTCCGCTGCTGCGTCCCTTCACCAGAGCTGCCCTGATGGCAGTCACCAGCCTGGCTCCACATACGCTGAGAATCAAACACAGTGACAGTCACATTGACATCTGCTGAGACAGCTGTAGGTAGAGAAAAAACAAAAAAATCAACCTGAATTTGTTTTGGAAAGAAAAACTCTTTTCTTCTGCAGAACACAGACACAGACACACACAGGTTTTCATCTGGATGGAATTAATAGTGTTCAAGAGTTCAGCCAATATTTGCCAACATGAATAACTCTCTCCTAAAAGTGAAAACCCAGAAAAGCCAGGGCCTTCGTCTGAATGTCTTCAAAAAGATATACTGCAGCGTCACTTTCAATTAATTGGACACTGACTTTAAGGGCTCAGAGTAATTGTTTCGGTGTTAACATCCAGTTGAGCTTTATTTCACTGTAACGCAGCTTTGCCAATGTTAACAGTTATGAAGCAGAAAATATGCTCCAAATCCATGTTAAAGTCACCCTGGGCACTGTCACTGCTCTCATCGATGGACTGTCAGCAGAGAAACTCCAGGATTTTCCCTCTTTATAGAGCAGGAATTTTCGTGCCATGCTCGCACACTGTCCGCGCCGCGTGTCCAAAAATCATAGCAACATATCACTTCTGTAGGTTTCTAAACAGTCAAGTGCACTAAAGCATGCTAGACGAGATCGCAGGAAGGTAAAGAGGCGGTGGTCCAACCCTGACCCGGCTCTGATGTGAGCGAGCAGGGCTCAGTAACAGAATCATTTGGGAAAACAGATGTTCGGCGAGCAACGGGCCCTGAACTCTCCGTAGAAGGTGTTTGTATGAGGAAATACAGTACTCCACTGAGAGAGTAAAGGCACTGCCTGTTGAAAGACACATGTTGGCCCGGTTCGTCAGTGTCTCATCAGCCTGCATGAATTGAAAACCCTCAGAAGAGCAGCGAGGGTCGAATCCACTACTACACAAACATCACAATGAGTTGTTATGGCTCGCTCGAGTGGAGCTAACGTCGCTACTGGGACCGCTACAAAGGGTGCCTTCAACAGCTTCACCTCAAAGCTCAACCCTCACACGACTGAACGGTTAAATCATTTCTGATAACCACTTCTGTTGTGGTGCCAAATGCTTTGACATCCAAAATGATCTGTAATGGTATGGGGAATGATCTGTGGAGTGATGATAATTCATCAAAGAAAGAGCTCCAAACCGGGAACACGTTATTTAACAGAGACAGGCTTTGATGTTGCAAAGATGAACATGCTTTAGCAATCCAAGTGTTATCATGAGAAGCTTAGATGGGAGTCATTACAGGGATTTGAAGGAAATAACAAGCTGCGATGGGACAGGTGGATTTCATGATCACAGGTGATTTCGGTGCACAGGTGTCTGCCAGGCCGATACGCGCAGCTGGAAATATTCCTACCGGTAGTAGCAGCAGCAAGGAGCTCAGCTCAGCTTTCAGAATTTTATTTCAATTCATGAGAATCAGCCAGACCAGGGAGGAAACAGAATCTGACCTGAACTCGAAATTGCAGGAAGAGGAGAAGCAATTCAAAGAAAATCCCTCTCGGTCATAAATCACAAGTTTCATTTAATGTGACCTCCGTCGCTGCCAGATACTGAAGAACTTTTCTTGGAATCTCTGAATTCCCCTAATCTGCTCAAGATGATTTCTCTGGGATTGAAATATGTTTATATGAGGATTAGACTACAATTAAGTAAATATGGGGTTTTGTAAAGATGTTTTATTTGAAATGGAAAGTTGCTTGTACTTGCATGCTTAGTATTAGCTACTACAAATAAGTGATTTATGCCTGACTGAAGAGTGAGTCAACTGAGTAAAGAAAGAAAGGCTGTAACCGTCAAGATTAAAAGAATACAGCTATCACTGCTTCTAAAGCCTATACATTTACAATTATATATCTTGTTTACCTTTTTAATAACCGTTTTAACCTTCATGTCTGTACACTTATTGTGCAGAGCAAGTACCTGATTAACTTAGCTTAGCATAGGAGGTGGAAGTTGGGAGTAATGGCCAGATTTTTCTTCATGAAGTGATCATTTATCAACATTTAGGAGGTGTTTGTAGGCAGATTTTTAAAACTTTGAACAGTACCAGGCTACCATGCTGGGCTAATTGTCTCCTGGCTGTAGCTTTATAGTTAGCCCACAGACATGACAATGGTGGTGAACTTTTCATCTCTCGTTCCGCAAAAGAAAGTGAGCCAAAATGTCAAACTACACCTGAAAAGAATAATAGTTTGATATCTACCAAACATGACAAAATATACTGTAAAATAAAAGGATGAGTCATTTGTATTTTAAGTCTTTCACTTCTACTCCCTTTGTCTACTCTGTGACACTTTTACGTCAATTCAAATGTGATTTAAACTTAAAAGCTCAACTGGAATCCATCGAGAATTTACAGTTCAGCCCCGAATGGAGCACATCCCCGGCCTCCCACCACGACCTCAAAAGCAACAGTAAGACGGGGAGCGAGTGGAAGCCTGGATTAAGCTGCATTGTGTACCTCGGGTCAGGAATCTCCCCCAGTATTTCTTCCAGGTTGTCTAGAAACTGGACAAAGTCAGACAGGCCTTTGACATGTTTCCTCAGTGGGTCGGACTCAGCTGGAGCGTAGCCCTTCCCTCCGAGCTGGATGGCCCTCACAAAAGATGTCACAGCCTGCAAAAGCATGAAAAAGACCCAAATGTTGCACCAGAGAGGATTACCCCGTAGTTTTGGTTTTTCTGGTGATGTAAAGTGTGAACACATCATCATGCCGGGTTTGGATGTTTCTTACCAAGAAGAGAGAAGTGTTGTCTTTGCGTGCAGCATGCTTTATGTCGGTAAATGCTTGTCGTCCAAGAGCGCGACTGGGTACGTCCAGGGTCAGCGCCAAGGCCATGTCGTTCTTGGAGTTCACGAGCAAATTCAGATAGGAGCAGAAAACCCTCCTCACTGCCCTTTTCATCTATAGATAATAAATGGAATAAACACGATTTTAGAACAACAACATTATCGTTTTAGGTTAGAAGGTTGTCTTCAATGGAGCTTGCCATGTTTCTACAGTAGCCCAGAAGGGACAGACCAAACACTGGCTCTAGGTAGGTTGGTTTTTCAACGCCACCGAAGCTCGTGCTTGGAAGGGAAGGGTGAAGCAAGGGAGTCACAATCTGCAACTACACTGCTAGATGCTGCTAAATCCTACACTTAATCGTGTTCGATATCACTCTCATGCCTGTCCACTAAAGATTCTCCACCAGAAAGCGAAGCAGCATATTTCCCAAAAAGTCAAAATAGTCCTTTAGTAAAACCTTTGGCTTGCAGCCAGTCCAGGTTGTGTTTATAAACTACCAAAAAAAAAAAAAAAAAAAAGGACAGTAGCTTTACTGCCTGAGTAAAAACAGCAGCTGACAGCCTGTATTAAACTTCAAAATATTACATCACTCTAGCTGGTAGAGCAGCAGCAAGCCTCTACTGAAAACCCATAAATTCACAAGTGACAGAGAAAAGTGGAGAAAAGAGACTCTGCTACAGAAGCTCCCCCACATTGTGTTGTGTTTTAAACATCTGCCTGGTAATTGAATTCACATTTCGCTCTTAAATCTAAAAGGGATGTGATATAGGAGTTCCTGTCAATAAGAGCAGGATGGATTCCAGACAGAAATTAAGCACGATGAAGACTGGGAAAGTAAATGCAGATTATTGCCAGCAGGAGAAAAAGCATTTCACTTTCCTGTAGAGGGCAAAGTGGAAAGAGGGGTTTGTTAAGGTCGGTTATGAAATAAGTTGCACTTTTTTTTTAAAATTAGTGTATGAAAGGAGGACCGGGCCTACCTGTGAGCTGCAGGGCCTGCTTTTACTAGATGGTGTTGATGGGACTGAGGAGCCTGGCAACTCTGAGACCTCCATGTTGCCCGATAAGAACTCAAACAGCTGGATCTTGGCAAAAGAATACAAAAAAAACAGAGATAAATTGATTCGTCTCTAACTTGGTAGCCAATCTGATCATCCACAATCAACATCATCAGCCTGATTTCAACCAGCTCTTGCTCACCGGGCTCACAGGCTCCTGTGGGTCCGAGTCCACTAGGCTCAGCTGTTTGTACATGGAGAGGATATCAACCAGGTCCACAGTGTTGGAGCACTTCAGGAAGGATTCGTATGCCTCCAGGATGAGATCATAGTTCTCCAAGCGTGCAAAGTTGGGGGGTGGCAGGTGAAGTTTGTCTAACAGTAAGTGTTTCCAGGCCATCAGGACATCACTCAGAGCCACTTTGAACTCTCCGCCGTGCTGTCACAGGAAGAGAGAAAACAGTGAAAGCAGCAGCCATAATTACAGACGGCCTGGAACCAATCAGTTCAAAAGCAGAAAGACCTTCTCCCACAGTCCAAAAATTGGGCCGTGAGTGGTCTCAGCCGGAAATCTGCGGTAATGTCATCAGTTATAGACGTGATGACGGTCAGCCTGATGGTTCAATTGAACTATGCCATGATGATGATGAGAATTTGGCTCGTGTGGCCTCGTTTGTGGGCCACCCAATAACTTACAGCAAAAAAAACTCAGAGAATATTGACCCGTTTTATTCCTGAGAGTATTTCAAACTCTTTTATTTGTTGGTTTACATCCCTTCGTTAAAAAGACCACTGATTGCATGGTTTTGTCAGCCTCTAAAATGCTCGGTTTACCTTGTTCATAGATTTATATGACTTGCACTTTTTGACGTAATGTGACTTTGTGGTGTTGGATATTGTTGGCCAGCTGTAGATTTTTTCATTTCCATTATTTCACATATCACATTTGTATTTTTAGACTTTTTTTTTACATTTTTTTTAAATGTGTGTGAATAAAACTGTTACCTGCTTATTAACTTCTGCCATGGCCAGCTGCAGCACCATCAGCATTTCATCAGCTCCTTGAATGGTGGTCCTCTCAGACTTCAAAACACCGTGGCACTCTCTCCTGAAGGTTTTAACCATCACCTTCAGATGGTCTCCCAAAGCCTCCATTTTCTCCTAAAGACAGCATGAAAGGGATTAACCAAGGCTTTACTGCAGAACGCCAACAAACAGCCACACACAACCCCACGTTTAAAAAGGAGCAAAATGAATGCATTTGAGATAAAAGTAAACACAATCATCTTTGAACAAGTTGCAACGAAGTCACTCTCGTTGGCCTGGGTGGCACAATGGCACCGAGATAACTTCACTTACAGCCACAATGTGTCTTTATAGCAGCTTTCACAAGATGCACACGTATAACTAAGAGTGCAACCTATGTTTAAGGCTACACAAAACATTTATTTAATGGTGCAAACCTCTAAGATTGTAGTAGCCTCCGAGAACACACGTCCAAGACGAAAAAAAAAAAAAAAAATAAGCAGCTGTTTTTAAAATTTTAAATTGCCGATGACGTTTATGCCTGTTGACCAATCAGCTTGTAGTAGCCAACAATGGGTGAGGTGCAATAAAAAAGTGTTTATCTCCGGCGTTATTTTGTCATAAGTTCGTGGTGGGATACTGGAAAGTGTCTTTTAGAGTAAGTTAATATCCGTAGCTCAACAATACGTCGATATACCGCGAAGTAACATAGATGTTTTTATTTACGTTGCTCGAAATCCCCCCCCTTCACGTGTGTGCCCGATGGTTCAGTCCACGTCGAACCCGGAACAAGCTTGAAAACATTTCAAACGCGCGCCCCATTTGAGTCAAAGAAACACTTGAAAACAAAGTGTTAAAGTACATCCCAATCGGAATAGACTCCTATAATCAACAGGTAATTATTATGTTGACAGCCTGAGCGTTACACGGTGAAACGGGCTATATAAAGGCTTGTTTAGGCTAATTGCTAACTAGCTGTGCGCTTCTATCTGAGCCAGCTTTATTTCCACACCATCTTTAAGTTCGGTTATTAAACGCTGTCTGGTGTAACAGTATGTCTGTTAATGTTAAATGCTAAATTCGGCAGCCGTGATCTACTTGGATCTGTACTGGTTCATTGTGAGGATATTGGTCTTATGCCTGCCTCTTATTTGGACCCATAGCTTTCAATGAAAATAAGTCTGCTAAATAAACATGCTTTGTGTGTTTGATGTGTGCCGAATTGAAGGGTGACCGATGTAGTTTGGTAAGAAATACCCACATTCTGCCCTGCTAGATATGCATGCCTCTGTACCTGCTATAATATATTAAACAGGCAGATTTTTGAATAGAATTTGGTTTGACGCTCCAAGCATGGCGAGAAATGTAGAGCACACTTTGTGAGGGTGTCTGATTTTAATGCCCTTTTACTTGAGCAGTCAAGTTTATGTCATATTGTGTTTTGAGCATATAGTATATTGTGATATTTATGTTATATAGTAAATAAAAGATGTTTGACTAAAATAACCAGACAGGAATTCAGCTAATTAATGAACTGACAATTAAAGGCACTGAACTTGCAAAAACCAATGGCTGTATATTGTTATATTATCAGTCTACCTGAGCTCAAGTTAATGCTTAATTATATTCAGTATCAACTGATTTATTTATTCATTTTTATTCTTTTTGTTTTCACAGTTCACAGCTCTGATCTGAAGCCAGCAGATACACAGCATGCAGGAGGACTCGAGCCGCAGTCCCAGTTACACGGTGGCGTGTGAGGACTACGTTCACGTGGTTGAATTCAGTCCTTTCAGCTCTGGCACCCCTGCCTCTCTCCTGGCCTACGGTGGAAACCAGTATGTGGTAGTGGGCACCTGCCTGTTCCAGGTTAGAGATGCAGCATCACACAACGTGGTTTAAGTACAGTAATGCCCAGTATATTCTTTTCTGAACACACACCTGTTCCCACAGGAGGAGGATATGGAGGTCGAGGGAGTTGAATTCAATGTTCTTCGAGCTTTCCATCATGAATTGCGCGTCGATGCTCTCGCCTGGAGCCCTGAGTCCCGGCTGGACAGGATACCCACTATCAGGTACTGCTAGTTTGATTCCAGCACCTTTTTGGTCTTTATTATGTTTCCACCAAACTGCATGGTGCAGGACAGTATGGGAGTGTCTGTCTGTCTGTCTGTCTGTCTGTCTGTCTGTCTGTGTCTCGACAGTTAACTCTGACTGTAGATTGAGTAGATTTTGAAGCACCTATCTGCATAAATTGTAAACTGGGGTTAGGCAGTATGTTGTTTCTGCATCAAAATTGTAGTCTGTGCACATGAAATGCAAATTAGTCCCAAAATGTCACACAAATAAGTACTAAAGGTCACTAGTGACTATTGTTAATCACAGTTTAGTACAAGGTGACTGACCAACAGCAGTCATTAGCATGCAACAAGGAAAGCCAGTTAAGTTTAAAGTTACTTTAAAATGAGTTAAGAGGCTGAAACCAAATGCCAAAATGAAAAAATTTTGTTTTGGATTTTAAAAGCTGCATAATTAAATAGTTATTTTGTCTTTTTAATATCGTTCAGCCTTTATAAACTGATTAATTTGGAACTTTCTTAGATTCCTTAAGTATAATGCTGGTGTTTCAGCATGTGATTACTGCAAATCACACATGCACAGGCCATACACAGTGACATAATCTCTAAGGGATCGTTTTTGCCCCAAGGCCACAACAAAATGTCTCTTCCGCAGCCCGAGTGCTCTAGTCTAGTTAGCTCAGGAGCTGCTCTTTAGTGTCATTAGTGCATAAACTGCTGCTTGGAAGTGTCCTGTAGGGGTTTAAATAAAAGGGCACTTGAGATTTGGCTTCTGAACAGCAACCTTGATAATGCAGGAGGCTGTTTCACTTTTCAGATGACAGATCCCAAATCTCAGTTGTTCCCACCATGTTACCATACAGCATCTGTTGTTAGCATCTTATTTGGCAGAAGCCTTTGTTAGCATCTTATTTGGCAGACACTTTTACTCACACACACACACACACACACACACACACACACACACACACACACACATGCATCTTTTGGGGGTCAGTGTCCTGTCAAGAACACTTTGACATGAGCAGGAATAACTAGGGATCAAACCACCAACCTTACATTTGATACCACTACAAACGTATTTGGTCATTAATCAGTTAAAGTAATGACCTTGTTAGGGTGTTTTTTAATATAAGATGAGGTTTATGGTGAGACATCTGAAGCTCTAGTGCTCTCCTGTTATGTAAGAGGTCACCAGACCATTGTAACACGATTAGGAGGCCATACTTCACTCCCAGTTCAGAAACCTGACATCTATGTCTTTAAATATAACAAGATGATTATTCACAAACACTCAAGACACAGTTGCAGAGAAAGCACAGCAGCCACTGCGCTGTGTGAAAGTAGTCTCTCACTGTCACACTACAGCTGCACAGCTGCCAGGATGTGAGCCAAGTTATTTCAGGTGGCCTTGGACAGGAGGGAAGAAGCCTAACTGTAGATTGTTAGAAAGCAAGAGTTTCCTCCTAATTGGAGCGGTGGATGGGAAGGTTCCGCGGTCCCTCCGGAGGTGTTTAAGCTTTCTGTAATTGAAAAGGAAAGGCAGCGATAATTCCTGGCCTTCTGTGGTTTACTCCACAGGGCCCTCGAGCCAGCCCTGTGACGTGCGCACATGTTATTGCGCTGATGACTACCCACTCAGGTTCCATCCCTCCCTTCGATCTGCACGTAGCCGTGCCTTCCAGGAAAAGTACAACATTCTCACGGGCTTGCCTCAAGCAGGGGCCCAGAGAGAGCGAGAGAGCGAGAGAGGGGAGGAGAGGGGAGGAGAGGAGAGGGGAGGAGAGGAGAGGAGAGGAGAGGAAAGGAAAGGAAAGGAAAGGGGGGTGCTCGAGCTGCAGTGCAGCCACCATCCACCACTGCAGCTTGTAATGAGAAGATTTGAAAATGACTGTATCCTGCAAAGACCAGACACCCTACACATGATAACTGACTACCACTAAATACACAGATTTTTTCTGTCTTTACAGTCAGAAAGTGGCACCTAAGGAACGGCTGAGTAAATACTGTTGGACTATACACTGAACCAACAGCTGAACTTTGTATTTTGGGAGGCATTTTGTGGCTTCATTAGAGAGTTGACAGTAATGAAATTTCAGGAAATGAGCACAAAGAGAGATCGAGAAAATGCAAATCATGATTGTTTTTTTTAAAACCCTTTGGCCCCCACAGGTGACAGACTGATGACAGTTTTGCATACTGGTGGCTGACTGGTTAGGAACATTGAATTTCCCAGTTGGATTCCAACCAGGGATTGTTAAATGTCATAGTCTTGTCTCTGTCTGTGTTTTCCTGTCTACTCTGCATCAGCTGTCCAAAAAACAGTGAAAAATGCCCCAAAATTATGCAAGCCAATTATTTCTAGATACAACCCCCCCCCCCCACCCCCATGTCATTTCAACAGTCTTTGCAATCTGCAGGTGTGCCTTGTCACACTTCATTTGATGCAGTCTAATAAAACAATAACACTCGGTACACGCTGCCTACTTTAGCAGCGCGTGACGAATACGGTGCTGAACGGCTGCGTCTGGCACACACACAGCGTTTACACCGACTGCGTGTCAGCTGCGTGTCTGCTGCAGAGCTGCTGCTGCTGCCAGACCTGTCTTTCTATACTAAGATTAAAGTAAAAGAAGATATGAATGGATTCTGCACACAGAAGCTTTTAATCTGAAAACAGATACAGGACGTGTTGAATTTGAAGAATACATTTAACTTTTTTTGCATGTCTGTGACATATTCTATAGATATAGACATTTGAACTATAGTGAAAGGTCTGAATGCTGCTGGCATATTGTCGATATGACAATGAACAGACCCTTTTCACTGTCCATTTTGCTGGGAACTGCACGCAACTCGAGACATGCAACTCAGTTGGGCAATTTAAACACTTTTTAGTTATGCCACAAAAACTCATAAAACCCACAATTTTTAGAATTCTTATTTCACAAACAAGATATAATGTGTTTATTTGTGAGTTTTAGTGGTGCTTGTAGGTTTCTAAAAGTTTGGATAGAGGAAGGCTATGTAACTCCCCTGTTTCCAGTCTTTGTGCTAAGCTAAGCTAACTGACTGCTGGCTGTCGCTCCAGTGGTGAGGGTATCAACAATGCCCTCATCTGCCTCACAAATAGGAATATTTCCCACAATGTTGAACTATTCCTTTAAAATCTTGCAGTGTGTCTAGCAAAAAAACTAAAATATTGTTAAAGTCAGCCTAAAGCTAATGTGTGATGTGCAATGGAAGATTGTTCGGGAAGAAAACAACACGCCAGGCTTCAGAAGTCAAATGTCTATACAACTGAAGAAGTTCCACACTTAAAGATCTTCCCTGTCTCCCAAAAAATTCACTCGAAGTTTGTGTTAACTTTGTGTTTTCAGGTCTCTGTTGAGGTGAACTTTGTGGTGATATCACATAGGAAAGGATAAACTCTAGTCTCTCACCTCTATCTTGTACTAAAACAACCACTCTGCTCGACAACAGCAAAGCTGAAATTGAGTTTCACTTCTAATAGTGACTTTTATTGTATTACACAAGATTACTGGACACCACTAAAGAAAATGGCTTTGACATTAAAGTAAAAACAGCAAAAAGAGCCAGAATATGTTCCATGCTTTACTCCAAAGTACAACACTAATTTGTAGGGTTAGAAGGCCTATCCTAATATAATCTAATCTACTATAGCAGTAATACCCTGAAGCACGTTAAGGGTGTTTGTAGTGACATCATGCCAAATCCATCTGTGCCTGCGACTGCAAATGTGTGAACCGCTGTCTGTTTATTCTGGTGATATGTGTGTGTTTTTCTTGTCATAAGTGAGTTAGTGTAATTGTGTGAATAATTGTAGGCACTGGTGTATACTACGACTGATTAGAGGGAAAGTCCTCTGCCTGGCTCTGCACAGGTTTCTGAGACATGCGTAAATGGCGTGAGGAATCTTGTTTTTCTCCCTGTTTATCTTAGCTTGCAATTAGAATCTCCCTGGCAGAGTTTCTACTGATCACTGTCCAAGTTTCTACCACACACACTGCAGCTCTCATCCAGAAGTGTCAGTCTAGGCGGCTGCAGGCATGCATGTAGAAAGAGATGTCGTCTGTCATTGGGTCTATACAGCCTGTCTCTGTTTTGATGTTCTCTCTTTGTTTGTTTTTATATCCTCTCGTTCTTTTCCTCTTCCTCTCTCTCTGCAGATTTTGCACTGCTGCAGCTGACAGAAAGCTACGCCTGCTGACTTCTGATCTTCAGGATAGACATGAAGTCAAGGTAGTCCAACATCTGGAGCACATTGGCCAGGACTGCGCTTGTCAGTCGGCATCAAACTTTCTTTACTTAGCACTGACATTCGGTACTTAGTGATACAGGAAATGTAGCCGTACACACAGAAAGCAGAGCTGCAGCCAGTGTAGTAAGCCCAAGTTTGCTAGAAGACGCTCATTTAACAGTTTATTGATCACGTGTTTGCTGTTTTTCTTTACATATTGTTTTTCTATACTGTTGCCTAGGTGATGGAGGGCCACAGCAGCTACATTAACCATTTGGTGTTCGAGCCCACAGAGGGGAAACAAATTGCTTCCGTCAGTGATGACCACACTTGCAGGTCCAAACCGTTTTATTTCCGGTGTGTGTGTGTGTGTGTGTGTGTGTGTGAGGGAGAGTGTGTGTGTGTTCCTAGCTTCTGATTTTCAGTTCTGTTCTCTGTTAATGGTGCAGAAAGTCCTGACTGTGTTTCCACAGTGAAACATGATGCTAAGCACAACATGCTCCGGTGTGACTGTGCGTAAGCACAGAGCTGCTTTGTAGCTTTTCTAGCTAATTGGTTAAATATGGAAATCCAATTAGCTGCAGAAAGATTTTCCTCTCTAAGGGGGACTTATAACGAGGTCCCAAAATTTTCCCTTTCAATTAATGCTAGAGGAGGGAAAAAGTGTGTCAGTAGCCAGGGTCACGTCAGGGACACCCCCCTCTACATCAGCAGGCTGGTTCTTCTGCAACATGCAAACCTGTGCTGCAGTACCAGGCCCTGTTCTTATATTGTTAATGTACAGTAAGTGTAGAAATTCTTCAATTTGAATACTTTTAGATTGGAACCAAAAGTTGCAGGCAGGTTAAGACCAGGGCTGCATGTAACAACTGTTTTCATTATTGATTAATCTGCCGATTGTCTAGTCAGTCAATTAATCGTTGTTAGAAAATAGTGGAAAATATGCATCACAGTTTCCCAGAGTCCAAGAATGACTTCTTCAAATGGCTTCTTCAGTCCAAAACCTCAAAACATTCAGTTAACAATAAAACACAACGTATTACAGAGAAAAGCAGCAAATCCTCACAATGCAAGAAGCTGGAACAAGAACAAACTTTAATGAAGATTATCAGAATTGTTGCAGTCAATCTGTGAAGACACGGGACAGAGTAAGGCAGAGTCATGATAAATAAAAAAATATACGCTTTTTTTTTGTTGTTGTACCGAGTAGAATGAGTCTGCCCCACTCCCATCCACTCTCCTCTTCCCCTGCCTCCGCTAACCGGCCAGAGAAAACAGGAGTGCGCTCCATCTGCTGAAAGATTTAAATTCTGTCATGTTGAGAAAATATGGGACGCGGGAGGAAGACAGAGGCGGAACAAGGGATAGATCAAGTTAACAGGAGAGGACCTTCCAGTCAGCCCACACAAACTGAGCCTCGATATGAGAGGAGTAAACCGGGAGGGAGAGAAGTGTATGCCGGCATGTATAGGCTCATGACCTCTCCATCACTCTGTTAGGTTTGGCAGCAGTGCCTCTACTATAAGTTTGCTTAGCTTTGTCATCACTGTCCCCTGCAGTTGTGGGAACTCTGCTGTTGCCAACATGCAACCCGATTCTGCAGCATCTAGGTGGGGAACCAGACTCCCCTCCCTCAGGGGAGTTTACATTTGGCCCATGTAGTCTAAACAGCTCATGCTATCAGTATAGCTGGAGTGAGGCGAGTCTGTGGGGAAATGTGCCACCTAGAGATCACAAGGGCACACTGCAGGATCCTGAGGGGATTTGTGCTTGACTGAGTTCGCAGATGAACTCGGGATAACGCACACCTGCTGCTGCATTATGTATATGGTTCAAAGCGTTTCGTCCTGTTCTCAGTGATAATCCGTTTGCTTTTCTCAATCTCTTCGGTTGTGTAAGGGGAACAAATTACAGCAGCCTGATATCTATGCTTCCAACCTATCTTCTGTCTTTTTTTGGACTGATGTACCCCCACAGCCCCTATCAGAGGAGCCCTAGTACCCCTTCAACTCTACGTGACATGTTTAATATGTTCTTATGAATATAAACTGGGTGTTATTTAACAGAAATTGGATATTGGTACGAACATTTGTTCACACAATGAAAGTGTTTAGTGGCAGAAGATGGATGTTTCAGCTATTTATTATCCATTACTTTTAGCTCTCTAATTCTTTCTCCTTTAGTTTGATCTATTTCAACATGTATCCATTCATTTGAGCTGTTTTTCTGTCTCAAATATTTACTTCTAGCTAGCATTATCTGTTTCAGCCATTGGCAGTTACTTTAATAGCCATTACTTTTAGCTATCTATTTCAGGCCTTAAGCTATCACTTTTAGTTCACTGTTTCAACTTTTCTGCTCGCTTGCGAAATCACACACTCTCAAACACGTGTTACAATGTGGTACATACTGTTCTGTCAGCCTAGCTTTGCCAGCTTACTGGTTATTGTAAATATACTAAAGACCGGCATCTCCATAATCTTTCCACATATTCCCTGGTAACTACAGCGCTATAAGTAGCCTATCTCAGCCAACCCAATACACAAACACTACAAACGCGTTGAATGTTTTCAATTACAGTTAAAGTATTAGACTTTTAAAAACAGATAATGTTATTCTGTCAAAATCAAATATTCCTGTGGAAATAGATGCTGATGCAGATGCTTGTGCACCCCAACCAGGGCGACCCCGAGGCACTGTAATGGGATTATGTTCTTCGACTCTTCCAGTTCTCTCCCCCCAGAGAGTCACCTTTTGATTATTTACTCTGCGCTCTACAATAAATCAGATCACACAGCGCTAGCGGCATTTCCCGTTTCCTCCACTTATGGGAAACATTGACAAACCGTAATGCTCTGGCCACGCCGTTTTCTCACTTAGATAACACAATACAGGACTTTAGATGTCCTTTTCAACTCTGTTGTACATGGAAGCGAAGTGTTATTGCTTGATGTAGTGTTATGCAATTACACAGTGTTTTATCAGAGGCGGTCACGCGTGTTTTCGTGTCTCATGTCTTTCACCTCGTTTGGAAAAGGTTATGTTTTTTTGGGGAGCCGGTGCTCTCCATTTGAAGGGCAGAGTGGTTGACCACAGTTTGGCCGTTGGTGGTGTAGCGTGCAATTGAGCTCTGCTTGGCTAGTGGTCTGAAAGAATAGGGTTTAGTCGTTGTTTTCCTGGTGTGGTCTGGGGGTTTTTTTTTTTTTTTTTTTCTTCTCCTCAGCCTCACTCATGCTCCACCGTGGAGGCTCTGGCTGGGTCTGCACATGGGCAAAGGAAAGAAACCCAGAGTTTCGACAGGGCTCTATCCTGCTGCAGGGGAGATGAGACAGGAAAAGTTGAGTGTTTACTGAGGTCTTCATCTGAGACAGGGCATATCCTCCCCTACACCGCACCACTGAGGACATCAATCTCTCCAACAACACACTTGACATTTAGATGGTCTTTGGAGGTACTTTTTGGGCTTTATTAGATGATGTCTTTTGCATGACCTCATCAGTCAGCGCCTTCCCATGCTTCACAAGCGTTTGTTTTATATTCCCAGAAACACTTGCAGCCTCCCACCCCCCCCCACCCCAATGCCCCCGTCCCCACCTTTTCTTCTAGTTCAGGGATCGTTCAGATGTGGTTAACCATAGATCCAGGTCTCTGGACCCGCAGTTCTCTCCATCCAAGTGATCCATTACATCCGTGGTGTTTCTCAGCTGCTTTTGCGATCATAGGTCTTATTTAGCTTCAGAATCGACTATTATTTAAATGAAGGCTGGTCATAATCCTCACACAAGCTTTAATTCGTGGTTGGCGTTTGCTTGCAAGACCCCTTTTGTTTTGATTTGCCTAAAGTCGGATGCTGTTCAACTTCTCTCCGCTGCTCTTCCTCAACTGACGTGCATTCTGTTGCCCTCTCTGTACTCCACAGAAAATGAATGGCAGTGGGCCGCCCACAGCGAAACATTTGCTGTAATGTGAGTGGAGCGTAACGCCGACTCAGGCAAGGGTGATGTCCCCCTCCCCCCTCCTCCCCACCTCGACCCTTCCCCTGCTCAATGTAATGTGAAGCTGGCGTTTTCCCTGAAAGAGGAGTCCTGCATAAGTCTGTCTGTCTTCACAGCTCAGGGCCCAGATCTGAGAAAAGAGCCCTTTTTCTCTGGAAAAGCATGAAGACTGTGTACATCACAACCAGCGGGAGTTAGATAAATGAGGAGCAAACATGAACTTGGAGGAAAACTTGTCGTCTATCATTGCCCACATTGTGTGCCATAAGAGCCTGATGGTGTGTCTTGTATTGAGCAACAAATTTACGGAAAAGTCGAGGTGGAATTCTGCTAAAAAAGCATCAGAAGAAGAAACTAAATGCCTTTGTTAAACAATATGTTTGCATACGGTAATGGGGGAATAATGTACGTGTTATACATTTAGGCCATCTGGACAATGAACTATTTTGTTTTAGATCAAGCACCACAAAGTAAACCACAAAGAAACCTTGGAAAGAGAATTATTTCAGATATTATGTAAGCATCCAGCGGTGGCTCAAATACCAATGCTATTTTTGGAACTGCTCTAAAACCCCATCTTTGTTGTTAATTAGGAGGTAGTGGATTTTGTTTTGGATTTTAGGCCAAGAGCGGTTCACATATCAAGTTGAATCAATCCGTAACATTACTAATGAGAACTGATTAAAACTCCTGTGTTTGCTACCCCCTTCACAATAACCTGAGAACTATGTGGGTTTTTGCAAAGAATTCTCACAACTCATAGTTAGACTTATAAAACTTGAGTTTATGTTTGTACCAATAGCCAAAAACAAACTACGTCATACAAAGTATCACTCGTCAATCGTATTTTATTACTCATCTTAATTTATCTTGACCTTAAAAAATAGGGTGTGGGACCTGGATGGAAATGAAAGCACTACTCTCAGACTTCGCTCTCCTGGCATCAGTGTGTGCTGGCACCCAGAGGAAGCCTTTAAGGTAGGGTTTTTTTATTTTTGTTTTTTTAGATACATGCTCATATTCTGAGGTCTGGAGTTAGTCGTCTATATGCAGCTACATACTGTAGACCTATCACCTTGTCAGGTGCAAGGTCAGATCAACTGGAACATGTAACTTTACGTTAGTGTCTCAGTGTTTTTGTGTAAATCCAAGAGGCCCTTCGATGACAGGCCAGGTGATGGAGCTCCATCAGCTCACCTTTTGTGGGAAGGTTGTAGCTCCTTGTTTTTCATAATTGCCCTCCCATGCTCCGGACCTCATTCAAGTGTCCTTCTTGCCATCCAAAAAAACCTGATAACTGTGTTAGTGGTCAAAGGAATCCAATTAATA
The DNA here is from genome assembly GCF_905237075.1 of Dicentrarchus labrax. Taxonomy (NCBI): domain Eukaryota; kingdom Metazoa; phylum Chordata; class Actinopteri; family Moronidae; genus Dicentrarchus; species Dicentrarchus labrax. Next base: position 17,937,041 of record NW_026136724.1, on the reverse strand, counting down.
TTTAGGATCCAACCATAAAAAGGAAATTACACTGTGAAATATCCTCTAATGAAACATTATCTAGTAGATGTTTGTTCTAAAGGCAGGGGTATGCTCAGAAGAAACTAGTCCGACCATGTCTGAAAGTGTTTTTATCGATGTGTTTTCATTACCTTAGAATGAGCCATTTTTATCTTTAGGTCGCCTTCCATGGAGTCCATGGATTCTAGCAACATAAACTACAAATATTGGTTTCAATCTGTCCTCTCCAGTTAATGGTGGCAGAGAAGAAAGGAACAATTCGTTTCTATGACCTTGTGACGCAGCAGGCCATTCTGTCACTGGACTGTGGTCAGTCCCCGCTCATGTCAGCTGACTGGTGCCTCACCAACACGATCAAAGTCGGTGCTGTGGCGGGAAACGACTGGCTCATCTGGGACATAACTCGCTCCAGGTGACCGGGGGGTGCCTGGGTAATACACTATTGATGATGCATGAAGTATTGATTTTGGATAGGATGGGATGTGCCTTTAAAAAAACATGTTTGTATTCTTTGCAGTTACCCACAGGAAAAAAGACCTGCACACATAGATAAAGCACGGTTATTCAAGTAAGAACATCTTTTTTTTTAATAGTTGTAAGGCTTATTGTTTTTAGTTTTTTGCCAATTTATGACCTCATGCACCGAAAACTTGCCAATTGAGGGAATCGGCAAGCTTTGGGTGCACGTAGATAAAACATCCACGTATGGATTTGTATTGATTTCTTCTTTCTTCTTCTTCTTCTTCTTCTTCTTCTTCTTCTTCTTCTTCTTCTTCTTCTTCTTCTTCTTCTTCTTCTTCTTCTTCTTCTTCTTCTTCTTCTTCTTCTTCTTCTTCTTCTTCTTCTTCTTCTTCTTCTTCTTCTTCTTCTTCTTCTTCTTCTTCTTCTTCTTCTTCTTCCTCTATGCAAGTGTAATTGTGTGATGACATATAAAGAGATTTTTGATACACCTCCTCAGGTGGTCTCGAGCCAATGAAAACCTCTTTGCCACGACCGGATGTCCAGGAAAGATCTGTAGTCAGTTACTCATCCACCATCTTGGCCACCCACAGGTCAGTCAGATGCTTTTCACAGTCCAGATTGTTATCATTTTAATGTTCTCTACAGCTCCAGTCTCATATCACATACTGATATCGTTGCAGCCGGTGATGATCGGATCCACCGCAGTGGGATCCGGCCTCAGCTGGCACCGGACACTCCCGCTCTGTGTGATTGGCGGGGACAGGAAACTTTGCTTTTGGATGACTGAAATGTAGACAACTGTACAGCACTTATCCAGGATGGATAACTAGGTCCTGTGTTTTCTATTCTAGTAAATGTTCAATAAAATATTTTTCTGAATATCTGCAGTTTGTATGAAATTTGATAGAAATTGGCTGCGTGTTTGAGCTTTGTTCTTTTTTTTTTTTTAAATCTCTGACTACTCCTTCAGGTAAGCTACAGATAAACAGCAGGCCGGTTGGGTCTCTGCGAAGAGCTCGTTTTTCTTTTCTCTTAAGAGTAAGTTACATCAGCTGTCTGTTATGTCCTGCCAAGAGAGCTGTAGTTCAAAGGAATGCATCAAGGAATCGGTGCCAACTCTCCACTTCACCAGTCAACATGATCATCATAGCGCAGGTGTTCTCTCTCTGACTGTTTCTCAATTTTCTCAGACTGAATCATATCAAGAATATATTTTTGTATGGACTGTTACACCTGCTGTGGTGCGCTGAAAATCCACAGGAAGGTTTTGGATGAGGAAAAACTAGGAGGTCTGGCCGTGTTCCAGCTATTGGTCAAACCCTACAGGGGGGAGGCGGTTGTAGGGGTTAGGATTAGAAATCGTAGGAAAGGCTTTGGGAAGCATGGGAGTCTGGGGCCATTTCAGGTCATCTCCAACTCCATGACATGCAAAACAAGCGGTTCATGAGGAGGCAGGGAGAGAAAGGGATGCGCATCACCTTACCTTGGCGAATAATTATCAATGCTCCACAGACCAAACATGGAAGACGGGGGATCATTTGGCAGAAACTTGCAATGCCCTCCGGTTAAACAAGGACTTATTGTACTGTCACAGGAATGCCATGTGTGAAGCACCACCATCTCCATTTTCAAGGCAGCCATACACCCTCTAAGCTGCAGAGGGCACTCATTTAATTAACTTGATCATGAATCATTCTAGATGACAGCTGATCACTTGTTTCCACAGATGTACTTAATCTTCAAGGGTGCAGCATTGGATAAATGTGCGTTCATACTCGGGTGCCTAACAGAGCCGTTTATTGTACTTTTATTAATGTATATGTCAGCTGAAACACTAGGTTGTATTGTACCACGATGCTTCTGCACGACAGAGCGGAGTGAGCAGAGGCCGTGGAGACCTCCACTCTTTCAAACCAGTTCGTCAACCTTGTATATTTCTTGGACAGGACGCGTTAACCGCCATCCACAAAGAATAACATGCTACTGCTCTCCTGGTCCACGCTTTTGTTTGAACAAGTCCAATGTGGTCTCCACTCTCTACGTTCGCTGTGCTTTAGGTGCAAGTGGTGCTGGAGCAGCTGCATATAACACAAGAGATTTCAGTGTCAATGGATGCAAGAAGCTGCCATTTTCATCCATGCACACTGAATGTTTTCCAAAGAGTATAAAAGCTCCCTTAGAGGGCACTGGAATTGCCAACTGAGCCACTTTCCTCTGAAACATGAGTCATGAATCTCTGGCTTTACAAATCCCAGTGACTCAAGGACACCATCTGATGGCTGGTCAGCAGAATAGCATCCAGATTTAATTCCATCTTGTCTGTGAGCTGATTTCTACAACATATGATCCATCTTGGAGATCTTACAAGCTCACCTCTTTCCTGAAAGCACGTCCTCAGATGTCACTGCCCCAGGCCGCCATGTTACCTTTGATGTAACCTGAATGAAGCTATTATGCCTCACAAACAGTTTGATCTCTTGTGGTGTGTAGACTAATAACAAACTGAAATGGATGAAAGAGAGATCAGAACGCCTTAAAATCTTCCCCAACTTTCTCCTAATCTCCGCCCTCAGATAATTCTTCTGTGGCCCTGCCAACTTTAAGCCCGGGCTCAACAAAAAGAGAGCAAATAAAAATAATGAGGAGCATGATATGAAGGGAAACAAAGTAAGAGATTAGAGCTCTTTGAGGCCGGTGTTTGATTTAATCTCACGGCTGGTTTGTTGTTCAATGCTTTCCCAGAATGGAGTGATTATGTTGATCTTGATGAGTAGATGTCCATTGAAAAGTGCTTCATCTCTACTTTTGAGTGGAGTTTGTTGATCATCTAAACTGGTGTGTTGTGTGTGTGTTGTGTGTGTGACAACTGCAAGGCAAAAGATGGTTTGTTAATGGTTAATACACTATTTATTCAAAGCTTTATAATTTAGGCATAAGTCATTAAAAATGTTTGGGTGGCAAAGTGTTATTCTCTTCCAGCAAGATACTTTTTATCCCTTCAATAGACTGTTTGATAACGTGCTACAGAGCGTCTGAACTGAAAGTCCATTAACATTTGGACTATTATAAGAACCCTTTATCTGTATTTGAAGTTGCAGATGACTTAGAAACTACAGACTTATTAGAAGGTGGAACTCATGACCCATTATTGGCTTTTTAACATTTACAACTGCAGACTTGACGGCCAATTAGAAAGTGAGAAACCCGTAAGCATTTGTTATTTGTGGTTCATCAAAGGAGTTAAAGGAACTTAAAAGCTACCTAACAAGACAAAGCAAGTATCAGGCTGTAGGACAGTAATAAAACCAGCCAACCAGAACATTTGGCGGTGTACGCTTTCTTCTGCTTTCTTTCCAAGAGAGATTAAAAAAACCCAACTCATGTCAATGCAGACCTGCAGGCTAGCCTGGCCCTAAAGTGAAAAACATACCTACCAAATACTTCTTAAGCTGACTAATTAACACCTTGTATCTCGTTCAACCCATGCATAAACAGAAAGGAGCAATTATTAAGCAATATTAATGACTTAATAACATCACCATCCTTTTCCAGACAGATTTTCTTGATAAAATAACAGTTTGTTCTACATTTTGTGAAATATTTGCTTTCTTTCCAAGACTTAAGAGAGATAAGAAGAAGTGCAGAGCCGGGATCAGGACGACTTTAGCCTAGCTTAGCATAATACAGGAAGCAAGAGGAAACAGCTAGCCTGGCTTTGCACAAAGTGAAAAAACACACCTACCAATGCCAATACCTCTTTCTTAGTTATTCCTCTTTGTCTCCTGTGGGGGACATAATGCTACAAGGAGCTCCCTCCATCATTGCTTATGCTTGGCCAAATGTTGAGCCTCAGCCCCCTGGCTAACTAGCTGGCTTGTCAGTCCCAGGGCTGTGCCAGGTCACTGTGGTCTTCCAAGTTTTCTTTTGCCCAGAGGAGTCCATCTCAGAACAACCTCTGGATCTGCCTGCATTCAAAGCACAGCCATCCCAGTCTCCTCTGCTCTTATTTCAGTGACGATGTTTTTTTCTGTCTGAATAGTTCAAAAGTTGTGATCTTTTTAGGCCAGAAGATGCCGATAAACATCTCAGGCAAAGTTGTGGATTCCTTCAACCCCTTTTCATATGGCATTGGTCTCTCACCAGCATTCAGAACAGTAGAATGACGATGTTATTTTACGATGTTATTTTATACTTCTAGATGTTGCAGCGTCAGGAAAGTTTGTCCAGGGCTTTCCCCAACCGTGCCTTAATCTATTTGGCCTGATGTCCACCTTGAATTGCAATTATTTTACCAGGACATAAACAAAATGTTGCCAAGAGATTTTTTGTGAAGAGGTTGTTCCAGCACCTAAATTGTGGTTTTTAAATTTCTCTTTCTGTATGAATTAAACAAATACCTCATTTGTTGTGTTTATCAGTCAGCGTTAGAGGTGTTGGTTGGCAGATTGTCTTACTTTGAAGAGGGCCAGGCCTGTTGTTTCTGATCCCATCTGTACTTAATGCTCAGACGTGAGATTGGCATGCCTCTTCTCGCCTATTCCAAAAGTGAGCTGTCCCTTTGATAGCTTATAAATGATCCATAAACCATTGGTAAACAATTTGTTAGCTATTTATTCTCCATCAGGCCTTAAATCACCAGAATCACTCATATCTTGTGGAGTATCTTTCTTTTGTGTTCTCAGGCCTGAGGACAAAATGAACCTCCTGACCCTGTTTCCAGCCCGGAGGAGGCAACCACGCCAGCGTGGGGATGGGATGGCCCTGACATCAATAAAGGAAACACTTATGGTTGGAGTCAGGATGATACAGCATTTGGGATTTACGGTGGGTACGCGAGGCACAAGAATCTAGCTGGATCCCTCACTGGTCACCCTGTTGCTGCGGCAACCCCGCTTTTGTTTAGCGCTCAGCAGATTTGGATCCTGGCAGTGGTTTTACAGGGATTTGTGGATTTGAGGGCGCTGGATGTAGAATGAGATACAAGAAATTATAAAGTGACTTTTGCTTGGAGAGTGTGCATGCATGCATGTGTGTGTCCCTGCACACTTGTCAAGCAGTAGATCACTCTTTCCCTCCACTTGCTTCATCCCCCTCTCTCTTGCACTTCACACACAATTTTTTCTACTCCACAAACACAGGGTTTCCTAGGGAGGCCGGAGCAGGGCTTGATTTACTGTACAGTGGAATTATGGGAAGGGAAAGCTTCCCAACACAAGGTGGCCGAAGGGAGGGTTTGCCAGCCACCGTGTTGATGGTGCTGATGCTTTATGAGTCCTGCAGATGGAGATGATTTGTCTTTTTCAAGGGAAAAGCTTTGACGTGCGTGGCTCTGATATGCATTGTCGCCTGTGTGGAGATCAAAACGCTGGATGTCTGTCAAAAACCTCCGTAGGCCAAATTCTCCAGTCGCACGGAGAAAGAGAAATAAAGAGAGAAGAGCATCTGTCAGCAGTGCAGCCCTGCGGACCGTGCTGTGGTCGACTGTGAGGTCCCGGTGACCTGGCCCCTACTGATGTGCTGGGCCTCAGTGCTGGCTCTGGCCTTGACCAGCTGAGGGAACATGATACTTAAATCATTCATAATTAGCTCCTTCCCTTTGCTTAATAACACATGAAGATAAATTGGTTCCAAGACTTTTTCCAAATGGAAATAGTTGGTTTGGAATTAAAAGCTAGAAAATGGCCTACAAGTCCTGTATTGTAGTGGTTCACTCTCTCTTATTCCTCCTGCTGGCAAACCCTGGACTTCTCTCTTCAGCTTATTTTCTATCTTTTCTGTCTCTTTGGAATGAAAAACACTGACATTTCTTCATGAAAATAAACGTTTATTTCTTTTTACATAATCTTCACATGATACATTATACACAAACACCCTGTGGAACCTCACAAATGTTACTACATTGTGATTTTCTTTATGTGCTCATAACAGTAGATGTCATATACAGTGTTTACACAAGCCAAGTGTCCATCCCTTTGGTTGCCTTCCCGTCTGCATGACTTTCTTATCTCTGCAGATAATCTGCTCCTGGTTTTAGGATGAGCTGAGCTTCTCCAGTGCGCTGTGAAGGGTCTTCAGGTCTTCTCTCAGCTGGCTCAGAGCATTTTGGATCTTGCTGGATTGATCTAGAACCTCCACGCTGCAGGTAAAGGGGTCGTAGCGAACTGCAAAGGGACGCTTGATGGCTGCAGAGTATCTCCTGTGGAAGTGATTAAGGTATGAGTATTAACAGATGCATAGATACAGATGGTGACAGATATTAGAAAGTCTCTGACTAAGGTCTAAAATGCGTCCTCCACTGATAGGGGTTTTTTCCACTAACAGGGATCCAGTTCCATTCTGGTTCAGGCACCCAGTTTTGAGCCATTAGGTGCATTTAGACCAAAAATAAATCCGTTCGGAACCAAAACCTAGCAGCTTTCCCTTGGTAACCTTGGTTCCTTCTGATGAGGATGCATCCTTGATTGGGCTGGTTGGATAGATAGCACCAAGGTTCCAAGAATCTTGAAATAAACCAGTCCAAGAACCAGAGATAATTTAGTGGAAAAACACGATAATAAGTCTTTTCCAAAACAGGGAACCGACACCTTTCCGGTTTGCATGCCTAGTTTTTAATCATTCTGACCATTTCAACCAAAGATAAAGTTGTTCGGAACAACAACATGAGAGTGTTTTCCTTGGGAACCAAAGGAGGTGTGTCATATTCTACAGAGAACGAGAGCTAGTTTGGTGGAAAAACACTATGATAGGCCTGTTCCACCAACAGGTAACCGGCTCCGTTCTGGTTCGTGCTCCTAGTTCTCAACCATTGGGAGCGTTTCAACCAAAAATAGATTGGTAGGCGTGTCATAGTCCCCGGTTGTTGTGGTTGTGTTGATGACACATCCTTAATTATAGTAGTACTCAAAAATGGGGGAAACCCGGGCTGTTTCGCTAGATACTACCAAGGTTCCTAGAATCTTGAACAGGTTCAAGAATCAGAGCTAATTTGGTGGAAAAACACTGTAAAAGACATCATATGCATCCAAAGTGTTTCTCAACTCATTAAAGGTAGCCTAACCTCTGTAAGAAAACTCAATAGGATACCTTCAATTTAGATTTTACCTTTTAATTTGCCGCTATTTATATAGTACATTATTAATTCCATTGGGAAATTGTGTTGTTATAGCAGCTAGGTTGCATACATCATTAAATAAAATATTATTATATTTAAGGAACTAGTGGAGGTAAGAAACAAATAATTACAAAAGGTAATTAGAAATAATAAAGTAAAACAAAGTGGCCCTTTGAGTTTAGATGACTTTGTTACTCACACTGTTCCCAAAGGTCAAGAATGAACTTCCAATGCTCCAGGAGGCATATTATATTACCTTCTATAAAGTATTATTATTAAGGATTAGAAGAACAGAACAGTTGAGTGAGTAATCAGTGCTTAAGCTTGTGGTCATGCTTTGATTTGAAACTTAAGACTCAGCAGGGATGTCGGTTTAAGAAATAAATCCAAACTTTTATTTGCAGAGTTTTGAACAAGCACCATCAGATTAAAACACATTTTACTGTATTTTTCGGGTAGAAAGTAGTTTAAGGAATAGCTCTTATTTTAAAAATTGATTGATCTCTTTCTATTGGTCGCAAGGTTCTCACCCAACAGCAATAAAATACAAAATAAAGGGTGAATACCTCAACTTAATCTTTGCGTCCTCGAAGCTCTCAGACACAAAGTAAACAGGCTGGTAGGTTTGGTCCTGGTATGGCTGCACGGCGGTCTCCTCCGGGTTAAAGGGCTTGTACTCTGGCTCGTTAGACAGAGCATACTGAAAAGAGAGGTCAAAGACTGTCAGGACACCGAGCAAAAAAATGAACATGCAAATGCAAATATTTGTGTGTGAACTCAGAGAACACACTCACAACGAGCTCTCCATAAGATGACAGCAGTCCAGCGCCGTAAGCTTTCACCGTGCCGTTCTGCTTGCAGAGGCCAAACTCCACAGTAAACCAATATAGCTATAAAGGGGGAACACAATAAAAAGGCAGATGAACATATTGTGCATGGTTAAATACAATGTGCAGTAGCAAAGCCACTAGGTGGCACTGAAGGTCCATTAAAGTGAAGCCAACCTGTGGTAACCTCAGGTATTAGAAGCTACTCTGTCAATATTTGATATGAAATTTAGTAATCTTCCTGTCCTTGCAATGTTTTTTACCTTCAGGACAAAGAAAACAAAGGTATAGATGTCTGATTAAAATGACACTTCAGGTTTTAATACAAACTTACCGTTGACAGTTTCTCAATGTCTTCATCTGTAGCTCCAAGCGAGGCGAGTCCAATCTCCTGAAATTGTTCAAATGAGTCAGTATTAAAGGTAATTAAACTAGATTACACTCTGATTAGGCCAAATCCAAGAACATATAGTGCAGCACAGCACGGTTACCTGTGAAAATTGGGCGAATTCTTTATCTGCCAGCATGGGAATATGGCCGAGCAGTTCGTGACAGCAGTCTCTGTCGGAGTAGATTGAACCGAGTCAATACAAGAAAAAAGCAGCTGAATACATAAATACTTAAGTTGAAATAAAAACACAGATGACTTACGGCTCGGGGGAGTGCATGGGAGCAGAGGAGTGACGGATGTACTGTGTGCACTGAAACACCCTGAAGGCCAAACTGTTGAGGAAGTCTCTGGCTGACAGCAGGCCGGCTACTGGACGCAGCTGGAAACCAGTTTTCTCTGAAAGGAGCAGAGATGCTATCAAACACACTGTGATGGAGCTCAAAGGAAGTCGAACCAATAGACAGCGGTGGAAAGTAACTAAGTACATTTTTAGGTACTTTACTTGAGAGGGAAATATCAGACTGCTCAAGGGAAATTTCAGATTAAAACTTTCTATAAAATAACACATAATAATCTTATAATTTACAAAGGTTAAGTCAGTGGTTCCCATCAGTTTTACTTGTGACCTCTTACAAAAACACGTTTCAGGAAGCTATGAGTTATTAAAGTTGGTAACCACTGGACTAAATGGATATACCATAAAACTTCCCAGGCTTTTATTTGCCTCAATCACTGAACTCTGCAGGCATCTGTATTCCTTTTGCACAAAACTCTTGCTCAGCGAAGATGGGAAATACTATGAATTAATTAATTTGATACTTTTAATGTTTAACTTTAACGATTAAATTGTGGAGAATCTAACTGATCTAAAGATGGTTAGTTTTAAACCTTTATATATACTTTAAATGGTTTAAACATTTCTATTTGTGTAGGCGATCTATGCAGCATAGAACTTGCTCAAGTGGGCGACCTGGTGGGCTTTGGTTTTATATATCCAAAGAGTTAGATGTAAAATATCTCTCAAAACATGTAGCTACACCAGCCTAGTTAAGGGAACCTGCTTCTAATTTTTCATTTGTCAAACTCTGTCTCCATTTGTGCTTCTTTCGATTTAACTTTATCTATCGCTGTCATTTTTTGGGCCGTTACCAACCTCCAATTTATTATCTCTGTCTTCTTTTATGATAGAAGAAATCTCCTCATGCTATTAAACATATGTCTTTTATCTTAAAGGAATCTTAAATCTACTTTTGTGTTTTTACTGTTACACTTTAAAGACCAAAATCTCTCATAATTGAACTTTTTCGAACTGTTTTGGGGCTTATAGTGACTTATAATAGCAGAAATATCCGTTTATTCTAATTGTTCAGTCTTTGTCACCTTTCAGGAAGGCAGAAACCTCTCTGAGCTGGGGGATGCGGTCCTCTCCGTAGCCACACTCTTTCTCCAGCTGCTGCAGCCCGTCTAGGAACTGCCTGCAGGCCAGACCGGGGTAGATACTCCGCAGCTGCCGGTAAACCTCCCTCCTTTTTAACAACAACAACACCATCACATCATTACACTTTCATCACCCTTTCACCTTCATCTATAACGTGCAGGACCGTGCAGCTCATTCTCACCATGTGGACACTTCCTCTGCTGTGTACTCCACAGTGGGCAACGGGTCCCCCCTGTGACAAAGAGAGTTGATTTAAGAGAGAATATTTGAATGATACTCAGTGCTTAATGAAAATATATTGACTTTTTTTTTTTTTTTAAATATCTGACTCACTGTTTGTATCTGAAGGCAAGCTCGGAGATGAAAGCCCGTCTTTTTCTGTATTCTGGATCGCTGTATCCCTGCAGAAAAAGATGTTAAATGACCATATATAAGCTTTATTTATGTCTGATAAACATAATATAATAATAATACAATGTGACATATTTTGCAGTAAACACTCACTGGATGCTCCTGGTCCATATCCGGATCAAATTTGGTTATTAACATGTTGCATCTGTCGAGGTCTTTTATCTGTCGGGGAAACCAGGGAACTATGATGGGAGAAGAACATAATTAATTAGTGCTTTTGTAATTGGTTGCATGTTATTATCATATGGTAACATTACCAAAAAAACTTAAAGGAGCATTTAGCAATTTAATAACATGCCATATGATGTCCTAATATGAACAAACCTCACTAGAAATGTTATAGAATGATTTTAAAAAAAGCATGATGGGCAATTATAAAAGGAAGTAGTTGCCTTTTTCCTCCGGTATCGAGCGAACGTCGTCAGCGACTCTCTTCAGTGAGTTGATGAAAACGTCGAGGTCGGAGCTGTGAACTTCACACTTCATGAAGAACTCCAGATCTGTTGTGCTGTTCTTTGACTTCCTCCCCGGTCGACTCTCGATGTGGAGAAGTTTCGCTTCAAACGTCTATGAGGGGAGGAAAAAAAGTGTTAAAACAAATACAAGAGAGGAGGAAAAAAATCACCCTTTATGTTCTTTTCTTTTGCTTTGAGTTTAGTTTTTGTTGTTATTTCCAAATAAATTAACATATTAGTTCATTAGTTCATTTCTCCTTTACTAAATAATAACTCAAAAGGTCTTAAAAGGACTAAATTCTATATTATTAATGTTTTTTTTAAGCTGTTTCAGGTTTCAATAAACTTTGAAAATAGAATTATGATCAGTTAAGATACAAATTGTTATTTACAGGATTTATTCTTTTATTAAATGTAGATATTATTGGGCTCTTAGCTGTGGTGAAAAATAACTACTATAATTTTGACGTGCTTTACTTTTACTTTTACCACATTTCAGAGGAAATATTGTTGTTACTGGTTATATGTCAGATCACAAGTCTTTTAAACAGACAACAAAAGATGTTTTCTGTGGTTTATAGACTGACTAGACTCTGTGTATTCACCCCTAGGGATCAATAAAGCCTTATCTTAATCCATAATATTAAATCATAATGTATTTGTTGAATATAGTTTTGTATAATTAATCTGAATCTGCAAATAGATGTAATAAAAAAGTACAATATATGCCTCTGAATTGCAGTGGAGTACAGGTATACAGTAGCAGAAAATGGAAATACTTAAAGTATATAGTTAGTTATATACTGAATAGTTGTTATTGCAACCCAAATATAACAGAAAATACAATTTAATGTAAGCATCAATAATAAGAATACAACAGTAACACACACAGGGCTCATTTTTCTGCATAATGAGTTCATTTAACCTCAACCTCAACTCCAGTTAAAGATAAATGCAGCATGTATTTGAGGCTTACCTCGAATATTTTCCCCGTTTTGAAGAAGCCCGCGTTTTTCTCATTGCTGAGCGTGAACAGGACGTTCACGGTGACCCTGCCGTGCTTCTCCTCGAACACGAAGCCGTCTCCGTACCTGGAGGGCCCCGGAGAGCCCGCGGAGCCGCTGCTGCGCTCCCTGCGAGCGTCCTCGATCAGACTCTGCTTCCTCCCGCTGAACGGCGCCGCCTGCGCCGCACTGTCCGTCTTCATCTGCGCGGTGTTACCGGAGCCAACGGGAAGCCTGTGTGTGTGCGTGTGTGTGTGCGTGTGTACGTGTTTCACCATCACCTCTGTGCACAGGTTTAAATAGCCTCCATCATCTGAGGGCTTTATGGAGATGTGTTGCGCAAGTATGGCACGTGCGTTTGGCGCTTTTTAGGCCTGTTTTGCGTCATGATATTACATCTATTTATGGGACAAAACATGGTGCTGTTAGGAGGGGGAAATAGCCAACTCTACAATAAATCAATCAATCACAGATGCATTCAAAAAAAATCAGGTCATCATAGGTTACATAATCCACATTATCATATATAAAAGGGAAAAATTAAGTTTTATAGGATTTGTGGAGGTTAAAAGTGCTTAGTTAGTTTATTAATTATTACTAAAACACCACACTGGTAACATTAAAGGTCTTTTTAAGACAATATCTGACAGCAAAAAAGTGTTTTATTAATGTAATATGTATTTTATCCCTCATTTATAAGCATAATGCAGCTGTAAGCAGCTATAGACATTTTTAAACATTTATTAATGTGTCATCCATCACTGAATGCTGGCATATAAACAGTTAATGAATGACTATGTAATTGAACTCATTTGTAATTATATAATCTTAATTATTTTAATTCTTGACTAAGACAGTGCATCAATAAACACTTTAAATGTCCTTACATCTGCCTACAACTATATTATAATGTGTTATAAACCATTTATTTAATGTTTATATACTGCCTCTACATGGTTAATCAAAGATAAACGCCTCATAATTCCTATATATAACTTTAATTAGTGTTATTATTAGTAGTAGTAGTATTAATATGTCTTTAACTTTGTCTCAATTGTTTATTTAATGTTATTTATTTTACTCTAAGTTTATTTAACTTACTTTGATTTCTCTAGTATTATGTTGTAAATGGCTGAAACCTTTCTTTACACACCCCTATTTAGCATTTATAAGCAACTGTATGGTATTTGTAAGCAGATACAAGGACGTTTTTAAGTGTTTATTCATGTGCAAGTATAACATAATTTTATATTATTTCATCTGTGTTTTACTATATTATCATTCATTATCTGTTCATACCTCAGCCTGTCTACATGATGAGTTAAAGATGATTACAAACACATGGATAAATACTTAATAAAAAATAGTAGTCGATATGTGAGAAATAATTAGCAATATGAACGACAGGAGGAAAGAAGAGAAACATTTATTTCTTTTCATTAAAATCTTTCATGCATATACAAAACATTTCATTCAGCCGAGCACAATGAAAGCTAGTAACAAAAATTATCTCTCGGTGTGCCTTAAGGTTAAATGCATAGAAAAAAAACTGATTATTTCAGCTGTTTTGCATCACGTTAAAAGCAATTTGATGTTTACATATTGGATTTTAAATTCATTAAAGTCACTTATTCTCTTATTTTGAAAAACTCTTAATAACATAATAATATGGACAGTAACATTCCTTATTCCTTGTTATCCTACATAGGTAACTACACTTTATTCACTTAACTAAAATAATAATTGGATTACAGTAATATTGTTGTTATTTGACTTTGCATATTTGTTTTAATACAGAGAAAGCTCATTTGTGCGCATGCTAAGCAGAACCGCAAGCTGACAGTTTCATTGAGGAAATGAAGAGAGTTTTTCGGCTCGATTTCGTGTGCTGAAAAGTTACTGAAGTTTCCGCAGGGCTTCGCACAATTTCCCCACTTCACCTGAAATAAGAGGAAAAACAAAATGAATAAACAGAATAAAATAAAACAAACCTAAAACTAGATGTCTGTATGAACCAGAGCAACCTAAAACTACTCTATTCACTCTTTGCTTCGACTACATACTATTGATGCTGTCAGCCAGGTTCCTGAGCTGCTGGGTGTTGTCCAGCACTTCAATGCTCTGGGTGTAGGGATTGTAGCGCACTGTGAAAGGCCTGGGGATGGTGGATGCAAATTTCCTGTAGGGCAGAGAGACGTTACTGTGAGACAAATTCTGTATAAAGTTACTGTATATGTGCAGGAAAGCACGAACCGCTTCCTTACCGGACTTTCTCTTTACCGTCCTCAAAGCTCTCAGCGACAAAGTAAATGGGCTGGTACTCTGTGATTGGGTATTTCTGGAGGCTGGTCTTGTCGGGGTCAAAAGGCTGGAGATTGGGCTTGTCTGTCAAGCAGTACTGAAAGAAAATAAATGTATCAATGAGTGTCTCTATTCCCATCATAACCATGGGTAAACAGGAAGTGCAGCATGATTCAGGTCTTTGTTGATGTGACTTGGCAGAGTGGACATCCTCTGCAGACAGACGCTGATGTAACTTGTGACCTCAATAGCGAGCGGCTCATCCTCTTTCTGCTCCCACTGAACCACTTTTCCCTGCACCCCAGTGGGCAGAGAGGCCGACTCCCCCAGTGACCCATTAAACCTGAACCCGAGTGGACCACTAACCCACTGCCTGCACCGCTGCTGTTGTGCAACGGGGGTGAGCGTGTTATAACAACAGATGGAGGGGGTCAGCGGGACGTAGGAAAGCACAGAAAGCCAACTATTTATCTTGCTGCTGCGGGGGTCCGCGAGTTGTGCGATGTACAGATTTGTTTTTATCAGGTTTTCTTGGACCCTATGACTCAAACACACGTGTTGCCCCCCCCTTACCTGCAGCTCTCCGAACGATGAAAGCAGGCCAGCTCCATATGCTTTGATCTCTGAGCCCTGCTTACAAAGGCCAAACTCCACAGTGAACCAGTACACCTGAGGACACACACATGTTTCATAAAAATATGATCTATACACCAAACTCCAGGCAAGAAGTTACAAAAACAAGGGCACTGATCTAGAGGTGATCAGCGGGGGTTCTTTGAAACCCACAAACCCCAGAGATCCCTGAGATTGAAAGGGTCAGTTTACCTAAATCACATTTATGATTGTGGGTTTGCTCGTGTTTTGAGATATTTACGCTATCGCTCCAATACAATTTCATTTCTGCTGCTCACAACAATGAAAACTGACATTAGCAACAAGTCTTTCCAGGTAATCTACAGAACATGCCCTCCATGCACCTTTATTTGATCGTAGAGATAAAAAGACAACATGAGGAGAAAGAGGGATAAGCCTTCCAACCGAAGTCCCATGGCCTGGAGTCGAACTGTGGATATTGCTGTTACTTTATAGTTGCCGCTGGGGCTCAAACCAGCTAGCCGCCCTGCTATACATTGCATCTGTTGCATTGCTTATCCCTGTCTAACAATGTTTATCTTATGGTTTAGAGGTTTAGAAGCAGTTGATCTAAATCAAGTAGAATTAGAAGCTGCCTCTTGCAGAGTAGTTCTTCTAATATTATTGATCCTCATGTACTTACAGTAGCAAGTTTCTCAATGTACTCATCAGGGGCTCCGAGGGAGGCAAGACCGATTTCCTGTACAAGGAACCAAAGCATATGGATTAGAAAATGAAAAGTTACAGAATCGCATTTGTTTAAGATAACCTTTCACTGATCCTCTGAGGGATGCTATATTCCAGGAATGTAAAGATATATTGCAATACAAATATGTGAAGATTCAAATTGGTGATTTGCATTGTTTTGCACAGTTTATATCCTGCCTTAGAAATAAAATAGGAGTATTCAATTTGATAAAGAAAATATTACGTAGATTTTTGTCTCGAAAATAAACGAATCCTAATTTGTCTTCATTAAACATAGATTCGATATACAGTATATATATCAATGAGCAAAACCAATACTGCAGTTTTCTGCTATTACATATTATATAGTCAATATATATGAGATGCATAATAGGTATTTTTGCTACTTTTGGTGCAATGCTTAAAGAAATCTATAATGAGCTTACTGTTTTATTTATGTTTTTGTATTATTGTCACTGTTAGGACACTTAGTTACCTGTGAGAATTGGGCAAAACTAGGGTCAGCAAACAGTGGAACGTGTCCCAGGAGCTCATGGCAGATATCCCTGCATTAGAAATAAATAAATAAATAAAAAAAACCACTCCTTAGCATCACAAAAATAATGTATTTTTCCTCCTTTTTTGAAATTGAGTCCAGACACTCACGGCTCAGGTGTGTATGTGGGCTTGGAGCTGTGACGAATGTACTGCGTGGAATGAAAGACTCGGAAGGCGAGGCCAGCCAGGAAGTCCCGGGACGAGAGGAGGCCGGCTACCGGGCGAAGCCGGAAGCCTGTGCACGCTGCAGGAAAAGGACGGAGAGATGAAAGAGGTGAGTGTTGAATAAGAGCAGCTAGTGAGGGGCGGGGAGGGAGGAATAGGAAGTAGGGTGTTTGAACAGGTCCTCCCTCCCACATTCAGGCCCCAGGGTTTCCAAAAAGAAATGAATGACACGATTTTGGTGCTAGAACTGGAAAAGAACATTAAAATAATGCTAATTTTCTAACTTTCTTTAACTTTCATTAAAACAAAATCTAATGTTCACCCATTTTAACATTTAAAATGATGACAGAGTATTAGGGCCACAGTCAATACTGCACAATTAAACAGAACTAAAAATAATACACGTCATCCGCGGTCAGTTACAAGACAGGACTTACACTGCAGGAAGCGGGAGACGTCCTCTAGCTGTGGGATGTTGTCCTGCCTGTAGCCGCAGTATTTCTCCAGCAGGGGGAAGACCCGGTTGTGTTCGCGGCAGGCGTGAGTCGGGTACAGACTCTTCAGCTCCTTGAACACCATGCCCCATGTGACCCTTTCCTCCTCTGTGTACTCCACTCGAGGGATGGTTTGACCACTGAGACAAAAACATGACGTTATTGTTTAAGTTTGTGTAAGAATGTATGAATGCTTTGGTTTGTGGCATTCTGTGCTATATGTACTTACTACCTATAAAATGAAACATTAAATAAACAAACAAATACAGTATTCAACATTAAAGAGAGATAAATGATTCCATACTAGGGTACCAAAAGTCTCCATTGAAAACAAGGACAATTTCATTGTTGTTTGGGTTGAGCTCACACTGTCTGACTCTTTAAATAGTGATTTTAAAGATTTTCAAAATTAAAATGTTTCCCATATGAATTATTTTTTTTAGTGTAAATTAGCTTTATCCGTTATTATGTAGTACATACAGTATTTAATATTTTAAGCTTGGCTTAATAGAGCGTAATAGCTTAGCCAGTTTTGCCTAATTACATATATACAGTTAATATTGTCCATTAGTCTATTTCTTGAAAATAATTATGCTATTTGGTACTTACTGGAACAGATTGAAAGTACCTACTCGTTTATTTGAGTTTTGAACTGCTAATGGTTTCATTTAAACACACACAAGTATTAGATTATTATAAATTATTACTTTATTCTTGTCATATCTTATTCTTTTTTTTATTGTATGGTTGCTTATAGACACATTTTTACATTTTTGCATGTTCAAGTAACCGTCTGTGTGTAGGTTAAAGCATTAATTGGGATTATATAATTGGAAATATCAGGAATCGTCCTGCTGCTTTACACTACACACCACAACAACATTTTTCTCCAAACATACTGCTCACCCTGTCTAATTAACATGTTTAAATTGTTGGTTGAGTTTCTTTTTTTCCCAAAATTCCCCGTGACGACAGAGTGCATGAGCACAGCATTATTTGCCAGTATTGCAGTATTACACAGCTATGTAAATGTGAACCACCACAGTGGGCATTTCATGGGGTTTGGCGCTCTTTGTAGTGCCTGCGAATAATACTTCTCAATTATACACACAAAGACCAAGGCCCTTTAAATCCACCATTGACTGCCTGTAATTTGTTCCTATTGGTTTATGATAATTTTCACTCAGATATAAAAATTTTATAACCATGACTTCTTTCCAGACTTGAAAAACACACCAAAATATGAGCTGGAGTTTAAAAATAAAGATTCTTAGGAGCAGTTACTGTCTGTAGTTGTAGGCGATGTCTGCAAACTCCTTTCTGCGGGCTCTGTAGACTGGATCTGTGAAGCCCTAAACACACACACACACACACACACACACACACACACACACACACACACACACACACACAAAGAAAAGCCATGTTAGATCTCATGATCGCAGCCCGACCACTCACAGCTAAATCAAAGAGTGGAAATCCTCTGCTGAGGCTAAACCCTGTGGCCTTTGACAGCATTATGCACTCCGTCTCTAATAAGAGCATGCAAATACATATTCAAATGAAGCCTTTGTAGAGTGTGTTTCAGCTTATGATGAATACATTTTGCTTTAATGGCGGTGGCAAAAGGGAGCAATTATCTATAATTATAGGGGCTCAATTAAAGCAATGACATCAATTTGTGTGTCTAGATAGTTTCCATTAGAATAGACGGCAGAGTGCAGCCTGTCATCTCCACAGCCTCGTCTTTCATAAGACATGTGGGCGTGAGTGGACACGTATTCACACACAAACACACACACACACACACACACACACACACACACACACACACACACACACACACACACACACACACACACACATGCAGAGGCAGGATGTGGCACACAGACAGTGATGGATGAGTCAGTCCTTACCGGGTGATCAGCATCCAGCTCTGAGCCATAGCTGAGGATCTGGTTGGCAAAGCGGTCCAAGTCCTGGATGTCATTAGGGAACCACGGCACTGGAGAATAATAACAGTTATTAAACAGTGATAATCTGTGTTTTTATTCAACATGCATTCATTCAGGTCAAATGAATTAAGCATTCTTTCCATAAACACAAATGTAAGAAATTCTGTTTATTTTTTAAGGCAGAATAAGTGATTAGTCATTCTATATTGTATCAACAGAAAAGGTACTTTTTGATAATGCCTTATTTACTTAGATACTTTTCCGAACAAAAATGGCAATTCAATACATGTACAAAATACAAAAACCAAACATGGATCAGGGTGTGACGTCTTGGGCTGAAATGTCCGACGGACAAAGAGAGCGATGTCTGATTTAAGCGCACGCTTATCGTCATCATGATTAGCATTTCTAAATCTCATCTGAGACACTGTATACAACCACACTTACAACAAATGAGTAAAAAACAAGAATGGAGTATTTTAACCGAAACACAATGCACACTGGCAGATGTGCTAGTAAGCTATCAGTGTTTCTAAACACCTCAATTTAGCGAGTTAAGCGAACGACAAGCTGGAGATTGATTCAGCATTGAATAAGTCCTGAAATAGTTTCACAATTAAAGAGCAGAAATTACCAGGACTGTATCACTTTGTAATGAATCACAGCTAGAGATCATGGCAAGAAACTGACTTGGTTTGGTACTTATAAACAATTTGTATTGTTTGTGTAGGATTTGCTACTTTTTTATCTTATCTTATGTTTTATATGATTGTAAACTGAATATTTATGGATTTTGGACTGTTGGTTGGACTAATTTAGACGTTTGAAGACATAATTTTGGCTTATCGACAATGAAAATAACTGTTGCAGCACAGATATTGTATAATTCTTGATTGATATAAATGAGTAAAATGCAAATTGATGTTGTAGAAAATGTTTTGCCTATAGAAATTTTTTTTCAGTGCCATTTTGACACAGCAGAACAGTAATCAAGGGTCATCTGCTTGTTCATATGGATTTATGACACTGGGGCCCACACCATTAATCCACATTTGTGCAGTGTGGTCCAGCCTGAGGCCCCAGGAAGACAATATGTCCCTGCCAGGCTCCTCTATAAACAGGCAGTCTCCAAAACAGGCCATAAACATCCCCTCGTCCACTTGACCCTGACCAGCAGACCACAGTGTCTACACTGAGGTCAAAGGAGGATCCATGGTGGCCCTGTCTGTCTCTGCCTGCTGTGACCTTGGCATGTTCTCCTGCCCTGTGTTAGTCTGCAACCAGGACACAGAGTTCCTCTGTTTCTGCCTAGCCTGTTGTTCCTCAGTAGCTAAACTAATGTCATTCTGGAAACAACTAATAAAGGGGTCGAGATATGGGCGATTGGCCATCCGTCTCATCGGCGACGCTGGCTGTCCATTACCCAGTCTGGCTAGAGGGTCATAAAGCGGCAGCCGACATTGTGCTCAGTTGATAAATGGACCATTTCATCTGAACTGATCTTCATGTTATTTGATTTTTTTAGCAACACTAGCTGTGTGGCTCTGTCAGTCAGTCAGTCTGTCTGTCCACCACTTTGGCCCTGACTGATATATCTTCACAACAATTTGAGTGATAATTTTTTTTTACAGACATTCATGGTCCCCAGAGGATGAAGGATGTTGGTGAGCCCCTTACGTTTCTTCTAGTGCCACAATGAGATTGACCGTTTAGTTTTTTTGTCAAATGCCTCAACAATAATTGGATGAATTGCCACGAAATATAGCACAGGCGTGCATATTCCCCAGAGGATGGACCCTAATAATGTTGGTGATCCCCCGACTTTTCCTCTAGCATCACCAGAAGGTCAAAAGTTTCATTTATGCAGAAAAATATGTCTTAATCTACTGGATGGATTAGCAGGAGATTTGATAAAGATATTCCTTATCCCCAGAGGATGAACCCTATTGACTTGGGTGTCTCCTTTACTTTTACTCTAGTGCCACAATCAAGGTGACATTTGTGGTTTTCACTGAAATATCTTGACAAATATTTGACTTTTTACCATGAAATGTGGCACACACATTCACATTCTCCTGTAATAACTTCTCCTAGCTTTTCATGTAGTGTCAGTTACAACCTGCTAAACTAATGACATTCCCATCAGCCTCAGCTGTACTTCATGTTCAGTGCTAGTTAAGAGGGTATCTATGTAGTCTATGGATCTAATAACCTGGACAAAAAAGTTGCAATACTCCTTCAAGTTGAGGAACAATTTTGAACAAAATAACTGCAGATCGAAATGATTTTACTATAATAAATCAGATTAATGTGGATAAAGGGGCGTCTGCAGATTGTATCTAATTTAATTTATTGCTTATTTTATGTGACTACGTACTATGTTTTCAGAGAGTACACTGATACAAACTGTCCTCAACCTTAAAACAAAGAGCTAAACAATCAACAACATGGTTGACATTTTATTCTAATTGAAAACACAGATCCTCTCCCATGTGGAGCATGTCATTTTTTTTGTTTTCATCGTGTTGAGGATACATGCTCATCTTGTTCAGAGTGCATCCTCGCACAGCAATTAGACACACTCACTAACCTGTGTCCTTCTCTTTGTTGCGTGATAGCTCATGCACGTGGCCGCTGATTTGTGTACGCAGGCCGTCGATGACCTCGTCCAGGGCCTGGGAGCAGGTGGAGTCCACGCTGATGAAGAACTCGTATTGGTCTTTGTTCATCCGCGACGGACGGGACTCAATGTGCGTCAGGTTGATGCCCTTCTCCTGCGGCCCACAGAAATGAAGAAAAAGAAGAAGAAGAATAGACCTTGGTGAGACCTGAGTTGATATTTGTTTGTTTTAAAGAGCTCTATGTCAAATCTGTTGGTCTCCAACAAATTACATAAAAAGTAATGTAATTTGTTGCAAAAGGTTAAACGAAGTGGAAAAATAAAAAATACATGCATGTTAGATCGATAACAGTGAATGTTTTTGCTGCAACAGGCTGCAGCACAGCATTCGTTCCACCACTAGAGGGCGTTGTGCTGTCACTTCATCGATGGCTATTGATCAGATTCACCACGATAACCTCGGGTCAGAGCTGCCTTGAACTCTCTCTCTCTGCAAACTGAAACTGAGCCAGCGAGACTGGACTCACATACTAAAGCTACTCAGGACATATTGTGGTGATTTTGTGCGAAAACGTCAAATAAATCATCCTGCCCTGCCAGCATTTATTCTCCTCTCATTCTGCAGAATGAACACAAGAGCCTTGGGATGTTTCCAAACTTATTTGGATGCAACTCACAAGCTCTTGATGTCCAAAATGCAGAGAGGCTCCAGCTCGTGCTGGAGACCGTGACTATCTTTAAGTGGCAATTACCATAAAAAAGTTTTTGTTTTCGTAACTTTGGGGCGGGAGAGGGAGTGTGTTGTTCTCTGTCTACTATAGGCTAAGTTAAGAGGAGGGCGTGAGCAGCAGGGCCTCCCGTTTTCTCCCATCTGGATCCCATTCTACATATAACAGCTTTTTTAAGGGCCATATGGTCCCGCATCCCCCAGGAATGACTATAGGATTGACGAAGGACTGAGACCAGGTTGGCATTTCAAAGAAAAGATGACTTGCTATTTATGATGTGCCGTTATCTGTTAACAGTCAGCAGATTTACTGTAGCTTACAAAGAATATCAAAGAAAAACGATTAAAATTCTCAATTATTCCACTTAATGACTGTAATAATTCCCCATAAATACAAAATATGATCTATAAAACCATTATGTAAGTAAAACCCATTGTTTCCCTCTTTTAAATATATGCCAGTTACAAAGGAAATAGATGCAAATATATTAGACAATTACACTTTTATTATTAATAATAATAATACAATAAACATTTTTAGAAAATTGAGATATGGATTGTGCAAAAGGGGCTGCATCTAAATATGTAATGATAAGTGTAAATTCAATGCATTAACAACAATGAACTTTGGGTTTCTGCGGTCAAAATAACATTAGGTGATTTTATCAGTTTTGGAAACATCCCTGCTCTTAGAAAATAAGCTCAAAAGGTTCAATAATATCACTGTTTCTGTGCACAAAATCCTTCGAAATCCTTCAACATGTGTGCTACTAGTGACCTGGCCCAGCTTAACATAGCCAACCCAAAATCCTAAACCCAACAGGATGCAGGGGTCATGTTGTCAGATTTCTGTACCCCTCTGAGCCGTCCCTCCACTGTAAGCCAGGTGACATTAACCCCCCTGTCGCCCAGGCTGAGGCACAAGGTCAAGGTCGGCCCGTGGCTCTGAATCGTCACATGATAACCACACCGCCGTGTCACATGCGCTTTGAGTCCCAGGCGGACAAACAGTCTGGCAGTTTTCACGTTCACATTTTCTGAAGTACGGAGCTTAGACGTTCACAAGATGAAAAATGAACACGTGATGGATGCTGCTCGGCTAAATGTTAGCACATGGTTCGATGGCGTTTTTCAGCCACAGAGCAGAAAAACAAGGACGTACTGCAGCGTGTTCTCTTTAAAGCGGTGTTTTTATGTGTTACATTGCTGTGAGGGAGGGGTGTGGGTATGTTGATGGTTTGGGGGTCATTTGGCCTGTTTTATAAAACAGCTGGAAAGTAGAAGACAGGAGGAGGAGGAGGGGGGTGGAGCAGGGGGAGGATCGGGAAAATGCAAGCTCATAGGTTCAAGAGGATCCTGATGTTTACTGCTGCATTTGGAAAGCAGCATTTGGCACATACTTGATGTATCGAACGGGGCTAATCCACCCACAGCTCCACCCCCTGCATATGGCCGAGAAATGTTTTTCTTTAACCTAAAACATCTTTTATCTCGAGATGTTTTGCACATTTTGGAACTGTTTTTCTTTCCAAAAGTTCAGCAGACCTAATCTATGCTTTGGCTGCAAGAAGAGCAAACCTGAACCTTGATATGACGTCCATGTTGAAGATTAAACAATGGAGGTGCTGCCAATCTGTGTTTACTTCAAGGCCTGTCACGTACTCACAGGCAGATTTAATCAATAAAAGAGAATAGAACACAGCACGCACATTAATCAATGACCTTCTTGTGGTTGCATGCTTTCAGATCCTTAACTCAAATGAGCAGAACCATATTGTAGAAGAACTCGCATTGTATCTACTCGATTCAAATTTAAGTATTATCAGAGAAATGTACTCGAGTATCGGAAGAAGATCCCATCAGTGTGTTGGATTTCAGTTTATTCATCACAGGCTGTGAAAACCTTTGTACATTGTATTCTGTGGCTTTGAAGTGAGCTTTGGGAAATTAAAAAATAACCCTGATGTTGGTGATGATGGATTATCTTGGTTTGGGCTTGAGTCTTACATTTTTACTCCTCATTAAAGTCTGCATTACAAACTGGAGGTGTGGAGATTTAAAGATGTGGGCTTTTTTGGAGGAAAGCAGAGTCTAAGGCTGCATTCCAGTCAAAGTTTGAATATTCCAAGTTGTAATTTCCAGCTTCCGAACCTCTAAGCGATCCGGGTGCACGACGCCAAACATTAACAAAAAACATGGCTAACCGTTACAAACTGATGTTCCTTTGGCAAGTGTACACACAAGTGAACTCTCAGCAGTGCAGGCTCTTTGTATAAAGCAAACAGAGGGGGGAATAACAATGGAAGAGGTAACAGATGCCATATTATTTTATTTTTATACTTTTCATTCTAAGGTATCAAAATGTTCTATTCACCAGCCAAATACAAACACTGTATTCGACAAATCCATCCTAGATGAATTTGGTGTGCCATTGTAATTTTTTCTAATAAGAGGCTGGAAATGTTCAAGTTCTGAGTTGTCTGGAATGCACCATAATTACAGACACCATAAGAGTTGCATTATGGGAAATGTAGGATCCTTATAGGGACTAAAAGGCAGGATCTTGGCCTCGGCTCCTTTTGATTTTGATCTTTAAAAACTTTTTTTTCACATGATTCCTCCAACTTTCTGAAAGTGCAGCATCCCTTTAATATTGCAGCGGGTTATGGTGGATTCAGTTTAACCACTTTATATAATATTGGGTTGTTTAATCTTTGGCCATGTATCATTTTATAAGGTGATAAATACTGCTGTTCAGTAACAAAGTATTCAACAGTGCTACAATAAGTATTTTTTTATTAAACTGTCAAGTATTTTAACTATTATAAGTAGAAATTTTAAATATAAATAAAAATGCTCCAGTAAAGTGCAAATACAGTACTCTAGTGAATGTAATATACTTATTTTCCACCTCTGTGGACTCCAAGCGAGAGATCACCTGTTTTCAAAATTTTTGAGCAGTCCAGTTTTCATTATTATAGAAACCTTGGAGGTGGAGGAGGAGGTTAGTGATTGAAAGAGCCGCCTGTCATGTTTGCACATGACTGATACACAAACATCTGAGATAAGCTCAGTTTGTTTGGTCTCCGTCTTTAAAAGTCCATAAAAGGTCACGAGCACGAAACAACTACAGATAATAATGATAACCTACTTTTGTCTGTTAGAATTAAAATGCTGAAATGGTGAACTAGATGTTGTAATACTGGAATATATTAATATCTTAACAATGTTAAATAAATGCACTGTTCGTACAGCTTGTTTTGTTTGATGTTAATCAGTAACTTCAACTATGAACTTAAATGAACTGAGAATTCAACCAGGAGCCAGCTTAGCTTAGCATAGCATAGCATAAAGACTGGAAACGGCTATCTTGACTCTTTCCAAAGGTGACAAATCTACCTGACAAGTACCTCTAAAGCTCCCTGATTAACATGGTATTACATGTTTTAATAATATTAATTATACATTAAATGGATTATGTGGATTTAATTCCCATTTAATAGAGCCAGGCTAGCTGTTCCCCCCCTCTTTCCAGTCTTTATGCTAAGCTATAGCTTCATATTTCACAGACAGACATGAGCGTTGCTTCCATCTGCTCAGCAAGACAAGTGAATAAGTTTATTTCCCAAAATGTGAAGCTATTTATTTAAACTTCCAGCATATTTAGTCTCTTTTGTACTCTTTAATTATCTGGAAAATGGTCTTTTGTGGCTTCCTCTGACTCATTCATTTCTAAATTGTTTAATTTAAAACAACAGAGATAATTAGTTTGAGGTTAGATGTACAGACAATCTTAGCCACTAGAAGAAAATTCTTAAAATGTGTTTTTAACTATCATTATGGAGTGGTTAGTGGATTAGTAGCATTCCTGCATCCTCTGATTGGTGTTGAACTGCAACCTCCTGAACAAATGGAACTGTATGTACGTCAGCTGTCGGTCAGAAAATGTACCTCAAAGAGCCGCAGGCCCCTGGCCAAAGCTCCGACCTCCTCTTTCAGGGAGAAGATGCAGGAGATCACTTCTGACTTCTTGTCGGTCTCCTCCTCCAGATACATGGATCCCCTTCTCCTCTGCAGAGAGACACATTTCAGGAAACAACAGGGCTTAAAGGTGGAGTCGTACACAAATTACGGGTTCTCTTATGTGCATTTTTTACACAAGTTGATTCTCAGGGGAGCAGCTAATACTACAGTTACTGCAGAGACTACATAATAAATCACTTTAATAGTTTATCTTGATCTCCTTGTGATAAAACACACGTTTTAAACCCATAAATCTAGGGGCTGAATGGGCTGCAAAGCTTTCAAAACACCACAGTTGTGAGAAACAAGATTTTCTAATCACTCTATTGCTGTTTGATCTGGGTTTGTGTGTCTGCGTTTGAGCACAGCAACATGTACGAGGCATGAAATCCAACTGAAAGCTATGACATTCCGCATTTAAGGATCTTATAGCTCCAAGCTTTCACACCTTTAACCTTTTGACACGGACCTTTGCCGCAGTAGTGACCACATGCTCTGCACATTAGAGGATTTTTTTTTTAAACACTGGAGAAAAACAACATGAACTCATCGAAAAATGTCCTCTGCAGGTGTGTCACAGCAGAGCAGAATATATTACAGATGTAGAAATTCCTGCACAGTCCAGATTGCTGTTTATTAACTTCAAGAGCAGTGCACAGATTGTTTTAATATGTAAACAGAGGGCTTTTATTGGTGCTACAACTGACATTGATTTTCACTTATTAATTATTTGTTTTCACTATAAAATGACTAGAAAATAATGAAAGATAAGTTTCCCAGGACCTAAAAGGTGACATCTTGCTTGTTTTGTTGAATCACTAACCCAAAGACACTTTATTTATCTTTGACATAAGACAAAGAAAAGCAGGAAATCTTCATATTTTAGAAGCTGGAACAAGGTATTTTCCCATGAAATATGACTTTGATTAATTGATTAATAGTTGCATTATTATATTCTTTTCATCCAGGCTACTTATATTTTTTCTAAATCATTTATAATTTGTCTTTTTGCAGGGTCCATATTTTTGCTATGACAGCACTATTGTCCATTTTTCTGTAACATAAGCTCCCCCCCACCCCCATTCAAATCAGTCAGGCAACTTTGCACTTCCCTGCTTTGTCTGCTGTACTACCTGGAATATTCCAGCTACCTCTGCTCTGTCGCTGCATTAAAACACACATATTTGATGTAGTAGATGGAACATTATATTCAATAATTTGCTTTTTTGTGTGCTTAAAGTGAGCATATCATGACAAAGGAGCACAAATAAGTTGATTAATTTGTTATTAGAAATACAAAAAAAAAGTTTTGAAGTTACAGATCAGGTGTCAGATTTACCCCTGTGCCTTGGTCCCCTTTCTCTGCATCTGGGCCGTAGCTTCCATTCACTTTCTTGTATGCTGCGTCCATCCTCTCGCTCTTCAGGTGAACAACCGGTGTGTGTGCAGATGCTGGACTGCGGTGCAGTTTGTGTGAGCAGCTCCTGTTTATAAAAACCTCTCCGTTTTCAACGGCGGGGGCCACGTGACACCCCCCCCCCCCACCCCCTTCTGCATCGGTATGTCACGGGACGGTTGTTGTGAAACAGAATTACAATGGCACATCTGGTTCTTGTTGTCCACCGCTGGGTTGAGGTTGCCCCCGGGTATGATAGGCTGGTTTTCAGATGGAACTTTTTTTTTTTTTCTTTTTATTACAGCAATCATCATGGTGCCTGTTTGTGTTTGTGCAGCCTCACAACAGGTAGAAGTTATGTAGAGAATCGACTTGGCTGTGTGCGTAAAACTAACAAATATGGGACACAGGGGATGGTTGTAGGCCTTGCACTTTTTTGTCTGTAACTCAAATCACATATTTTTGGCACAAAGTAGACCCTTATTTGTTTATTAAATGGCAATTAGCCCAACTATATCACATCATTTATGTCAAATACAGAAGTTGCTCTGTTACCTGCCCCATAAAACATCCACCCACCCTAACAAATGATTTTCTCCCATATGACCCGCGCTTGCATGGACATTTCCCTCCACCTCCACCAGTCCATCTAGGCTATATTACCCCTTCAGTTATGTCTATAGCAGCACGAGCTATCCCGTGATTTGTTGATTGTATGTTGTGTCGGTGAATCCTATGATTATTTTTCAGAAATTGAATGATTAGAGAGGCTGCTTTCAGTCATTGTAATCGTTTCCATGCGCAATGAGCCTCATGTCACAGCAAATAAACCAGCAACAAAACAAAACTTTTCAAAAAAAAGGTTGTATGCATTTAAAAACGTGACAAAGGAAACTATGATTTTAAAATATAATAATAATATACATTCTAGTTATTCTTATTATTTTACAAATATGTAGGTCAGGATTTATAGGAACTTGACTGTGTGTGTGTGACGTGAATGTGTACACAGAACATTTATTAACATTTGGCCCTGACAGACTCTGTCAGTGTGTCACATTTAAATAATCAATAAAGTTAAGCGTAAATGCGCACAGACGCTTCACCTTATTTCACCCCGCCAAAGATCCGCTATATCAGTCAGGTTGTTAATTGTCATGACCTGATTATCCGAGGTGGATTAACCGCGCAAAATTGATTCCACACCAGAAAAAAACAATTGATAACCAATCAGCCCATGTTCTCTTCCCATGACTTAGGGTGTTTGGTGTTCTATGTTAAAGAAAGTAAAAATAATAGCCCTAAATAAAAAAAACTGATAGGCTACACTATAGTAACCAATTCCTACTTAAGCCTAACTTGCTTAACTTAGGTCAAGCTGTATTCACAGTCTTCACTTGATTTTTTGTTATTTAATGAGTATTTCTTCTTTTCTTATGTGCTGTGTTACACCTGGAGCTGCTGTAACAATTGAATTTCTCCAGTGTAGGATCAATAAAGTCTATTTTTTATATTTATCTTTTTTTTTTATAAACAGCCTCATCCAAACAACCAAAGAGCTAACAGAACAATGAGAAGAAAACACTGAATCTGTTTAAAAAGAAGCCTATTAAGTATGTATGAGTGTTAAAAAATAAATAAAATACATAATACAGACAGAGAATTGTATAATATATATGTATAAATATTCGCAGTAAAGTCATCCAAATTTCTTGTTTTACACAAACTTTCTGCAGTTATTGTGTTCTCTGTTTGAGTTCATTGTGCAGTTTATTTGTTGTTATTGAGTATAATATGAAATATGGCACTCATTAAGGGGTCCTCACTTAACTCAAGGGGTCCATTTTAGGGAAAAAAGTTGAAAACCACTGCTATAGTGGAGTGAGTCCAAAATACAAAATTGGCAGCCTCTTAATCAGCCGTTAAGTACAAAGATTTAAGTCAAAATTCTAACTTTTATTTATTTATTTATTTATTTTCTACCTTAAACTCCAATAAATGTTTCATATTTGGCCCTAATCCTCTTCTGTAGATTGATCCTTGGGTTGTAAATTCTTGCTGTATCTGCTCAACCATCCCCTGGCTCCTCTAAATATCAGTACAAACATATAATTAATGTACAGTACTATGAGCTGAAATGCTTATATCAGCATGCTAACGTACAGCCAGATTAGTCTACTGTAAGTAAAGGTCCAGATTTAATGGTGTCTTCTTCCAAGTGAAAGAGAAACTAATGGTTTGTCCCTTTTGGCCTAACTGTAGAAACATGGCAAACTGCATTGAAGGCGACCCCCGGGGGTCGTAGATACTAATGGCTCATACTAAGGTAACAAAAACATAATTATTCTTATATTCCGGTGTTTATTATAATACATAATTTTATATTTATTTTTTCAGACAGCATGTAAAGATACATAAGGAATAAAGACAGCAGTGTAATAATATCTATACATATTTGAGCCTTTACAGGTGTGCACGTCCATTTGTCCTTTGGAAAATGGATTTACCAGTTTGTGCCACAAGGTGTGGCCAAAATCCACTGTGGTCAAGGTGGTTTCAGAGACTTTCCTCCACAAACAGGCCACAATGTGTGTGTCTGCAAATTCTGAATTTGTTTCTCATCGCTGTCTCAGGTTCATCTCTTGGCTGTATATCATATACTTTGGCATAGTAAGATCAAAATCATTATTTTATATTCAAATGTAATTGTTAAAAGAATGCACTTTGGCAGTCAAAGGCTGGTAACGGAGAGGGTTTCCATTAGAGTCCTATAAAGAACACAAACCAAATTACATTTATTATTTATTCAATTTAATTAATTTAAAGTGAAAGCTAAGCATCTTTTTAATATCCTCAATCAGCAGAAGCCTGGATGACAACCAGAGAGAAGACAAACATGGCCTATTGGATGCTACAAGTGGCTTGAAGAACTCCAGCACCTGTTTCTGTTCTCATGAAGTCTCATCAGAAAGTTCCTGCGATCCCGACTCCTGCTTTTAGTATGATGAACTGAGGTGGTCGTATGGAGCATGTATACAGGTTTTAAAATCTAACAATAGAGAATGACAGTAGACTATAACAGCTCTATAAAAGTTTTAGTTGAACACAAAGACTTCTAAGATATTGTATATGTGATCTATTTTGTGTCATGCAGAAACTCAGCACCTCCCTAAAACAAATCAATTAGGTTGGGAATTACGCCGGACAAACAAACAAAACAGCACCACAACTGTACTGGAAAACAACAGCCAGGCTAAAACTGCTAAGACTTCAATTTTAAATTGCAGCTATATTAATATTGAAGCTGTGTAAAAACTCCCAGGAGGTCAGACAACACATTTCTGTTTGTTGAAATCACACCTGACACGGAGGAGATCTACAGGTGCCACATGAGGGCAGTGTAGGTTTGGTAATGTTGAGAGAGCCAGCAGACAGAGAAACATGAAATCCAGTTGTTGAAAACATTTTCAAACAGTATTAACCCTGTGAATGAGTGACTTTTTCCCAAATAAACTTACGACAGTAAGATATTGTAGTTGATGCTATCAGGTAGAATATTTTATCTAAAGTAATAAACTGAAAGTACAGTTTTATTATGGGAAACCCCAATAGGAATTAAATGCTTCACTATTATGGTTTTTAGTATAATGCCCAACTGAGCAACATGTTATCCAAATAAGAGTGCCCCAGTAGCTGAATAGTTAAAGCACTTACCATACAGTGTTTGTTTACATGTCTTACCCCTCTCACTCCCCTTGTTTCCCATCGACCTCCACTCACCAAAGAACAAAAATGCCAACATAACGATGTAAATAGATTTATTTTTGTTGTTGCGCTGTAAAAAACACAATTAAAGTAAAAATAGGGTGAGATGATTCAGTATAATATTCCAGGTTATATTAATAGGTAGCAATAGACACAGTACACAAATCAATTAGTTTTATGTAACTTCTGGAATGTCTTTAAAGGTTGTTATTAGTGGTATTATATATTTGTATCATGTGTACTTCTGTTATACTGAATTATTATTTATTTATTCTGTGTTAAAGCTGTTTAAAAGAAAATGCAAAGTTCCATTCTTACTTGAGTAGACAGTTAGAGCTGCAGTTATCAATATTTTTACAGTAACAATGGGTCAAATGCCGTCTGTTGTACTGATAAACCCACATAGAATTATTGCCAACTCTGCACATCCCTTTATCGTAGCTCTACACATCATTGTAGTGTCTTTCTGTGTATAGTTTTGGTTTTTTGGCTCCAACTTTAAAGCAGCTAACAAGCTCTGATCAACTTTAGGAGGTAATAATATATCATTGTTGTATTCACAGCGTGTCCCTCTGCCAAAAGCAGTTGGCAAAATATCAATTAATACCTCTTTAAATTGAATAATAAATGTTGCACTGCCTACTAGCCTGGCTGAAAGGCTCACAGACATACTGTAGCGGACACTTTTCTCTCGCAAAGAACTCATAATGGGCCACTGTATGTATGTGTCGTCTGCTTGCGGTCAGTAATTTGCAGATGATGACGTGATGTCACATAAAAAAACTCCCAAGGTCCTCTTCATATTGTACAGTGGATGGAGAGCTCCCCACTGCGTCATTTACTGTCATTAATGGTGATGGAGACAATTGCTCATTTATCAGGAGAAGTGGTGCAGTGTGCGTCTACAATGGCCTCCTCCATAGGGCCTCAGTCTTATTCACACACTGAAGATCCATTCTCACACTAATGATTAGCCAGATGCGAGTCAGTTTTACAGCCTGATGGGTTCAGGCTGCTAGGAATGAGCTCTTTTACACGGCTGCAGCTGTCCCCGTTTAAAAGGGGGAGAAAAAAAAAAATTGTTTTGTCACGATTATGCAACTCCAGCTTTTTTCATAATTATTGTTGTGAAAAAGTGCAGTCGGACGTGGAAAACCGGCTTCAGCACAGAGCATTGCTGTACAGGAGGACTAGCAGGGGTGCTTAGAGATGATAATCTGTTATAGAGTTGTGAGGTTCCTAATTGTGCTTTCATGAGATGTCGTTGATTAATGGACTAGTTGACAGACATCCTGTGAATGTTGTCCACATGTGCACTGTCCACAGGGGTGCTGAAGACTCCACTCCAGCCTTCCAGCAGCATTGTGGAGGCTCTTTTCTGAGAGTTGGGAGAAGCAAGGGAGGGAAGGGGGGGGTGAGGAAGAAAAGGAGTGAGAGCAGAGAAAAGAGAATGAAACTTTGAGGCTCTCGGCAGTGCTGTTGTAAAAGGGAGTGAATGAGAGCGGAGGCCGTGCAGCCAGCCACATGGGCCGTTCTCACTCGGGATAATGGAGGCCTTTCTGTGGTTCTTAACCCCCTTGTCGCATGCTGGGAACGGGCAGCCGTCCGCCCACTGCTCACAACAGACACGCTCAGACACGCTCACCCGCTGGATAATTGAATTTTACACCCAGGAAAGTCACCCCCTTGCATGGCCTGGGTCCCCCGCTACACGTGGCCCTGACAGGAACTCTCCCAGGATCAGCATCTCGTCCAGGGAAAGAGTCTGACTTAGGCCCAGTGTGGGAGTAAGAAAGAAGAATATTTAGAGGGGAATGGTGCTATGGCGTGAAGGAGTCCACCACTTTGGTCCAAACTGAGAAACACTCATTAACTATTTGATGGTTTGCTGTGAAATTCTATGCAGACATTCATGGTCCCCAGAGGAAGAATCCTTGCGACTTTGTGGATCCCCTCACTTTTTCTTGCCACCATGAGTTTGACATTTGTAGTTCTGAGTGAAATGTCTCAACCACTGTTGAATGAATTGCCATGAAATTCACTCCTGTCCCCCTCATGATGAACTGTAATAACTTGTTGGTGATCTTTGGTGACCCCCTACCTTGTAATATAGCACCATATATTTATTAATTTATATACATAGAGTTCTTGCAAAAGTAATGACATTCCCATCAGTCTCAGCAGGTAGTATACCTGCTACGAGCATGTTAGCCTTCTGACTTTAGCATTTGGCACTTCACTACACGTAGCATGGCTATTGACTCTCAGGCCAGAGATGTACTTGCTTTTAACTATGCGCTTGCATGAGAATGACGGCTGCCTTGTGTATCTTGTGTGTCTGTTTGGACCGTTGTTATGCACGTTCTCAGAAATTAGCATGTCGCATCCATGTGGTTAAAAGGCAGCATATATCTACGGCTTTTTCCTGATTGTGACCTGATGGAAATTCATTGAATTAACAAAAACATTTCTTCCTGTTATTGACTTGCAGCTTCTGTTGCATTTCACTTGGGTTAAAGCTTCAGAATGCCCCCTCTTGTTCGCCTTTTTTCCCTTTATTGACGTCTTGTGCTTTGTGAAGGGTGTAGATTTAATAAGAGAAATCAATAAGCTATACAGGGCTGAATGTAGCCTTCCTTAAAAGAGAGTGTGTTGTGCAGTGAGTGTATGTTTCTGAACATTTAAAGCTATCAAAGTTGGGTTTATCAATCGGATTCTCTGATTTGATATAAACATTAACTGCTTGCTGTAAAAGCTTTTATAGGGCCTGACAGCTGTTTTATCACCTTTGCAGAATGTGCAACAGATAACAGAGAGGCATAGTGTTACCTGCAGGTGGACACTGTTTTGTAGTGGCTGTTTGGTTTATCTTGTTTCCTACACATATGGAGATTAGATTGAGTTTGTTTTAAGGGGGAGTGAGTTGAGGTCCCTAACTGAGGGGGATGGCATGTTAAGGTTGTGATGGTGAGGGGGTGTATTGATGATGTGAAGAGAGAGTGATCCAGATCCTCCCTCCTTACCCTCGGGCTGATGATCTCGTCGGCAGGGGGACTTGGGTCAGCGCCCTCACCAGCTCTCTGACCAAACACAATAGGTGTTTCCTCCCTGCAGCCGTGGTCACTTTCACCTGTCAGTCAGACTTTCTCTGTGACAGCCAGAGTCTGTGCAGGGCGACTGCAGGTGAACGTCTGAGTGTAGCTATAACGGCTCCTTCTGAAGGGTCTCCTGGTCTTCAGTGTCACATACTATGGCACGGGCAAAATCCTGCATTTAATGTAGTTTGCCAACAAAATATCCAAGCTCAGTATTCACTCACAAAGAACAATGAATGTCAAATAACAGACTCACTGTAGGTTACTGAGTGCACTGTTCCGTGCATATTTCTGTACATACTGTATACAATATATTTTTATTGAATTATGCCGTCAGTTACAGTAACAATGATACTTTTCTGTAGATTTGCCCTCTCATCTGTCTGTCTACAGGTTGAACCCAAAGGAAACATTAAAATCTCAACTAAAGTAAATTAAAGGGAAGAGTTCTAGATTGTGGGACATACGCTTATTTCCTTTTTTGTCAAATAGATGGAGTAAATAGGTAGATGAAAAGATTGATCAACTCAACTCAAAGAATGCTTTGCTTAGCTTAGCATAAAAGCTAAAAGACCCACTTGAATAGTGATTGCATTATTCTGGAACTCCCAAATAAGGAGATAAATGTCTGGCTCACAGTAACTTACAGTACTGAGTGTTGTTGTCACATTTCCAAGCTCTGCTGGCTGTCTCATTCATCAGGTGTATTTCAACTCCTACGTGTTTTTAAGCTGTCCTCAGGTCTGTGTTTACCCAGCCGTCACTGGCAGAACGTACAGTGTACTGTAGGTGGAGGAACACAGACACATAATGAGAAGTCTGTGATTGACAGACATTCATGCTGCTTGTGAGAACAATACCTGAGGGCCTGCGTGACTGCCTACACCAAACACAGAGTAACTGTCACTCTGCAGCACATAATCACATTCAAGTTCACAAGTAATTTCCTCACTGTAGATAGGTATATTTTGTAATGCAGTTCACATGCATTGGCAATGCCACACTGAATTTCACAAAAATGGTGAAGTAATAAATGTTTCTTTACATTGTAGATATTAGCGGAGGATTTAGTGGTAATGTAAATGAAGCCAGAATGATGCATTTAGATCATAAATAAGGACATAGCTCTTCCCTACAGTGTTTAATAAAAAGTTATCAGTATTGGTATTGGAGATTTTGGCCCTGGTGTGAAAACACTTCAAATACACATGAAAAAACAAGAAAACAAAAGAAAAGACATAAATCATTTTTAAAGTGAAGAGAACAAACTCGTTTCTGGTTAAGGTAAAAAAAAAAAACAATATTAAAGCACTAAAGGATCAATAATAATTTTTTACAGATTTCTCTGTAAAATATAAAATATATGAAACACAAATCACTCATGAAAGCACTGTAAGATTCAACCAATGGGGAACTCCAACAATTTATTATTGAACTTGTAGGGGACTCACAAGAGACAGATTAAAAACAGTAGAGGCAGAAAAACACTGGATCATACATAGCCCATAATGCAACTGGATAGTGCTTCTTTTAAAGGCTCCACAGACTTCCTACCAAAGAGGTAGTCCCTTTAAAAGAGACCAGTGAGGTCTGTGAATTACCCCAGAGCTCTGGAAGGATAATTGCACCTGAATGTAATTGTCATTTTTGAATGCAACAAAGCTGAATTTTCAATCGCCTCCATTTTATTGGGATGGAGCTAGTTTTTCAACAAGTGGCCTCTGTGGGACTTAATGGTACCAAATGTTGTGTGTTTACAGTGTGTGTGTGTGTGTGTGTGTGTGTGTGTGTGACTTCTGCTGTAACACTCTCTCCACCACCAGAGGACGACATTCGCCCGGCAACATCTCTCCCACCAGCGCCCCACCTCCTCCAGTCAACCTCCTCTGTCCCCAGCGACGGCCCCTCCCATCAAAGCCCTAACCTCTCCTAATCCCCCACCCCTTGTTGCCCTGGAGACGGCTCAGACGAGCAGGTGATGCATTGACAGGGAGCAGATGGTTCCCTGTGGAGGTAAGCATGGCTGAACAATGCTTCCATATTCATCATAAAGTCTCTCTTACTCTCTCTGTCTCCCTCCTTCAACTGCGTGTACACACATAACTTCAAAGTTGAATGAATCATGCTTTCACAGACACACAGATATTTGTTCACTCGGCTCTTTCTGGACTGCTGATTGAAACCGCCAACGTGCTGATGGGTCTGTCAGCACAGCGGAGTTTGGGGCAGACTGAGCGAGGTGATAATGTTGTGACAGGTTATTAGACAGGACTTGTGATAAACAGACGCTCCTCCATTCAGAAGGAGCGAGTTTACAGTACCTCAGAGGGGAGACGAGAAAAGTAAAGACAAACAATAGGGGTTCCTTGCCTCGGCCTCCCTGCGCTTGTCTTCTGCAGGTGTTTTCAGGCTTTTCGCCGCAGTAACTCACTCCTCTAAAGAAGCTCCTTCTTTAGCCCCTGTCTCCCCTGGAGATAAAGTACAGACACCCCACTCTCCCTGTCTCTTTCTTTCAGCTAACTCCTGAATAATCCAGCAACAATACAAGGCTCTGAGGGCGGTGTGCAGCGATTCGCCGGAGGCCTGACTTGTTTTGGGGTGCAGCAGGGGCAGGAGAGGGGGGGGGCGGCATTATGGAGATCAGCTAATGCATGTAAAACACTGCATCCATTTTTTTTTTTTATTAGAACAAGTGGTAAAGAAAAAGTGTGCGGCACAATAGAGGCTTCGGAGCGCTACGCTTAACCCACCACACCTGGAGCACACAACAGGGGGTGAGAGTGGCAGCCCACCTCCCCCCTCCTGCCTCACCCATCATCACCAGCACCACAGCACCTATCAATACAAGCTGTAAAGAGTTTGGTTGGGCTTTGGGAGGAGGGAGGGCTGCCTGTATTCACGGCCTGACTATGATAAAGACGCACAGTGAGGAGCCATTCAAGAGCCCTGTGCCCATAATGGAGTCACTAATAGGTGCCTATTCAGCAAGAAAAGTGTTTTCTGGAGGAGAAAAAAAAAGTTTTGGGGAAGCAACAATCACTTTGTCTGCTGCCTTGTGTATGTAAAATTTATGCAGCGCTCCACCCCTCCACCCTTTTCCAACTCTTTTTGCTGTCTTTTTTTCTTTCTTTAAAGAGCGTCACCAGTGAATAGACGACATGCATAGTTTGGAGTCTTCCTTTCATCCTTACTTGAAAATAAATTGAATGGTCTGTTCTCGAGTGAGTCCAGTCCAGCGGCAAAAGGATCTCAAAACAGGAATACACACACTGTGTTTCGCCTCCCTCTCTCCGTAAAACTGTTATCTCCATATTCACAGGTGGCCAACTTGTACTGAAAGTATCTGTTATGAATGGACACTTTATCACACATTAACAAAATAATGTATATAGTTTTGCCTTATGTTTCTCTGTCAGGATTCATAATATACATTTATGTAGTGATGGATAAAAGAAAGAGTGTAAAAATATCACACAGATTAAATTTTCGTTACTTTTTACAACATAGAGGAAACTTACTGCATGAAAAAAAGCAACTCATCCAACCCATTAAAATGTACTCAGTGTTTAAGCTTTTTAGCTTAGCTCAACTACATCAATAAAAAAGTCAGTGCCTGAGGCATATAAAAAGAAAATTGCTTATTGAGTAAAACAAACAACACTAATTCATTCATAAAACTGTAGGATGCTACGTTTAAAGACCAAAACAACATCAACAGCTCATTCTAAGGTAACGAAAATTCCTTTATTCAGGTGATTACACACTAATGCAAACATACTATGAATATTATATTCCATTTATGCCAATAGATCATCCTAAATGTTACACACTGGAACATTTCAAACTGTCAAAAGATTTTAATCCGAATGCTCAATCCTGAATAGCGGAAGTATGCAACTTCACCTTTTTCCAACACAACACTGCACACTTCAAACCAATGAGAAGAGCACAAAAAAAGGGAAAATTACAAAAACTTTCCTCACTTTGGGAGAAAATTGTGTTTGATTAGGACCCAATTGCTCATAGTAGAAGCCAGAAGCTAATAAATACCTTTAATATGTATTTAA
This sequence comes from Dicentrarchus labrax, assembly GCF_905237075.1. NCBI lineage: Eukaryota > Metazoa > Chordata > Actinopteri > Moronidae > Dicentrarchus > Dicentrarchus labrax. The sequence continues at coordinate 17,898,435 of NW_026136724.1, read as the reverse complement.
TGTTGATTTAATGCATCTGCATGATAAAAACTACCCATGCAGGGAACCACAGATACCAAAGTCTGACACCTAATGTGTCAGGATGATATAATGAAGCTTGATGTACATTGATCTTAGAACCTGTTGCAATTAAACATGTTTAAACTTCCGTTTGGAGCTTAAAAACAAGCTTCCACACAGATCTGATCAAAGTTTGTCATGTAATAACACCATGTAGAGAGATTTAAATTCATTAAATCTCTGTCTGCTGTTCATGCCTGAAAGCTGCCATCGCTTTGCTTCTAGCAACTATATTTGCTGCTGACTCCCCGCTTGGTCCCGAGGCACCATGGGAGCAGACCCTCGTGGGTGAGCTGACTAATCTTGAAATGCTGGAACCATATTGAAAGAGAGGGCCTGAACTGAGAAATACTGGGACCATATTGTGCTGCGTGTCAAAGGGCTTAGCTGACAGATTGATGAGATGAGGAAATAACGGAGCTAACCAGGGGGCGGGAGTGGAGGAGGGGGGGGTCCCAGCATGGCATGGCAACCAGGGTTTGGAGTCAGAGCAGGACTCCCCGCAGGCCTGCCGGGCAGAGCCAGCGCAGGTCAACGCTCTTTGATTCTGGGTCCCGCGGCCGACAAAGGGCAGTACGCAGTGGGCTGGGCTGCTTTCCTTAGAGCTGCATGAAAGCTCTTGTAATTGTATTTTTATGTGTTTTGTGAGAGGCTTTGTCAGCTTTAGTGTGCTGATGTATGTGTTTATTTGTGAGAGAATGTGCATTTGCAAATATACTGCAACCAGGTCTGTGTTTTTTCACTATTTATATTCAGTCTAACATTTTCATCTTAAAAAGCAAGTATACTTTTATTTGCTCTAAATGTTGCCAGTGTTAGTCAAGTGCCAAATTTTCAACAGTTGTCTCTCAACCACAAGTTATATTAGCTGTTCAATTTCCGATAAAGTGGTAGAGAAAGTATTCTTTAAACCTTTTTTCAGCCTAACTGAGAGAAACGATTTAGAATGAAATCAAATTGAATCAATATTTTATCTTAAAGCAGCAAAAAGGAACTTTAACTTTTGTCTTGATTGTGGTGGCTCCTGTGGACAAACATGGTAGTGTTTATATCGCCTTGTTTCATTGATTTCAAGGGGAATCCGACCAAATCAAACCCGGTGGCAGGTATTAGGTATTGCTATAGAACTGGCCAGTCTTCTTGCTGATGTTTATGTAGCACATACAGAGGAATCAGACGATTTCACAGCCAGTTTAAAAACTCCTTGTAGTACATTTAACAGTAACAATGGATTACATGACTACTTGTACGTAAAAGGAGATGCTTGTATTGATGAACGCTGCAGTCTTTCAGCTCATTGTTTTGGTTTTACGGCCCACAACTTTACTGTTTTGATTCACTTTGACCCCTCATCGTTTGGATGAGGCAGGCAGCCGTTTTCAGCAAAAAAAAGCTGTAAAAACCTACTGTACTCTACCAGCTCAGCACCAAATAGCAGACAGAGTTGGAAAGTAGCTGGTGAACAGAATGTATAGAAGCTAAAGAGACAGATATTTTATGAGGAGTTGGTGGAGACCAAAAACAGAGTTAAAATATCAGTGAATATTGGACATTCATCAGGTGGAGAGACAATGGTATCTGCTGGATGTGTAAGTACAATGCAACCGCTGGCTCACAACTTATGTGTTTACACAATCCCTGTCCACCTAGTGACCAAAAAATGTGTTTAAATTTTGATCTTAACAGAGTTTTGAAGTTTTATCTGTACAGGGAAAATGCAGTGTGCCAGTGTTAGCCAACTGTTGTCCCTCAGCTAGACTTCATGTCAAATCAAAACAAAAGAAAACAGTTGGAAAAGTCAGTGAACAGAGGATTAAAATCTAAAGAATAGAGTAAATCAAGAGTCATATATAGTATTCACTACTAGGTAATACTGGATGCGCTACCAGATTTTATTGTATTTGATTAATCAGTTGAATTAAAAACTGTATTAAAATATTTTTAAAAGATACATAGGTTTGCATTATAACTAGTAGTTCTCTTCATAAAAAAAAGCATTCACATTCGTGCCACAAAAATACTGCCATTTCCAACCTTACTTCCCCTCACACAATGCATTTTCTGACAGTGTCTTAGCAACTGGTATTGTGGCATCTGGATTACCCAAAAAAGCACTGCAGATCCCCTGTAGGGCCAAACAGAGGGAGACCTCAGAGTTCTTTAGGAAGGGAGATGTAAAGGAGAGGTTGATCTTGATCTCAGATGGTCCCAAGAAGCTTTAGTACATCTCACAAGTTATGTTATTATGGTCAGAGGATCTTTTTGTTTCTTCTTTTTTTCTTTGTCAGTTTTAGAGACATTAAACAAAGCAGATTTTACTTTTTGCAGATTCAGGTTCTGCGAAGGACAAATGTCTTATGATTTATAAACTAGAACAAGTTTAAAAGATTTATTTTATGTAGCTGAAGTGGGACATGGGTTGTAGGTGTTTGGTCTGGTCACCATGGAAAACACTGACTACAGCTTACTTGTCCACAGCCCTTGTTAATATTACACTGAGACCGTATTTAGTAGGTTTTTCCTGCACTACAATACTGAAGATAAAGAACCTCAAACTCAAGTCACACTCTAGATAATAAGCTTTGATTGGAGATACAGATAGAGGGCTGTTCAGAACATGCACACACACAGAAGCACATACACCCTCCACTGAGCTCTGATTTGTGGAATTGATAGGGTCCATTGTTTCCACAGAGCTTGCCACTATATGCCCTGTAATGTAATTAAAGCCAGGAGATTTATGCTGCTGTATAGCAGCCCAGAACCTGATCCATGTTGTGTCTGGAGTCGGGCTGAAAAGCCCTCTCTCTGTCCAGCTGGCCCTGATTTCTGTTCTGGCCTCTGTCACTGTGCTGTGTTACAGTCCTGTCTACTTCTTAATTGAATGCTTTGGTTTATTGTAGGCCTTGTTTTTGTGTTTCATGTGGAAGGAACACAGGGTTTAAGTTTATTATTTCCCTGTAAATTTGTAGCAAACTCAGAAAGGAATATTGTCTTGTGTATTTGCTTTCTTGGGAAACTAAGTGCATGAGAGAGTTGCTCCAGTCTAGCAGGATGGTAATTATTAACAGCCATAAGCTATTTAAATAGAGTGCATTTTTTTAGCCTCCCACAGAGAGACATTGCTCAGTTCCTCCACCCTTAAATCACTCAGCTACAAAGCATGAAGGTATATTATTGAAAGAATACTTTGGCGAAATGGCAGTGTGTTCTTGTCACTGCGGGACTTCAGTGGTGAAATTTTGACTAAGACGAGTAAACTGAAGGACTAGAGCTCATTGGAGATGTCTGCTGTCGAGAGAAGAGGAGCTCCAGAGCCTCACTGGGAAAACAGTCCTTCCAGAAATCAGGATTTCAAGCGTCATCGGAGGCTTCTGGCTCGGCCCAGGCATCCTGTCAGCACGAGTACCTGGCCGCCTGACGGCTCCCAGTCTGCACACCACGCGCACAGGGTGAGTCTATCCATGCCCACCCAGCTCTTCCTAAATCCACAGCTGAGAGGCCTGCTGCCGCCACCGCCCACAAGTCCAATATCCCAAATGAAAGACACGTCAAACGCTGCTGAATGAGCCCCATGTAGAGAACATGAGAGAGAAGATCCGTAAGACCCGGAGCATCTGTCCACCTCTCTGACACTAATGAATGTTAAGTAGGTTAGCTGCTGGTGTGCCACTGTCCCACAGGTCATTGTGACTGGTGGTGGCAGTAGGGCTGTGCTTTTGTCAGGGTGCGCCAACCCCCTGTGAGACATCTAAAATGGCTGGACCGCTTACTCCTGCACACAATCCAAGCACCAATAGTCGCCATATTGATCCCCCTTGCTTGCAGATTAAAGCATAAAAGGACCTCTGTCCTGCCAGTGGGGGTCCCCACTGACTCCCAGAGCTCATTTCAGGGTCACAGAGTCCTTGCAGCCCCCTGACCCGGACCCCAACGTGAACACACATAAACACCGGTGTGAGGCAGGACAGAAACCTTTCCAGGGATGAACCCCATTAAACAGGATTGGTTGGATGCTCACATTCATGGCTCATTATAGCTGACCCCGGGCTTTCTCTCTCTCAATCTGGGTGCTCTCCTCTTCTGTCTCTGCTTCTAACCTGGCCAAAACCATGCTGAGGTGGTCACCCTCGCCTTTTGTTTGCCATTGATAGCTCGGCCATTGGCTTGATTGTTTTCTGAACTGGATCTACTCATCAGTTGTGTTACGCTGCATTGTCGAGTTCCTGTGGCGTGCTTTCAAAGTTTTGTCTGAGCTTTAGAAACTGTGTAGCTCTTTTGTCTCAAAGTTAGTTGGTTTTTGGACAAATCCGGCTGCTGGTTTATGTAATGCAATCTCAAGTGCCACTCCCATTTCTTCAGTGGCCGACTGGAACACATTTCCACTGTGAGTGAAAGCAGAGATGTTTGGGTTATCACGGTTGGCAGTTGCAGACAGATGAAGGTAGTCTGTGTAAAGTGGAAGTTATTTATCTCAAAGCACTAGTCTGAAAATTAGTAACTACAAAGGAACGTACTGCTTCTGTCCGATCAACACAGTCTGGATGTGAAAGAACTGTGTGTAGTAGTTAATTAAACCCAGCAAAATTGGTCTTGCTCATACTCTTGGCCCAAATACAGCCATGAATTACTTTCCAGAGGTTCTCCAGATATGGCCAATGACATAGCCATATTTCAGCCAACTGAATGACCATAGCTGGCCCTATTCTGGCCCTATGTTGGACCAGACAATTTTCAGTAATCTTTCATTTGGTTGTTTTTGGCAGCAGTGTTGAGTGTTCAGACTTGAATTTCCTTATTTAACTACTTGTCTATATGTCTATCTCAAATGTAAATGGGCTGTGTGGGCCATCCTTGGGCAAGATACATTTTTCTACGTGCATTTCATGGAGATTTAAAGGCTATAATCAATATTTTTAACAGTGTCTCAAATGTAAAAACTATATGAAAGGATTTGTTTAGATGAATTTGCAAAGAATTATCACCGCCAATACACGGCTCCCCTCGGCTTTACAGAACTTTTTAGTGAGTTTCATTTTGTTTTTCATTTTATGAGCTACTACTTTACATTTAAGTTCCTTAAAAGTGAATTTTTGTATATACAGTACAGTATTATATGCGGGTTTATGAGAGAGGTGCCTCCGCAGTATGACCTGGATTTGTCCGTATAATATGTGTGTTAGTGTGTCCTTGGTGCTGACCTCACCAGGATGCAGCTCTGATCTGTTGCTCTCTGTTCAGTGCCTGCTCCCTTAATTAAACGTTGATTAAATGCCTATTAATGCACCCTGACTCACAGACAGGGTGTAATCAGGTGAAACAGAATTAATAAAACATCCAGTGTAGAGCTCAGGAGAGAAGGAAGGGCTCCCCTGAGAAAGACAGACAGATGGCGACAGGAATCGCCAGAGAGCGGAGAAAGCAGAGTGGGAGAGGGGATAAAGCAAAGACCAGCCACCACTTTGGTGATTAGCTCTAAATTGGTAATTTGATCTAGCCAATTCCACCTACTCATTATTGATAAGACTGACCATATTTGACCATATTTCCCCCTGCTGGTTCAGACCGGCACCACAGCACTTCCTGTCTGCATGAGTCCCACCAGCCCACGCCGCTCTGTGCTCAATGGATCTGACAGGAAGTACCTTGAGGTGGAGTTTGTGTGGAAAAGGGGGGATACACGCTGTCAACACATGCACAGTGGAAATCCCATCTGCTAGGAATCTCTCTAATCTCATCATCTGAATTGAACAAGGAAAAGAGGAGCAGCAATCACTTTAGACAAACCCTATATGGGATTATGTGCTGTACTCGCGGTGATGGGTCAAACGATGACATCAAAGACAGAAAGAGGCCATTGATTGATGCATTTTGGTTTGAACTAATAGAACACTTAGCTTTGTTTTTTGGCATGGTTTTGTAAATTAATGTTATTTCGAATTCCATTTATTTACTTTTTTGAGCCTGTTAAGGACCTTTCACCCATCTTGAGTAAAAAGCTGTGACTGAACATTCATTCTTGGCGTTGGAAACAGAAATGTTTTTTTTACATTTTGTTGTAAATTTTCTAATTTCTATTTTCCTGTAACATTAAAGGACTCGATGATGCTCTGACAAGGGAACCTTTGATCAATGAAAAACTACAATTGTGATACGTTCAAATGCTAAATATTCTTTGACTGTTCTATGAAATCCCATAGCTAGTTTCATAATCTGTAATTGACCTTTGCAAAGCTCTGCTCCTTCTTCTGCCAGGCCCTCCATGCTATACCGAACAATAACAGTGGGTCCTTGATTTCAGACAGTCGTAGACAAAAGCAGGCTTCTCATTTCTAAGTGTTAGACAATCATTTTGCTGGCTAAAATTACAACTCACTGGCAAATGTTCTAAGATATAGCCAGGTAATACGCTCTTGTTAGCTCCATGAGTTGGTTGAAAATACAAATCCAGTAGAGGCTAATGTGATAGCATCCAGTGCAAACTTCCACACAGTAAAGGAATAATACACAATGGATGTTAGCCGGACATGCTAACACTTTAGCACCGCTTTAACTTCCTAATAGTGAAAATATAGTTTAAATAATAAAAAAAAACCTTAGTTAGGCATTTTGATAGCGTTACCTCTGCTCAACTAGCTTTTAGAGACTCATTTCTGAAAGATTTATAATGACTTTCTCCAATTAAGGAGAAAATGTTTTTTTGGTTTTTTTTTCTCATTCATTTCTTTATTTATTTGGCTACCTTCCTTTGCCGTATTTTCTGTTTCAGTTAACGTATTTTCTCCACATTGTTGTCAAAGGGCAACCCAACCCCCAGCCACTTCATTCTTTACTGTCTCAAAATGTACTTGATTTCACATTCAGCATATAATTAGTAACAACAAGGTCACTGGGCCGCAAGGACCCGTGATTTACTGGGAAATTGGTTGTTGTTCCCCGTCGGTTCATTATTCGGCTGCAATTAGGGCTTCTATTAAGGATGGAGAGCTTGTGAGGTATTTCTGGCGTAATGTGCATAATCATACGTGATGTGCTTTGTTAAATACAACAGGTACGGCCTAAATGAAGCCAATAGACAAAGGCGATGAGATGGCCAGACCTACGCTGCCCTCTAGCCTCTCATAGTGGCACTGAATGGGCTCGAGAGTCTAGCACAAGCTGGCAAAGAGCTCCACACCAGTGCACTCCAAAGGAAAGGGAAGCGCACACATGTATACACACATCAAGCTCCATTGTCCTCCCACCCTGCGAGCCCCTCTCGCCCCCTGTCACCCACTCTGGTCTGGGGTTACAGCCCATGAAAGAGGGGGTGAGTCCTGGGAGGATCTGCTCTCTTGCTCCCTGGAGTGGACCAACTCTGGAGCTGACTCGGGTCTTCTGGGAGCTGCCAGGAGCTGCAAAGAGAGATGGATGAGCTGCTCTGCCGACTGCTGGGCATTGGCTGGTGATGTGTCCCCAGTGATTGATGAGTTAACACAGCGCCCCCTTGCTCCATGGGTCAAATTGATGCTCCCTTACCATTAAAACCACCATACTGTCCTGAGGAAGCGACACGTTAAAAAGAAAAGGGAAAGACATAAGGAACAGATGTTGGAAAGTGGCTGCGTGGGAGAGCAGACTCCATCATTGAGTCTTCTGCTGTAGCAGCTCAAACCACTGGAAGGTTTCACAGCAGCTCAATAATCAAGACAGAGGGGTTATTAATGCACTGGTGGGGGTTTAAATGTCTCTGGAGAGCCTTCTCACTGTGTGGCTTTATATTTGTTTTGCCAGGCTTCAGTCATTGTTCTCAGCCTGGGGGCCCACGGAGCAGGAGATTGAGCTACTGAAAGAAGTTCATCTCTGAACTCTTTTGACTGATCAATCTCAATCTGGCTCTGATCAGTCTGTTTTTAAACATAAACATGTACCTGTGCCCTCGTTATGTAATCAATATGTTTTTTTATATTTGTCTTCTTTTCTTGCAGAGACCCATTTATGTGTCTTTTGTCAGCAAGGCCATCTTGTGGGATAGAGGACTCTGCCACCACACTGTGAGTGCCCAAAATACCATTTGAACTTAATAGCAAGAAAGGAACATGAACAATGGTCCTCATGCAAGAATGTTTTAATTTTCCTATCCTAAATCTCTCATACTTTTTTCTTTTCATGAGTGTTCTAAGTTGGATTCAGCAAACCTCACAAACTTTTTTGACTTGATCATGAACATAAACGACGCCACTAAAATGCTTTATGCTACCTTTAGTCTGAAGTCCTGCTGCTGGAATACGCAGATGAAAACAGAGACCCAGAAATATTGTGATCACCTTGTGCCATGACAGAAATAAAGAGGGAAATGGTTGCCATGACTTTATTTGCCAAAATAATGTTTTGTTACTGTCAGGTTTACCAGAGGACGCCTAACTGGACACTGACAACCCAAAATACTCATGCCGGTTAGAAGTAAAGAAAATAACCCCTGAATAAACTGGTATGCCATCATGCACATCACACTGATACTGTGAACTTGGATTTTTACAAAGCATTACAATTCCTAAAACAATTGATTGTTTTTCCCCTGTTGAGAGAGGCCGACTATCTGTGCATGACTTGTACAACAAGTCTGACACACTTGTACGTGCCACTTAAGAACAAATCTGTTTATGCGAGTGATTGAGGCACATTGATTTGGGTTTTATGGATCGATATCTGCATGTTTGAGAGCTATTTATTGATATGTCAGTCAGATATTTTTACAATTCACAATTGAAATGTGTTGAAAGTGCTTTTTTTTTTATTATCCGAAACCCAAAACCCAAAGATATTCAAGTTACAATGACAATATAGAGGAAAAAAGCAGCAAATCTTCACAAATGATAACGTGAAACCATCCATGATAAATGACATAAATAATGAATCCATCATTAAACTTATATTCACTGATTCATAAAGCTTTTCAGACATTAAACCAAATCCTAATTATCTTGCTTTGTGTCTATCAAGTAAAAAGAAACACACACACACACACACACACACACACACACACACACACACACACACACACACACACACACACACACACACAGACACACTCACTCCTCCTCTTCTTCTTTCTCTCCTCCAACACTCAAAAGTCCCCACCTCTCCCCTTTGCTGAAAAGAGTCCGGGAGTGGATGTGCCACAATTAACAGTGGGGTTGCCATGGGGACAGCAGAGTTGTGTGGGCTGGCTTCCTGTCTTGGCCTCTGGTTAAACAAACAAGTAAAGTCGGCAGACAAAGACGCTTGCTGGTCCTTACAGCCTCATTTACATCCTCAACTGCCTTCAGCACTTCTGCATTCAGCAAGTTCATCAGGCCTGGCATCACCCTCTGCCATTCTCCATCTCTCCACCGCTGTTGCTATATGTAGTAAATCATGAGGGCATTGTGATGGTAAAACTGCTCCCGTCATGCACCGACACAACTTTTTACAACAAGCGTGTCCCTGTCTAAACAGACAGACAGCCGACAAGAGGCTGTTGACCCAGCAGTCTGCTTTATATAGGCGTCAAAGCTCCCGTACTGTCACCAGGGACACGAACGGCAATGGGACCGTCCAGGTCAGAATGCACAGGTGCCCAAACACGGCAACAGAGCCGCAGAGTTCCAGTTTAAAACTTAATATATGTGGGGGTTCAACCCTGGTTTTATGGTTTCACTAGCTGACTCGTAGTTGTTTTCTTAAATAGTGGACAGAGAAAAGCCTTGTCACTCTCTCACTTGTTACTGATAACCCATGATGATATACAGCAGACATTAATCAGAGGTTTACTGTTAAATGTTGTACTTTAATGTCATGTAGTCAGCGGTGGAAAGTACATTTACTTAAGTTAGTGCCTGGCGATATAGCGGATGGACTGGTGTACCAGTTCATATACCGCTTTACCGGTACATTGGTGAAACAACTGCTGTGATAATTTTTTTTCTTGTGCAACAGAACATTTGAGGTGTATCTCTTTGATTGCTTAAATACAGAGGTGGTAAAAATACATGCATTCTTTACTCAAGTAGAAATACTGAGAACTTCTTTGCTCAAGTAAAAGTGAAACAGTACAGGTTCTGAAATATGCCGCAAAGTATAAAATAAGAAAATCTCTGTTGCCTGTTTTATCTTGTTAGGTTGTCACATTTTTTTAATGTTGTTTTCAGTGTTGTCGTTGTGTTACGTCTGTCTGTGATACACACTCAGGGATTACAAGTAAAAAGTTAAAAAAATAAATACTCAAGGTACCTGAAAAAACTACTGAAGTACAGTAACATACAAATAATTTGTTAATGTACCTAAGTACTTCTGCTTAAATACATTGAGTATTTTATTTCAGTTTATATGGTTTATACAATCATTTAAAAATATTTTGTTTTCTAAAACAAGGAAAGTTATCTGTACGAGTATTAAAATACATTACTTTAGGTTTCAAGTTTCTTCACTACCTCACAGTAGTGTAACTCTGACAAAGATTGATGAATGGATTAAACAGCGCAAGCAAGCTCGTATAATCAGCTAATAGACTGTCATAGTGTTGGCAAAAAAATGCCACCCCACCAATATAGTCCTTTAAACCGATTTAGCATAGCATTGCTACACCATTGTTGGACTCAAGATGTTCACTTAAAAAAAATAGCAATAACCAAAAATGTTGTCTGTAAAAATTAGTCTTTTTTATTTCATGGATTCTTCTTCCTTGTCAAAACCGGGTGCCTACATTACCCACGCTGCAGACTGTGTTTTGAGAGTGTTATGCAAGTAATTGCTGATGTAGCCTCGAGACGCTGACCTCAAGCAGAGATGAGGAGCGGTCTCCAGATTTCTGGTCACTAATTTCTCACTCCACACCCCTAGATGTTTTTGTAGTCTTCATCCCCACCAAAGTTACCTCACCCCAACACTTGTTAACACACTTGCTGTGTAAAATCTGTGCTGTTAAATAAAGTATTTGAATACTTCTTCCAGCACTGTATGTAATGCCGACTTTGAGTCCTGTCATCCTGTGCTCTGCTGTTGTGTTGCGTTGTTTCAGGCTGTGGAGGCTTCAGGAGAAGAGTTGCAGGGCCCTCTGGAACTGCGCGGGCCTGTAAAAGGGGGGTCATTGTCTAACCATCGAAAGTAGAAAGTTGCTCTGAATGCTAAGCTGTATCTGAGCCTGGCTTCTGACACGAGCTGATAATCAGATTTACTCCCCTGAATCCGCCGGACTCCACAATGCGCCCCACTGTCGTCGTCCCCCGCTTCGCCTCTCGCCGGCCCCCTCGCCAGCATCCCGACCCTTCATCCACCCTCCCTCCTCCCCCGCAGCAAAGCTAATTACACCCCGCAGAAACACAAATCTCCATGATTTAAAAAGTCACTCTTTTTCAGGGGTTTAACCTTGTTAGGGCCTAAGCCTGGCTTTCTTGTGCACCAGCTCTGTGAAGAATTCTCTGTTCCTGCAGACACTGGGACATAGACACACTTCTGTCTTTGCTCGTAGTCGTCCGCCTGTCAGAGGGTTCACTCGGAGGCAGTGTAATTAACTGTGTGTGTCCATGTGTGTCTGTATCGCTGCTTATGTACGCTTGTGTGTATATGTGTGTGTGTTTAGAGGTGAGGGGGGGTGAAGGAGCACACGCAACTCTGTCCTCTGCAGGCCATCTGGGACTCTGACTAACTAATAGACTTCCTACATTCATCGAGCAGCGCTACTTGTACGTCTCAATCAGGGAGCTGTTGACCACAAACAGGCCCGTAATGACATTAGCCGGTTCTGGCTGTGTGAGGACAGCGTGTGGGTTGCCTGACGCCAGGAGGTCAGCCTGTTTCCTGGGGGCCTGCAGGGCCCCCGAAGGAGCCCATATGAGTGTTATGGGTGTCTACAAAAACTACAGTATTACCTACTGTCTCTGATGGAAATGGCTTCCTCTGTGTCACACTTTCCAGTAAAATTAAACCCGTTTTCCAGTAATGAGTAGTGCAGCAAAGTACTAATATTCATCCGAACGGTAATTTTAGCTAATTGTACTTTTGACTGTAAATATTAGATTGTAGCTGACGTGCCAACAAACAGTAAGCAACATCTGATTCAGCTTTAGTATTCAGCATTGCAATTGTCTTGAGAGATGCACAGATATATGAATTTGTGAAAATTGTGGAAACAAATGTTTTTGAAATTGCACAACTTAATCGAGGAATTCAGACTACATTCATTTAGATAAATGGTTTCCAAGTATCCCAAACTTATAAATTCAGTTGTATTAAGTCAGTCAGTAGCTTCTTTATGAAAATGTTTTGCCTTCATTTTTTACAGAAGCACACAAGCTAAAGGGAACTAATACGACTGAATGTAATATCACTGTATTAATGGGTAATTCCGGTTTATTACAACTCACAGCTATGATTAACATTGTATTCACTAAAGTAATTGCTCTGAGATCTGGGAGCAACATCCGCAGCACTCTAATTGTCATTAATTAGCCCTGTTTTCAGAGAAAAACTGTGTACACACAACCACAGTGAATACAGAGTTTAACCTGGAAGTCTGTCTTTAAACTTGACAATTGACAGTTGTGTAATAATTTTACTGTATGTCTTTGTTTTTGTCTCGTGAATAAGTTTGGCCAATCTTGGTGTTGGTCCACAACCTGCGTTTCGGATTTCTTTTCCAGATCTTTTTTGTTAGAGACCCAGGTTTGACAAAACAAACATCCCTAAAAGGTCTTTTAGAAGTGGTTATGGAGCTTTCAATCGTATCACACAGTCTTCATCAGCAGATGTAGTTTTCCATGTCGTAGAATTGTATATAGCACTTTAAATCTCAAGACCCAAGTTACAATAAACCTGAATTATCCTTTAATAAGAATAGTTTTCTGAGTATAGCATCACGATACTGTTCCATTAAGAGTCAGTAAATTATATTGATCATGGCCCTTGCAGCACTTTCTACTGATCCACATGTGTGAAGATAAAGCAAGACAAGGCAAGTTTATTTGTATAGCAACTTTCAAAAACAGATGCAAAGTAAAAGTGCTTAACACATGGGAAGAAAATAATTTAAATGACAGTTAAAACAGGCGAAAGAATAGAATGAGTTTGAATTGGATACGTAAAAGTGATAAAGAAGGAATTTGGTTTTTAAAAAAACGTCAGAAGACGAGTGAAGTTCGTTCCAGCTGCAGGTGTAAACGGCTCCTTCGGGGTCGATCTTGCACAGAAAACCCGTCAGTGTGACCATGTGTGATAAGATCAGTGTGTTTAACTGACGCGCAGCTTTGTTCTGTACTGTATGCATGATTGTGATTGCGTGTATGGATGCTTTAAAAGAGCTTTTGCGTGGGTTGTAATGACACAGACATGCGTTAAACATTCGTGCCCAGACCTGCTGTGCGGGAGGTTACGGGTCTGATGACACCAACCTGGAGTCTAGCCTTCGAAAGCCCTCCTCAGCCGTTTGACAGGCCTGAGTGACAGGTAATGAGGAGGCCGTAGGGGAGGTAGAGGAGCGAGAAGGAGAAAGGACCCCATCACCGGCTCTTGTTCTGCTTTTTCTACCTCACTTCTCCCTCTTTACATCACAAGAATGCAAATCTTTAAAGCCTCCAGATCTGAGAAAAGGGAATCAGTGGAGATGGTGCAGGGATTTAAAAGCTGATCCTCCCTGTGTGAGTCACAGACAGTGACCCCACCTTCCTCCCCCCCACTTTCTCCCCCCTTTCTCTCTGTCTGTCTGAAGGTCTCCTGGTTCATCGTTGTATTCAGACAGATGTTGTATCTGTGCATTTTCTGTTTGTTTTTATTGTGTGTTAAAAGAGTGAGGAGCTGAACTTTGTTTTACATGAAGCTTAAATCCAAGTCAAATAAAGCCCCGCGTCTGTGGGCCATTTATTACAATTGTTTGCTCTCTAAAGGCCACTGAATGAGTCACTGCAACCAAGGCTGTACGCTGGGCTGGTTTTCACTGGTTGGCATGCTGCAGGCAGTCGTCCGTCCCTCCACATATCCAATATTGACCGTCCTGCCCGCTTTTTTATCTCCCATGTCCCGACAGTGTACTCTGAGGAGGTTTATCACCCTTGAGATAATTTTCTGCCTCCTTTCTTTTAAGGCGGAGGAAGGTTGTGGGTGTAAGAAGAGAAAACTGGAGTTACTTTTATGTGCTGAGGAAGAGGAGGAGGTGTGATCTGTTTAGTCAACACAAGGGGGCAGTGGTGGCAACGTGCATCCTTTGAATTCTCCTCCACCAACAGTACAGCAGGGATCCCCATTCAGGCTTTTATTTTGTGGTACACAGATGTGACCCAGAGTGACTTTTATTTTGTATTTTGATACATAGGGCATATGTTCTTAGATACAAAACAAATGTCACCACAGAATGCAAAAAGGTTAAATTGGAGGATTACAACAGTATGTACCATAATGTGAAAGACTTTTATTTATATCTTATGACGGAGTATTCGGGCCATACTTCATCACAAGAATAAAGTCATAATATTAGGTCTACGAGAATAAAGTCGTAGTATTAAGAGAATAAAGTCATAATATTGTGAGAATAAAGTCGTAACATTACATGAATAAAGTCGTAACATTAAGAGAATAAAGTCATAATATTAGGTCTGCGAGAATAAAGTCGTAATATTATGAGAATAAAGTTATAATATTAGGTCTATGAGAATAAAGTCATGACATTACTAGAATAAAGTCGTAGTATTACGAGAATAATGTCATAATATTGCGAGAATAAAGTCGTAACATTATGAGAATAAAGGCGTACAATTACGAGAATAAAGTCATAATATTACGAGAATAAAGTCATATTATTAGGTCTACGAGAATAAAGTCGTAATATTATGAGAATAGAGTCATAATATTATATCTACGAGAATAAAGTCATGACATTACTAGAATAAAGTCGTAGTATTACGAGAATAATGTCATAATATTGCGAGAATAAAGTCGTAACATTATGAGAATAAAGGCGTAACATTACGAGAATAAAGTCATAATATTACGAGAATAAAGTCAAAATATTAGGTCTGCAAGAATAAATTAGTAAGATTACGAGAATAAAGGCGTAACATTATGAGAATACAGTCATAATATTAGGTCTACCAGAATAAAGTCGTAACATTACTAGAATAAAGTCAAAATATTAGGTCTACGAGAATAAAGTCGTGACATTACGAGAATAAAGTCGTAACATTATGAGAATAAAGTCATAATATTACGAGAATAATGTCATAATATTGTGAGAATAAAGTCATAATATTAGGTCTACGAGAATAAAGTCGTAATATTATGAGAATAAAGTCATAATATTAGGTCTACGAGAATAAAGTCGTGACATTACGAGAATAAAGTCGTAGTATTACGAAAATAATGTGATAATATTGCGAGAATAAAGTCGTAACATTACGAGAATTAAGTCATAATATTACGAGAATAAAGTCATGCTCAGGCTGAGGTCAAGTCAGCTGGTCACGTCAGATCTTGATAACTCTTTCGAATCTTTTTTCTCATTAAAACAACTTTTTTTCTTGTATTATTATTACACTATTCTCATAATATTATGACTTTATTTTTGTAATTTCCCAAAAAATAATTTAGTTTTTTTTCTTAGTCTGGCCCTAATATTCCGTCGTAATGTATACATGTATATTAGTGCATATTACATATGATATGTATTCATATTTTATATTTTTTGCCTTTATATTTTATTTAAATTGTTCACATTTTGTTACATTTATTTTGATTTATTGATATTATTATTTATTGGTATTTTTTCTTTTATTTATTTAAGTTGTTAATGTATTCATTATTATTATTTATATATTTCAATCAATTCATTTTTTTAATCATTTATTTATGTTTATATTTATATATATATATATATATATATATATATATATTAATTACATTTTCTTGTTTTCCAGGCTCACGATCGTCCAAATCACCGTCCCTTATTGTGTCCACGGTTCCTGTCTCACATGAAGGTCCGTCCCGAGGACCTCAGACCTCCTTGTTTCCTGAGCTCCAAGTCCAGACTGCAGCCTCCATCTCAGGGGAAGACGACCTATACACACACTTTCGCTGCCCCAAAGACACAAACGCTGGAGGGTGAGGCTTATCAACAAAACACCTGGTGCTTTCACACCATCACAGCCACAACAGGAGGAGGGCACTGGCTCCTTTTGACTCCACAGCTCTGCTCATTAACAATTTTTCTCGCCTTTTCTTCCTCTCCTGGAGCAGTGGAGGTAGAGGCCACCAGGCTCGTCGTTAGCTCTTAATCTCTCTCTGCGGTTGTGTTTGGTTAAGTGCAAATCTCCTCTCTGGCGAGGAAGTGCCCACAGCGCCGCCCTCCTGGTGGTCCTCTGGTGGGAGTGAAAGGCCCGGGGCCGGGAGACCTGCCGCTCCATTCAGAGCCCCGGCCTCTGATGTGAAGGCATCTTTCCCAGGACACACCTCAGCTCCACAGCAGGGAACTGCTTTCACCATGCTCTGTGTGTGTGTGTGTGTGTGTGTGTGTGTGTGTGTGTGTGTGTGTGTGTGTGTGTGTGTGTGTGTGTGTGTGTGTGTGTGTGTGTGTGTGTGTGTGTGTGTGTGTGTGTGTGTGTGTGTGTGTGTGTGTGTGTGTGTGTGTGTGTAGAGCAGAGAAGGGGGGCATTTCTCAACACTGGGGTCTAATACTAATTATTCTACCATATGGTGGTCGGCTCCCTCACAATCGCCCTTAACCCTGCTCCCTGAAGCAACGTGCTGCGCCCTACGCTGTGGCTTTGCACTCTGACACATATCATTCATATGCACATCAGCACACACACATGCACCAGTTCACGCGCACTTGTGTGTGTGTGTGTGTGTGTGTGTGTGTGTGTGTGTGTGTGTGTGTGTGTGTGTGTGTGTGTGTGTGTGTGTGTGTGTGTGTGTCGATGTGTGTGTGTAACAGATGGGAATGGCAGGGCATTGTAAGAGGAGGCAGTACAGAAATGTGCTCTCCAATGCGTTCTCTTTATCCTCCTGTGCTGACTCCTCTTGGTGGCAAACCCCCAGGAAACAAGAGCAGATTGTTTGACACCCCCCCCCCCCATCACACACGCAACACACACAACACACACCCTCTCAGTGGTCAATGCAAAATAGGAGGGGAGAGAGAAAAGGAAGGGGTGTGCAAAGGCAAAGTGGGGAAGAATGGAGAAGGCGAAAGGGAAATGGGCGGCACTGGATGGAGTTAATGTTTGTGGAGGAGAATCTCGGAGGGATGAAAGGAAATGTTCAGAAGGATAAAGTGGACTGGAGATAATGAGTGTGGTAGGAAGAGAGAAGGATGTACAAGTGTTTTAGAAATGGGTTCGTCTATGCACTTCCTGTGGTGCTGAAATGATTAATCAAGTCATTGTTTAAGTCTTTCATCAAGCAAAAATGCTCCAAATTGTCGTGTGCCAGCTTCTCAAATGCAAAAGAGAACATACAACTCTAGAGAACCCAGAATAGACACTGTAGTTCCTCCTCCACACATTACTGTCAGTGGTCACTGCCAAATACAGACGCGAGTGGTGTTCAGTTAGTTGCAATCTGAAACGTCACTGTCAGAGGCCACTAAATTGTACACACTAGCACTTAAATGGAAAAATAATCAAGAATTACACAATAATGAAGAATGAATGGCTACAGCTTTGAGTGAATATTAGAAATCCAGTGACCAGTTTTGGCAGATTTGACGCCAAGTCATCCTTTTACAGCTGTAAAAGTAGCCCTTTTAAAGAAAAAATATTTTGGATTTCCATCCAAAAAGCTATACCTCTGGTCTTTATAAGCATAACAAGGCTCCCAAATCCTTTAGATTGTACAATGTTGAAAGACTTCACTTATATAACCAGATGTAACCTGTTTTGCAAGGCATCAATCACAGAGCTCAGAATTAGAAAAGATTTCAGCAAAGTTGTTAGAAACTTAAATGTGATTTTTATGTTATTGGTTGCTGCATGTTGAGCCCATTGAAGTTGCTCTATTGTCTCTATATTTACATAGTAATTGGCTTCAGGGGTGAATTCATTGAAATATGGTCTAATTTTGGCCTAACTGACATTTCTAAAAGCACTTGTGTTTTATGACACCTGTAACTGCCACGATATTGTGCCGGCTCCAGCTTATGATAAAGATGTCTGCATACAAGCTCCTCTGCCCTCAGGTCTGATTACTATTGTGAATGTGGAGTTTGGAAACAGGCAGCTGCTCCAGCGGGGCAATTTCTTGGTGCCTTTGTTATCGGGCCGACCCACCCAGCAGGGAAACAAATGTTTGTTCCAGGACTCTGCAAAGTGGGAACGAAAATGTCACAAGCAGACTTTGGCAGTTTTAAAAAATGACCTACGACATGTTGACTGTTGGAAAACTTTGTTGAACAGTAAAATGTTTTTTTTTTTTTTTAAGGGTCGGTTTTGGAGAATCCCTTTGAATGAATGTATATCTTTACAAAAAATATATGTTTTTGTCTTTCTTGAAGGTGACTTCAATGCTGACAGAAGAAGAAGACATTTTGTGCGGAATGAGAGTTTGATCGCAGGGAGGCGCTCTGCTGTTGTTGTTCCCTGTCTTCCATCTCCTGCTACTCCACCATCATCCACCATTAATCCAACACCTCCCCACCAAAACACCCTTCACCCCGACTCTGAAGGACAACAAAGCAAGCCGAGCTCTGTGCCAGCATCTCCCTCCGACCCTCGTCCTGCTCCAGAGGAAAAATGTGAAGTTCAGGAGAGCGAGCGACAGCCTGCTGTGGTGTCTATCACAGAGTCCGACTGGAGGCTGCATCTCGGGCCTGCTGGACCAGAGCGCTCGCCATCGCCAGCCTCCACGGCCTCACATGGTTCTCTCTCAGATTTTAGTCGTCCACCTTCCAGCTTGTTCAGCCGGAGCACAGACCTCGCCAGTGGCAGGAGCAGTGTCCTGTCCAGTAAAACCTTGAGTAAAACTTATTGATTGTTATTCAGTTAATCAATGAATCATCTGAAAATGTCAATCACAAGTACCCAGAGCTCAATATGATATCTTCATATTGCTTTTCTATTCAGTGTTATAAAGATATGATATATAACAGAGAGAAGCCGCAAATCCTCACATTTCAGAAACAAGAACCACATAATATTTGACATTTTGGCTTCATAATCTGTCAATAATTGGTTAATGAACCAATAATTTGAGAAGTAATCTCTTTTAAATGCACCCTTGAAGTTATTCAGCAAGGATGAAGGATCAATGGAGAGAAAATTCAACAAAATACGGTGTAAAATCACACATTGTAGAGTTATTAATAAATACATACTTGTATGCGTGGAAATTTTATCACTTTATTAGTTTGTTAATGTATGCTGGAAATAGTAAAAAGTATTTCTCGAACCTTAAATCGTAACACCTCACTTTAAATTCCCCTATTTAGCATTTGTAAGCAGTATATAAAGATTTATTAGATGGTTTACAACACATTATGTAGTTATAAGCAGATATAAGTGTTTGTTAAGTGTTTGTCAACAACTATAACTCGTCCTGTGGACGCCGTTAAGTGGACGCTGGTGTATAAACAGATATTACAGTATACATATATAAGAAAACTGCTGAAAGTTCAGTGCTTAATCAGGCGAGTGTGGTTTGATCATATTTGACTGATGGTGGCGTCTCCATGGCAACATAAACACACAACCATCCGATTGTTGTCAGATTCAGATTTTGGTCAGTTGGGATCGATACTGGTAAATGAGTGGCATCACGACAAGATGCAAAATTGAGAAAATAGTTTGTTTTTCACTTTCTACAACAAAAAAATCTAATTACAAGCAAAAAAAACAACTGCCATTTTTCATGTTTTCAGACTGAATGTGGGCATTTACAAGACAGGAGTGCCAAATGTAGGATTGCCAGTTTGCCAATGTTGCTTTAGCCCAAGCTAAAATGTCTTTGGATCACTGCTTTGTTATGACTGTCTTGGCAAAACGAGGCCTGTTATCTGCAGAAGTCTCACTGTGAGTCCTCATTTGTGCAGTCGATTAAGCTACCTTCTTTTGCTCTGTTGTTTTGCAGCAGACATCAGGGACCTAGAAGGCAGCATTTGTTCCTCTCCACTCCGGCCATCTCCGCCTTACCCTCCAGCAGGATCCAACCCTCGCCGATCATCCGCAAATACTGCGACCACCCCTCAACTCTACGAACCACTCTTTGGTCAAATCAAACCCCTCTCAACTCGCCCAACGTCAGCCGTCCTTCCTCAGTCAGACAAACCGATGAGCAGGCTTGAAAGCTCAAAAACAGCAGAATATCTCCACCAAGATACGTCTTTAGATCCTGCTCTCAACCCGTCCTTGGACTCCGATCACGGTCTCATTACCCTGGCTTTCCCCTCCACTACTTGGTCTTCCTGCCCAAGTCCACAGAGGACCACTCCCCGCTCAGGGTCAGGACCAAAGCTGACCCCTTCTGCATCAGTGACTCAGCTGGAATCCCATCGCTGGTCTGTCCTGCCTCCTATCTCCCCTGTCAGAGGTGAGAAATGAGCTCTGCCGGCCACATATGGACCGTTCACAGCCTCCTCCCTGCCCATAGTCTTAGGAGCCTGATTGTCCTGAACATGGCTGGACATCCACCCACAGACAAAGCCACTGGGCCAGACACAGAGAATTCAAAGCCTGCTTCCATAGTGAGGCGTTCTGATGCTCCTGCCCCCATCAACACATTGTGAAAGCATTGCTGTCAGCCTGTTTTTCCCCACCTTCTCCCACCCCATAATAAATAACGCAGAAAGCTTTTCTTTTTCCTCTAAATCAGCAATAGAAAGGAGGGCTTTTGATGAAAAGCTGGTACCGTTTGATTCCCCGTTCAAAGGCATGAGGCCCCAACAATAGAAGTCGGGGTGCCTACCTCGTGTGCCGTGCCTCTCAGCCTCGGCTCCCCCGTGCCTTCGCTATTCTCTGGGCTCCTAGAGGGAGACGTGTAGCCGATGGTCATAAATCCACACTGACCACTGCTCGCTGACGGCAGAACACTGAGGACGAACGCCACAATAGAATACCTCTGCGGCTTTCCTGCAGACGCTAATTTACCGTTCCCAATGGGGATAAAGGACAGGGCCACTGACATCTGACTTCTCCTGGAACTTTATGAAAGAAAGCAAACAATGTGGAAATTGTGTAGGGATTTTCTCTTTTCTATCAGAGACATCTACTGTTCTCTGTGTGGTGCTGTACTGCAGGGGGGCCCATGCTGTATCGGAGCATGCTGTTCTCTTCACGGCAGACACAGAGCGAGTGTCACTGGTTCATTTATTTCACCGCAGATGGAGGCAGTTCAAGCTCAACGTGGCCTCAATGGCAGCGTGTAAAGCTTAAAGGATGAATCTGTTTTTTACAACTTGGGTCTATTTTAATAGTTTCGGCCATCATTTCCAATTGCTATGATAACTTTGCTCTCACCAAAGTAATATGGGAACATCCCTACAGTGAAGTCTGATGGGAAAAGAAACCACCATTTGACAGGTTGTAAATAAGCCAATAAGCTTTATTTGGAGGTGAAACCAATAGTGACCACACCCAAAATGTCTGTAAGAATCCGGCATTGCACAGGTACTACAACAAGCACAGGCTGACAAAGTTGAACCAGAATTGCTCTATTAACCAAATAAGTTAGGGCTAACTTTGGGGTTAATTTAGGACCATGTTCGGACAGACAACAGAACATTTTTCATGTAAAAAACATTTCAGCCCTATGATTAATTTCATTGAGGTCATTGCAGGTGTGTCGATCCAGAGGGCCACAAAAGTTAAATCCGGCCCAACTTTTGTGGCAACTCATTCAGCCGTAATTCAACAGTGCTGGTAGTAATACAAATAGTAGCGGTAGTAAACCAACATTCCTGGTTGGTTGTTCATGTCTCACCTGTACCTGATGCAACATGCCCCTTTCATTGCAGATGCATGGGGTCTTTTTTTAATTCTTACATGCCCAAATGTACATTGGAAGAGTTTTTAGTCACTGTGACTTCTTTCTTTCATTGTAAGTAAAGGGGACAATATCAATCGGTCAACATATTTCATGCATAAATTAATTTTTAGAATTAAGCTGAAGTTAATATGAGGCTTCTGCAGTCTGTGTTAGACAAACCAAATCAAGTGGGGACACGCTGTTGATGGAATAACAAAGAGGTAATTCGACACACAATAAGGTTCCCACTTGATTTGTCTAAATTGTTACACAAACTGAGAACTGTATATTTTGTCTCCCATCACTTACACATTTAAATCACTTTAAGAATACATTTAAGACTTAATGTCTTTAAGACAGGCCTGTTGCACAGACCACTAGTTATTCCCAGATTTCAACTACTAACTTGGTGAGGACAATGTCATTATTACTGCTCAAACTTAAACCATAAAGCCCAAGTTGTCATAAACTCTAATAATCTTTTAAGACGTTATTGAGAGAGATATCCAAAAAAATCCTTTCTTAAAAAACTGGCATTAGTAGATGAGGTGGACTGTTTCTCCAGCAACAAATCAGGTGACCTGGTATATATACTGTATATGGCTGCTGAGGCTGATGGGAGTCTCTTCATCCCGCTCAGCCCTTTTTGACCTCCAGCTTGGCTTTTCAGATCCCCTACAATCCATAAAGTGACCCCGAGCTGACCCGTTTTGAGCAACATCTCCAGAGTGTAACTGTCCTTGACAATGAAGCGGGGCACTGTCCTGGCCTGGCCTGGCCTCTCCACTCGGGGGCCTTTTAGCTCGGCACTGTGACCAGGAAAAGAGGGCCACAGGCACACAGAGAAAGCCTTGTCTGCCTCTAACTCTGTCATATCAAACTCACTGACCCCCCACCGCCACTCTTAACCTCCCCGAAAAACTCACCCTGACTCAGTGCGGCCCTCTTCTGCTGAGAATGACAGCTGAGTTGACAGCAGCAATATGCTTTGAAGTGTCAAGTCAAGTCCTTCCATTGTCTGTCGGAGTAGAGAGCCGAGGCGCTCAAGTGCACAATAGTGCAGTGGTGTGTGTGTGTGTGTGTGTGTGTGTGTGTGTGTGTGTGTGTGTGTGTGTGTGTGTGTGTGTGTGTGTGTGTGTGTGTGTGTGTGTGTGTGTGTGTCGTTGTTCACATACTTGACTGCGTGAGGGTGGCTTCATGTGTACATTTATACTCGTCCATGTGGGCAGACACGAAGGAGCAGAGTTTGCCTTTTCCTTTTAGAGCCTCTGTATATATTATCCTTTTGTCCGGGCCAAGCTGTTCTGCATTTCTAATGTGAGAAAATCCTCGACAAGTCTCTTTCAGGACGACGACAAAACACACCACCCAGTGAAACAGTTTCTCTCGCTAATCCTAATCCTAATTTCTAAACCAGGCAGAGTGAAACTGTTTTGTTTTGATGGTTTGAGAGGAGATAAGTAATTAGTGATTTATCTTGACAGTTTTTACCATTCCTCTGAGTGAGGTCTTTGGTAATTTGAGCTTAAGGGCAGAGTTTGTGTGTATATTGGAGGTGAGATGAGACTACTTTCACCCCCGAGATCTGACTGTAACTTTGTGCTCAGACCTTCATACCTCGCCTGAGGGGCTTCACTCATGGAGGTCCTGGTGTCTGTGTTGGGAGTTGACCACTTGTCAGAGTGTAAAACCTGGAAGGGACAGGCTTTAACTAAACCCACAACATCCAGGCGAGATTTATAGTCTGATAGCTGGATCGGAAAACATCCTCCAGGAGCTTTCCTTTAGCTCTCTGCTCTGTGGTATTCTTTACATCTCATTAGTTGTCAGTCCAATCTTTATCCTGGAGATTTAGTGAAATCACAACAATACGTGGTTGTTGTTATTATGGGCCACGCTAGCTAGCTGAGCTAACTGCTTGCAAATATGAGAGTGGTATCAATCTTCTTATTTAACTTTTAGAAAGAATTAAGTTTATTCCTTTAACAGATAGTTGGAATATCACTAAAACCTGATTTTCAGCCTTGTTTATTGTCAAGATATGAAATAGATCATTCTAATTAGAATCACTTACCTCAAAAAACAAGTAAATCTATTAATCTTGGGTAAGAAAATAAAAGATTTAATCCTCCTAAAAGAAGGTAAAAGGCATTCTGCAGTGTGCGCATTAAACTCTCCCAGTTGTTTTATTGTTATTCACACACCTCTTTGCTGTTTCCTATTATTTCCTAATGAAACAACCCACTGTGCCCACATGTATCATTAAAGTTACATCTAATCCTCATCATTGTGTTTATCATCGTAACATAATACACCCACTCTGTGCTGTTGCAGGACGCTGTGGCACAGCAGCATCACGCTACTCGGAGCTCAGCTGCAGTCAGTCTCATGTGTTTGATGAACTGGAGGCCATTGCCCCTCGGTCAGCTTCCTGTCCGTCTCTGGACCAGACATCAGACTCATCAGGTTCTCCTTCCCCTGATACAGGTACACGCACAAACACACACCTTACTGAACAGTAACTGCAACTAAGAATTATTTTCATTATTAATTCATCTATATTTCTTAGCCATGCCAGCAGCATCAAAAATGAAATACAATATACAACAGCAACTATTGGCTGGTGCAGATATTCATGGTTCCTTCTCATGGAGGAGTCGGGATGAATTGTAATTACTGTGGTGATCCTCTGACTTTGATAGCGCCATCATCAGGTCAGAATTTTGTCCCGCAGCAGATGCACATTAGATCATCACCAATTTGAGAAGATTTTGTCTTGAAGAATCGCCTCATATTTTTTTTTATGTTTATCTTTTTGAGGTCATAGTCTTCATAGTCAATCAATGGTCAAACTTATATTGTATTCCTCCTTTTGCTGGGGACCCCCTACAACCCACTCAAGGACCCCAGTTTGAAAACAACTGTGCTAGACTACAATGGTGATTATGCTAAATATCAGCCTTATTATTATAGAGTTACATTAGAAATGTTGTATTTTGCTCAAGGTTTGGATAATCACTTTTTTGTAGCTCCTCTTGAAGTAGATTCTGACAAAGGTGGAAAATGATATGATTGAATGTCATAACTCCCCACATTGTGTTGTACTTAATGTTTTTGTGTTTGTTTGTTGTTGTTTCCATCTCTATGCGACTCCCAGTAATGTCTCAATTAGACATGCTCTCCTTCCTCTGTGACTTCTGCCTTGTTACAGACGGGGATGGGCTTATCTGAGCACTCAGTGTGTCAGGTCTTTGTATCAGCCCATGTTGGCCAACAAAAGCAGAGTAAATGTGATGTGTGTGTGTGTGTGTGCATGCATGCCTGTGTCAGATAGCATGTGTAAATGTGTGTGTGTGTCCTGGAGGTGGTTCAGCGAGCCGCTGAGAGAGACATTAGCCAATGAAGACTTCCTCCACCTCCCTCATAGCCCGCTAATCCCTGACAAGGTGTTTAACCTGCTTGCTTGACCCGGACCTCCATCTAACCCCAGCGACCTTTGCCCCGAGGATGTGGAAGGATCAGGGCGACCACTGCCATGGCAACCACAGTCTGATAAAATCAACTCAGGGCTCAAACCAAATGTGAGCTAATGCTCCAGACTGATTTTTATCAGCGACTGACACGGAGCACAATTTACATCTGTATAGAATGTGGCTGATTTAAAGCTTCACTGAGCAGGATTTTTATTGAAAGATACAGATATCTTATCAGGCTCAATCACAAAGTGGCAACACTGAGGAGAATATTTCATCTTTAAATACATGTGGAGAGCCAGTAATAAATGAATGAACAGATTCAGCGACTGAACTGAGCAAATAAACCAAATCGGAAACAGATGGAAAGAAAATCTGCCCAAATGCAACATGCATACATTTATTTTCCAAAAAACCCAAGTCACCAAGAGGGACTGGAGGACAGTCTGACCTGACAGAGAGCCAATACTGGCAGTGACATGATGCTTCTCCATTTAATAAGCAGTTATGGTCGAGATGAGCAGAAAAAAATGTTGTGCACTTGACAGTTGATCAGAGTGGAAAGGGAATGCACTCAGACTGCTCTGTTGTGGAAAACCTCGGGCTGATAAGGCAACTTGACACCAGTGGTCTTTTCAGAAAAACCTTAGGGTTACTTGATCGGTTGTCAAAGAAAAAATTAAATGGCAACTTTTTTGATAATCAATTAAGAAGTTCAGGCATTTTTTTCAAGCAAAGTGAGGATTTGCTGCTTAAATCTGTTTGATAACACTGATTATCTTTATCTTTAAAGTTCAGAGTTTGACTTTTGGGACTATTAGGACTTGTATGGATCATCCTATTTGACGTTTACTGACTCCATAAATTGTATTCAACTCAGAAGTTTAAAAACTGTTTTTCTCAAACTTAATATCGCCAAAGTACAAAGCTTTTGAATTAGACGTGTGTCTGCGCTCTTCTGTTTGCCGGCCCCCGAGTGGGTGGCAACCAGTGTGTCCAACACAAGATTAGTCATTTGTTATCAGCCACTGTGTTTGCTGAGTGTCTCTTAATGTTATGGCTACTTTTGGCTAATTATATACTAATACCCGGCCTAACTGAAAGTGTGTCCCGCCACATTATGTTACACCCACAGTTATCCCAGGGATTTCCTCTCAACGACTCCTTAATTTATCAACCCAGGCAACAGTTCCTTTTTCTCCCCTGAGGGATTACTTTACCAAAGCGTCATCACACCTACACACATCTGTAACTTCCCAACTGGAAATACTTACAGGAGGTGCGTGTGCGTGTGCGTGTGCGTGTGCGTGTGTGTGTGCGTGTGTGTGTGTGTGTGTGTGTGTGTGTGTGAGAGAGTAGTGGACTCATTGCATAACACAATTAAGACAAACCTTAAACTTTCTGGGTGTGAAAGCTACTTTAATGTAAAGGGGATGTGGAGGCTTATGTACAGCTTTTTGGGATGTTGCTGGGAATGTGTGTGTGTGTGTGTGTGTGTGTGTGTGTGTGTGTGTGTGTGTGTGTGTGTGTGTGTGTGTGTGTGTGTGTGTGTGTGTGTGTGTGTGTGTGTGTGTGTGTGTGTGTAGCAGGGTACCTGCAGCGGAGCATGTTGTGTGAAATCCCCTCGTAAAGGAATGGCAGCTCCACACCCAGCCAGCATGGGCTGGGGATTTGCATAGGCCCAGAGTCACCCTGTCACTGATCCGCTTTTAATTGGGTGTGACGATGAGAACTTTGGAGCCTGAAGGGGGAGGTGGAGGTGTGGGGAGATGGGGGAGTTGGCCTGAGGTGGGGTATTATGTTGGGGAGAAGCAGTGTAATTTACAGTAATTTCATAATCCAGTTCAACAAGTTATTCGATGTAATTATTTTCAAAGCATTTCAGAGTTTGTCGTCTCCCCCTGCAGAGCTGTCTCCTGGCCTGGCAGCGCTAACTGTGGGCTGTGACTCAGGGAATCTGGGCTCCTTGTCCCGGGTCCAGCTGCTCCTACTGGACCGACTGGAGCCTGAGGCGCCACCGAGTCCCTTCGGTCAGGAAGAAGAGCTGTCGCTGATGCAGGACTGGTCAGATCTGAGGATGCAGTATGATCCAGGTTTGACTTCAGCAGGTAGAGGTTTTTAGGAGAAAGAGGCTTCCACAAATTTAGAGGAACAAATGAATGAATGAAATCAAATTTTTTTTTACATGAAATCATGATAAAGGATCAAATGTAGAAATAAACACACCCAAAACACAGTGAAATAAGTATTATCGGGCACTAAAATAAACAATTTTGTGTGTGAAAATTCATTGGAAGCAAGAGTTTGACAAAATAACTCAACTACAGCCAGCTTTTTAAGAAGTTTTCAGCAAAGTTGAAAGCTTTGGGAAACCGGAAAGATGTTTGTCAAACTTAAATAAAGCTCATTTCATACTGCTGGCAAAATTCCCATTCCACATTTAACAATTATAATGATGAAACCTCACCATGCAGAACCAATGTGCATTTCTCAGTAAGACATGGTGAACTTAAAGACTTCTATAAGGATATTGTGGGAGGGAGTGATGTTCATGGGAATTTGAGGGAAAGCAACACACAGTTTAACACCAGGATCAAACAATCATCAATCCAGCAAAAACATCCAGATACACTTGAGACAAGTAATTTATTAATCCCAGGTGGAAGTTGAACCAAAAGAGGAAGTTCACACTCGAAAGACAAACTTTGAGTCAGCATCAAGTTTCCTTTCTAACTCCTGAAACTCATTTCCATAACTGTGATTTCTTTGGGATTATGTGAAATCTCCTTGAATTGCATTTTATATTTTTGAAGCAATGTCAGTTTACTGAGAGTAAACCTCCGGCTCTGACAAATCTTTCTGACAGTTTGAGTGAGATCGTTTGATAAGCAAAAACCGTCACTTTAATAACAGGGAGCAGTCAGACAGGTGTGTCCATGTGTGTGTGTATGAAGAGAAAATACACCAGACAGGGGGAAAAACATGACACTGTAGGTGTGTTTTCTCTCCGTCCGCAGCCGGCCTTGAGAGTAAGTGATGCCTTTATGGCGTCAAGCGGCTTTTCTTTTAACAAGCTGTGATACCGCCTCTCATCTGCTCCCAGGCATGCCGCTGCGAGCTCTTAACTGCTTTTCCCCGAAGGTGTGGCAGCTCAGAGGAGGTTTATAGGGATATCAGGATGTGCCATATTAATAAAGATCAAACCGCTTGAGTGGATCATTAACCGGGAAAGTCCGACTAAGATAGCAGGAGATACTTAGAACCAAGCACTGCATACATAACAATGGATAAGAAACTGAGAAGAGTGTGTGCAGAACAGTCATTTAGTCTAGCGTCTGTTGTTTATAGTCTGATAACACATCGGAGAGTGAGATAAACACTGTAGGTGTTTGAAGGTTCAGTTCAACCAAATTACAAAGGAGCATCTCTCACTTAAGATAGTTTTACTATTATTTAAGTAATACGTACGTTTTGAGATATTTGTCTCACAGTGCTCACCAGAGATGTGGACACAAATTGAATGACTTTAGACTCGACTTGAAAAAATTAAAATACACCTGCAACCCGACTAGGATTCCACACCAATGACTCTTGACCACACTTGGACTTGAACCTTTTGAAAATACTTGATACCTTCTCCCAAGCCCAAAGATTAAAAGGATTGTTATTTAAGAAGTGTGTGCCATGAATCCATTTATTTTCCTTAGTTTCCTGACTCAGTTTACATTAACGCTATTCATTCCCAGCAAGCTGATGCTTAATTCCCCCAGATCCAGTCAATTTGCAGGAGAGAACCATGAAGAACTAACACATGTTAGTGCCAGTTGGATCAAATGTACTATATATACACTATATACCAAATATAATTTAGTTTGTATTGTTATGATGGCATTACATTTGCATACAGCGCACTGTGACTTATTTAGAACCCTAAACTCAAAGTTTAGGACTTGGGAGTTGCCTGTCCTGACTTGGAACTTGAGTGCAAAGACTTGAGATTTACTTGTGACTTGCAAAACAATGACTAGGTCCCACCTTTGATGCACACAGCCCTAAAAAATACAAACTATTGTGTTTATACTGTAGCTTTTACAAAGACGTCAGGGCGGGGTGAAAAGCCGCCCAAGGTAGAGAGGGGAGGGGCACGATAATTGTTCAATTCAATCAGCATGAACGCACGAAAAGTGACCACTACTTGTATGAAGAATAAAAAAAAAAGCCTGAGGGAGAAGCTCAGATTCTGAATGCTTTCTTGCTGCTGTACACCTGGCCAATGCTGACCTCTGTGTGGTGGGAGGGGGGTTCTGATGCTGTTCGACCTGTTCTGGCACCAATCTCTGTGAATATTTGTCACTTCAGTTAAAACCAGTGTAAAAATTGTATAAAAAATTTAGAAATGTGTTTAGAAAATGGAGAAATCCTTACCGTAGTGACGAGCCAGGGTGGCCAGTTTTGCTTCACTGAAAGCTGCTTCAAACTAAGTGCTTATCAAACAACGTCTAAAAATTCAACTGTCAGTTTTTGTAACTTTCCAAACCCGACAATCATGCCCCCATTCAAGTGTGCAGAAGTGAGACAGGAAGCAGGATTTGAACATGGCTGCTTCTGTCCCTTTTTGTATGTACAAACAAGTGCGACACCATGAATGCCACTGATATAGAATTGTCCGAAAGCGTGCAGCCTTTTGTATCACTCATCGTGTCTCGTCCCTCACTATGACGGCAGCTTTTTGCTCAGCCTCCAGAACGGAGATACACTTTTACTTTTAGACTTGATTGGATAAATTCATTCATTTCAAGAATCCCCCTGCCTTTATGGGACCAAACTTTACTGTCAATAATCCATAGGCCGTACGGTGAACAGTTTTCATTGAAAGTTCATTGAAATTCCATTGACCTCTATAGTTTTGGCATGAATAGAGTCTATCAGCATGACAAAATATTACCAGAGGTAAGTAAAAAAAAAACTTGAAAAAATGCTTCTCTCCCCCGCAAGACATATATGACACAGTGGTTTTGTTTTTGGTATTCATACATCTATGCCGCCAATGTTTACAGCAAGAGAAAAATCTGTCTGAGTTTGCTGGAAGCTTGTCTTTCCTCTCTCTCTCTGTCTCCAGAACAATGTTTGCACCTGGCACGCTTCTGTAGACAGGTGCTCCTCTAGGGTTTTGTTGCTCCATTTTTTTTTTTTTGCCATTATTTGCTCAGAGATTAAGAGCCATAATTGGAACTAATACACTACATTACTCATATCTCTGCACACACACTCAAGTACAAAAGACAAATGCATGTAAGTGTGTGCAGGAGGCTAACATTTATGTACACACGTGCACGGGCGCACGCGTCCGTCTGCCTGCACCACAGACGCGAACACACAATTGCTTCCTCTCCCTTTAGCTTGACTCTGTGTCCTGTATGGTTTTGTCAGGTGTTTTGAGGCCCCTCACAGCTGGCAGCATCTCTGAAAGGTGTGACTCTCCGGGGAAAGTCCATGAAAACAAATCGGTGAGTGCCGCTGCCCCTTGTGAAACCGCTTTTCACTCTCTACCCCCCTCCTCCGTTCATCTATCAGATTTCCTCCTAAAGCAGGACTGCGCCTTGTCGTGAGCAAACACTAGACCTTCAAGAATCAACTCAATAATCAGACAATAACCTCAAACCTGGCACACATAGTCTCCCTCCCACACAAAGACCCCCTTTTACAAACTTGAACTGGCATGTATTTATAACTGTCATTCCAGTAAGACAAGCCAAATTGTTGTTGATAATTGAGACACAATATAACAGAGGGCACGCGGCGTGCAGCAGGTGTGTGGTTAATCAGTCACGGGCTGGAGGAGGGGGGAGGCCTGACTGTACGGGAGCAGGCAGGCTTTTACACCAGCTCATTGCTCTGTCGCAGGGGGGTACGCTCAGCTAAACGCCCAACACTGTGGGATTCTTTTAGAGGATGCACCAGCACTAGGATCAGACAGGGGTTGAGGGGTGAGGGGTCAGGGGGGTAAACAGGGCTTGTGCATGCTGGGCTGCAGTGGAATGGGCGCAGGTGCTCCACGTGATCTACGATTAATCTCCCCTTTATGACGGATGAGAGAGAGCCCCTGAAAAGCATGAATGAGAGTCATAAGCCCCCTGCAATTATGCCAAACCACAATGACGAGCTGGAGTGCTCGGAGCAGGATTCATACGATCATTTGCATAATGCACCTCACTGAACCAAGTATCCACACACTGGATTATTTATAAAAAAGTGATAAACTAGTGGTATGTTTTGAGCTGGGAAGTGGGAGGAGCTGCTGCTTCTGGGTTAGGAATGTTTTTTTTTAATCAATGTAAATTCCCATATGAAAGTTTTCTTTTAGGGGTATCTCCAATGTTCTGCAACATTGAAACTCAGGAGTTTTAGAGGAATTGTTTAACATTTTGTAAAAATGTCAGATGAGAAGATTGAGAACAGGCCAATTAAATTCCTGGCGTGAGGTTGCCAGGCAACCAGTGAAGTCAGTGCCAGCTAAGAAACAGTCCGAAACGTAACCACCACTTCATCTTAGTCGGATTATTCAATCAAGATTGTTAACTAGTGAGCTTTTAGAGGTGCCGGTGGGCGGATTTTGACACTTTCAGCCAGGCTAGCTTTATTCTTTATTATTAGTTTCCAGGCTTTATGCTAAGCTAAGCTAAGCTAAGCAGCTGTTGGTTAGCTTCATATCTGCTGCACAGACAAAGTAGTATTAGTCTCATATAATTCTAGTTCAATACAGTTTCTTATCCAGATCTGGATATTCTTCAGGAGCATTTTTAATCTCATATTAGTTCGGGTCGACGACTGAAAGCAGCAGTTTTTAAGTTCCTGTCATATGGAAACAATTCGCACTATAGCTTCATCAGAGGTTCTGATTTGGCATGCTGCAGGTATCATGATACAACTGGTTCCCATCTAAACCTCTGGAATGCTCCAATTGCTAATGACCTAACATTGTCTATGCAGAAAATAAACTGGACTTCACTTCCAGAACTCT
Organism: Dicentrarchus labrax; assembly: GCF_905237075.1. NCBI lineage: Eukaryota > Metazoa > Chordata > Actinopteri > Moronidae > Dicentrarchus > Dicentrarchus labrax. The sequence goes on along the minus strand of NW_026136724.1, from coordinate 17,865,924 downwards.
TGATCCCCCAAAATAATTCTTGACTTTGTAACTAATGGAAGACCAACGTTGTCGCATTATTCTTGGGCAAAGGTTTATTCTGTCTTCTGTTTCCTTGCAGGATCAGTCTGAAGGAGGTTCAGGGTCACCGTCTTCATGGATCATAGACCAGAGTCCCTCATACGACATGTTCAGATCCGCCTATTCCCCCTGCAAGTCCAATCACAGTACTGTAGCCCTTCAATCTACTCAGACAGTGATTATTTCTCTTGATCTGTGTGTGCTGTTATGGCATATCACCTCTCTGTAAAAAGTGGCGCTCTCTCTTAAGAGCCTATAACAACAATACTTAATCAATACAAGAGCCCGTCTTCACCATTAGCGTCTGATCCGGTAAAAGCCCACTCAGTCTCTGTCAGCTTTGGTTTATTAGGAGCCATTGTCTCCTCACTGCCAGCGCTGTGTTTAGCGTTCCCTTGCCTCCGGTACACTTAAGCCCGCTAATCCTTGCTAGGGCCAGCTGGCTCCAAGTATCACCTTCACCTGTGTGGCCGGCTTGTGTACATTCATGAATGATGGTTCATAGGCAGCGTTTACTGTAAGGACCGCAAAGACTGGAAAACTGGCAGCGCTAGACAGGAAAAAGGTCAGGAGTACTGTCACTACGTGGAAACGGAGAGCCACCCTTGAGCTAATAGCTGGCTCTTTTTCCTCCCATCTTCATTTGGTGTGTCAGCTCATGCAGTTTTATTTCTCGCTGGTGACTCCAGTCCAGTATCAGTCATTGTTCTCTGACACTAATGGTCCATGATGTGCTGTGTTCCTAGAGGATTTTAGAAATGCATCCATCATATCAGAGATTGATGTGTCTGAGGGCCAAGCTGCAGCTAACCGTTTAGACCAAAGGCTCAGAGATATGTCTTTCTAATCCAACACTGATGTCAAGTGCCAAGGCTGCTAAGCTTAAAAACACTCAGTGTGTGCGGTGTTGTTGATGAAATGCATCCAGGAGTGGAGGAGGGTGGAACTATAGATCAGGCTGGGCTGCGACCATCTATCTTTAAAACATTTTGACATCAGTTTTCACAAAACTTGCAGGGATAATGATCGTGTTGGCATTAGCCTGAGTTAAGACGTCAGTGTGCTTCGAACTAAAGTGCTTCTCAGTTGTCGAACCCTCCTTCCCCTCCACAACTTTCCATCTACAGATAACGTGTGCTGTTATCTCCATTTGTATGGTTGGTCACATCCTGCCTTTCTATATGAGAGCTGGCTTTTCTCTCCACCTTTAAGCTTGGCTATTTAGAACGACGATAAACACTATTTGCAAGGACACTTCATACAACCTGTAGTGGTGGAAATATTTAGGAAAATGTCCCCTATTATATATTATATCATTAGATTATCATTACTCATGCAGTAATATAAAAGAAGGATTTTACTGTTGTATTTGGTGGAAGTGAAGCTCATTGTTACAACTAATGATTCATCTAATGATTCATCTACTGTTTTCTCCATTAGTCGATTGAAAATAATTAAAATAATAATAAGAAAAAGCAGCAAATCTTCTCAATTTATAACCATCAAATGTTATTGCATGAAAAATCATTACATCACAGGAAATGATTTGTTTTCACGGCTGCCAAAAGATGAGCTCAACCAATTCTTCGTGTTCGCTAGTCACAGGATTTACTACTCATCCTGTCAATGTTTTTTTCTTCTGTGGTTCTGGAGGACCTTTTTAAAGTATTACAAAATAACCCCTAATGTTGGAAACTTGGAAACTTTAAAGGACAGCCTGCATTTTAAAGCGCGGGCGGGAGTTAATAAGACAGGAGTGGTCCAAGGAAAATACTAGTGCAAATTAAGAAAATGCTATTGAGTTGCATTATGGGAACTGTAGGATCCTGCATTTTTGGAGTGTGACCCACAGTAGGGACTAAGAGTCAGGATATCTTGGCCATTTTTTAACCCTATGTCTGTCTAAAGATCCCCAACTTTATGGACATATGAAGCTTCTAATGGAATTGAGAGTTGGTCTAAGGCCCTGGTACATATAGACATTTGTTTAGACATCAATATAGGGAGATATTTACTATTTTAGGACCCTAAGCAAGTTGTCAGGGCACCCAGAAGTTCTGAGCTACATTTCTCTGTACCTTACTTGAATCTTGTCTGTGTTTCTGACAGGGAAGAGTGACCTTTATATGTTTTAAGAGCCTTTTTCATACAGAATGATTGATTTATTAGCTTGTTAAATGTATACAACGGGCATTCATTGTCATAGCAGACAATGACTGAAATTCCCCACAGCTTTAAAATGCAGCTTTTCCAGCTCTTTTAAAACAAGTCTTTAACTGTTTAACTACCCTATAAGAATTAACCAAACTCGACGCATGAAAAAAGATGTCACCCAGAGGATCCTGGTGTTGGCTTGTGTGCTTTGACCTTTTAGAGGCCAAAGGCATGGTCACTCTGGGGAAGAAGGAAGGGAGGAGGAGGGGGTCATCACCAGGGCGTGGAGAGGTCACTCCTGAGGTCACACAGTCTCTAAAAAATGCCCAGTGTGTGGCATGTCTTTGTGTGGATAGGTGAGATTCGGTTACCCTGGAGGTGAGAGCAGTTCAACCTTTGAATAGGGCTTCCAAGTAATGGAGGGAATGACCCTGTTACGACTCAATGTATATGAGACAGTTAAGATAATGGGCTTGTGACTCCATCCATCCGACCAACTGCTGATTTAGATTTAGATTTTGGAAAGATAGGTTGAAAATATAAAATGAAATGGTTGGTGAAAACTAATCGCTTAAGTCAGGGAGTTCAAACTGCTGGTCCTCCGTCCCCCCTCACACGCGACATGATATCAAAAATATAATATAATCCAGCCTATTTTTTTGTGTGTGTGTTGTATGTCAAAATGATACTAGGGACTTTTAGCAAACTCCATAAAACACAAATGATGAGCAAACTGAACTTCATGTTTATAATCAGTGGAACTGCCCTTTAATTTTTTTTTTATTAGTGATTACTTTTTTCTATTTAATGCAATTTTTCACGATGCCTGTTCCACATCATTGAATTTTCCACCTGACTCTGGATCAATGACTGTGGTTGAGCAATTCTGAAATTAAACTGAAGCCAGAAATCAGCTGCGATAAATGCTCCTGCTCCCCAGTGAGGCTCATGATAAGACCTTTGTCCCTTTTTGCTCATCAGAAATTCATAGGTAGAATAATCCCTCGCCTCATAATTGTTTCATGACTGTTTCCCCGCTGCCCCGGTCACTCTGCGCTCACTCCAGTGTTTAGCATTCAGCTGTTACTAAAGATGTTAGCATCCAAATGAATGTAGCGATGTGCAGGGCCACAAAGAGCACTAATCTGAACTGACCCTGGTGGATTGTTCCGGAAAGCTGAGGAAGCTACTGGACAGATTAGGCTCCAGAAAGACAGAGATGGGGCAAGCAGAGATTAGTCCTGTACTAAGCAAGGATCGTTTCCCCCCCCAGAGGACCACACACTGACAGTGTAGCCATGTCACCATTGTTTCTAAGCCACCGCCACTGTGGACTCCTTGGCTATTGTCTTCGAAATCCTCCAGCGTTTCCCCAAAAACCTGGACTCAAGCCCTTTGATTGGCACTTGTCAGGGCTGATAGAGAGGGTGACGTGTTGGGAAAGGCTTCGATAAAGGAGCCCTGAAAGGAAAATCCCCTCCCCATGAATAATAAATTGGCGAGGATTTTCCTTTTTACTCCACCCCGCTCCTATTCTGCCATTCTTTCAGGAGATAGAGGAGTGAAGGCTCTGGGTGGCATCAGTGAATAGCCTCTGCACGCTGATTGTCTAGCTGATGCTCATCCCTTTCTCAAACATGCAATGAAAGAGATACAAGTCCAACCTTCTTGCCTCTGCCTGGTGAGCTGGATGGTAAAGGGCAGGCAGTGTGTGTTGGAGAGAGTCGGACGAAGGGTGGGCGGTGTGTGTGTGTTAATTGTCTTCAGTGGCCTTTTTCGGAATCCGCGAGGGGATTTGACTCGGCCGCTCGCAGCCAAATCCAGCTATCTGCTGTGTTCAGATGCTGTGGTTGGTATGGTAACCTGCTCTGTGTGTTTTAGATGTGCTCTTGTTTCCAGCTTGAACTGACCAGTAATCACTGCTGTGCATTCATGGATTAGGCCATATTGGAGGTTAGGATAGGAGGGTTTCAAAAGGAGGAAACCAAATCCTGAATAATTTTAGAGCCCCGCTTTAAAGATTGTACCTTACAGAAACTGTCTGGACTCGTAGATTTTAACCAGTTCTGAAAGAAATCAGTAAACTGATCGTCATTAGGGTTATTTTAGCAAGGAAAAAAACTAAACATTTGATGTAACCACCTTCTTAAACGTGAGGATTTTGTTGGTTTTCTCCATTTAATATCACTGTAAAATGAATAACTTTGGGTTTTGAGTCTTTTGATCTGACAAAACAAGCAATTTGAAGACGTCACTTCTGTACAGTGGCCTTGAGAGCTGAACGCACAACAGCTATAGAAAACAGATGCACATAGACAACATAAAAGCAAACAACTAATTTGGCAAATGTGCAACATAACAACACATTTGCTGCAAATATAGAAAAACAAACACAGAAATACTGCAAGATGCACAGACGATATGGACCCAAGTTATATAATAAAGTTCAAAGGACTTATTAACACGTCATGGTTGTGGCTTTCTGAGTTAAGTCCATGACTAAGCAGGATACAGGCTTTGTTAGTCTGTAACCTACTCTACATCTTGATTAAAAATGAGAAAACTTGCTCCTGGAATAGTTTAATTGATGATGTTTCACACCCCATTCGACCTACTTTATCATATCTATACCTACTTTCGAAAAAAAAGGTAAGAAATTAAGAAAGAAGGTGACGTTAGTTTTCAAAATTTTATTCAAGTTATGTTTTCCTCTGGCACTGCTGTTTCTTTATTTAGGTGTGTAGGGTTTTTTTTCAATTGTTTGAGTATAGCAGATATAGCATATGTATAATTAAAGAATATCTGACTCATATAATCAGATTGTTCAAATTAAAATGAAGCGTTCGTTAGCTCATTTTCCAACAAACGTGACTGTAGTCGACCTCAGTGTGTTTCTGTAGTTATATTTTCTGACTTTGATTTTGTGTCGTATTTTTTATGCTGCTTGTGTGTTGTAAAATTGGTGAATGTGGTTCTGAATTTGCCCTTTATTTCTGCGTAGTTGCTATGTTATGTTGAATCGATGAAGATATTTTTTGAACAGTCCCTTGGTCTGTGATGATTTTATTTTGTACATTTGGTGCAAGCTGAGATTGCATTTTACACTATATTTAGATATTTTATAGATTTAGCAGTTCATTGATTAATTGTAACATTAAACAATAAATCAAAATACCGTGGAAATAATGCAGATTTTAATGTAGGTTAGGTGTGATGCATTAAATTGAAAAGTTTTTGATTTTTGAAAACTCTTCACATTCATCGTGAGGATATCCAGACATTTGGTTTATGTTGCATATGAAAGAAATGATGAATTCTGCACTCTAAACATGAATCCATTTCTCATGTCATCGTCTATTTTGGTGACATTGAGACTTGAACAGGACACGGAGGCTGATGGGAGCGTGTGATTGTGTGCAGTGTGGTGGAAGACGGCCTGTCAAATGAGACATGGCTCCATCAATCTGGGCTGCTGACCTCTGCACGCTGACTGACTGGATAAATGAATCCACGACACCGCGTTTGAAAGGCTTGATGAATCTGCTCGACTGGTCAAGCTTTCCCTCTCCTAACGAACAGAACCATCTCTGAATCTATCACATTTGAATCATCGCTCATGCGCTAACATAAGTAACACTCTTGTTTGCAGAAGTAGTGGGAAGAAAAGAGTCTGAAACTGTTGCAAAAGACAATCAGAGCTCTCCTTAAGCTCAAGTCTGCATTGACGGTACTCTTTGTCTCTTCTCTGCTACACCAAGAAGTGTATTCTGAGGACTTTATGTTCACAGATAATGGGACTCTTAATTGGCTGGTCAGTGACAAAATGGGTGGCTGTTTAAGTTTCAGAGAGAGCGTGCGTTCTTTAGAGAGACTCTGAAAGGACTGAAGGGAGATGTGACTGTGGCATTTAGGAGAACAATGTGATGAGAATTAGTGTTTATTAAAGGAACAGGAATGGGTTTTAGTGCTTTTTACTAAGTGGCTACTTCCACTTAGATGACCATGAATATAGATGTGGTTTCTCTTGTTCAGGACTGTGGTGATTAGTGTTTATATTTAAAAAGTTAACCCTTCTACTAAGTTATAAATACATTTCAGGCAGAACTAAAGACTACTATGCATAATTTTATGTAACATCTCTCCACTCCAGGCTCCAGCACAGATGAAAGGGGCCCCACCGAGGAGGAGTCCAATTATCCAGGATGGAGGGACCGAGTGGAGTCCTCGGCTGGAGGAAGGAGGCCTGAGAGTGTTGACCACAGCACTGAAGAGAAGGAGAGAAGGATGGAGGAGAGGAAAACAAAGGTGCTGCACATACTTACCAAACTGCAGGACACGCCTCGTCAGCCAAATGGCAACAAAGGTCGCTCCAACTTTGAGGACTGTGAGTTTATCATCTCATGGATATAAGATGTTATGCCTTAAAACAAAACTTTGGCCATTTTCAACCCAGACCTGTTATTTTCCATCTTATACCTTTGCTAAAAATCTTACCTCATTGTAGAGCAACAGCATAAATAGTGTCACAGCTGTCCAACACAGTCTGAACAGCTCAAAGGTCTCCTACTGAGCTCACTTTGTAATGAGACTCATACACACACACATATATATATATTTGTATGTGTCCATCTGCTGATAACTTTCATTATTTGGGCACAGAACTTTCATCACACACTCATAGGGACAGCAAGGATTTAATAAGGAGGTTTTTTATTAAAATTCTTTATTTAGTGGAGCAGAAACACCTGATAACAGATTGATTACTTCTGGTAAATAAGTATTGTCACACACAGTGAAACATGGAAATGAGTTTTTAGCACTTCCAACATTGTGGCAGCGCCAAAAGGCATAAAAACTGTAGAAGAAGAAGATGAAAAATCTTCATCTACATACTTATTTTGACATGTTGACAGGAAAATACTCAGGTATTACAGTTTTACAACACAAAAAAAAAACTACATGACCAGATAATAATCTTGTTCTGCTATGTTTAACTTATATTTAGACATTAAAAGATTTTAAATTTCTCATACTACTTTTAGAACCCCTTTGCTCTCATTCATGCATCCTTGGGTGGAGTAAACCTATTAATGACCTCCTGTTTCCTATCAACAAATCTAACCTCCAGCCAAACCCGGTCCTTGCTACACTCCTGACAGACACAATTAGCCAATAAAATCAAGGTAAATGTAAACTTCCACATTAGTTGCAGTACATAAGTCTTTCTTGAATTTCCCTCAGGATAAATAAAGTATCTATCTATCTATCTATCTATCTATCTATCTATCTATCTATCTATCTATCTATCTATCTATCTATCTATCTATCTATCTATCTATCTATCTATCTATCTATCAGTCTATCTTCTAGCCATCGTAGTTTTGCCCAAAAAATAACGAAAGGTTACTGTAAGGTCATCAACCACCCTCTGGTCTACACATAGTTTCTGTCTAATTACAGTGCGAGAGATTAGTTTGTTGTAAAAAATTTATGTTTTGAAGGTTTGTGGAATTGATTACTATCTACTGGCATATTAAGACTCAATAGGAGACTCTGTAGGGAAATAACAGAGGAGATTTTGGTCAGAATGAATCATTATAAGTTTGAAATGAAGGGGTTGTCAACGCAGTGTTTAAAGACCAAATCTATCTCTGCCTGCCAAAAACTCTTCTTTGCCTCCTGTTCACACAATGGCCGTGCAGAAAAAAACACCAACACCTGACACATTTATCAACACTCCTCTCGACTCTAAAAATGTCCCCTCAATAACAGCACTTGATTTTTAGAATTACCTTTTTTGTGAACAGGAGTTTGGCCAGGAGTTCTCCAGTTTCCCTCAAGTGCCTAATTTCTGGCATCCAAGCCTTTGTGAGAGTGCTGGGGCCGACGGGTCCGACAATAAGCATCCACACCTAAGGTCAAGGCTGAGGGGCCGGCCCTCTGCAGAGGTCAGTCAGGTCAGAGTTCTCCCGTGAGTGCTGGCACCCATGAATGGGACTGATTGGACAGGTTTGTTCAGACGGTAATCAAGCAGGATGAAGAACCCCCGGCAGCTGGCCTCACTATTCTGCAGCAAGGTTATTAGAGATGAAAAGCTTTTGTTGTGTTACAGGAGTGTAGACTTCGGTTTATGTGTGCGTGCTATTGTAATTTAGAGCTTTATGTATATGACAGTTTTGCACAATGATTGGGTTGTCTTTGCTTCCTTAAGGGGCATTTGTAGTGTGAGGATTCATTAAGGTTAAGGCCAAAGTTATTTCTTTCCACTTTTACCAACTTTCTCCAAAATATGTACAGATTTTCCAAAAGAACAAATTGCTTTGAACTGATTTTTAAGTGTACAGTAAACAAGTTGTGGTTAGGAAAGCTCAGAAAATGTTCCTAGTAATAAAATAAAAACATTAAACTTCCGATTATGTATCAGAATCCCTCTAACGCTACATTTATATCAGCTTTTTTAAAAATTATTTTTCATTTATTATCCACTTTTAGATACTCGTCTACTCCTACGTACCTGCCTCATGAAATAGACGAGAACATTTTTGTGTCTTTTATCCAATTTTAAGCCAGCAGGAAGATATAAAGGTATACATTTTAATTTGTCCAATATTTTAATTTAAGACCAAATCCCTGCAAATAATGACGCTCCCGTCAGCCTGAGCAGTGCTTTGTGTTGAGTTCTTATTAGCAAATATTTGCATGCTAACACACTAAACTAGCACAGTGGATATGCTAATATGCACTAGAATAACAAACTTTGCTACTAAGGTTAATAATTGATTCAGGTTCAGGTGAAAGTTAGATTTAAAGGACATCTTATGAAGTTCCTCATAATACTAGACGTATAATGATGTGTCAGTGTGTGTGTGTGTGTGTGTGTGTGTGTGTGTGTATGTGTGTGTGTTTGGTATTCTTTAGAGAAATACACTCTGTACTCGTCATGTTTATGTTTATTATGTTTATATATGTTTTGTTTACAAAGTGTGTCCTGGTACAATCTGTCATTTTTCATGCCTGAATATTTGCCAGGGTCCTCTTTGTTTTGTCATGTGTGTGTCCTTGCACATACACACACGTTTGTGTGTGCGTGTGTGTATGTGTGTGTGTGTGTGTGTGTGTGTGTGTGTGTGTGTGTGTGTGTGTGTGTGCTGACTATAGCTCTTGTCCAGACACTTGTAACTGTGGCTCCTCATTAGGCTCTGAAAGAGTCTCGCTGGTCATAATTGTCTCTTTTCGGTCCAATGCTGACCACTTGCCAAAAGAGTCCCAAAATAGAGAAACCCCCACCCCTCATCCCACACACACAGGCACACACAGGCACACACAGACACACACCCACCTATAACTTCCTGTACTCTGCCACCATTCATCCATTCAACTCTGTGACCCTCCAGGTTGTCATCAGTCAGCGGTCGCTGCCATGTGGCTCGTGTTTGGAGTCCTAAGAGAATAGAGGAGAATAAGAGAACAGAGAATATGGGTTCAACCACAAAGAGCAGATGTAATTATGCTCACAGTATGACACGAGTCGCGTCAGACCTGCTCCTATTGTAGATGTATAACACCTCATGCTGACTACATCAATCAGTTGGTACATAACAGAATAAAAGTGTTTTTTAATCTTCAAACGCTGCCACACTAATGATTTTTAGTGGCACATTTTGTGAAACCCAAGAGATAAGGCATATTGGCAAAGTTCAGTTCAATATTATTGTATCTATAGAGGGAGAATAATTCTCATAAATTAGATATGGTGGTTCCCTGTTGTCATGGCTGCATTTTAGAAATTGGGCACAGCGTGGGGTCGGAAATAACAGGACATGGAAAAGATCAGAGGCACGTTTGAGCTTAATCGTTTACCACGTTTAGAGTTTAAAGCGACTATAATCAGAATCAATATATATTAAAAAGGAATCCCATGACAACCTGGCTCTGCACCTTCCCTCATCTTTCAGACCTGTTTAGCGTCTTTCAGGTCATTGTTTTGGTTCAGTGTCACCACTTTCATTTTCAGCTACCGCAGCTGTTTAAATAAAGGTGCTCTAAAAACCCATTGTACACGACCTGCCCAGCAGTTAGCAACTAGCTTGTGACCGTAGTGGAGCATTTAGCCGCTGCAAGCACCAGATATTGCCCCCAGGAGTTGGTGGAGACCAAAAACAGAGCTATAAGAGAGTAAATATTGGACTTATATTCATCCGGTTGTCTGAAACAGGACTCTAAATGACATGATAATGTTGCTCCATAACTGCTGAATATATAAATAAGCAACTATTTGCCAACAAGTTCACCATATCAATGTTTTTTGGTGCCACCAAGAAGGCAAAAGCTCTAATATAGGAGGAAATATTACAGTGGTTGCTTTTACAAGTGAAAAAACAATACCTTACTGAACAATAGGAACAGGTTGAGTTGCATTAAAGAGACAAGTACCTACAGAAGGTATTCATACATGCTTTTTCTGGAGTTTAAAGCCCAGTTTTATAATTTGTGTCTGTGGTGAACAACCCAGGCTGAACAGACTGTAAGTGGATGGAGAACAGGGTGACACCGATGTCAAGTAGCTGGTCTCCTTTGTGTTTCCACAGAGAAGCAGCTGAGTGTGGTTTGAGGGACTCTGTGGGTCTCTGATGAATGTCAATGTTGATATGGAACACCTGGCGGCCTTGAAGCCAGCCTCGCTTTGACCCCACACACCGCCACCACCTCTAGCCTATATTACTGTCTGCTGCGCATGGGCGGAGATCAGGCCTAATTGTTGTTGAACAACGAGCAAAAAAAAAAGAAGAAAAATACGACCGACCGAATGAACAAGAAAGACCAGTCGCTTAAAAAGAGAGATCAAGGGAGGTTACGGCAATAGTGTGAGGTTTTTATCAATGTGTGTGTGGGAGGATGTCCCTTGTGTGTGTTCGGGTACAGTGCCTTTATGTAACCCCTGTTTGCTCAGCCTTTGGTCTGGAATACCTCTATGTATTTACCATCAGCCCAGAATGACTGGGCAAACAAACAGCTCGCCTATTGATGAGCAGCAGCGTGGAATATGCCCGCTGCATTCACGAGAGAAAAAAAGGAAGGGGTCGAGGGAGAGAGAGAGAGAGAGAGAGAAAGAGAGAGAGAGCAAAGTAAATCTGTCAAAGAGTCTATTATATGGTGTCCAAACAGAGAGCGCCCTCCACAATGGCCTTATTAATGGCACAATGTCAAGGAGCGGCAGGGCAATAATAGCGGATGATTTTGCTTTGTGAGGCTATCTCTGGAGATCTGGTATTGCAATACAGCAGATGATTTGACTCTGGGGGATATATCAGTGTGGATCTGCGGCAGGAGCTGATTGGAAGTAGGCGTGTGTGCGCGACACGCTGTGAGTGTGTGTGCAGAAAGCATAAGTTGTGGTTTGTGGTGAGGCCAATGGCGTGCAGCCAGAGACAGGAGTGTGGCCGCTACGTGTGTCTTTGTTTGTTTTCCTAGCGGAGCTTTAACCCCCTTTCAATACACAAACACACACACTCACACACACACACTCACACGTACCACTCCTCGGTCTTTTTGGAGAAAGCGAATGGGAGGAGTCGTGTTTTAGGCGAGCAACAACAGCCTGCAGGAGAATACTGCCAAATATTGTCACCCTCTTTTACCTTTTCCACTCAAGAGAAACCAGCACACGTTGCCAAAATCTGCTCTGAAAAGGCAATTTTTTTTTACACCAGTGAGACACTCTTGAACTTTAGGTGAATTTTCTCATCTGTCTCTTAAGTTTAGGTGACTAAAACTGCTTAGGTTAAGATTAAGGGGAGATCATGGGTATGTTTAAAAGAAACCAACACTGACTATTGCAGCAGCATAGTGTCACGCTACTTCTGTCATTATTACCACGACAACAAGAGTTTTGCTTGTCTGGAAAACATGAAACTGGATTATTGTAAAAGCTTGAACAAACCATAGTCTTTCATGTTCTGCACTGAAACATGAAAAACCTGTGTTCAGAATCACTCTCTCACTGACTCACTCTGTTCTCTAAACACTCTAATTTGCTGTATAGTGAGCAGTAAGTTGAGATATCTGACACGTGTGAATCACCCCTATGCGTCACCACTGCCAGGTGTAGTGTCACATAATGGTGGTTTACATGGTTCAACAAAGGCAAAGCTTTCCCCTGTGGCATTTTTAGCAAAAAGCTGTGCACATGCTGTGGGTGCTACATTTTTATAGCCTTTTTGACAACACTATATAATGCAGAGGTTTTGCACTTTTCTTTGAACTTTTTTGGACATTTTTTTTTTTGCTTTATTGTGAAAAATGTGATTTAGACCTTTAATATTTACTGAAATAAAGCAATCAGAGAAATAAAAATTGGTCAAACTGCACATCTCATAAACACATGCAACCTGTATTGTGGTGTCAGAAGAAGACATTCCTTCATTTTAAAACAAAAATGTATATATATGCTGCCTTCTGTTTGTATCATTCACATCATAATGACAAGCTCCTGAGTGGGAAAAGTTAGAAATACTGACAGCTCTACAATATATATATCCAATTTGCTGAAGAATTGTCAATGGACTTGTGGGGAAATAGCTACAAACCACCATTACTCACAATTAAATCTAAATAAAATCCAATATTAACACAAATTTAGTTTAAAATCATTTAAACTAATGCAACGTTTTTCCGGTTCTTCCCACTTAATATCCCATCTCCTACCAATAGTCACGATTTGTTCTACGTTAAGGGTGATCTTTACCTCGTGTTAACCACATTTTATTTACATAGATTTAAGAAAAATCCAAATTTAATGAGTATTTTTTGAGAGAAGACAGTGTTAAAGGTTCCCTGTGGAGTGACTTCTACTAGCATTATGGAGCCTGGTGACGCAATACACAGTCCTACCAATGGCATCACACTATCCCACTGATCTGTAAACATGGATATAAACAATGTTAGATTTAAAATACTTTAAAAAAAAGAAAAAACAGGCTTTGCAAACGTTTTATGAGGAAAGAAATGCACTCAACGCGTTTGTTGTACCGCAACGATACACACAGTGGGTTCTGATCATTAACATTGAATGTAAACATATCTTTTTTGACCACAAGTCACCTTTAATCATTGTTTTTGAACTTTTGGGCCAAAAATGCTAAGTCTTTCCTCTAAATGTAGTACATATGAAGTGATTTTGCTTAGTTTTCCACCATATTCATATTAATTTTACTTAATTTTCACATCAGAATCTAAATATTAAGTCAAATTAATATGAATATGGTGGAAAACTAAGCAAATTTGCACTGTTAGTAACAAGGACTCAGCTTAATCTTTATAAGCTCAGTTAGATCGGTAGGACATACTACTATATAGCATCAAACTCATGTAAGTGTTGATGGAAACTCAGTAATAGAGATCATTACCACCATATCACTGCCTGTTACAGAGGTGCATACTTGTACATGCTACAACCTTTTATCAGTTTGGAAACCTGCTCGGTCCCTTCGACGGCACCTCCTGCTGGTCTACCGCAGTCCGGTGTTTTTCCTGTAACACTTTTATCAGATTAAGATCTTTACCTTTGATTTGGAGTCTGTTCAAAACGCCCAACAATACCTCATTCTATACTATTGTGACACGATACGCTTGGCCTGGTTCACAGGTCTGCCTTGGCGCTCAAACCTCTCACCTCCTTATCGTACAGCGACACACTTCATATTTTATGGCTTTGTCTCATTGCACTGAGGCAGTAGATTTACAGGATCATCACATATTTAAGAACTTAAACCCAAAACATCCCATAAACCCATTTCTCATAGACTTGTCGCAGTTGAAGCTCAGTTTAGACTCTGTATATCTCGGTGTGTTTGAATGCTATTTGCTCTAAATCCGTGCTCTTAATGTGGGGCATATTGCACCCTGACATTCCCCTACTATTAAAAAGGGGGTCACCTCCTCTCCACTGCTGAATGTGACCTTTGTTAAAGGAATTATAGGACACTATATACAGTGTGATGATGAGCAGAAACAAAAGTCTGGGATTAAGCGGGAAGGAAAGCAACAAACAAGAGAACTCATTAGAAATACAATAGACCCCTGTGTGTGTCTTTGTGTGTATGTGTATTATAAATTGAATTGTAGCTCTGACACCATTCGCCAAGTCAGTTATAGAAAGAAAACTTTTGTGTAAGTGCACGTTGATAAACTGTTGGAAAAGCACCAAACTGGTCAGTGGAGCTGGGTATTAATTAAAATGTTTTAATTGTAACTGCAGTGCAGTAGCTACCTGAGTTTCCATGCAGATGCCATTACAACATATCACTAGTTATATATACCATTAGTCATGTAAAACATCTGTCCCTTTATGACGTTCAACATTTTGGAGGAGTTAAAGTGGAAGCTAGCGGGCTAACGAGCTTATACAGAGAGGGGCTAGCTATCGTTAGCTGTCTCTCTTTCATGCTGCAGAAACACAGCAACTACATATTTGAGTAAAACATATTATGCCATAGAAATGTGTGATTTCACCTTTTTACCTTTGCAGTAACTACAAACCAAACAAAAATATATTGTGCTTCCTGTAGTTTGGTGCCATAGAAAAGCAGCTTACAGTAGCAGGGTGATATCAAGTGAATTACTGACATACTCTTAAATCAGAGTATGTAAAGTAAAGTAGGTAAATAAAACTACGATCTGATGGGTATTATATGACTGCATTTGGATCTTGACAGTGTTGTGTTGATGCTGGATTTGAGGAAATGGTATTGTTCGTTCAATACTGTTGGCGCTATCATAGGCCTACCTGAGGTTCTGAACCTGTACTTGACCTTCTTTTTCCACCTTTTTTGTATTTAACATAAGAATCCTTCTCAAGACTTCTATTCTATTCTATTACAAAATATTACATGTTGTATCAAATTCAAGACTAAAATGGCAGAATTATGATTCAAATAAGGAACTATCTGAATAAATAACCAAACAAGACTGAATCTGACCGGATATTTGATTCCAGCTTTTAATTTCTGACAGTTTTTGATACTCAATACTACGGACACATTTCAGGCTGCACCAAGGTCACAGAAGGAAATATAAATCATACACAGATGAGTACCAATAGTTGTCAGACGAGCAGTCAGCAGTGTTTTTCATCTGTCAGCTGCAGACATTGAAAAGTGACGTCCAAGTGTGTGTTAAATGAGTTGTGACCCGCGGCTGTTTGCAGCCTGCGGACCGGTGCACGAGCAGTGACTCTGCAGGAGAAAAGGAACAAAACAGAAAAACAAACGCCAGTGAAAGAGTGAACCTCCCTGCTCATCATCATCATGGCCCCATTCTTCCTCTCTCAATTGCAACTGAATCGCCTCGGTCTCATTACAGATTATGGCCTCAGCAGAGTGACTCTCGCCTTTCTCTCGCCTTTCTCCACACAGTCCCTCTCTTGATTAACATTTTCTGCTAGGCTTCACACCAAAGGCACAACCTGTGCGCTTTAAAGGCAGGGTGAAAAAAAAGCCATCAAGCGCTGGAGTGGAATCAGATAAGGCTATCAGGCAGGAGGCTTTACTGCCTCGGCTTTGTCCCGCTCCTCCACCCGCCCTCGCTTCCTCCCTCAATCTCTCACTCCACTGCACCTTTTGTCTGGCTGATTCCCTGACGGAGTGCTCCCCTCAGCCAGGGACCCCCCGACCTCCACCAGCACCACTGCATTGCACAGTGTGTGTGTGTGTGTGTGTGTGTGTGTGTGTGTGTGTGTGTGTGTGTGTGTGTGTGTGTGTGTGTGTGTGTGTGTGTGTGTGTGTGTGTGTGTTGTATACAGCAGCAGTGCAGACAAGAACAAGCAAGGCTGTGGTCAGGACTGATGTTGAGTTTGAACTCTTTTAAACTCTGCTTCATTCACAAAACAGCATATATTCCTATATATCCTAATTGTTTACCATCACAGTTTATATCATAGCAAATTGTTTCAAATGTATCTTAGTTTTATGGTGTAATATATATATTATATTTTCCTCAAACCATAATTTTACCTCTTTTTGGTGATTGTTTTACAGTACATTCGCTGATTAGAGGTCCTGCTAAACTCCCTCTACAATGAACCCCATAATAAAACAGACATGCTAACTTGAGAATAATTCTGAGAGAGCATTACAATCATAATTGGCTTCATTTGCCAAGTATGTGAACACTTACAAGGAATTTGACTCCAGCTTAAGTTCTTGCACACAGTTCCAAGAAGACACAGCTAAAAACTAAGCTGGGTAAACGTAAACATTTAAATCTAATGTACAAGTCAATTGTTTCTGTAATTTGTAAACAACAAAAGAAATCACTGGACAGGAAGTGTGTGTAAAATTGTAAGCTCAAAAGTAAAGCTGTCAGACAAATTTGGAGTAAAAAAAGTAGAAATTTACCTCTAAGATGTATTGGGAGTACAACCAAACCGTTGCATAAAATGGAAATACTCAAGTATAAAAGTACAAGTACCTCAAATTTATGTTTAAGTACAATACTGGTACTGGACACAGTTGCAAAACATAAGAAATTATCTATTAAAATTGCCCTGATGATGTGATCTAAACCGACCTGGAGATAAACTTCTCACACATAGTGTATATCCACACACTCTTACTCCAGTACAACAGCATCTGTCTGTCTGTGCAGCTCATAAAGTTAAGTTTATGGTGACATTGTTGGAAATGTGTGAATTAAATCATATGTTTATGACTGAGGTCCTATTTAAAGGTGGTGTTGTACTAGACTGCATTTTATCCAATGCTGAAATTTCATTAACATCTCTGTGGCAGTGTCAACAAAAGCTGAACATTACAGGCGTCATAAAAGTCGACTTTATGGCAGAACAGTTGTATTGGATTGCATTCAGCTGTACAGGCGTACCTTATAAAGTGGACGCTGAGTGTGTGTATTGAGTAAAATCTCATTTGCAAAGTAAAACAGCAGTAAAATAAGTCAAATGTTGAATGTATAAAAGAATCAGAAGGTAGGTTTTTACATGCAGGAAATGCTTAACTTTAATTAAAAAGAGCTTATATCCTTATTAAAGTATCACCAGCGATTGTCCGACCAATGAGAATCTGGTTGGAGAAGAGCATATCGACCAACCGACCAGAAGGTGTCAGCCCTAGCAAAAAATGGGCCTTAATGTAACTGTGGAGACTCTACATGAATGTAACATGTAGTGTCCATAGGGCGGGATAGTAGTCAGTGTCAGTGGGGGTCCCAGGGTCTCGGTAGTCGGGAAGTAGCTGTTTTTGTGGCATGAGGTTTTGGTCCTGATGGACTGCAACCTAGATAGCGTAGAATCTTTAAATTGAATTAAACGTATTTGAGTAAACGCTCTTCCACCTGCAGAAAAAAGATGGACTCCCTCCCCACACAACCCTGATTGTTTGTGACTGGGCAGTAGCAAGCATAATAAACCACCACAGGTGCTTTTTAAAAACAATATATGTTTATATGTGTGTTTCTGGAGTCACTGAAGTCACCACAGGTCAGCTGCTAACTCTCCTCCAGATGGTCAGTGAACCTCAACCTCAGCCAGCCTTGTTGTAAAAAAGAGAAGGTGGATCCATTCACTCTCTCACATAAGCTGCCATTTCACTTTAGCAGATTGACCAGTGCACTGATGCAGCCACAATGTGAGTGTGTGTTGGTGTCTTTTGAAGAGAGCAGACTTTAAATCCCCGCCTGGTCCCATGCAGGCTGAGCAGCGGCTGCATGTGTGTGACTCCAGATCCTCGTCCTGCAGCCCCTTCTCATCACAGATATTTGCAAACAGATGCGCAATGCCGGCCCTGCAGGTTTTTTTGATCAATCAAGCCTTAACAAGTCAAGTTGACTAGATGCGAATGTAACATTTTGCATGTGAAAGGACGAGGCCACGGAAGGCCTGGTTTTGATTAGGCCTAAGCTGATAAATGGCAGATTCAAACAGCTCCCCTGCTATTGCAGAGAAACCCCAGAGGTCCAGGGGTTTAAGTCCAGACTGATATCAACTCTGTTGCTCCTCTTTCTTCTCCAAACCAATGAATAGATCCATTATTCAGTAGACTCATTCTCATCTCCTAAATTGAAGAGGCAGCAGCTTAAAAGCCCCCATTTTCTACCCTTTTTTTTTCCTAAGTCGCTCTCCCTCCCAAATTTGCCTACTGAAATATTCATGGGTGTGGCTAGCCTCAGTTTGGCCCCCTCAAGTAATCATTGTTTTTATATTGGAGACTTTAAAATGGATCATTACATTTGTGTTAAAGAAATAAGGTACTGCTTTTTTTTTATTGAAAACAAGTCAATTAAACATCTTTTGAGAGGGATAGTTGAGGATTATGAACATAAAAGGGTCATAAAAAAGTCATGAAAAACTTTGGGACATCTTTACAAACAGGGTGCCTTATTTCTGTGGCTTGTATGTAATAATCAGTGCAAAAGTCTCAAATTTAAGCTAAGGTGTTGTAATCACATCTCATACAACAATATATTTTTTAATCTTGATTAATCATTTGGTCTATAAAATATCAGAAAACTCCAGCTAACGCAGCAAAACACAGAGATATTAAAAAAAGTTTAATCACATAAAACAAAGGAAAGCTGCAAATTCTCACATTTGAGAAGCTGGAGCCAGAGAATTGTTGGCATTTTTGCTTAAATCGTTTCTCAAAATAGCCCATTTATTATCTGTTGATCTATTAATAGTTTTAATAGTCATAGTTTTTTTTCTTAATAGAATAGCAGAATATTGGTGGTGTATTTCAAGGTCTTGACCGCTGCATCTCCAGCATCCATTCAGCAGCCAAGTGCCACTCAACGCCCCCCCCACCACCAGTCAAGGCCAACTGGACTCCCTGTGAACCACTCGCCCTGTATTGTCCACCCTCCATGACCCTAGTGCGACCAGAGAGAAATATTGCTCTAATCCACTCTGCACGCACACATGCTCACACAGAGATGCCTAATGTTGTATACATGGTATAAAATGTAAAACATAGAACAAACTTTAAGATAGCATTCTGTTCTCGTGCAGTCAGGAAGTCCAGTTAATACGCATCCTAAGAGCTCTAAATGTTTGTCTTTGTCTCCTTCTCTTCTCTTTGCAGTCGACTTTTTGGCAAAGTATTGCATTTTCAGTCAGGAGAAGCTGGCTGAGTACAAAAGAGCTTTTGAAGCAGTAAGTGAAAAGACATTCAAACCCTTTATGTTTGGGATATTTTCTTTCACTCACTGTAATATGTTGCACTCCCAATTAAGAATAAGGTGATATTTTTTATTTTTTATCCATATTATAAAATAGTAAAACAAAAAAATTATATTTCAGTTTCCCAGAACTCAAGTTGACATATTTACATTATTTTTGTCCAACCAATAGTCCAGACTCAAGGTTAATCAATTTACTATCATAGAAGACCAAGACGACAGAAAATATTTACATTTAAAAAGCTGAAACTTTTGCTTTAAAAATGGTTAAACAATTGTCAAAATTGGTACAGGTTCATTTTCTGTCAATCACCTAATTGACTAATTGTTTTATCAACATCAATGGTTGGACAATTTAAAGGCATAATAGAAGAAAATATGTATTACGACTGACATTTCCTGGTGCTTTCTACTGCATCTCATGGTCATTTTGTCACTCTTTTGTCAAGCTACTGTTTCTAAGGTCAAGAACTTTAACCCTCCAAATGATAAAATATAATTTTTTTAATGGTGTAATTGTGCAGACTGAAAAGTTGAATACTCATGTCTGCTTGTGATGCCATTGACCTCTGATCTTGATGGTGATGGTCTTTCTTTGCAGGAGGACAGTGATGGTGACGGCTACATCTCCTGCCTTCAGGTTCTACTCGCTCTTAAAAACATCATCCCCCCCGAGCTGCTGTCTGATGAAGAGGAGATCTACGTCTACAGGGTCGGCTTTTACTACATCTCTACACATGCAAATACAAATACACCATTCATATACACACACACTTCCACAGTGTTGCCAAATTTGACACATAACAGCCCAATCAGAGACTCCAACCCACCCTCTTCCACGTCTTTTGTATAATGTTACATTAAAAGTTCAATCATTCAATTCATGAATGTCTGTACAAAATTTCCTTGCAATCCATCCGATAGTTGTTGAGATATTTAAAAAAAAAAAATTTTTGTTGTTGTAGATCCTGGAGATGGTGGACTTCAGAGTGACAGATGGGCTCGTAGACCTGAGGCTCTTTGCTGTGATTTCTAGTCTGGCACAGAAAATAGCCACCATGGAGTAAGTGACCATGGGCAGACACACTCTGCACTGTGGAGTCCCTGACCTGCCATAAACAAGAATAAGAGTGTGTACGCAAGTTTGTTCCGGTGATTTAGTCGACGTGTGTGGGGCTCTCATTGATCCTCATCTTCAAGCATTTATGTGACTTCCGTAGTCAAAGTTATGAGTTTAGATGTGATGGCCACATATACAAAAGCACTAAAATGATTCATTAATCAAGTCATTTGTTGAGCAAAAATGCTAAACATTGCTTGGTTTCACCTTCTAAAATGTAAAGATTCTCTGAATGATATCACTTAATAATTATATAATAAAACAAGAAGTTCAACAAGAACAAGAATCACCTCAGGCTTTATTAGTTATCAATAATTTAATCCTGAAACCAAATCTTTCTGTGCAGTAAGAATATTTCTGCAGATATTCAAACAAGAAAAAAGACGAGAGATTTAAGATATTTGATTAAAGAAAATAAAGCTCCTAATGCTCAAATACAGACATTTTATTGATTAAACTATCAATCGATAGTGAGAATAATCATTAGTTGCAGCCTTTATGCACAGTACCTTATCTCCAAATATGCATACAGTTCACTTTGTCTTTTTTATAACAGAGATAAAAACATAGGTTATGTTTTGTACTTCTGGTCACACGAAACAAGACATGTGATCGTGTTCTTTTGGGTCATGGGAACTGAATTTTCTGACATTTTGAATCGAGAAAATAATCTGCAGATTAATCAATAATAATAGCTACCCTACGTTGAACCCTGCGCAGACAGAGAACATCGCTCTGATTTGAACTCGGCCTTAGCGTCCCTGTGTCTCTATATTATGCCCCATATGCCGCAGATTCCCACACACATCGCTTTTTTTTTTCCTGCCCTGGGGTATATAGCTTCCTACAGACAGGAGTGTGTGGAGCCAAGCCTACTCTGGAGGTCTCCGAGGGTCAAGGCCTGCTCCCAAAGGCTTCACCCCGGAGTGAGAGCTCCCTCTCAGCGAGGACAGGGCCAGGGTCATGGGTCCTCTGATTTACGGCCAGCCCATTGTGCTGTGTATTAGAGGAGGCCTGTAGACTGACTGCCCCACTGGCACAGGGAGACCAGGGTGTCTCCTCTGTATAGAGGCAATTATAGTAATGATAATGAATGACCATATTAAACCTCTTTTCACAAAACTCCTTTTTGCAATTTAAATAAGAAGAAGAGAGAAGATCAGTGCTCATAATGCCAGCTCCTAAACAAGGAGAAAACAATAGCATCCTTCTGTCATCTCATCCCAACTGAACTAAATTGATCCTCTTACCTGTTTCAGTTAATCCTGTTGTATCTAATCCTATCTTAGAAATGAGCTGCAACAGTAGTTACACAATCAGCCTTTCTGATCACGTAAGGCTTTGAAATCTGAAGAGGTGCTTCCCACATTTTTACATGTATTTCTTCTTCCAATTCTACCTTGCACTAATTGCACCCTTCCCCCCGTCGCTCTCCCTCTTTTCTTTTCAACTTTAACTGTCCGTCCCTCTCATGTCTCTAATCTCTCCGGCTCTCTTGTTGCCTACCTCTCACCCTCTGTGCCGTGCTGTTTTGGCCCTTGACTCAGCCCATCTGTCCCTGTGTAGCATTGTGCTCCCCAACAAGTCCATCTCACACAGCGCCACATTCCCTCAGGGCAAGTCACATGATCTGCCAAGAAGCACATTGCCATACAGGATTCCCAAACAGCTTCAGTGGAGCCGTCGCGGTCATTGTTAGTGGCGCTCTCACCCCTTGTTGCTTGTGTTGGATTTGTGAGCATGCATGCATGCACTGAGGGTTACTGTAAGTCTCCTCGTTCCTGGAAATGTACTGGTCTCAATGAGTCAGGGAGTGAAGGAGGGCTAATGTTGGCAAAAACATGAGACAGCAGAACCTAGACCAGCTCCCCGCCACATAAAGAGTCCATCCTCCTCCAGAGAGTTCCCTCGTAACCAGTCTGCACAGCGTCACTGCAGCCCGCTCAAAAATATCCCAAAACAACTCTCAATTCTGTCAAGTCAAACTAGGTCAGAATATGTTTGCATCTCTTGACCCCCCGCCTCACTATATGCCCGCTCCCAAATGAGGAGAGCGCCAAAATTTTGGGGCGTTACGTAAGTGAGAAGTCTACTGTGTAGTCCACAGCAGGGTGCCAGAGGAGGGCCGACAAAAGAAAATGGTTTAGGCTGCTATTATCCTCCCCGCCGTCCATCCCCAGTCCCATAGCCCCTCATTTGCGCCAGCCATTATCACGCCAGTGTCCTTACCACACCAGCATTTGGACTATTTTACTGCAAACCAAGTGCAATTAATGATCATTAGCTGCCCTGTCTCGCTCCATCCCCATCAAGCCACTGCCTGCACCATGGTTGGAGTACAAGGGCCAATCACGGCACTGGGACCACTCAGGCGTGCATTGCACTCGTTGGCCCAGCGCTTGGCCATTCTTTGCTCCAACAGGCCATTGAGCGCACGGCGAGGAGGGGCTCATTAACACCGGGCGCTCGTTAGAGAAGGGACGACCGTCGCTGTGCCACACGCTGGACTGGAGAGGTCTGTCCCAACACAATTGGTCGTGTCTCCCTCTAATTATCCGAGCAGACCTAGATTTTGTTGGTCTGTGAGTGGTCACATTGCACCAGAGTGTGCCCTGGTTGCGTATTCCCCTCCCTAAACCTCCACACGAACCCCGCTCACCCTACTCACCCTGCTCCAGCTCTTCCCCCGCCCCAACCCCCCACACACACCCACTGTCCCAAAACCAGAGCAGTTTTATCCGTTACTGTGGCGGGATGTCCACGTGTGTCAACGTATTGTTTGGCAACCAGGCCACTGTGAGCAACCACAATGGGCTCAGAACACTTTACCATCACATCTCTGCAAACACATCAGACAGAGCGCCAAAAAAACACACGCCACCGCAAACTGATTGTCCTAAATTTGTCTGCAGTGGCAAACAAAGTATTTTACAAACACTCCTATTTTTGGATAGATTTTACTTTGGTAAGATGGGTGAAATGGATTTTTACTGTTATTTGACAGACGTAGGCCTTGTTAAAGGTGCGCTGCCGCTTAACTTTACTTGTCATGTTTCGTATTACTATTGCAAAAACAGTTGTGTAATGTCCTCTGTGGCTCTGGATGCCACTGAGGGGTGTAGGCATTCAACAGGTAGGAAGGCTAGGATCCAGCTTGACCCATACTAAGGCCTCTCTCTTGCAAGTCCTATATCTTTTTGAAAATTGAGTATTTCTTTGCTACCGCTTGCACATGTTTTTTTTGCAGAGTTTCACCATCTGACCATCTGATTTTGCTGTTTTGTTGCAGTGAGTTTATGCGATCTCTAATCAGCGACATGGACTTCCGCTCGTTAGAAGTGAGGCTCTTCAAAGCGAAGGTAATTCCCCGGTTTGGCTAGCTCTTCCCAAATTCTCCTAAACTTCTGCTGGCTAATATGTGCGACCACATGTTTACACTCTGAATTTGCTTTCACAAGGTGCACTTGATTACCTCCATGCAACAACAGATTAACTCTCACATTAGTCACATTCATGCCACAAACACTACCTCCGCCTCTCTTTCATGGCTCCGCGGGTATAATTACAATGAAATAAATACTGGTAAACACTTTGAAGAGCAATTCCAAAGCATGCTTTGTAAAGCTAGCTTTTTTTTTTATGAGAGACACTCAGCCCTCATGCATAGAAATGAGGGAAGCAAGCTAGAGGGAGAAAGAGAGGGGTGCTTTTCCCTTTTCATAGATTAGCACAGGCCTAATCTCATTAAAGTGCCCAGCAGTGAACATGCCGTCCACTCCGCCCAGCCCTGTAATCAGCCTGAGACACACGGCTCATCTCAGATGGACCGGGACTAGCCTACCAGCTGGTCGCTCACAAGCAGGCCCGGCCCTCATTCATACAAGGAAGTACTGAGCAACTGAAAGGCAGGAGGAACATGAAAGCCTGTGGCCATGGGTGTGGAAGCTGAGCCCTGGCCAGGTAGGGGAGGCTTTGTAATTATAGAGCTGTTAGGGATAGGGTTGTTAACTGGAGAGGTTGGTGGCGGAATGGGCTAATTGCCAGAAGGATTATTCCCCCCCCGTACCTCAACAATTATTACCTTGACTGCATTAACTGTGCAAACAGGTGCACTCAAACAAGACTAGAAACAGGTTGAGGTAATCCGAGGCTGCCCTTAAGGAGCACACACAATAACACACTCTTACTCACAACATGAGCGTACACCCACACAACTGTGCTCGGAGTCTAAAGACAGTTTTTCTTGTTTTTAATCTTATTTATGTCCAATATTATTATTATGTAGCAACTGTTCCTGTTCCTCCTGGAGGAGCAGCGAGGAGACACCGGAGCTCAGCAGGGCTTCATCAGCGCAGAGCAGCTGCTCCTGGAGCTGAAGGCCGGGGGAATCCATCTGGAGCAGGAGGCAGCCATCAGACTGGAGCTGCAGCACATTCCTCCACTGGACCTGCTGGACTTCCTGGCCTACCTGCCCCTATTCATGCTCATTCACAAGTCTGTCATCTCCAACCCTCTCGATGACTCCATCAACCTCTGACCTCAGTCACTGCGCCGTCCACCCCTGTGCGGCTCAGGTATCCACATTACTGCCGCCACACTTATCAGTACTGTACTCTTGTGTGAGAAGGTGATACGCAAGACACAGGAAAGCTTAGATTAAAGGCAACGAGCTCGGCACTGTAGTAATGTTGTTAAACTCTCATGATCTTTAAGGCTTGGACACACCAGCAATTAATATGGCAATAATTTTACAGTGATTTCAACTCATTCAACTCATTGGGATTATTAGATTGCATTTGCAAGCAGGAAATACCACATCCGTTTGAACTGTAATTACGACCAGCAGAGTGGCAAAAACAGTTCATGTCAGCCTCCAACTTGTAAATACAAGTCGAAGATATTGGGGATTTCACAAGTTGAAATAAAAGGTGTTTTTCTCATTCTGCCAGTATTACGTGAATGCAGCAAGAATTGGCGCGACCTGCCAGTTTGCACCGTTGCCATCTTGGCTCTCGCAACAAGGAAGTTCCAAGTCTGTTCCTAACATAACCTGCTCCTCACAAAATGAACAACAGCTTGTGACATATCTGTTACCTTTGGAAATGGTGCTAAGTTATACGTTGGTGGGTTGTTAGCCGGGCATAGCACTGTCACAATATCAAATTTTCACTACAAGATTATCGTGGCCAAAAGAATTCGAAATGACAACATTATTGTGATATCTATAAATGTTTCTATAGTAGCCCAGAACGGACAAACCAATCACTAACTCTAGCCTTATGCCTTTTTCACACTTGGAGGGCTGAGCTGTATTCAAATAGTTCCAATCTGCAAATTCACTGCTAGATGCCGCTAAATCGTACACACTGGTCCTTTCTAATGAAATTCTGCAACTTAATTTTATTCTCAGCTATGACTTCTGCAGAATTAACTTCTGTGATATGTTGATAATTAATAGGATAATAAAAGATATGTATGGGAACCCCTACAGGACAAAGCTACATTAAATGGGCCTTCTATGGTTTCTGTTAGATACATGACATTTCATAGAGCTGTAAAGTGCTGTCTATGGTCCTGAAATGTTCTGCAGCAGTGGGTGGAAATCAAAAAATCTTACACTGCAGTTAGACAAAGCTTTAAACGCACCACAGAACCATTATTTTGGTTGCAGTAGATAAAAACTCTGTTCCCTGCTTCGGAGGTGGGTTCACGTAGATTTTCTGATGCAACAACTGCTTATTGTTCTGGAGTATAAAACAATATTTAAGCCACTCAGACTGTTGTCCTCTTCTATCCAACTTAATCAATGCTGATGAATGATATTCAATAAGATATTCAACTGATATAGTTTGAGCCATTGTTTTGCCTCGGCTTTGCCAATTAGATACGGCCGTGCTCTCCTGCAGTTCATACACGCTTGACAGACCGCCATACAGGAAAACATAATGAGCTCCGACAGCCAGCAAAACCAGGATTGTTAGATCAGGGACGTCCTGTAAGCAACATATGTCCTGGTGTAAACCCCCCAAAAAAGACGAGAGAAAACTCATTCTTCAACTTAATGTTTAACCTGCTTTTTAAACTCTTTAGATACATATATTCAATTCTGCCATTTATAATAATACGTTTAAAGTGTTCTTATCAGTGTTTGTCTTCAGTGTTCTCCCCTACTTTTGTCTTTTCTTCCGTCAGATGCAATGCCTCCCTTACTTTGCTGTGACCTTTTAGGAATCTAAACAAGCAATTTGTGCGTGTTACCATCTGTCGCTAACAGGTTCAGTAATGATTTTACCTATACTTCCTTAAGGATGACTTGCTTGATGATTTTATTACTGTTTTCAAATGACTGTATAAGCTCTGAGAAGGTTTAAAGGTCCAGTGTGTAACATTTAGGAGGATCAATTCACAGAAAGGGAATATAATATTCATCATTATTGTATAATCACATGAAAATAAGAATATTTGCGTTTGTGTTACCTTATATTGAGTTGCAATCTACCACTACACCATGAGATGCCACTAAATCCTACACACTGGTACTTTAAGTCTCCAAAGTTTTGAACATCATACAAATAGTGTTGTTTGGGGTTTTGTAGTTTTACTAACCTCAACTCAAGATATGAAAAAAACTCCAATAAAATCTCTCCCAGGTTTCCCCAAAACCAGCCGCCTCAGTTTAGTTGTAATTTACTGTTCAGATTGTGTCGGCTACGTCAGAATCTTCTCCACAGCTGGATCAGAAATGTTTCTACATGTTGCTGTAAAAGCATATTAATGCAAACACAAATACTCTGGAGAACAGAAAAAATACAGAACAGGATATTTTTTGTCAAAAACTCAAGCTTTTACATGTCGAATTGCATCACATGTGTGTACAAGAGTGAAGGTGTGTTGCTTATGTTATGTTTGTTATGTATGTCTGGAACTGTATGAGTATATGTATATTGTCTTTTATTATACATGATATGTTAAATCCGGCACCATTCTTCATATTTTATTGTTCATATGTTTGTCCAAATAAAAATGTACAGGGTGAGTGTTAAAAGTCAAATGAGCCCTTTTCTTATACAGATTTGAGGTATATTCTGACTTTGAGTTAAAAATTTTAATTTTTTGTGAAAATATGGGCCCAAATCTACTACTGTGATCCTGTTGTAAACAAAAGATTTAGTTGTTGTCTGGTATGTGTGAATTAAAAAGCCCTGTCAGTCAATTTGGGAAAGATAGCAAGCTCTAGTTGTGTTCCTCTGGAGGTGTGGTGACCTTTTTATTGATTTGGATTTTGAATTGTACCTTTTAATAAATGACTTTTAACAGTTTAAACAATCACAGACTTTAATTAATAAGTCTGTTGGAAACCTTAAAAAATAATAAACTGCTCACAAATCAGGCTAAACTTGTATGTGAATATTGCGTCTCAGACTCTAAAACATTTGACTAGACTGACTTTACTTAAACCTGCTAGTTGTGTCTGATTACAGACTTGTGAGTAACAGTGAAGCTGCAGCCCTGTTCATTTGTCAAGGGACCCTCTTCCCCCCTCTCAGGGCCCCCTGGTGGCCCATGAACCCTCCTTTGAGAGCAAAAGAGGTGGCGCACGCGCATCTTACACAATGACCCTGAACGCACCACGTTGTTTTACACTTTATTTTTTGTTGTGAATAAAATATTTTGTGCTTTTGTTAAATCTGAGAGACTTAAATGTGTGAATGTATACATTTGATAAGATTTCTCAGAATTATTATTATCCTATAGTTCCTTTAAGCCTCACACACACACACACACACACACACACACACACACTGGGCTTTTTTTTTTTTCTCCTTCCCAGGTGGTGATTGTTGTGTGTTCAGCGGCATGCTGCTGTCAGGAGGCACACGCCATCAGCCAATTCAGCTCTGTGTCTCCACTCGACCACCCTACAAACCCCATTCACTCATTAAACCAGACACGCGTCCGGCTGCAGCCTCCGCTCTACCTGTCAAACTTCGTTTTGCAGAAACCCAAACTCTACCTCCGAAAAACTACTGGTGGTCGCCAAACTGCAGTCCTCCCACTGACACTCCCTCCGAGACAAACGCTCTCATTATTTCTTTTCACTTGGTTTGAGAAGTTCGGATGAAAAAAATCCGAAGGCAACAGCTTAGTTTCAGTTTCTGCGCGTCTGTGTGCACGAACATTGGTACACATGGTGAATCCACTTGAACATGGTTTGCATTTCTTTAATGCCAGAAACGGTAAACACGCAGTTTAAAGCTGCTTCATGAGCAACAGATAGAATGTTTGTTTGTTTATATTTATGATATTTATGATTTGTTTACTTTAAGATCCATTTCTTCAGAGAAACAAACTTCATCAGTGTTTGTATGTTACAGCTGCTGGTTTAGTCGGACAATAGCATTTCATAACTTCAAAGCTTTGTAATGGAGAAGGATTACATTTTACGAACTTGTGGTGCCAGATTTGCGCTTGCGCAAAATGAATCTGTTCTGCTGTCCACTATTACAACAGAGGTTGGACATTAATGGCTTGACTGAGGGGGCCTCTACCCAAATGCTTTTAGGAGCCACTTTGTCCTGAATTAAAGAACGAGAGAGAGAGGTTATACACCGTGCGTAAAGTGTGCGTAAAAGACGGGTTGCTTTTTCCGTTTCGTCCCCCCTGTGTGTGTGTGTGTGTGTGCATCTTATCATATTCTATCTCCATCATGCCCTCTCGCTTCCCCCTCCAGTATGCTGCAAGCCACTTGTTCAAAGCTGTCACCAAAGGTTCCCTCCCTCCTCTGCACCCACCCCCAAAATAAGACATGGAAAATAATTCAGTAGCAAATCATTTTATTCTTGGACTAGAGTGTAGAAAATATGGTTATAAGACTTCTTTTTTTTTTCCAACATCTGTTTATGTGAAGACAATATAGAGCTGCAGTGTAAAGAGACAATGCATAGCCATTGCGCTCTGTTTGGAAAATAGCTGCATAAGTTTTGATCATTGTGAACTTCATGACATAATGCAATAAGATGGTTTTGCTATTAAATAAGACACATTGGTGCTAGAATAAAACGTCGGAGTGTCAAACTCCTTCTGGAAACCTCATGAACAGAAGAGCCAGAGAGTAATAGACTACACGTCTACATAGGCAGGAGGTATAGAAGCAACTTCGCAATATATAGACAAAATATATACAAAAGGATGTGTACAAAACATCTATAAATCTCTTACATACAAAAATATCTTAATATATTTCAAAAAAGCGTTTTCATATAGAATTTCATAGAATAAATCCGCGACATGGAAGCATTTTCTGAATTAAAACGTCTGAGAGGTTTACCAAAGGGTTAGTGTTCTGTGATTGGATTTAGCATAGTTGAAGAGCGACGTATTAAATAATGTTTTCAATGTGCTGCTGAAGAGCATGAATTCACTTTAGGGTTTTGTTTTTTGTTTATCATGGGCAAATGCACAGAAGCTTGGATTCCCACGCTGTCAGGAGACCCGTCTTCCTTTAATCCTTTGGCGCTGATCTCTGGCCTGGTTCTCCACAAGTTTTTAGGACGTTAAGGCCGTTTCTGTCTGTCTGTCTGTCTGTCTGTCGGTCTGGGAGGACCGGGGCGTTAAGGACGCAGGACCAAAACGCGTATGCGGTGCGTCTTGTTCTTGAGGACAGCCAGCCTCCTCCGGGACCATCCCAAGCGCGCAACAACAGTAAATTGAGTTGATCCATATTTCTGTGATAAAAAGGAAGAAGAGAAGAGGTTAAGATACCGTTCATACTGTTGATCATCATTGTTTATCTCTAACAGTGTCTGATATTCATTGTGGTTTCATTAAGTCTCATCTTACCTCATATAGATGCTCAGAACCAGTTGGTGAAGTCTAGCAGCTCCTGCTCTTCTGGACTGAGGGGGTCGTAGGAGCCCTCATCGGACGAGTAGGAGGACACCGGTGACCCTGTCATGGAGTTCATGTCAGCGGAGTATCCCTGCGACATGGTGGGCGACAGGACGCCGGACTGAAACGCCGCGCTCACCGCGTCGTGCTCGTCCAGTAGCTGCTGCAGGGCGCGGATGTACTCCACGGCTGAGCGCAGCGTCTCCACTTTGCTCATCTTCTTGTTGGCGGCGCCGTTGGGGACGTGCTCCCGCAGAGTGGCGAAGCCGTTGTTGACCAGTTTCACCCGGTTGCGCTCCCTCTCGTTCCTCCGGGCCACCGCGTGCGGCTGCTGCGGCGGAAGACTGTAGCCGAAACCCGCGAAATTCAGCCTCCGTTTGCACCGCAGCAGCTCCGGGGAGGAGGAGCGCTGCCTCTTCGGCTGCTTGGACACCGACTTCCCGCTGCTCTGGCTGCTGCCGCTGGGGCTCAGCTGGATGCTCTGCGCCGCCGCGGCGGAAAAGAAACAAGCGGGCGGCATCAGCTGCTGCTGGCTGATGTTAATTTCCATCTTGGCTGTGAGGTCCATTCCCAGTAAAAAAAAAAAACACAACTTAGAATCACCAAGTCTTGAGGCGGTGCGTCCCGCTCGTGCCGTTCACGTGGTGTTACCGTTTGACGCGCACTTGTTTCAGGGGGCAGTCCGCTTGGCTGCTGCCTCGCGCGCTCCTCAAAGCTGCTCTGAGTCCTCGAGGAAAGACGCCACTGCTTTTCAATAAGTCTGGATGGAGGAGTGGCCACGCCCTCCTGTCGCGTGGATTCACCTTGGGCTCCTGCCCCGGTGCCGGTGCGTTGCGCGCGCCGGACGCGTGCCACTTGAAGCACTAAACAAACAGTGGTGAGTTTTTTTTCTCTCTCTCTCTCTCTCTCCCTCTCTCTCTCTCTCTCTCTCTCTCTCTATCATCACGGGTGTCAGTTAGGTGTGCGGCAGCGCAGAGAGGAAAGTTTTCCCGTTCAGGACAAGATGTTCAGTCTCAGTTACAAACTGCAGCACCAAAGCAAACACACAGTGGGGGGGGGGTTAGTTTTATTAATGATCGCTTTACAACTTTTATTGGAGCATATTGTCTAGTTTCTGTCATTATTTTGGAGATTAAATATGAAGAGAAGCGCTCACATTGTGCCATTTATGGACCTTTTTTAACAAATACATTTTAACTTGCACGAAGTATCAGCTCCAATAAGTCCTTATACACTCAGTCCTGAAGATATGAACTTTTTCTCAAGTTAAGCTGTGTGTACGGACTTGTACTGAGAGGTAAAGTTGGTTCAGAAGGTTCGTTTCAACAGGTTTGATCAGAAACATCTCACTCAGTATTTTTCAAATCGAGTCTGCTGGAAAAAAGAAGAAGTGTTTCAGAGTTTGTGTTTTCAAAAACAAATGATGGATCGTTTTGTTTAATTAAAACCCTCCCAGATCTCCAGAGTAAAGTAAAGACATGCGCAATGGAGCAGGAATAAACTATAATCATATTTCAGGATCAGAATAATCCTCCTTTCTCTTGTGATTTCTTTCTCCGCCGCTCTGGACCAGGCCGTGGTGCTGAAAGACAGCTCACCTCGCAGCGAACCGTCCAGATTTACGACAACGCTCCTCATGCTGGAGTAAATCAGCCCCTCGCTGGCGTTTCAACTCAAACACAGTCTAGTTTTATTGTTAACGTTACAGACGCGTCTCAGTGCCGCTCATTTGAGGCACCATTGTGCATCAGAGGCCGAATTTTCCACTTTGATTAGAGCAGATCATCAGCCTCGCACAGGCGGAACGGAGGGGCGCAAATCTGCGGAGGGGCCCTAAGAAGCTGTTTGGAGGAGGCTTTGTGTATGATTTGATACACCCGATATGGTTACAGTAGCGTGGGCGCGGTGAGTTCTGTCGATTATTGTCGCTTTGAAAAGTGCAGAATAATAAAACACGTCTTTCAGCGCGGAACAAAACCAAGACCAAACGGTAGCACCCTCTCTATTTCTGTGTGTGTGTGTGTGTGTGTGTGTGTGTGTGTGTGTAGTGCGTCCATGTGCAGAGGGAACCAGGATTGTTTTTCAGTGTGTGCGTAATTTTTCAGTTTTTACGCATAAAGTTGTCTATCTGGGTTTCCATGCTTTCAAATACAATCAATTTCTGTGTGTGTGTGTGTGTGTGCAGATAACCTCTGTCCCCCTCCCCTGTTTCTTTATTTCTGCGCGCGTGCGTCTGTGCACGCGCGTCCTGAAGAGGGGATTGTAATAAATTGTGCAATTTTTCTGCGTTGGCAGTGGCATTCAAAATCAAGCTTGCATTGAGGAGCCCCCCCACCCATCCCCAGCCCAGCCCAGCTCAGCCCTCCCCTCCTCTCCCCACCCACTACCAATACTTTCTTTTCTTTCCCTCCCCCCTCTTATTCTCTCTCCCTTTTTTTTTTTTGTGGCCCAGCAAGAGAGTTTAGAAAAGAAGCGTGGGTTCTATTCAGCCTCCCCCCGCACCCCTTCGCCATCGCCAGGCTTTCTGAAACCTATCCATGCCCTGTCAGTGTGCTTCCAGAGTCCAATTAGCGCTTTGTGAGGACTTTCTCTGCTGCTGCTGCTGCTGGTCTTCCAGAGGCTGGGAGGGCGCTCATTTTTCTTGAGGGGCTTTCCAGTCATAGCTGAGTGTAATAATTAATATGACATCTGGGCGCCCGAGTTCCCCTTTAACCACTTTCTGTATTTATCTCTTGTCTTTTCTTCAGCTGTGCGGAGACAATAAAACAAAACACTCATAAGCACCCATATCATGCATTCAGTCTTTGTGTGTGATATAAGGGATAATCTCATTTGTTTGTCATTAAAAACTGTTTTTCTGACCATGTTTTCTTTCGGCAGCTGCACCAGCAATATATGTATGTTTTAAAGACTCATGCAGCATTTGTTTAAAGTATGCAGAAAGTTAAAGTCACACAGCAGCAAAGGTTATATTCCTAAACTTTTACTGGGTTTAAGGAATCTTAATAAAATATTATATGTAAAATATTTTCTAATAATGATGTACAACACTTTGTGTGAACATTTCAGCACACATGGACCTTCAGAGACTAAGAGGAGAGGGAAATGCATTATGCCTCTATACACACAGTACAGGAACAAGAGTTAGACTAAAAGTTACAATGAACTTTATGTGACCAACTTTTTTATTAGTTTTTCACACCACACAGTTTTATTGTTAACATTTATTCACACAGAAGTGTACAAGCATACTGTTTTATTGCCTACAAACAGTGGGACATATAAATGCAAGATAAGAAGGAAATAAAAGAATGTGACAATAAATCAAAACTATAAATCCACCTTGTTGCAGTGAGCTCATGGTATTATAAAACGACTGTTTCTGTAACGGACTTCTGCCTCCTGTGTGATGTTTGTGTAAACACCTCCTCCTGCTTGTCTGTGGAGTTTTCTGCCCGACGTGAAAAGTTGTAATTGAACACCGCCCTCTAGAGGACAACAGTGGAAACCGACACTGGGAGTTAAAGAGAACTTTTTTATATAATGGTAAAGAGGTTAAAGGGTGAATGAAACATAAAAGGAGAAAAACAAATAAATTAAATATATTAGGAGTCTTTAATGCTACTGTTGCTCGGTTGTTGTGAGGCTGATCTGTTTTTCTTTTGCTCCTGAAACACAATTCTGCTTTTATTGTTGTCCATATTCTGCTTTTACCTTAATTAACATGAATTAAATTATGGTTATTGTTTATTTAACCGTGTTTCTTGATTTTACACTGATTTCATGCTGACAGTGTTTACACCTGGCCAGGGACGACTTATGGAAACAAGCTTTTTGACTAATTCTGGCATATTTACAGCAACGTTTTTTAATAATCTCCAAGAGAAATACAAATAAAATGTGGGGTTGGAGTTTGGAATGGGTTTTAATGTACTGCTGCATTTCTTAAATAAAGTTTTTACTGTTATAAAAATAATTTCTGTGGATGTGAAGTTTTGCTAAGATAATAAAAAAAGAGAGATATATATGAGATAACAATGACAGCTATGTTTCCACAGGAGGAGCAGTTTATATCAATGTCATTTTTTGTTGTTGTTGTTAATAATGTTTTGTTGTGTAGTGGATTTCATATGATGATGAGCTGAATAAAAACACATTTTCCCTTCTATGGTGTCATTTAAAAACAAAAACAAGAGGTGTGAGTCAAAATAAAAACTATTTATGTTTTTAATAATTAATAATTAATAACCATTAAGGACAAGACGAAGGTTTCAGTCCAACTACATTAACTCCCATTTGTTTAATAGCCTTTAAAATAACAATATACACGCTCATAGGAAAACATATAATAACACACGTGACCTCCAACATAACACTAGAATAACGTTAAGCGAAGCACAGTCTATTCTGAGCTTCCGTACCTTCCAGGTCACGTGCTTTTGTTTACAAGGAAGAAGCGAGCGTGTGAACCGTGTCAGCGACATTAGCCACAAAACACACGCGTATATATGTAACCTACGGGCCTTTAAGGTCATTAAACAAACAACAAACGAGCTCAGCCGACTGTATCTGTGCTGCATGTGTCCGGTTGTGGCTTACAGCTGCAGTCAGTGGCTATGCGGTCTTTAAACTACGTTCAACGTGTC
The DNA here is from genome assembly GCF_905237075.1 of Dicentrarchus labrax. Taxonomy (NCBI): domain Eukaryota; kingdom Metazoa; phylum Chordata; class Actinopteri; family Moronidae; genus Dicentrarchus; species Dicentrarchus labrax. Next base: position 17,830,869 of record NW_026136724.1, on the reverse strand, counting down.
AGCTTGGACTTCACAGGGACGCTGTTTCCTCACGCTATCTGTCTGGGAGATGCAGACAACGACTCGGTAATTAAAGGAACTTCTGTTTACGTTTACCTGTTCACCGCTAATGCTTCATAGTCAACCGGGATAAATAAAGATGCAGATTGAGTAACGTTACCAGTTTTGGGCGGTAACTAATTACTAGTATTAATAATATTACTATTTATCTTGTGCAGTTTATATATATTAAGAGTATTTTTATTGCTACTGTTGCTCCTATTCTTATGTGCTGTTAAAACTCAAATATCAATATCTGTTTAAGGCTTTTTTAAAAAAAAAATCTGTTTAATATTTTATGCTGTAAATTTTTTGCAGATAATTTGATTTAGACTTTTAAAGCTTAGTCATTTTTTAAAAATTATTTTTTTAAGACTGAGAACTGTCACCTTGGTCTATACTAAGTTGATCTGCATTTTTCTGAATTTTCTGACCAAACAATTAATCAATGAATCAAGCTTTATTGATAATGAAACTCAGGAACAGTTGCCACCTTAAATTTTATATCTATGTGCTGATGTTATTGACAACAGGGCTTGATTTAAACCCACACATCTCTTGGTGGCATGCTGAATATACCTGATTTAATGTCAAAATGTCGTAGCTGTACTCAGTGTGTTGTTTTGAGAGTTTAGTATGCATGCAGCTTTTTATTGATAGTTTTTGTTATTTTAGAAACCAGAAAATTAATTTATTTTTAAAGAAAAAGAAGAAATATCAGAATCGGAAATACTTTATTGATCCCGGGGGGAAATTTGTTCATCAGCACATGAACCGCAATTCAAATTACTTTTCAGATTATCTTTCACAGTGGTTAAATAAACATTTGTTCCACATCACAGCAAAGTAAACGTGCTGTGTGTCTCTGTTCGCTGTAGCTGAACGAGCTGGTCGTGGGGGACACGAGTGGAAAACTGCTCGTGTACAAGAATGACGACTCCAAACCCTGGATCACAAGAACCTGTGTGGGCATGGTCAGTACAGAAACCAGACTGCTGTGGGAGAGGTACATGAATTCAAAGAGTGAATTGGTTTTTCTCTTACTCTTATAATGTGTCTTTCTTTGCCAGCTGACCTGTGTTGCAATTGGAGACGTCTGCAACAAAGGAAAAGTAAGTTATGAAATGATGAAACATCCGTGGCAGCAAATGATGGATACTTTGGTGGTGATGTTGCCAGCATTGTGTGTTTTCCTCCTGTTTGACAGAACTTCGTGGTAGCTGTTGGTGCAGAGGGCTGGTTTCACCTCTTTGACCTGACAGCTGCCACTGCAAGTAAAGCAGACTCATCCAGTCAGCATGAATTCATGTCCTTTGAGGACCAGAAGCCTCTCTTCACCCAACATATTCCTGCCAACACCAAAGTCATCCTTATTAGTGATATCGGTAAATCCTGGCTCGACTTCCTGACGTGCATCCTGTGTATTTTGCTTGAGTATTTGACTACAGTGCATTCCTGTACTGCAGATGGCGATGGCCGCTGTGAGCTGGTGGTGGGCTACACAGACCGAGTGGTGCGAGCTTTCCGCTGGGAGGAGCCGTCTGACAGCTCAGATTTGGGATCTGGACAGCTGGTCCTGCTGAAGAAATGGCTTCTGGAGGGACAGGTACACCTCACTTCAGAAGAAATGTTTTCTTTTTGTCTATTTTACAAATAACATAGTGGCTTACATTAGTTATTTTCTCAGCATATGCTAACTGAAAATGTGAGGTTCATGATTTAAACGAGCTAAATAGTTTGGTTTTATACTGGCACACATAGTACATATGGTACAGTCAGGGCTCTTAATGATGGTATGATCACACAGTTGTTTCCCTTGAACTACAACCGAAACAGTTAGTTGGTTTATCAATAAGTCAATCAAAAATGAATTGTAAAAAGTAAATTATCAAGCAATAAAACCAAACATTTGCTTTTCTGATTTGAGGATCTGCTGCTTTTCTAAACTTTATATGATTGTAAATTCAATATCTTTTGTTTTTTTGACTGTTTGTCATATAAAATAATAAGTTTGAGGACGTCACCCTGGACTATTCTGACCTTTTGTGACTAAACTATTAATCAATTAACCTAGAAAATACTCCACTGATAATGAAATTAATTGAATTATTTTATATGTATTTTACATACGTTTACCATATTGTGTTATATCAATATAGAAAAATATCATAATTAATATAGTAAAAATTATATCAACTATGTTGTCCAGCCCTACTGGATAGTTTTGACAGACGTCTAGTGTCTGTTCACGTACAACACGGATAAATAAAGTTGTCCTCCACCTTGAAATGAAAGTTTATTACCTAATGACACAAAGTGGAACCCTGATGTTTAATGACAATGTCTGTGGTGCAGGTGGATAGTTTGTCAGTGAACCCGGGTCCAGAGGGTTTACCAGAGCTGATGGTGTCTCAACCGGGCTGTGGATACGCTATCCTGCTGTGTTCCTGGACACAACAGGACTCCTCTGGCTCTGGAGAAGAGGCCCCTGCCACACCTGGGAGGTAAATCCCCGCTACAAAACAGTACAAAGTTACAGACGTGTACATGTGAGAAACTGTGATTGTTTACCTGAAATGTGCTTCGCTCACAGTGAGGGACCTTCCAGAGATGTAGTTCTCCATCTGACCACCGGGCGGATACACAACAAGAATGTTTCCACTCATCTTATTGGCAGCATAAGTAAAGGTAGAGTAAACCATGTGCCAATTAGTCCTCTGTGTTGTTCTTAACTACACTCAAAATGTCATATAAGTAACATAAATAATAAATCATCATAAATTATAACTTGTCTTTCAGGTTCAAAAGAGGAATCTTCTAAATGTGGACTGTTTGCTCTCTGTACTTTAGATGGTAAGTCAGATTAGTATATTTTGTTATGGGTGCTTTGACACCTAACCTGGTTGGTTTGGTTAAAATGAATTCTGGTGTGTTTGTGCATTTAAGGCTTTTTTAATGAATTGGCCATTCAAACCTGTTTCCAAGAACACCATAACGGACCAGTCACTGGGTTTTATGATAGTAAATTAAATTTTATTCATGAATTCAAAAGCTAAACTAATACTTAATCCACCTGGTGATGGATCAGTAGCAGCAGAACTTAAAACTAAAGAACTTAAAAAAAACCTGCTGACTAAGACTGGTTTAAATTTCAACCAAACTTATATTATTTATCTTAAATTGCATGTACAGTTTAGTTTATTAGGCAAGCTGCTTAAAATATTTTTTAAATTGCACACCATTGTACTGCACATTGCAAATAGTGTCTATATATAATTTAAATTTTCATTTATAGTTTTATATATTCTATTATATTTTGTAATATTCTAATTTGTGATAAGATTCTATGTACACTGTACTCTATTTTTATTGCACTTTATTCCCCAATACTGCTGTGTGTAACTTAAATTTCTCCTACGGGGGATTAATAAAGGTATATCTTATCTTATCTTACAATATTGATTTCACGATCAGTATATGGGAAGTATCGCCTATTTTGATACAGCATCATTATGTAACCATGGTAACGTGAGTGTGGGCATTTACCGTAATCAGTTGAGCAGCAAGGATTAGTAATTTAAGTAAAAAAGAAGCAATTTGAACACGTCACTTTGGGCTCTTGGAAATTCTGATGGTCATTTTTCGCAATTAATTGTGATAAATAATTTGCCGATTAATCGATAAAGAAAATAATACTTAGCTGATCCTCAGTGATCAATCAGAAAGGGAAAATGGGTTAAACCAGATGTGTGTTGAGCTTCTGTCCTCCTCAGTTCCAAAAGGCCTCCTTTTTTTTTTTGTTCTGTTTTCAGTATTTATGATGTCAGGTCCAGTTGCACCGATAATGCTCAGTAATGCTTATTTTTCAGTGAGCTTTTTGTGACACTAGAGAAGATAAATAAACACATAATTCGTAGTAAAGTGCTGCATAATTTCCTATCAGTCTTTTTATTTCTTCCCACATGGGTCCGTATAGTGCTGATGATGCAGGGTTACTCCTCATGTTTATTCCTCTTGTAAAAAGCTGGACCAGAACATAACTCCATCTAATCAGACGTCACACAGTATTTGCATAGCATGGCAAAAAGTGCCATATGTTTTGCGATCCACTTACTGTATTTGCAGTATTAGTAACACCATAAGGGCCAGAGGTGGAGTGGAAAACCCTTCGACACACAGTGGTGGCTGTTAGCCAGCGCAGATCCTCCTGGCAGCAGCAGATAACTGGCAAACAGCTCTCAGAGCAGCTGGAGAGTCCATCAATATTTAAAGACGAGAGGATCTAGTGGGATTATCATCGCTGAAGGTTTCCGGCTGCCAACATTTTACACACACAATCTCCCTCCTGTGGACACCCCAATGCGCCAACATAGAGAAAATAAATTACAGTACCATTAGAGGTTAGAGGAGAGAGACTATTACTGGCTGTATTTCAGTCTCTGTCGACAACAACATTGTTTGTCGAGGATACCGCAGTGTGGAAGTGTCAGAAGTTCTCAGAGCAGCATTTATTTTCTGGCCTTGTTGGCAACAAGAAGGTCTGAACTCGAAGGGGAATACATTCAGCTTCCTTATAATAGAGCTTTTCATTGTTGCTGTTTTCCTTTTGATAGAAACTCACACATGGACACAAATATTGGTGAAAGGAGCCGTTAAAAGCAAACTTCTCTCACTTTGCCAGAAAATGGAGTATTACTTGTGTTTTGTCAATTAGTTCTTTATTCCTCAGTAGCATATAAAAACACGTAGAACTGAACTTTAATGTTATACTTTAATCTCTCTTTACTAATATTAAAGGCACCCTGAAGTTGATGGACAGCTCGGAGCAGCTGCTGTGGTCCGTCCAGGTTGACCATCAGCTCTTTGCCCTGCAGAAGCTCGACGTTACTGTGAGTTTGTGTGTGTTTATGTGGGAATAAATGAATAATTATTTTAATTTTGATCACACATTTTCACATTTTAAACAGTCCGCTGATTAGTTTTCCATTTAATATTCAACATAACTCGTATAAAATGTTAGAAAATAGCAAACACATTTAAAAAGACCTCAAGATAATTTCTTCAAATTGTTTATTTGATGATAAATTAAATTAATGGTGATTTTAGCAGTGTGTTAATGTTTTCACCAAAGTGGAGAGTTTCCATTTTGAGAATCATGGCGAGGATGTGTGTTGGTTTCCAGGGAGACGGCAGAGAGGAGGTGGTAGCGTGCGCCTGGGATGGTCAAACCTACATCATTGACCACAATAGGACAGTAGTGCGGTTCCAGTTCGATGAGAACGTCAACGCCTTCTGTGCAGGTGAGAGACCTCATACTTGACTTCAAATGTTTTTGATTCTATTGTCAATGACAACACAGGTTCACATGCATGTTCTCTATAAGTTTAGGTTCAGGTTTGACTGTGTAATTATGCTCCCAACACTGTTTTGCTCTAAGAACCCACTGTACACTACCTTTTCAGCACCAAACAGCAGACAGACATAGACAGAGACTAGCTGGTAAACATAGTGGAGCATTTGGCAGCTAATGAGCCAGAGATTTCCCCCAGGAGTTGGTAGACACGAAAAAAGAGAGTGAATATTGGACCTTGCATTCATCAGGTGAAAAACATGATTCTAAAAATAATGATAAAGTTGCTCTATAACTTCTGGATGTTCACCATATCAAGGTGATATGTCAGGGTTGTCCACTGCTCCCAGGTGGCCAAAAACATCAGTTATTGCAGGTTTAACTTTGTTTGCTTTCTACAACATTTCATAAAGGTTACCCACGAAATTAAGAAAAATACAGCTAGACCTTTAGGAGATCTCAGCGCCTACCAATCTGTTCTCAATGCAAAGTAGTTTCTTGAATGGCAGCTAACAAACTTACACTCTTTACGTCAAGGACACGCCTAACCTGAAACAACGCTCTCCCTCCATTCTCCTCCATAGTGAAACAAACTGGGAGTATAGCAAATCACTTTGACACGGAGAGAGCTTTTTAAAGCATTGAAAATGGATGTCGCAAGCAACGTTATATGGAACCACTGTTACAAGCGCTCAACTAAAAACCTTGGATTGGATTGCGGTGCAGGTTTTTTTTTTTTTAAAACTCTCTAGTGGTTTCCGCCCAGTCCTCAGTCTCTACTGAGCGAAGTGAGTCTGCAACACTCGCATAGATTCCCTGTACTGCTGCTTTTGCAATGTGCACTGATAATCTATTTTAGTTAAAATGTATATGGGGTTGTCTCACACAGAGTGAGGAAAAATGCAGCACAGACTGCCAAGTTCAGGGCAAAATTAGCCTAGAGTAGCAATTAAAGCTTTTCTGCTGAATCATATTATTATATTATTCATTGTGGCTCTGTACCTGCGGCCCAGGGGTTGGAAACCTCTGCCTTGGCTGGTGAGTATAAACATGGCTAGAATGTCAAACATCTCATGACGCCAGTAGATGGCAACGTTGAGCTTCGGGTTCACTCTAGTCTTTGCTCTCCCTCTTGAGCCTGTCTTTTCAATTCTTTCTACAGCGTTTAAAGAAGCCACAGTGTATTTGAGGGAGTTAATATGACATGTACAGTAGTAAGTGGATTAGAGAAAGAGACAAGAGACTTTGTTTGATCAGCCTGATTCCACCGGGGATTGTTTCTTTGCACCTACTGAGAGTGTGTGAGTGGAAACAGTCAACCCCTCCCATCCCCTCTGCCCTCTGCTTGCTCTGTGTGATCATTAATAAGGCAGATTAGATTGGTTTCTCTGTTTGTGTGGATGCTGGCTCTGCTACAGAGACTCACATTAGTAGCCAGACAGCAGAGGATTGCTAATGTGTTCATTAGGATTCACATAACACACTATATTACAGTATATTGAGTAAAAACAGTCTATAATATATGTAAATGAGTGTTGTTTATATTTTGTGTGTGGTTGCAGGTCAATATACATGCAAGGAGGGTAAGAACAGTCCCTGTCTCGTTTACGTGAGCTTCAGTCACAAAATCTACGTCTACTGGAAGGTGGAGCTCGAGCGCATGGAGTCCACTAACATGTTACGGGTCCTGGAGGAGAAACCCGAGTTTAAGAGCCGCCTGAAGCTGCTGGGAGTCAGTAAGTACATCAACAACAACAAAGTAATTAAGAAGCTGATTCAGTTCAGATTAAAGTGTACCTCATCAAATTCCAACCGACATCTCCTCTGTTTGTTGTTGTAATTGGACGAGACACCAACTGCGACTATTTGTAGTCAACTTGTCTGCCATTCAGTTGTAACACTCAGGCTCTGACCTGATTACTAATAAGGAAGGAAGAGAAAAAGGATCCCCACATGACAGACTTTACTGCTAATAAGATCCTGCTTGTAGGGAAGTGTAATAGGCCTCGTGCAACAACAACTCTCAACACAAACAGACAGTTTCTTAAGGGAACTTATTCCAAACACTGGCTCTAGATAGGGCATTTTGCAGTTTTATGGCCACCGTAGTTACATGCTATCCTACACACTGGTCCTTTTGAGTGTCCATATCATCATGGTTTGGTGATTAACTGAGAGGTTGGGCAGTTTTTATGATTTTATGAACGTATTTTGGTTTGGTAACTTATTTTTAGCCATTGCATGCCGTGGCAATGTCAGTCTGTCCACCACTTTGGTCAACACTGCAATATCTCCCCTACACAGTGGCAATCCATCAACAGTTGATGGATTGCCACTGTGAGAAAGTTGGTACTCACATTCCTTTTCCACTCAGGATGAACTGGTGACCCCCTTTCTTGTCCTGTAGCGCCATCATCAGGTCATAATTTGTCCAATATTTTGAGCAAGTACCTAAAAACCTAATCACATTCTCATCAGCCTCTGTTGTACTTTGTGTTTAGTGCTAATTAACAGATGTTAGCAGGCTAACGCGCTAAACTGACATGGTGAACATGGTAAACATTGGACTCGGTGGACTCTTAGACTAACTCGTAGACTGTTGGTGTTTTTTTTAGAATCTGATCTCGTGTCAAACCATTCATTATTTATTTCTGTCACAGTACAGCGCTGCTCTGTTGACACATCGTTAGCAGCTTTATTCTTATTTTTGAATTGTTTCGGTTCCCCTCACACTACTGACCAAAATCTGTTTTATTTTCGTCAGCTGATTTCCAGTAGCAAGACTTGAAGCTCTGCAGTGTGAAATTTAAATTTGTCTCTTGGAGACATTTTGGTGAATGAAACTTGCCCACAAACAGAGCAGAACCAGACTGCTTTATATAGCAATTAAGGGGTGTTGATTATGGCAATGATTGCATCTCACAAACACGCACTTCCTCATAAACAGCTGGCGTTCATCAAGTTGAAACAAGCCGTTTACAACAAGTCGGTGCAGTTAAGAGAGTCTGGTGAATCTGACGTAGAACACAGGTTTGGGATAATAATATTCAGGGAGGAAATTCATTCAAGAAGCCTCAAATACAATGTTTTCATTTCCACATCCAAATGTATATGAATCCGTAGCTTGTCAGTCAGCTGTGCTGAAAAGACTGAAGTATTTTTAGAGAGGCTGTAATCCATAAACACACAGATCACAGAAGCCGAGAATACTGCTCTCTGACTCTTTTCTTTCTCTTTATCTTTTTACCCTCCTCTCTCTGGAAAATTGCGTCTCTGCCGTCCAGAGTCTTTCCAAAATACAGTCCACCTGACAAACACAGTGTTTAACTAATTCAATAACTTGGTTAATCATTATGAATGCACACAATGGTTATTTATTTCCTGTTCATTTCCTTTGTTAGAACATAAATCTCACTTCTGTCCTTGTGCATTTTCAGCCTCAATGCGTGTCACATTTGAAATGTTTTTATAGGAGAAGGGTACACATGAATAATTTACAAATTAATCTTTGCTTTTCGTTATGCAAGGACAACCAGCTATTCATTCGCTTCATGCCAGAAAAACACTGTGAAATGAGTGGAAACTTATTTAGTGAGGAAGAATGCACATGATCGGCAGGACTTGTTGGAGCATTATGATTGCAGATGAAAATGCAAGTTCCAGCTGATTCTTCCGTAGCCTGGTGGTGGTGTTAGTTTAGCTTCCTGCTGCCTGTGTTAATAATTCAACCTCTGGGCCTGTTGTGTTTCTTTTGACTATTATTTCGCAGGCTTGTTACCTAACCCAGTGTGGAGAATGTCTGATGTAGCAGCCTAGGGACAAGGAAAGAGAGAGGAGGAGAGCAGGATTGCAGTGAAAAAAGAGGCAAATCAGGGAAAATAAAAGTGTGAAAATGTGTCTGATATATAGAGTGTGGAGGAGGGGATATTTAGCTTCATATGTTACTATTTAGGCAACCAAAGTGCCATCAAAAATAGCTTTAGGTGCATTTCATTTCGTATGCAGTTTTCCTAAAACATATATAGTCGTGAAATACACAGAACGGCAAACACTAAAAGTAAAAAAGTATGTAAAGAAAGCTGTGTTAGCTGCCTCCCCCTCACCTCTTTGAAATGTCAGCAGTAGCTCTCAGGCTCTTTCCTGCTGTTCATTCAACTTAATAACTGCCCTTTAGCCAAAAGGGTGATGTCGGAGAGTCTGTTGGTTCTCCATCACAAAATGGGAACGTTTCTAAATATTGACTGTTCCTCCAAATGGTCTGTAATTTTAATTTGTGACCGAGGAATTCATTCATCAGCTAGTTTCGCCACGAGAGAAGACACGTTAAAGTGTTGAGCAGTGCAAGGTAAGGAATATTTTGTCAAGAGAGATATTAAGAGTGGTGTCAGAAGTATTTGCATTCATTACTTAAGTAAAACTACTATGTACTAAGGATGCATCATGTTTTATAAACTGATCATATGTTTTGTTAGTCTTAATGCGCAAAGTAACTCGTAGCTATAGTTAGATCATTAGATTAGAATAATTAATTATATTAGATGAATGTAGTGGAGTAAAAAGTACAATATATAGTACAGTGCTTGAGTAAATGTCCTTTCCCCCTCTGAAAATTAGTTTTAATTGTGTTTCATGATTACAAAAAGTAATATTAAGTCAGTATGCATTTCAGCTTAGGCTCAATATAGAACCTCTATCGCTTGTTAACTCCAGAAACTTACGAATCTGCAGCTGCTTCACAGTAAATTAAATCTCCAGTGGTCCAGGAGGGTGAATCAAAATCACCTGTCCAAAATCACTTTTCATTCCCAGCATGATATTCATTTCGCATCTGCTGCTATCCAAAGTCAAATGGAACCAAAGCATTGCTAAGAACTAAATACTATGAAAATGGATAAAACAAGTAGGCAAGGTTGCAATAACCTCAGTGTGAATGAGCTGCAGCAGGTGGTACACTTGCATTAAAATCAGATTCACATTGCGAGGGAGGAATGGACTTCATTACAAGTGGACCAGATCAGACATGGTCAACTTCAATCCATTAGGTGAAGAACAGAAACGTAAGACAAAGACATTCCAAACAATGGTCACTTCTGGTTTTCTGCAGGAGCTTTAACATTCTGCCTTCCTGTTGCCTGTGTATTAACAACATTGCTATGGCTGCAGGGGAATAAAGCTGGACTTAAGCAAAACAAAGATTGGAACTACTTGTTTTCTTCACATTTAGTCTCTGAAATGCTTTAGGCTCCTAGCAGTCGACAAATTAATTAACAAGTGTGAATAAGTAGTAAAACAACCAACATTTCCATCCCTAAAGTCGCTAGCACGGCTAAAAAGAAAGATTCGGGTTTGCTCACCCTATACTTATATTTGGATGTAATTTGACTTCCTATATATATGCATAATAAGTGTGAACTGTTTGAATAGTCCTCATAATCAGATTGCCATATTTGTGTTTTCCCTCCACAGATACTGAGGACCCAGTAGCAGTGAGAGAACTGGTGGCAAATGTTCTCTACAAGGATGCACAGACTTAGCACTTACACACATCAACACACTGTCTCTGTTTTTTTCCTCTGACTGTAAATACTCTGTTAATAAACACTGAATGTCTGTCTCCTGTGCTGCTGGTCTTGTTATTTGTGTTCCCTGCAGATAGACGTGTCAGGTTCAGGTTTCTGATTTGCACGCCAAGTTGGCTGTAATCTCAGACAGTACAAGCTACCTCTGTCGTTGGTATTCTGTCCACCCAGGTTGTTTTCAACAAGGCTGAGAGAGGATGAAAGCATTAGGCACAATGCAGGGGAAATGCTATACTGTTTAACCTGCTGTTTTCACCGGTGAGTGTGTGAGTTTGTGGGTGAGGAGGATGAGCAGAGGCATTATGCCGCTGTCAGTCAGCGCTGACAAGCTGATGAAAAGGGCTCTCTCCGATCAAACATAGTGAGAGCCTTTTTTCCTTTTCATCCCCTTTAATCTCTTTCATCCAGTGTATCGTCTCAAAAACATAAAGCGTTACGGATAATGCATAATACAACATTTGTTACATAATGACATTTACATAGCAGCAAGACGGCAGTGTTAGTTAACTGAGCAGTGAAGTGCATGCAGGGCGTGATGATTGGAAGTATTGGGGGAATCACCCACTGTTCCCAAAGGGAGGATCCTATAACCACCTATGTACACTGCCTCTCTTTTTCTTATGCAATATAAATGAGTTGTGTGTGTGTGTTTGTGTCTGTGTAAGCGAGGGTGTTTGTGTGCCTGAGGGTAAATGCAGGCTCAGGTGTCCTGGTAGGCCATAGTCTCTCATCTCTCCTGTGTTTCTGCCCTTTAGAGACCTGCCGGGGGAAGCTTTCCCTATAGGACCATGCTCCTGCTCTCAGAGCTTCACGGATCAAGTAGTTGGTCGTGTTTTGTTTGCCTTCCCTTGTTTTTGTCACGCTTAAAAGTGAAATCCTCCTAATCGCGATTTAACTGTTAAGTAATGGCTATTGTCAGTGTATTTGAAGTAGATGCATAGAAGAAATGGTCATATGTAGCTACGTCACATGGCCAAAGTACTTTTTAGGGACTTAAGTTATAATAATTTTGATTAATTTCAATCAGGTTTCCATTTATGTAATAGCACCGAAACTGAGATTTATAGATTTGAATTCTTCTCAATCTCAGTTCAGCATTAGTAGTTGATCATTCTGTTCTATTGGATCACCTTGAAAAAGTGGGTTGGCGTCAAGGATACTGCTCTAGACTGGTTCAAATCATATTGATCAAACAGAACTTAGAGGTGATACCTCTGTGGCCCCTCTGACCTGTGGTGTTCCCCAAGGCTCTATTTTTGGACCCCTGTTGTGCTGTGTATACATGCTGCCACTGGAACATAAAAAACACGAAATTCAGTACCACTATTATCCAGATGACATGCACATTTATGTCCCATTAAAAAACAGTAAATGTTCACTGAATTGATTTGTGATTGACAGACAAATAATTTATTAGTCATACCAATCTGTTCTGTTGTTTCAGCTTCTCCAATGGGAGTATTTGCAGTTCTATGTTTTGTATCGTAACCTGTATATTTTTGACTGCCAGTCAGACATTTCAAGATGTTGCCTTGAGCTTCAGGGAATTTTTCAGTATTCTGTGCCATTTTATTATTATTTATTTTAATAGACCACAATCCAGCCATAACATGCTGTTCAAAATAAAAAGGCATATCTATGAATTAACTGGCTATTTAAACTGGAAAGAACAAGGCACACTGTAGGAAAGTGGATGCACCAAAAGTTAACAAAACACACACTGCAATAAACATTACAGCCTGATACATTCTATTTTTGATTCTATTTTGTTAGGGATTATCCACTTCCTCCAGAAAAAAAAACGCCCTCTTAATCCCTTCATTTTTGATTGGTATCATTTTAATAAGGGAACTCAATAAGGGCTCATTGCTTTTGGCCCGTTTCACCTCATCTGTGTACGTCATGAAAAGAGCAAGTGAACTCTATTTTATAGGTTATATTATGATTTATTATTATAACCGATATGTTCACCTCACAAATGTTTGAGTGTTTATGTCAAGTAGTCATTTATATTGGTGGATGACTCATGATTAACTTTTATTATTATCTATCTATCTAGCTATCACAAAGTCAACACATCCACCGCCACATCAGCTGCAGTTTGTCCTTATAAGTGGAACATTCCTGTGCAGTAAGATCATTTGTGTTTATGACCATTAATGGTCAAGTAGGAGCAGGCCAATACATTGTGTTGTTCTTATGGATCCTATCTGTTTGCATGGATTTAGGTCTGTTAGTTTGGACTTGGTTGTGTTTAAATCAACCATCCGTCACCTGATTTCGCTCTGATTTCCCAGAGAAACGTGTCTACTAAATGCCTGTTTAGTATGCAGACTCCTCTATGATTTCCATTGACGAATCCTGTGTGACTGTGACTTTTGCTCCGATAATTTCCCCAAGCAGTTAGGCCGGACATAAAACATGTTTGAGACATCTGACCTTGGGTCACAACCACATGGGGGTAATGGCCTTGCCATGATCTAACTGACCTTATGTGTATTTATGTGTATGGATTTATTTAGCCACATCATTTCTTGTATTGACTAAAACCGTAACCCAAACTGCCCTTTTTTAGCAGTGTTATTGCCATCTGGAAGTTGGCCTACGGGGGATATTGGAGAGCGTGTTGTGGTGATCCATGTACCATTTTTGTCTTAAAGTTAAAAGGTTATCACAGTACCAGAGCACATTTCACACAGAAAAATGACATATAACCTCTATTGCTTTGGTTCCTATTTTTGAGTCATGAGTTTTGGGGATAATTTTAATGACTTATGCAGTAAATGTTGATGTAAAAAGTCTAGATTTCCAAAATAACTATGTTATTGATTTTTAAAACTACACATAGGAGTTAACTTTGAAAGGCAGCCAAAAGAAGCTTTCTGGATTTAAAGTTTTAACTCCTTATCACCAGAGGGAATAGATTTAACTTTTTTTTATCTAGGTTCTTATTTTATTTGTTGTATATATTTAGTTATTGTTGTTATTGACTAGCATTGTCATCCCTATAGTCATGCTGCTAACGTGGCTAAAGTTATTGTCAAAGATGCTCACTATTAACATTTCATTTATGGCTTTGTTTATGTAGGCCACAAGCCAAAAAAGGTTGAGACCTCAACATATAGGCTACCATGGCTTTAATGTCTATAAAAGACCACTGCCGTGAGACATTTTACTGAGTAATAAACCCATCACGAGAACCCTGTCTATAGAAGCTGACAGCATTCAACCACACTCCCTTGAGGCTGCTCTTCACATGCTCTACTGTGAACGGATGCATCAGCCTTGCTTGGTATCAGATACATTATATTTAAAATACAATATGAAGCATCTGTTTTGCAGCCTAACATCTCTTGTCACAGCTGGGCCTCATCTGATGCATCACCCACTGTGGCCAAATTGTATTAGGACTAACATGATTTCTGTATGAATAAAAAAAATATATTCAAGATATTATCTTGATAAGTCTTATATAAAAACCTATAATGAACTCAATAATCCAACTTTAAAGGGGCTTTGTAAAGTTATTTTTCAAAGTCTTGAAAGCTTAATCTGCTGAAAGAAAAGTAGCTGCTCAAAAAGAAGAAAATCTTCTCAGTGAACTGAACACGTACTGACAGCCCACCCCTTCCTAAAGCACATATTGCATCCTCCCACCCTGCGCAACCTTCGGTGTCAGGTCACAGGGTAGTCAGGCAGTCGCTGTCAGTTCTGTAAATATATACGACTGTTGGCGTTCAGACAATCTGTTGTCATGGTGCTTGTGTGCGAAAGTAAGAACATCCACAAATCAGTGGAGGAGAGGCTTATCCGGCTTCACTGTCACTGTTCCCACAAACTCCTGCTTCCTACACAGTTCTGTCGCTTAAAAAAGGTTTTTGTGGGTTGGTGTCACAGTTGTTTGATTCCTATAGTGATTAAATATGTAAAAGTAATGGGTGGTTTACTGTCCTATAACATATCTGCTACTGTAGGTTACTGATTGTAACAGAAACACAGTGATTCTTATTTTAAGGTGATTATACACTGCTGAAACATACCTGTGAATATTATATTCCTTTTCTGCCAATAGATCCTCCTAAATGTTACACACCTTACATACCTTTAACTGATCAACAGAAAGCTAATCTGATAATAGATTCATTGTTTAAGTAGAAAAAATTCCAATTTTTTTTTCCTTTCCTCCTTTTTATGGTTTTTTTTTTTTTTCAACATCATTACTTGTGTATGAACAAGTAAACCTTTGAATCTGTGAACTCTTTGGTAAAGGATGGTCCTGTAAATGAGAGAGTAAATTAAGCTCTGAAGCTCCTTAGCCTTTTAAAAAGTCTAACCGGTCTTATCATGGCTGCCACTTATGTAACGGCTTAGTTATGATCCTCGTCAATCAAGAGACTTTATGACCCATTGTCTTGTTTGATGCAGCCTTTTACCTGAATGTGGTGAAAGTTACTGCGGAGAAATATATGCAGCCATTATGTTTGATTGCACAATCCAACCAGGCTAAGGCAGCTAGTATTTAATTCATTCAGAGTGTTCATTTACACATCTCCTACACCTTGAATACAATGCTGATGAATCACAAATGGCAGGGATGGCTTCAATACATGAGGATAATTATGTGCAGGCTTTGAAAGAAG
Source organism: Dicentrarchus labrax (assembly GCF_905237075.1). NCBI lineage: Eukaryota > Metazoa > Chordata > Actinopteri > Moronidae > Dicentrarchus > Dicentrarchus labrax. The sequence goes on along the minus strand of NW_026136724.1, from coordinate 17,815,261 downwards.
ATGAATCAGGGTTTTTAGCTAAAGCTCATATTCAGACCTTATGGCTGCAGGAGCAGAAAGAACAAGAACACCTGAGAGTCTGATGCTCATAATGTTCAGCTTCTATTGAAGAGCTGTGGAAAGTAACAAGTATAATTAATTAAGTACTAAAGCTACTTTATAGTTCTACTTCACCACATTTCAGAGCGAAATATTGTTCCTGGTTACGTAAGATTTTAGATCAGGGAATGATTGTGGTCAAAAGAAATCCATGTCAACTGTCCATTGGAAACAGGAAACGTCTAGCAGTCAACATTTAGTTGACCTGTCCGTCCACGCCGACTACTTCTTCCTTTGCTTCTGATGGACAAGAGTCATAATTACTACACTACAGGGCTTTGTCATCTGAATGCAAACATCTAGTTTTTGTAGCTGTTGCTTGTCTTTCATTTAAATTGAGGCACAGAGGTAAATGTGTCCAATTTTCCTTAAAAGATATTCCTCCTTCCAGCCCCATCTCAGAACCCTTGAGATGTATCTTGGGGTTGGAGTTAGCCTGACACCTATGTTGGGAAACAAAAAAATTAGAAATTAGAAATCCCTTTAGGAAAATACGTTGGGAACCACTGCTCCCTGAGTACTTCTTCCACCACAAATTCATTATGGTCATATTTTAGTAATATTTTACAATGTTTCTTAATTGAATTACATTATTTATGATGATTTCTTTTGGCTGGGTGATTATGAAAAACTTGAATTGTGCTTCAGGGAGGGAATCTGTTTTTGTAGCAAATTGTATTTGCCAAGCTTTGGAGAGAAGGCAGAATATTTTAAGAAAGAGCCGTAAAATAATGTGTAATTGTATAATAAAATGAAATGTTTGACCACTGTACGGTGTCCCATGAGGGTTGGGTATTTTGTGTGCACTCAAATAAGATAAAATCATTATACTCTAAATTGAAATCTAAATGTCTCTACACCCTTCTTGTCAGTTTACATGAGCATCCTCCATTTGAAGTTTAGCCCAGTGCCCGGCCTTGATCCTGGTGGCACAGTAGGATGTGGGTGTGGTAAATATGGATCTGATCCTGACTGACAGACAGCTGGACCCCCAGCCTCAAAATTAGAGGGCGAGGGGCTTGACAGAAGCTCCATCACGTTCCATCAACAGCTCCGAGCCACTGAGGGAACTGACACTACTGATTAACAGCACACAATTTTGCAAGCGTCAGGCTTAATTCTGTGGCGTTTCATCATCCCCTCATGTTTGATGGGGGATAGCTGCAGGATGAACAGCACAACAGGCAGTTTTAATAGCCAGTAGTTTTATCAGCAGATGCAGAGAGGATTTCAATCTGACTGGCTGCTTTATTATTCAGATGTTTGTCAATGTCATGTTTGGTTTTTATAAAATGAACTCTATGGATGCAGTTAAAAATTCTAACCAGTGTTTTGATCAGTGGAGCAGCATGCAGCAGATGTGACTGGCTAATGCTTCTTTTTAACTCTGTGTCACTTTGAGATTAAATATGAAAAGTCGTCTGGGCGAGGCTGAATGGAAATAGGATGGTTTAATTAATCCCACATCATTTTTTTTCATGTGGAATTTATTTTGTTGTGCCTTTTTGAGGATGCAGTACAGAATCAATTATGATAGAGGAATTAGGTTTTTCCAGCAGGGAAAATTAGAATATTTCTCTCACAGAAAGGAGGTGTTTGAAATTGTTGTTGGGTTGGTTGCTAGTTGAGCTTAAGAATACCGTCTCGGTTATTGAGGAGATTTCTGACATCTACTGCCTGCCTGTTAATATGTACTTACTGTGCACCACAGTTCACGGACCTTACCTGTCCGACACCTCAGGATGTGACAGAATATACCTCTAAAACGAATGTCTGAATTCCCCGTCAGCAGCTGTACTTTGAAAAAAAATGTTAGGACAGCATGTGCCATCGTGTTACGCTGCTTAATGCTTAACAAACAGGCTAATCTTAGCTTGCCGGCATGCTAAAAGATTTATATGTTAAGAATGTTTGCATGTTTGCTAATTTGCTAAATAAAAATTTTGTTTAGCCTGTCCATCAACAGGTATGACGAACTGATCTGTTAGCTGTTGTCTGATCTGTCTGTTCACATGCTAACTGTATGCATGTTCATGGCCTCTTAACATTACGTTCTTAACTATATTCTTTTTGTATGCCGGCAACGCAATACCTGTTCCTGCCAATGGTGTCACACATTCTCACTGATCTACAGGTGGAGGTAACACACAACAAGCAAGATATGCTCTAACGTGCCAGTGAAGGCAACACCGTCACCACGTTTTGTTAGACCTCAAGGGTACACACAATCCATTTTAGTGAGTAACACTGAATTTAATTACCTTGAACAAAAATTTGGCTGCTCATACGTTTGATATTTTCAGCCACTTCCAAATGATTTAGTGCCTGGATGAATATATTGTTGCGTTCAGGAAATGTGAGTTCCCCTGTAGTAATTAGGACTTGGATTCTGATTTGAATGGTATGTACAATTTAGAAAATGAAGTAGTAATTACAGTAACCCAGATATGACATGAATGTGGCATTTGTATTTTTCTGCCCCTATTCCCTACAGCCCAAAACGATAAATGTGTCTCTATTTGCATGTTAATTCCTATGTGATTCTTTCGAGACAGAGTGTTAAATATTTTCTGTCTCGTATCAAACCCTCTCTGGAGGATCTCCCACTCACTGACACTGCGTTACATAACAGCTGCCTCACCACAGAGGACCTGGTTTGATCAATATTCCCCTCACAATATTCCCTACCTCACTCTCTGGGGTTAAGGCCTGTGGGTCATTCCCACTGAGTTAATCGAGCCTGCAGGGCATCAGTGTGTGTGTGTTCAACCCTTCACCAGATGGAGGGAGTGTTACAAAGAGGGAGGAGATGCTATTGATGAGATGAAGGACAAAAAGAGACATAAAGCTATTTCTGGTGACAGGCAGAGTAAATAAACTGGCTCTAATGAGGGCCTGGACGGAGGAGTGGGCTCAGCTTATATCAAAGGTCTGTGACAAAAACAAAGCCTTTCTTCCCACTCTAGTCTTGCACAGCTTCTGATCATATGAAGTAGAGCAAAAATAGTCCTTTAGCTTTTCATGTAGTGTCATTTAGGGTCACCATTTTAACTCGTGATATGGTCAGTACTGTAATTTATGACCAAATACTTTCAAAACTTAGGCCATTCTCATCAGCCTCAGCTGTACTTTGTGTTGATTGTGCAAATTAACATGCTAAAACACTAAACTAAGATGGTGAGCATGGTAAACATTACATTTGGTTAACATCAGAATATTAGCATTATAATTGTTAGCATGTTGATGTTAACATTTAGCTCTGCAGCCTCACAGTGCCACTAGGATGACTGTAGACTCTTAGAAACTGTGATTTATTATGAGTAAATCTCATAATAGTCCCCAACTAATGCAGTATTTACTCCTGTGTTTAACATTTGTAAAAAAGAACTACAGTGACCACCTGTTTTTAAAGAAATAAACTATATATTTGTGAGCAATTTTATAGTAGAATCCAAATAATGAAATATGGGTTGTTGGTTTTGGTCTTTTCACAGAATTTAATGACAGTAAGAAAAATATAAAATAACACCAAGCCGACTCCTTTAAATGTACAACCTTGAGAGGATAGCTACAGATGGATGCAATATCTGTTTAATAATGACTCATACAATGTTTAGTTGTTTTATTGTGAGGACATTTCCACGTTCTAGTCCTCCATCTGACATTGCTCACCAGTAATTATCCACAAATACTATTAAATGGGTGGTTAAGCACACTGGCAGTATACTGTAAGTCTGCCTCAGATAATTCATTCCTCGGGGTACTGAAACCCCCGGGGAGATCACCGGTGTTATTGTGAGTGCTTTTACTCCTCTGGATGGAGATTTATATTAGTCATTCTCTGCTGCAGATCGCTGTGCCGCCTCTACTGCAATCTCTAGTCGAGATCTGCCCTGTAAATGAGAATAGCCTTCTCATGCATACTGTATGGGAGGGTGAGACACGTTGCTTTATGCAACACATACTGCACAGACAGAATGAAGCATTGGCTGCTGCCTGAAGCTCAACTTAAAGATCAAACAGTCAACAGATACCCTTTGTCTTGTTCTTATTCATGACTGGTGATGTCTCGAGTGATCAGTGTGTGGTTTTGAGACAACGCATCTTGCTATGCATTTGTAGACACCAGTGAGAAAGGAAAAATACGACCACAGTGGGTTTTCTGTAAAAACACTTGTCTATTGGTACTTTCCTAGCAGAGGTGATACCTGCTGCAGTGTTAACAGGATGTGGTGTGCAAACTGACTCAAAACAAGAGAGGGGGCGTATTGAGGGAGATCTTCTCTAACAAGGTTTGTTGTAATTTCATGTTCCTATAATGTTCTTTCCACTGTGTTCCCTGGCTTACCGGTGCAGGTAGCTGCCACACTGAGCGCTACAGGAAATAGCACGCCTGACAGCTCTGACAAGATGAAGGTAGTTTTGTAAGGAAACAACTGTGTCAAACTTAAATTGAAATGCCAATCTAATGCAGATGTGTCCCTGAACAAAAAATAATGACAGTGGGGGATTTCGTCTTTTTGTTGTGACATTTCTTCAGCTGTATATCTCTAGGTTCACAATTGCCTCTCAATACTTTTCCAATATAATATTTTTTTGTGAGCTTGTCACGATGGTACCTGTAATAGCATACAGCACAGGTTGTGGACAAAAATAAGGACCTGTGACTTGGACTTGAGTGAGACTTGAGTCAGGTTTTTGTCACGAATCATGAAACTTTCAAATCTCCAATTTGGAGCTGGTAGATTAGATTTATAGATAAAACATAAACAACAGGCATACCTTGCATTGCATAACAGCATGAATTTGGGCTGCAACAAACCATTTTCATTATTAATTAATCAGTTGATTATTTTTTATGTTGCTTGATTATTCATTAAGCCTACAACATTTTACTAAATGCCTATCCCAGTGGTGGGATATTGCTTGTTTTGTCCGACCAACAATAAAAAAAAAAAACCCCAACAAAAAATCCATTAAAAATTATATAAAATGGAGAAATACAGCAATACGAAGAAGTTGGAACCAACAAATGTTTGCATTTTTGTTTGATAAATGAAAAACAAATAGTTGTTAAATTTAAAGATCCATTGTGTAACATTTAGGAGGACCTATTGGACTATGGGTCCTTTAATCTAAATATCTATTGGTTGGTTAATTGTTGAACAAGTTTAGCTTGAAAATTTAAATATTAGGCATTATTACTTTGGTTAGGAAGACCTGATACTTGACATGGACTTGCCCTACAGTCCTTGAGACTTGCTCTGGTGGACAAACTTGGACTGTCTTTCTATCTGTGTCATGGAAGAAGGGCAATACGGCGAGATGGGAACCTTCGATGGTGGGGGTCAACTGTTGAAGCCCTCTGGTGCTGTGGGAACATCTGCTTTCTCTGTTCTGACATGACATGGTTCTTTATATAGCGAGAGATGTACCAGTGAGGGGCACATACAGTACATGGGTGTTTTGCAAGTACAGACCATGGGAATGAATGTGAGGTCCAATGAAACTAGGAACTGGCTGCTCTGGCTGTCTTCTAGTGGAGCCCTCCCACAACCAGTCTGGTGATTCGCATAATTCAAACAGTTGGAGATTAGAGATTTTAAACGGCTGCCCTTTCACATAATGTTGCTCTGCTTTTCCAAATAGGAGCATCACTCCTCTGCGGTGAGTCAGTTAACATAAAAAATTATGAATACAAACGGAGCTAGCCAGAATACATATTTTATTAGGCAGAGAAAATACTGTTCAGAAGAAGAGAAACACCAAAAATAAATTTCTGTCATACATAATTTCCTCTCATACAGCATAGGAAGGTCACTAGTACATCAAAAAGAAACAAACATTGCCAATCTACGCGTGGATGACCTCCGCGGAGAGGTCAGATGGATACTGTAGCACAGTCAAAAGCACGGCACGGCTCAGGTGTTGTTAAAGCAGAGCATGATCTGAGGCAGTTCTTGATTCTCCACACTATGAAAACACTGAGAGACGAGAGAGGCAGGTGGCACTGTAGTGGGGAGTTACTTTTCGTTCTCTTGTGAGAGGCAAATCAGCAAACATGATGCATCAAAGTGAGTAACGTCAGCCAAAAAAGGTGGTAAATACACAAAGAAGACCGGTCCTCTGAATAAAGAGAAAGATGAGTTTGAAGAGGGGCCTTGGCACAGAGTGCAGCCTCAGCCGAGTGATGAAAATCTCCCGAAAGAGGCAGGGAGGGAAGGCAGCTGGGGTCGGCTTTTGGCAGCTTTTTCTGACCGGAGCTCGGCGGACCGGTTTGGAGGGAAGATAGGACTTGTTCCACTTTTTCCCATGTGACACACAAGCCGAAACAGGGTAGAAAAACCCTGCTTCGACTCCTAACACACACACACACATGCACACGTAAACACACACACATACAGCCCCTTCAGACTTTCAACGTGACACAATCAGACTAGTACACAAACATGCAGACTTATACAAAGGCAGAACTTTACAAAGTCATGCAGATGGAATGTTTTGATATTTCTGTAGTCTGACTCAAATGTGTTTTGCTGGCTGGCCTGAAGTCTATTTTTATTAGAAGGGACTTATAGGGAACTACTGTAATTCAGTCTAGGTTATCGTGACAGACTGGTCGTGTGCTCCTGGAAAACCTAACCACATCAGTCCTCTGATGGGGGAAGAAAGAGCAGAGGGGCTTTACAAAGCTGAATAAAAGTACGTCAGAAACTGCGGTGTTTACCTCAGATCTCTCTTAAAATTCTAGATGAGAACCCGTCCTTAAAGAGGTAGCCTGATCCAAACCTAATTAACACAAGGCTTCAAAAAAAAACTTCAAGGCTTCTCAAAATTTCCTTTAAGCGCACTGGAAAGGGCATCCTGAGTACCGACACTTTTTAGATGAGTCATGTTGATTTTTAAAGAAATACTTTGACATTTTGTGAAATATGCTTATTCACATTCTTGATGAGAGTGTTGATATGATCGATACCACTCTCATAACCATCTCCCACTACCTCTAAAGCTCAGAAATTACCATGTTATGTTAAACAGCTGAAATGGTTCAAATGAATAGATAAATGGTGAAATAACTAACAGTATTCAGATAAATATTTGAAGTAATTAGCTAAAAGTAATGGATAAACAGCTGAAATGGTTAGCTAATGGATACACAGTGAAACAGCTAAATGTAATAGGTAAATGATTGAAAAAGGCAGCTGAAAGTCATGAATTAACAGTTCAGTTAACTAAAAGTAAAGACAAGTTGAACAAGTTAACTAAAAGTAAGCCTAATGGATAAATAGTTGAAATAGCTAAAGGTAATGAGCAGTTAGTTAAATTGAATGGATAAAAGGGGAAAAAGCTAAAAGTAATGGATTAGCCATTCAGTTAGATAGTAACGGATAAACACTTGAAATAGCAATCTAAAAGTAAAGAGCAAACAGTTGAAATGAATGGATCAACTGTTGAAATAGTAGGCTGAAAGTAACAGATATAGTGAAATAGCTCACTGTATCAGATAGTTCAATATTGTGAAAACTTTGTTAAGTAACATGCATTTTAAAATCAATTTCAATTAACACATTAAGAACACGATGCAGGTTTAATCCATGGAAACACTGAAATGGAAAAAAGTCAAGCTACTTGATGTTTTTACGTTTGAGTGTTTGTATGGATTAAACAGAGATGTTAATTAGTGAGCTTTAGAGGTGCCTCTAGGCGGATTTTGTTACCTTTGAACAGAGCCAGGTTAGCTGATTCCCCAGTTCCAGTCTTTATGCTAAGCTGAGCTGACTAGCTGCTGGCTTCATATTTACCGTACAGACATGAGTGTGGTGTCTTTTCATATAACCTGGTAAGAAAATGAACTAACATATGTCCCAAAATCTAAGACTGTTCCTTTAACATCGTCTAAACTGAAATGATTTAAGTTTACAATTAACATTTTCTTCATTTACTTGATGATTTAAAGTAACTTTTGTACAGCCAAATCACAAAATATTCCACCAAAGTTCACTTTAAATGATTATAATGGTTTTCCCTTTTAAGAGAGCGTCAGTTTACCCAAGCAGCTCAACAGAGGAATTGGTTTGAATATACAGTATAATCATAAAGAATGATTGAACTCACAGATCGGATCGGCTCATAACTGGCTTTCATCCGCTCTCTGAACTAGACTAATTTAATATAAGAGATAATCATGGTGAATGTCTTAATTCTACAAACACAATGATGTAAACTCAAGAACGACGGTGGCGAATGCTCATCCATGTTCTGGCAGTGTGAGACACTGTGATCGGACAGTCCAGACACATTTGGCATCACGCCACGTTCCCGCAAACAGTGGGAGATTTTTAGGAAGCGGTCGCCGCCGTCGAGTCGGGCTCACAGGTTCTCGTTGGTGTCGTGTTGGCACTGGCTGTCGGTCGAGGGGTTCAGGAAGGGCAGCTCCTCGCTGCAGTCCTGCAGCTTCAGGACCTGACTGCTCAGGTCCAGGCAGCACTGTAAACACACATAGTGAAACATACTACATCAGTGGTTTCCAACATGGGGGGGGGTCCAGAGTCTGAAGATAGTTTTACCACTTCAGTCCCTAAATTTACTCAAAGTTAACAATCTGAGAATACTTTCCTCCTATCAGGCTTTTGCCAATGGAAAGTAATAGTTTTCAGTGTAAACAGCTTTTGTACAGTATGTGGACATAACCTCTGTATCATTCACCCAAATCATTAGTTCGTGGTTTAGCTTTCCTGGGTATAAAAAGCCTAATTTCCACTAAGATTTAAGATTATTTCTAGTTCAACCGGGCAGCCAGATAACTGATGTTGTCCTGCAAAAGTTCCAGAAGTTAGTTATATATATTCTATATATGATATAATTATCTCACCAATTACATAGAACATTTGAAACCACTACGTGTAGGTTAAAGTGTGGAAAATGTCTGACATGGGCACATAGGCTGCATCAATTTTCACTGATTAATCTAATTTTCTAGAGCAACGACTAATGGTTACTTTCATTATCAATGAATTTGTAGATAATTTTTTCTATTAATTGTTCAGTAAAGCCAGAAAATACTGGCAAACACAACTTCCTAAAGCCCAAGGTGTTGTCTTCAAATCGTCCAAAACCCCCCAAAATTCAAAAATATTCACATTTGAGAAGATTGAACTAGGGAATGTTTGGCATTTTTGCCTTAAAAGTAATTTACAACAAATTGTGTCTGCCCTAAATGTCTCTAATAACAACAAAAATATACCATCAAAAGCTGTAAATTACATTAAAAAATAATTTAGTAACACTTCAGTAGAGAGGAGTCGCTTTTCCAGTCCCTGTGTTAAACAACATTTCAATAAACCATGTGATTACACCATTAATCCAAATTAATTACTATATTGTTTATGAACGTTTTCAGAGAAAGTACAGGAGGAGCTTGAAGGGAAACGATCATCTTACATTACACAGTCCTTAAGGGCTCATTTACAAAATTAGAGCTGATGTTCCTTTCATACCCTCAAGTCACACTCTAATTAGATAGTGGATATTAACCAGCTGCTGCACATGTAATACTGAAATAAGAGAGAACACTATCTTCAGATTGCCAGATAGTCTTTTCATGGGGTTCAAATTGCATTTTCAAAGGTGCAAATTCAAAAAAACCCTTACGAGGTGTCCTCAATTCGTTCTTATCTGAGTTTTACCTGCACAGTGGGCATCTGAACAAAAGCTGTGCCACTAAAATAAATCTACCCAGCCTGGCCGCTAGATAACACCACATCCAGTACATCTCTTTTTAAGAATCTGTGCTTGTGTCTCCATCTTTCCCCCTGAAGTGTTCATTTTTGTACTAGCATTTAGGTTTCTTCTTCTTAGTCCCTTTTGCTTATTCAAAACCATGTGACCATTTCAGGCAACTGGTTCTTTAAAACACACACACACACACACACACACACACACACACACACACACACACACACCAAAAGACATGGTAAGGCCCACAAAATATTAGCAAAGCACATAAGGACCTTACTTTGAGTTCCAACAGAGTCTGAAGACCCAGGCACAGCTCAAACGTCTCATCCTCTGAAAGTGAAAGAAGAAAGGAAAGATAGGGAGAAAAAAGTTTTATTATGAAAGCAAACCCTCATCTGAACATGCATACATTAGGATGAATCCAGGTTAAATCATCAACACAACTAAATTATTCATTCTTGTGTTAATGAGTGCTAATAAGCACGAGTACTTGTGAGGGTGCGTATGACTTCTGTAGCAGCGAAGTGACAGTTTTGGAACCGGGTGAGAATTTAATGTCTGTGGAAGAGTCAGGCATTGGGTTTAGGGACTGAATTCGAGTCAGTATTCACTGGTGCAGAGGAATTAAGAGTAGGTGCAGAGAAGAACTGCAACATAAATAATCGTGTGTGCTCTCGTTCTGTTGTGTTTGCGAGGACAAAATGCCCTCATAATGAGGCGAAGATCCGGATGAATCTTCAAGGGCTTTTTTGACCAAGTGAGGACACAATATTTCTATAATTGTATGCTTTGGGGCTCTGTAGTCTGGATATAAGACTTGATTTTGAAGGAGTAGTTTTCTTGCTGAGAGTTAGTTGAGATGTTTGAAACCACTCACATATGGAGGTACAGCCACCTTGCTCTGTCAAATATATCAGCACCTCTGAAGGTTGCTAATTAACACGTTATATCTAGTTTGTTTAATCCCTATACAAACCAAAGTGTAAACGAGAAATAACGTGTTAATTAACGTACTTTTAAGGTGCTCGTAGGCAGTTTTTGTTACTATTTGTTTCCCCTGTACCCACTATTTCTGTTAAGGTAAGCTAACATTCTCCTAGCTGTAGCTTCATATTTACCAGCCAAACGTGGGAGTGGTACTGATCCCCTTTAACTCTCTGCAAAAAAGCATTTTGTATTTTCCCAAAATGTGGAATCATTTCTTTAGAATACATATTTGCCTTGTATTTTATCATCACTTTACAAACAGTGAATTGCAGCTTTGTTATACAGCACCCAACTCAACACCCATAAACCTTAAACCATAAAGTCCTTAAAAGAAAATCAGCTTTCTTCGTGACAAACAAACTGTGATAATCCCTTCTACAGATAGATAGTGATGCAAAAGGAAACTACGGTATTATCTGCAATTGATGTTGTCTGTCTTTGAGCGGTACCTGCAGAGATGGTAACGCACAGCACCAGTGACCTTATCACCAAAGTTTTTCATAAAAACAAGACAAATTAAACATAATTCCTCAGTAAACAGTGTCTTCAGTGCTTGGATTTTCTGTCTATAAAGTTTGGTCTTATCAGCTCCTTCTTTGTCTCTTCAGCCGTGATGACAACTACTGTTCATGATAATTATCCTCCCACACTCAGCGTCAGGGGATTTTTCCCTCAAAAGAAGATACCTGGCACTCTTAGTGCAGCAGCTTTTAGAAAGTGCGCATACAAGATTATTGTGTTTGAATTGTCAATATAATGTGGAAAAGATGAGCAAAAGAGGCATTTATTTTCCTGAAAATATTGTTAATTACTGCTGTAACATATTCCTATCGACCTCGCTGCCCTTTTATTTAATGGTAATTTCTGCCTGGATGCTTTTAAGAGGGCAATGTATTAAGAATATTAAGTACAGAGACGAGCACATATCCAGCTCAAAATCTCTGCAGTCTCGACACAGCAGGGGAACTCATATTTTTCTATTACATTTCTTCTGTATTTATGCATAGGACTAGTGTGTTGTGACAACTGGAACATTGTGTTTGTAGCCACGCTAGCAGCAGTTAAAAAAAACTACTGGACTTTTCATCTAGCACAACCAGCAGGAAGCAAAGTTATCCCGATCATCCAGTAACATTTCTCAACATCTACAGGATAGACAAAATGTCGTGCATCATATACAGTGTGGCCACAAAACAGTGTTTGGTTTGTACGTTCTTGGATACTGTAGAAACATGGTGGACTCTGTAGAGGACCTGATCCCCCTGTCGATAAAAAACGCTCATACTAAGGCAACAAGTTTTCAGGTGATTATACTCTAATGAAAACATACCTATGAATATTATATTCCATTTCTGCCAATAGATCCTCCCAAATGTTGCACACTGGACCTCTCATTTATCACTCAACACATTTGGTTTACAAACACCTGCAAAATTGACATTTGCATCAGTTTCACTTTGTGAAGTGCCTATTTGTATATTTTAGCATGCTAACACGCTCTAAGATGGTGAACACAGTCATTAGCATGCTGACATTAGCATGCACCACTGTGTCCAAGTATAGCCTCATAGAACCTGTAAGAAATCCAAATCTTTTCCAGTGTGATCTTATATTCTTACCTTGGACATAGGCTGAACACTGGACCGTCTGTCTGCCCAACTGCAGCTGCAGACCTGTCACTGAGCTGCTCACACCACATGGTGAACTGTCCTGACTGGGCACCAGTCTAATAATACACACAGACACAGAAAAACTTACAGTTGCTATCTCAGAAGTAGATTTTCTCATTAAATGTCACTCTAAATTTGATCAGCTTTTTATTAAAATGTCAATCAAAGGTTTGTGTAGCTGAGATTTTATGAACTAGCAGTTTGAAGACCAACTACATCCATTTTTATGAGCTTTCACTCTTTACCTTTTACCTTTAGAGTTGATATGAAAGTAAGATGAGAACAAAATGTCACATCCTCATAATACTCTTAGGCCACAGACGGAGCTTTATTTGGCATTTTAATGTCTTTTCTTAAAGATGACGGTGATGTCGGGTATTAAAGCGTCTTAGAGGCTGTCAAGTTTAGGCTATTAAATCTCTCCGTAAAGCTTATTTCTTTGCCAATTTTGTCAATGTTAAAAATCAGTATTTGCTTTTGACTGATCTGATTGTCAAAGCACTTTGTACATTCCTTTAAAAGTTGTAAAAGGTGGCAGCTAATATATGCGTCCTGAGTGTATTTGTAGTTTAGAGCAGGCCATTTCTTACCCCAGCCTCTGGCAGCAGGAGGTGGAGATGTGGTTATGTTGGCTGCCAGTGTTGATGGATGCCTTGACTTCAGTCTCGCAGCACTGTGGGGAAGACAGAGGGAAGAGTTTGGTGTCACAGTGTGATTTTTCCACTTCAGTCTGGCACCAACGCATGCGAGGAAACAACCAGTCACAACAGCACATTAACACAGTTCTGGGGAGCCTTTGAAAACCACAGATCTCTTTTCTTTTGAACAAATCTATTCAGTTCAGCCAAACTGAAAAATGAAGTCCAAGTCGACTGTTAATCAACTCCCAGTGGTGCAGTATTTCCAATCCAGCTCCTTGTTTTTTGAGCCAAATGTTATTTTGTGTTTTTAACTTGATCTGTATTGATTCTGTGTTGGAGCCATAAATCACAACTCTTCCGTTAATTGCCGCAGGCGTCTGGTTCAGTTAATAATCAAGTTATAAATAAACCAACAGGGGCTCTGTTTACCATTACAGATCACACAGATTTTTTTTTTTATTATTAACTGATTTTTAAGTTCATGTTGCTGACTCTATTTACCGACAGGATGCAGATTCTTCAGTTTGTTGAGTGGACTTTTTTTTAGACTTAATGATCTCAAAAGAGTCACTACAGCATAAAATATTAATCAAGTGAGTAATGCATTTAACTCAACCAAACAACCAAACTCAAAGCTCACTGCATTGCAGAGTTAATGATGATTTTTAACTTTAAAGCAGTTAATCAATGTTTTTTATAATATAAAGTGACAGTTGCTCGTATGGACAACCCCATGTAAAATATCAGACACTTTGCAAAGCTTTTTAACATCTTTCAGGTCATAGTTTTGGTTTTCTAGCAACCAACCTTACTGCTTTAGTTCACTTTTACTAATCTCATATTGTCGTTTTTTGACCAGAAAACAGTTGTTTTCAGCAGTAAAGCTCTAAAACGCTACTGTGCACTAATTCTGCTTGATGTGATTCTCAACTGTATGCAAGTTTACAGCGTGTGCCCCAAAGTGGCAAAAAAAAATCAGTTTAAAGTGATATTTTAACATTTTCGGAAATCCGCTTATTCCCTTTTTATTGCCAAGAGTGAGATGAGAACATTGAGACCAGTCTCATGTCTGTCAGTCAAATATGAGGCAAATATGGAGGTAGTTAGCATTGTTTAGCAGAAAGACAGGAAGAAGGGGGAAAAGCTAGCCTAATTCTGTTCAAAAGTTAAAAAATACAGCCATCATAACCTCTAATCACTGTAGCAATGTTATATAATGTTTGCTTCGTCCATACAAAAAATATGTGTAAAAACAGTAAACTATCTAAGCTAACTGTATTCCGGCTCTAGCTTTATACAGTCCCTCGCAACAATTAACGCATATTCAACCAATCCCTGTAAATTTTATACATGACCTTGCAACTTTGACCAATCATTGTAATGTCCTGAAAGTTTCAGCAATCATAGCAGGCTCCCAGGAAAAATGTTGAGCCACATGTCCCCAAACTACTCGCAGCTTTTATCAGTTTTTCCTTTCATTGCAAAGAAAAGGCCTAAAAATGTTGCAACATGCATCACAATTGTTTAGAAAAGCTGCCATGAAATCAGCATTTTAGGATGCAACAATCCCACAAAAAGCCTGTGAAATCCTGGAGATATAAGAAAGAAGCGAAGAAAGCAAATAAGTGTGTATATTTCCCCATCATTCAAGCTAGAGTTTTACAGTAGTAGTGCTAACCGGCAGCTTGTCCTAATTTCCACTGACATTTCTCTTCTCCTGCATCTCACAGTTGCTCTTGTTGGCCGCAGGGCACTTTGTGTCACAAAGACGTATTTCATAAAGCAGGGGAAAGTCTATAGTGCAGCAGATTATAGTGCAGCAGATTGTAATGGTTTATGGGAACTGCCTTTTCTATTCAGCAACCTCTTCCTTGATGCCATGCAACCTGTACACAAGTGGGAACAAGTAATTGTCGAATAAAGAATGTATTCAGCACATATGGTTGCTCCGCATGCATGTGAGATAAGCAGTATGCTGGCACCACCCCCACACTGTTAACTGTGTATCAGACCATGTATAAATTAGATGTTTTTCCCCAAATGCAAATAGCCACATTACTCTTGTTGTTATTTTTAATGATTCTGCTTTCATATAAAATGCCAGTCCAGGAAACAGTTCTTAATTTATATTATGGAACAAGGTTTAGCTCCTCATAGACAGAGATGTCAAAATGCTTGACCTTGATGAGCTAAGAATACTAATATATAAGCAGGCAATACTGACATATTTGAAACTCTTAAAGTGGAAGTAACCCCTGCACAGACTCTAAACCACAATATTAAATGAATATCACTCCTGAGATGAACTTAGAGCCCTTGAAAGAGGAGATAACATAAAAATATGTGGTATATATCTGATATCTCCACAATCTAAACAGTAATGTAGATTTAGGGTATGTTAAAAGTAAATGCATTTTTTGTTATGTGTAATATTTTTCAGTTTCCTTTCATGTGACTTCTTGAATATTTTCATGTCATGACCCTTAGGATGACGATGTCAGTGTGTCCTTTTTCCCAACACTCTGGTTTCTGACCAAATATGTCCAAAGCCTCAGCTGTACTTTGTATGAACATGGTCAACATTATACCCACTGCCTCAAATGAGTCAGTACTCACCAGTGCTGAGTATCGGCACTGGTTTTTGTCTAATATAGCCGTACCCACCACTGAGGTCACCAGTATTTTTTTGCAGAGACAATTAAAATTAGCAAAATAATAAAAATAACCACTTCGATGCTTTCATGCATGCCCCCCCAAAACCTGCGTAACTGCGTCTCTGTGTATCACCTCTAATTACTGTAGCAACGTAATTCATATCGCAACAATTAACGCATAGTCAACCAATTCCCGTGAATTCTACACAACCCTGCAATTTTGACCAATCATCATTCTTACGCTAATAAGTACTGAAAATGTCCTCGTTAAAAAGGATAGAAACCGCCAAAAGAATTAGGGTTATGTTGTTTTTAGGGTTAGGGTTGTGCTGAATAAGGGTACTGGCACCTTTTTTGGTCAAATTCAGTCACTGGTTGTACCTGCTTAACATCAGCTTGTTAGCATTGTCATTGTAAGCATGGTGTTAGCATTTAGCTTAGAGCCCCTCCTTACAGCCTCATGTCCGTAGACTCTTGCACTTGTTGATATATATTTGAGATGTTTATTTATATATTAGATGTATTATTGTATCTGTGTCGCCATTTTTGGGGATTCTTGTGCTCTTAATTGAGTTTTCATTGCGTACCTGTACTAACAATTTAACCTGACAAAGATCTGATTTGGATCAAAACATTTATGACTACATATTTTTGCTTAAATCAAGGAGCAGCTGCCATATATTAAAACATTGTCCCACATCTACTGTGGTTTTTACTGTCCAGCACCCAATCTGGTTCCTGTTTCTGTATATCTTTCTCTCCCCGTCATCCCCGTCATAAATCAATACCATATCCACTTGACCCGAGGATATTTCACCCCTTGGAAATAAACACGTTCAGTTTCCATGAGCCTTGTTTTGATCTCTCACACTCTGTACAGACTGAGCTGAGCCCCCTTTTGTCCTCACGGGCACACCGGCTTATCAGCAGGCCCACAAACCCCGCTCTTTTGTCTCAGTCCTGGTGGTGCAGAAATCCCTCTCTCTCCCTGGAGTTTAAAAATAGCTTCCCGAATGAGTAACTGAAGAACACTTTGCATTCAATAAGTTGATGATAAAACTGAGCAAAGCACAATGAGTAATAGGGGAAAACGCTGAATCTACCAGAAAAGTGGACTATTAATTTTAAACTTACACTCGTGGAAGCTGTGCTACATACTTTAACACCACAGGGAACAGCAGCTGTTTGATTACTGTATTGATTTCCTTCAAAGGATAAAAAATGTCTCTGTCCTTGGTGTCATACAGTGCTGCAATTCTCTCCAATCAGGATCCAAAAGGCCAAAATGTTAGATAAGTACTTCATACTGGCATTTATGTATCTTAATAAAATTTAGTAGAGAATTAGATTTTTTAATAATGCAACGTATATTTGTTTTGATTGATCACTCCACATGAGACCTTCCGATTGCTCGTTTTGTCTGATCAACAGTCCAAACCCCAAAAGTATTCAATTTACAATGATTATAAAACCAGAAAGTCAGCAAATTCTCACATGTGAGAAGCTGAAACCAGCACATTTTGGGCCCTTTTGCTTGATAAATGAGTTATCAACTATCAAAACAAATGAATCCATCCTTTAAGCATTAAACACCAGTTTTAGAAATCTATATATTGTATCAGAGCATGTTAAGAAATGTAGAAAGTAGAAATGTTATTATTAGTTTTAGCATTATTATTATTATGAAGACTAAAGAAAGGAGGGAAAGAATCTGTTCCTTGCATTTTTATGTAATGTTAGTTATTCAATGTTGGACGTCCGTTTTTGTCAATACTTTATATAAAACATCACCATTTCAACCAACATTTTGTTAAGTACCAGCCGTCTCTGGTGGCTAGATATGAAAAATCAGCTTGAGGACAGACTGAATCGCTCCTTGAGAATTTGGTGTGACCTTTCTGCATACATTAATCATTGGAGTGTTGAGATCGGGGACCACAGGGAGCATCTCCATGTGAAACCAGACAACCATTAATGCCTAATGTGCTTCAAAAAAGACAGTTAATAAAAAAGCACGAATACTGAGTCACTGCATGCATAATGGTGCAGTTTTCTACTTTGTTTTGTCCACTAACGGGGTTGTTCGAAATGCTACGCGGTCTTACACTAAAACACTGATAGACTGATAATGCAGTCACTGTCTGGGTTATTTATTTAAGTGGCATTTCGCTGATTTTACACATGAAGGTCAGGTTGTTTGTCACAACAGCTACTACTCAGTAAAACACTGGTATGGAGTCTTCTGTGGCTCTGAGGGTAACCCTCATGATGTCATCAGGGTCATTTTGGGCTTGAGGCTTAAAATTGT
The DNA here is from genome assembly GCF_905237075.1 of Dicentrarchus labrax. Taxonomy (NCBI): domain Eukaryota; kingdom Metazoa; phylum Chordata; class Actinopteri; family Moronidae; genus Dicentrarchus; species Dicentrarchus labrax. The sequence goes on along the minus strand of NW_026136724.1, from coordinate 17,797,164 downwards.
GTGTGTGTTATAAACCTGGGATATGCAGTTTGAAAGATGTGGACATAATTGAGCGGTATTGTGGGAAATGGAGGATCCAGTGTATGACCTAAATTAGAGACTAGGCAAGCTCAGAATCCATTGGCTATCGTCTGACGATACAAATGATTTAGCCTCTGGGCCAACGGTCAATGTTTTCAGGGTGCAAAAATGCCATTATTGACAGTAGCTGCTAGAGAGTTAACAGCCAGCTTGGTTATGCACCACCTCCTTTGCTTAGTGCGGAAAAGTCTGCAACAATTGTACATATTGCTGAGCTGTCGTCTTTATTTGAGTTGTCAAGTAAACACCCAAAAGCTCAACGTAAAACCAGCAAACCTTGTATTCTCTGTCCCTTAAAAGGATTCCTTTGTATGATACAGACTGTTAACCTGCATACATCTTCATGTTTTATCTATTTTCTAGAGAACTTCCACAATAACACCCATTTATTTCTAAAGCAATATCAAGATCTTGTTACCAAACGAGTTGGACAAAAGAATATTGTACAATGTGACCACCAGTACTGTTACACAATAAGCACACAGACACATTCAAATCATCAATAAGGAGCCGCGCGCTGTCTGACTGTAGACTCAATAAGTCTCATTAATGTAATAAAGAAGAGGTGTGCAGTCATGAATTTTAAAAAATAGTCTTGATTAGCTTTCTGTGAGACTGTCACTGCATACTACAGTCAAGTGGGCCCAAATGAGCAGTCATCCATGAGGGGCTAGAAGAGCTAACGTGGGATACAAGTGGGAAAAACTAGACCCCAAGTGAGAGGGTTACCTGTTGGTTGCCTGTATGTGTTTTAATATGCATCTGCACAAATTTGAATACAGTTTATTCTTTCCCACTTTTTGTCCTGAGGCCCACACAGGTTTTTTTTTCCCCATTTCAAGCCCTTCTGCACTTGTTAGTCCTATAACCAACATTTAATCAATTGTGGACACATGTGCACACGTTAACCAGGTTGTACTTTTAGTCACCGTGACTCAGTTATCTGTTGTTCTGATCCAACCAGACAGCCGTAGGGTCCTGCCAGGATTTTGATGTGTTGTAAAGGGAGAATAAATGAAGAGTGGGCCTTAAGTGATGAGTCATGAGAGCAGAATGGTGCTGTCTTTGTACTCTCTCTCATTTTCAGTTGTTTATGCAGTAGTAGAAACTGTCAAAGCATTGAATGTGAGCGGGGAGAGAGACATGCAAGAGTACACACTGAACACGGTGCAGTACCTTGCATTGAACAACCAGAGCTGTGAGGAGGGTGGAGCTCTCCGTGCTCTCGGCCTTCTCAGCTGTCTGTCTGGCTCCGGCTTCGCTGCTGTCGTCCTCTTCGTCCGACCGTAGGCTCCTCTCGCTTTCCTCCAGAGACTCCCTCTCCTCCGTGGAGTCGTCAGCTGTGCTCTCACTCCTCTCCTCAGCGTCAGCAGGCCCGTCCTTGTTGTCGGCCAACGGGGAGCGGACCCTGGTGCTTTGGTCCCGGGCCTCACCTCGCAGCCGCGTGATGTTTCCCTCCATCAGGCGGCGCTGGACGATGCTGTGAGGTTGCTAGAGGGAGAGGCATAAGAGAATTGGATGTCAGATGTCAGATTTTCTTAGTAACAAGTAGAAATGGAAGATGCGTTTAGTATCCCCAAATTATATGGTTATGGGTTCTCAAATGTAAGACTTTCTTGACCTTATGTTATCGTAAACTGAATATCTTTGGGTATTGGACTGTTGCTCAGACAAAACAAGACATTTAAAGATATTTTTTCACTGCACATCAAATCAGTCAAACAATGTGAGGTGGCAACTGCATAGTGAGTAAACTCAATGTATGTCAGAGGATAAGTGAAATCTGCATGTCTACCCCCCTTTGCATTGTGCAAAGATAAATATTTATAGTCTTATTATCTATACAGAGTACGTCACAGATAGCTTGTGACGCAGCATACATTTAATCTGAATAAAAACTAAGATAAGTAGGTCATTGTGTTAAAGGAACATGTCAGTATAACTCCGGTGTTTCCAGATTATCTACACATTCAGAGAATGTTATATTTTACTCCCACAGCAGTAATAATAAAGCTTATTAATGCACATTTATGCAGGGAAAACTCTAAGGTTAAGTAATTCCCACACAGACAAACAGTAGAATTAATCTAACTGCATCAAATACAAGGTAAACTGCACCAGTTGACTGCTAGAGTTTTGATTTCTGCTTGTATTTGTCCATAAATGGTCTGTATTGATAATGTCAAAGCAATGACATTAGTATTGATTGAGCTGGGAAAGAGATCATTTGTGTACATGAATTACTAAAACTAGATTGCATTACAAATGCCTAATTTGATTTTTCCGCCTAAATACTGCATGCTATGCAGACTGCTGATATACAGTCCTTGTTATTACAATTCAAGCTCTTCGAGATTAAATGCAGTTTTCAGACTTGGGAACCCCCACACAGAGACACAGAATTGGGTTGCGGACCACAACGTACAGCACAATTCTTCTCAATTTACAGTGTAATTTTTTTGGTGTACTAGTACAGTACGTACATATACTGTACATATATGTAGATACAAGGGAACAAGATGTGATGTTAGGGAGTAAGGGGGTAACAATGTTAAATTGTCTTACCACTAGACCAAGACAATGGGTGCTAAAGCCGACCAGACTCCCTTGATAAAACCAGTAATTTTACCTTGCAGATAATCAAACTGGGCTAAAACAAAATAAAAATCACCAAAACAGTCTTTGTCTGTATTTCCGCTTTTCTATCAATCACCAACCCTGCTTTGGTTGAAATAAATGCTTAATTTACCTATGTAGATGAGAAAAACAGCAGTTTCAGTCGTACTCACATCCACTAACACAGACCTGCTTTGTAAACAAACCACAGAGAGGCTGAGGATGAGCGAGACCAGGTCATGAATGAAGTGATGGATACTGTCTTCCAGAGAGCTGCAGTAGAGAGATGGTATGTTACGTATACTTATTGCCTGTGGTTTTTGGCATTAGGTTAAGCTTAGTTTTAAATCCAAGTTAAAATTGTCTGAGCATTACCAAAAATTCTTTCTAGATGAGTCCCACAGAAACTAATTTAAGCCAAATGTTATCACACTGCAGCAAGTAGAGGCTGTTTTAACTGTGGATGCTGAGGTGAGGTAGAGATTTAAGTAAGCGTAGTATTGGCCGAGGCATTTCAGAACGTCCTTCCCTCCCTCTTCTCCTGCCCCTCTACACACAAAATAACACACACACTGAGATTTAAATTGCTAACTTTAGCTTCAGTGCAAAAAATTTGCTTTCCAAACTACCTGAAATGAAGGTCACATTATCATGTCATGAAAGCCAATTCAACACTTTCAGGTCATCACTGTCAGCAGGCGTGAAATGATTTTCTTTTTGCTACACAAGCCTGGTGGCTATGTTTTTTGCTAACACACTCTTCTCCTGTGTCACCTCGAGTCTTTCAATAGACAAAAGCAGTTGCACACCCTTCAGAATAAATTCACAAAGCACTTAAAAAAGACAATGTTTTGACAAAGTGTTCTTTATGGCTACAGAAACACATTTCAGACTATATTTAATGCAACACAGGCATGACATTCTGTAAGGTACGTTAACATTAAGCTGTTTATATTTCATGGTGTGTTGATCTTGATTAATGACACATTTCCACCGTTTCAAAACAACATGTGGCCACTGACTAGCTGCTCTCTGGATCATATAAAAAGTAAATTATATTTAAGTTGCCTGTTCCTCTGTAATCACATTGCCGTTCACCAGTACATATTCTGGGTACAGACATTCAGACAGCAAGCTTTAAAAAGAACAGGACACCCAACACCAGCAGCTGCTGCTTTAATAAAACACAAAGCATTTGCTTTCCTTTCAAGGGTTTTTTTCAACACTAAAAACACCAGGATATTTAAGGCATGTTTACTTGAAAGCACAAGTAATTTTAGCTCCAAACACATACAAAAATATTAAGTCTTATAGAGAAGTTTAAGAAAATAAACTGTTGGGTAATACTGACAATGAGAAAATGAAGACAAAATGAACAACCTTTGGCATCTGGACTGTTGCCTCACAATATGGTCAAGTGATGTGGAAAAAAACATCTGTATAAGCTTCAGGATGTTAAGAATAGAGCAGTGCATCTGGTCTTGCACTGTTAATCTAGAAGATAAATTGAGAGAAGGCAGTCTGTGCTAGCTGAAGGTGGAGAAGAAGCTGGTTTTCTCAAGATAATCTTTGTTAGGGATGAGCACTGTTACAAGCTAGACAAGGAGCAATGAACAAGAGCTCTTCCACAACCCAGACCTAATGCTTTAAAGTGGCATATTTTTATGTTAACAATGGATCACATAACTACTTGTATGTGCTTTTTTAGCATCTTTACCGCAACTGTACTGTTTTGGTTCCCTCTCACTGCTCATCATTGTAGTTCCCATCAGGGCCTAGCTGCTTTCAGTGGAAAAACCTTCTAAAAACCTTCTGTCCACTACCAGTACAGCACCAAATATCAGACAAACAAATATAGCAGCTAGCTGGTGAACATAGTGTAGCATTTAGCAGCTAAAGAGACAGATATTACCCTCAGGAGTTACTTTGGATTTTAAATCAGAGCTAAAAGAAGATTGGACTTTATGCATGAAATGGACACAAACACGACTCCACATAAATGATAGTGTTGCTTTGTGTCTGCTGAGGTGTAAATAATTAACTTTCGTACAATTTGACGCTATATAAATAAAATTGGATCAAATTAAATTAGTTTGTTGGCAATAATCTCCATGTACAGCTGAGGCAAAAGGAAATGCAGTCATTAGTGTTAGAGGTATCCTGTAGTGTTGGAAGAGGGCACTCCAACAGATCACAAAAGTCAATATGATTCACCTTTACCAAATTTAATGGAAACTCGTTGATCAACTGACTGAGTAGCTGCCTTACCAGCCAACGTTGGCATCTGCTGAGCCATAAAGTCACAGTGTAAGTCTCTTGGTTGTGTGCCAATCTCAGAAAGGACATCCCCATCTGTATTTCTCAGCCTTGGATTTCTACCACCAGTCGTACGCACCTGTTGCCTCCCTCCATCTGTCCCCTCTTTGCGAATCAACAGGCCTGCAGTCACTACACTTTTATAGAAATTGCTGTGTCCACTTCAAAATGCTCCCGTTGGAGAACCCTTTAAACATCGCCGCTGATGCTGCTGTGATTGGCGGCAACGATTTTCACGGACTGGAGAGTTTTTTTTCTGGGTCACCCTGGGGCAGATGTGCTGACATTATGGGTCATCTTACACCTTTTTTCTTAGAGCATAGACAGTATGGTGGCTGAATGGAGGAAAAACTCTATGTGTGATTTATTCTTAGATGACATATTCTGGATGATAGCATTGTGCGCTATCACGAAGGCAATGGTCAATTAGAGCTGCCGACCTTCTTTTGTCTGTGAGGGAACTCCATCCAGCAACTGTGATTGTGCGACTCTGACTCTTATTAAAAGAATGCAGGAAGAGAAAAGATAGAACCGGCTATTCTCTTCTCTGTTTCTTTTCCACATTACTGGTCATTATTTGATGTTCTGCTCTGATTAACAGGCACACAGCAAATGCTAGATTGTGCTCTTAAAGTATTCCCTGAGCAGAATTTGAATGAAGACAAGGATGATTTCATGGGCAGGCAAGCAGCAAAGAGACAGAAAAATATGGAATAAATAAAAAAAAAAAAAGCATCAGGGCTGAAAACACCAAGGCTTTATAACCTTAACATGGCTGTAATAACGTCATCTCATGCCTGGCCATGTCTGAGTGTATGTGGTCTCACTCTGTGTGTGATCTGTCATTATGTTTCACTGGCACTTTGTGTCAGACATCCATCTGTGGATCTGCAGCTCAATCCAACACCTCTACAAATAATTTTGGAGTGATTTTTTTGGAAGCCGTCGGGTCAAAAAAGCACAGGTTCACCTCAGATACTGTAAAAGGAAGCGCTTCTGTAGTAGATTTCTTGCGATGCATACAGTCAAGCTCTCTCTGTCAATCCACGCGGCTTCCTGTCCAAAACAACAACACTTCAAACTAGTAATCACCACCCGTGTCACCGAGTTCAATTTAGCGCATTCGTTCCTCTCCGAGCTCCAGCTGCGGCTGAGCAGCTCTTAGCTGGTTTATAAACAGGCAGTGTTGATAGCTTCTCCTCCCCTTTCCTCTCCTTCCCTTCCCTCTCTTATTAATCCTCTCTCCTCCTCGTATCCTTTTCTTTTCTTTTCTTTTCTTTTCTCATATCTCCTTTCCTCTCTCTCATTGGTCCTTACCCTTCATTCTCTACCTTGCCTTGTCTTACCTTTCCTTTCCTCTCATCTCGTCTTTTTATTTTTTTGAGTTTCTCCTCTCCTGTAATGTCATCTCCTGTCCTTGTTTTCTTCCGTTTACCTTCTATTTGCAGTTTCTTTTCCTTTTTCTTTTCATCCCTATTCCTTGTGATTTCTTCCTCTTCTGTCCTCCTTTCCTGCCATTACCCCCCCATGTTTTTTCCTTTCCTTTCATCCCCTTTCCTATTTCATCCTATTCTCTCGCTGTTTCTCTTCTCCTCTCCTTGTGTTCATCTTTTCTGTTCATTAACTTGCATTATAAACATTCCTCTTATTGTTACCTTCTATTTCCCCCATTCTCTTTCCCTTCCCTTTTTTTTCTAATTTCTCCTCTCCTTCTTCCATTTGTTTTTTCCCTTCTCTTCTGTACATGTCTTTCCCTCTCCTCTCTTCTCTTTCCTCTCCCACATAATTTCTCCTCGCCGCTCCTCTCTTCTCCTTATGTCTCTCATTGCAATCAATAGAAATCAAGACCATATTTTCTGCCTTCCATTGATTACATTTATTCCCTAAACAAACCCAAACCCTCAGTCTAAGATAAGAGCAATTATAATCCTAAAAGGGATCTTCTCCTCTCCTCTCTGCAGGAGCTTTACTAAAATAGGAGCTTTCATGTTGAGCTCCTCGACATCTGAACTAATCAAATTCAATCAGGAGCTCCACTTCAGACTGGACTGAAAGTTTTTTCCTATCGTTGTGTTCTCGACATTAGCCTCTTCCTCTGGCCTGACAGTCTGTTCCCCGTTTGTCTCTTGTTCTAACAATATTCTGCATGTCAGTTGACCTCTCTCCCTACCGGGCACTCACTGGTTAAATCACACATTTTATAACAGTAATTATCCTCTTCTGCAAACTAAAAAACAGCTTGTTAAAGGGGGTGCAAACAGTCACAGATCAAAGTTTATACGCATCTGCTAGAGTGTGAATGAGCAAAGATGTGGAAATTATTTTAATGAAATTGCTTATGAGGTCTGGTGACATACAACAGTATTTGTATTCAACAGGCGAAGGATGAGAAGGAAGCAAATCATGTCAAGTTCTAACAGTTTGGAGAGGGAGCGTGTTCTATTGAGAGATGTTTTTCTCCTATGTGCTCACAAAGATTCATTCTGATAACAAACACAATGTAATTTCAGCTGTTTTTCTCATTGTGCCACTCCCTGTGTACCGTGATGGTTGGCGTCTGTTTTTGCTGAGCCCTGACTGCTCTGGGGTCAGCAAATTGTGTTAGCAACATCAAGCTGCTAGCAGGCGGCATTCAGTGTTGCCACATGTGCCCCTGTACTGTTTTGCAGTTCAGGGGTGAATTGGCAATCTTGTACTTTGCAAGGGTGCATCTTGACCTTTTGTCTTTTTTTAATAAAGTGCAGCTGTTTTTGAACTGGGAGGCAGGGGAGTTAAAGGGGGGCATGGAGGGAGAGATGTAAGGTGAACAAATCTGAACACATAGACGCAAATATTTCTAGATTCAGCGTGACGTACACTTTCCAATCATATTATCTCCGTTACGAATAAACATCCATTATTCTGCTTTGAAATCCTAGAATTTTTGACTGTAGAACTTGCCTAAGAATCATCACATATTAAACTTTTTGTCAGTATCAGAGTAATCCAGTGATAGTTTTCTGTACAACCACAGATACAGTGCAAAAAGGAACTGCTAATAACAAATTTGGCGAATTTTAAATGTTGCCAATTTGCCAAAATATTAACATACATAAGCTAAAAATTGGGCTCAAGCTGTAGGCCACAGCACTCAATCCATGGCAACATCCTTTCTGTTTACATCTTCCATAGCAACATAACCTAAAAGATGATGATCCCACATTTAAATAAGACCAAAGATAATACTCAGAGTAACAGAATCCATTCATATCAACATTTTCTATATTGCATTTTGAGTATTTTGCTGAGAGGCGCCCCAGTCACATGTTGAAAACCACTTATCTAAGGCAGTTAATGCAAGATAAAGTGTGTGAAGAGACTCTGTCATGTGAGACATGTTTCTACCCCTGTGACACATCTCGAGGTTTCAGCAAATTTCTCACCTCATTCTGAGTGCTTGTCAACAGGCTGGGAATATGTAAATTGGCATCAATCATATGGCCTCCTTGTGGGTTATCCGCCATTAAATCTAATGAAGACAGCAGGCAGCAGCGTCCCATGAAGAGTTGATCTATTATACACTATGCAACCAACTGTTACGCTTCATTTGAGAGTGAATTGTTTTATTGTTGAAGCAGCTGAGGTGAATTTGGCATCGCTCAGGTGTAATCTGCTCATTTGTTTTTCACAGCGTGTAGAGTGATTTTGTGTGATATTATTCTGAACATTCACTGCTCATAATTGTAAGATGTGGCTAAGATATTGTTCCAACTGATAAAAAAAGATGATCGATGAACTGAAGGATTGAACTGTGGAGAATCTAGCTGATCTAACAATGTGAAGCATGTGTGTATTGACAAAAGTTTAAACATTTATATTTGTGTAGGAGATCTAAGCAGCTTAAAACTCGCTCAAGCTAGAGACCCAGTGGGTTTTATGAGCTTTTATACATCCAAATATCTTCTATAAAATACAGAAAAGGTGTCTAATTGAGACCTGTGTTTATTTGTCAAAACATGTAGCCACACCAGGCTAGAAAAGCGGACCTGCTTCTAATTGGGGCTGTGCTTTTATTTATTTTACGGAAGTCGAGATATCTTTTACCTTTGCACTGGGTGACATGTTCCTTTATTGCCATGTCGTTTATTTTGACTCAATCCCACATAAACCGCCCTGCTGCTGGAAATACTCACAAGAGCACTAAATGTGTATTTATCCACAGCGGAAAATAGTCCTTAAAAAACACAATATTTCCTCCTGTTTGAGTAATGTTTGCAAAAACTGCAGTGCCCGGCTCTTTTAGGAAATACTGTGCCTTTTTTGAAATATAAAACTATATTTGTGATTCGTTTTTTAACTATCACTACTGATGCTTTTGAGCTAATCTTCTAAGCATGTTAAATGCTGGACATGTCTATGCAAGCTATTATTACAGTGTTATCTTATAGCCTCCATTTACTGGTTTTGATGATGTTCTCCAGATAGACATTCGCTAACGCTGTTAGAAGTCTTTTTCTGGCCAACAGCCCCTCATTTGAAAGATTGTACGATCAATTCTGTGATAATAGCTGTTGATGCAGAAATTGTAAACTAACTTTTATCAAAGGGATCCTTTAAAGGGTTTTTTAAAATAGCCTGAATTGTGTTTGATGATAATTGATAAAGGATGTTGGCCTAATTTAGTTGGTTTGTTTCTCAGTTTTTCCTTGCTGCAGAGAGGCATTATGTGCTTCTGCACTGATTACAGGACATGCAGACAAGCTACAGGAGCAAGGCTACCAAAAACTGTCTGTGTCTGCCATGTGACCCATGCTTTGCAGGTCTTAGTGGTCCCTCAAGGCTTCGACCACACAGTCGGAAAGCACTAAGAGACTGATGAATGTATCTTTGTTTTGGTCTTTTCTTGGGATTTGTTGACAACAAGTAAAGTCTAGAATTAGCTGAATTAGCCTGATCCTTTAAATAAACTTCAGCTTGTATTTTTGAAAAGAGAATTATTGAGCCTAATGAGCGTATTGTGGCTTTGAACTTATTTAGGATAAACCGGGTCAGAACCAGGAAACGAGTGCGGCAAAAAGGACAAACTTTAGGTTGTTTAGCTGGTCGGCTGTCTGACAAACTCTGTGTTCCTTTGTGTCTGTTCATACGTTGTCTGTTGCTGATTTTGCTGATATGAGTCCTGTGGTGACCCCTGAACACTATCTAGTCCAAACCAGATCAAAGCCAGTGGGACAGAACTGTTAATGTATGACTCCAGCACTCCTTCTCCTCCTCATGTCTATCTCTTTCCCTGTATTTCTCCCTCTGTGAGTCAGATTAGAGGCTAATTGCCATGTGGACTAATTATCTGACTGCAACAGGCTCCTCTCTGTCATCCAGTCAGTCATGTGAGCTTTCTAATGCCCTCTTTCTCATTCTGATGGAGGTCCCCAGTGGCTGACTTCCTGTCGCACCAACCAGGAGGCTCTGGCAGCTTCACATCTGCTGTCTGCCCCTCCACTTCCTTCTTGTTTCTTGTTTTACATATCTGTTCTTCTCTTGCTTTCTGTTTCTTCACTAAATCCTAAAATCCTGTTTGAATGGTATTTGCTGTAATGCTGAATGGTTAGTTGATTAATCAGTAAGTTTATAAACAGAAAATGAATCAACAACAGTTTTTATAAGGAATAAATGGTTAGTTTTTTGCTTGACTGAAGGCTGTCTGCCTGCAATAAGCCCTTGTTTTCATTTTCCAGTGTATATCCTGATTTAGTAATCTAATGTCATTATCACTGAACACCTGATTAATAATTAATTGAGAAGTCATCAGTTTTATTTTCCCTTTCTGAATCATTAATAGGGCTCATTGCTCATTGATAGAGTAAATATCTGTTAAGCTGGAACTGAATAAAGACAAAGCCATTCTTTTCATTTAAAGAACTAGTTTTTGAAAATATGCACATTTGCTTCCTCACTGAGAGTTGGTTAACATGACTCAAAAAATCCTCAGCACTCTAGCAAACAAATGTATTTTTCAAAATGCTGAACTATTCCTTTATAAACAGTTCATTTTGAGAATCTAGACATTATAAAATGTACATTTTTAGATAAACAATCATCCCAAAACTGCTCGCTGCTTTGTCAGTTAGTTGATCTACAGACTTGACTCGACTGAACAAAATAATTAATCAATATTAAAAATAGTCATTAGCTGCAGATCTAGTCATCCATCTGTCTTCCAAAAGCACATCCAGCTTTCTTTGGTAAGTGCTCACCTGCATCTGAATTTATGTCCATTTATACATTTACGGGAATTTTTGGATTATAAAGATTCCATTTGGAGCCACTTTGGAGGCTGAGGTGTCACGTGCCACACCTTATCATACCTAACCAATAAACAAAAATACTCTTCCTCTCTCGCTTCCTGTCTCAGTATCATGGCTTCTCTCCTCCTCTGTAGTTGGGGGTTGTTTTGTCGTATTTGTTTTTGTCGGGTATTTTTAGCCTCCCGTCTTCCTACACAGCTCTGAGGGAGCAGCTGAGGGAGAACGTCGCCGCCCATCCACAGCTCCAGATGACACAGAGCAAGACAGGTTCACACTAACCTCTCTCCAGCCCACCTAATTGTCCTGGAGCTAATAATAAAGCCTGCATCTGAACTGATTTGACACGTTTGTTTTGTAAGGAAGAGTCTCTGGAAGAGACAAACTCCCGAGAGCCCGGCGATCACACTGAGCATTACTGTCGTGTTTGCTCTTCACTTTGAAGTGCTGCTTTGCCTTTATAAGCATTTGAGTTCAGTGGGTGAATCAAGATGAATATGAATGTGAAAACCTGTTCCAGGATGAGATGTACTGCCGTGTACACCATCTGCTTGTACAAACTCATGACTTCTTGAAAGGACAGGAGATCACAGAGTTCACTTAATTCCGCTTTGACGAAATCACGTCTCCATACTGGTTTATCTATATTTCAGATTTTTCTTTGCTTAAATCGGACATAGGGTTTGGTAAATCAGGACTTAAGTTGTATTGAAGGAACATAGGAAAGGCTCACTTTTTTTCCATCTATCTTTCTGTGCCACAGTTGTACATTCAAACCCAGTTCTGTAGCTTTTGATCATCCTCAGAGGTACCTGGAGACTCCAGTCTCTCAATTAGACAGGCCTTCACACACAAACACACACAGGTTTCAGACTCACTCATCTGTAAGATAGGGACTTGAGCAAACGGACAGCTAAGCTGCAGGGGGAAGAAGAGGAAGGCTCTGCTGCAGCAGACTAGGTGTGTGCCGCAAAATTAGACCAATATGAGATTTTAAAGGGTTCTATTTTTGTGCTGAAGGTTCCTACAACCAATATGTGTCTCTTTTACATTTCAGCAATTTTAAAAACCACATATGTTGAAAAAATCACATAAAAAAAAGAAACGCAGACACTTCAGCATACAAATGAACTGATGTGTCATTTCATAAAGGAGTAGCACAACATTTTGGGAAAATGCCGAGAGTTAGATGAGAAGATTGATACCACTGTCACATTTGTATTGTAAAGGTTACTAGCAGCCGGTTAGGTTAGCTTAGCATAAAGACTGGAAACAGAGGGAATCAGGTAGCCTGGCTCTTTCCAGAGGTAACTAAGTCGGTCAACCAGCATCTCTAAAGGTTGCTAAGTAACACCTTATATTGTTTGTTTAATCTGTACACAAACAGAAGGACAGTTTCTGTTTTTTGAGGAAGAAGAAATGTTGTTTGGGTTGCTTTGTCCGTCTTTTTTTTGTCATTTAGGGTAAACAGTTAAAGAACAGCCTGCCAAAAATAATTGAATTTGTAGTTAATTAGTTTTACCTCTAGAAATGATGCTATTTCCCTTTAAAACATGCGATTGGTGTTATTTTGCTGCTTTAAAGTCATCTTCTCTTTCCTACGTTTACTGTGTCTCCCTGTTGGAGCAGCCTTGAGAAGCGAATGTGTGTGTGTGTGTGTGTGTGTGTGTGTGTGTGTGTGTGTGTGTGTGTGTGTGTGTGTGTGTGTGTACAGTAGAAAACAGTGAGATTACACAGTGGTTACACAATAACTTGGTCCATGCTGAGCTCAGGTGTTAATGTAACTGGGCTCAGATGTGTCCAAACCAATCCCCCAAACACACACACATATATATACTCTCACTCTCTCCTGTTTGCTCTCCTTACATGTACTCAAAGCTTTACATTGTGTTACATAAAACAGCCCCACTAAACCTGACCCCCATCTCCAGCCCTCTCTTCCCTTCCCCTCCATCGCTCTTGCGTTCGGATTTTGCCCTTTTCATGCTCACTGCTCCCCTTACACCGCAGCACAACATGGCTGGAGTGCTGCTGCTGCTGCTGAGAGTGAGAGGACCTCGGGCTAAAGAGCAGCAAAACAAATTCACTCTTACATAACAGGCTCTGCTGCTGAATTACACACTGGATAGGACAGGCCAGCTAGCAGAAATTAAAAGGAAGAAAGCCGAGGTTACAGCTAAAATGTCTGTGTGGCTCGAGTGTAAAAACCTTAAAATGATTCATGATTTTCACCGATTTATGAGGATCTATTGGGACTTGTGCACTATACTAAACTAAAATAATGGACATAGTGAACATTATATCTTATAGCTCCTTAATTTTAGCATGCTGGTGTTAGCATTTAGCTCACAGAGATGCTAGCGTGGCTGTAGACTCTTCTTCTTCCTGTTCTGGAAGAGCTTCTTATGCAACAGAGAGTACAATGCTAACTAGTACACATCTAAACACTATAAAAGATCAAATGAAACTAGGAATCAAACCAAGACATGATTCCAAAACTCTATTAGATTCAAGGAGCATAATGTACAACTCGTCCATTGGCAGCCTGCGATTCAACATCTCCTAGAGGGGCCTGAAAACCCTCTTATCATAATACCAATTATCTTCTCCTTGAAGACACAAATCTAAAATCCTATCTGTCGCGCAGATGTGGCCACAGGGAGCCCGGAATGATTTGCATGTAACAAGTGATTTTCGATGTCAGAATAGCTTTGGGGACTTGAGAGAAATTGCCAGCAGTCCTCCGCCATGCCTGTATCTCCTCTCTGCAGACAGCCAGCTACACCATTCAGACTCTGAATAGACATGGACGGAGTAAATGAAAAGAAAGCATGATGCGTTTTCTGAGGTGGCTTGCATGCCGAGCCCTTACAGACAAAAGATGAGATCATCTGGATAAGGCTGTCAGAACCATTTGATTGTCTCCAGGCTGACTATAAATCACACAGCATTTTCCAGTTATATCATACAGTATTTTCATCTAATTACTGCCGAAGATTTACTATTTTCTTTTCAGCTTGTGGCCTCCATAAGCAAAGGTCATACCTGAAATGTCAGACACTGATCTTTAAAAATAAATGGTCACTTTTCTCTTTTCTGAAAAATGTACATGATTCATTACTATAGAGGCCTGACATTTGGTAATTAATACAAAGAGGACATTATATTAGTACTGCAAAAGGCAGAATGTAGTTATTCTGGAAATCTGGACTTTATACTTCATCAGTTTTGAAACCACAAGTCTATAAATTAATTAGTTCATCAACTAAAGAGTCTTTTGACAACACCTTTAATGATCAATTGGGTCCTTTATTCAGCAAAAATGCCAAAGATTAGCTGGTTAGCTTCTCAAATCAAAAGATGTACTGCTTTTCCTCAGCTGCTACTGCTCATTTAATTTCAAATTGAAAAAAAACAAGCAATTTTAAAATGTCACTGAAAATTTTCATTAGCATTTTATAGGCTCAACAAGTATAGTCAAAAATTTAAAGCAAGATTAAGTCTGTGCCAATGGAATAGATTCATATTTTGGGAAATATAGTTACTTTATTTCCTTATTTAGATGAGATCCACTCTCATGTCTACACGCTAAACTGAGCCGGAAACAGCCGGAAGCACAATGCTACTCCACCGCCGCCTGGCTCTGTCTTGAGCTTAGAAATCCATCTAAAAGCACCTGTAAAGCTTATTAAATAACACTTTGTTTTATGTTTCCAGCCTCCCTTCCTCTAGCTCCATACTTATAGTTAGACATGCTGAGCGAAATGCTTATACGCTTTGTAGCGGAGAGGTAAATGAGAAGAGCGATACAATAATATCTGCACAATAAATATGAGGCTACAGCTTAGCACAAAGACTGGAAACAGGAGGAAACTGCTAGCCTGTTGGAAAGTAACGAAATGAGCGCAGATAAACTGTAAAGAAATGTCCTTCTTTGTCATCATCTTCAGGGTTTTGTTATATCTGTTAACTATTAGCATGTCACCGCAAACCTGCATGGTCCGGTGCAATTTGACCCGACTCCAGAGATGGTCGATCTCGGACGCTACTCACAACTCGGCGTGTATCTACTGGTAATCAATACGTTTACATTACTGTCAATGGAAAAGCCATATTAACAGCTCTGTGAGGCTGTACTGAGACACAGATGTGCACTAAGCTAAACATCAGCATGCTCACATGCACACAATGACAACGCATAGACAAACATTTTGACCTAAAACATTGAAGGATCTTTAAAGTTAAAACAATTCATCCTCTATAAATAGGACTATAAATGTCAGTGTCAGTTTTCATGGCAATCCATCCAGTAGTTGTTGATGAATGTGGTTAAACAACACTGCTATTCAGTAAAAAGTACAAAAGAGAAATGGGTATTTAAACCTTAAATAACATCCACTCATTATTGCCACACTTGCACTTTTAATTATATGTGTTACCTTGGGAACACAGGGTCGATAAAGGAGGGAAGGAGCGAGAAAACATATCTATCATTAGATTACAAAAAAAATTGTGACTCAGCCAAAGATGAAGAGAAGGGGGGTTGGAAGGTTTTTCAAGCAGCAAATGTTGGTATTAAAATCTGGCAGACATAAACGCATCACAGTGTGACATTCGCAGAGCACCGAGCACTGCTAGTGCTGCTTCCCAGTGCCAGAGTGATTGTGTCGAGGTTCTTGGAGAGCTCGAGGGAATCTGGGAAGCCGCCATCAAACCAGAACTGTGTCACAGGAGAGGTGGAGTAATAAATTGTCAAGATTATTACAGGGAGTTCCTCCAGAGTGTATAACAGCTTCGGTTCAGGGGGCTTCTGGAGGAAGAGGAAGTGAACTTGTCTTTCATCGTATATATCAACCCTGCAGTGTGTGTGTGTGTGTGTGTGTGTGTGTGTGTGTGTGTGTGTGTGTGTGTGTGTGTGTCCCTGAATGTATAATGACATCTCTCTATATTTGAGAGCCCTGCACAGCGTAACAGGCTTTGACTTGGCGTTCCCTCCCCTGTATTCAGAGTGCAAGACTCTGAATCTTTCATGACCCTTTCTATGAGGAATTTTCTTTTCAAGGCTGCTCTTACATACAGTGCATACAGTAGTGCATTAGCGCTAATAGGAAATGGACCTTCGACAGCAAACATGCATTTAATTAGTTGATCCACAGAAAATGAATCGTTTAATTCATTTTTAAGCATAAATGACCAAACAATGAACAGTTGCAGTGTCTTCGATGTGAAGATTTGCTGGTTTTCTCTGTTTTATATATAATAAACTGAATATATTTTGGGTTTTAGACTGTTCACTGTTCAGTCAAGCAGATTATTGGCAGATTTATCAATAATTAAAACAATGGTTAGTTTTGCCATTGAGGAGAATAATAGCTGACAAATGAGCAATAAGGCAATTAAAGGGGATGTCCACAGATTTTACACATTAAAGCCTGTTTATAGGTGTTAGTAGGGGAGTACTTTCTCGACTTATTTTTTTGGCTGAATGGGGAGCTGCGTGAAATCTGATAAATTGCCTCAAATGATGTCACTTGAGTCAGCATCAGCTGGGGCTGAAGACTTTGAAGCTGAGTTTGAAATTGAAAAGAAACCTGCGGGTGTGGAGTTTGAAAGAAATGAGGTTACCCGACCCCTGTAGCCCGCTCTTCGCCTCGGCTCGAGGCTACGGTAGCTGCTACTAGCATAATACACCAGAATCTCAGACTGAACTGCCGGCGGTGGCGCTAGGTTTTGACTGGGAAGAAGAATACTCGCAATAAGAAAGAAGATAACGCTGATTCTGCTGCATCAATATCAATAATCTTTACCTATCCATCATGAGTCCGACAGCGTCACACGAGTGCAAAGCTTAACCGGTTGAGTTCTCTTTTAAATATGACTTTACCACCTTGTGCCATCTCTCTCACATGTTGTCAAACATGCTCCTGGATACCATACAATCTTGACACCTACTCCCACTCAAACTCAACCTTTAACAACTGCCAAGCACCTGGCAACACACACAACAGCCTCTCAACAGGTCAAGTGAATTATGAACTGTCTCAAGTCCACTCACCAAGTCTTTGGATGTGCCCAGTCTCTTCAGCCCATCCAGGGGCAGGAGGTCAGCTGAGTCCTTGTGTGTGAACTGGGTGTTCTGCTTCAGACGCCTCTGCTGGTGCAGGATGGCTTTATCCCGGATGGCTAGCTCACCTTTCTTCGCCTCACTCATGGTCTCGGACTACAAGCAGCAGTCTTTTCTGGTGCTGTGCACAGAAGCACGGAGACTGTAACCTCGCAGCAGCAGCAGCGGTGGGAGCTCTCTGCAGACGGCAAGAGACAGAGTGGATGTCTGCGTGCAAAGAGAGGGAGAAACCCCAAAAGGCAGCTGTTTAAGGATGGATGTTTAAGTCCAACAGAATAAACCTGCAATTGCTGCCTCTTCCACCTTGTGCTGCCCTCTCTGAAATGCTGCTGTCCTTCCCTCTGGGCTTTCTGTGCTCTCTCTCTCTCTCTCTCTCTCTCTCTCTCTCTCTCTCTCTCTCTCTCTCTCTTTGTGTGTTTGTAGTCCCTGGCATGTATCTGTCTCTGCAGCTTTGGGAGCTATTGTCCTGTTCTGGATGCTCCTCTGATGTAGACATGCATCTTCCTCACAATGTCAAGATCTGTTCTGTCTCATACAGAGGCTGTGTGAGGCTGTGGGGTAGGTGTGACAGAGAGAGTGTGTGTTTTCCCTTCCCCTCAGTGCCGTCTGTCCTTGGATCTCTCTCTCTCTCTCTCTCTCTCTGTTACACTCTATCTCTGCTTTCAGGAGTCTGTTCTCTCCCTCTATCCTCTGAACCCTCCTCTTTCCGTCACACACTCGACACAGACGCATGCTTGACCCCCCCCAAAACAGACCACATTTTCTCACTTGACTCGCGCCAAAGGAAACGCAAAGAAAAAGACTCTTTATGCTGAATATCGAACATATGGACGCCACAAAAAACACTCTCAGTCATGCGGCTACAATATAACATCACATTCTCTGCATGAAATAGTCTTAAAAGTGATGAACACACACAGTATGTCACTCTGTATCTTGTTTCTAAGCAAGCAACACAGTTTGCGGTATTAGTCCCTTGAGCAGTGATTGGCCCCTCGCTGTGGAGGTGTGAGAGAGATCACTGATCTGACCCCGCACAGAGGATCAATCCGGACCACTGATGGCAACAATTGATTTCCCCATGCCTCCCCTGTGGCGGCCGCCGTGAATTAAAGAACCCAATTTCCTCCATCCGTCCATCTGTCCACACCAACAAAAGCTAAAAATATCACATTCATTCCATGTCCATGACCTCTAGATGATGACACATTTATATAGCAGTGACGATTCAGCCTCACAGGTATGGAAGGTTTCATGTGATACAATAAATGAGTCATTTTCAGATCTTTTATAGCATTCAAGTGTTTTGTTTTGTTTTTCAGAAAATGCATTAATATCAAAGGAAAGAGCTAAAATGGAAGATTTTTTTTTTATAAATATACACAGTTTATTTGATGGAGGTCCTTGTGAAGGTGAGGTGGAAAATACTGTATGCATGCTGAAATAAGCATGTGCTGCCCCCTGCTGGTCGTCTCTTTTCTGGTCTTTACCCTGAGATGCATCAGTATTCAAATTCTGTCACAAATGCTGAATTCAGACTGCATTTTATAGCCAGAGAGGGACACAGAGACACATAAGAGACATGATTTCACAGCAGACATAGATATATATCAGTGATGATGATGAATCTGTCTTGGAAAATATTCACTAACATGCCGCTGACTACACTATAATTATACCTCAAAGAGAAATATATTACGCCATATTTTTTATTTTTTTTGCTTGGAATCGAATACTTTTTTAAAGTTTAAATACTACCTGTGGTATACTACCTTGCACATGTGCAGTGAGTACATATCATAACACTTTGGTCTAGAGTGAAACCATAGCTGATCTTACAGTTGCCAATTCATTATCGTGGCCTGTAGTGAATAAAACGCTTTCACTGGGTGGAAATTTCTCCTTTATTTTTATAACATCACAGTACAGTGTAAGTTCTGCCTTCCAGCTGTGAAAATGGCCTATCGGCTTACTGCCTTAATTTGCTTGATGAAAAGCACTGTTCTTTTAAAAATACATTGAACAGAGAACACACTGAATTGTAATTTTGTCTTATAGTAAAAGTCATCTTATTTTTTTTCTCTTGTCTTTATTTGGATATTTGGTGTTGAGGTAATCCAAAAGTAATGGAAACCCAACCCTTCCAACCCTATTTCTGAGATATTTCTTCATGCAAAATTGTCGAATATTTGGGGTTTTAGACTGTCATGTTCTCCATTGTGATGAGCATTTTGTATTGTATTTCTCTGACTTTTTTTTTTTAACTTAAATTAGTGTTATAATGTTAGCTTTGATGATTTCTGTTGACTTAGTTCAGAATTTTAATCTGCAGTTATCTGAATGTGAGCTCACTGTGAACACTTTGTAATTTGAACTACTCTCCACTGAAGAGAGTCTCTCAAGGCAGAAACCGCATTGACGGATGTCTGAAAACCTTGAAAATGTAAAAGCCCTTCACACCCACCCAGTTTTTACCCCTTCTACTCTGTCTGATTACAACTCTGCTCATGTTGATGTTTTTTTATGGAGGACATATTGATGTGTCACAATAGCAAAAGCACAGATGTAAATAATAAATCAATTCCATTCAGCAGTGGTAAAATGTAACTACATATTTGAGGTATTTGTACTTGAATATTTTGTTTTCATGCCACTCTATACTTTTACTCCACTACAATTCAGAGACTTGTAATGGAGTATTTTTACAGCATGGTTTTAGTATTTCAGTAAAGGATCTGAATGCTTCCTCTACCACTGTCGTTTAGCTGGTTCAGTTTCACTCGGCTCGCTGTCACACTGTCTAGTCTTACTCAGAGTCGTCAAAACTCCTAATGAGGATAATGTGTCTGTGACTTGTCCCGCCCCAGACAGTGAGAGAGATGTCTCTCAAACTCTCTAAAAGGGGGAATAATTAGCCAAATTAAGTAAATGGTAAATGGTAAATGGTAAATGGACCTGTACTTGTATAGCTCCTTTCTAGTCTTCCGACCACTCAAAGCGCTTTTACACTACATGGCACATTCAGTGAAAACACCTGTTTGTGTGTGAATCATGGCTGCAAGGTTTTAAACTGGAATCTGCATGGATAGACACCACTATGGGTAAGTTACAAAATATGTTGTTGTTTGTGTTTGTAAATCAAAACCTAATTGTTATATTCAGAATATTTAAAGCCCCTACAAGGAACTTTTTGTGTTGATTCTAGTGCCCCCTGTGGCCAAAAGCGGTAGTGTTTCTACAACTTTGTGTCATGGATTTAAAGGGGATAGGGATGACAATTTCTAAGATTTATCAATATCAATTCTGCTTTTCCGTCTGACTCTTTGTCATTTCTCTTACTGATTCCTGATTAGTTTTCTGTGTGGAAAAAAAACAGGCCTAAACTGGTTTTTAGCGTCAACGCAACTGTTTTATTATCTCTGAGTCCGAGCACAGTGTATAAAAAGAGTAGAGTTTCTCAGTATGTTAATGAAACCACACTTTAGACCGTTTCTTCCTTCTTCCATGACTACTCCTTGTTCCGGCAGAGCAGACACAAGTTTGACATAACTGTCACATGCTGACATTGATAAAAGTAACTGATGGCATTCAGTTAAGATTGATTGGATCATTTGGAACCGATTCTCAATTCCCATCGCTACGAGGGGAAACCCCACCCGGTGGCAGGCATTAAGAATAACTACACAGAAATAGCCAATCTTCTTTCTGATGGTCTTGTTAGAAACTCCTTGTAGTATGTTTAACTAACAGTATTATTTATTGATGTATTCAGTTAACTATTTAGTATATTTTCGTCAGTTCGTGTGTCCCGTACACACAAAAGGAACCTACAGAATTTCTTCTCCCCAACCTCTATTATGGGAGCACAGGACAACTAACCAAAGCATTTCTCAACTCCTAATGGGGGCATCATTATGCGCAGATTTAGCCTGACTCCCTGGGGGTCTGAGGAACACAAATGCAGATTAGTTGGGGTTTTTTGTGCCAAGGATTCCTGGGAAGGAATGGAGCATGGTGACCTACAGAGTAAAGACTTACTCTAGGGTTGTGGAAGATATTGTGGGAAGATGTCACATCACAGATTATGTGTTACGATCAGCCTGTCTCTCGGTTGTTTTGGGCATTTTGAATGAAAAAAAGAGCAAACCGTAAGTGAATATGGAAAAAATTACACAGGTGAAATAAGCAAAACGAACCCCTGAACATCATCTTTATTACCATGACCTAAATGTCTAAACCCTCAAACAAATAATGAATGCAAAGAGAGTCTGAAATCCACCAAATTAAACATTTTAAGTGCTGCATTTACACAAAACCTCGGAAATAAATTTTGCTTTGAGGCTCATTTCTCATGTCGGCATATCCCAATTATTTAATCAAGGAACTAAAAAGTAACTTAATGGTAACAAAATCTGCGTTAGCAGAAGAAAATAAATAAAACACAGCAGTTTTGGTCAGTTGCTGGCAATGTAACAAAGTCTTGCATTTTGTGCTTTTTTTTTATTTTAAGTTCTTATTAACTGAGGTTGCAGAAGGCACATGTGCATCGTTCAGTTCATGGAATTGCGCTTTAAGCTTTGCTTAGTGTATCTCTGGAAAATAAGACTGTGCAAGTGTGCATACGACACGTTAAGCTCCATCTGAGCCACTTCTCATCCCAAACAACAGCTTTCAAGGGACCTTTAATTCCCATAAAACTGGCAGTGTAAAACCAAAGCCATTTTTTATGATTATCCGCTATGTACAGTACATATAGACAAGAAATGCATTTTAAGGTTTGTAGTGAATTATGGATAAACATGTATGCCAATGCCATATTTGGAGTGTAAACATCAATAATATTCTGACCCATAGATTTAAAAGCATGCTGTTATGTAGCCCCAGCTTGTGCCTCTCATGTATTAGTATAACATTCACCAATGGTAACCATCTGTTCCTCCATAATTACTGCTGCTGGATCCTAAAACACGGGATGGAGAAATATTCTATCTGCTGCACATTAAAAGAAAACTTTGCTGTTTTACAATTAAATATTGGCTGGAATAAAAAGTGAGTGTTCTGTTTCCCACTCAAATCCACTGTTTGTTTTTTTTCCCATTTACACAGCCATGAGAAGATATAAGACGTGTACTGGATTAGAATCGCCGACCCCCACCTTTAAGAGAGTCTTTGAGGATCCTTTATACCTTCAGAACAGCAGTAAGTGTTGTGTAACAACCTTCTGGGTTTTTCAAACTGTCTGGATAATTATCGCTAATGGAACTTTAACGTAACTAAATGTAAATACATGAGAGGCACAAACTGTGGCTAGCTGCTATGATGCTGTTGACCTACGGGCCATGGCGCTTCATCACTTTCATAATTGTCACTGTAGCTTTTGTATTTGCATCCACAGCAGTATGTACAATGTAGTGCGTTTTTTTTGTTTTTGAGGCACAGAGGTCACGAGGCATTCAACCTGGCAACCGAACACTGTTTCCACTAATGCCGCAGAGCCCCATTCAGTGCAACAACAAGCAAAGCCACACACTGGCCTATATTAATGCTGCATAGGCTCCACTATCTGTTAGTGTTCACTGAACCATCGGCCCATGGCACGTTGGGGAGGTAAAGCGAACAGAGCAGCATGTTCTGTCCCAGAGCCGGGAAGCGTCTGAAGGCCTCCCAGGCGTCGGAGAAGATGTTGTACTTGAGAAAGACGCGGTGCTCCAGGCTGGTGGGCAGGCTGACATCCCGGCTCATGATGTAGATGCCGTCGTTGTGCAGCGTGCATGTGAGGTTCAGGCCCGACTTGGACGTGTTCTCCTTCAGCTGGATCCACTCCCCCGTAGTCACGTTGTAGGACTGCACAGTCAGCACGTCCTCGGTCTGGCTGGCACGCCGCCGGCCCACCTCCAGCTCATGGGTGTAGCCACCCACCAGGTAGATGGTGTCCTCCACCGAGAGCATCTGCTGCTTGCGGATGTGCGCCGAGCATGACCGAAATACTGTCCAGGTGTCAGAGGTGGGACAGTAGCGGAGGACACTCGTGTTCCTGTCTGTGAGACGCAGAAAGAAAAACATTTAAACTCAAAGAAGAAGAAAGAACTTGTTTCTTTCTCACTAACATGAAGCCGCACCAAGGGTGTAGGTTTGATTTCAGAATGTGTGGGTGTATAATCAAATGAGACATATCTCAACCAAAAAACTAAATATAAATGGGATTTCCAGAACATATATACATTTATATCAAACATTGAGCTCAGCAAAGTGCTCAGTCTACTGGGAATGACCGAGGGTATGAAAACAAAAGCCAACAGGAGCCACTGAGGCAGCGAAAAGATCCCTCTAGATGGCTGTGGATCAAACACAGCGAGCCGTGGAGTTTAAGTGCTACTGGGACACAAGCCAGGCCTTGATCAAGGGCGGCTGTGCCTCAGAGGTAGAGATCTGCGGTTTGATCCCTGGCTCCCCCCCGGTCCGCATGTCGAAGTGTCCTTGGGCAAGATACTGAACCAAACTGCTCCCGAAAGCTGTGCCACTGGTGTGTGAGGGTGTATGAATCAGCATTAGTTACTTTCTGCTGAGCAGGTGGAAACTCGCATGGCAGCCTCTGCCACCAGTGTGTGAATGGATGAATGTGACCGGAAAGCACCTTGAGTGGTTGGAAGACTAGAAAGGTGCACACCCATTTACCATTCCACCAACCTTGCTGATGTGTGTCTGATGTTGAAAGACAACAAAACATCCAGTTACATCACCGATTATGTGTTCCAGTGCATACCAAGATGTATGTTACAAGCAATATGAAATTTTAAATGATTCACTAAACCTACTTAAAATCACACTACAAACAAAGCACTGTCTTGTACACAGACTTCCTGTCAGTTTGTGTACAATAACCTCCATCAATAGATAGAACCGGTATACAACGGCCTGTAAGACAAAATCCAGGGCATTAAAACTCCACCACATTGCTGCCATTAAAGCTGATTACTGCGAGCATACTGTAACAACCGAAGCAAACTCTGATGAGTGCTTCAACATTTTTATCAAGTCAGAGTTTCCCTCAGCTGGAGTTTGTTTTGAGAGATCTTACTGAGGAAATCAAACAAAAACTGTCCAAGTAGGGGGGGGGTGGACAGAAAATATGTCTCCCTGTCCTCAGTGGAAAATACGCCCTTGGGCGGCAATAACTACTGTAACATCCTGAGCGCCCACCAAGGCCCTTATAATTGCAGTTATGCAAGTAATAATACACAACACGGTGTTCTGATTATTAAAATGACAGAGACAAAGCACACCTCGGTACAAAGCAGTGATGGTATTAGTTTCTGTGTTATTGACTGGTACAGCTGTGATCTAACCACTAATAATACAAAGTTTATAGGATTATAAAAGGAGGATGAGACACTCTTCCATCAGCGGGTCTCCGTTAGGGAACAACCTCTGCATACGAATCTACTGAAACAACTGGAAAAGACTTATAGTGTCTCTTTTGTGTTATTCTATTTATGTTTTTCTTACAAGACAGATTTTGTGCCTCAGTGTGGACATTAAAAAGTGATTATTCCTCCTCAGATTGTTTGACTGTAGTGGCCCCAAGCATATGTGCAGTGTTTCAGAAGAAATATACAAAAACTCGAGAAAGGTCAGGAAACAGATTGACCTAATTTGGTATCCCTTTAATCATCTTGTGACCCCTCAATGCATCACGTTTAATGTGAGAAACAGAACAAAAAGAGCTGCCATGCTCATCAGGAGCAGACTGGGGTTCAGTGCCTTGCTCAGGGACACCGTTGCCTGGAGAGCAGCCAGAGCACAGTTTGTTCACTGTATGGAAATTTGCACCTTGGATCCTTGAACTGAGCGATACCAACCTCTCGCCGTGTATCCACCCATGACGTAGATCATCCCCTGGCATTCACAGGCAGAGAACTCAGCCAGCGGATCGGGCATCGAGGACACACAGGTCCACCAGTCCTGCTCTGGGCTGTAACACTCCACTGTGCCCAAACACTGGCCTCCTACAGCGTACAGCTTCCCTTGTACTGCCAGCAGCTTGAAGTTGGACCTGATGGAGAGGACGCAGTGAGTAAAAGGTGGCAGTTGATATTTTTGGGAGGGAAATGTGTGTTTTTACCTCTTCTGGTTGAGCGGAGCCACCTGGTTCCACTCGTTCCTACAGGGGTTGTAACAGTGCACCGCAGAGATCTCCTGACTCGTCATCCTGTATCCACCGACTATGAACAGGTAGTTATCGAGGACTGCGGAGCCATAGCCTCTCACATTGATCATATCTGGAGGCAGGTTGTTGGCCAGCGGTCTCCAGCGCTGCTCCACCTCTACATACCTCAGCATGGACCAGGGCTCATCCTGATCCGGCACGTCCGGGGACAGACAGGTGAAGTCTCCGATGGCTACCAGGGTGGCGGTGCCTTTCATGCGCATCTCCCTGACTTGGTCTCTGACGGCAGAGGGGAGGCTGGTGAACTCTGGCCGCCTCAGCATGGGGTGATAGTAGCAGCTCATGTATTTGAGGCAAGCATTACGCAGATCGTGAGTACCGTAAACCTCTGAGAGGCTGTACAGCTCCACGCAGTTGTCCAGCCGGATCTCCGAGGTGAGCAGCTTGAGGATGGAGGTGACCTGTAAGAAGGAGGCGGTCTCAATCAGGTCCTCCAGAGTCTCGTTGACAACCTGGACCTTGGAGGTGTTGATGAACTCCAGGACCAGCTCCAGGCCGGGGACGCTGAGCCCCTGCAGCTGCACGGAGTCCTCCGTGGACTCCCTCATCCCAGAGCTGTACAGTGCACGGAAGTAGTCGCTCTTCTCGATCAGCTTCTTTTTATCCACCTCGTAGATTTTGTCCTCCATGACGATGGCAATGATCTGATCAGATGACATGGTGAAGCTAGCCGCGTTTAAGTGTTTTATCCTTTTTTTCAGGGCTGAGTTTTGTTTTTGTGTGCGCTTGCCCTTCAGTCAGCCTCCTCGGCGAGTCACCGTTTACATTTCACCGGCGAGGGAGCTCTGCGGCCGGTCTATATATGGTAATGTTCAGCCCATAGATCGCCATGGAGCAACTTGTTCGTTAGCCGCAGAAGCTAACCAGCCGGACACCCGGAGATAGCCGCTGCAGCTAGCAGATAAACTAACCAAAAGCACCTCTTCCTCGGATTGGCATTCCTCCACAGTCCGTTAAAAAGTCGCCCCAGTGTCTGCAGACGTTGTTTAGGTCGTGTAGCTGATGTGTGACATTGGCAGTAACGTTTCCCATTGCATTTTATAAACCTTTTGTCGCTGCGCTGCCGAGCTGTCAAATTTTAACTGTTTTGATTCTGCACCACACGTCACGTCCTGGTTTTGTACTTCTTCGTGGGGTTGTTTTTGTAGCGCTGTGGTCTGCCGCTGCCACCTACCGGTGAGTGGAGGAATGGCGCCACATTCGATTTGGGAGGTGGCCCTGAGGTGCAAATCACAGCAGCAAATCAGAAAACACAACACAAAAAGAGAAAACACAAAGGCAAATCAGAAAACACAACACAAAAAGAGAAAACACAACACAAAGAGAGAAAACACAACACAAAAAGAGAAAACACAACACAAAAAGAGAAAACACAACACAAAGAGAGAAAACACAACACAAAAAGAGAAAACACAACACAAAGAGAGAAAACACAAAGGCAAATCAGAAAACACAACACAAAAAGAGAAAACACAACACAAAGAGAGAAAACACAACACAAAAAGAGAAAACACAACACAAAGAGGGAAAACACAACACAAAGAGAGAAAACACAAAGGCAAATCAGAAAACACAACACCAAAAGAAAAACACACAAAAAGAGAAAACACAACACAAAAAAAAAAAACACAACACCAAAAGAGAAAACACAAAGGCAAATCAGAAAACACAACACAAAAAGAGAAAACACAACACAAAAAGAGGAAACACAACGGCAAATCAGAAAACACAACGACATTAACCAAACCGGAAAAGGTAGGTACCCTCGTCGCTGACTGGACAAAAGAACTGGTCCGTCCTTTGAACCGGAAACACAACACCGCCAGACCTATGCGTTCAAGTTGCCAAATCTGAAAATTCAAACCACTAAATAAGGAAAATATTGTATTAATACGTCCATGTTAATGTGGGATACCTAAGAGAGGTAGAAACAGGGGTTCCAATAGTCCATATCTATGTGTTTTCTGATTTGCCGTTGTGTTTTCTCTTTTTGTGTTGTGTTTTCTGATTTGCTGTTGCGATTTGCACCTCAGGGCCACCGTAGTTTGGTTTTATTCTGCCCTAAAAACAACATTCATAACCTGGTAGAAATGTTCATAAAAACTGGAAATAAAATATAGCCAAATTTTAAAAAACAACAGATTCACTGCAGCATTAAATTAAACAATCTATTCTACTATAAATTAATATTAAAAACCCTAAACGTTAACTTCATTCCATTGTGATATGTGCAATATGTGTAATACCTTATACAAATTGTACATATACATAAATATTAACTACATTCACTCCTCTCTTGAACTCTTTCCATTTCCTTTTATAACTATACTTACACAAGGACGATACCATGAGCAGAAAACGACAACAGAGAAATTAAAGTTATAATAAATAAATACAATAAAATACATTTCCAAATTCCACGAAAACATATCCTTCACAATGTTTTATTTTGTACCCAAGATTTAGCTTTTAAATCATACACTGGTTTTACACAAGTGAGAGTGTACCCTGTATGTTAACGCCCATTAAAATGCATTGTTTGTCATGAGTTTACTAGTTTACATGCTAAATGTCAACTCACTAAGGACTGATTTGGTGATTTGCTTATTTTAAAATGTCTAAAACTCTGTGTTAAACCAAATAAATGTATTTAAAAGCGGCTTCACATTGAATTATTATCATAGCAACAATGCTTACATGTAATGTAGAAGCCAATACCTCTCAATTTTTGGACCAGTTTCATCCTTAATGTTCCCTCAGCCTGTGAATGCTTACGGGGAAGTCATAAACAGCAGGTCTCAAATTCCCCCTGTAATGTGGCATGTGATAAAGTGTTTGGATCAGGAAACAGAAAGATAGTGAAGCACCAGGTTTAAAACCAGTTGGATGGTCACTAAACATTTCTGCATTCTTTGCTCGTCACGCTCTAAAAACAAGTGACGTGTGAAGGAAGTGTACTTGTAGAACGTGCAGTGCTCTCGTGTCAGCACAGCTCAGTTTGGTGAGCTGGTGTTTTATTTTGCAGGGCTGCAGGTGTGACAGTGCATGGTGGGTCAGCTCTGTTTCTCACTGATATTCTCACTCTCACAGTGCACAGTGTGTGATTTAACGATCTGATGGGATGCTCTGCAGTTTAGTGTTCACAGCTCTGGTTTTCATTTAATTTGCCACCGTGGTCAAGTGCTTGCTCATGGTGGGAACTGTTGTGTCTCTGTGAATCATTTTATAAGGAGTTCAGTCGAGACCTGCTCTATTTTAAATGTGTCCTGAGATAACTTTTGTTATGAATTGGCGCTATACAAATAAAATTTAATTGAAAGTCAGAAAGCAGTGCAGTATATATTAGTGTCTCCTTGTTCTATTAGGTGTTTTTTTTGTCTTTGATTGGCTTTTAAACATTGTTTTATATCTTAAAATTGTAAATCAATTTGCGTTTGAAAGGTGCAAAGCAAAAAAACTTTGCTTTTTTAAAAAATATGAATTTAAAGTCTCTAGTCTCCTGGTTTGGCGTCGCTCTGTATCAGGGAAATATTGGATTTTGACAAATATAGACCAAATATTCTATTTCTTTCATTTAAAATCTAAAATAAAAACAATAACTTGCTTTAGGAAACATTCAGCCTTGGTGGCAAATGACAGTACAGGCAAATATCATCGTTTTTTTTTTACCGGATCAAATACATTTGCACGGTTTGAGTGTTACTCTCAGGCTCCTACCTCTCTGTCAGAGTTATAATAAGCTCCGCAGCCAGCCGGCCTGTCGTCTATCTCCAGCTGTCAATCAAGATAACGTGCTTTATCACACTCGTGGCGTCACTGACTGAGAGAAGCTTTAGCTGAGAGAAGAAGTGAAACTACAAATAATTCAACACAGCGAGGCAGGTGGCTGTGCCTTCAAAATAAAAGCATAGAGCCTACAGCTGTATATATTGATCTGATGTTGGTCTTCTGTTGAGGAAGTGGTCATCATAAGTTAGTCATTATCTATTTGTCTTGACCAAAGATTGTAACTTGTAATTGTATGAGATCTCTTTTAATTTCAATGCACATGTTCAGCCTTTGCATTAGTTGTTGTCAACTGTTTCAAGTGTGATGTGCTAAGATTTTACTCAGCAGCTTCAGTCAGAGCTGTAATTAAACTTAAAGGAGCTGTCAAAAACAGTATATCGTTTTTATTTGCCATTTTTAGAGTCACTAACCTCATGAAGCAGCTGAACTCTGAGATCACACATTGAATTTTTATCCTAGAAATTTGCAGATGCAGATGGAAATTTGCTTTAAGATGACTCTGGTGCAATACATTACATGCCAAAATTCATGTCTATCGTTGTACATAGTCTCTTACAAACAATGAAAAAAAAAACTTATTTCATATTTGTTCATTATTAATTAATCTGAGGATTATTCTCTTTAATCATTTAATCTATAAAATGTCAGAAAATGGTGAAAGTGTCAACTACAATTTCCCTGACCCCAAGGTTAGTTATTGAAATTAAGCCAGCAGTCGGATGTTCACTATCATATCAAATGTTCCCAATTGGTGAGAAACAATTAATTCATTATCAAAATAATAGATTTGTGTGGATTTATTAGCCTATTCAGCTATTCCTTTAAGAAATTATTATGAGACAGAAACCAGTTAAATAGTACTGAGCAACAAAAAAAAACATTATTTATATATTTATATGTGTTATAATGTTTATACAGCCTTGCCTCATTTTTCATAAACAGTGATTTCACATTGCAAAAATCCTGCAGAATGAAAATAAGAAAAAAAACCTTCATCCTCACTTTATTCTAGGGCTCACAGGACGGTTTTACTTTGAAAGTCCGGGACCGGATGTGTAGTTTCCTCTCCGTCCGCATTGACGGTGCTGTTGACAGTGAGAGACAGGCAGTGGCATCAATGACAGGGACACCATCACACAAACACTCGCCGCTCGGCCTGCTTCATGTTTGTGGCTCCAGGCAGCGGACAGCCGGCTGTTTGTGATCCGGAGCTGAGGATGCGGGAGCAGGTGTGGGCCTCCTGGTTCCCCCGCTGCCTTCTTCTCATCATCACCGCTCACACATCATCAGTGTCCGCCGACAGAGACCTGCGGCCGTGCGATGAGGTGAGTGCGCTTTTTCTTATCATATTTCTTCTTCTTCTTATTATTATTATTATTATCTCCAAATATCCTCACTTCAAAACACATGCGCGTTTTCAAAAAGACCAAAAATAAGCATCTTAATTGTTCTTTTTAAACCATTATTCTCATCCAGGATTTTAATTACCTATTTTAATGCGGTGATCAAGTCAAGAAAATGGCCATGCATGCGGGAATAAACAACCAGACTGGATCCAACAAAAAAAAAAAAAAAAAAAAAAAAAAGAAAAGGCTTCTCTTAATGCACAATACTACTTCAGGCTTCATATTGACTCAGTAGTATCTGGATATATGCGAGAACACACAGTCCTCCTTCACGCTGCTTGATCGGCTTAAAAATGTGGTTCATGTTGACCATAAACACGCTCCATGAGGAGGTGACGCTGCCTGCCGGCCTCCATCCCTCCTCTGAGCAGCCTCCCGGCCGGTCAGCCATGCCCGGGATTGCCCGCCGAGGAGGAGAGAGAACCGGGGTAGTGCTGTCCTCCGAGCAGAGCTGAGCAGATCCCGGATCAGTGTGTCTGTGAATCACCCTGAAAGCAAAACCTTGAGGGGTTTTCATGGAGCCCAGAGGCAAAGTGAGGATGTTACAGTGTGGGAATATTACATAAATAACATATTTTCCCCCCATTTATTTATTTAATTACACATTTATTTGTCTAATTCTGTATTTCTACATTTGTTTATGTCTATATTTCTACATTTATTAATTTATTTATAATCCTAGTTAGTACAATCTAAAGTTACATTTTACAATAAACATCCACATTTTACAGCAATTTCTGAAAAAAGAAAATATTTTAAAAATTGAGGATCTTGGCATTTATTCACTTTTTCTTGAACATTAGATGAGAAAAAACACCCAGTAATAAGTTACAACAGCCTCTTAGCTTAGCTTAGCTTAGCAAGGCCCACCTGGCTCTCTGTCCAACGGTAACCAGATGTTGAAGTAACTGCATCTGGTCAAGAAACTAACTGACCTCCCACAACACTACAATATGTAGTATTTACATCTTGGTTTTGTATGCAGTAAACAAACAAGATGTCTGCTGTTTATTAGTTAGTAACCTTTTAAGGTGCTGTCGGTGGATTTTGTACTTTTATACAAAGACAGACGAGCTTTTTTTCTCTTCTCTTCTCCTTTCCATTTCAGAATAATGTACATTATATTACTGGATTATAATCATTGCAAAGGTTTGGCTAATTTTACTACTTTATGCACTTTTATTGTCTGAGTAGCTTCCCTCAGGCGATCATTAAAGTTTTATCTTAATATAGAATATTACATGATGATTTATTTGTTGATCATTGATCATGTTTCGTGTTATTAATCTGAATCTGCAAAGTGATTAGTACTGAAAGTTAACAAATGAAAGAAAAGGAGTGAAAATGATAATATTTTCCTCTGAAATGTGGTCTAGTATAATAGCAGAAAATGGAAATAGGCAAAATTTTACTTAAGTACAGCGGTAGAAAATACCTTTTGAAGATGCGAACTATTGATAGATAAAGGTAAAACAATACTATGTGTTCGAGAGTCTCAGGATAGCCACAAATATGGGAGTGGTGTAGATAGAATATCTGAGATTATGGGACAATAATAGAGACAATATTTAAAGTTAAATGTGGTTTAAAGTTTTTCTGTGTGTCCAGTGATGGCCTAAATGCAGGTTCAGACACTTTAACGCCCTAACAAGTAACAATTTTTTTGTTACTTAATGAGTATTTGGCATCAAACAGTCAGTAAAAAATATCAGTTACCAGCAGACAGAAAGGATTAGCGTCCATCTTTTCTACATAAATCCTAAAAACCTCCAATCCTGCAATCTCCTGACTCAGACGATGGATTGTCATGGCGCTGGATTTCATCCCCCCCCTCTCTCTCTTCTTCTCATCGGTCTCCATGACAACCAGAGTGAGTCACCCAGGAGACCAGCGAAACACATTAGCCCATGTTGTTTCTTTTTTTTTTTTTTTTCTCTTATCAGTCTCACCCCCCCCCACCATCACCCCTCAACTGTCAACACATTAGCACCGGCCCTCTCTTGTTTGTCCATTTGCACAGACAGAGACGTCGGGTGAATCTCACCACAGGTTGCCATGTTACATGTTAATGAGGCCTCTCACATGACAATCCACTGATTGTATGTTTTGTTTGTGTATTTGGGGGAAGGTGTGTGCAGCATGGATGTCCATTTTTTTTGTTGTTGCAGAGAGGTGATCAGTCATTTAAGAGACCTCAAGCTTATCTGTACTGCCCACACATACACACACACACATATACACCCATCCTGTATCTGTAAACCATCTCTCTCTGTCTCCGATTAATTGTTCCAGTTTAATTAGCTGCTCCTTAGATGTCACTGCCCGGCCGCAGCCAGCTGCCTGCGCGCTCTGCCGGTTTGTCTGCTCAGTTGAACAGCAGGTTCGGGGGAGGAGATGGAGATCTGCCAGAGCGAGGCATTTGGACTCAAAGGAAGTCGTATTAAAAGTACAAAGCGAGGCCTGCTTGGAAAACTGATTTACAATCTTTGACTCTTGACCGGGTCATCATTGTGAATTAGAATTTGTTCTCAGTTGACTCGAATAAATAAAGGTATAATAAAAATATTCAAAGGTAAAACAAGAGAGAGAGAGAGGAAAGGTCAATATTAAATCTAAATGCCACTATGGATCAAAATATTATAATACATAGCTCATGTCCAAAATTATTATTGCTAGGTGTTTCCCCCCTGTTTCCAGTCTTTGTGCTAAGCTACCCAGTTTCTGGCGGTAGCTTCACATTTACTGCACAGATATTAGAGTGGTGTACAAATATCAATCTTCTCATCTGACTCTCAGAAAGAAAGCGAACTGTCCAATGTTTCTTCTTTTAAATACTAAAGTGTTTTTAGCGAGCATTTTTCTTAATGCTTCATGTGTGACAGGTGCACCAGAGATCTGCAAAACTCCTGCATACTTTCTTGTTTACTCCTGATTTATTTGCTATTTATTTAATACAATTTTTTGGTCTAAATCAAAATGTTGTATTAAGTGAAGATTGTTCTGAAATGAAGTGCCTTTAAAAACTAAGGTATTACATATAGAATATAATAGAAAAACAGAAATAAACCAAGTAAACATGTTCAGAGGCAGCTCTGGATGATGACATGTGAATGTTTTGTTCCTGTGGAGGTTTAAAAGCCCTCTCAATTAGAAAAATGTTCTCCTAAATGAATGTTCAATCAGGTCAAATTATCAAACATAATGTCACAACCAGCAGTCCTTGGCAAGAAGCCACTGTACAGTTGACCTCCTGTCGTGCTCTTAATGGACCATTACTGGTCCAGTGGTTGGTTGCCGTGGTGATCGGGGTCAGCCACCCTCCCACCCCTCCAATGTTCCCTTTTGTATGACCAGCTTTAGTTTTTTTTAATATGAAATCAGCCACATGCTCGCACCAAGTCATGTAGTTGTGCACTCACTATAAGGGTTTCGTTGTGTCTGCGGTGCTGGCAGGCTGTACTTAGGCACAGGCTATACAAACACGCTGATGTTCAGCAGGTACAGCGTTTACCATGTTCTCCGTCTTAGTTTAACGTGATTGTATGCTAACATTTGCTGACTAGAACCAGTGGCTGATGAGAATGGCATTAGTTTTGGTCATAAACCATAAAGTATTGGACAATTACAAGAGATATTTCGCTCAGAAACACAAATGTGAGCCTCATAGTGGTGCAAGCAGAAAGGAGACCACCAAAATCAGTAGATTTTACCCTCAGGGGACCATGAATGTTTGCACAAAATGTCATCCTAATCCATCAAATAGTCGCTGTGATATTTCACTCTGCAGGTCAAAGCGGTCAACTGATTTTTTTTTGCCATCCATAAAGACACACAAATTGGATGGATGTATTGATTTGAATGTATCTGTGTGTGTGTGTGTGTGTGTGTGTGTTCTGCAGACTGACTACTACTACCAGTACACAGAGTGTGACAGCACAGGGTCACGATGGAGGGTCGCCATCCCTCTCAATCCAGGCTCCTGCTCGAACCTTCCACCTCCAACCAGCGGAAGAGACTGCTGTAAGTATTGTCTTGTGTGTGTGTGTGTGTGTGTGTGTGTGTGTGTGTGTGTGTGTGTGTGTGTGTGTGCGCACATTCACATTTATGTGTGTATTCACATGTCAATATGACCCTCTTCTCCTCACTGTGTCTCAGCTTTCTCCTGTCCAGCCGGGGAGTTTTTAGACATGACCACGCAGCAGTGCACGCCGTGTGCGGCCGGCTCCTATTCGCTGGGCAGCGGCCTTCGTTTTGACCAATGGGATGCCATCCCTACAGGCTTCACCAGCCTGGCTAGCTTCCTGGACCCCGGGCCAAATGGAGAAGACATTCAGGCCTGTAACAGGTGACACAGACACTCACAAACACTGCCATTCCCACAGGTTAGACGGATACACATGGAGTGCAGGTGCAGGTGTATTCAACCAAAAATGCAGTGTTTTGCTGACTCTGTGTCTGTACGGCAGCTCATCGTGGATGCCACAGGGTGTGTATCTGGAGTCCAACCGCGACGAGTGTACAGTGTCTTTGGTTTACGCCGTCCATCTGGAGAAACAAGGCTCTGTCTCCTTCACCTACCAGTACCCCGACAACAACATCTTCTTTGAGTTCTATGTAAGCACTCCAACGGCTTCCTACAATATGATGTATTCTGATATAACATTTAGCTTCCTCTGACATTCCTCCTTACTTTTTATATTTGATTTATTTTTTATTATATTTTACTGTTGGCTGTATCTTAATGTTAACCGGACAAATACAAGAGTGGTATCAATCTTCTCATATAACTCTTTTCATGCTTCGGATTTGTTCGAAGCATAAAAAAGTCTTGTCGTATTAGCTCAAAAGATCCTCTATCTGCAGCTTTTGTCCAAAACTCCTTGCCTTTAACAAATCCACACATACCCTGGTTTACAGTAGAGTAGAATAGTAATTAGTGTAGCTGTTCTTTTGAACAATATTTTGTGGCTAATAGCTTCCATGTCAACATGTGTTCAGGTCCAGAACGAGCAGTGTCAGGAAATGGCTCAGACCGATGACCAGAAGTGGATTAAACTCACTAACAACGGAGAATGGGACACGCACACAGTGAGTATATGGTCCTGCTTGTGTTGGTAGGGACAGGATTTTGATTTCGCAGAATAAACGTCCTTTTTTTTTGTTTTTAGGTGAATCTGAAGTCTGGTACGAACATCCTGTATTGGAGAACCACTGGCATCCTGGTGGGAGGGAAGATGGTCAAACCCGTGCTGCTCAAGAACATCCAAATAGAAGGTAAAGTCCAAAAATTCCTTCTCAGATGCAAATTGTTCTCTGGACCAGGACGTCTTTAAGTTCAAACAGTAAAAAAATTACTTTTTGTGTGCATGTTGTGCTACTTTATGTCAACACAGGTGTAGCCTACACATCCGAGTGTTTTCCGTGTCGGCCCGGCTGGTTCAGCTCCGCCCCCGGCTCCTCCTCCTGTCAGCCATGTCCCAGCAACACCTTCTCCATAAAGGATGCGTCCTCTTGTACACCCTGCCCCGAGCACTACTACTCACGTATGTGCACATGTGCGACTCACACTCAACGCAGAACACCCTGTGGTTCTGTCGTTGTCCTCGTTTAGCATACAGTGGTTTAATGCAACTTAACAAAGCTGGTGTTATATGAGATTTCTGATTAATACCAGGCTGGAGTAAGAAAATAGTGAAAAGATGTGTTGGTTCATCGTGCTTTTTTACTGAAACACTTACTATGAAATTATAACAGTAGGTCAAAGTCAAGGTTCAGCTTTGTTGTCATTATTATCATCTGTCTTTTCACTGGGCAACCTTGTGTTGTATAATGACTAAATAGTTTACCTTGCACCGTGTTTTATACAATACAGGAATGTGCAATGAAATGCAGTATTAGCCTCCTCCACACTACACTCACAGAAAATACCTAGACAAATTTTAAAATATTTTAAATTATAATAGAATGAAACAAGAAAATGCGCAATAAAATATAAGTACATTAAAGTAGCACTGAAGTAAGGAATAAAAAAGGAGTAACTGTAAATATAACATGATAGAACATTTTGCAAACCTAACTGGAAATGAGCTTATTGTAAATAATAACCGTGTGAAAACAGAATAAAAAGATGTAGCCTTAAACATTTATGGTCTGCAGTTAGAATTTTGCTTATTTGCCAACACATACAGGATAATACCAATATATCTGCGATACTTTGGCTGGTCTGCTGCTGGTTTGTTGACTCTGCTATTGACTTTGTTGTGTATTATTTATTGTTAGAAAATTAAATCTCAAAGCAACAACAAGGATAGTTAATTTTTTGTTGATTCTGGTGGCCCCTGTGGACAATAGTGGTATTTTTTCCACCGCTTTGTTTTCGACTGAATGCTTATGCAGGTCATATAGAAGCATCAGTGTGAAACTGTTGGATAACCAGTTAAAAACTAATGTAAATGTTAATGTATTTTTCATTGTTTTATAGTACATTTTTATTTATATTCCTGATTCTTGACTTCTGCAGTACTTTTTGTTATGCACCAAAATACCATGGCGACTTCCTTGTATGTGAAAACAAAGTTGGTCATAAACCTGTTTCTGATCACATTCTGGTTGTTTTTTTCTCTGCATCATCACGTCTCCTCCTCCTCCGTTTGCGACTCCTCTCTCAGATGAGGGATGGGCTGAGTGTAAGGTGAGGCCGCCGTGCTCAGAGAAGGATTTCTTCCAGATCCACACGGCCTGCGACAGCGAAGGGAAGGTCAGCAGCATCCACGGCTTACATTTCACACACACACACACACACACACACACACACACACACACACACACACACACACCATCACCTTTTCACTGCACAAGGACGGACACACTGACTTAAAAACACACGATCTAAGCTGTAAAGTTGTCAAATATTAGTTGACATTTTAGTTGTTTTTAGTTTGAATTTCCAGGTTAACACCCCGAAATAAAGCAAAATAATCCAATTAAAACTAGACAATTTAGAAATATGAAGACTTTTGACTACATACGAACATAAGAGACAACCGCAAACACCCATGATTTGTTTTATATTTAATACACAATCAGCATAAAAAATCCTGTTTAGCTTTCATCTGGTCCAATGTTTAAACTTTAACAAAAGGACATAATAAATAGCTCACTGCTTATTCATACAGGATGATAATGCTGCCTGCTTTGTCTGCAGCGTTTTACTGCATTACATTAAAATTAATTATGAACAGTGAAGACGTACTGTCAGCTGTCTCGGGCCACTGTATCAGAAACTGGAGAGGTCACACAATGCGACGAGAAGGGAAATGATGAAGAGCTTAGCGAGCGCTTTGCATGTCATCTGATCCTAAATCAACTTCCGTGGCACTCATCCATGACCTTGACCTGTTTTGATTCATATCTCTGAAAACGCTGAGTAAGAGTGATGACTGATGAAGAACAGATACAACACACCCTACTTATTTTTTTTATTTCAGCAACATAAATACTTGCAGCAATCTTTGCACCCCTGATCATAACCTCTGTGTTTTTGACTGTTACAGACGCAGGTGTTGTATCGTTGGGTGGAGCCAAAAATCTGCGTGGAGAACGTCACAGGCGCCGTGGAGCTGCCTGCAACCGGGCAGAGAGAGCCCTGCCCTCCCTGCAACCCCGGCTACCACAACAGCAACGACTCCACCTGTTTGCCCTGCCCACCTGGAACCCACTCAGATGGCACCAACGGTAAACCTGCTCACACCTGTCTACACCTGGCATACATGTTACCAAGGCAACATCTTGCTCTTTTTATATTGCTTCATGTTCACATATGCAAATGGGTGTGCAGAAGTTATATGCGTCAAATGACAAAATACGCTTTTATAGTCATATTTTCTAATTTATTTGATATAATAACAAATGCAAACATTTAAATTACAAACTTAGGTATACACATATTCAGTATATATATGTGCACACATGCATAAAGAGTATATACACACATAAGTAAAACACATTCTGTATCTATGCACCAAATACTAAAAGGGTTTATAAAGTGGCCACAGCATAGGGAGATGTGTTCAGATGTCTTGTTTTATTCCACTGACTGACATAACAAAATGATCATGGAACCAACAAATATTTTTAACTTGTTGTTACACGTTGTAGTCCAATACTGAAGTCTATTTTATGAAATACTCTATTCAAAGTCTGGACTTCCTGTTACACCCTCCATCTGGTCACATAATGATCTGCCCGTCATTATGAATGATGTTTCCGCTCCTGAAAAGATGGTCATGTGCAAACATAATGATTGGAAAATGTCATTGTTGTATGTAAATAGAGCTTTTGTATCTATGTGTGTGTGTGTGTGTGTGTGTGTGTGTGTGTGTATACCAGTGTGCACCGAGTGCCCTGCAGGTACGGAGCCTGTGTTAGGTTACGAGTATAAATGGTGGAACGTGTTGCCTTCCAACATGAAGACTTCCTGTTTCAACGTGGGAAACTCCAAATGTGACGACATGAACGGTGAGCACAATAACACAGAGACACACAGTAAAACATCCATGTACATCCATACATACTGCATACACACAAACTGTATGTCTACATAAATAATCCCTGTAATAGTCCCCTGACTCTTCTTTTGGTCGCGAAGTGGACAGAATATACAGATTGAATTTGATTTGCTGCTACTGTGCATTTTAACATCAATTTTTTTATAAATGTATTTTCCATTGTCTAGCATCAGTTGTCTTGTTCTTGTTAACTAAATAACTAACATACTAATTAAGTAACTAGCTAAAATTACCTATTACCTGTCTACTAAGTTGGTAACTAACTACCAACTATCTACCTACGAACTATGTAACGTACTACTAACTACCTACTATCCCAGTACTAAGTAACAAACTACTTACATCCAATTAAGTAAATAACTAGTTAATTTAGGGCTGCAACTAATGATTATATTCATTATCAATTAATCTGCTGATTTTTTTCATGATTAATTGATTAATTAAATATAAAATCTCAATCAAGAAGTGTGGAAAGAGACCAAAGTGACATCTTCAGATTGCTTCTTTTGTCCAACCAACAGCCCCAAACCCCAAAACTCTTTATCTATGCAAGCAGCAAATTCTCACGTTTAAGAAGCTAGAATCTGCAAATGTTTGAAGTTTTTGCTTGAAAAATGTAATGAATTGATTATCAGAATAATTTTAATCGATTAATGGACCTATCGCTGCAGCTCTAAGCTAATTACTTATTACTACTAACTGTCTAATCTTCAGAGGTTCAGAGTTCATTCTTGACCTTGGAAAAAGCAGTAAAGAAGAACCGTCTCGTCACAAGATCCTTTTTAGTAGCTGTTCTAGAGCTTTCAATCATATCACATGATCTTCATCAGCAAATGGCTTTTTTCCGGTTGTCAAGGAAACAAAGATGTTCAAATTTCCATTTAGTCTGAGCAATTTAAGGACCTCTAAATCTTTCTCTATCTGCTGATGAAGATTCAAAATGTGTTCTGCCCACCTGAAATCATTTAGCCATTCACATTCACACACTTGCTTCCTCTTTATATCCAAACCAGCTTTTGGATGAGGCAATAAAATATAACCGCAGTGATCTGTAATCCAGAATGAGTGAGTGCATCGTGTCTGTTGTTCATCAGGATGGGAGGTCGCAGGGGACCACGTTCGCAGTGGAGCAGGCAGTTCAGATAATGACTATCTCATCCTCACCCTGCATGTGCCTGGCTTCAAGTAAGTGTGTGTGCTTTCATGGTGGCTATGTAGGAAGACCCGGTTGTTTTTTTTTGTGAGGTTTCAATTTATAAATCCAACTTTGGATGCCGCAGAAAGAAAAGAATCAATCTCATAGCTGACAAAAAAGAGCTTATGTAGGAATAGCTGCATGCTGAAATCCCCTTACGTACTTCTATGTGATCACAGTGTGTTTTGTGGGAGCTTGTTAATCTAAATCTCTGCCTGTGTGTGTGTGTGTGTGTGTTTTTTGTGGCAGGGTCCCAGCCTCGCTTTCGGGGATGACCGGTAGTGAGTTTGGCCAGATAACCTTTGTGTTCGAGACCATCTGCTCCGCCGACTGTGAGCTCTACTTCATGATGGTGTGTGCTCAACTGTGTGTGATTGTGTGTTTGGAGGAGGAGGTAGTAATTAGGGAACTAATTTTGACTAGCAAGCCAGAATAGTCATGTCTGTCTCCAGCTGTGGTCCAGCTTAATTTCATTATGCATATTGTTGTTCAGTAATCCAACCCTTATTTTCCCACCTAACTGTTTTACTGTGACGCTCCCTGCAGGATGTGAACAGGAAGAGCACCACAGTGGTGGAGTCCTGGGAAGGCAGTAAGGGGAAACAGTCGTACTCGCACAGCATGACCAGAAACGCCTCTGTCATATACACATGGGCCTTCCAGAGGACTAACCATGCCCTGGACGTAAGTGAACACTCAAAGTGCCTTATTCCTTTTAATTGAATGCCTGTGGATGTCATTCTCTGTATTCATTTATTCTTCTCTGCAAGAGAAAATTGTGTTTTCAGCTACTTTAAAAACGTTTTAGTTTAGTAAAAGACTTTTCCTCCAGCGCCACCATGAGGTTGGCTTCTAGTGAAATGTCTTGACAATTATTGGCATGAAATTTAATGCAGATATGTATGTTCCCCTTTAAGAATTGTCCTCTAATCTAGTGCCATCATCTGGTCAAAATCAGAAAAATGTACCAATACTGCAAAACTAATAAACTACCTAAAGTCCCATCAGAGTCAGCTTTATGTTAATTGCTAATTAGCAAATCTTAGCAAGCAACATGGTAAAAAATGATAAACATTACCTGCTAAAAACCAGCCTGTTAGCTTATTTACTTGCAGCATTTTATTTATTTAATATTGTACACTGTACAAGATACATACATAGTCTGTGTTCTCAAAGTCATTGTGCTGTTCAGCCTCACAGGGCCGTTAAGGTGGTTGTATACTTTTGTTAACCATGTTATTCTCATTATTATGTTGTTCTTTTATACAATTGATGTTTTCAGCTACTACTACTAATTAGTTTTCTTTATATTTTGTTGAACCAACAATTCTAATACTAAAAGATTCTTTTTTATAAGCATGAACGATTGTATAAATAAACTGTGTGACATTTGTGTATGTATGTTTGCAGGTGCGGCGATATGTCGGTGACATGGTGAAGCTGTACTCCATCAGTGTGACCAACGTGCTGGACGGGGTGGCGTCGTCCTGCCGGGCCTGCGCTCTGGTACCCCAGAACTCGCAGCGGGCGGGCTCCTCCTGCGTTCCCTGCCCCGCCGGGTTTTTCATCGACAGAGACACCAACCGATGCCAGGAGTGTCCTCCCAACACGCACCTGGCAGGGCGCCACACCTACGGCCAGGACGCGTGTGTCGCCTGTGGGCCTGGAAGTATTAGCAACAAGGTAGAGAGACCTCGTCCGGGTTTTAAAGTTTTAAATGTTGGCTAAACATGTGAGTTCATGTTTCCCTTTTCTTTCAGGAACACTCTCGGTGCTACAGCGACTGCTCCTTCACCCACACAGAGAACAACCGTACGCTGACCTTTGACCTCAGCCCCATGAGCGTCGTGGCCTCGCTGACCATCGGGCCGAGTTTCACCTCTAAAGGCACAAAGTACCTTCATCTGTTCAACATCAGCTTGTGTGGCCATGAGGTAATTCACATACTCTTGATCTTACATTAGTTACTAGTTCAGTTCAGGTTTAGAGATTTGTCAGTATCACTCCTACACACACACACACACACACACACACACATGCTGCATCTCCATTCATTACTCATGACTATGCTGGCACAAAACCACGAGTAACCTTCTGAATGAATCTATAGTAACTCAAACCTCATTGTTGGTGAAAGAAATAAGGCTTCATCGACTTTTAGAGGGAAGCTATAACAATTTTATTTTTGGTTGTGTTTGTTGGTGACACTTATTCTGCTGTCAGCAGTCTTGTATAAGAGCAACACTAAAATTTAAAGTGTAATTTAAATGAGAAGTGATTTTTAATGTTGGATTTATTCTTTGTTTTGGTTAGACATGTTGCCTGTTTTAAGCCTGTTGTAGCTGGATTTAGCTTTTATTTTGTGAATTGTGGTTATATTTCCACCAGACTACCAGCTACAAAATAAAAGACAGTTTCCATCTTGTTTTGAAGATTTATTCGCAATGTGAAAACAAATCACATTTTCTTTACACGCAGGCCTGTCGCCACGGTGTAAAGAAATGATTTTAAAAAAGCTGCAGGAAAACATGAAGCGTAACCATAGCAACTGACAGCTAATTTCCATGCTGTTTGCATGTCTTGCTTCAGGGGGAGAGAGCTGCTATATGCACAGATAACGTCACCGATGTGTCCAGTAAGGACACCCAGAGCGACTCGGCTCAGTTTGTCAACTCAGTGGACAGCTTCATCTGTCAGTCAACCATCATCCCAGCAGATGGGCGGGGCTTCAGGATGGCTATTTCCTCCCAGTCCATCAGCCTCGCAGACACCTTTATCGGTATGACACTTGTTAAAAGTCAGTATGTGACTCTGTGATTGTTAGCCGGTAACGTTGGCTTTATCTGTATCTGTGTGTCTTTCCAGGAGCAACCGTGGACACCGTCCTGGATGGCGTGAACGCCAAACCAGATTTTTTCCCGGAAAATTCAAAGGATGTTCCAGACATCAATTTCTTCTACAGGTACGGTATGAAAGACAGAGCGTGTGTAGGTTTTTGTTGTGTTTAAGTCCTAAATGTGTCCTTATTCTATTCCAGGTCAACGCAGGCGACGGCCTCGTGTGATCAGGGTCGCAGTTCAGTCATCACTGTCCGCTGTAACCCAGAGAAGTCTGAACGAGGAGAACTCTCTGTGCCCAGGTCAGTGGTAATGTACTCTATGTATGAGGATGTGTCATACTGGAACATAAGAAATTAGATTATGTGAGAAAATGAAATCTCTTGTGTGTGTGTGTGTGTGTGTGTGTGTGTGTGTGTGTGTGTGTGTGTGTGTGTGTGTGTGTGTGTGTGTGTGTGTGTGTGTGTGTGTGTGTGTGCAGCTCCTGTCCTGCCGGAACATGTGATGGATGTACGTTTCACTTTCTATGGGAGAGTGCCAGCGCTTGTCCACGCTGCACCGAGGACGACTACCACCAGATAGAGGGAGCATGCAAAAGAGGCATCCAGGTACACACACACACACACACACACACACACACACACACACCACACATACTCTCCTTACTGTCCTTAAGGATACCCGCTTTCCCTGCATTAATACTATAACATCATCCTCACTTAAAAGTAATCCAAGGGCTGTGTTCCAATAGTTTCAGCTAACATTACAGCTGAGTTCCTCATGCTACTAACCTCAGGAATAAAACAAAGTACACACACTTGTTTTCTTGTCTGCTCCGTCATTTGATTTATGAATCTTTCTCCCTCCACTGTCTCCAGGAAACCCTGTACATGTGGAACGAGCCAAAGTTGTGCACCAAAGGCGTAACGTTGCCTCCTAGACGCTCCTCTCCGTGTGAGGCCATCGCTCTGTGGCTGAAGGTCGGGGTTGGCGGCGGAGCCTTCGTGGCCGTGCTGCTCATCTCTCTCACCTGCTATTTCTGGAAGAAAAACAAGAGGTTAGAGGCACCTGCCAATCAGACACTAGCACCAATCTCAGCCACGGCCAACATACTCATTAAGATTACCTTGAATTGTTATTTAAAGGCAGAGATGTCAGCGGCTGTTTGTCAGTGGCAGCAAAAGCTCAGATTGTTTCAAGATGTTTACAGTATCAGAAACACAGTCACAGTCAGCTAACAGCTTTTCCAGTTAAGAAAAGTAATCGCGTTCAAACACGTACACACTGGATGTTGTCTATCTGAATCACATGCTGTCTCATGATGACGGTGTCCCTGTGGTCTGTGGTCAGGCTGGAGTACAAATACTCTCGTCTGGTGATGTCTGCCAACAAGGAGTGTGAGCTGCCAGCTGCAGACAGCTGTGCTCTGGCTGAAGGGGAGGAACCTGACGACGACGTGGTCTACACCAAGAAACCCACCCTGCTGGGGAAACTCCGGGCCATCGCTAA
This sequence comes from Dicentrarchus labrax, assembly GCF_905237075.1. Classification (NCBI taxonomy): domain Eukaryota; kingdom Metazoa; phylum Chordata; class Actinopteri; family Moronidae; genus Dicentrarchus; species Dicentrarchus labrax. Next base: position 17,752,216 of record NW_026136724.1, on the reverse strand, counting down.
CAAGGTGTGTATTTCACTTGTTTATTTAGTAATGTATGGCATGCTTTATGTCCAATAATGCCTTGCTTTAGATTCAGTCTTAATTTTATCTTTCTACACACAGATTTTACCAGCCATTTCAGTTCTTATCAATCTTTCATTACCTGTTTCAACAATTATTTTAGTCTCAGAGCTTCAAGCCTTCAGTTTTCTAGTGTTACATAAACTAGAAAGTATAAAAAATAACACTTAATTGTAGAAAAGTTGATTGGAAAAAATCTGATACATTTTTTACATTTTAACCATTTATTGCAACATAAATTGTAACGTGTTAGGTTGGCAGTTAGGCTTAAAGACTGAGGATCACCATAGTTTTTCAAATTCATCCTGAGGGGGACATGAAGGTGTGTACAAACGTTCACTTGACTCAAAACCACAGATGTCAACCTCATGGTTGCGCTACAGGAAAAGTCAGGAGATCACCAAAGTCATTATGATTCTTCCTCTGGAAGAACGTCTGTATAAAATTTCATGGCAATCCATCAAATAATTGTTGAGATATTTCAGTCTGAACCAAAGTGGTGGACGCACAGATCGACGTTGTCATCCCTGGAGCCCTGCTGTTAGCGGGCACTGAGTGGAATACCTCACTCCTCCAGGGCCACATCTGTCAAACATGTAAGTTTTGTTGTGTAGCAACAGATTTGCTAAATAACATCTGTAATATCTTTATCTTTCAGCACGAGGATGGAGATACCAGCGAGTCTGTGCAGCTGAACTCCTCCCAGTCTGATCGATGGGTCCTGGGATAAACGGACGCCGGCAGAGAGAGAGAGAGAGAGAGGAGAGAGTTAAATAATGGAGGAACAGTCAGTGACAGTGTCGCTGCCTTCCTCCTCATGTGTCTTTTGCTCCCCCTGTCATTGTGGAGGTGGGGGGGGGGACCACTACAGACTCTAGTTTTCACTGGAAAATAGTTGCCACTCGGATGCTGGCATTAACTGGAAAATGGCTTTTACTCCTCAACCCTAGAACACGGAGGAAACACACTGCAGCTTTAACGCCAGGGATGCTCCGGGGTAGCAACCGAAAGAGAAACATGCTTTTAATGGGGTTTTTGTTTTTGTATGTTTTGTATTTTTATTTGGTATTTTCTGTTCAGAGTCATGTATTTATATCAATGTTATAATGATGAACCTTTATTAAAGTCCTATTTGACTTTGGGATTTGTTTGTGGTTTTTTGTGAATACTGCAAGTGAGGATTTGCTACTTTTCCTTTTAATTTATTTGTATTCATTTTGAGGTTTGGACAAATCAAACATTGTGAATGCATCACTTTAGGCTCTGGATAATTGCATTACAAACATACATTTTTCACTGTTTTTAGAATTGATTAATAATAATAAATAATAGGCAGATTAACCCATATTGAAAATAATCAAAATACAAAATAGTTAAATATTATCTCCATCTCAATCAGCTACAGCAGTAAAATCCTGCCTTTATATTTATACATATAATAGTATAACAGTCACAGGGGACGTTTTTCTCCGTGAGTACTTTTACTTTTAACCTTAAGTACATGAGGTGTTCCTTTATTGAACCCCTGAGGAAATCTGAGTTTGACACAGCAGCAAAATGGTACAGAAGTGTAAAAACACAATAAAGAACAATAAAATAAGATTATAGTAAGAAACAGTGTATAACGAACTGTACATGCACAATTATTGCATATTGCACACTTCCTGCTGTTATTGTTCACTTTTTATTAGTTTTATGCAGTGAATATAACATGAAATATCCATAAAATCTATAATTTAGTCATCAATGATAGAAAAGAAAAAGGGAAAACCTCTGCTGAGTGCAATAATAAATCAATCAGTGTGTTTCAGCCAGAATCTACAAATATGTGACCTAATGAAGCCATATTCACACAGCCAGGGGTCTTTGCCCGGCTGGTCCCCCCCCTCTCTCTCTCTCTCTCTCTCTCTCTCTCCACGCCTCCTCTCTGCGCTCCTCCCCTCTCCAAAGCAACTCCTCCTCCTCCTCCTCCTCCTCCTGTTCTCAGAGCCATCGACGAAAGTTCACAGCAGACTTCGCACTTTTTTACAGCCGTCGGATTTCTCTTTTCATACGGAGCGATGCTGTGAGTGGCCCCCCGCACGAATCCCGCATGTGAAGCTGTTTCTGCGGGAAGATGCGTTCCAGTTCGTAGCCAAACGGTAGGAAATAACAGCGCTCTGCTTTCCTTCTTTTTGTCCCTCGTCTGGTTTCCGTGGGCATGAAAACAATCACGGCCTGAGTGCTTCTTTTTATATATTTATTATTTGAGTCTTCTGTAGGCGAGTGTCAGCGTCTTTTCTTACCATTAAAAGTGTAATAACGCGTGTTTTGGTTCAGTTTTTATTTGTGCGCAAACTTTGGTGAAAACCGCAAAACTGAAGTTCAGTCTAGTGACGTCACGTTGAGAGGAGAAAGAAGACACTGAGTGATAATAATACAAACAATAACAATAACAAATAATGTTAGTTATGTGCTCTATTGGACACTAAAATCAATGTTAATACAAAAAACCCCATTTTAAATCAAATCTAATACTGTTAGTGATAGTAACGGAGTACTTTTACTCAAGTATTGTGCTTAAGTACATAAGATAAGATGTTCCTTTATTGATCCTCCTTAGGAGAAATTCAAAATATATACATGTATGAGTATTTCCATTATAAGCAACTTTCTGTTTATACTTCACTGTGTCTCTAAGGCAAATTATTTAACGTTTTACTGCACTACATTTGTAGCTTTAGTAACCATGTATCCTAAAGTATTTTAAAGTTTTAAAACTGTTAAACTGAAGTATGTGTTGTTTCTTTATGGGCTAAGAAAACTGTCCTACTTCTTAAACTTTAAATAAACTTTTTAGAAAACCCCTCTTGAATTAGCTGGAAAATACTGGAAAACAGAGCCCTTACAGGACAGTGCTACACGCATGTGATATTATAGAGTATGATGCATTGTTGGAGATTAAACTAACAGTATATAAAGTAGGGCTGCACGATATGATTAAAAAAACCCTCTATATTTCTATTAGTTTTCACTGAAAAAAAAGATTGAAATGATGATGTGAAATATGTTCTCTTGAATCTGATTTGTAGAATCTCAGCAGAACTACAGTACTTCATTAAAAAGCTGTTTTGTCACACATTTGACCTTTTTTATCCAGAAATTGCAGCTTCCTGCAACATACACATTAATGCAGCTGTGATAATAATCCATAAACATCATATATAACAGTAAAACACTGACAGGGACCATTTTACTGCACAATGAGTACTTTAAACTCTAAATTTTGCTGATGAATTAGACTGTTGGATAAAACTAACAATTTGAAACAGTGATGGACATTTTTTATGTGAAGTGTATGTCTGTTTACCAACATTATTGTCAGAATCAAGACACTTAATCTCAGATTGTGTAGTTTGTGGATAATTAAAGCATTTCCTGCACATTTGTGAGTAACTCCACCTCCCAGTCCTGTGCTTTTACTTTTTATTTTGCTGGTGAGTGACCAAAGAAGGCACCCTCAATAGTCTTGTTTCATCTGTAAACCTAAAGTATCACTTTAAATGACGGCTCGTACTGTATGTTTTTTATGTTTTTAAATGTTTGTGCATACTGTTGTGTTACAGGTCAACCACCAGAGCGTCTCCGTTCTCCTGCTTCTCCCCCTGAAGTGGTAAGTTAGTCTCCTCCTGGTTGTGATGTGGTTTCAGAATGACTCTCCAGGGAAGTGGTTTACAGTCAGCGTGATGTAATAGAGGGGTCGGTGAACTACGAGCTCCAAAAGATAAAAGAAAACCCTTATTAATGTATGCCTTCAACCCTGGCTAGTTATTATGGTGTGTGACGTGGTTTTATATCGTTCATTGAAGGTTCCCACACGCCCTGGAAAACCTGGAGGTTTAGAGACCAGTCATGGAAACACCTGGAAGTTGATTATAGTTACTAAATATCCTGGAATCTATGTTGTCCTGTAAAAATGTAACTGTATTTTAGCCCCGCACTCAGGTCGCCTGTGTGAAAACTGTAGTCAAATCCATAAAGTGTCCTGTAAACATTGACCACCTACCTGTAATGAATCACTTTGTCATGAACCCTGTATCATTGAAAAAGGAAAAACTGGGTAAACTGGGTAAATTATATGACCATTTGTAAGCAAGTGCTGCCCTGTATTGTCAAGAAAACTCCTGGAAAAATCCTGGAAAGGTCCTGGAAGAGGATTTCTTGAGAAGAGTGGGAGGCCTGTTATTCATCCCTGCACGACGTTTGACTAACAGACAATAATATGTTTGAATAATCTCCGATGTGAATGAAAGAGACGTAATCATTAAGTTATGTCGTCTTTTCGTTGTTTCTTGCAGTGCCTTTCGGTTCAGTCATGGCTCGTGGTTGCATCTGCTGCGTCAAATACATGCTCTTCCTCTTCAACCTCCTCTTCTGGGTAAATACTCCACACACTGAGTCACAAAATGTTCTTATTAGATGTCACCGTGAATCAGAAGTAAGACCAAAACACGGCGAGCGCTTGGTTATCGTTAAATCGGCAGGAAGTGTCTGAGTTTCCTGTGTGTGTTTCAGCTGGGTGGGTGTGGATTGTTGGGTGTCGGCGTGTGGCTGTCGGTGTCTCAGGGCAGCTTCGCCACCCTGTCGCCCTCCTTCCCGTCGCTCTCCGCCGCCAACCTCATCATCACCCTCGGCACGGTCGTCATGGTGACGGGTTTCCTGGGTTGCCTGGGTGCCATCAAGGAGAACAAGTGCCTGCTGCTCAGTGTGAGTATACTACAATACCCATCATGCATCGCGTGGGTTGTTGAGATATCAGTTCATGTTCTGTTGGAATTTTAAATGTTGGAGCCGCTAACAAGTTCATTTTCAATAATTAAGTGGATTTCTTAGTAGGGAGCTCATATTTTTTGGTTTTTCCATCGACATAAATGCAACTTTAGTGTATCCTGCATGTTTCTTTTGACGTTCAAGCCTTTCAATCTTCTTTTTCTCTTTATTTTCTTCAGTTTTTCATCGTTCTGTTGATCATCCTCCTGGCCGAACTTATCCTCCTCATCCTGTTCTTTGTCTACACCGACAAGGTGAGACAGTGTAAAGGAACGTATTCATATTTATTAACGATCCTCTACTGCTGTAGGTGAAGTGTGCCTACATATCCCACAATCCACCTCTTCACTTCTGTTTGCCCAGGTGAGTGAAAATGCCAGACGGGACCTGAAGGAAGGGCTGGTGCTGTACAACACAGACAACAATGCCGGGCTGAGGGATGCATGGAACACCATACAGGGAGAGGTATAACACACACACACACACACACACACACACACACACACACACACACACACATACACATATGTCACACATAAAGTCCCAAACCTGTTTTTTTATTGTACTTTATGTAGTTATTTCTTGGCATTTCTTTTTGGTTTTTAATTGTATGAACTTTTAATCCAACTTTAAGTTTAAGACTGTTTTCCTCTCTCCCTCCTGTGCACCAGTGGCGATGTTGTGGAGTGACGAACCACAACGACTGGTACGCGGCCCTGCATGAAAACGTGGTTCCTGACCGCTGCTGCCAGCAGTTTTACCAGGGCTGTGGACGCAACTCCTCCAATACCTTCTGGACACGGGTCAGTGTGCGTCTGCGTGGTTATAAAAGTCTCAAAGAGTTTGCTGATACTACAGTCGAGAGTGGAATCAATTTTGGCAAGAAAGCCCAATAAGCATATTCCCCAAAAGGTCAAACTGTATACAATAACCTCACACTCAACTTTAGTAATTTATGAGCATTCATTGCAAGTGGACAAACTTGGTTGGTTGAGGTACTACTACTACTACTACTACTACTACTACTAATAATAATAATAATAATAATAATAATAGCTTTATTTATATAGCACCTTTCTATAAACATAGTTTACAAAGTGTTTGACGGACACAGCTAAATGTTACAAAATAACTGAAACAAGTAGTTGTAACTGGATTACTAAAATTCATCAGTGTATATTCTTTACATCAAAGCTTCCTTTAATCCATATAACTGTATACAGCCATACAGCGCACTCTGTTTTGGATGATTCTTACTGAAAACAACGCGCTTTGGAAGAGAGTGTGAAAAGTGAGTTGCTGCAGATGAAGTGTAGAGGGCAGCTGTCAGTCAGGCTTGGAAATGGCAGGCGGACAGACAGAGTGGCCCTGAAGTTAGAGGGTCCGGCAGCTTCCCTTCAGTCTGCTGTATGGGAGCGTTACACATTTAATGCTGCTTATGAAAATGATGGGGAAAAAACGGTAATATAACGGTTTATATAAAAACAACAAAGCAGTATTGTTTTTGTTCTAATTAGAAAAACTATACATTTAATTAAGATTTGACATAGAACCTGTGTTTATGTTCCTTACGTTAAAAAAGCAAGAGTTGCAGAGTCTGAGTACTGTTCTTTCTCCCCCCCCCCTAATTCCTGTCGATGTGTGTTTTCAGGGCTGCTATGAGAAGGTAGAGGAGTGGCTGGATGACAACAAACACCTTCTGGGAACCATTGCCATGTGTGTGTTGGTCATACAGGTGAGCAGCTCTTTATGTAGCATGTATCCGAACTCAAACAGCACTCTTTTATTTGTTTTTAACCCCTTTTTTTGGTTTGTTTTCCAGCTCCTTGGTATGGCTTTCTCTATGACGCTTTACCAACAGATCCACCGAGCGGGGAAGAAGTATGAAGCCTGAGTGGATTAACGCAGTTGTACTGTTAATACTGGGTACATAAAGTATATCACCGCCATATCTGTTACTCTCACCTTATGTTTATAGTTAAAAAGCCAGTTATTATGTGTGCCACTACAGCCTTTTAGCTCACACTGCTTCATTTATCCACCCATTTATTATTGTGAATAGAGACTGAACTAGTTTTTCTTACGATTTGCTTTTTTAAATCACACTATAATGCGTGTTTTTATGTAAAATATTTGTGAGGAGGACCGGAGAGAAGAGGCTGTTTAAAGCCGTTGCCTGTGGAAAAGTCTAATGTATGGATCCATTTAGATAAAAACAAGCTTTGTGTACTAATGTGTTCAATAAAAGGACTCTTCACAAACTGTGTGAGGTGAGTTTGTTTCTGGTATCTGTTTTCTGCCTGAGTGTCAGACACCAGCTCTGTGATTATACAGATAAAAACAGGGTGAGCACCGGGTCAGATCAAACTCTTAACAAAGGTTGAATTATGTCAATCAATAAACTGTTTGATCTCCTGAGGTGTGAAATACTTGACCTGTTTCTGAGGTGATAATCAAATTCCTCTGCTTTCTGTAGTCACTGAATAACTGATGACTTAAATTAAGTTTGGGAAACGAGGTTGTTCACAATTTGGGTTAATTGTACAATTTATTAGTGCTGTAATATTATTGATGCATTTAATGTAATATGAAATATCCATAAAATATGTCCTTTAATGAGGGGATATCTGTACTCAAAAATGTAAAGGCTACATACAGAGTTTCCAGCTGAAGAGGAGTATTGAATGCTACACTACTCCCTCGCAGGCTTGGAGAGTAACAGATTACATGTAACATATTTAATTCCATTACATTTATCTGTTGTTTTAAAGAATATTTAAAAGTCAACTAATTGATATTTGGTGTTGAGGTAATCCAAAAGTAATGGAAAGTAATACAGTTACATTAATACTGTGATACTTGGATTAGGCTATTACTGACTACATTTTATTACATATAATTATATGGGATTACATTGTCGGGATTACAATGTAGAGAGGAGAGAAAACAACAGCAATGACGCCAGATCCAGAGATTTTTAAAGTGCTTCAGGAGCCATATATATGCACTTTCTGATTCAACCACTAGGGGGAGTTAAGCTTTTCTTTGTGTGTATTGGTTACAGGTGAGCACTGTTATTGATTAGATCAGTGTCAGTTAGTAGATGGAGGGGAGCAGTTCTTACCAAAAGCCTGCAACTGCATCTCATGTAAGTTTATATTTTTAATCAAAGTCATTACAGGAGTATTTAACAAACATAAAAACGTAAGGTTAGTTGTCACATACCATAACAATCTGTGTTTTTATATATTTAAACCTAAAACCAGCGTCGACCATTAATCTGCCAATGGCGGGAAAAACTGCATTATGCATTATTTAACCAACACAAAATAACAGCTTTATTTTCTCAGTCAGGTTTTTGAGGTTCCTGCTTCATCTTTTATGTTTTATTGTTGGTTTTAGGCTTGCACCATCCACCGTTGAACGCTGACAGATTCAAATATCTGCAATAAATCAAGTTACAATACTGAACTTCTATTGAAACTGTTTCCATTCTGCTGTATGTTGGAGGCTGCAGTCTGTGTTGCTGTTGCATTGTGTTGCATTATACAGAAAAGAGAAATGTCCATGGGGTGGCATGGAGACTTTAAAGGGGGCAGAAATAAGGCTGATTTAATTTGGCGGATGGTTAAGCGACTGACACACACTGGCCAGGTTTTTCCACTTAACTTAATTGCATCTCAGCTTCAGGCAGCTTGTAACATAAAGGGAACACAGGGCCAAGGCTCTCAAACAACCTCATGTATTGATATCTGCTTGGAAAAAGCCCCCAAATGAAGATATTTTAACTCAAAAACACAACATTATTAGTAAAGCATAGATTAAAAATATCTAAATGTTGTTTTATTTCCAGACATTTTTCCAAATACATGACTTTTTTATTGAATTTAAGACGATCACTTAGTCTAAAATTTGAGCATAACAGATAATTAAATTAGTTTTTTGTTTTGCAACTTGTAATCTTAAATTAATCTAAATGAATGTGTTAAATTTGACAGCCTTTGACACCAGATCTGCCCCGTTATACAGAGAGGTGTTTCTGTCTACCCTTATTCTTATAAATGGGAAGAAAAAAATAATAGAAACACCATGTCAGCATTGTTAATTCTTTAAACAAATCATTCAAAATTGTGACAACACAGTCAGTTGGGTGAGTTCATAAACCTTTAAATATTTGTGTCATAGAAAATCAATAATAAATAGTGTTGATTTTTTGGGATAATCTATAAATCTATTGTCTTTATCGGCATGGACAATTCCTGTCCTCAACCTGGCAGCATTAGTGACAGATAATATTTACTGTAAGGAGACCTTTTAACTGCAACAGGAGAGGAGGAATATTGTGGGACACATTTAACTGCACTGCACTGTTTTCACCACACGAGGTCACTGTGCAACCAGAAAGTCAATGAACTGCGCAGACTTTTCTTCAATAAGAAAAGTTTCAATTTCACTTTATTATACCTTTATTTTGGATGTAGGTTAATTTCTAGCAGGATGTTAACCTCTTTAAGAACTTCTTTCTGTCTTTATCCTGTTTTTTTTCCTAATTTAATGGCAGTTTCATTGACTTTAGACATACATGAGTTGTGCTATATCACTCTATTCGTTCATTATGAGCTCTGTTAAACAGCAGTGGGTGTCTCTATTAATAGACGTCATTTGTTGCCTTTCTGTGCTGATGGACACAGTTGTCCCTTGCCACCAGCAACCCAGAGTGCCTTGATTATGCTGGAGCCACCTGCTGTCCTCATGTTGTGCACAGGCATGTTTCAGTGAGACAAGCCATGGGACATTCTCATAGGCATTAAGATTTGTTTTTTGGTCCTCTAAGGCCACAATTAGCCTATCTTCACACAGTTGGAGCTCCAGAAGATTTATATTACCGAAATCTAACCCCAGGAGATAATGTGTTATCTACCCACACACACACACACACACACACACACACACACGTAGAGCAGAATAACGGCAGCAGCTTTATCCTAAAGAGGCGAATGGAGCAGTTTAATTGGGATTCTCAGACACAGCGGAGCGCCTGTCTCTCCCCATCAGTTATCTCATCCTCTAAAAACTGCGTTGGTCCTTTTCCACTGATAACTCAAGACTTGGGAACATACATTCTTGACATCAGCATTTAAATGTTGCCGCGTGGGGGCAATTGCACTTTAATCCACTCAGCACTGAAAGCAGAAAGCCTCCAATAGAAAGAATGTTTTAATTACATTCCGAAGTGGAGACGAGGCCGGAGCAGTAAAGCCCATCTTGCGCGTCATTGTTCTTACCGGAGGTCTTTTTGTGGTGGTTAGGGTTGCCTTTCTTTACAGAAATAACTGATAGTGTACAAATAACATTAGACTTTATTTAAAATGCACTGAGTGACCGTTGTAGCAGAGCCAGACTCTGTAAACATTCAGGGCTTAGACCAAACCTAGCAGGGTCCAGAGGGCAGCTATATGCACTATTCTTTAAGCCATCTGAGATAATATAATGCTGAGGGGGCTGCACGATATGGTAGAAACATTAAATAGCAATTGTTTTGACAGATATTATGATTGCGATATGATTCACGATTAGTTAGAATGATAATTTTTGCATCACAATTTTCATTTTTATGATTAAAATCATGATGTGAGATTTTTTGGGGGGGTCTGTATCAAATAAACATGTTTTCTTAAATCTGGAGAACAAGATTTATAGGCCAAGGCCTCCCCTCAGAGCTACAGTATTTCGTTATAATGCTGCGACTTGCATATCGCACTTGGCCATATTGCGATTTCAATAATATTTAGATTAACTGTGCAGTCCTAATACTACCTAAAAATGTATACATCATTTGGGATATAAATCCTCCTGTTGAGCCTGCATCCTATTTTGTTCTATCCTATTCTGAAACCAGAACACAACAAATGTTCAGGATGACTCATGTTCACTCCCACCACCTAAAAAGAGCCAAAAAGGGACTTATGTGATTATTTTTAAGTTACATAACATAGTAGGAATTTGTTGTAAACAGCATTACTCATCTTGAGGGCTATTTTTGTTAAACTATGTTGGGGTTCCACATACTGTATAACCGTAATACAACTTTTGCTTCATTGATTTTCCAGCCAGAGATGCACAGAGGGGAAATGACACAAAATTGATGTTATTTTAAAAGCTTAAAAGATTTGTGGCTTTTGAGAAAACATTTCGGGGCTGCAGCCCCAGAAGCCGCCCCCACACTCCATCCCCTGATAATAACTATACATGTTTACTTAAAGTGCTCTAGTGCAGATATAAAGGCAGATAAACACAATGAAATAAGACAGACGGATGAGAAATGAGCTTATAATCCTCCGTTTATTTGCAGAGACTAAGAGCGTAGTTTTCTAACACAGAAATAACATCTCAGTGTGGTAATGCTATAGGAAAATGTGACAGCTGTAACTTCCTGTCATTAAAATCCTCACCGGCTTTAAGAGATTGGAATGCTTTGTTAATGGAAGTTCTTAAACACTGCATGCCTGCCGCAGTGGCTTTTGAACTATCACCACAGGTTAGCTAGTTTCCTAAAATTTCAAATGTTATGGTACATTTTTCTCTCTTTATCCTCCATATTTCTGCTTCCACATCCCTGACTCTTGTGCGCTCTTGTAGCTCTTTAAAAGTACGGATGTTATTTGTCCTGGATGACACTGTGTTACTTTGTGGGACTGGAAAACACAAGCATGTGTGTGCATCTGTTGTGTATCTGAAATAGTCTCTCATCTTGTCCTTACAAAGGAATGAGGAGGGCTGCAGGGTCAGAGTAGAGAGCGGTAGGGGGGTCTATCGGGGATAAGTGGGGGGCGTATGTGGCTGACAAGACTTGGTGAGGAGAAAATAGACTATTCCATCTGTCTCAAAATCCGCCCTGCTGCTGACCTACACTCCGGAGACTTTGCTCAGCCAGCGGTCACATGGTAGAGACTGAACCCTTAAAAACCCCCGAGCTGCACGCCCGAGACCCCCGGTCATCTCTTGTGTGCGAGACACCAGCTGGTCTTGGTGTTCATCCTACTTTCTCTTACCCAGAAAGCCTGCGAGGTAACCATCATGTCAGACACTGAGGAAATTGTGGAGGAGTACGAACAGCAGGAGGAGGAAGAGGAGGAGGAGGAGGTGAATGAGGAGGAAGAAGAAGAGGAAGAGGAGCAGTGTGATGATGAAGCAGAGAAGAAAGAAGAAGAGCACACAGAGGAGAATGAGCATGAGGAGGAGTCCAAACCCCGGCACAAGACCACTTATGTGCCAAATATCGCCCCTCCAAAGCTCCCTGATGGCGAGAAGGTGGACTTTGATGACCTGCACCGCAAGAGGGTCGAAAAGGACTTCAACGATCTCCAGACCCTGATCGAGTCGCACTTCTCCACCCGCCAGAAAGAGGAGGAAGAGCTGATCGCCCTGCGTAACCGCATTGAGCGCCGCAGGTCCGACAGGGCAGAACAGCAGCGTGTCCGCACCGAGCAGGATCGGGAACGCCAAACGCGGCTGGCTGAGGAGAGGGCGAGGCGCGAGGAAGAGGCAGCCAAACTGCGTGCTGAGGAGGAGGCGAAGAAGAAAGCGATATTCACCAACAAGTCCTTCGGCGGCTACCTGCAGAAGGTGGACCAGAAGAAGGGCAAGAAGCTGACAGCGCGAGAGGAGAAGAAGAAGGCCCTGCTGGAGCGCCGGAAGCCGCTCAACATAGACCACCTGAACCAGGAGAAGCTGGCGGAGAAGGCGCAGGACCTCTGGCAGTGGCTCCACCAGCTGCATGCCGAGAAGTTCGAGCTGGCCGAGAAGCTCAAGAGGCAGAAGTACGACATCTACGTGCTCCGGAACCGAGTCAGCGACCACCAGAGGGGCTCCAAAGCGTCCAAGACCTCCCGCGGGGCCAAGGGCAAGTCTGGCTCCTGGAAGTAAGAGCCACTCCACAGCAGATGGAAGTTGTTTCTGGACTATTTGGCGCCGATTTCTAACTTGTTTCATAAAAGCTATCCCAGGGATTGTGTATGTATAAATATATGATTGTTGTAACTTTGTGATGCTGATATTCACCAGTTCATCTGTTCACCAGACTTTATTAAACCTGACTGACTGAGTGGTGGTGTGAATTTCACAGCTCCACTACAGTACACTTTGTGGTTGTTTTGTCCTTGTATTTCCACCTGTACCATTGTTAAGACCTTTGTGATCAAGGGGTTAAACGTCTTCGAATAAGGTGCCAAAATTTCATTTGTTTCCAATAAAACGTGACACATTTTAATATTTTTTACAGTCAAGTGACATTATTTTGCATATGTGTGTGGTAATCTGCCTTATATCAATTTATTCTACCTCTCACTCAAACACAGGAAACCTCTTGAGACATGTTTTTGAACAAGGTGTCTCTCAGGACAGTTTTGTTGTAATTGAATGAGTAAAGAGCTTCATTTTGTCAGTGTGGGTGGGGTTGTGTTAAGATCCAGCAGGTGTGGCACAGCTGACTTTTTGAAGAGCTAATTTAGTCTCTGAGGGTCAGGACTAGCAGCACGTAGTGTTTTTAGCAAAAAGACCCAACTGTTGACTGAGAGGTCAAGTCCACGACCCTAAGAAGCTTTACAGAGGGACGTTTGAAGTCTTAAAGGTATGTAACTGCAATCAGCAAGACCCTCAAAACTCTTAATGTCCATATTTTCTTGTTTTTTTAACCTTTTGTAAAGAATGATTAGAGCAATCTTGCACATATTCAGAAGTGGCAAATCAACTATATGAGAAAGCATAAAACGGCTATTCACGCATAAACAGAGTGCATAACAACTCATTAAAAAGACAAATTGCCACTAGCTGGCAAAATAATGAAAAACAAACTTCCTCTTCCTGTTTCTATTCACTCTGTTTTCATTAATCAAATCTGGATTGTGTGGCAAATTCTTGTAAACACAAATTAACAAGGATTGTGTTTATCTAATCAACATCAAAATGTTATTTTGATTAATATGTGTTGGCAGATTCCCCCCCCGCCCAGTTCTATCACCATTTCTTTGTTCTGTTTTATCAAACCATTCTGAATCTGACTTCAACAACTGACTCATAGCCACTTTTGGCATCATAAGGATCTTGATCTCTACAACAACATTTAAACTTTTAATAAATGCAAAACTTAGTATCTGTTTTAAAAACCCAATTTAAATGTAGATTTAATCCACTGCATAGAGTGCCAGAATTGTGGTTTCTCTGTTTATCCTCCACATTATTCCTCATACCTGTCCATTGTCAGCTTCAGAGGCTCAGTAGGCCTTTTAAAAGTATGCATGTTATTTGTTCTGGATGATACTGTGTGTTGCTTTGTGGGACAGGAGTATGTGTGTGCATTTCTTGTGTATCTGAAATAATCTCTCATCTTGTTCTTACAACTGAATCTTAGCCAATTCTGGCATCATAATGATCTTAATCTCTACATTTGAGCTTTACAAAACAACATTATCTGTTTTTAAAGACTGAATTTATATGTAGATTTAATCCAGTTTGAGCATTGGAAGACCTAAAACCACACTGCAGTGATCTGAATTGCTACACATGGCATGATTTGCTGCAAAACCCGATCAGTTTTCGTCCCCAGTAGTCCTAAAATATATCCTGCTTTAGGTCAAATGAATGTCAAAGTGTACAGCAGTGGAATATTACATCCACTAGGTGGCACTAGAGCACCAGTTTGTAGCAAACCGCTTTTAACACACACACACACACACACACACACACACTTGTAGAAAAAGTAACTGTTGTATACATGCAGTGCATCATTTTTAATTAATTAAATTAAACAATTAACTTATTTGTGTTTTTTTGAGCCTTTATATCCAGAAAGAAAAGCCAACTGAATAGTGGGTACAGACTTCTTGTCTTTCTCCATTAACACCAGTATGTCAGTATGTCTAGACTTTTTCAATGCACAGCAGGTAAAACCCGCTCTTTACAAACTCAGTGAACTGTAGTGAATATGTCAACCAGAGGTACAGAAAAATGCACCTCCCCTGCGGTGTTTGATTGTCAGTAAGTCTTGGACTATAGATGCCGCGGAGCTGTTTTGCTCCCATGGCAGTGACAAGCCATTAAACCCTTCCAGACACGGCAGTACACCAACAGGTTACCATAGAGACTGGGAGAGGCCGTCTATGTGATCAGGTCTGTGTAACCCCCCTCTCCCCCAGCCTCAACACGCCCACTTGCACATATACCCAGCCACTGCTTAAAGGTGTGTGTTCTGTATTGATGATGATGTGAAAAATGGCTGACTTGACAGCATTGGGACGTACCGGTGCATCAATCGACTCCCCGCGTGTCGCACCAGGGAACAAGATGTTCCCAAGACTCTGGCTGCTGGAGTTAATTTGGTATCAAGTTGTTGCTGGTGTTTTCAGTTCAGGTCTACACCTGCTCTGTTGTGATGGATTAGGTTTGAAAGAAAGCATGCACTTTAAGGTGATGCACATGGAGTTGAAACATGTCCACTCATATCAAAAAGGGTGTGTGTGTGTGTGGGTGTGTGTGTGTGTGTGTGCGTGCGCGCGCAGAACAGCAGCTGCAGGCTCGTTGGGGGGGGGGTTGTCTGCTCGTTAGTACCCAGCAGACACTAGAGGATAATGTAAGTTCTGCATGATTGACAGCTCTTGGGCCACACTTTGAACTCTGACCGGGAACGTATTATCTGGCTCTCCATCCATCTGCATCACTCTCATTAAAATACAAATATCCTGGGAGTGTTTCTGCAGCGTCGGGATGTTTTCTGGCCACATTTTCTGCATGTTTGTTCTCTCAGCACGGCAAAATATGTCCCTTTAATGTCCTTTATCTTCAAACAGGATTACAGATCTGAGCATCTAGCAGTGTGTGTTGGGAATTTGCGTCGTTTAGATTTTTTTTTTTAATGATTTTAATTTTAGGGAAAAATGTCAAAGCTCCTTGCTTGTCTAAATTACTGACTGATGGACATTTTAAGCAAGAGAATTTTCTTGAGAAGAAGATTAAAGCGTGTTTGGTGTGATGATACTATTTAGCAACACTTAAAACTGACAACACTTGTTTTCCTGTTTAGCCACAAGTCAGTTGTAGATGTAAACACACAACAAATATGCTGTTACAGTTACATTACTGTTACCTCTATGTGGAACATTTTCTGTGACATCTGTAAACATTTCAGCAAGCGTTTTTTACATCCAAAAATCAACAACTATAAAATGGTTTAAAGTTCCATTAATCTTGTTTTTTATGTATCGACAATGGATCAAATGGCTACTGACGATGCCACTGAGAATCATCACCTAACTCTGCAGTTCTTCTAAGCCTTGTAACCTCTCTTGGTTTATTTCTTTCTTGTTATGGCCGTCAAATTCCACTAAACCAACCCCGTTTACAGCAAGTCTAACCCCTCTGTGTCGTCACCCATTGGTTTGTGGACAACCATTTCGAAGCCTTGAGCTTTGGCATTATGGCCGTTTTTTTGGAGGCAAAAGCGACCGTATATGGACGAGCGTGGAGCTGGAGGGTCACATACGGCAAGCTGGGCTGCACTTGGTTTTGGCTCTTGTTTGCAACAGGAACAAATCGTGGCCGTCTGGTTACAAAACTTCTTGTATTACAGCGGTACGCCGAAATCTGTTCCTGCCCAGTTTAACAGTTAAAGCAGTGTATGCGCTTCAGATACTCAGATTAATCGTCTATTTTACTCTAAATGGGAATTTACAAATTGAACATCATGCTGTATGGAAGGCGACTTGAAACTGGAGATTGAGACCACAAACTCATTAGGAATCTGTTCACTGAGCTTATAAAACAGGGAAGAAGTAGGGGTGAGAATGCAGGTTTAAAGCTCTTCCACATGTGCTTCACTTTTTAAACCCGGAAACTCCGTCCACTAATATATACTGTAAATGGTTGGCAGTCAACTGTTTTCAGGCTAATTGCTCAACACCAACAGCAAAGGCAATCTTAGAAGTTGCCAAATAGAGTAAAGTAGAACTTATAGAAGAATATTTTATTTACATCAGCCGGCGGATATAGACTTATTTTGTAAGAAATGTTTAATATTTAGCAATACCTCACCCTAATCCTAACTAAATTTTTTTTGTAAAATAAATCCCCCCCAAAAAAAAAAAAATACCCCCCCTTTTTTTTTTTTTTTTTTTCCCCCCCCAAAAAAAAAAAAAAAAAAAAAAAAAAATAAAAATGTATCCTACTAGTTCATCCAGCCCAACAGGTGGTCTTTTTTAAATTTGTAGCTTGGCTTTAATAACCTGGTTAAGATCATAGGGAGCTAGTTTAGAGGCCTAGTTCATCCACCCAACAGGTGGTTAAAGCATGGCAATACCTAACTGTTCCGTCTAAATTGATAATATCTTTCTCATTACAGAACAAATAACCAAGATTTAATGAAGGAAGGAAGGAAGAAGATATAAAAGTTGTCATCTTTGGTTTAATTAGTTGATTTTCACCCAACAAAGACATCATTACAAAAATAGATTGTGTAAATATATGAAGAAATAAGACTCTAACCACAGTATAAACAACATCTGGCCGAGCCGACTGCCTGCATGTAAATGTCGCCATGGAGAAACAAAACAATACAAGCGATGACTTTCTTGATTCAGCCATAATGTCTAAATGTCCCGTATGTCTGTGTGCCTCAGCGTGCATTTAACTCCACAGTATCCAAAACAATGACTGTCATGAGCCTGTCTGATGTAGTCACCCATGGTTCCTATTAATTTTTTACAATTACGATGAGAATGAAATGAGATTATACCTGTTGGCAAGCACCATGAGAGATAAAAACCCATTTTCACTCTGCTTTGTGACACAGCAAAACTCCTGTGCGCTTCAGGGTTTTCCATTTTTATTAGAACATTTCTGTTTTATCTCATTTTGGTGCGAAGGATCTTTTTTTATATCCAGTGACAGCAAAAAAAAAAAATCTGTTTTATGATATGATGAAACCACTAAAAATATAATGGAGTAACAACAACAGCTTGTCACATGAACCCACAGCTTTTATTATCATGAATTCAGACAGGCAGTGTTCTTTTGAAATAGCTCACTCCTCAATCTTCATTCAGTCCAGACAGAAAATAGTGTCGGTTTTTCTGGAGTAAACTAAAAATTAGGACATGGAAGAGAGTTTTATATGATTACAACATACAGTCTTCTGGAAATGCTCTAAAAATTAACTAAGTACAATTAATTAAGTTCCCTACTTAAGGTAGCTGCACATTACTTATATAATAATGTAATAATAAAGTATTTTCATTTAATTCTACTCCTACATTGCAAAGGCAGATTTTGTACTCTTTACTCCTCCTTATTTACCTAATTTTAAAATCTAAAGTGAGATTATAAAATACATTGCTAAAGATAAAGCTCGGTTTGCAACTAATGAATATTTCATTCTATTGATTATTCTTCTTGATGGTTTAATCTATAAAATGTCCAGAAACAATAAAAAAAAAGTGCACCATAAGGTGTCGCCTTCAAATGTTAGTCCAAAACCAAAAAAGATTTCCTTTACAATGATGTAAAACAAAAACAACAAATCCTCACACACTGGAAAAGCTTTAATTAAAGAATATTTGACATTTTTGATTCAATTATTGATCGATCAGCCCTGAATTAAACTACCCAACAGTATATATAGTACTTGCAATAAGCTTCACCCATGTGCTACGTCACTGAACTGTCAATAATAATAATAATCTAGTATTATATAATAACACAAAACACTGATATGGAGCATTCGGCATAGTGGACCTTTACAATAAACTTTTGAAAACAGGACTTTTAATGGAGTATCTTAATAGTGTGATATTGCTGTTTTTACTTTCAGATCTCAATAATTTTTCTACCCATGGACTTAAATTAATCACTTCAGTTACCTGAAGTGATTAATGTAGTACCTATCATCATGTTATTAACAGAGAATTGGGTACTCAAGGACTAATCATGATTTAACCACCTTTTATTATATTGGGAGTAAGAATTAAAAACAATAAATCTCATATGCAAGGCTGTTTTTTTTTTTTTTTTATGTTTTATCTTTCTGGTAGGTGGTTTCTTTATGGCAAACAGACTTCAATGTGTTGTCCTGTTATAAACACACACATAAACACAGAGTGCCAGTGGGGGAAACCAGCTTTGAGAAATGCTCATGCTCCAGCTCTCTGGATGCCTTTAGCCTGTGGATAAATTAGCCTGCCCTGGAGACAGTGCCATTTGGGCTTATCTCCAGCATCCTCCAAATTGAGGTGGGAGTTGGTAGCGGCCAGAGGTATAAAGGAGATTTAGCCTATCCGACAGGGCATTAATCTCCGCACCTCTTCAGCATCCTGCAAGTTTTCGAGCCCCCGATCCCTCTGGCCATGTAAAGATTTGATGTCGCCATGGATCCTATCAGCACCTCAGTGCAACCCTTTTGAGAGTGAGTTCATGAGTACATAGCTTTAGTGTTTGTCTGCGCTGGAATCAGTCTGTTATATAGTCTAGATGAAAATAGAAACGGAGGATGTTTAATTACTGTGACACTTCACCAGCTCTTATGTGGAGGCTCGGCTATTAAGTGGCTTAATCTGAAGATGCCAATGCTCAGATCACTGCTGCTACTTAATTAAAAAACATTTATTTTCCTGTTTAACTACAAATTAATATGGCTCGTCACTGTTTGGTTTTATAAAAATGTCTTTGGTTTCTAGAGCTTCACACTAGTAAAACAATCTTTGGTAGTCTTGTTGGCATCCCTCAACTGACATATTGTATCTAAACGTTGAACAATATCACACACAATCCACAAAGAAATGCAACAAATTAGTCTTTGGAAAACAAAAAATGAAATTATCAACTTGTTTTTAAATTTTGAAGTGTAATTGCTCCAGGTTTAATTCAATGCCTTCCTCCTTAGGGTAAAAACTGTACATTTCCGTTAGTGGGTGATGCAGATTACATTGTTCACTCACATTTGACTTGCTTTTTTAATGTTTGGCAACCTCTTCCTTTTTTGTACATTTAACATTTGGAACCAAGAGATTCAAGAGCAACCTTTTTAAATAAAAAACATTCAGTGGTCACAGAAAATACTTTTTACAGACCGACTCACAGTTGGTATCAGAAAATTGGTACTTAACTGTTCAAATCAGTGGTTTCAAACTTTAGTTGTGTATGTCTATTAGTTTTAAGCGGTTAAATCGAAGAGAGATCTTCCTCCTATTGTCACATTGTTTCATTTGAATAATTTTCATGGTCCTCAAAGGCTTAAAACCTACAGTATTTTACAGGAGAGAAGCAGATATTGGAGAAACATAAAAGAAAATTTCAAATCAGAATTTAGGCTTTTCTAATGGGGAATGATCTTGTGACCTAGGGGTCAGGACCTCCAGGTTGAGAACCACATCTTTTCATCTTCTGACCTCTCATTGGCAGGGGTAAGAAACGGTACATGTTGAATGCGGCAGGTCAGACCGGGTGCGTTGAATGGTGCAACTTTAATCTCTTAAAAAAGTTGGTGAAGCACTGAAGAGCACCAGCGTCACCCTTTACCAGCAGATTTACTTTAAATGCACATCCACTCAGAGACTCTAAAGAGGAAACTAAAGAAAAGTTGATGCTGTCAGATTGTGTTCCTGTTTGCGTTAAATAATAGCTGTCAACCTCCATTTAAAGTGTGGGAAATGCAGATGTATTTGACTGTAGGATGGTGTGCTGCTATAGAATACATAGGGCCTGTGAGTGAGTAATTTTCAAGTCTGTGTGTGTGTGTTCTTGTTTTGTCGTGTATTGCAGGGAAACACTATAAATATAAACCCTTGCAGTTACCTAACAGCCTCCTGGCGGCGGCGCCCACAAACACATTGTGAGGACACAGGTCAAAACTATGACTCACCACTGGAGTGTAGGAGCTCAGGCTGTTCATTCATGGAAAAACATCTCATACAGTACTGACATCACACATCTGCTAGCTGCTGGTAGCACAGTTCAGACTAAGATTGACTGGGAAATGATGATTCATGATGTGATTTACTTACAAGAGCTCTGGAGATGATTGCGTGTTAAAATCAACACCAGAATGTATATGGAGTGATCAGAGAGTCTTGAACATAGTGTCAATATCAGGCCGGTGAATGAACAAGCAACTCTTGTGTCAAGATTTAGTTTGTACTTTAAAACTGTTATCAGGAAGAAGGCAATAGAGTTGGGAAACAACAGTTAATATAAAACTTTAGACCACAACTTATAGCCACACTTGGTGTTATAATGTATATTTTTAAAGATATGATTCTAAGTTGTCGGTCATTGTGAGTTGTTGGTTCTCAAACAATGGTACATGTATCACTGGTGGTACACAAATCTGAATAATTTTATCAAAACACTAAAAATTCAGAATGAAACTTTAACTATGAGATTGCCGATAAATGTTTCCATTTCCTGGAATATCACTCAGCTACGCAGTCGCATTCATGCATAAAATGGCTCAATTTAAGGTAATTATAACAAAATAATTCCTATATTCAGGTGATTGTACTTAAATGACAACATACCTATGAATATTATTTTCCATTTCTGCCAATAGATCATCCTAAATGTTACACACTGGACCTTTAACGTCGGTCATAATGGTGGTAGTCAGAGCGCCTGATATTTTCTGAGGCGGTATGCGGTGTAAAGAGTTTGTCTGCACGAACTAACAGTTTGTTCCTGTGTAGTCGGTGGGAGAGATCTGACGTCTGTATCTGTATTGATGAATCCTGTGTTCTGGCAAATGTTTCCCCTGCATGTCCCCGGCCCACCTGTTTCATTTGGACATTGAATCTGTCTCCGGTTATGAATCGCTGTACTGGCGGATGAGCCATACCTGTGAGGGAATGAGCGGCATCTGATCAACGGCTGCATTTAGATTCAAGCTCACATCCTCCGCTGTGTCCTCTCTGTCTCCTGGGTGATTCATGCCGACTCCTCCACCTCTGCTCGCCATGTAAATCAGCAGAGCAGCTGGAGTGGCCTGTTCACGCAGACCCTTCTCCTGCCAACCTGTTATTACCACGTCTTCTCGCCACTGTGACGGCGCTGATGATAGTACCGCCGCTCACACCTGTTGGAGCCACACTGAAACCTCTTGTATCTCGGTGACTCTCACGATGTCTTAATTACCACTCTCAGACTCAACAGGGCTAATACGAGTCTGAGTCAGGGGGTATCAAAGGCAAACGGAGCAGCAGGCATGATCACACAGGAGAAAAAGTCATTAAGAGGCCTTAAAAAGTTTTAGCTTTTATCTTTAGCAGTGTGAGAGTGCTCAGTGGGATTAATTGTCTTGAGAAACCTTTAGATGGTGACGCAAAGACATCTGCGTGCTATGATAAAAATTCTCTATTTTCATATTTGAACATTTCTTTAAACCTTCTTTAAATTAGACACTTTCTTTAAGAGGATTTGAGCAACCCCACTTTACTTCGATTTTTGCACTCTACATATAGATTCTTGTTAGTGTAATTATAATTCCAGAGGATAATTTGTGCAAAAACTGCTGTTGCTGTTCAAAACTGTGGTCTCTCCTGAGCTGTGAACAAATAACCATGTCTCTCAGGTATATTTTGTTTGGTAACCCTCCCAAACTGTGGTAGCAGATGTCAGTATAGAAAGCAGAACACTGTCTGACCTGCTGTTTTCCATGGAGAACATGATTACTGTTGTACAGGTGGCAAATACCCAAATATTTTTGGAAGTGAGTTGAATTGAAAAGGGTCATGACTGACTAATTACGCTATTAGTGGGGTGGCTGTGGCTCAGGAGGCAGAGCGGGTCGTCTACCAATCAGAAGGTTCGTGGTTCAATCCCCAAAGTGCGTGAATGGGTGAACATGGCATGTAGTGTCTAGAGCTTTGAGTTGTCGGAAGACTAGAAAGATTAGCTCGAAATTGTTAAGCCGTAGTAATTTCTTCTAAATGCAGTACATTTGTTCACAGTATAGATAGCAACCTAGTGGCTGAGGGTGAGAGAAGACATTAACGTTATTAGCTCGAAACTGTTAACCGTATCAAGATCTAGTGAAAGTTCAGATCACTGAACAGTTTTGCTAAAAATGGAAAGGTCCTTTTGTGTTTTTAAAAAAGTTCAGCATTCATAGGAACACATTGTGAAAACAATCCTTGTACAGAAAACGTTGTATTATTCATGCCAGGCCAGTACGTGGCAGAACACCACACACCTGCGTATAAATGCTTTCCTCTACAGCACGGTGAGTATAAACAGGAAGACAAGATGGCAAATGAATGATCAAAAACAGATCATTTTGTCTGGACAGACGATGAAGTAGGTTTGTTACTCTGTTAGTGACTGTGGAGGCATGGTACATGGCTATTTGGCTGAAATCGTAATAGTCATGAGCAAAGTGGAGCCATGTCATCACCGTTTTCATAGCAAATACATATTGCCAGTTTACACAGTGACAGGAAGGGTGGTGTCTTCAAAAGTTAACGCCAACCACTTTGGTGGATGAAAGAGATGAAAAGGCAGCTCACCGTCCAATCACAGTG
Source organism: Dicentrarchus labrax (assembly GCF_905237075.1). Taxonomy (NCBI): domain Eukaryota; kingdom Metazoa; phylum Chordata; class Actinopteri; family Moronidae; genus Dicentrarchus; species Dicentrarchus labrax. The sequence goes on along the minus strand of NW_026136724.1, from coordinate 17,728,792 downwards.
TAACACTGAACGCTGTAATGTAATGACACACTTTCAATAGAATAAACAAGAGTTCCCTCTATGGTTTCCTCTGGCAGACAGTGTTGACATCTAACAATATTTTTTAGACAGTACTCATTGTTCAGTAATTGAATTGCTAGCTCCTTCACATCTCTTTCATGCACAAAAGTTACAGGGCAGCAAGGCTACATGAGAAAACTCACTGTCAGGCTAAGCCAATCAGAGTATGCCTTTGCCATAATGGGAGTGTGAATACAGAATGGGGAACAACATTTCTCCTGGAACCACCACCAATTACATCACTCATGCTTCAGGCTCATTCTGAATGCCACAATTATAATATTCACACTTTTAGGTTCAAAAGTTCCACTGCCGGTCTTAATGTGAATCCACGTCATGCTTATTCATGAGTTGGACGTTTCTGTCAAGACAAATCAACTGAAGGAGGCAGAGTAATGAGAGAAGATTCCTGTGCTCTTACCCATGGGGTAAAACATCTATTTATAACCACCTACATCAATACGTTTCTCCTCCGTGTCCCCTCTGTCTAATGCTTCATAAAGCAAGCTTAGCAACCTTTCATCTCCTCTCTGCTCGTGATGGTGATGGTTGGTTCCAGCAGTGGCACATGACACTTTTTTTTTCCATTTCACTTTTGTTCACTCTTCTAAATGCTCACGATTATTTAAACAAGCTGCTTGCTGGGTGTTTTTATTCTGAAGATTGCCCATAATTAAATGCTTCAAGTACCTACCTGATTAAAACCTAACCGCAGCTAAACATCCTTAAACATCTGACGAGATCAAATAAGATCAAATATCAGTTTTTGTCTTTGATCCCTCTGCTAAAGGCCCTCCAGGTAAAGCCCAACCTCCCAACTCTTATTCACCCTCCATACCAAGAAGACAGGAGAGGACTGTTAATGTCAGATCAGTGTCAAGATGTAGATGAGCTTCTGATTCTCTGCCAGACAGAGAAATCATTAAGCAACCACGTCTGACTCTCGACAGATGTTCCAGGATGCCAGGGGGGGATTTACATTCACTCCATGAAGATGACCTATCAAGATAGTGTTACAGAACACTCCGTCTCTCCTGGGAATTGAATTCAAAATTAGCATGTGTCTGTGCCTTTGTATTCATGCTTTCCATGACTGCTGTGGAATCGTATCTAATGCTATAATCACACATAATTTCCATATTTGCTGGGAAATCTTCTACACCATCAATTTTGTATTTGAATGATGTTATCCAGCTGCTTCCAGATGCACTCTAAGCATGAACACGTGCCTGGGAGCCATGGATTATTATTTTTTTAAATGGAGGCACCGAAGGCTATAAAAACGACCGTTAGGCTGCAATGGGTGGTTACATTACATAACTGTCTGTCCCTTTACCCCTTTAACTGCAATTGTTCTCAGAATAGAACTAGCCACCGCTACCTTGCGTTTAATGAGTTGACCTTCGACCCTCTGTATCTGACTCGCCACGGAAATTGAGCTCTAATAAATCTGTCTGTGCACACTGTTATCTTCAGCTGTGAAGTAACACTGTCTAGGAAATGTGGTTAATAAGCATTCGTAATACCAGACGGATGTATTTGGTCTTAATTAATGTTTGGATCTTAATATCCAATGAAATGAAAAGAAGTAAAAGTTTTATCATGTTGGCATCACTGAGGCTTTGATAAGCTGGTGATAGCTAATTATAGGTCTTTAAAAGGTGCCGTTATTCAAGACAAGACATGTCTTCCAAGAGTAGAATTTGAAAGAAGCCCTTTATTTTACATCCTTTGTGTTCAATTTGAAGGTAGGATGGATAATTTCCCCCAAATAATCTTGCAGGTGCATTGTTGTAGCCATGAGGCCAGTGCAATCTCCTCCTAAGTCTTCATAGTGCAGTGTTGTTAAATACCCAGCAGAGATAAGCATTCAGGAAATGACAAAGCTTTAATCATATGCATCAACACATGGAGCTATTAGCCCCTCGCTAACTAAAGATACAACTCCACTCTAAATATGGGTTTAGTGTTCAGCGAGTGGGCAGCTTTCATTGCCAGGGAAACTAATGCAGCATCCCCCTTTTGTCTGGTTCTATCCAATATTGCGGATCAAAAGGAAGTTGTGGTGCATGTCACGCTGCACGTAAGATCAAAATGTTCTCTTCATGTTTCACCATCAAACGAAGGCAGGATGAGAAAGAAAGAGAGAACATCAATCTGACGAGATTTTTTTTCTCTCTTTTTGTCTTGAAGGTCTTAAAAGCGTCAAACTCAGGGCCTCGTGTCGCCCCAATGGAGTGGTTATCTAACATTTATTATTTGCTCCAGCTTGAGTTTTAGTGGTGGTTGAAGGAGGCAACACAGTGCCGACTGACCTCAGAGATTGCGTTTGGAAAGACAAGTACTACTTTACTTAACCATTTAATTTATATTTTATCCCACTACTTGCAATGACTATAAAATGAACCTTTGAAGATAGTTTAGAACAAATGCTGAACTTGTATGTTTAAATATAAAATATTAACCAAACGTGAGCTGAATGTGAAGTCGGAAGATTAACAAATGTGTAGATTTATATTTACCTTAATACAATGACAGCTGAAAACATGTAATCCACTGGAGACCTTTTTTCCAATAAAACATCAACTAAAGTAAAGGAAAATTAAAAGCTAAGAAGAAATGTTCTCTTTCTACTGTTTCATTTCATTCTGTTCAGCACTCTGTCAAAGCCGCTTTAGTCTGAATAATTATGACTTTAAATGCAGACAAGTTATTCCAGTTATTTTCTTGACAGCATGTTGAAAAGAAACTAACAAACAGCTGCATCAGACAACACACGGGGAAAAAGAAGCACTAGAAAAACCCTTGTATGTGTGACGGAACAGTAATTATGGATTGACAGTGTGTGACTTCTGTCCACTATAGCAGGCAGGTGTATAGGTGGAGAGTGCAGCAAGCTAACATCACACTCTCACCATGTGGGTGCGTGTGTATTTTCAGTTCAATTCAATTTTATTTGTATAGCGCCAAATCATGACAGAAGTTACCATAGGACATTTTTTTCAAATAGAGTCTAGACTGTACTCTACAAGCAAATTATTTACGGAGACCAAGCAATTCTCAATTTACAACTATATCAACAATCTGTGCTATAGTTGTGGTCAATTTCAAAGCTTAACAGGAAATTGTGTTTTTCTGTTATTTTTCTGTACCCCGTCCCTTTTTCTCCTGTGATTTGTTTATTTTGCTCTTGGAATAAACGTGAATGTTTTACTTGGATACATCTTTGTCTTGATTCAAACTGCAAAGAGAAAACCTACTTTTTGTTTGTTTTTTTGTAGTAAGAAGATTAAATGTGATCCAGGAAGTCTTGTTTGTGTAATGCATTCATCAGTCTGAAGGCTGATTATATGGCAATGTTTGGAAATGATCATACCAACAGCAATTTTATTCTACTTCCTAACGATATCAAAGTTAATTGTAGAACCGAAAAAGACTACGATGACAGGTTTGATTTGCCATCACAATGCATTGCCGGAGGAAAGGTAAACTAGGTTCATCTTAATTGTTAGACAACCCCTTGGAGTATTGCATAAACACACCCAAGTAGTAGTCAAGGTACAGCTTGTGAGGATACAGCCCTATGACATGTCTAGTGTTTGTCAAAGTGTCAAATTATGAAAACTATTTCTAACTTTACATTGTGAAAATGACATGGTGCATAAATTATACTGTCTACTTCTCTAGCTATCAAAATAATAAAAAAAATTAGAATGAAAATACTATGAGATTGCAGAAACTGTCATTTCAAATAAGCTTTTTTTTTATCTGCCTGCTATGCAGTCACATTCACGCACATAGCACACGCTTACATCCATGATTAGTCACAAGCTAAAAAGTTACGTTTTAAAAATAAACGTGCCTCCTCCTGCGTGAACTATCGCTACGCTACTGTGTTTTAACATTGGTCCTAATGGTGGTACTTCGAGAGCGAGAGAGGGTGGTACGTGGTGTTTGAGAAACACTGCACTTGTAGATATCAATGTAACCCAATGAACATTTCAGTTGATGCAATGAACCCTGTATGAGAAAACTCCTTAAGTTAGAAAAGCTGCTGGAACAAATGCTGGCAGGAAAAAGATGCAGGACTTAAAGAAGTGATTGAATTTCACAATGGGGTAAACGCTGCATCAAAAACAATTCAATCATTAAAGAGAGACATGCTGTGGCTCTTCATTTCTTATTTATTTTGTTAAAATACATATGAAACAGATACAATAAATCATATTCCAAATGTTTACTTTAAATTGTTACAAAAGTTATCACAAACTGTACACATCATAACAGCAATTGCAGTTGTTCTTGCTCAATATAGATTTAACCAATATGCAAACAATTACAGCTCAAAGCTCTAAACTCCTAAACATGGAATAACTTGATAAGGTAGAGTTGGCTTCACTGGGTCTCCAGTTGGACTAATTGTTCACAACTATTACAGAACGTGTATAAATTTCACTTGATTACAAGTCTGAGCTGTTTAAATTATCACTAAACAATAGAAATACATTGTGATGTCTCGATTTCCATAACTTTACGACAACTTCTTAAATTCCACTTTTGAAATATATACAAACGGTGCCATTGACAAGTATATATACACAAATGTAAACACAAAGTTTGAAATTTTTTAGATACTCTAATTTAATAGGTGTGTTTTTAAAGTGGTGAGAGGCATGCTACGAGTAAAAATACTTATTTTTAATATTAAGGGCAGCGCAGGGGGGGAAAAAAAGCATGATTATATGCATGTGCAAGTTAAGTTAACAGTACATAGCCTTTTTCTATTTGCTATGTTGGTTTCTTATTAGTTTCTTATTACTCGCATATAAGGAGAAGCTGAGTCAATGTTCTTTATTGAACTTAATTTCATATGGCTTAATGTGAATAAAATACATAACATTTGCAAATATTTTTGATGTGTGTGTAACTTGTTTAATGGATTATAATTCCCTGAATCTGTAACTGGTGAGAAACAACTGTTGTGCAATAAAGTCTGGTTGAGATTCGATTATCTGTATTACCCTACTCTATGTTTGACCAACTGACCCTTTCCTAAGTCCCGCCCCTTTTTGCTCTGTGCTCCAATAACAGTTGAGCAAGCCTCGGTAAGTCAACTTTCTCCTCTCCTGTACTTAGATATGCTATGTACACGAGCAGTGTTCAGTTGTGCCTCTAAATCCTACACACTGGTCATTTTAAGTTTGATTGATGTAATGACTGAAGCTTGCTCAATGATTATTTGAGCGCAGACCAAAAATGGGCGGGACTTAGAAAGGATGAATTGAGCCTTTGCTAAGCTCCACCCCTCTTAGTCACTGTTGCTATGCCTGTCAAGCTTTCCATTCTGACCATGGTGGCAGATTAACCCCTTAAATTAACAATGAGTCCTTTATTTCAAACAGAGGTTGACAAAAGCAGCCTCTCATTTCAAGCTGGCGACCTTTTATTGATGTCGGCTGAAATGACTCTTGTCGCTAGCAGATTTTAACAGCTGATATTGTGTGGCTAAAGAAGCATGTCCAAGGCAAAAAGTCATGTAAGATTTGACTAATCTAAGCAGGACAGAGGTTAAATTTATACTTAATTATTTGTATTTCCAAACTGTATGTTCACTTTTAACTTTACGAACAAAAAGGCTTTTAGGATGAGGACTAACTAATGTGTATGTGAATGTAACGCTATAGCAGATAACAAATTTGCCTGGGGTTTGTGATCATCCAGGACTATGACTTCCAGGGTCGATGTTCTTATTGTGAACGGGGTTTGAAACCCGTAACCTCACAAAATAAAGCAATATAAAATGCTCCTGGCCCTGGATGTATAAGGCTGGGTTGCTACTGTAGTTAGTCAGACATGCTAACGTTAGAGCAGCTGAAGAGCACATAAACGCACTGTTTTATCCATTTCTTACATTTTTGGTCTTTTCATTTTGGAGATGGTAAATAACAAGAAACAAAAGAGTGACAGGCCTGCTGTGGCCAGTTATGGTTGCTAAGCTAGGATTGTACACTCATTTTTGAGCCATTGGCACATGTAGCCTAACCTCTCCATATATTTTTAATTAACATTGTTATTTAATATTTTGACATCCTCTAAAGACCTTCCCATTTACCTTTCAATAACTAATTTGTAAAGTAGAATGTGAAGCCAAATTATCAACCGATGTACCATTTGCAATGTAAACAGTTTAATTATATTTATTGAGCTCAATTTGCAATTTTATCAGGTGTGTAAAAAAAAAAAAAAAAAAAAAAAACAACTCTTCCTAGTTGTAATGTTATTTCAAACATGCTTTTAATTTGACTGTTGTTCACTTTTCTGTACATATGTTTGCTACATGTATCTGCTACAGTTTTAGACAGAGTCCTTTTGACTTCTCTAATATCTGCAGGTAACAATGGCTGGTTAATGACCGGCTCTACTATCTGTGACAGTCGTGACTGATGAATTTGAAGAGATTTACCCAGCCCTTGTAGATGCTCAATAATCTGCATTCTTCAGCCAAAACCTGGATTTATTGACCGTTTTTTCATCCAGCAAACATTTTCATGGCATTGAGCAGCGTAGCCCTTTAGCTTTGTGCCATTTTGAAGTAAAATGCTAACTCACTAAAGAGCTCTTGGGCCGGAAAAAAATGTTGATACCCCTGCAGGCGAATCACTCAAGACATCTTGCAGTGAGGCCTACCATTCATGTGGTCTGTGTAAATGTTTGGCAAGATAAAGCCTTTCTGTGCAGATGTATGAAAAACAAACTCTTGAATTGAATGCGTGCTGTGCATAGCCAGCTCTGTATAGCACTTGAAGAACTGGAGTTCCAATGAACGAGTAAAAACAACTTCACCACAATATTTGTTTATATAAACAAATAAGATACGTTGTTGGAATGAATTCAGTTTTCATACAACATTCTCACAAGACACTCATTAGGCAACACGACTTCCCAGCAACTCTAAACAAACATCCGGTTTTCTTACAGAGGTGGCGTCATCACTCTACCTGTGATCATCAAGGTGTATGTGGAGGTTTGGGGGACGGACACGAACCTTGACTCTCAAAGCTTGCTGCTCTTCCAGGCCACTGCAAGGTAAAATGTCACAAAACACAACACATTATAGAGGCTTTGCCCGTCCCTGTGTGGTATTTAAGCAGGTTATTACTCTAGTCCTCAGTGTGTACTGTGATCATAGGCAAAAGCGTTGAGTATTGGCGTACATTAAGCAGCAGAGCCAGATCATCACACAGGATGTGGCAAAAAAAACAAAACGTATTTTTTGAAACCATAAGGCATAAAAAGGCAAGTTTTAATTGTAGCAGTATTTGATTTGTATACCATGATACAATATGTGGTCTTACATTTTGTTTGCAGTCGACAAAATCTACCTTTTGAGTATGGAGCCAATCACACAGCGACGCATTGCTAGAAACGCGTCCTGTGGCTCGGCGCGAGCTCCTCTTTTGTGCTACATGATGTTTTTTTTCTATAGCTCTTGGGCTGAGAGAACTACAGAGCAGCTATCCACCTACTTGAAATAAAGCTAGAGTTTATTCATCGAGAGCTCAACTTCAGTTTGAATCCATTTTTTCCCGTTAATTAAATTTTATCTTCCAGTTGAGGACGCTGCCCCAATCCACAGGCGCACCAGCTGTTTTTCCCGTTGCACTTTGTCAAGGAGTTTTTAAAGCGGCCTCACCTATAGCGATGCGTCTCTGTGTGATCGGCCCCTTTGAAACCTGCACCCCCTGCAGGCCTGAAAGTTGGCTCTAAACGTTTGCTTCATCACGGTGCACGGTAGCTGTAGTCAGCTTGGATTCAAGGCAACCACGGTGGCTTCCAGCATTTTGCACAGTGGGGAAAGAAATATATTAAAGATAGTATAAAGCTGCATTGATCCCTAAGTGGGATTTTCACCTAGAAAAACTCACATAACTATCAAAATATTGTTAGACCCTTGTAAAACTACTCCTGCACCAAAATCCTCTTCTCGGTTTGCATGCAGCATATGTTTTACTTTCACAGAATAATATAGTTAAACCTAATACACTACCCTGTTGAGCTTGTGAGCAGGAATCTTATGTCTAATGTTACTATTGTATGTACTGCTTTCTGCATGCATTATTCACAACACTATGTATCCCCAAGGATAGATTTATAACAAATAAACACAATCCAAGTTTACTGTATTTCCATCTACTTACGCAAGTGTTTATAACAGAGCTACAGAGGACACGTTTTTTTGCCCATGATTACAGTTTCTACCAAAGCATATTAAGTAGTTTTACCACTGAAAATGGGTAATCACCTGTGTTTTCCTATTCGTCAGATGGGGAGTGGGTGTGGCAAAAGAGGAAGAAACATTGATAACATGTAAAATATGAAATTACATTAAACCTCTTTCAACCCCCCTCCCCACCCCCCAAAAAATACCTTCCAGCAACTGTAAAACTGTCTCTACGGTATTTACACAGCTTATTAGCGAGCAAACTAGACATCACAGTATCAAAGAGTCAGCTGGGTTTTGTTTGCAGTTTGCAGAGCTGCCAACTTCTCTATGGGGACATGACTTCTGAGATGCTGCATTTAGGCTCCACTGTGTAAGGTCATCAAGCCATTATATATTTATATCTCTTCTGAATTTCTACATACACACGTGCAACAGACAGTATTGGAGTTGTTGGAAAGCACCTTTGACCAACCTAGGCTAGTTTCACCTTGCAAAACACATATCTGTGTATTGAAGGCAGATTAAATTAATGTCTCTTGGTAAGACAGCTGATAAATTTCCTCAAAACTTCTAAATATCCATCATTTTTGTTTGTGTTTTTTGGTGATTTTCACAGAAAAATGCGCAGAATTTGTATAATTAGTCGGTTGGACTAAAATTATTTGTATGTCCCCATGTATCAAAAACAGCTGCTGATTTTGCAGATCAACCAGGCTCCTTCAAAATGTAAAAATGTATGTTTTAAACTAAACGGTAACGGTGCATTGTACATTTTTCATCAGATTTTCTAGCGTTATAATATTCAGAATAAACACAGGTACATTTTTTTTTTTTTTTTTTGTTTGTTTTTGTTTTAAATGAGAAAACCAAAGAACAAAACTAATATAATCTCCATAAAGGAAATTAAGGACGAATGATATGAGTTCTTTGAGACTGGGGGCAAAGAAGTGTCTGTACCTCTCCGAGAGCGTGCCAGTGCGTGATTGGCTTCCGCGGGTAAGCCAGCATCTCATTCCAGTGATCTCGTCCAAGACCCTCAGCATCTGGCCCGGCGTGACACACACCGATCACCTCATTGTGTCCAACCCTGTTAGTAGAACACACATTAACACACGTTTAGCTAGTACATAGTAAAGCTTGTAGTTACGGCTGCATGATATGGTAAAAAAGGATGATTGTTTTGACATATTATAATTGCAATATGATTGATGATGAGTGGAAATTATGTTTGCATTACAATTTTCATTTTAACTGAGAAAAAATATTAAAATCAAGATGATGTAACATTTGTTGGGGTCTGTATCAAACACACACACTCTGCAGCACTATAGTACCTAATTATAACGCTGTTTTGTCACACATTTGACCTTTTGTCAACAAATTGCAGCTTCTGTGATTTGAATATTGCATTGATTAATTGCGAAGCCCTACCTCTAGTAGTCCTGAAGCAGAGTTCATGACTGAACAAGAAAATGAATGTGTATTTCGTCAGCCTTAGATTTCATAAAGGTATCAAAAAGAACCTGCAAGTTCTTCAAAGGTTCAGTCTAAACCAACTGACCTCAATAACGCACCTTCTAAAAGCAGTCTAATTAGTCTTAATGATCAGTTTCTAATAAAATCCAAAGCTTTTCTCCTCATCTCCAAACTGGGTTGACTTGTTGTTAGCATATAAGCATGTATTGTAGATGCTGGGGATGAGCGAGTACGCCATTACCTGTATCTGTATCTAACCAACTAAATTATTTGTATTTGTGTCTCTGCTCGGACTGGGGGGGCTTAAAGTGTACTTGGGCGGTACGTCTCCTGGAAATGGGCGGGGCTGACCAGAGAGGTTGTAATTTAAGCCTAAAATTGATATAGATTCATAAGAAGGTTGATAAGAAAAAAACTTTTTACAGAATAACCTCATAATTGAGCTTCAGAGCAATGTTTTTGATCACAAAACCAGCCCAGCACGGCAGGGATTTGCATTCCCACAGAGAGCCAAGATCGTCGATAGAGCTCAAGATTGAATGAAAAATTGAATTTTTTACGGTTCTTTTGTTATTTAAACGCTTTTATTATAAAGCAGCAAAACCAGGAAGTGTTGGTTTTCATCAGCAGTACGTTAACACAACTCCTATACAGCTGAAAGTGAACATGAATGTAAAATAAGGACAGGAACTAAACCATAGTAGATACAGTATCTAGTGATTGCTTAACTCACCGATCATAATCCATCACCATGATGGACAGACTGACTTGTTCCACGTTCTCCGGGGGAATGTCGAAGATGATGGCCTCGTTGTACGCTGGGTTAAGTGTGCTTTTCTTGGTGGTTGTTTTTCGCTTCTTTAACCTCCGTCCGTCACATATCAGGTAAACCTTTACATAAGGGTCTGAGAGACATGTTTAATTGTCATTTAACAATTTGTTCCACATTCATTTCTAAAGAAGCTCTACAAAATTCAAACTGTACTTTTTCACACAACATACAGCTAAGATCTGTATTTCCCTATTCTGACAGGGTGTAATACTTAAAATAATTTGTTCCCACTGGTCTCCCTATGTCCCCATTTCCATTCTAAGTGGCCACCTGCTGTCTCGTTTTAGTTAAGTTTGATTTATAGCTCAGCTTGGGCTTTTGATGTGGGCCACATCTTATTTGCTGTCGGGTTACCTGAGGAGCCTGTGATGTCCATGGCTTTGAGGTTTCTGCATTTGATGACTGTTAGGGTCATTCTCCCTGCTGTGGGGAGGTAGCACAACGAGTACATGATCTCTCCCAGGTCAACACTCTCCTGGAGGACAAAAAAGAAAGAGACAACTGAATAAACTTTGAACCATTTTAAATTCTTTGTCCTCATTTTGTGAATCAAAACGCCAAAGCAAAAGAGTAAAAGTCCGTAAATAAAGGTGGTCGGATTTTGTCAGCTAACATTTTATTATTAGTTGTAAGTAATGATTTGGTTTTTAGACACGCCAGAGGCAAGCTTTGGTCCAAACACAAATAACTCAATAACTACTGGGTGGTTTAAGATGAGATAAGATCCTTTATTGATCCCCTGTAGGCGAAATTCAAATAGGCACAGCAGCACAGGGGAATGTAGGGCAAAGAGTAAAGAAATCTAATAAAACTGAATAAAATCCAACAAAATACACTATATACAACCAAATAGAATATAATAAGCCTGTGTCCATATTTTACCATACAATTTTTTTTTTATGGACAATCATTCAGTTTGATAATCCCCTGAATCTTCTGAAAAAGATTTGTTGACTATTTTGAATATTTTGTCTGTAGCCTGGCGTTTTGTTGTGTATAAAAGTTTTTTTTTTTTCTGAGAATTGGCAACTTGTTTGGCTACGAACAAGTCTTAGTTACTTTTGTTTTAAAACTAGGTACACTGTTTGTTGAGTTTTGTAAATGTGGGTGTGTCTTTAGGCTTTATGATACAGTTTGAAATGTTTATGAAGAAAGTTAAAAGTAAATCTGTAAATAAAACTATACATTTATACAGTATGTAGAGAACTTAGTTGGCTTAACAACTTTGGATGACGTTGGGAGAATAATAAGAATGGAACTTGATATATGCATAAACGATTGGTGTTTGAAATTAACAACACTATCGGTTGGTTGGAATATTGTAATCTGTATAAAACTGATAATGACATTATATACATCTTGAATGACAAATGCTAATATTTTCGTCAAATCGCCAACTTCTGCCCCATTTTAATGTCTATGCCATATAAAATCTCTCTCACACACACTTAAGAATGATACATCCAACCCCTCAATCTCCAAGTATAAATCCACAAAGTAACTGAAGCTGCCTTTGGGTGTATCAACACAGGAGGAAGTTTTCAAGTTAATCTAAGGCCTGCAGCTAGAGGAAGTAAATATAATCCTCATACTAGACTCCACAAGCAAGGATAAGGACTGGCTCAAACTGATATATTTAATTCTCAATTGACAAGACATGTAAATGCTCCAGCACTAAGAATGAACATATCTTTAGTTTTGCTCTTGGGGCTCACATAAAAGCAGCAATATGTAGTGGCTCATTTTCTATGTAGTGCATGTCCAAACTCCAAAAATATTTAGTATTCTTAAATCTGCATTCTAGTTTACATCTTGATCCAGATCAGCATCATCTAGATGCACGAACACCATAGTGACTAACAATGATGAATGTACCACATTTTGCAGTAGTTCAGGAGAAAGAAGAAATGCACAATGCACATGTCCTCACAATCGCAATTTATACAATTCTTGTACAACAAAACTGGCTTCAACAACTTCATCGACATCTTCAGGTAATTAATTAGCTGTTTTCTGAGATATTTGGGACTTTTTCACTCATGATAAATGATACCATTGGTATCAGAGCAGTACCAGTTCAAATCAACTATAGGCTTATAGCCTAAACTCTAGCTAGTAAGCCTGCTGTGTTAGCATTCTGTAGCAAACCTCTTGATGTTACATGTACTGAGTAGAGAGGGCAAACCAGGCTGTGGCCTCACCTTGCATGGTTATTTTATATTTTATAATACTTAAAGATAGCCTTGACGCCCCAAAAGATGAAGTGTGTGCTATTCTTTTTTAAATGAACAAATACACTGAAAGCTAATCTAAATGCTTTCATACTGAAAACCAATAAACACCATCAAACTTGAGGAAATAAAGAATCATCTCTAGTCAGTCTGTATGCAAAACTGAATATATGGTTCTTCTGTTGCTCTTAATATAACCCACAGAGGCTAATGTGAACCTGAGAACAATGGCTCACTGTTTATCACAATGAAAACATTCATAAATAAAGCAGAGGCTCTTGAGTAAACTGTGATAAGTGTTAATGTGGGAGTGAAATGTATTCTGGGCTAGTCTTTTTTTTAGAAAGGGTTCATATATGGACTATAGTACGCTATAACTGCACACCCTGTTTATGTAATTACTAAGTTCAGTTTATATATCTTGTAATCAGATCATTTTCTTCTGTTGCTATATTTACATCTGTAGAATACCCAGCAGTTTCTGGAAAATGTGTGTGGGTGTTTGGATGATGAAATGCATTTCCCAAAGAATTTGAATAATGCAGTGTGTTCCACCTGCCACTGTTGGCTCTTAGAAGTGATTCAGTGCAATAATTCATGTTTAGACCTTTCTAAAAACAGTACAAGTTCCCATTTACCGCTAGTCAAGTGTTTTTTACTAGTGATAGCACAGAAGTCTGGTGCAACATTTCTTACATGGCAACAATGTCCACATACGTATGTTTTTGGCAGTGTGCTAGTGTGAACGCCAACTCACCGTAGTTGCTGCATGAATATCCTTCCACACTACAGCCTCCCTGGAAAGATCAGAGAGTTCAAAGAGGTTGTCCACCACCACTTCGCCAATCATATCGTGGCTGGTGAAGCGGTCAAAGTCGTAGACGCTGAAGTGCAGCTTGCGGTTGCAAATCTCATCATACACCACGGGGAAACAGAAGGTCTCGTCAAACGTGGGGTTCAGATTCTTGCGGTGAACGCGCGTCTGGAACTTCTTCTTCCTCTCCGGTAGCAGGTAGATCTTCACGTACGGGTCGGAGGTGCCCGTGAAGTCTTTGGCAGGCAGGTCCAAGGCCTTGAGGATTCTCACCACCAAAGCTTGCTCCTCGTAGTCGTACTGCAGCGAGAAGCTGAGCTTTCCGCAAGTCTCCACGGGATCTTTGGCCTCATCCTCTGAATCCACAGATTTCTGCTTGTAGAGTTCGGGTTTTATTCTTCCAATGCTCGCTGTAGAAGACTGGCGGAGAGGCACTGTGTCCATGCTGAAGTCAAAGCTGGTGACATTCATCTGACGAGGCAGGTGGCGCCGGAATGAATTGTGCCTGTTGAAAAGGGTAAAGGGCATCGGGTAAATGTCTCAAGTGTCAGTGTTCATGCATCAGTGGCTTTGTTATGATGGGCGCTAATGGTTTGTCAGGAGAGAACTACATCTAAAAAGCAAGATGCATAATAATGTGGCATTCATGGAACATGTTTTGACATATTACAGTCTGTTAGAAGAAAGAAATGGTCTCTGGTTGGTCTTTAGTCTTCAGGAAAGAAGCACAAAATGTAGAATAGAAGCAAATATTCACTGAACAACCGCCTGATATACGCCTAATACACTATCAAAGGCCTAAAGTGGCTCCAGCTCCCACTAATGCCTTACTTTCACCATAACTCCGCTTTTTGTACATCACTTTTGCTTTCCACTGTAGATATTACAGTGAATAGTACATCCTCATCCTAGCTGATCGTCAAAGCAACGCACTTCACTTTGGTCTTGAGAAGCTATATCCTTTGTTCACTAACAAACTGTAACATACACTGATCAACTGAACTGAACACTACACTTTTTTACTATGCACCATCCTCTCTGTTGGAGATGCTTCTATAACAGACGATTTGAAAGGATGCATTCAAAGAATCGGGGTGGTTTTGTGGGCCATTTTTGAGGGAATAAAAATATCATACTTGCTATTAATGGTAGCTTGGCTATCTGAAAATGAAGAGGTATGAGGGGGTATGTCTCCTGTCACACAACCAATCAATGGTCTGCAGTGTCTTCACATCACTTTTTTGTATTAGCTCAGCTTGCTTGAACCCTTGCCCCAGGTGGCACCAAAAAAGAACCAGGTACCATCGATAATGGAAGACGCCAATAAAGCGAGTCAAGCTGTGCCATGTGGTGGGCAAGCGGCTAATGGGTCAACACTTAGCAGTAATGATATGTATATTGTCCTTTAGAGTCTGGTAAAGTGGTTTAATGTGCCTTAAAAAAAAGAATTTTGTAGAAAATCTAAGGCACATAAGACAAAAAAATCAGAAGTGGCCTAACAGAAAAATATTCCTCCTTTTTTTTTTTACACCAGTGACCATGGTTTTGTAACATGAATACACATCTCCAGCATTCAGATCTGAGCTCTTAAACTAAATTACCTGAATGCTGCAAATTTCTGTGAAGTTGACATCTGTCGAGAAAACCATGGCCATGTTTGACTCGGCAATCTTGTCACCTAGCAACTGGCCCTCCTCCTTTCTGACAATAAGACAATCAGAGCGATCTGACAGCCATGGCACAAATGATATGGCACAGGAAGCACAGCTGAAAATTAAATGCTACACTCAAGTATAGTAAACAACATAGAAAGCTGCATGTTGTCTAAGCGACAACCTTAAGGGGGACGGGAAGAATTACCTGAAATACAACGGAAACACAATGAATACTAACTGGACAGAGATTAGTAACTATTTGGCTTTACACCGGATGTTTTGCTGTTGTGCTTTTGACCTTTAATTTGTCTTTAAACCAACATCCACTGGGGATCAAATCCACTACTAACACCAGAGATAAAATCCTAATTTTACTGCTTTCTCATGACCACGAACAAAGAAGATGGAGGTAATGTGAGTTTAGTGGCATCTTCTCTTTTTTTGTCTTCTTGCTGCTTCAACTTATCTTACATATAGTGAACATAACGGTCCAGTGTGTAGGATTTAAGTGGCATCTCGTGGTGTAGATGCAACTCCCTCGCTTCATCCTCCCCTTCCAAATGTAAAGGAGAAACTACAGTGGCAGCAAAACAAGCAGTGGCTCTATCTAGAGTCAGTGTTTGATTTGTTCGTTCTGGGCTACTGTAGAAACATGGCGGTTTAACATGGTGGGTTCCATTTAAGGCAACCCATGTCTATAACTAAAAATGGCTCATTCTCGGGTAACGATTCTTATTTTCAAGTGATTATACATGAATGAAAATATACTTATGAATATGATATTACATTTCCGCCAATAGATCCTCCTAAATGTTACACACTGAACCTTTCAAAATGTGGATTTTGGACTGCCAAAAAAGCAATCTTGGGCTCTGAATTGCGACTTTTGGACATTTTATATGACAAATTATTAACCAATAATGAAAATAATCATTAGTTGAAGCCCAATCACTGACTTAAATGGCTTGCTGGTAAACACAGCTCATAGAAAAACATCAGAAAAAACAGAATTTCTTCCTGTCAGTACTAGCTAATAAATGTTAACAAAGAGACAGAATTTGGTTGAAAATGTCAGGACCGTATCCACCTTCACTTTGTTGTTGTAGCTTAAGCTAAGCAATACACTATAGAGTAATTCCTTGTCAGCTAAGATAGTATTTGGGCTTGGGCTATGAGTTGTGAGGCATTTTGTCATTCAGAAAGGAAAGTCAGGAATCACTGTCAAAGGAGTAGGTGGAAGTATTGAGACAGTAGGCGTTGTAATCTTTAACTTGGCCTTTCTGCATCCCTGGTGGGCGTATAATTCATGAAGACCTTGGTCTCCATATAATTTAATTAACGAGTATAACGACAAACTAAAGCAATTGTCAATAACGGCTTCCTCTGAGAAACTGAGCCCAGCTGCCTGGTGCGTCTCACCAGAAACCAACCATCCACCATGACAGCTCCCACCCCACAGCACTGCTAATTATGGACGTTGTAGTTTAAACACAGTGCTGAAAAACAAAGAGAAGCAAGAGCTGGTTGTTTAATTACTGGGGTTACTTCCCGCCGTTACCATAGCAGCTTGACTCACACGTACAAGAGATTATAGGGTTTGAACTGAGGAAAGGAGGTATAGCGCTGCTCTGGCTGATGAGCCTACAGGAGGGGATGTTTTTGGGGGGTTTTTTTCTGGTCAAACAGCGCAGGAGACACACAATTCAACATGTGCGACAGCGTTTCAAGGTCACCAGCCAGCCAGTCCCTGATGCTCTACATGACACGTGCCAAACCACCTCAAGGGCATTGGCAACTCTGTCACGAACTGTCAGGACAGCTTTTGCATTGTGTAGGAATCAGTTTTTTGTGTTCCCTACTGTACCATGGGTGGGGGGAAACAAACTAAAGTGGGTTAAAAAATGCTGCCATTGTGTTGTAATTGTAAGCACAAGATACATGTGTATAAATAGCGAGTCATCATTATTATGTCCTCAGTGCAGGGGCAGACAGGGAGGGGTTGTGACTGCAGTGGGTTCATGTAGTGTACCTGGAGGAGGAGGTTGGCTCAGTGGTTTGCCTCTGGATCTTAGCCTGCTGGCTGAGCTTTTCCCTCAGGGCTGTTTGCACCTCGGCTGGGATGTCTGGAGACGTCTGGCTGATCTTCATGGCCGCCTCCAGAAGCTTGACAGAGCTCCGTCCGTTCACCTTCACTTCCAGCGGGTACTTCTTCTCCATGTCCGCCACTTTGCACTCCGTGACTGGCGGGGAGTTGGGTGGAGGTGCCTCGGGGAAGCCCACGTGGAGGCCATTTTCGACATGGGCTGAGAGAGCCTTGCTCCTCCAAATGGGCCAGCACAGCTTCCAAAAGACAAAGAGAGAGACTACCAACAGGGCGAGGCCACAGAAACCCACGACCACAGCAAGGAGACTAATAGAGATGTCTACATGTAACCATGGAGAGACCCATAGAGGAAGACAGAGACACATAAAAAGGAAAAGAAGCAGGCGAGGGACAAAATATGACAGACAAACATGCAAGGGAGAAAGAGAAAAAGGGAGAGTAAGCAAGCTGTAAGAGAGGGGGTAGCACCTGTTTGATAAAGCAGGACAATATAAAGTGATATAAAACCTCAGTGAAGGAGCCACAGCATCAACGGAATCATGTTAGGTGACTGAAGTGGGGAAAAAATCATTTGGTCTCCCATCTGCTCCTGAAATTTCTCACTGATATTTAAATGTAAAGTTTGCACTGACTCATATGCAAGGAAGCAGCTTTTTTCAAAGTGAAAAATGGAAAGAAAGACGAGAGACTGGCAGAATAATCATTTCTTCTGTCAGATGGCCACCTCTGTCTATTCTCCACCTGTTGCTATTTCAGCAGTCTGGACTAAGCTGCAGCAAGATGCGTAACAGGTAGAGAAACACTTCCACAACAGTTCAACAAGATAACGTACATGCAACTAAGTGGTGTAATAAAGTTTGAACGCCTGAGAGCTGAGAGCTTTAGTTTCTCCAAACGCGACTCAACAACAACTCAATCTTTCTTTCAGGGGGACAAACGAAAGTGATTAATTAAGGGAACTGGGGGGGAAGATAAAATAATGACTTTATTCCATTTACCTGCGTGTCCTTTACCTGGTATGTTGCTCTCCAGGGGGAATATATCCGAACATTTCTCCCGGTCTACGTGTCCCGTGAGACAAAGTTCCGTAACGATTTGGAGAGCCCTTTGGCACAAGGTGATGCTGTCCTCCGTCCGGACACTCATGTCTCTCCTGTTAAGCCATTGCACGCCGGAGGAGCCAGGAGGGCGGTGGTTCATTTGGGCACCTTGTTATGCGCCGCAGAGTGCAGCCTGTCCGCGGGAGACAGCAGGGAGGCACGCTGCGTTCTGATCCATATCCAGCGCGCAACGAGGAACGACTGCCCAGACGCGCTCGCTGCGTTATAATTTCAGGCGGCGTGGTGCTGGAGTCCAACCCTCGCTACGTCCAATAGCAATGCGCTTCAGTTTTACTTGTGACTCCTGTCATTTGGCGGCAGTAACGGGATTACTCTCTCTATTAACTGCTAGAGAGTACTGGCAACCTGTGTGAGTGCCCGCCTTCCGTTCAACACATGCTGCTTAAGACTCCAGTCCTACCAGCCCCCAACCGGTCTTTGTCCCCTATGACCCTGAGGAGCGCACAGAATATTATAGATGAGGGATAATAGGGGATAATTATGATAAGTATTAAAGGATTGCAAAACACATTTTATTTTACAAACATATAAAGGCATTGTAATTCTATATTTCTACCATTACATCCGGTAAATCCATAGTAAACTCCAAGTTAATCTATACATTTAATTATCTTTTTCTGTGTGTGTAGCATGAAGGGACTGCACACTGCTCAACCTTGTTTTGTATAATGATAAATACATTTCCTTTATGCCCTAAATCAGATTGAGTTTAATCAATTATCAGACCTGAAGTATTCAACTAAAGCCAATATATCACAGCTACTGTACTGTTACTGTTATCATGTGGCAGGTTTTTAACAGTTGTTGCAAAAAAGTAATAAACAGCTAATAGCTTTAGAAGATATACACATACAATGTTTATGTATGTGTATAGTACAAGTACTACCACCGTTTTACATTGTATATTTTCATAGATTTGTATGTGTATTTACTTTTCATACCTATCATACTTTCTATTTGTCTAATGTATAGCAGACACTATGCCTCAATAAGGATATATTTTTGCACATACATTCAGACAAATATTTGCACATTTCATTTAAAAAGTCTAAGGTATTGTCATATCATTATTTAGTTCTAGGAGTCCAGGGCAGTTGTAACACATGTCCCAATTAAACACTAACTTGACCTGACAGTTATTTATGCTATGAACCTATAACTCAAACATTAGATGTAAATTATTTAATAAAATCAAATCAACAGGTTGCAAAGCTGTTGTAATTTCATGTCAGACCACATGTCTAAATAACTAATTGTTCAGTCAGAAAATTAAAGTCATAATTTCCCCTTCAAAAATCAACTTAATTATTGCTTTTAAAGCTTTTTTTTTTACCTTTTTGTCACACTTGAGATTAACACTGTATGATTGCTCGCAGCTTCTTTCACAGTTGTATATAATGGTTCTTTCTGCTTAACCAGTCACTGACTTATTAACCTTATGAAAAAGGGTCTGTTATAACTTCAAATACAGAATAAATGGGCTACTTATTGTCATCAAAAGTAATTATTTTTGGCTATTTTTACGTAAGATATGAAAGTCAAAAAGTTCAAGGATCTTTCGTGACTGTCTTGACAAAGATGACATTGTTGCCTCCACCACAGGAGTACAGTCCTTATCCAGCCTATTTTCACTGGGCATTTTAGGCAATTTACAAGACACGCCATGCCAGTGGGGGCCCCAAAACGTAATCAGGGGAAACTAGAAATTGCTGTGGCAAAGGAGAAAACAAGCTGCAATGAAAGAGTGACAAATACTACTGAGGGTGATTCAGAACTTTTGGAGCCATGGTACCTGCCCTGAAGCAAAGAGGTAAACAAAGGAAACGAACCAGGACAGGAAAGATCAATTTTCACAACCCAACCAGAGCCATGTGATAACTATGACCTACCACATATACAGGAGGAAATTCAACTAGTTTTGTGTTTGGTACTGTATTTCCACAAATGTTTTCCTTAACTTTGCAATTAAACAGCTCTTGATTTTGCATTTTTATATGCAACTAATGTCAAAGGAAACATTGGACATTTTAATCTGGCAAATGGAAAAAAATGGAAATTTAGTCCATACAGTCTTTCCATGCATATAAAGTGATGTACTTATTATATATGTATTACAATTTTAAATCAGTGGCAAAGGATACTTGGATCAGGAGACTGTGAATTAATTTTACATACCAGATTGACACATCACGTCTCTCATGGTACCTCTGACAATACATGTATGGATTCATGGACATTAGAAGTCAATATAGTATGTAAGAAAAATCTATAAGGTTAATTTCATGCCGTAACTTCCATTTCTGAGCAAAATGCCAAATAGTTGCACTAACCGATGAGGAGACAAGCCTTTTTGTGCTTCTACAGAATAACACCTCCTCAGTAATCTTTTTAGTTTTGTTGCTGTCTCAAGGGAGTTTCTCTCTCTTGCGTTTGGCGCTTCTGTGAATCCTTTACCTGAGTTACCTGAATGAACTGTCTGTTTCTGCTTCTACTGAGTGTTTATTTTCATTAGTTACTCTTATTGGCTTTTTGTTCAGGGCTTTTGTTGCGTATTGAGTGTGGCCATGTCGGATCTCTACCCCTGTCTCTCCTCCACTGCAGGGTTTCACTGCAGGTGGGTCTGCTTCTTCTCACACACACAGAGAGCTCAGAGTGGAGGGAAGAGACAGCGGAGAGAGTGCCAGTCACAAGACTGAAAACTATGAATTGGCGGGAGATTTTGCACAGACATTTATGGTCTCCATAAGTTGAACCATGACTCCTATTGCTGAAATGGGGACATTCTAAGAAATAAGAGAAACTGGTGAGCAAAGTCAAATATGTGAACATGCAAGCAGTTGGGAGAAGAAGCTGCTTCACTCCGGAAATTTGTGCTCTTGCTTAATATAGGAGTTAAGTGGTTAGTTGGCTCTCCTGTTGCTTGGAAGCTCAGAAAGCCAAAGTGTAACTCTATTTGCTACTGTAGGCACGTATCTGCAATGGGCACAAGTTTCCTATATTTTTTTTGGTGCAGATTATGTATGTAGAGTAAAAACTATGAGCATGAGAGCAAGTTGGAGTGAAGATTTTTTGATGATTTTACAACTCCTCTGCACTTTAGCGCTGATGTCACATTCTGCGCAATACAGACTATGTAAAAGTCTCAGAAGGTCTGAAAATGTTGTGAATTTTTGTATAATTGAATAAAAAGTATGAAATTTTTTTTTAAATTAATGTGAGAAAGTCAAATTTGTTGTGAACAGTTGAAAGTATGAATCGAGTTTTGATGGCAAAGTATGAATGCGTGGGAAGAGGTTGAAGATGACTGGACCAGACATTTTGTCAAATTGAATACTGAAAAATATGAGAAATGGGTAATGCACCATTCCCAATAAAGCTGAATGACTCTGGTGGCTGTTTGACATTTTGGCATTTAGATCGAAATATATCGACAATCTAGATGCATTCAATGTTGTACTGATTACCAAAACAGTGCTTGTCGATTGATCAATTGATTCAGCTGTACCTGAAGTTTTCATCAAGCACTATCAAAGGTCAAAATTTCTACTGTTCCAATACTTTTTTAACAGTTTAAACTATTTCCTCTAAAATGAGCGATACAGCCACAGGGCTGCTAGCGCAGCTGTAGCCACTGTTTGAGATACCAGATTATTTAGAATGACACAGCTGCATCTGAACACATCAAAGTCACCGCTCCTCTCTGACCAAACCTGAAAAACTGGCAGACTTCCAGAATTGGGCATTAACCAACAGAAGGGGAAAATAATCAACTGCTGTACAGAACTGGGTTTGGCAAAGCAGACTCAATTCAATATCATGCAATTGATATGAACCGAATACAGCCAGCAAATTGGCAGTGTGGGCTATGTGGACCATAATGAAATCATTTAACAGGATGATGCTTTTTAGGACACAAAAGGACAATTAAAACATCTGCTTGTGGGTTTCTGCAGTCATGTATAACTCCAATATCCATACAGTGCCAAACATTTATGTGTGCTCAACATTACTGGTGCATCTCTTGCCCCTTGAGTGTTTTATCTCCCATGGTGGTTTATTCCCAACCCCAAATCTTCCGACACGAGGGACGTGAATCCAAACGGGGCTGTCTGCTGCTAGACAACAGTACATATATCATCAGTTATCTGTCTGGGAGTTTGCCCGTGTGTCTGAGGTAATGTCCTTTGTTTATGTCGAGAGTAGCATTGTGGAGAGAAAAAAACTGCATTTGTGCTGCGGTCGAGCCTGCTGGGACGCTGGAGTACTGCTAGAAAATCAACTCCACTTTAAAATGCATTTTAAATGGCAGTTATAGGTTACTAATTGGAGCGCTGAAAGGAGGCAGCGCCGGATGATGAAAGGTTAGTGTGTGATTATGTTAATTCTAGCTTGTAAACACAAAAGTAATCACTGCCCACATCGTCTGTGCTGCCCTGTTGTTCTTTTCTCTTAAACACAAAGAAGCCAAAATTTTAGAACACCAACTGTGCCTCATAGAGATTTGAATTTGCAGTTATCCTATCAGACTAATTTACATTATAATCATGTCTGAATTACATTGTTGTCAAAACAAAGTTTGGTAAGATAAATTATGGAATGACTTCGATGGAAAAAGTTCTAGTCATTTTAGGACCTACAAGCATGTCCTAGGACAGAAGGGGTCGCCAAAGCTTCACGGGGGCTCGCAAGGCCTTCTTGATTTTAAGGGGTGTAAAAATATACACAGTAGGTTAATATGTCTGCAATTTCATTCATTTCTGTGATGAAAACGAAATGAAATTGTTCTTTTAATAATAGGTTTAGACTGTTATTGAAGATCTAAACTTTGAAGACTATAAGCTGTATTCACAGAGCCTTCACTCTTTGTTGAACAGCCTCATAGAAAAGTACATAATTAAAACAAAGAGCTAATAGCACAATAGCCAAATGTCTGGGAGATGAAAACACAGAATTTGTCAAAAAAAAAGGGAAGCCTTTTAGATATGTATGATTGTTGAAATAACAACAACTACACAATACAGACAGAGAATTGTATAAAAGGTTGTTAAAAATATCCGTAAAATGTATCTCTGATCTTCCTGCAGTTGTTGCATTCACTATTTGGGTTCATTGTACAGTGTATCACTTGTTCTGCAGTTATTGTTATGCACTGAATATAAAATGATACCCAAAAAAAAAAAATAATTAAGAGTTCCTCCCAAAAGGTAAAATATAAGAGAAAAAAAAAAAAAAAAAAAAAAATTTTTAGTTATTGTTCATGTCACTGGAATGTAAATCTTTTTGAATTGATATAATTTGACTACTTTGAGGCCTTTATTTATGAGAACATAATTGATTAGATTCTGTACTTGAGAAAAGAAGAAATAAATAATTTAGCTTTACTTTTGTCATTTAGTATTGATATTGATTCTGACAATTTAGCTTTACTTTGCTATCTTGTCAGACTTTTTCACTGCGTATCAGTACTGTATGTATCACCATCTAATTTAGAAGTCCAGTGTTGAATATAATATATCTTTTCATTAGTGTATAATCACCAGAATATAAGAACTGTTGTTTTCATTACCTTAGAATGAGTCTATGGAGTCTGCCATGTTGAACCACCATGTTTCTACAGTCAGAGTTGCTAAATGCATGACTTTCATGGTTTTTGCCTTAATTGGATGACCAGGATCATTTATAGCCTATTGAATAGTTATTAACTACATTTTACACATATTTTTATAACTTTTTACTGGATAAAACTGATGAAACAAGGCAAAACCTCTGCCATAAATACTAGTGTACACATGTAAATCCCAGTAAAAAAAGGAGAAAGTCATTGTAAGTTTAAACCTTTTTATGAAGTAATGATTTCATAATGTCAGATTTTCGGGGGTGCTGCAGCCCCCTAAGCACCCCTACCTCCAGCGCCCATGCAGTAGCCCATGAACGGACAAACCAAACACTGGCTGTAGATACGGCCTGTTACACAAGTTTCGTGGCCACCTTAGTTTCTCCTACACACTTCACAGCTCATTCTCATTCCCATGGTTGTCAAATACAAACACAAGCAGTGTTCAGTTAGTTGCAGTCTGAGACATCAGCAAACAACCAGCTAGACAATGAGGTTGGGAAACAAAGGCAGTGGTGTAAGAAGACAGGAATAACAAACACATGAAGACTGTTACCAGACTTAGAAAATCCACTGCAAGGCTAAACACAACACCACAAACCTTTGAAAATATTTCACACAGTGATGCTGCCAGTGGAGAAGTTTTGTGAGCAAAACTGTTGAATAAAAGGTTATATCTCTATTTCTAAAATTTGGCTGTGTTTCCTTCTGTTGGGAGGAGAGTCTGAGAATGTCAAATGTCATGGTAAATGTCAGTGGAGTGGCCACCAAGATGGCAGTGTGAAGTGTTCATATCTCTAAATAGAAATATTGTTTGTCTTCCAGTAATATAACATCAGCAGGAAGTTTTTTGGCCATTAACAAACTAACTGCAAATTAAAAAGAAGCTGCTCATCATCTTCACTGTTATGATATTATATTTAAGTAAGAGTAGGCAGCTGAGGAGCCTTGTGGTGGCAGACATGCTTTAAGAACATGGTCTGTTCCATTGGCTGACATTAAGGGAGTCTGCGAGTGAGAAATGATTTAATCATTAACATTCATGAGCGGGAACATGGGTGGCTTCCAGCACGCTGCGCGGCTGCCTAAAACAAAACACAGCCAGCACCACACAGAAATTACAGCCGTAATTGATTATTTTGGAGACAGTGAGGACATCATCAGAAATCTGAATGCATCAGCACAACTTGGTGGAAGCGAGCCAGTCCTCAAGCACTTAAGACTCAGCAAAAAAAACCAACACTTAACTTCACAGTCTCTTAAGAGCTGGGTAAGTTTGTCCACTCGGTTCTCGTGGCTGTTTTTAAGCCCAACAAGTTGTGCCCTTGTTTGTAGCAGCTTTCAGTTTTTCTTGACTTGCCTCCATCTGTCAACCACGAAGGCGCAATGTGTGAGGCTGGATCAGTTTGTCACTAAACAGTTTAATGACACCCTGGCTGCCCCCGTAGCACCCTCCTAAAAAGATTGTTTTGTGTTAATTACTCTCACAACACTTGAAGCCGCTGAAGCTGGGATTTGTCGGCTGTGAGTGCCATTTGGCAGATTTAAAAGCCTCAGCAACAGGACAGGGATTATTTTCTTATGTTTACACACTCCAGAGAGTGGTGTCTCCACGCTCAATATATTTTTTGAAATGAGACGACACTGAGCTGTTTTAATAGGAGCGAGGTGCTTATTCTCAAGCAATAGTGGAAAATGAAAATAAATAGCTTTTACTCCCCAAGAGTATGAGAATACACAATGTAATGCAGTGGACTCAATTCCATCTTTTCCAGTTTTTTTCTTCACAAAAGTGATGCAATTTTAGTTTCATTTTTAAGTTTATTGTCGATAGACACTATTGTCCCATAATGCATTGCTCAAATTGAGGATTCTGCTTGTAGCTATACGAGATTTAAAAAGGTGAGGCAGCTCCAGGAGCATCATTAGTTGGTGGTAGCTTTTAAAAGTGGCAGTTTTATTGACATCCATTGGCACTGCTAATGAGGTGGAGGTTGTACACAGTATAATTTGTAGTTTTAGTATGTAGCATGGGATTTTGACACAGTTTAAAGGCAGTGTGTTTGCATGTTTTTGCTCCTTAAGTACTAATTTCAACATAATAGGCTTTAATTCAAGGTCAACTTATTAGCTTTTTCCCAGAGAGTTCAATCACATCATCTTCATCCGCGGATAGAGTTTTGCTCAGTTGTGCGGTTGAAAAGCATGTAAGTAAATTTGTTTTAAGATCTAACCTGACCTTGCTGTGTGAATAAAGGCATTTTACTTGTTTAAAAGAGAGTGCCTTGGAGTTTTTCTTTTGATTATTGTGTCCAAGTTTATCTTTTAAGAGCACTTCAAACAAACTCAAATTGAGTGCAAGAGGCGCTCCTACACAAACCATTTTTTAAAATGTATTTTTGCAGCGCCATTTTTGTATGTTATGAAATGTATGTGCACTACATTATGAAAATCAATTAAATCTGTTGCAGAAGTTACATTTTAATTTCGGTGCCTGAATTGAGTACTGGCGCTTCTGATTTATGGTCCACATGAGTACCCTTACTTTTAACCTTGGGTCTTGTTTGGTCTAGTTCAGGCAATGGTTGGCATGGTAATGCAGAAGTGCAGATTGATTTGAAAAGTCACTGCCTCTATCTCATCATACTGACAATGTCTCCACTTCACTATGTTCCATAGCTAGTCACTAACAGTGTCTGTCTGCTGTTTGGTGTTAAGCAGGTAGCGTACAATGTTCACTGTAAACAGCTGTCTGCTGCGACTGAAAACAAAGCTATGAGTTGCTGTTTAGGCGTCCTCTTTAAAGCTCTGTAGAGCCGAGGGAAGCTGCAGATTCAGGTTCATTCTCTTTTACAGTATCAAACTGTTTCCACATTTGTCATTTGATACACTGTTAATAGAAAAATAGTGATTATAGCCACTTTAAGCACCCATTTATTATGCATCATGGCCCTCTGTAATGAAATGTGTATGGATGTGTGTGATGGAAAGTGTTTGATGTCCTTCAGATTAATCTACACACAAATTCACCAATTATGTTGCAAAAGAGAATGGAAAACATTTACTAGCCTCCTGTTAAAGAAAAGCGTCTGATTTGCGGGTTAACCTGTTAAAAAGACATTCTTTCATTCCCCTCGTGGAGCAGGTCTGATTTAATCACAGATTTCCTAATGGCTCTGTGGTTTAATTAGGCCATTTAAAGGTTAACTGCCAGGTCTACACCCACATCCACAATGGTCAGATATCTTTCATCGCCGTGCTCCCTCGGCAGCAGTCCTATCAGCTCCACATGTGACCATAGAATAGATGTGGTGCCTATTCCCTCTGTATATTTCTGGAAAAATAATGAGAGCTACCCAGCATACATTCACTCCATGTTGCCTCGCACAGTAATACCTACAGACCCGTTTGTCACAGCAGGTCTCTGTAGAGACTTTCATATTTGTCACACACACTATATATGTGTGTGTATGTATGTATGTATGTATATATGTATGTATGTATGTATGTAAAACACAAAATGCAATCTTAACGAAAACAATAAATCTTTGGAGTCAAGCTCATTTTTCATTTTCATTTGATCATTTATTAACCGTAAGACTTTTCCAGCATGCACCTCTCCAACTTTACATCTATGTGACATTAGCAACTAGCTTTTTTTACACTACATGTGACATTTTGTTATACTTTTCTTTGTATATGATGTCTTTTATCACTTTTATCATGCTGTAGTCTTTATCTCCATCTGACTGGTGGCATTTGATAAAAATTGCCAAGTTCTGCCATTGGTGAATGTGTGTATTCTGGCATTTTACAGGCTCTTTGTTGCTGTGCTCCTTTTAATATATTATGTTTAAAATTCATGTAGTCTCAGTGAAATCACGGTTAACCGCGACTAGGTTAACCGCCAGTGATGGCACCCACCTGCCACTTAAAGCGGGCATGCACTTAATTATGTACATGTACACATGCCTTGATATAATTTAAATTTTGAATCATTTGAATGGTTGATTACATAAACATTTCCCCCGTATAGTTGTCATGTTTATCTATAGAGACACAAACCGCCTTGTTTTTGTACCTGGCTGTAAAGCAGCTTGCAGTTAAGGCAAAATGCCCAAAAATGCGCATAATAATCTACAGAAATGAGCTTCTTTTGCTAGTTCAGGCTCATTTTCGGTTTATCAATGAGCATTGTTCTTCATAATAAACTAAAATGGCAAACATCTTCATATGTGTCCATCTATACCTTTAGGTTATGATCAAACCTTATAGTGCTCCATTCTACAATGACTGAATAAACCACAGTTTGAATTCATAAGGCGTCAATCTTTACCTCTCTTGATCTCAGTTTCACACTGCCGTGCACACACTCTCTCGCCACAGAGGCACTCGGGTAAGCGGTGACTGATCACGCTGAGAGCGCCTCACTGGGATGTTCGGAACAATTACCTCTGCCTCGCTGCCACTCAGGACCCCTCAGGTGAAGTCATTATCTTAACCAGAGGCTGCTCACTACAGTCACAATTAATTCACATTAACAGTTGAGCCTGGACCACCAGGGCTGTCTGGATGCATGGCTCCAATTATACTCATTAGTGGACAAGGTCCTCGAAATTGGGACTTTTCATTGAGGCACTTTAGGGACGTTTTAATGCTAGATGTATGTTGCGGAAGAAGTATTCAGATCCTTTGCTTAAGCAAACTATTGACTCGACGACAAGTGAAAGTCCCTGTCATTGTTTTCTTGGATGTTTTTGGATTAAATGTTGTAGATGTTTAAGGTTGAGTTAATTTGAACTACTTTTCTATATTGTTAGGTAGTTTAATGCATCATATTCTACAAGATCATCATATGTTTGTAGTGTGCCGCCATCTCAAAAACTACCTTACATCTCTGCTCTCATTTAAATCTAGTAAGGAAAATACACGTTCCGGTAACTACTTAACCTAAGACATCACTCAAGTTCTCACTAATGTTGGCAGAACTGGTTTCAGGTACTAGTCACCGTTTAAATAAACTTCCCTCAAATTAAAGTCAGTTTTTTTGCAATTCATGTAACTGTTTTAATTCCTAGTTGTGTAATTGTGTTGTTTCTGTGAATGTTTCTTGTTCTCAGGTCTCTCTTGGAACAGAGATCTTAATCTCAATGAAACTGCCTCCTTAAATAAAGATTAAAGACACAAGCATAAATAAATAATCCAAGAAGGTACACATAGTTTATTTATCTTAACCCATAAAAGGAAGCCTTAATCCTCCAGTTCATCACAAACATCTACATCCAAAATTACCACATTTGTAGATACGTGGTTTTCACTGGACAGGAAGGGAGTGAAAAATTGTAATCTAAAGCTGTCAGACAAATGTAGCAGAGTAAAAGATGTAGATGTAGTGGAGTATAGAGAAATTTCCCAGTGGTTGTGACCCAAACCGCTGACTTTATTTGACAATGTGGTCGTTCATTTTCTCGTGTTCAGTTATTTAATAGCTGCACAGAATATTTGGCACTGATGGGTTTTCTTTCTCTCTTCCATCTTACCTAATTCTATTTTTTGATGGAAACCAGCTTTTCTGTTCCATTTTCTCTTGTGATGCTTGTGTGTTCATATCAAAAATATTACAAGTAAAGGATGTACTGAATGCATCAGGAAATATTGCTGCCTTGCTTTGCTTTTAATTTTCTTCTATGGCTTTTTAGTTTGGACTAATTTTTCCTTTTACTGTACGTTCAATTCGAAATGGCAAGTCTGACCTCTGGACACTGTAATCATTATAATCAATGTGCCGTCTGCAGTCATATCTCTCTGATTAAAGGCTGTGCAGTGGGGATGGTATCAGCGAGGGTTAGCTGAAGCTTGCACTAGCTATTAAGTGTTTTTCACTTAATCGGATGCATGTGTTCCCTGCGGTTTCCTCAGTTTTGAAAGGAAAAAGAACATTTACAAGAACATTTACCATCAATATTAATCAAAAGTGTTTGGCTGTCAAGAGAGAATATATGAATTTGTACCACACATGCTCTTCCCGTCCACACCCAGACAAAAAGGTGTGCTTTTCATCTAATGGATTCTCTTTTGGATGAACTAATCAATAACTGGCCATGGTTTCACTCCTACCAGGAGATGGGAATGAAACATGTTATATAATTCATGGCATTTGATTTATTTATTTTTTTTTAATCCACAGTTCCAATCACCTACTGCTTTTCTTTCACCCATGGCTCTCAAATATTTCTCCTGCAGAAACAAGATCTGCATTTGAATACAGTGAAGACATGAATTATTCATTTATAGCGTAGTAGAACGTGCATAAGCAGATATTGCAGGTATCACCCTGTATATTTCCTGTTTTCATGGGAGAAATCACCTCATCTCACCAGTTCTACTCCTCTGACCAGAGATCACTCCAGTGCAGAAATCCACAATTCAGTTGTGTTGTCTTTGATTGAGCTGTTGTCATGGTTACCTGGATGTTCGATAGATACCCGGGCTGGACCAGAGAGACTCTCCCCAGTTCTCACAGAGCTATAATTAAACACAATTTAGAGCAAACCGCAGCGTTAATCTCTCTCGGTGGTGGCAGGCGCAGGTTGTGGATATGGCAGGCATGTGGAGAGTGTGTGTCAGCCAACTTGACAAACTCTCATTGTGATCCTCTGGAGAATAGGACGATGGCGTGCATACGATGAATGGCGTGATCAGCCAAAAACAGTGGCATTAATTGTTATTTTAAGGGAGAGTTAAATCATTCAAATGTACTGTTTTCCTTCACGTCTGGTTTGTGTGCATGCATGCATGCATGCAGGTCTCATACATTATGTCAAATAAGATTAGCTAAACATTAATCTGGCAAATTTAAATAACTCTGAGTAGAAGGAGCACATGAATGTCATGAGTGAGACTAAAATGTTTGGTTTTTTTTTTTCAATTATGATTAGAGTCACATTGCAAACATTTCAGAAGATAAATAACTTGTTCAGATAATCCCCAGAAGAGGGAGAAAAAAATAAGACAATAACTTGCTCATTTGTTCGATGCGACCTTCCCCGTATAACTGGAGACAAATCTCATGAGAGGAGAGAAGACGAGACAGGAACACATAATCCCAGATAAAGTCACAAGGCCTCAGCGACTTTATTAGAATCCTGAAGTACATTTGACAGAAATCAACGGCATACAAACCCAAACAAACAAGCCTGGAAAGATGGTGGTATTAAGCTACTCGCACTTTATCGTCTATCTCCACTGACTGAACACGGGATGACCTATTCTTAAACCCTCGCCCACGCACATATCAGGAACTGTGAATGAAGCTTCCTTTAAGGGACTTGTCTTCTTCTTCAGTATCAAAGGTTTTTTTTTTGCCAAGGTTATGAAAGGAGATAATGAGGCACAACATCAGCTGGGTGGCTATTAATAAAAGGCAAGGATAAGATGCACCATTGGTGGTTGCATAAGAGTGGATAGGTGTTGGGTTATGTAACACCTGTTGTGCAGCACCTGCTGTGATGGACACACATCGTGCGAAAATCCGGTTTTCACTCAGAAAAGCCCCATAAGTGCTTTAACAGTGACAAACTGAGTTGTGGTTGATTGATTGAAGCTTTATTTTCTGTTCCCTACCTCACATATATTGAGTCTGGAGTGTGACTGAATGATTATAGCCTTATTGTGTCAAGAGGTTTTGTGGTGTTATTATTGTACATCATGTTACATCGGCCTTTTCCCCTAAAAGACATTTGTAAAAGCACAAGAGGTCCTTGTTATACGGAGGCCCTGAAAATGCTGTAATTTTTTTGGCCAGTCTCGCAAATAAATACCAAAAAAGTCTCAAGGCGTCCAACCCGCACACAGTCAGTAAAACAACCTGACAAAGGACACACTAGACGAAAACCAAAACCCTGCCTCGCCTCTGGCTCAGACCTCTTGCAGGATGGGCAATGATCCTATCTGGCTGTCTGCACCCTCTTTATGGGTGAGCTGCAGAGATAGCGTGCCTATAGGGAGAAGCAGCTCATCAGCACATCACCTGGGACAAAAGGCCAAAGCAGGAGGAAGGGATAACGCTGTTGTGTAATCACAGCTAACAGAGACACGGCTCGGTTTTGGCCTGTCTCCTTTTTATCGGACTGGATTATCAGACTTGGTGTAATGGTTTGGGAGAATGGACAGGGCAGGGATGTAAAAGCCAGTGATCTGGGTTGTCAGGCTCTTCTTTATTTCAGACTTTTAGAGGAGCAGAGGTTTGAGAAGTAGAGGGACAGAAATAACGAGGACAGGAAGGAAAAGTACCGACGCTGCGAGAGAAACAACTTCTGGAAGAATGCAGATTGGATAACTCTCCAACTTTTATACTGATTTGAAAGCATCCTTCAAGGGACCAACTCTAGCAGTCCTATTTATATATTTTGGCAGATTCTGTCGTCCTCACAAGTGTTAGCTACTGTATCCGAGCAAAAACAGTGTCTTCTATCATTAATTTGATTAACAAATCCGTTTTCTGTCTATTGAGCAGACGCAACCATCTTTCTTTCCATCGGATCAGAAAAAGTTGACATTCAAACTAACGTTTAACAAAATCAAGTTGCACCATGAGACCTTAAGAAATGTCTTAGCTAGTAACAACTTTACTTACTGTATGTGCATTATTTGACTTGGAAAGATTTGTAGTGTTTACCAAAAGCCATCAATGTAGAATAACGAGCTTGAACAAAGCTAACAAACAATAATAATTTTAGGAGGCTTGGCAGTCCTTCATAAATGTAGGACTGCTTTATTTACAGATGCATAAATGAAGAAATATGTGCATCAGTCTTAGTTATGTTCAGTCTAGAGCGAGTGGGAGAAAAAAAATCTCATTACAGTTACCTAACTGACATTTCGGTCATTCAGTCATTACCAGCGTAGTGTTCTGTAATTTGAGTTCTAATGTGTTATTTTTATATTATTTTCAAATGTAATTTAAAATCTTTCCAGTTTACATTTTAATCAAATGCCACATCAGATGTGTCCCATTACCTCCTACACTTACAAATTGGATGTTCTGTGTATGTATTATGTGTTTCTGTGTATCTGCGGTGCTTTCTGAAACTGTACTTTCAGTGGAGCAGAGTTGCGCTAGTTGCAAAGAACATGTTACGTTAAACAGAGGAACCCAAAAGCAGATCACAAACTCGGTTGGTACGATTCTAAAAGACAGGCTTTATTAGAAATCCGGAAAAATTTAATGGTTAGGTCTAGCTCCTGCTAGCAGTGGTGAAATGGCTAGACCCCAGGCAGAGTGGAACCGGAAGATACGGCAGCGTGGCAGGCAGGAAGCAGCGGGCAGGTAGCTACAGCGAAGGGTATGATCCTGAGACACGGGGAAAAACAAGGTTAAAGTTCGTAGCAAAAAACACTTCTCTTAAATACTCCAACTTGGCCTAGAAGGTTACCACCAGGTTTGTAGATGCAACGATCTGGCGGAGAGTGGATGGAGAACTGGGGTTTAAATAGGGCTGATGAGTTGCTGGCTGGCAGGTTTGAGCAGATAGACAGGTGAGCAGGTAATCAAGGAGAGTGTGAGGAGTCCAAACACGCAGACACAGGGAAACCAAGGAGAAGAATTCTACTGACTATAACAGTAACATTCATAGCTGCAATCTCATTTAGGCCTACTTGCTTTATGCCAGCACATCACATATAATAATCAGTTAATAACATTCATCAATAATAGTCTAATTTTACACATGATCCATGATGATAAAGACATGCAAAACTTGAAATGCATGGCATAAATATTGTCAGTATTTTAGAGACCCTCCAAAATTTCACAAATCATGTTTTATTCAGAGAAGACAAGCTCTTCCTGGCTCCCCTGTAGTTTGCACCCTGTGTAATAGGTAGGTGTGGCAAAATCACAGCTGGCTGAGATCAAGTGATTGTGAATGGTTGGCTTTATGTGCGCTGTCAAGTCAAAAACACCAACGAAACATTTCATGAAATCTTAGTGTACAAATGTATCTGTCAAGTTAAAGGTATGGAGTGTTTGACTAATAGTGGCTCAATAGAGAACTGGTTTGATGTCATACACTGCCCTAATGACAGTTTTACATTATTACTCTAATAAATTGGTTATAGCTTTGAAAATACACTGAATGTACACATCAGGGACTGATCCAGGAAGTTGTGATCACAACAATTAACGCAAATTCAACCAATCCCTGTGAATTCTGCACGACCTTGCATTTTTGTCCTATTGCCGCAACTTTTACACAAATTTGACCAATTATCGTAGTTTCCTGCAGAAAAAACATATAGCCATACGTCACCACATTTACTGCCTTGTTTTTAGTTATGAAGGTGCAGACATGTGCAGCACAAATGTCTCACATTTACCCTCCAAACTGTGTGGTTTTATTCTCACTGGAACAAGCTGTCTTCGATTTTTTATGAATTATACAAAATAATAATAATAATCACAACTATACTTTTCACTGTCTCCTGTAATGTCATTGCAGAGGGCAATAAGTTGTGAGTTGAATGATTTATAATAGTTTTTTATTTCCAAACTGCACTGGGTATGTCTTGTACCACTCTTTTCCCACAATGTAAAGCAATGTGCTGTTTCACAAAAAGGTGCAGTGAAAAGTAAATCATAGTAATCGAGGGTTTTCCTGTGATATATAATTTCTAACTCGCAAAGTTACAAAAGGAACGATGTATTAAGATCAATGGCCACCTCCACTGTTGTGTGCAAATGGCAGGTTGTGAAATATCAGTACAGCCCACAAACCTTCAGGTTCGATCACCCTGTAACCATTACAGAGTCCCATTATACTTTTGAGAGCAGCTCTTTCTGCTCATTAATGTGAACAGTGGATTGGCCCGACCGCATGAGTAGAAAGTCCACCTGTGGGAAAATTACCCCCTGGAAATCAAATGGATTCACCTCAATTCAAACAGGTCACATTTAGAGCCAGATTGTAGTTTCTAAGAGACACAGTGTAACTGTGAATGTGAAGAGGCAGATCTGTGCTTGTTTGCTAATGAATTAATGGCAGCCGAGGCTCCTCTGAGGCTCCTGTCGAGAGGATGAGCACTTGAGAAATGTTTCTAACACTGTGGTAACACACGTGGCTGAAGAGAGGCTTCACAGACCGAAGGTTCCCGTTTTCACCTGACTGTCATTTCATTTATTGCTCACTTGAAACTGAATAAACCACTAGAAAACACTACACATCCTAGTGAATGAAGTCAGGTTATAAAGTCGATTGACAGCTGGATTGACAGGTGGATGATGAAATGCTGTTTAACTCAACTGGGCCATAAATCTCAAACTCATTTCCTTTCTTGGAAATAATCCATTACAGTAAAAAAAAAAAACTTGACTTGAGCAAAAGGTTTGTCTTGAACATAAGCTGTGTTGTCCTCCAGATTGTTCTGTCTGTCTGGGTCTGAATACAACTGTCACTCTGACTCTCCGACTGAATGCTTTCTTTGAATTTGCCTCAATTCAGCAAAGTGCTCCTCGTCTAAAACCTCTGAAGCATTTCTGTGTGGCATAACAAAATGATGGATTCAAAATGGCCTTTCTGATTACTTTTCTGCCATCAGTAGGGCTAATGCTAGCAGTTTTACACACTGCTACACACAGTATGTCATAAAAATGGAAGAAATTGCATTTGAGGGAAAGGCGTACCATTTGAAGCCTAGTCTGCATGTGTGAGAGATCGTGGCTTCTTGTCAGATAGGTATACAGAGCTATTCATTAAATATCTCATTAAATATTTTAATATGGCCTTGGGCAGGGATCCACGCAGGCCATTTACTCTCCTCATTAACCATTCAAAATGACAACGTCTTTGCTTTCTGGCCTCCATAGTTGGACCTAGAAATAACCATGTTCGTTGAAATATTCTCACATTTCAACATACAGCAAACACATATAGGCAGAACTTTACTTTTCCTGCCTGATTTTGAAAATAATTATCTTCGCTCCCTCAGACATCCGAAGAGTCATACCATCTGGAAGAGACAACGCAGTTCTATTAAAAAAAACCTGCATCAGGTTTCATTTCAAACATCTTGTTGCATTGACCCTGGTAAATTTAATTAGACCGTAAAGTCACTCTGCTTCCACACATAGATGGATTATTGCAAACATGTAACCGTCTACTTCTCTTGGCTGATGCTTCTGCTCTTTCTGATCCATTCCAGCGTGACGCTGGCTCATGCCCGCTGCACAGGCAAGGTTATAATAAAAAGTCTGCTGTCTATAAATCTCAAGGTCACAGTAGGCTTTGCTGCATGTACAGTATGAATGCTCTGAGACTTTTATCTTGCCCCCACTGAAAAAGCATGCCACATTTGTGTTGGTTGGTTTACTCACTTGTTGGTACGTGCGGACATGTTTGAGTAGCTTTCCATGAATTGTCAGTAGCTGCTGCTTGTAATCTTGACAGCATGCGTGCAACACACAACACTATAAGGTTATTATAGCTGTCATGCACTAGCTGTATCTCTTGGCCAAGTTGTTATTGTAAATGAGAATTGGTTCTCAGTTGACTTACCTGGTTAAAATAACAAAAATACATATAGCTGTTTTGAGCTATGTATTTACTTGTATGCAGCAGCCCAGGTTCACCCCCATTCATAATGGTCCTAAAAAGGTCTAAAAAGTCTTAAATTTAACCTGTTGAAACCTGCAGAAACCCTGTTATAGCACATGTTTTGCACTGTTGCATGTGGTAAATAGCTTTACTTCTGCAAATTAGCAGAGTCTGCTCAAGAGTTATTGCTTTGTTATTGTCTATATCTGCTGTCTGTTGGCTGCTGTTAATCAGGGCTCAAAGGAAGTTTTAACTTCACTCTAGTTTTAAGTTTCAGGGCTTTATTAGTAAAAACTGAGACAATTTGCACTGCAGTATTACAAAACCTTGAAAAGCAATCCACAACACAACTTTAAACTTTAAAGATATTCACACAATAAAACCCCCAAACACGCATGTATTTAAATCAATTAAATCAATGAGCACAGAGAAACTTTCCACTTTCAGCAGGCGAACATGAAAACATTCTTCTAGCGTCGAACATACATCATTCTGCACAGTGAAGCTCAAACATGCAGCAACAACAAGACATTTTTTTGGGGTGAAGTACTAGTACTAAATGCCACTTTAGTTCTAATAATAAATGACCAACACAGTGCATAGTACAAATGTTCCCAGAGTTTTAAAGAAAGTGAAGAATAAATACATAAATCTAATTCTTAAAGTGCCTCAAATGAAATAAAAGCTGCAGTTTAAATGGCTACATTAATGATTATGTCAAAAAGACAAGAGGCTCTGCACATCCTTTTTTCACAGGGAAACATTTGCAAGAGGACAATTGCAGGGTGAAAGTAATCTCTGCGCCTTCCTAATCATCCTGCTGGTGTGAGTAGAAGCGGTGAAGTTGACATCTGTGAGTTTGAATGCACTGAGCTTAATCCTCTGCAGTCACCCCACTCATTAAATATGTGGCCTTTGCTGTGTGTGTAGCACCACAGCTCATCTTCCCTGAAGCCCAATAAGCCCAATTTCATAAAGATGTAATAATTCTTCTGATGTAAGCGAAGGCGCCCTTCATTTCAGGCAAAGTATGAGCCTCCACTATGAAAAGCTGTGGAAAACCTGCCTTATAATGTGAAATAAAGTTTTTTTCTGAATTTGAATCTGAGGAATAATCTCCCTAAAAGGGAAAATTGTCTCCTTATGTGTGTATAATTCATCCCCATCTTCCTGGTTTTGGATCAGTGTCAAGCTGTAATTTCTACTTCATACCACTGCTGCATCATCTGTAGGTGGAAACATATTGACAGATTTAAAACAAAATGGCCTCGGCTAGCTTCTCTGTTCCACCAGAGTTCGGATAAACTAATTTGAACATGCCTGGTGAGCATACATATGAACAGTTTGGTGAGCTTGAACGGTAATTTGTTTATGTTCCTAAATATCCCACTGCCACCCCACCCCACCATCCCTTCCACTCTGTGCTTCATTACTCCACATCTCCCCTAACCTTTAAATACAGATGCATTTGCTCCCCTCCCGGCTAGCTGGGTGGTTCTCCTGCTGCCTTAAAGGTTAATAGATTTCCCGCCCCCCTTGTGCAGCGAAGCGCACCGGGATGGGAGTCATGATCATGTCGTATGTGCACCACATTTGTTCATTTGAGACGTACAGTGAAAGCAGTAGGACATGTGTTTGACAGGAATGTGATTGCGCCCTTCTCTTAGATTGACCTGTAAATGTTTTGTTGATCTTTTCAAAGATTTATGTAAACAATTTGACAGCATTCACACAAAAGACTGCACTCAAACGCACACAGACACATTACATTTGCAAAACGTTATGCAAACTACTCACACATTTTTAGTTACAAAAACAGTTTGAGTGGTTTAAACCCAAAAGCACCATCCAGCTGCTTTAGTATTTTTTGTCTCTGAGCGCCATGTTTCATAAAGAATAAGCTTCAAACTCCCGATCTGTGTTTTGGTTTGTGGGCAGATTGGTAGCTGTACTAGTTAGCAACCATGAAGAGACTCCCACTGTTCACCCATATGGGCAGGAAACACAGAGAACACATGCCAGAGAGAGAAGAAAAAAAAAGGATTGAGCTTTCAGAAAGGGCAAGGCGAGAACCAATGGGGCAAATTGATTTTTCTCCGGGAGAGAGCAGCGCTGATGATCATGCATCGCATGTTGTGTTACATAAGCATCTTGCCACAGCTGAAGGGAATGACAGAAGTAAACAAGGCATAATTGCAAATACAGGCAATCGGTAGTGACAGGGTCGGAGACGAGGGGCTACTGCAAACCACGGGGATAATCCTGCACTGGAAAGTCGCCAGGAAATCCAGTCGTTCTCCACGATATGATTGTTTCACGTCACTGAGGGCTTGTTAGCCGTAGATGCAACATGACAGTAAAAATCAATTCCTATTCATAATACTGGTTGGGCTTTCAAGTGGTTCTAAACTGACAATATTTGGTGGTGACAGCTGCATTCAGGAGTGATTTTGACATCATTTGAAGACTTCTTTTTGTTGGATTTTGGTCAGATGTTAGTCAGCAATAATGAATTGTCAAATAAACATGAATATGTGAGATACAGTGATCAACCTGAAAAATACTCTAATACATACACACTGGACTTTCATCAGCACCAAACCGTACTTTAAACCAGAAGAGCACAGGAATTGTATCCAGACAGGATGAGAAATACATTGTAATGATGAGGGTTGACGATGAAATGGATGGGAATGTCATTAGTTTTTCAAGTATTTATTCATAATATGACACGATGATGGCGCTAGTTGAAAAGTTAAAGGGATCACCAAAGTTATTACAATCCATTCTGAGGGGGACATGAATGGTTGTACCAAATGTCATGGCAATCCATCTAATAATTGTGATTTGAGAGATATTTCCCAAATCATCATTCTTATGCCGGCACTAGAGGAAAAGTCAGTGGATCATCAAATTCATTAGGTATCATCCTGTAGTGACCATGACAATTTTGTATAAATTAATCTGACAGATTGAGATGTAACTGGAGAAGTGAAAACTGACCTGCTGGTGGTAGATGATACATCAGGGTATCACTGAAATCATTAAGGTTCATCCTCTTATGCAGTAAACTATGTAAACAGTTGTAGTGATATGTAGTTTAAAACCCAAAATTTAGGGGCTTCATCCTTCAGAGACCATCAGAGGAGGTGAAAGTACACACGTTCTTCAGTCAAGTTGAATAACAGATATTTATGGTTTTTTTTTTAAAAAGACTCTCTACTCTCTTTGTTTCTCTGAGGGACATTACCGTCTGTTTCTGTGCAAAAATAACAAATTTCAAATAAGGTCGCTCTCTCTTTTGTCTTGTTGTTTTCATTTTCATCTTGTTACGTCTTTTGTGTTTGGGTCATTTTCCTCATGGCTTGTCTTCAGAAGAAGTTGTGCAATGATTCAAAAAATAATAGTAATTAATGATTAATAATTCTTCTCAAATTTGTGTATAAAGCTACCTGAAACAAAGTATTTATATTGTTTTTTACTTCCAACCTCCAAAGACCATAATTGTCTGCACCAAATGTCTTGGCAATCCATCCGACAGATACTTCAGTCTGGACCACCTCACCACATACTCACATTACCACCCAAAAAGCCATGATGCTAGCAGCAAAGCTAAAACAATATTAAAAAAAACATCTTGATCCCTTATATATTTAAACATATTTATAATTAACAACATTTTCTTCAGTTTTCCTCAGTTAAACTGCAACTAACAAAGTATATTCTGTAAATTGAATCAGCATAATAAAATGGTGCTAAACAGAGAAACATAATAGCCACGCTTATCACTAATACCTACAATTCTTATATAAAAATGAATTAAATAAATAAAAGGTTCAGTTAGAATACCAGGTTTTTGTTCTCATTCATACGTAATTTAGAAAATATCTATCACAGGATAGCATTGATTCATGTAAGTGCCAGCTGCTCTGATGGTAATAATGCGCTGTTCATTTCAACACAGCCAGAGACCCATTTATTAGCGGAATAGTCCTTTCTCTCTATTGTTGATGGCACTGCTGATTAGATTCTTAGCTCTGTACTTTCTTTAGCATCATGTTCATGCTCATGAATCTAGAATAATCCATCTAGCAAAGCCATTCTGTGCATTGCCTGACAGAAGGAATTCACAGGACCAGCTCAGAGCCTGGCAGCAGACATTCGTTTGAAACAGCTATTCATTTTGTCAGCAGGCTTCTTAAATGGTGTTGTCATTACGTCCACCATGAGTTTTCAGTGCTGTTTGTTTGTCTGTCAGCTGGATGACGGAAAAACTACCGGCCGGATTTTCATGAAACTTGGTGTATGGGTGAAGCATGAGGCAAGGAAGACCGCATTCAATTTTGGAGCCGATCCGAATGATGGGGTGGATGCACAAATTCTTTTTCACTGTTGCTTACATTGTGTGATAGGTCGGACTTGTGCATGCACAATGAATTCAGTTCATTTTGCCATAGGTAATTGTCCATGGCAAATCTGTCATAGTTAAAGTGAATGGTGTACCGTGACTAAACATACAATGAAGCATAAAAGCCACTTCAAACATCACGGTAGAAACACATGCAGCAGATATGTAAGAATTCTGGATATTCCGGCCTGTGGCGCTGAAAGGACGTTGCTACACTAACTGCTGGCCAGCTTATCGTTCTTATTGGGAGTGTGAAAGCAAAAACTGGATAAAAGCCCTTGAACGTAGAGTTTTCAGGGGAGCTTCCCAGTGGGCAGTTCCACTGTGCGAGTCTCCAGAACAGTTTGTTCTGAAAACGCCTATAGTGTGGTAAAAAGGTGTCGTGATTTAAATGGTGAATGCATGTGAACAGGTCGACATCTGAGACTGAAATGTGTCCAATTCCAGACCAACATTGTTACAGTAGCAGTCACACTAGTGGTAGGACTGTGGCTTTTAAAATCAAGCCCCACTGTGATCATAGAGTACATTGAAATATTCTCTGTTCTTCTTCACAGTCTAATTGGCACCAATGTTGAACCACCTATTAGCTCTGAGTAGCAGTGTATACACAGGTATATAGAGTATACCCACTTATTTTTCAGTCGGCATTCAGTATACCTGCTTCTAAATCCCATCTTTTCCCATCTGGATGGAGTAAGGAATAAGGAATGCTTCCCTCAAAATTCTTAATTATGTAGTACTGAGGTGTTTGCAAATGTTACAAATTCCACAGTGTTACTCGGTGTGCAAAGTTGCATGACACAAGAAATGGTGGACATTATTGTCAGTCCAATTTATCCCATTCTTACTACAAAATTAAAAACCCACATGCCTCTTGTGATCATCGAACAGGACCTATTATGATAGCAGGATCACAGGTTCAAAGCTGTGGGTGAGCAGGAAATGTTCAGTTGCGTTGAAAGCACTTTGAACTGAGAGTCCACACATTTATTATTAAAAACTGCCTGACTCATGAGTCACAGTGCAAATTTGTTGAATACACTTCAGGCTCTCTAGCAGTGGCTGTTTAAAGTTCTTCTGTCAGGAACATTCACATCACTGTTAACAGACCATTTGGCTGTAATAAAGTTGCCAACGAAGATGGGGAATGAACTGCTCTGAAAGGCTTTTCTCTGCTCATAATTGAAATTGCTCACTGGGTAGACAAGCCTTCATTGTACCCGTGTGCAGTGTACTAAGCTTGATGCGTTTTTTTGTTTTGTTTCTGGAAATGACTGTTTACCACTATATTTTTGTCTAATTGCAGCTTTAAATCCGTTGGAAACTATATAAAGTACTAGAGAGAAGCATGTTAAAGGAACCTTCAAAAAGTTGTTATTTCTTGCTGCGTGAAAGAGTATATGAACGTTTTTAATTAAAGGAAAGTTTTTCGGGAAAAGAGGGGGGGAATAAAAAGTCTAACACGCAAACTTATTTTCTACTAAACAACACTGTGAATATGTTTGCTGGTTACATTGAAGAGTAAATCTACATTAAACTGTTATTTCCTTGTCCTTAGTTGCCTTCTTTTTATTTTTGGAATTGATATTTTGATGTATGACTATGTTTTCTCTTATGGCCGAGTTGGGTCTGGCATCTGGCTTTTTCTCCGACCTTTTAATACCATTTTGAGCACGAGTGCAGCCTGGGACAATTTAGGTTTTATAAAGCCTGGAAACAAAAAGCAGTCCAGCCTGTTTCATCTTGTTTTAGAGCAACTACGCTTGTGGGACTGAGCTGGCCAATTTAACTTTCCTCTGTATATTGTAGTATTACCATTCTTCTTTTTCATCCCAATATTAATCATAATTGTAATATTTAATGATAGTTAGGGTAAAATTCTAAAATTGAAAAATAATAATACTGTCTTAAAATGCCCTGGAGGTAGAGTTTCCTTTTGTTTTATTTAAAGAAAAGTTTAAAAGAATTAACTTTGGACTGTGTAGATATAGAAACTTGCAAATTGAAATTATCTTGGAATAGATAATCACAAAGCAACATTTTCATAATTGATTTACTTGCATACAAAATAATACGAAGAAAAAAACACAAAGAGAACAAAACAAAAAGAGCTACATAAATACATACATTACATAAATACTATTATAAAAAATATTGTCACAACATCTTGGGAGCAAAAACATCAATAAATTAGTCAATTTAAACAACACACCCATTTGTGTAGCCAGGCAGGCAGCAGTGGGACGTAAACTACAAATACTTCATTACTATACTTTAAGAAAAAAAAAAAATCTCTATATATCTGGGCTTTTATTGCCTTTAATTGATAGTGACAGCTGTAGAGTGACATGAAAACGGGGGAGAAAGAGAGGGGATGATATGCAGCAAAGGGCCAAAGGTCAGAGTCGAACCCATGGCCACTGCAGCAAGGACTCAACCTTGCTACATGGGCCGCCAGCGCCACCAGATGAGCTACCAGGGCGCCCACCCAGGCAATTACTGTACTTTTACCCCCTACATTTTTACACAAATATCTGTACTTTCAACTCCTTACATTTTCAAAACAAAATACATTGGTGGGGAATTATGAATTAGTATTATTAACATCAGGACCGATGCATAACACACATGACAGGCGTAACAAGACAAAAATATGCGACAAGACAAAACAGACAAGAGAAGGGAGACTAACCTATTTGAAGTTTCAGTTAGCTTTGCACAGGAAACGGCTGGTAGAAATGTCCTAATATAAGCAGAAGGGCAGTTTTCTTCTTTTTGTTTGTCCTTGGAATGGGGAAAAACTTATTATAAAAGACAAGGGAATGGGGGAAAAAGTTTTTTTAGGTGAAAGTGGAAATACAAAGAAAAAAAAAAAAAAAAAAAAAAAAAAACTTAAAAAAAAAATTTTTTAAAAAAAAAAAAAAAAAAACAATTTTTTATTTTAAAAAAAAAAAAAAAAAAAATAAAATAAAAAAAAAAAAAATTTTTAAAAAAAAAAAATTTAAATTTTTTTTTTTTTTTTTTTTTTTTATGCCGCTTTGTTTTTTTCTAATTTTAACAAAAAAAAAAAAAATATTTACAAACCTCTTGCCTCTTGCGTCCTGTATCTTTGCTCTCCTTTTCTCTTCTTAGCTTCCTCCAGCATCCTCGTAGGTCTCTTTGACTCTGCCGATAGCTATGTCTATAGAAGTTGCTGAGGCCCGTTACAATGCCTGCTCTCCCCGGCTCTGGTTCTGGCATGACGCTGGGGCACAAAGAAAGAGTGGGAATGACAGAGGCACAGTTCACCCTATTACAACATCAAAATGACTTTGAAGCTGTTATTTTAAGGTAGAAAAGTTACATAATGTTGCTGTAATTCCAAGACAAAAGTTGGCAGAAGGGCTGCATCCTCTCCTTTGTTGTCTCCTGCCAGCTGGACTCTTTAATCACAGAGTGCTGCCAACAGGTCTGAGCACACTGGCAATACAATTACTGGATGTCCGCTCACTTTCCATTTTTGTCCTTCCCAAATCCATTACGGCCTCTACCACCCAAACCTTTTCATCAGACCAGAGAGCACATTTTGATGGACAAGCAGCCAGTTGTCAGGCTAATCAAGGAGTCTGAGGTGCGCTGCAGGTGAACTGAAATAACGAGCCAAGTCCTGAATGTGACCCACAGCTAATGCTCCACACTGCAATCCCCGTGCCCTTCTCCCTCACAAACATCAGTGTCAGCTAACAGGAATGTTTGTTTCTCAACAACTACCTGACTCGCAATTTCTCCTTCATGTATAATTGCTAAT
Source organism: Dicentrarchus labrax (assembly GCF_905237075.1). Classification (NCBI taxonomy): domain Eukaryota; kingdom Metazoa; phylum Chordata; class Actinopteri; family Moronidae; genus Dicentrarchus; species Dicentrarchus labrax. Next base: position 17,683,873 of record NW_026136724.1, on the reverse strand, counting down.
GAAGTAGCTTTAGAGATTAATAGTTGCCTGGGAAGCCCAGTAAGCCATTACATTATTGAGGTTAAGGGGTAATTGCACGCAAACTGAAATATGACTTAGTACACGCACGGCTTTGGCAGAATCCCATTAACGGAAGCGAAGCGTACATATCCATGTTGACATGTCTGAGACATCCTGTAGCTTAGGTGAGATATAAAGCTATATTTATGTCCTAGAGTCTGCTGTATGCACACACAAGCAAATTAAGTAAATGAATGCATGAGCAGTGCAGCAAAAGAAGGGTAAAAACCTGCAATTACTGTCAGCATAAGAAATGACTTAGAGCAAATCCTTTTGGGGAAGCAACTATATTGATTCCTTACACACAAAAATACCTTTATGCAGTTTGGAGAAAATATAACATCACTTATGACTGAAGCTGATACTATATATAAAGGTTTTCATAAGGGTTCTGAATAAACAGTAATACTATTTAGTCATATTTTACAATATGTAACTTTTTGCATTATCTGTTGTTGTTGTAAAATTCTTAAAAGGACTTTTTCCTAACAAGCTACCCCTGGTTAGCAAATTGCATTTCTTATTGAGGAGGTTGCGGTGGATCATTGGGCCTTTAGAGTGTTTGACTTTTGATCATAGATTGCTGTTTGCATCCCATCACCCACCAGTGCTTGTTTCTTACAGCCATAATCATTATCTTTTTCTGACCTTGACCATCTCTGACCTGACCTAACCAAGAAGTTTCAGACAACAAATCAATTTCACCACGAAGTCAATTTTGTAGTTGTTATGGAGCTCTGAACCACATTACACAATCTCTCTCAGTAGATACACAAATGGCCTCCAAATGTACAAAAAAGTAACAAACTACCCATAGAACACTGTTGGTCACATACGCATTGAATCAAGAAAATCAGAAAATGCTCATATTGGAAAGGAATAACAAAAGGCCGAAGTTTAGACAAATATAAAACAGAGGAGCTGAATACAATGTACTGAAATCCTCAGAGTTGGAGCTTAGACTGGCACAGAATGCAGAGAAGTCTGCAGATCGAATCTTGCTGGACGAGGAGTTTTGCTCACTTCTGTGTGTGTTTGTGCAACTTACTGATCTCAGATGTGTGTGTGTGTGTGTGTGTGTGTGTGTGTGTGTGTGTGTGTGTGTGTGTGTGTGTGTGTGTGTGTGTGTGTGTGTGTGTGTGTGTGTGTGTTTGAGTGTGCCAGACATCAGGAAATGGCGTACTAAAGCTGAACTTTAAAGGTGTCTGCTGAATGTCCCTGGAATCAAAGTACAGGTTGTTGCTTTTCAGTCAGGACTCCCACACCTCAGACTGAAAAGAGAGAAAAGGAGAGACTTGGGGAACAGGGGATAGACTGATATTTCTCTCAAAACCCTGTATTCAAGCATTTGTAACACATGCTTACAGCAAATGTCAAAGAATTTACACTTTTACAAAAAACAAGGACTTCTTGTATTTTTATGTCTAAATCCTTTTACATTTGTACATTTTGACATGAGAAACTTTCACAATGGCTGACCGCTACAATACTAAGCTCAGTATGATGACAGTGAATACATGCAGTTTCTAGCAGTTATAGCTTCAGTATCATCTGGGGGAAGCTGGTACAAGGTCAACAAAAAATCCCACAAAAACTAGAAAAAAATCTTTAAAATGCAACCTTAGATGGCTTTCACATCTATGCAGTGTGAAACTCTGGTTCACCCTGGTGCATCTGCTGTCTCAGTACTAGGCTGCTATAAAGGGAAAAGCCAAAGGGAATTTCAGCAGGCATTGACAGGCTGCCACCAAACTGACGCGGTAAACCGGAGGCCGATCCTTTAGAGCATTACAGAGTGAAAGTGTTGCCGACCCGTCGTCTGTGTCAGATGCAACTGCCGCTACCAGCTATTAATATATAATAGAAGGAGAGATGAGATGAATCAGTGCCTCAACCTTCATCCATTAACACTACTTCATCGCAATATACTTACAAACAGGCACTAAGATTGATTTTTCACAGGTTTAGCTATCATCATCTTTTTGAGTTGTTGTGTTATAATTAAGAATATTATCATCATATTTTTTCAAATAAAATATTTAATATTAATTTAATATCTCATTTAGTGTGGATACATTATGTGTAAAATGAGCGCACACACGCGTTTACACAACAATGGTTTTGCTTTGTGTTTTAAAAAAGCACACAGATCCACAAAAACGATTGAAAATGTTGTAGTATGCATGCCAGGCCAGTAAGTGGCAGTGTACCTTTGCAACTCAATTCTAAAACTACGAATTCTAAAAATCTATTTGGCAGAAAACTTAATAGTCAAGTGCGAAGTGGGGCCGCATCGTCACCATTTTCACAGCAAATGCCAGTTTGCGCAGTGATGGTAAGGGTAAAATTTCCAAAAGATTACTCTGGAACCCGTTTTCAAAAAAAGTTAAATTGGGAATATTTAAATGTCACTATTATTTTATTGACTAGAAGTTAGGCCAATAGACATGTATGGAAAAAGTCCATTTTGACAGATGGGGATCCCAGAGATTACATCTTCAAACACGGGTCTGTGGCCTGATCAATTTGGGGGTCCTTGACACCGTAAGGGTTGAGAACCACTGATGCAGCTAACCTTATGACACAAACCTTGACTGTGACTGAAACAGAGCTGTGCTTACAAGCAGCATCCAGATGTCGACTGGGAATGGCCAACTGGGATTAGACTCTACAGAGATTTATTATAATATCCAATTTGGCCCGTGAGTGGTGTGCTCAAGATTTGTGAAAAGCTACAAGAGGGACTCCTTAGTTTTGCTGCTTCTGCGTAAACACTACAACAGTGTGAATGTGTTTCTGAACATTAGCGTAAAGCCTTTCATAAATAAATCCTCTCTGTATAACAGGTGGCCAGTAGAAGCTTGTACGATCCAGAACTACCAGCACATTTAACTTTACAGATGACCTCTTGAGTCCTGTTTGAATGGTTCACAGCTTCACAGGGAAAAAGAAACAGGTCTTTTGAAAGAGAACGGGTGATATTTTATAAAATCACACAGGCTACAAGAAGACAACAGCGGGAATCATGCAGCATTTCTTTCAGCACAGCAGTCAGGTTTAGTGGAGCAGGAGAGAGCTGTCTAGACGATGGCTGACCTTTCTGTTGTGACCAGTGTTTCGCTGGATTTCAAGGCTTTTTGCTTGTTTTTGCATAACGTAAGCTGACTGGTTACAAACCTTGACCTTTTTTCTTCCTCGAACGACATTACACTCCTCTAAATATGGACTCATATGAATTTGTAACAAAGCATGCATATTTTATCCTGTTTTTCATATTGTTTACCTAATTAATAATGTAATCTGTCATAATTATTTGATGATGGTGTGCAGGGAATAGACAGCTCTCAGTTTATTATCCAGTAGAAGATTGACATCCACCCAAAATATCTAATCCTCTGATGCAAGCTATCGTCATTGTGTTGCAGCAACACAGCAGACAGACCCCGAGCAACCTTTTTAAATCTTCTCTTCAGTGCACGACCCTCTTCGTCAGGTGGGATTTTAGCACGTTTGTTTGTCTTGTGATGTTAGTGTCAAACACCTCCAGCGTGGTGTGTGAATACCGCACCATCAGTCTTTTCCTGGCTACAATCCAGCACCACCTGCCGAGTTTTCCTGAGGAGTTCAGGCTGCTCTCTCGTCCTGTCATCAGCAGCAACAACAACAAGAAAAATAAAAAATTTACAGATTTATTGCAGCATTTCACATTTGGAAGAAACTGCCCCCTCACATTTGGATTAGTCCTGGTGAGGAAATCACATAGCTGCAGGATACAGCAAAAAAAAGGTAATGTGAATAATAGAGCAGATAAAGGACAGAAAACAAACACAACCAGCAGGTATATTATTGAAAAAGTGTTAAAAAATAAGAAAAACAAAGACTTTAATTATCAGTATATGATATCTTCTCCTATATCCCTGTTGGTTAGTTTCAGCGTGTGACCAAAAGTTCTTCTCTGTTGATACAGCTGGTCTGTGTTTGGCAGCACTTTTCAAACTGTTCCCATCTGCATATGATGATTCGAGAGCGTTTGGCTGATGCACCTGCAGTGTGAGCACAGATGCTTTTGGCCTCTTCCAGCTCTGTAGTCTCATGAAAACTCGAAATCCTGACTAGCAGCAGCAGTGTTTGTCATTATGATTAAAGCCCCCATCCGTAATGTGTTTGCTGGATTCCAGATTATACCTCTAAAGTTATAATCCACTCTTAATATTTTCAGTGTGGCTCTAGGCAATGTCAGTTGATCCACCACTTTGGTCCAGACAGAAATATCACAACAAGTATTGGATGGATCGACCCATGGATTTCGTTCCGCCTCAAGATGAATTGGTACAAGTTTGGAAGGAATCCAGACTTTTCATTTATCACCATCATAAGTTCAAAATTTCAGTTTGTCCAATATCTGCAAATCTCATCACAGCTCAATGCACTGCTGTGTCATATAAAAGATGGATGACATGACAGCTTCCCAAAATCCAAAACAAGCCAAAACACTTAAATTTCCCCCCCCGGTGCCCCCTGCGCCATATTTAAATTGCCTACACAAGCACAAGGGATTCACAGTGAACAACACATGCATGGAGATTGATACCACTTTCTTATGAGTCCATTAAATATGAATCTGTAGTCAGCAGCCAGTTGGCTTAGCTTAGCTTAACTGGCAAACTCACAGTGGTGAAAATCCTCCAGGAAGCCCCTGCACCAGGCACAGAAACAGAAATAGTCCTTAATGGAACCCCTCTTAAACTCTGACATTTTTTATACTTCATTTTTTCTATGGATTCAACAAATAAGATATTGCATGGAAATTAGTGAGCGTTAGGGTTGCTGGTTGGCTGTTTCCAGTTTTTATGCTAAGCTAAGCCAACCAGCTGCAGCCTTATACTTAACAGGCATGAGAGAGTGGTACTAATCTTCTAACTCTACCTAGAGCTGAAATAACAGGTTATTTTATAACTTGACTTTTTCTACGGATTCTTATTATATGAACTGATTGGTTCACTGATGTGAATGTGAGTGTCATTTGGGCCGCAGTATTCTCAGAAATCAGTGTACAGAAGGGGAAATGTACAAGGCATTTTACCTTTTTGCTTTTATGTTTTTAGTGGCTTGGTTTTGCAGGAGAGTCTATTTAAGAAGCAAGATATTTCATACTGTCAAAGCTAATATTAGCTCTTTATCCCCTCTAGAAATTACATAATATTACCTCAATGGAAGGCAGAGGTGGTGTTTACTGTACACATGGGTTTATCCCTCAGTCATTCTGAGAGAGCTTAGCCCGCAGGAGATTTAAAACAGGATTACTAAAGCAGGGACTCGGAGGAACACCCACACTTAACCAATTGTTTAAATCTGGGGATTTCACAGCGCAACTATCAGCACTTCATATTCAAACTGAGCCTTGTGGATCTGTTTTCTCTGTTTTCTCACTTCTTATCTGCAGTAAACAAATGATCCCAAAAGAGCCAGTGCGTTGTACATCTTCATGAGGATGTGTAACGGCAGACATGTTTATAATAATGGCATCTCTGGAGTAATCACTCAGTATAATGATGCTACAGTTCATAAGTGTCAGAATTAGTGTTTTGTTTTTATAGTTTCTTTGTTTATAGAGACTTTTGTGAGTGGTTGCAGAACAAAATATGATTAGTGGTGTTAAAACCTTATTGAAAATCTACACTCACAAGTTGTTTTTAAGTTTGAAAATTCGATGTTACTTTCACTTTTCAATTTCACTTTTCAATGCATATAAGACATATCTCAAGAAATTGAATCCATTAAAGCTGCATGCTCACATGGGGACAGAGGGCAAACACAACAAGCTTAAACACATAGATATATTACCAACTTCTAAGCACTATGGTTAATGTGTTAGCAGCAAAAAACAGCATATTAACACATCAAGCAGACATGGAGACTTTGTTTGTAGGCCCAAACACGTACAGCCTCTCACCCGAAACATCATCATTATCATCTACTTCCTTAGTTTTGTCTCTGTCCAATTCATCGTGTATTCCTTAGGCGTAGGCGATGGTGGTGACGAGAAGTCCTCCACAACAGAGAGCAGGGTGTTCTCATCAGTGGTGGTTTTATCAATGTTGAGCTTTGGAAGCGAATAGCACTCCGCTAGCCATTTCATAGGAACATTAACATTCATTCATTCAGTTGTGTTTTCGATCACAGTCTCATATTGACTCTCATTTTGTCTTGGTCTGCACCAACTCCTGAGTGAAATATCTGTCTTCTATCTGTTTTCTGTGGGTTTGTCATGAGAGACCACTTTCACACACACACATAAAAATAATTTAATCCATTGTTAATATAAAAATATTGATTAGAGGAGCTTTAAGCTGTCATATATTTCTTATTTCTATTCCATGAAGTTCCCGTCGCTTCAAAGGTAAATGTATCACCTTCAAGTACCTGCTCAAACTGAGTAACAACAAACACACACACACAAGAACAAGCGCATGCAAACAAAAATGAAGTGTCTCTTGTTTGAAGAAGGACAAATCTTCCAGGATGAGGCAGTAATGTGATCTCCAATAGTCAGACAGACAGCGGAGTGGAGGCTCAGTAGAAACATAATTACATTTATGACAGAAACTTGCCACATCTCATCAGTCAGCGGAGCAGAGAGAGGCCGGGCTGATCCGTTTTGTTGTCCGTCCAGAGAGTGGAGTGGGGATATCACTTCATCCACTTCTAGCATATTAGGCGACATCTAATTGAATTAATTGGATAAGTCTTAAACCACACCGAGAGTCTACTCTCCACATCACCCACTCACAGGCTCATCTGTAATCACATCCTTCACACATTTGAGGATTCTCATATTAAATGTTACGTCGTCTTTACTCGCGTCTTCATACTTGTAATCTTTTTATTTTACTCAAGCAATTTAGGGTATTTAGCTTATTACAAACCTGTTTGGGGAACCAAATTAACACATTTCTTATATTTATCCTACATATCTTTCGCAGTTACAGAATTGCAGCCTTTAATTACTTCATTTGCAGAAAATAGAAGGATGATTAATAACAGCTGATTGATGCCCTATATGTACGTGATTAATCCCACACCCTTCTGGCGCAGTTTGTAACAACATCCAACATCTTGATTCCTGATTCTTGTCCAAATCCATTATTTACACAGTATGTGGGGTAAACATACTGTATTCAATATACTGAATGCAAACCAGCAGAAATAGAATAGTGTGTGGGAAATACCACTGAGCATAATGTACCTTTTGATTCACATTTATAACTCAGAGAGACTGGAGGTTTGTTTACCGAGCTGTGCTCAGCCTTAAGGTTAGTTTAAACTTAGAAACATCAGACTTATTCGCCAAGACAGTTTTATTAAATGCCAAATAAAGAAGAAGCTTTGGCAAGAGGGAATATCAGTGATTGTCTCAGATTGAAAGCCAATTCACGACAACTATACAAGACAAACCATCAGGGTACTGTAACCCACAGCAGACAGACTAGAAGCATCTGTGAGAAGACACATGCACACCGTAGTCACAATCAGTTATTTACCTGTTATTTAAGAGAAAAATATAATATAATGATAATATTTTATGAGAAAGTCATCTAGGTAAATTATGGGAAAAAAATTGTCATTTAATTATGTACTTGAAAGAAGCATGTTTAGCTTTAGTGTATAGACTAAAGAAGACAAGAGTCTATGCCCATGCTAGTGGCTGAGGCAGTGCTTTGAGCGTCAGCATGCTAACATGCTCACAATACTAGTAATAGTAATGTTAACTCACATTACTGGTATTACTATACTGGAATGCAAGATACTGCTTAGCACTGCAACAGGTTTACTGGCTATATCAACCTCTGAAGAGGAGATATTTTGGGATGGTGCCGGACAATGTGTGATTCCACAGATGCACACAACTTTATACTTTACACTTCAGTTGTCCAGTAAGTGGCGGCTAGCAGGAAAAACAAAACAGTAAATACAAAAAATAGGACGATGTGACTGTCTCTTTTGCATTTGTAAGCTGATTTTAAAGAGACACTCCACACATTTTATACAGTCTTCTGCGATTCTGAAGGAAGCTTTCTTAAGTTTTGAAAATCGCTTGAAAAAAATAGATGCTGAGTTGCATAATATCTTTTTGGAGATTCATCTATGGTTAAAAGTCAGGATATCTTGTGCTCTTTTTTGTAAAATTGCTACCCTTAAGGACACATTATTAGTATTTTGAATAGATCTTAAAGTTTTTTCATGTTTTTCCATCCCACTGTCATGAAATGCTTGCTCATGGTGGGAATTGTTGGGTCTCTGTTGATAATTTTAAAAGGAGTATGGTCGAGACTTACTGTAGTTGAAAGGTGTCCTGAGATAACTTCTGTTATGATTTACCGCTATACAAACAAAATTGAATTCATGAAAGTGTGTTTTGTACAGATGAAATAATAATGTGTGTATTGGGACAAACTGGAAAACAAGCCGCTGAGTGAACTTCCCCAGAAACATTTTGTTGTGATTGCAATAAATAACAAGTGTTTTGGAGCACAGTGTGGACAACGCATCAGACATGGCCCTGTATACAAATTGTTCAATTTGTGTTTGTTTTTCGTTCATAAAGACTGTCAAAACATTTCCCATGATCCTCCAAAATCTTGCTGTGCTTCCCTTGCCAAGAAGCAACAAGCAAACAACATCTTTTATCTGCCTCCTTTCAGGTTATGTTTTTTAACAAGGGACAGAGCAATAAAAGCTTCAGAGCAGCGAGCGCTTTGAATGCAGCATATTTAGTTGAAGCACAAAAGGACTCCGTTTAACAGATGAATCATTTGCCTGCTTGCTTTTTGATTAAATATAGTTGGATATGGCAGGCTCCTCTTACCCACACAGTGTCACAGAAAATTGGGTCAATTTAGAAGCAATTGCCAAAATATGCTCATCAGGGCTTTTGTATTGGAATGATCAACAGGGTGGAATGTGTTCAGGTCAGTGCCGTGTGTAATGCGGCTCCCATGGCACACTGTGTCCTGTCTACCCAACTGAGAGCAGACAGTGATGCTTATGCGTGTGCGCCATTGATCTGAGAGCAGAGATGAGCTCGGTCTGCCGCAGCCTGTTGCTAGGTTTCCCTGCACTCTACCTGGCAGAAGATTTAACCGAGCAGATGCTTTTGTCTCAGGAAACTGTCCAATTTGTCAGTGACTGACAAATAAACATAGTCTGCATGATGTTTTTTTTTTTTTTAAATAGTAGACTAGAAACCTCTTTTTACCCTCTTCTTTCTAATAACTCTTTCTTATTGAACCTCTTTATTTTTATCAATTACATTTCAGATGTCATATTAGTGTTAGTCATATAACTGTGTTGGCATCTGTTTCATGCCATTATATATTGTCTGATGTTTCTGTTTCTCAGAGCATGTCAACAAAGAACAGTGAAGTAACTGAGAACATAAAAACATCAACAACAGCGATAGTATCATAACACTAACAGGTATGTCGACAGATTTATCCCCATGACAAGCTCGAGAAAAAGCATGTTAGGGGGCCCTTGAGTTGGATTTGTTTTGTCAGAGCACTTTTTTGAAGGTCAATAATGAAAAGAAAGGAATAAGAGATACGAAGCAACAGAATTTTATGATATGAAATAGAAACACATTTTTGGGACAAACAAAACATTGACCGCTGTGTATTTTCTTTTTTTACTGCACTGATTGTGTTTGTACTGTACATTCAGCTTAATGACAGTGTTGGAAAATGTTAAGTTGTGATATTTTCTTTTTGTCCTTTGTGCATATATCCAGGGCAGACATCAGTTTGCTCTCTCACAGCAGTTGCAACAAAATCAGAGCTACATATTTGCAGTTGAGCAGAGCAAGTACTAATAGTCTCTTTACTTTATGTCAGTAGAGTCTTTGCATTATGCTGGTCGCTCGAGAATGAATGCAGATTGTACCCTTTTCCCACTGAAGAGAAAAGCCAAGATGTTAGAGGGTTTTTATGATTTAAGACTTTTATGATCAGTTTTAGAGCTTTGCATCGCCAGGCACCCGCCTACATCAGTGAGCTGCTTATCACCAGCAGGTCTCTGAGGTAAGGGCATCAGGGCTTGCTGGTTGTTTCACTATCATTTAATTTTTCCGTGGACAGTGTAGACACCTCGAGACCAAGGTGAGAAAAGGTGAATCACAACTTCGTAGTGAATCATGGCTTTGTGACGGCAAACTTTTTCAGCTGTGGACGAAAATAGTCACTGTAAAGCTTTCCCGACAATAAGGCTGATCAGTTCAGTTGTCACTGGTGAATGGTCGACAAGGATTTGTAGATGGTAAATGTCATCTACCATGCTGTGATCTGCATATGACCACTTAGTGAACTGCAATCATTGTCAGACATGGGTAGGTAAATGAGAAAATCAGCTTCTTGTAGCTTCAGTCTGGACTCATTTCTCATACCAGGGTGCAATCATCACCACTATTTCCATTACAGTATTGGAGATGACTCTGACATAATCATAGATATATAACAAATGGAGCATGAACATATGCATCCTCCCACATGCATCTGTTGTCACTTACATTACATGATTTGATGTAGTTACAGTTTTGTATGGAAGACTTTAGTTGGAATATTTCTTACATATATTCTTTTATTGTTGCACATTTGCACCTTTTTTTCTAATTCTATATATTGTTTAAGCACTTATATTTATTTATTTAGTATAGTATACAGTTCAGCCTGTGCAAATAACGTCTTCTGTGGCTTTGGAGGAGCTTTGTCAAATCTCAACTCAACTCAACTTTTTTTATATAGCACCTTTCATACAAACATGCAGAGTCCTTCACATAACAAAACTAAAATACCACATAAAATCAATAAGCAAAGTAAAAAAATAAACAAATAAACACCAGTAAGACAAATTATGTAAAAACCAATGATAAAAACCTAAAAATGAAGGCCATAACACTATTTCAAATTAAAAGCAAGATTTAAAGATAGGTCCTTTTTAAAAAATACTAAGAGAACTCGCCATTCTAGTCTTAGAAGTCTGAGAAAATTGCCTTGAAGATGTCATCGGGGTGATCTCAATCTGGGCTTGGAGACTGCAACATTTGAACAGATTTCACTACAAACTTGCAGTTTGAAAGAAATGGGGGCATATATATAAGAATACAGGCGACTGGCCGTGTGTCAGACTACCTGGGTTTACTTTGTGTTTTCACATCAATAAAAGAAAAACTTAAAAGTGCTGCTGACCCTCAGGCAGGGAGGGTCTAACTCGTCATATAACTTGTGTGCAGATATAATCATCGTTATTGCTCATTTTTTGTCCATTATGACTATTAGTTGACATTTTACTCACAGGTGCACACCTACAGCTTTTCTAAAAACCTTCAATTACACAAAAGTCATCTCAGACACTTTGAGTCCGTCTGAAAGTAAAATATTCAAATTGTGTAGCAGTACATGGCTCCTTTCTGATTTAGTCTTTGTGCATGCTGCAGCGTCCCTGTCTCCTTTTTTTCATTTTTTTTATTCTTGGAACTGCACAGCTTCACATCCATGTGCGATCCATATGAGAAAGATTGAATCAGGTGCTTTAACTTGTTAGAACTCAATCATAACATCATGCTTTAGTTGCCATGAGCAGATTGGTGCAAAACAAATTAAATATGTTGTCAGTTAAGGTTTTGCTGATACTGTGACTTTACAGATATGTTCTTTTAAAAAGGTTTTACTAATTATGTATGTTGATCCACATGTATTTGCAGTTCCATTTCAATTTATTTGTATAGCAACAAATGATAACAGGGATGATCTTGGGACAAAAGGATAAAAGGACATTGGAATACAGTAAAGAGAGATTCCGGTCGTGGCTAATTGCTATCAGAGTGGTGTGTAGTTGAGGGATTTCCTTGAGTCTTTACTTATAGTCGGACTGTGAGATAATTGTTTGAGGTAATTTCTGTTTAGTTGTTTTTTGTTTTTTAAATCTGTGGGAGAGGACGTTACAAATCTCTAGGATGGAGGTATTGAATAAATGTCATGACCAATAGTAATAATGGACAGGAATAACAACCACGTTACTGAATCCCACAATTTCCCTTATAGAAGAAAATTGTCAGTGACCCTTTTAACAGTAATTTATTCAGTTCTGGTGACACTGTTCAAACCATTTAGGAAGGCAATAAGCTTTTTTTTCTGCTGCTGCTGAAGATCTGAGAACCTCCGCTACCTTCCAACAAGGCCACCAGTGCATCACACCTCGAAGAGTCACAAGTTTGTTTTTCTTCTTCATCTTGTTCTCTGTCTCTCTTAATCTTAAATGCTGTTGACTCAAGCAAAAGTCAAAGCAAGACGCAGTGCAGCTCATTTGTGGTACATCTCGCTCCTCTTCGAGTTGCCGTGGCTTCTGTCCACATCTGAGTGCTACATTTCAATTGGCTCTCAGCAGGGCAGCCGCAACTTTATTATTAGCCTCCTAACAATCAGGGAATAATTACGGGATGTCAGGAGGTTTTCCGTGGCTGATGGTCAAAGCTATTTGTGGTGTTCCTTTCTTTGTTAGTACAACTTGCATTTCAGAGGCAGAAGGGACAGCAATCCGTGTAACATGCAGGGCCCAATGACTCTTTTCAGCAGCCTAGGAATAGAAATGCAGAGCTCAATGCCTGCAGTCAGTGGTGACGGTTGCTAGTGTCTTGTCACAGTATGTAAATCAGTTGTCACATGCGATTAGCCATGTAAATCCCACTTGCTCTTTGTGTATCTCCATATAGACAACATGCAATGCACGCTGGTTAAATGCTAAGTGTGGAGAGAGAGAAAAACAGTCATCAAACAAATCACTCAATTGTTGAATTTGGTGACTTTGAAGGATGATAATCATCGGCGCGGGATGAGATTCCTTGCAGATGGGTGAGAAAAGTGAGCAGCGATGATGCCCTCAAGTGCTCTGATGAATACCACTTTACCAAGCTGGCATACATTAGGCTATGGATTTGATCCTGTCACTGGGGGGAGACTGAGGGCCCTCGGGGACACCTGCGCTTTCATCTCATTAATTACCACTGTCAGGTGTGTTACATAAGAAATAAAGTAATAACAAAGGAACGTGATCTCCCGGCCCTCATCAGCAGGGAGCTGAATGATGAAATAAAACCGTCTCGCCGTCTATTCCCTCAACTCTCAGCTAATGAAGGGATCACCCATCCTTTCAAAATTGATCTCAGTAAATCCTGCAGACTTGATGACAGGACAGAGTTTGAATCCTGTCACTTCAGCTGCTCTTTACCTTTTGCAGGGTCCCTTAACATATCTGATTCTCCTCAGACTGAAAGAAGCTCTATTGGCTCAAGATTCTGAGCAGAGAGACAGCATTTGCTTTATCAGCAAAACATCAGTATCTATCAGTACACAGCCTTTTAGCCTAGCGGGGGAATATTTTAGCAAATATTTGACCACATTGTGGTTTCCAGATGATGAATCATACTGACATTGGCGATCCCCTGACTTTCTTTTTTCTCAAATACTTTAGTTTATGAGGACCAAATCCCTGTGTTCTGTCAACTTATCCTGCCTTATGGAAAAATGCTACCATAGTATGAATTGATATCAGAGTCTAACCCCGCCCCTATCTCTTACCCTAACGGATGTGCATGCACAGATCCGCTAGGTAACACATCTTGATGGTAGCACATATTGACAGAACACCTGCAGAACTACAGCTGCACTTTGTGTTTTGCACATAACAAGCCAAACTAAGCTCTTGACAATAGCAAAATTTAAAATTGAGAAAAGCAGTTATTTACTTTCTTGCCGAGGGTTAGATGAGCAGATTGATACCACTCTCATGTCTGTATGAGAAATGTGAAGCTACCGCCAGCGGCAGGTTGGCTTAGCTCAGCATGAAGACTGGAAACATGGGGAAGCGGGTAGCCTGGCTCTGTCCAAAGGTAACAAAATCTACCTCCCAACACCTCTTTAGCTTACTGATTAACACATTATATTTGGTTTGTTTAAGCTTTACGAAAACTGAACTGTATAAATGACAAGTTGTGCTTTTACATGGGCTTATGCCACGGGCTATTTCCTGGCCTGGCGCAGTGACTTCCTTGAGTCTTGTTACCATGAACTTTGCACGAAACAAAGACTCCAGGAAGTCACTGCAACTTTAGACAGAGCCAGGCTGTGCACTAAGCCAAACTAACCAGCTGCTAGCACTAGTTTCATATTTATCATACAGACACGAGAGTGGTGTTGATCTTTTCATCGAACTCTTGATTGTATTTTCCAATGTGTGACTATTCCTTTAACATTGTCATTGTGAGCATGTTGCCATGATGTAAGCATTTAGCTTAAAGCACTAAACAGAACAGCTATGACTTCTTCATTTCTGCTGCACCAGCATTAAAGGCAGCGTGGATTTCATTCAACAGTAATACACAGCTACATGGGGTGCATAAGAATTTAAATAGCTGATTGGGGTGTTAACTAATTCCCGTAAGCCGTCATGAGCTGTTGGAAATGAATTAGCAGCGTTTTAAGCGTGGGATATAAAGATTTTAAAGTGCTTGTTGTCTGCAACAAGGTATGACATGGTAAATAGTTGTTATTTCTTTCCATTGTCCTCCAGGGAGAAGAGACAGCTTCTGCAGTATAAATAATATGTAAGGCATCACATAAAAGGAGAGGGAGAGCTGCAGCAGTTGCCAGCAACAAAGAGGAATAACATGCAATTATAAAAAGGGTAAAATCTGGACTTACATTACGTGTCCTCATGCCTTCTTTTCAGGCTGTATCCACTGAGTTTTTGTAGTTATTAGACTCCATACTCCTACTGACAATAACAGCACAGAAAAGGGTCACATACATATTGGTCCTCCCCAGCTGTCCTCCACAAACCTCATCTCAGTGTGCTCTGGATGTTGTGCATTTGTCTGTGGATTTGACATTTATACAACAATAATGAGAAATGGCCAAAACAAATGATTGTTTTCAGTATTGTGATTGCATATTGATTGTCACAGTGTAGTTACAGATGTTTTTCTACAGTGTGTGCACTGAAAGTGTTGGTGCAACTACAGGAAAAAAGCCCACTGTAAGATTTTACACACAACTCCATGTGGACGATTCAATGCAGGGTTTAGGACTAGCAGGTGATTCAGATATGAATTATGATTTCTGTTTGCACTGCTGGATACTTCTGTAACCTGCGTGCTTCCACCTCCATTAACGTGCACCAACAGGAGCACTTGACCTCAGTGCTTCAGCTTCAACCAGAACAACATGACATTAGTTCAGCCATGTTGGCTTTGAGTTGCTTCTGGGCCTCTCTCCACGCAAAGAAATTAAAAATTGTTACAGGGGTTATATCGGTACATCCAAGCAACAAGGTTGCCATGGCCACTAAAATCACCATGCTGCATGATAGGACGCTGGGACGTGGTCTCCAGGGATTGTGCTAGATAGGCAAAACACTTCATGGAGCCAGAATGACAGCCGGCTGCAGAGTTAAAGCTTTCAGCAGCCTAATTTCCCTTTAAATGATCAGAGTAATGTGTCAGAATCCCAATCAGCTTCAGAAGTTTTTCAGAATTTCATGAAACAGTAAGTGCTGCACTCAATAGGCTAAAGGAGGTTGTAAAAAATTACTAATTACTTTTACTGCCATGATTGCTATATGATGAGGTGCACAGAGATGCTTTCCCATCAGACTGAGGCTCAGGGGAATATGTTTTATGAGAGTCATTTATGAGACCAGTTAGCGTACATGTATATGCCACCAGACACAGAGGTATTCACCGAGGTATTGAAGCTGCTATTGGAGGAGAATAAACTGCATGAAATTCACAAGCAGATTCACTTCAGGATAACTGAAGGATTAATTCATTCCTTTCTGGGTTGAGAAATTTCTCCCACTTCATTTTGTTAAGTCATGAAAAGTTTTGAAGATACATGGTTTTCACAAAGAATATCATATAGTATTTTTGAACGTACCCAGGCCACCCTCTACCTTGCCAATGACACTAAATAACCATTTTGGTCCACTTCATTATTTAGTCATTGTGTTCATGTTGGTCAATTTCTGTTTGGGGTGTGTTATTGAAGTATGTTGAGAGTTACTCAGACATTACTCAGTCAGTAATGTGCCCACACACTTAGCCAATAAATAGATTCTGATTGAAGTGATGTATCACTTCAGGCTGAGGTAATTTTCAGTTAATACAGAACCTGTGATAAGAGTTACAGTGAGTTAGAAATAAATATGCCACTTTAGGAGTTATTCCTTCTGTAAGTCAGTGTACAACAGCCTGTTTGCTGTGTCAACATCAATGTTTTGGTTGTTACCATTTTTATACCTTTTGCACAAAAATGATGACAGTCCTGTTCTTAGACCCACCTGCAAAGGTCTCAGTTCTAGCTGCCAACTCTCAACCTATTCGAATCAATATTTGGAAAATTGGATACGTGGGGGACAATTCAAGAGGTTTGGAGGTCTAGGTCTGTCTTGAAAATGGGATCTTATTTGGACAACATACTAAACTTCTGGAAACAATAAAATCATTTTTTTAAATATATTTCTGTGTGTGCAGTGTCTCACAACCAGCCAGATGTGATATTTACTTCTTTTGAGGTCCGCAAAATCTGAAAAAGTGTGGATGTTGAATTTCTAGCAATACGCCGACCTGGTATCAGGACTAAAACGGACCTTGCATAATGAGCCAGTTACAAACAATCCACATTAAATAAGGATTCTTCGTCAGTGTCACTATAAAATACAATTCATAGCATCAGGTTACCTTCTATAAAAATGATGCTAATGAGTTCCACACAAATTTGGGAAAAATGAACACAAGTATCAGCAGGGAAAAATTAGGATCATACATCTCTAATTTTATGTTTTTCAAGTCTCAAGGTGATTTTGGACATGCATAATTTAAACCCTGTTGCTTACCCTTTATCCACCTGACTAATCCTCTGATTCATCTTACATCCTCACACTGTGATGACTTTCATTATGAAAATGATCTTCAGCTCCAGAGTAACACTTTAGCTGACAGTCCTTTTTGTTCAGCCTCTATCAGTGTGCACCATATTGATCTTCAAATGCAGCCAAGGAGCAAATATATGAAATCTGAAAAATGGAGTGTAAACAAAATATGTGTAGGATGTCAGACATCATATAGAAACAGCTGAGAGGGAACAGTCTGCTCTACTCTTAAAGAGATTTCTCTCACACTAGTGGTGATGAGAAACCTGCATTCACTGTACTGCACCATAGGCTGCTGTACCATCATCTATTTCTCAGTGCTGTTTAAGCTTGCTGCCATTAAATGAAACACCACCATGCAGTATGTTTGTGTGTTCTCCACATTGCAGTGAGAGAGGCAATTTTCCTTCACTTATTCTGCTCCGGGGACAGTCTGTTACAACAGTACATGCACTTGTTGTATTATGAGAGAAAGTCAAGGCTCCTGCATAAAAGGCAACTCACTGTGTTCACTCCAGAGATCAAGAGAACAGCTCTAACTCCACCTGCTGGTTGAACCGTCTGTGCTTTTTGTCCCAGTCTCCAGCTGTTGGAGAACAGAGAGACTGCGTGAGAAAATACTTAGAGAGCGTGTACTTTTCCACAGACAACAGGTGATTATTCTGAAGCTGGCTGGAAATGAATATGACCTTTTCTCTGTAAGCATGGGGCTTTAATGTGCACTCGGTGTAATGTGATTTGCTTTCAATTTGCTTCCACCCACTGGCCACTTTATTATAGCTCAGCCAACTCTTTTTTGAACTGCCCTGACTTATTGCACCACTTAGATCCTTTTCTTGTTCTTGCTGATGCTTTGCACAGTCAGTCTGTTCAGTTTCAGAGATTTAAGCCATATGCCGTACAATATATCTATATATACTGTCCTGGAAACGGACCAAAAAGGAGACTAGATGAAGCCACAAAAAGAGAAAAAGAATGAGCAAATGAAATCTAAAATTAGAAGATGCACACTGTGTTTATATAGATGAGACAGTTTATCTTAATGTAAAACTTTTGTCCGTCATGTTATCCCTAAAAAACATGTAGAATTTTTCAAGTAAGTTGTAAGCGGCGCACTGGGACACTGAAAAATAATTTAGATTTTTACCAGTGGTAGAAGTAGAAGTAGAATTTTTAATGTGGCTGGGTGAGGTGGAGCTTAACTATTTTATATAGTGCTGGTTAATTTACCAATGCCATTTACAATGCATTACATTAAATAAACTGAAGCCTATGAAGAAACTAGAAGTGAACTAAATGTAGCAAAGTAAAAAGTGTTGTTTTCCATAAAATAGAAGTGCTTAAAGTATAGGTACCTCAAAATTGTATTTAAAAACAGTACTTGAGTACATATGCAGTTATTTTTGTCATATGAGGTAAGACTCAGAACAGATTCATTTTACAACATGCCTACACTTTATTATTAGAGACTTTGTTTCATTTAGTGCACTGGTGAGATGAATCCAGATAAAAGCCATTAAAATGAAAAGCATTGAGACAGTTGAGATATGGCTGCAGCTCACTTGAGATGTGAACATGAACATTTCCTTTGTTTTGGTAATTTTTCACATAATTTCTGTCAGACACTTTTACCACATTTCTGCTCTGAAGCCTTTTTACGACTGCTATCAGACAGTGTCGGATAAACTAGATAAACGGCAACAAGAAGGCTGTTTATTGCTATAAAACTGATTTCAGGCTTTTCAAGCAAGATTGACCAACATGTAACTGTTGCTTTCAGGGTCTCCTCGTAATTTTGAACGTCTAATGAGTTTTCGGACTAAATGTTTGATTGTGGAAAAATATTGTTATCATATCATTTCTTTTTAAATAGGGATACCTTTTAAATATGCAGAAGAATGAAGATGAGTTAGAGCGCACTGTTTTTGACGCACTTCGTAATGCTTTCTTACGTCTATAAAGACAATTTCTGTGAAGCTGAAAACTCCCACTTTTCTTGTTGTTTGGGATTTTACTTTTCCGCTCCTCGAGGATTGTTCACGTTTACTAAACACCGCCAAATAAGTAAATTTCCAATATTTACATTTGTTTATACTATTTAGACAATTAGCGTTTCAAGTTTTTTTTTTTTAAGAAAAAAAATGCGCAAAAACACATGCGCAGTGTAAATTGAGTGGAATAACAAATATTGTTTCCGGCAGGGACTTTCAAAATAGAGCAAATTATAATCTCAAACTTTCAAAAACATTTCATTCAATAAACAGAATTTAAAAAAGTGAAAAAACATTCTTCACAGGGAAAAAGGTCAAAGTCAAAAAGATCTAAAAGGTATATTAGAGAGTAAAGAAAGCTATCATTGTACATACCAGGGACACAGTGAAGTTACAGACACAATTGACAATAACAAATAATAGCTGTCTTGAACTGGAAAAACCTGTATAACAAGTATAAATTCAGTATTTCACAAGAAAAAAGTAGCTAAACATTTGATGAAAAGCAGACAAAATTAGGATTAGGAATATTTTTTTCTTTTTTTCCTTAAATCTTGGTGTGACCCGTCAGATTTAACAAGAGATCCATTGGGCAGTGGTGGAAGAAGTATTCAGATCCTTAAGTAGAAATATCAATAGGCCTTGCACTGTGGAAAAATACTCAACTACCAGTAAAAGTACAGCATTCAAAACCTTACATAAGGAAAACTATGTAGGTATTATGAGCAAAATCTACTTAAAGTAAAACTCTTTGACTCTTATGATGTTTAATAGTTAAAATACTTTATTTATCTGTAGATGATGATTTGCACTGGACAGGAAAGGGGATGAAAACATTTAACCTGCAGCAGTTGGTAAAGCTGTCAGGCCAATGTACGTAAAAAGTTAAAATATTTGACTCTGAGATGTAGTTAAGTAGAAGTAACCCAGTGACTACCAACAATTTAACGCTTTTATTTTGAAGGCCTCACTTGCGGGGCTCCCCTCGCCGTCTGAAGTAGCTCGACGCCGCTCGGGATCGCTCTTCAGTCGGGATGAACCCTTTCAGTTTACACAGAAATTCAATGGGAAGCTGAACGCCAGCCATGAAGCTCCTGTGAAAAAAAAAAAGTGCCCAAAGTGTTGTGGAGTAAAGCTACCGGAGACTGCAGGATCCCTTCATTAGCGTGTGTCGGTCGGAGAACTGTAAGTGAACCGAAGTTTCAATGAACTTTTTATTTTTTTTTACTTTTTAAGGGTTTGTTTATCGTCGCTGGGACTGTTAGCTTAATTGTGTTGAAGCCACTTCTGTTGTGTAATTGGATTTAGCTAATTACAAAGTGTTTGTGTGAGCGAACTGTCTCTTGTTTTGTGATGTTTTGAGTATTTAATACAAGTTTTCTAATTTGTACTTACTTAATGTGACTTAAAGGGAGTTGTTATTGTGCTTCGTTATTATTTTATTTTCTTGCTTTGATATCAGATTAATCTCCCATAGCTATTATTCCTGGGGTTTGCAGCGTTTCTGTGACATTTAATTATTGTTTTATTTATTTATTTATGGCAGAATCTCTCTATATATATATATCAACATAGGCAACTAGTAGTGCTTTCACTCCATATTAGCAAAAACACACATGTAAAATCTACTAATTCATATCATATACCATCCATAAAGAAGGATAAAGGAAACAAATACAGTGAGATAAAGTAACATTTCCTCAAATATGGTACTTTGTTTTTTGTCATGCTTTGATATTAGATTCAATTACCATAGCTATTAACCTTGGGACAATAGCTATGGGATTATTTAATGGTTTTGTTCATGGCAGAATCTCTATACTTCTCAACAAAGGCAACCAGCTGCAGCACTGGTTGTGTTTATACTTCATATTGACAAAAACACAAACATGATAAATCTTACACCAACCACAGAAAAGGTTAAATCTTTTAAAGTTTTGAGAGAAAGTAATATTTCCTCAGATTTTGTAGGACAGTGTATTTTCTTTGACTGAGTTGAATTATGCTTGCTTTTGTTTTTAATTTAAGCAGAGCTAATTTTTGCATCACATGTCCATTAATGTACGAGCCAAATCATGAATCACTGCGGTGAACCTCCAGTCAGACTCGGTTTGGCTCCCAGCAGCATTTACTGTAGAAAAAAAAAAAGGCGGTAGCAGCCAACCTAAAGCCGGCAGTTTAAAAAGCTGCTTCTGCTCCAGTGTCAGCTTCTTTCATTATCAGTCTCAGACTTTTGCAGCCTTTGTTTGGGTAAACTCTCTGCAGTGTACAGTTGTTCAGGGGAAAAAAAAAGTCCCTCCTGAGACGCTGCATGACCTGCTGGCAGCCCTCCTCTCTCTGCGTACGTCTGATGATGTCTTGGCATCCGGGGTAGAGAACTGAAAGCATAACAAAGGATTTTATTTCCCTCTCTGACAATAACCATATTTGTATCCTGCCACACTCTCACGGCTAACAGTCGGCTGCACAGAAAATCCATGCTGCTGCACACTTGCCTGCACAGCGCTATCTGATGTCACAGTGGGAGAACTAGCATAATAAAACTCACTTTCACGTCTTCTCAGTGGTTGTTTAAGACGCAAATAAATAAATCTAATCTCCTGGCACCAATTATCTTGTTTCCTCAGGCAACAGGCAACTGTTTGTTGCTCAGTCAGGTAAAGATGAGACAAAGTCCACTTTCTGGCCCTAGTTTGTGTAAGCGGCTAACTTGGCCTGCAGCAAGATCAACATGGCACAGACCCCAAAGATCTTAGGAGAGTTTATGTATTTTTATTTTTATTGTAGCCACGTGTCAAGAACATCGACGGGGGCCTTTCTGTCTCAGCCACCTTTTTTCTTGACATTTGCATTCCTTGCATTCTTTGTACAGCACTCTTGTGGTGGTGTGTTTTGAAAGATAGGGAGGTGTCACGTTTGAGGCGCATGATATATTGGGATGTTTGCATCTTTCTGAAATTAAATTAAAATCTTAGCGTTATCTGAAACAGTTCTCTCACAGGAATGTAATTAAAGGCCCAGCTTTGTGTATGAGTGGCTTTTAGTCCTGTTAGTGCAGTCAGTGTTGGGATTGCTGGGAAATGGCAATTTCTGACGAAGAGGAAGACATTTCTCCAGAATGTGCCAGGAAACGCTTCCTGACAGGACTGAGTGAAGGTCTTCCTGAGTGTGGGGATGCCTCTGTTTTTAAGCCTTTTTATGGTTTCACTGTGGGCAGTACTGTAGAACTCATTTGACTTTGCCAGCATTTTACTTTATCTTCTGAATCTAAGCAGCAGCTGTGAATTATGCCCTAAATAAGACTCCATACTTAGAAAGGGCTGCTTCTGTGCTAAAACTTTGATAACAAAAGAAATGAAAGGCAGTTTTTCTTGGCTTGCTGGGATCTCTTACTCAGTTTTTCCTGCCCCTTTTCTACAATCCGCTTTACTTTTTTCTCCCCTCCAATGTGATTTCTGACTGTGATGTAGTTGTGGCCACATGGAAAAACTGCAATAACTTGGGCTCTCAGTGTCGCAGTGCTATCATGTGAGTCTCTGAAAGACAAAGAGTTGTTTGTGTAGAAAGAAAGCACTGGTTTAAAGCCTGCGCTATCATCTCTGTCAAACAGTCTGACTTCACAGCAGCCCAAACTTAAAGTCCACTGGACCATCTCTCAGGGGGAGCTGTAAACAAAGGCAGGGTGTTTGACTCGTGGTCGTATTTCACATGGGGTTGACTTCCACGAGTCCATGTCTCGCTTCACAGTCACGTTACCTCTTCAATTACTATTACTCCTGTATTGTAGGAGTAATAGTACTATAGAGTTTGAGCTTAAACTACTTTGATTCCTGATTTTAATAGTCATTTTTCTATTTTTTGTTTTATTGTATAATTTTGCCCTCTTTTTATGAGAAACAGCTCTGTATAAGAAGTCAAATTCAGTTTTTAGTTGATTATTGTGGTGTTTGTGAGATTTATAGGACAATCGGCTGTAAAAATAAGCCTACCGAACCAGAATCTTTTAAATATAGGATAATTCAGCAGTATGTTGGTTACTTAAGGCATGAAAAGAGAAGTGACAGCATTGTATAGGACCAGTTTTGAGCCATTTAAGCTGAAATAAAACATTTAATGGTTCTAGGAGTTTTTCATATGTGAGAATTTGCTGCCATTTTGGATCTTTTCACATCAGATAATTATATAATCGTATTGCAGCCTTAGTAGTTAGTTAGTGGTACTGATGGTGTCCAAGATGGTATCATCAACTTGAAGCTGGAAAACTTTTACTTTTTAACAAGCAGCAGGGTTGTCCACCATACTATGACCAGTTCTAAACTCTCGACTGCTACTATAACTTGTGTTACTGTACTACAACTAATGCTGCTTCCATTAGTACTCTGACCCAGTACAATTCTGAAATGCACATCTGTACCACAGCTGGACCAAGGCTATTGGCACCAGCAGAGGGGGTGTGTGTGTGTGTGTGTGTGTGTGTGTGTGTGTGTGTGTGTGTGTGTGTGTGTGTGTCTGTGTGTGTCTGTGTGTGTTGTGTTTTTTTAGACCCCAACCACTCAACATAGGGTCAAGTAATCCCAGCCTATTTTCTTTTCAAACGCATTGTCCCTCCCCCTCCATATCTCTTTCTCGCCATCTGGTTGGTGTTAAAACCACCTTACAGCATTAGAAAAGTCAAGTTTGCTTTTCAGACTGACGTGTCTTTCTTACTTGGAGATACTACTGCTGTCAGACACATCTAGATAGATGACATTGATGGCTTTTTTTAACAAGTTTGTGTGAATCTTATTGTGTTCGTAATGTGTTTATACTGTTAGTCTGCCGGTCAGAGCATCAAGTACCAAATAAAGTGCATTCAGAACATGCAGTGATTTACAATATCATTTTTAATGAAGACATCAATTTGACAAAGCTGTCTCTAGTCCTTTATTCATTACTCAACATTTTCTACTTGGCACACAGTAAGCTCTCGTTAGTTAAGCTAATGAGAAGTTGTTCTGACAGAAAGAAGTGGGCATGACTTTTTAAGAATATAAAATCTGTTCTTGTGTTTCCCAAAAACACATTTCATTTTGGAGTTGAGTGACTTTGAGTGAAATGTACAACCCCTGTAAAGTATCACTTTAAGGATAATATTGGTGTTATTATGTTCTACTAGTGTCAGTAACACTAAAAAAGACCAAAACCAGTCCCTCAATACTTTCTGACTGGACCCGACCCTAGTTAGTCTCATTGATTCCTATTGAAGATATAAGACTTTAAAAATGAGTCACAAATATGAGTTTAATTTTTGTGGAAAGGCTACGTCATTCCCCAAAACAGGTGGCTGATTACTCAGACAGGAGCAAGAATAGTGTGTTTATTGGGGTTTCTGCAGTGGATGAATACACATTTGATGCTTTAGTGAGTGTATGTGGTATTGAGTGAAAAAAAACACTGGAGAAGCATGTCACCCAATGCAGCAGTGTGGGTCATTATATTGTTTTTAATTGGCCTTTGATAAAGATTAAGCTCTAATAGCACAGAGGAATAAGATACACTTGACTTTGACAGACAAATAATACTTGTTAGTACATTCTCAATCTTGGTCTTTTCATGGTTTTAATTGACAAACAGAAAATACCACCAGCCTCTAGTCTTAGTTTTTGACCGAATGAAGTCCACAGGATTTAGTCTGAAGGGTGGAGGGAGGGAGTGGGGTCACAGAGGTCGGCGGGGATGTCAGTACCAGGCATTAGTGTTTGGTTTTCAGGAGAACTAACCTGCTCAGGAATGTGTGTATTGCTCACTCCTACACTGTGGCATTATCAATCATCATTACAGACACTTCTTCACATGGTTAAAGAGATGGACACTCCACTGTGGGCTTTTACTCTTGAGGTTTTGGTCAGAAAATTCTTTATGGATGACCTGCTCATCACTGATGCAAAAAGAAGTGGAAAATATCCCAGCCTGGCATTTTAAAGGGTCTGAAGAATGGACAGACTGGTTTACGTGGCAAGCTTCAGTGCCAGTTTCTGCCACATGACCAGCACAAGAGCTCATGAAACCCTGGTTTGACTCTTCCGCAGAAGATTTTGCCTAAATTCTGAATTGCATGTGGACTGATGAGACGCTCTGTTTTCCACTGAATGGGATTTGATGTGGCTTTTACCACAAGGCAGCAGACAAAGGATGAGATCAGCCTATGGTAACACTGTGATTTTGTTTTATCTTCAGATGTCTCCATCCTGCTTTTTCTACAGCCTTGGTTGCATCATGACCAGGAGACTGTATAAGATAATTAAGTAGAGAATAAGATAGCAAACACAGTTTTTTCTCTTGGTGCCATTTGTTGTTTTCTGCATTCACACGGGGAATGAAAATATTTTGGATTCTCAACAAAAGAACATCTCATTTTGGAAAACAGACATGCTTTAGGTTCCTCCCATGGGGTGAAACATGCAGCTGACCAAATACAGCTTCCATCCTGGTGAGAGTGAGTGATGGTTTTCCATCAAACTCTGGAAATACCTGTGGAGGAAAACTTATTAGTTTTAAGATTTGTTTGTGTGGCATTCCTCCACCCCGGACATCCCGTGGGAAATGTAAAATTTAATTGCAAAGCAGGTTGTTTTATTTTGACATCCAAGGTATTTCTGGCATGCTCATTGACCAGTTTTGTGTTGTGTTAAATTACACGAAATGGTTCATGTGTGCACCTACATCACCAGAATCAATCTTAATAATATGTTGTAGAGCAAATACACAGCAGTGTGTATGATGTTTTGGAAGAAACTTACTCCCCTTTCAGTGTGTCGTTGAAATTAAGCAATGAAGCACTCAAGGCCCCTTGTGTTAACCGCAGACCCCAGCCCCCAGCTCATACTGAGGCCATTGGTTTAATTATGCTCATAATGCCTACGTTTTACCCTGCTGGGTGTGACATTGTGACCCCAGAGAGGGAGGAAATGAAGTAAACCCTGCAGCCCCTGCCCCCCCTACCATGAGAACAAGTAGAGCCACTGTTTTTAATGTTGTTAGTTCTGGGCTTTTGCTGCCCTCTCCACATACTGTATACTATCTCAACCCTTTTTAAATCAGATTTGGTTTGAAGTGATGAGTGGCCAATGCAAGTAAAGTAGAGACATGTGATAAATGTTTGAATTCAGCGGTCATGGGGATACTGTCCAAATTTGTTATGGAAGTTTGAGATGCCGAGCATGCCAGTGCTACGAGGCCTGAGACCCCTGGGAGAATAGTGCCATTATTTCTGATAGGATCCTGCCCATGAGCACCCGTGACTGATCCGACTGCCGGAAACAAGGCCTGCTGGGTAAAAAGTCCTGCAAATCACTTTGTTTTTTGTCTCTCGGGCTGCCAGTGTTTTGTGGCTCAGACGTCAAGGTTAATTTGACGCAGCAGTCATTCAAAAGAGAAGAATGAGCCCTTGTATCATATCAGAATTACTGATGTTGATTTCAAATTATGCATGCAGTATGCCGTAGTTTGAAACTGATGCTTGTACAGGAGCAAAGCAATGCTCTAAGCAGTAACAGGGATCAGATTATGTTAATATTGATTAATCTGTGGATTATTTTCTTGATGAATCAGTTAATTGTCCATAAAATATAAAAAAGTGGTGACAATCACGTTTTCTAAATCCCTCGTCTTCATGCTAAATCTTAAAATGTCTTTTGTTTTGTCTGATCAACATTCAAAAGCCCAATAATATTCAGTTTACTATCACACATACTCTTAAATGGATCTTATCTGATCTGTTAGCTTACTAAAATTGTCTCACTTCCATGAACACATATTTCATCACTGCCTACTTTTCTCATTTTGCTGCCAGTTGTAAATTTTGGGGAACCCCCTGTCTGTACAGTGTTTGACTTTAAAGCAGACTCTGTTATTCATTAATGTCTTAGCTTTTGGCAGAGTCCTTTATGGATCTTTCCTGTCTTTTCTTTCTAACTCTTCTTTTCTCTTTCAGATTCATTGAGCACAAGATGATGTCTGACGCCAGTGAGATGTTGGCAGCAGCCTTGGAGCAAATGGATGGGATCATAGCAGGTAACCAAATTGTACACTTGGACTTTAGGACCTGGCAATAGCATTTTTTAAGTGGGCATGGCATGCCCCATAGCCACATCTGGAAACCATTGAATTGCAAGCTGGGAATACTACGTCCACTGGACGGTAACACAATGTGCCCTTCTCCTTCCACTTCTACCTGCAGTTTAATTTAATCCTCCTGAATATACATAGAAGTTTGGAATAATGCTTAAATTGTGCTGCTAGATCACTGGCTCTTTCTGCTTCGACTGCATTCCTCCACCATGAGAAACGAAAGAAAGTTTCCATTGTCCCTGCAGTGACGGAAACTAATGATTATTCAAGCTCTGGGAGTTTGGAATACAAACTCCTGCTTGGGAACTTTTGGCCACACTCTGGCTACTTGTGCCGCTGCAGAAGAGCAGAGCAGAGCTACAGTTTCAGAGTCCCTACTTTTCCGCTGATGTGTGTAATTATAGCGCTGACCTTTCCAATGGGAGCGAGGCGGCTGGTCACATGACATCCCCCAGTCCCCCCTGTTTCCGCAGAAACCACAGCCATCATCAAGCTCCACTCCCTCGCTACTGTGGGGAAGCCATGATTATTTGGGTATTTATTTATTTAGCTCCCTCTTTGTTACCGTTGGACATCTTCATTATGGCTGACATTTAAGACAGATGACAGATGGTAGAGTAGGCTGCAGCACACGATGGGAACATCATGCACTCGAGTTAAGTCATTACGTTGCTGCAGTTGCTTCCATGAAAAATCTGAAAATATGATTCGCAGAGACGCAGGAGACGATCATTATCTGCTTATGCTTTGTCACATGATGTTTGATACAACCCTTATAAACAAGTGCTTGCACAGTGTGTATGTTAGTGTTTATGCGGGGGTAGAAGTAAGGAAGTGCGTACTTGCTAAATATAGTTATTTTGTTCATATGTTAGCTTGAGTAGGAGTAAAAGTATTGCTAAAAGATGCTCAGTGTGCTCAGTGTAAAAGATAAGTCACTTAAGAATGATAATATTCTCAGGGGATTTTTAAATTAAAATACTTTATTAAAGATAATATCAGAACGGCAGTAAACTATATGGAATTCAGTATTCTCAACTAAACTGAATTTGGTGTGTTCTCAGACTGTTTTCTGAATATGATGCCATAACCAATCACCAGTGAATTACACTCAGACTGCTGGAGCCAGATTTATAAACAATGCAATCATTATGCCACACACCAACTGGTATATGAAAGCAGAATGTGTGTACCTCACACATGCTGTAGACCATGTGGTGTTTTTACACGTTTTTAGAGTACGCCAGTTTATATAATAAGGTGGAGATAAAAATTAAAGTGAGAGACAGAATATAATAAGAAAATATTTTTTGGTTAGGTTATTAGCTAATTTAACTTTTTTACAGTCTACACGTCAATCTGTAAAATGCTCAGCAGTGTGTTTAAACATATGATTAAGGGCTTGTCTTCATTCATCAATGGCTGACTTCTGAGAGAAGAAATCAAGCTCCCAGTTTCCTAATATTTGAGGTATATATATAAAACAAAAACCACGAGTTTGCACGGCTTTATAAATGTGTATGCATATTTCTGTCTTTGTGCGTACGAGTACTAGTCATGAACCTACAGAGTTTGTTTAATAGCACCCACACCAGATGAAGAAGTTTTGTAGCATGAGCTGACAGAGACAACTTGCAACTTCTGGAAAAAGAAGTAAACATACAGTTGCATAAAAACTAAAATTTATAGCTTTGGGTCATTCTTCATCCTGCTGCCACCACACCCACAGATCAGCACCAAATGTGGCCATAAATCCTTCCTTTTTTTTGTCTGTGAGAACCCAACAAATTAGATTTTTGTTTTGAATAGCCTGCCAGCTCAATGAGCTATTGTAATTTCCCAACTTGTCTTTATGATTTGTGTAAATTAAACAGTGGTTCTTTGTGTCATCCCACATCTAACTCTTCCTCTCCATCTCCCCAGGCTCCAAGGCCATGGACTACTCCAACGGCCTGTTTGACTGCCAGTCGCCCACTTCACCTTTCTTGGGTGGCCTTCGGGTGCTGCATCTGTTGGAGGACCTGCGGGGAGCGCTGGAGCTCATGGACAACGAGGAGAGGGACAACCTGCGATGTCAGATCCCTGATTCCACTGCAGAGGGGCTGGCAGAGTGGCTGCACGGACGACTGGTAAAAAGTCTATTTTTAAAGTGCTATTTAGACTTCCATGTGTGGTCTTGGTTTTATGTGTTCGAAACAAAAGATAAGATATTTCTGTATCTTTTTGACAGTTTTATGTGTTTGCATCTGTAAAAAGATTTGTAAAACATGTCAGCCAGTAAATCAGACTCCTCTTAGATGTACATTTTTACTTTGCTGTTATGGTTTGCTCTTACCGGAATTAGAGTCTAGGCTCCTTTTATAACCATGCTCTTTGATAGGGCAGGTTGCTGTAACTTGATTGGAGCTTTTCTCTCTGGCACCATTCACACTTGTCATTTCAAGTGCCTTGTTGCCATATGAACTCCAGATGAGAGTTGAGACACTTACACTCAGCCCACATGTGTTTCTATTGACACGATCCCACATCTGATTGCAATGTGCTGTGGCTACATGCAAATAAGAGTAAACCCACCTCCAACCCAGTTGCAGTTTGGTTACAACAATAACCATTTAGCTTGCAAGCTACCAACAATCTATGAACTAACACAAAAACATGGATGAATGAATCATATTTAGACACGACAAGGCAGATTTATAACACAATTCGAACACAAAACATTAAAAGATTGAAAAAAAAAGTATATTGTTATACGTATTTTCAAGAGAAAAGTTTTACCGTCTTGAAAGGCACTCATTCTATAAAACCGCATGTGTTACGTGGAGCCACTTTTTGGTGTCACTTTAACTTCAGTACAATCCCAGTATAACATCAGCTGTCATTATCACATGGGACAGACAGCATGTATGTGTCTTGGAGAGATAGATGCTTTTACACCTTTTCAACATCTGGATAGAATGTGTCTCAAATGACTTTCTCAGGTTGTTTTTGCAATCCATCTCCAGTGTTTCTTGGCTGCATTTACTCTTTGATGTCTGATAGCTGTCCAATCTTTCAATGGGGTCTCTGATTCTCCTTGTGACTCACCAGAGAGAAATAAATTTTTTGTCCAGATCTGATAAAGAACTGTCACATTTTACCAATTGTATGTTGCAGTCCATGTCTGTGATAATATCACTGTCTTTGTATGGTCCAGTTTTAAGACATAGCCTGGTATGAATTATCCTGCTTTGCATCTCTTGATCGTGCGCCATTCCCTACACAGTGACTCTGTTTATAGTAAAAGTGCTGTTATGACGTGCCTCGTGAATGATGGAGTTTCTATAGGAGTCCTGCTGCAAATAGTTTCCATCCTCCAAACTCACATTGACTCAGGCCAGGGCTCTTGTTTTTCTTCCCTCACAGCTCGTCCATCCATGTGTGATATTTGAGAGTAGAGTTTGCTCTTGATTCAATTTTCAAATCACTTTCATGTGAGACACACTATTGACCCTCAGATGTTTCTCTGAAAACTCAACTCTCATATCTCTTCTTTTCTTAAAGGGAAAAGCATGTAAGTTCATAATAAGGGAGGTTATATGGTTATACATTTAAGTGGTATGCACCCATTAGAAAATCTACGTGGCTCAAGGCTGGCATCTATTTTCATTTGAACTCCTCAGCCAGACCCGTATTTCAACATGACAGCTAAAGGCCTTCCCCCTTCTTTTTTCATTAGCTCTCCTCTCAAAAGAAATTATAGTTGAAACCATTTAACTGAGGCAACAAATGCAGCTATTTGTTCAGACAACACAAATCAACACACATTGTTTCTCGTTTCAGACTAACGGCCATGGATCACAGGCAGTATACCAAGAACGTTTGTCACGACTGGAGAGTGACAAAGAGTGTCTTATTCTTCAGGTTTGTGGGCAAAATGCTTCATTGTATTTACAAGACAGCAAAACAATTACTCTTGAATGGGCAATTAAGTAGTATTGTACGTGGCTGCTTTTTTCCTCTTCCAAATCGTTTTCAGTTTGTATGTTTGTCAGAATATCTCAAAAACAACTAAACAGATTTTCAAGACATTTGTTGGATCTTGAATACTTAAAAAAAAAAACTTTGAACCATGAGGTATAGATGCAAAGTTGCTTTTTTCCCCCCGGATTCCGTAGTCACAAGGACTTTATACTTTACTTTTGATTTTACTAAAACAGTTGCAAATTGCAGTTTGAAGCAAACTTTTCTCATACAGGAAAACAGATTATTTTCAGGGACGGATTAACGCACATTGAGATTTTAGAGCAGCAGTATATGACCGATTCACTCCAGATTAAGTGCAATATCCATATTAATGGTGATAAAATAACATGTTAGTCATTTCAGTGCAATGGCCCGGCTAGTTAATGCGTCGACCAGGCTTTGTAAACACAGACTTACTTAGTACAGTAGTATTTTATATGATCAGAATCATTTATATTTTAGATGATTATGTAACCTTGGATCTGCTTTCTGAATGTGATTTAAAACTAATAACTCACCATTGTCCAGGTAAGTGTTCTAACCGACCAGGTGGAGGTCCAAGGTGAAAAGATACGGGACCTAGACACCTGCCTGGAGCATCACCGGGAGAAACTAAATGCTACTGAAGAGCTGCTGCAACAGGTAAGGCCTTTATAGAGTGACCTTACCTCAGCTGTGCAGTTAAATCAAAAACTGTTACCCCAAACTGTGATCTCTCCACATAATAATGTAGGGCAGCTTTACCAAGTGTGCATCTTGCTCCACAGGAGCTGTTGAACAGGTCAGCACTGGAGACCCAGAAGCTGGAGCTGATGACCGAGGTGTCCAGTCTGAAGCTGAAGCTGACTGCTGTGGAGAGAGATCACAGGGAGAATGAGGTACAACCCTGTCCTTAACATGTGCGCCATGTAAAGTGGTGCAGAGATAGCTGAAGTTCTCAGTTGCACCTGCACCTTGTTATATGTGATGTGTGACTCTGAATCCTGGCAGCCACACACTCATTGTTTTAAAGTCACAAAGGTCTGTCTCAGTCGACTGGAGGACACAGGGATCTGTCATGTGGAGCAGGGTGAACTTCTTTGAGGGTTACAAAAGAAGCTTAAACACCCCTTGTGCTCCAGCAGCTGTTTCCTGCCAGAAACCCCCCCCACCCACATCCATACCACTGCTCCTCTCCGAGGGGCTAAAAGGCTGTGAGAGTTATAGTTTCCATACACTCTGTCCACTAGCCGGGACACATATTTGGGGAATATTATGTGGTGTTTCCAGACAGTAAAAGCCTGAAGGGAGTTGACTGAAATGAATACAACTGAATGTGTTTATTTTTGTTTCCATTTAGCCTCCATTAAGTTTTAAATCTAACCCTAAAGAACCCATCCTGTCAGTGTTCTGGTTTTATATTTGTTCAACCTTTAAAACCTGATTGATTCATTTTGTGTCAAAAATCTCAACCCTTCTTCTCAATCACAACTCAGTCAGACATCTCACACATACTTCCAGAATCTGTCCAGCTAACTCTTTTCATTGAAAGTAGTTGGTCTGTTTAGGATAAATCTGTTTATTAAAGTGCTCCTCATAACTCCAGATCTTGCGTCATGGCCATCAAATGCCTGCTTGTCTTTATTAAAAGTAATCCAGGATTTAAATTGATGGTCACAGTGTAAACAGGGACTGGTAGTAGCTAATGCAGCATGACTTTTCAGGGCACTGCTTTGCCAACATTGGGAAAGCAGGGGTCAGATGTAGCCCACAAGTTAGAAACACTTACACTTCCCA
The DNA here is from genome assembly GCF_905237075.1 of Dicentrarchus labrax. Lineage (NCBI taxonomy): Eukaryota > Metazoa > Chordata > Actinopteri > Moronidae > Dicentrarchus > Dicentrarchus labrax. Next base: position 17,650,955 of record NW_026136724.1, on the reverse strand, counting down.
CACATACTCATCCCAGCTAGTTTTGATGATGTAATGGGTTACCACTAGAAAAGTAACAACCATAAGTAAAGGAGAAAATCAGTATGCATACTAAAAAAAGCCAGATTTTTGAGCGTGCCCCTGGATGGGACACTATTCTCCCACAATGCAATGTATAATGAAAGTGAGGCTTTACTCACAGAATACACACAAGAATAAAGGGAGGCGGGGGTGGAACAGCCTAGATTTTAAAGTTTAGAATGAATGATTGAGAATGATGTGAAAGTACTCCTAAATAATGATACACATTACATTTAATGGCAGTATCTCCACAGGACCCCTACACTGTTGCTGCTGATTGGGATAAAAGCAGTTTCACACTAATTGACCATGACGCTTGCCTTTAGTCCAGGATTTGTCTCCATGTGTGGACTGAGCTTCTCAAATTCTCTCCAGTGGGACATCAGTCTGAAAAAAATGTTTGGTACTTTTGGCAGGAAATCTCCCCCTGTTAAAAAATTCAGAGCTCTCTCCCACACAGCCTCAATAAACCCTCCCCAGTGCAGGTTTCTCTCCGAGTTTAATGGGTAATGGGGGTTATTTTCTCCTCCCCAGGGCTTGTACCAGGAAGTTACGGACCTGCGGTTCAGGGTGACTGACATAGAGAATGAAAGACTGCAGTGTGAGAAGAAACTCAAAGCTACTAAAGTGAGTGTGTGCCGATCACTGCAGTTAGCAGACACTTGATTGTTTTACATTTGACCATGACAGGAGATCAGAATTTATTTCCATCCTTCAAAATGCATCATTACATGTTTTAAAACCTTGTGATTTTTTCCCCCCCGTGACATTGTTTCTCTGCTCCCTTTACCCTTTTCTTTACCTTCTCCTCCTCCCCCTTTCTACTGTGATTGTAACATCTTTCTGCAACTTGCTAACCTGTCAAGCGTCCAAAGTGGAACACTGAGCGGTTCACTGGAGACGAGGTGAACGAGGTTTAATCTCCAGCCTGTACTCTTCTCCTTTCTGGCCCTTAAGATCTTCTAAACCTGCTCCTACTCCACTGCTGCACACTGCTTTCCTGACTTTCTCCACACTTGGCTGTAAGTGCTTCCACCTGTACCGGTTTCAGGATTTGTCCAGCTTCTTTTTTTAGCTTTTTTTTTTTTTATTTACACCTTGAGACTGAAACAGTATATTTACAGAATCATACTGTTTTCTCAGATCACTCAAAGTTGCTGTAACATAGCATTAGCCTTTTCTTTTTGTGGTATGTTTCTCCAATTATGAAACTACACATCTTGTTAATCGGTATGTCAAAGTGGTTCTTTGAACAGTAATCTCTATGTGCACCTTTTGACGAGACGTTTGTGGTAGTTTTATGTGTGTCCAGTTTTTCAGTGTGTCCACGATTTGGTGAATAGCTTCGACTGAATCATCTCACAAGACCCACAGTGTGTTAAATAGAGAACTAAATCACTAACTGACTACTGACTGACTAACTCTCACTAATGTGTTAAAACGGTCACTCCACCACTTTTACACATAAAATTCAGTTTACTCATCATGAAGAGTACTTACTTGGCTTTTAAAAATGTCACGTCTTCTGTGGCACTGAAGGAGGACTCCAAAGTTTAATAAAAGATTAAGAAGCCATGCATAAGGTATAATGCTTACCTTGTTCAACATCTTTGTTTAGTGTGTTAGCACTGCTCATGAGTTTTCGATACAATTAAATGTTGACCTGATGATGGCGCTAGATGAAAAATCAGAAGAAGTATTGGGCATATGAATGTCTGTACAAATTCATCCATTAATTGGCAAAATATTTCAGGACCAAAGTGGTGGAGCTGTGTAGTGTGTAGAGCTATGCTGCTAGTGTGACTATAGATAAATAGTATGTATTAATTACTATTAATTTGATCATCAAAAAAAAGTAATTTGTTGGGTGCCTTCTTGTTTACATTTATTATTTATGGTCTTATCCTTTTTACTTTTTATCTTTATTCTAATTTTAGTAAACATTGTGTACATTGTATATGCCTTATAGGCTCTGTATCTGGGTCCTAAAAGCTAGTAAATAAAAAGACAATTCAAAAATCAAAACCCAGACTAAATTGATTCTGTTGATCTATCTATAGTCTGATTTCATTCCCTTAATGTTTAATAGTGATAGATACAATATACATGGAGAATTGCATTACAAATACACAATGCCATCTATCACAGCATTTATAGCTGCTGCTAATTTCCAGTGTCCATCCCTAGAAGGGCCTTTTAAAATAAGAGACATGTTGACAGAAAATAAAGTGATGAGAATTTCAGGATGATGACTTTACATCTTCTCTCACTATAGGAGGAGCTGCAGCTTCTGCAGAGGCAGCTGGAGGAGAGAGAGGTGGAGCTGAGGAGATTGAACGATGAGAGCAGACTGAGGGCGGAGAGCCACAACAGAGCTGAGGGAGGAGAGAGAGGTGGGATCTGTTTTAATAACTGTCTGGGAGCTTCTTGTTACATGGACTCTAATATTACAAAAGAGTTTATGAGGATTAGACAAATAGACAGTTCACATTCCAACAACATCATGTCCCCCTCCAGCAGCCTTCCTGGAGAAATAATGGGTACCTTGCCTTCATCTGGATTTCTCCATTAATTATTTCTTCACCATCTTGCATTACACACAGTCTAAACTATAATGAGGTGATTTAAGGCTCCTTATGTGTCCTCCTGTAGGCTCCATACATACATATCTGACTGTTCTACTCCTTACACCCACTGCTGCTGTTATCTTATCCACTCTGATGGTAGAGGAATGCCATTTATTTAAAGGGGAGTCTCTTATACTTGTCTGCCTGTAGACACATTCTGTACAGTGTAACTGGATATAGGTTAAAGGCACTGTTTGTTTGTTCACTGACAGCATCAGATCTGTGAAGCTACTCCCCCTGACTGGGTCAGATGTCTGTTTCTTTATCTTAAAAGCAGATTGCAACCAAAAAATGGGGATTTTGAAATTACTTAGATCAGAGGTCAGGTTCACTGACAGAACAGGAATTTGCTAGCTGGGTTAATTTGTTGTTAAAAGAGTGTGTCAGAGTGTAATACATCTCTTAGCTGTTCTTGCAAAAAGCAACACACAGATTTTAGTTCTTTTAAATTTTAGTTGTTTTGAATGTTCTCAAACATAATATTATTCCTAAATTTAAGGTCCAGTGTTGTAACATTTAGGGGATCAGTTGGCAGAAATAAAATATGATATTCATTGGTATGTTTTCATTAGTGTATAATCACACCAATAGGGGAATTGTGTTTTCATTACCTTAGAATGAGCCGATTTTATCTACAGAGGGAGCGGGTCCTCTTACACAGAGGCTGCAGTGTTGAACTACTGTGTTTCTACAGTCCACTGTCCAATATTTACTCTGCTTTTGCCCTGTTTTTGGTCTCTACCAACTCCTGAGGGAAATATCTGGCTCTTTAGCAGCCAAATGCTTCAATGTGTTCACCAGCTAGTCGCTAACTGTGTCTGTCTGCTGTTTGGTGCTGTACAGGTCGTGTACAGTAGGTTAACCGGAGCATTATTGCTGACAACAGCTGCAAATTCTACAAATGATGCTGATGATGAATGTAAGACTGAACCTTAACAGTACAGTTGTGGGTTGCGAAACCAAAACAATAAGCAGATGCTGAAATGCTCTGTAACGCTGAGGTGAACTCTGGAGTTGGGTTGTAGCCTTCTGTGAGTGCATTTCTAGAAACTACCCCTTTCATATAGACGTAATCATTTGACCCATTGTTAAATATAAAAATATTAATGAGTGCAGCTTTAAAGTTGTTAAAACCTGAACATAAATGGAGTTAAAAGGGGATTAAGATTTGACAAGAAGAATTGGTGATGGATTCTGATTGATCAAAAAGGTTTCAAACTATAACCCTACTCATCTACCTCAATGGAGTGATATTCTCAAACACTTTCAAATGAGGTTTCCCCTATCGGTAAACATGGTTGGATTAGATTACCAAGTGGTTGGCACATGTTTAATTGCCAAGTGCTTCTAGGAAACACACACAAAGTTCTTGTTTTTGTTCATTTGTAGTGATAATCGAAGAGTTCATGGCGATAACAAGCTGAAACGAGTCCTACTGACCAGCACAGAGCCCCAGTGGCTTCATTATATCTAGTTTCAGCAGGCTGCTCCATCAGAGCCATGGGGAGAGAAACTAAGCCTCCCACAAGTATAAAACATCTGTTTGTTTTTTCAGATACAGAAGTGTTGAAGATGAAGAGGGTGTTGGAGTCACTGGCGTCATCCAACGATGAGAAGGTACGGTGTGATGTGATGTTGTGGTCATTAGCAGCAGCTGAGCAGCTGCTTTGATTTACTTTCAGCAGTTGTAACTGGAACATGATGTGTGTTTATCTACAGGAACGAAGGATAAAGGAGCTGGAGGAGTCACTTACAAAGTGCAAGAAAGTGCAGGAGCTGGTCAAAGGTCAGACTGTGTTTAAAGATCATACACGTTAATGTTACTCATTATTTACCCCCCATGATACTTTCATTGGTCTCACTAAATCAACATTGAATCACAGTTTTCAATGTATCAAATTCAAATGTAAAACAAAATGCTGTACTCCTAATTTTGGCCCTACATAGCACACAAAATGAAAACATCTGTGTCAAATTAGGACATTTTAAAATAAACTGTTTATTACTATTTCAGTGCTGCCAAACACCATTCACATCAAAACAGAGTTTGCTGTCATGTGCTCAAGATTCACTTATAAAAGACTGTATTACTGTAAACATAAATAGTGAAGTCTAGAGTCTGACCTAAATACTGCACTCATAGAAGAAATGATTGCAGTGTACTTCACTGCACCAGTTTACCTTTTTAGTTGTTTATTTGACACTAAATCTTGTTTCAGTCACTTATGTTTCATTATGTAATATACAGTAAGCTATGGTACTGCATTATCATAATGAACCAGCAGTAAAAAGGAAAGTAATTACATTTATAAATCATTCTTATTTCCACTACTACCATACATCACCCACACGTCTGTTAAAGTAAAGACATACATACTGCATTGGTTCAGCGTTCTGTAAACACAGTAAAAAGCTTAACCCTAATACGAGAGGATTGGACATATGATTTAGTATATAAGGGCAGTATTTTGTGTTTAAAACTAAGAATTTCAGTTTTCTCCAGTCTTTCTTAATGATGATACATACAAATCTTTATATTCTTTAGATCTGTGTTAGAATAGACAATGGTGAAATTAGCAATTATTTGGATGCCCTTAGACCACTTAACCACCACCAATATCAAGAAAACTACATTGAAGAGAGACCCTCTGTTTCTGTACTCCATTATTTTCCCTAATTCAACCTAAAAATGTGGACAAACTTCAAAAGAGAAAGGATAAACTGAGCATGGTGAGTTTAACCTGCACTACATCCCTGGTGACTAACTGTCCTCTCTCAGAGAAGTTAAAGGAAGATGACTATGACGATATCCCAGATGATCCCTCGGTTCCTGTATCCATGGAGGTGGATCAGGTCACCGTGGCGTTGGTGGGGGAGGCAGGAAGGAGCTCTGGCGAGGTAAACACAACCTCTGTCAAAACAATTCGCACACAGGATGAACCCCAGACTGTAGACTTCCTTTAGAAAAGCTCAATTTCGCCCTCCCACTCTGAAATTGTTCCTCCCAGGAATTCAGAACTAGTGTTCTGGTTATTATTTTTTGAGCTGTGTAAATGCTCTGCTGTTGAGAAAGTATGTTCAATTAATCATGTTTTTCTCCGTTGCTGTCTGTTGTCTCAGTCTATTCCATGTATAGCAGTGCTCTCTGAAATGAACGAACTGGACAGAGAACGACAGTTACAGGCAGCCGAAAGGTAAAGGTGGAATTAAATACAGTGAAGTATCTGCACAAAATATGAATTTGTTCTATCTGCTCTGTTTGACATTTCCAAAAGCATACAGTGTGTCTGTGACTGAAACAATGTGGTGTATGGGTGAAACAACAGAGCTGCCATTTTGACATAAAACAGGAGGATAAACACAGGTGTTACCAATGACACTAATGAAGGTTCTGCTTCATTGAAACAAACAGTCAGGATGCTGTTATGCATGCTGTGCGTAATTAGTGTCATTGTTAACAACTGTGATTGGTATGTGATCAGGGGGATCTCTCAGGACTCTTAAGCCATGTGCTCTTGACTGAAGCTTAAAAACTTGTTCTTGTTGTTTCAGTTCCTTAGACGTTCCACGGCCGGGTAGCTCATCCACAACCGACCAGGTAAGACCAGGACACACAATAAGGACTGTACTGTAAAAAAAATAACATGAGCCTAAAATGATCGTATTATTTCCAACTGCTTAAACACTCATTTTCCATGTTTGACCTTTTGAATGCGGAGAGTTTATCCATGTGAGTAGGTTGAATAAATGCCAGTGTATTAGCTTCTTTTATCAGTATCCATGTAGTCACAGGACCAATCACAGGACTCACTGTATGAGCCTGTCCTGCAGATAGTCCTGCTCTGACACCTAGTGGTTAAATCATGCAACTATATTCTTCTCTTTTTTTTTTTTCCCCCTCATAGGCCAAAAATAAAGCAGGGCCTGGTTTCTCGCCGCCTACCAAAGCAAACACCGCAAGTGATGATAGTTTTGGTACCAAGAAGGCCCGTTCGTCTTTCGGCCGGGGCTTCTTCAAGCTGCGTGCAGGCAAGCAGACAGCCAGCACTCCAAACCTGGGTGATACTGAACTCCTAACTATCACGCTGTCATAGAATTTATCACATTTTTCACTATTATATTATTTTACTGATCATGTTTCTCTCACGGCTCTGTAAATTGTGAAGATCGCACCCGGAGTGCCAGTGCACCTGCGTTAGGTACAGTAGTAGAGCAGAGTTGGCTTGCAGTATGGCTGCTCTGGATTATACAGCTGGATGTGTAGAAAGACAGTACTGACACTGTAATGTGACCATTTAACTTACTGTAGGTGAACTCTGATGATCACATACTGCCATACTGCTCTCTGATAGAAGTTTTCCCCACTTTTCTCTGAATCAGTGATTCCCAACCTTTTTTTTTTTTAACTTGTGGCAGCTCATCACAGTTTGCACATCAATCAAATTATGATTTTCTATCATTGTTTCATTTGAATCACTTTAAGAGCTTTACGTTTTAAAGCTATATTGTATCCTACAAGAAAAGTTGTGAATCACTGTTTTTCTGGGGTTTCTGGTATCTTGTTCTGGTGTGAGGTGTTTCTGTCCAGTTGTCCCGTATCTATGACTGTAAACCAACTGTAAACCATCTGCAATGAAGCCTATTTGATGGTACTTTCCAGTTAAATTGTAAAGGATTTCTCATTCGCTGTAAGTGAGAAAAGTTGCGTTGGAGTAGTTAACTAGTCTTTTGCATGGGTCAGTTGTAAAATATTAGTTTTTAGTTTAACATGGGGTCATAGTGGTGCTTTTGTAAGTGTAGTTTTGTTTGTAGCTGATCTGTTCTTGGAGATGGTTGGTGATCCAGCCTTGTTGAAGTACGTTTGTCATGTTAACGTGTGAATATGTAATTATTTTCACAGCCGAGACTGACCGTAAAGGCACAGAGCACCTGGACTTAGCCGGTGTTCCTCCACGAAAATCCCATGATGGAGCTCCTCTGCCGTCCTCACCTGAAACCAAAAAGAAGTCCAAAGGCTTCAGGAAATTCTTTGGCAGGTAACTCTCAGGGGTGCGTCAGCTGTAGGTAAAGTAATATAACGTGAATATTTTTGGTCATTTATCATGTGATACTCCTGCAGACTAAAGAGGAGTCACTCTACGTCCTTCAACCTTGACGATGCAGCAGAGATGGAGTTCAGGAGGGGCGGAGTCAGAGCCACAGCCGGCCCTCGACTCGGCTGGTCACGTGAATCTAAACACAAGTAGGTGTCAAAGAGGGGTAACCTGTAATACACTGTATGTCTCCTAAAATGACACGATTGTTCTGTGAAAGTAGTTTTACTGTGATCAATATTCCTTCTCCATCCCCGTCAGTGCTGTAGATGTTCCTTTCTCGCGGTGGAGTAAAGATGAAGTCTGTGCGTGGCTGCATGAGCAGGGCCTCGGGTTGTATGTTGCCCAGTGTCATAGCTGGATCAAGTCTGGACAAACGCTACTGCAGGCATCACAGCATGATCTGGAGAAGGTGAGGCTCCCATTAGTAGGAATGTTTACCATTCAGGTCAGATTTTTTTTTACTTCCCAAGCCAAATCTAGACTTCTAAAACTCACTGTTAACTTTTACTTATAACAGAATATTTCTACACTGCTCTACTTTACTCAAGTAAAAGATCTGAGTATTTCTTCCACCGCTGTCTGCTCGCTGCTGTCGATAAAAGTTTCCTGGGTGTGACGTTGTTTCTCTGTTGATCTGATCAGGAGCTGTGCATGAAGCAGCCGCTCCACAGGAAGAAGCTACAGCTGGCTCTGCAGGCTCTCGGGTCAGAGGAGGACGATTTCAAGGGGAAACTGGACCACAACTGGGTGACCAGTGAGTGTGACGTCATCTTGCTTAATAAAAATGTGTAGTCGTTTTGATTTAAAATAAAACACACTGATGTTTGTTTCAGGGTGGCTGGATGACATCGGCCTCCCGCAGTACAAAAGTCACTTTGACGAGGCTCGTGTTGATGGACGCGTGCTGCACTACATGACGGTGGTGAGCTGCCATAACCTTTTAAACCTTGTTGCACTGAAACCTGTTTCAAAGCAAAAGATCAAATTTAAAATCTTTTATGTTGTGACTGAATGTCCCCACCGAATAAATGATCAAACAGCTGACTTTGTGATAACTTTTTTTTGTTTTGTGTCCGTTACCCAGGATGACTTGCTGTCTCTGAAGGTGGGCAGCGTTCTCCATCATCTCAGCATCAAAAGGGCCGTTCAGGTCCTCCGCCTCAACTCCTACGAACCCAACTGTCTCAGGCGACGACCCTCTGATGAGGTATCACACAGAAAGCGACAACCCTTACTCTTCTCTCACTTTTTAAAGCTGTTTCGAATTTAGCTGCCACGGGAAAAAAACAACGTATTCCCTTGTCGTTGTTGTCCAGAACAACATCACGCCAGCCGAGATCTCCCAGTGGACCAACCACAGAGTGATGGAGTGGCTCCGGTCTGTGGATTTGGCAGAATACGCTCCAAATCTGAGGGGCAGCGGCGTTCATGGAGGGCTGATGGTGAGAAGGGCGGGGACAGGATCTGATGAAAGTTTAGGTGAACCCAGTGGGGAAGCACGCCATAAGTAAATATATAGTAATACAGGTCAAAATGTAAAATTACAAAATATATTTTTCTGTATTTTGTAACGTTTATAATCTATTCAAGGGTGGAGAAGAGTTCAGACTTGTTAACTATTTATTAATTCAAGTGTCTGTATATAAGTATGCAAATGTCTTTTATAGTAGTATAGTGTATATAGTACAGTGTAGTATATATTTTCTTGCAGATGTTTATTTTTTCCATAAAGGTGGAAGGATCTGACTCATCCTTAATTAAAGGAAGTAATGTATTCTAGTCCGTGGCACAGGCATACAGAAAGGAATCTAAGTATAAAAACATTTTTTAAGAAATTATATAAATACAGTATGTTCAATAGATTGTCCAGGATGAGACGTAATTAAGTTGAGAAAGTTAACTTATTTCATTGTGGTGGTCTTCCCTGTTTGTTCAGCACACAGCAGGCAGCCTCTCTTAATGACTTCAGCGTGGCAACACTAACACACTGTTATGTACTATTTATAAAAAAAAAAAAAAAAAAAACCTTCTGTTTCCATTTTTGACCTCTCACCATGATGCTTTCTCAATGTCTGACGCTCTGAAGGTGTTGGAGCCTCGCTTCAACGTGGAAGCGCTCGCCCTTCTGCTCAACATTCCTCCCAACAAAACCCTGCTGAGACGCCACCTGGCAACACACTTCCACCTGCTCATCGGCTCCGAGGCACAGCGGCTCAAACAGGACTGTCTGGAAAACCCAGACTACACCGTCCTCACCGCCACCGCCAAGGTCAAGGTAACTACTCGTCCGTTGCATCGCAAACAAATCTCTCGGTCACCGTGGTGATATCAGCTCCAGTTTCACTCAGAGTAAAGCTGCCGCCTTTCTGAAGGAGATTTCACACACTGAATTCCTCGTGGGTCCTTCAACTGACATTTCGGTCTTTTATTGATGGAAATTGGCTTATGTTATTTACATAGGGAAAATATTACCTTATGGTCCACATCACGAGCTGCTTCTCAGAATCTTTGTCTTTGTGTTCAGTTGGGAGCTTTAGTTTCTCTTTATGGTTTAAATGCTGTTTTATCACCTTTATCACTAAATCACAACTATTTTGTGTATAGATTATTTCTATAGATTTTTATAGGTTCCCAGTCTTTATGCTAAGCTAAACTCAGCTAATGTCCTCAGATGTCTTGTTTTGTTGTTGGACCAACAGTCCACAATATACTCAAGCTTATGGAAGATATCTAAAATGTAGCATATTCTCTGGTGAGAAGCTGTAACTAGGGAGAGTTTGCCATATGGTTTAAAGTCTGTGTAAAACAAATTCAGTGATTTCTCTATAAACACATTAAATAGCTGTTAAACATTATAAAACACTGGAAACTATGTGGTGCTGAATTGTGGAGTTTGAAAGTTTTTCTCTTCACTGGTTTTGGGTTCAGGATTTTTTGGGCAGGGCTAAAAGTATGACTGGATAAATTAATCAACCAGTTGTCTCAGCTCTACTTGAATTTAGTGCAAAACACTGAATATCTCTTAGCTTCCGTATCAGCAAAAGCCCTCGATTACAAACCCTTTTCCTCCTCCAGCCCAGGCGTATGTCATTCGGTGGTTTTGGCACTTTGAGGAAGAAACGGCAGGATGATGGCGAGGAGTACGTCTGCCCCATGAATGTGGAAATGCCCAAGAGCAGCAGTTTTCAGAGGGGTGTCCAGATCTATGAAGAGAACCTTGACCACCTGGAACAGGTACGGAGATACTTCTACTTCTTTCATACAACTGGATTTCTTAAGAAAATACCAGGAAGAGTTGCTGTGGAGCATTTTGAATGAGTGTCTTTATTTTGTATCATTAATCTGTTGCCTGGCCCTCTGTTTGTGTGTTATTTGACAGATGGAAGACTCTGAAGGGACAGTTAGGCAGATAGGAGCATTTTCTGAGGGAATCAACAATCTGACGGTGAGACACAAAGCTGCTCCTGTGTGACTGCACAGTACAGAACAGCTGACAAAAAAAAAGTTCTCTCCATTTATGGGAGTAGAAGAATGACTAAGAATGGAGCGTACGAACCTGACTTATTGGAAAACTGAAAATTGAGTTCATCTTTTGAGTTTCCTTCATCCTCTTTGGTCCCTTTGTGTTTCAGATCATGCTGAAGGACGATGAGTTTTTTCACGAGGTCGCTGTCTGCCCACCGGAGGTCAACGGGACAGAAACTGAAAACTATGGCGTTTGAGTCGCCGAGCTTTGTGAAAAAAGAACAAACTGTGCCAACACAAATCCCTCCACCCACCTTTTTACAGTATTTTCATCATTCTGAAGTACATCCACAGCTTTCATGACCGTATAAATATTTATTGAAGCTGTCGAATATAATGCATGAACTGAAAATGCGAGATTTAAAGCATTAATGTACCTCCTTCTTCATTTATTTTATTATTCAAGCATTTGTCTTCAGTAATCAGTGAGGTAAGCATACGTGTTAGTTTGTTCTTTTTGAGGAGTCGCCCTCAGCTGTGTTTAGTACTCAAGTTTTATTTGTGGTACGTAAAGATGCTTTATCTTAAGTTCATTCAAATCACAGCAAACGCATAGTTCTGACTGTATTTGTCCAGGTTTTGAGATCTCTGCCTCCCCTCCAACACAAAGTATTCTTGTGTGGCAATCATTTAAACCATTTAAAAATTACCTTTACTGTAGTGTACCTTTTCAGAAACTACAGTGCAACAAGGACACTTTCTATGGAACAGCTTTATTTTATAACTGTGGGTAGCGTTCTGTGTATTACCCAGGACATTTCTTTCTGACCTATTGAATTTTGTTGTCATCTTTCAATACTGTGAGCACCAAACACATGTAATTCCATTCACCTACATGGCATCGGGGGTTGAAACATAAATCTCAAAACCTGGATGAATAAAAGCAAAACTATCTGCATGGCTAGATACCACTGGAAGTTTTTTTTATTTAAAAAAAAAAAAGTTCTCATTTTTAGAAGTAAGCTGATTTTGCTTTCTTTCCAAGAACTAGGTGTGAAGATCGCTACCACTCTTGTGTCTTAAATATGAAGCCACAGCCAGGAGGTGATTAGCTTAGCATGAAGACTAGAAGCAGGGGCAATCACCTAGAATGGACTCTCTCTGGAGCGCACTAATTAAGACAAATCTCTTTTGTTTAATCTGAAAGCTGTTCACAACACAATAGTTACAGCACGTAACTCTCCCTAAAACTACAAATTGTTGTTTTTAACGTTTGTTTCTGTATGGATTAACCTAATAAGATAAATGTTAATTAGTGAGCTTTAGCTGGAAGATGGATTTTGTTTTTTAAGCGTTTCCCGCTGCTTCTAGTCTTTATGCTAAGCTAATAAACTCCTGGCTCTAGCTCTATATTTAACGCACAGCATGAGTGGTATTGATCCTCCCATCTAACTCCTGGCATGAAAGTGTTTCTTCTCCAAATTCCTTTTTAAGAGACAGCATTACTGAAAGTAAACATGGAAACCAAAGTCATTGTTTTAAAAAAAAAAAATTGTAATAAAAAGGAGAAATCTGCATCCTTCCTTGTCTTAACATCCTTCTCAACCAGCCCAGGGAGCTGCTACAACAGTTATGATCCAACACTTGTAAATGAGGAGTTGTACTTGAGTCCTGCAGAGCAACAAAATAAAAGCATCAAATTCAATAGCAATTGGGTTTTATGTTGCATATCCAAACAAGTAGCCACAATTGCAGCAAAGACATATCAGTAACTACATCACGTTCAATAAATCACTATGAACATGTTTAAGCAAAGTACTGACATCTTTGATGTGACGATAGATAACGGGCAGGTACACGTTAACACAGTCTCAACAGCAATAATGGAATTAATACAATTCTGTATAAATGAAGGTCAGAATTCTTTAACTGTGCATAAAAAAGCTTTGCAAGTGTTAAGGCACTCAGAAAACAGCCAGTAAACCTCGACGACTCTGATATTGAAACCGAACTGAGGCCACAGCAGGACAGCAGGGTTCGTTTGCAACAGATTAGGAATCACATCCATATTTCAAAGCCAACACTCTTCATACTCAAACATTCACCATTTCCTGCCCTTCCACAACCCTTCCTGATTCCATAAATTGGTCCGCGCTGTGATTCTGTTGCATGAATAATATTCATGGCATAAATATAGTATACATAGTGCAATACCCACTGCAACTGTATGAGTGCTTTAATGCTTTTGGGGTAGAGAAAATGATAACTGGACACCCTTATATGCCCAAACCTCGACTCCTTTGGTGTTGACATCGTCTAGAAGGTGAACCTGCGGCTACTGGAGTGGCCGACTTTGTCCAGGTTGGGGTTGCAGGCGAACTGGATCATAGGCGGAGGTCCACACATCAGGATGAGAGTGTCTTCACTGGGAGGCGGCAGGTGTTCCCTCACCATGTCTTCACCGATGAAGCCTTGGCTGTACTCCCAATCTGAAACGCAGAAAAGGCGCCAACGTTTAAACACAACTAAGACATCAACATCCTCAAAAAAAAACAAAAAACATCAGCATAAAAACTCTGTTCAAAAGGCAGTTATTCTACTTGGGAGTTTTGTAGAAGTCAGGAAAGAAAGTGTACATCAGAGCAAAAAAATGCTGATAGACCTCAACAGTCTGAACTGAACCTGAGTCAGCTAACATCAGACTCAACCCCCTCTGCTTAACGGCTCAACGGAGAGGTTTCGGCTGTGCTATTACAAGTTTCCCAGCATCCTGTGTGATTTGGTGCCATAATCCTTGCTCTACGAAAAAAAGACCAGAAACTGCGGGTTGCTCTCTTTTTTTTCATATATGAAATAAACATAATATATTACTGTGTTTAATTGTATTCATTGTAAATTTTAGGTTAAACATTTATGAGTAAATCTTTTATTGAGAATGGGCCTACATTATTCAACTTAATATTGATATATCAGTGCACTAGTGACCCCTACTGGTGAGAATAATGTGTGCCACTCAGTGCAAACATTATTGATACACAGTCAAAGAAAGTACATTTCATTTTCAGGCACTTTCTCTCTCTCTGATTTTATACTTGCCTTAATACTTCCACTGCATTTCAGAGACCTGTTACTATTACTTTTCAGATTATTATTATTATTTTTTTACCATGCAAAACATTAAGACCTTAAGACAAAACAGCAAATCCTCGCATCTGAGAAACTGGACATGTAGATCTTTGCCTTAAAAAAAAAAAAGCCCTAAATGACTAATAAATTATCAAAATAGTAAAATGTGCCTCAATTTTTATGATCACAAGTCTAATCAGGAAATGAATACAGAGTTTCAGCGGAAACAGCCAAACATAAAGATGCCTTTGAGTTTCGCTATCACGCAAAACATCACCAGCTACTTCTCCTATACCTAATGAATATTCTTCTCAGGGTTCACAGAAATGGTGCAACACGTCATAGAAATACATCCAAATATAGCTGAAACAATTAGTCAGTTAATTCCAAAAACTGTCAACCTTTCAGTTCTCCTTCATGATAAACTGAACAACTGGGGGTTTGAAGTTTTACTCTGAGTTCCTGGACGTTTTATACAATCTTCAGACATTTTATAGACCGAATTAAATCATAAATAATGAAAATGTGTTAGCCCTAGATATAAATACATGGTTGATGTCAGAACAATATCACAGATACAATGCTGCTGATGGTTTGAACAGGAGCCAGAATATCACTTTTCACTTCCTGCTGAAGTTTTCGTGATAAGCATCGTTAGGGAACTTACCTTCAGGTGCTCTGTCCAAGGTGAACCACAGCTTGAACCGGTCCGGGTTGTTGACTTGAATCTCTTCCAACTCTGGTCTCAACAGGATGTCTTTCTCAGTCTGTGACGGGACAGGGAGAACCAGGTCTTATGTTCCACCTCTGCTTTCATTATAACCCACCACAAGACAAATTCTAATAATTGCAAACATCCGTGCATCATGTGATCCTGGCTGATGAAACCGACCTGGTTGGCAAACAGCAGGTGACACACCGTCTTGTCCTGAGGATCCTTCATCACAGCGGTGATGAGCTGCAACATGGGAGTGATCCCTGTAAGGAAACAAAGGTTTGGTTGAGTTATATTAACTGTAGAAGCTCATATTTCTGGCTTCAGACACAAAGAACCTTTCATTAAACACAGAATGTGTGGCCAAAAATATGTGGACAGTGTGTGTTGTTTTCATGGTTTGACTGAAACCACTCCCTGTGCCAATACAGTGGCAGTCAATATATGGCAGCTGAATACAAACACATTAGCAGAGACAGTTAATATTTAACAAAGCTTTTGCAAATAACACTCTTTATAATCTTTATCAAATTCTCTCAAGTAGAAAATGATTAATTATCTAGTTGGAGATTTATTTTCTAGTAAATTAGAAACTGATGTAGAGCTTTTGGAAGCAAAAAAATAAAAACAATGTATACACATCTAAAGCGATAATTTGTTACAAGTGTTTAACACTTAAAAACTGATCTGCTTCAGAAGGACTGTGTGGGTGTGGTCTGATCAGATATGACAGTGACCAAACAAGTGACAAAACCACCAAGAAAAACAGAAACAAATACAACAATCTCTCTCTCACTGTGTTCGTGTATGTCTCTACAGTACATAATGATATTTTAGAAACTTATGTAACAGTTTGTGTTTCAACATGCGAATGTCCACATGCGCAAAGACATGGTGAAAGAATGGGGTTTCCCAGTTTGGCGTGCAAGAACTTGACTGGCCTGCACAGAGCCCCGACCTCAAACCCGTCAGCTGTGAGACCTTAAAGCACAACTTCACAAATACAGTCAGCTTCCAAAATGTGGTGGGAAGAGGACGCCGCATTATAGAAAGTGAAACAGACACACATGGGGGGGTAATGTTTGTGTAGTGACCTGAACCAAAAGAAAACAACCTACAAGCCACTGGGGGGCAGCTGTAGCAGTGCTTGCCTAATCGATGCGTTGCCTTTGTGTAGCATGCCGGTCAAGTAATCCACATTTCCAAACATCCCCACGGGCCCTTTCAAGAGTATTTATTTGTACAGCGTGGCCATCCACATTACAGACGGCGGCCTATACGCACTCACATCAGTTATTAACTTACAAACAAAAACAGCTCAGTGATGGTCAAAAAAAAGTGTGTGCTTCTTCCGGTAACGACACACCTGCTCTGTGATTACTGCTTCACCTCTTTGGTCTTTTCCCTTCACTCAACACACCGCCTGCTGTTCAAAAAGGGAACTACAACACACACCATTTCACATGCACACAGGTACTACTAAACCCAGGACAAAAATGGCTTCAACAGTTTGGGTGTCCACATACTTTTGACCATGTAGGGGATTTCTAACCAAAGCTACTGAACAGGAGAGCTTTGGTAGTAACAGCGTATGTCACATAAAAGAGATCTTAGAACAAATTCTCCACAACAAGCAGGCCAATAATACCACCAAGAAGCAATTTATAGACAAAATGTTTGGAGCTGCATCAATTAGCCGATTAATCTCCAGACAAATAATGTGTAAACATTTTGATAATAGATTCATCATTTAAATGAACTGTCTCCAGAATATGAAGATTTCCTGCTTTTCTCTGTTAAATATGACTGTAAAATGAATATTTTGGTGTTTTTGACTATTTTCTGACATTTTATTGACTAAACGATTAATAGAGTCAGCAGATTAATCAATAATGAAAATAATCGTGGGTTGCAGCTTTATATAAAAACGCATTATATCTTTAGGTTTAAGACTGTTGGTCAGGAAAATCAGGCAACTTGATGATGGACATTTTACAGTGTTGAACGAATCCTCACTTAACTGAGAAAGTCATTTCCTGCTTCTATAGATTCTCTAGAAGTTTCCCTTACCTGTCCCTCCAGCAATCATGCCCACATGTTTGGCGTTCTTGGTCACAGCTGCGGTCTTCTTATCTTCTTGAATGGCAAAAACACCTGCGGAGGGAAAGTGACAGCATCAGATGAGGCCACTGAAGCTGAATTTGAATCGTAACTGACTGCAAACATCTTTCCACCGAACACACCGAGACATCAGGTCACGGCGCTCACCTTTGCCCTTGTAAACGAGAAGACCACTGGGTCCTCTGAAGTCGATGGTGTCGTTGATCTTGAGGCTCTCCATGTACTGACTCATCTTCCCGCCCTCAGGGAATTTAGGGTTAACATCTTTAAAGTAAATCTGGGACAGCAGGAGAAAATGGGTTCAGAAAAATAAAATGGCAGCCACACATATATACAGAAACTACTTTTCCTTCAGGTTTTACCTTCACCACCAAGTCCACAAAGCCTTTGTCATCATCGCTGGACACTGGCGTGTACGGACGCACGACCAGCTTCCCGTCGATTTTGGCAGACAGATAGATATGCTGCCCTGGGAAGGAAAACACAGAGAGCCATGTAAAATATGTTGGATGCTACTACTCTGATAGCGGAATAATAGTTTCTGTAACTTTTTTAAAGAAAAATGCTGAACGGTCTCTGGTGGTTTCTCAAATGTGAGGATTCACTGTTTCCTTGTATCATATATGATAGTGGTTTGAATTATCTTTGGATTTTAGACTGATGGTCAGGTAATACAAGCAATTTGAAGACGTCAACTCAGGCTCTGTGACTTTGCAATTTTTCTTACATTTCAAAGACTAAACGGTAAATTGAGAAAATATAAACACATAATAGATAAATAGATAATACAAATAATAGTCAGCTGAACTAAGAAGTTAATATTAGGGCTGCAAAATAAAAATGTATATGCATCAAATTACCTGAATGCATGTATATCTTTGAATTTGATTTATTACATTACAAAATGACTGTGACTGGTTTCCAATATGTATCAATACCTACTTCGATTGATTAGGAGCACATACTAACCAATAGGGAGACCGAGGACGTGTTCAGGGGAAGGCAGGGCAAAGCGAAACTTCCTTGTGTCATGACTGACAATCTGTGTGTGCAACAAACACAGAACAGTTGGTCAGACAGAAAAGTTGCATTGAAAAAGCCAAAACACCAACACAGATCAACGCAGGTGCTTGAACGCATCTGGTGCGTTTGCGAAACAGAGAAACAGCAGATTGTGTGCGGGGGATAAGGGGACATTCAGACTGGTTACCTGTTTGTCCAGCAGCCGCAGTGCATACTTAATGTTTGGGTCCTCTAAGGTGATGGCTGCTCTCCTCTTTGAGAAGAAAAGTCTGAAGATGAGGTTGATGATGCCGTCAAAGCCGCCTCGGATCAGCTGCAGATAAAAAAAGGGGAAAAGCGAGAGAATGACTCAGACCACCAGCTAGCATGAGCCACACCAACTGCTGGAGACCTCCGTGGGGCGTTGTCTAACTTTAGTCTTTTTCTTTTATCCATAACAGGACAAATGAGTCATAGAAATTCCTGCGGGCAGGCCTGACAGAGCGTCCATCTGAACTTGGGTTGGGGGAAACTAAATGTGAGCTAACGTTAGCCTCAGCTTAAAAGCAATTAAATTAGCCACAACATAATAAGTCCGGCGACTTTGCATTGAGGTATACTTACACCAATGATGTAGGACAGCATTTTCAGTTAGTTTAAGCGACTGCGTGGTCGAGTTTACTGCAACGGCGACGGTAGTACGAGGAGCTGTCATGTACGTCAGACAAGCTAGCTCGGTTAAAAAAAAAAAAATACTACATCCGGTTGGTGTTTTTAAAAATAATGTTTTTTTTTTTTTTTTAAATAACACCCAGCAAGTCAGCTAAATTATTAAAGGTAATGGTAAGTAAGATACGGGTTTTATTATTTAATTAAACCTGATATAATACAGTCTTTACATTTTTTTCAACAAAATAGCAACGGCAGTGGACAACTTCCGGTATGATGACGGCTAACGCTGGCTAACTTGACAAAGATGAGGCTCAGACGTCACTTCCTCACGACGGGCCTGGATTTTCAGAATAAACAAAAAGCTTCCCAAAAATAAAAGACCACAATTAATAGTTGGCACAGAAACAAGTGCACGGGGCAAAACAATGAGGCAAAACTTTAGTATCAGTATTATCCATGAGCACCAAATAAGAAAGACACTATGTGGCTTTGGTTACTTCTTGGCTCCTCAGCCAGAATGGAGCCTTATTTGATCATGCAGCTTTTATTATTTTAATGTAGACCACAGAAACAGATTTAATGGACTGCATTAAGCCATTAAAAATCACACCAATGCAGCACTTCCAAAATTTAGTTTGTATTTATACATTGTGCAAATATTGTATAACTATTTTTTTTGTTCTTGTTTTTTATGCCTCATATTGTGTGTACTTTTGAGGGTTACTTATCTGTCCTATGCATCTGTTCATGCACTTCCTGTTGTGGCTGTCAGAAGCACAAAATACATTGTAATCAGTCCGAAAACAACTCTCTTACTTTATCCCCCTCATTTACACTGTCCTGCTGACAGTACAGTTTGTTTAAACTCATACTGTGCAGCCACATTTTGTTAAAATTAACAGAACTTTATTACCAAATTTGTCAGGCAAAATTTGGGGTAAATGTGTATAAAATGATGTAAAAGACATCTAGAATATTTCCATTTGGTTGAGCTGTAAAGAGTCTTGAGTTTGAATATTTAATTAAGTGTAAACCAAACATTAAATATATTTAATGAAGAGCTGGAACAAGCTGATAAAGAATATATGTGTGAGAATATGGAATAACATGATTTTCAAGCCACTTAAAGGGTAAATTAAAATTAGATGGATGTTAAAGGGTTTAAGCTTCAGTCTGTACAAATACCACTAAATATTCACAGGATTTTCTTTACTGATTACATGTTTGACATTTAACACCCAAATGAGCTTCATTTCATAGCAGCAGCCCGAAATCTATAAATCTACAACCACAGGGTGCTCTCATCATCAAATTCACTCTCAGCTGAGGTTCACATCGATGTGACATCATGCATTTGGTGGGAGGACAAACTCTTGTCCCCGTTTTCTGGCTCAAGTACATCAGTGAATGTTCACTAATAGAAATTGATCTGTGCCCAAAGCAAAATGGAAAACATGATCTGATCTTTTTTTTCATTGATCATACACTATGTTATGCTCATTTGCGTCCTTTAGATGGCAGTAGTGACCTTTTTAACAGGCTGCTCTGGATGATTCAAAGCCAATTCAAAGCAAATGTCAACATTAAAATTCTAATTTGTCACGCAAGCGATGCATGTAGACACTTTTTGATGTGACAGGAGTTTAGTGCTGGAGCAGTGAGTCATTCTTCAGTTCTGTCTATCAGGACTGTACAAACACTGTAGTAATAGTAATAAAGGTTGTTTTTGTTTTTTAAAGCTACTATTAGAGGCAGTGACAGCATCTTCTGCTGCTTAAATGAATGCTTTGGTGACAGTGCTCTTTTAATCACACATGAAAATATGACAAGGATAAGCTTCTGTATCAACAGGAAATAAAACATTTTTATTGATCATTTGTGTATATGAAGTTATATAACAACAGTCAGAAAACTCCACAGAGTGAATCACTACACAAAGTGAAACAAAACTGTAAAACACCTCGTCAAAAATGAAGGTATACACAGCAAATATAACTGTCAGCGGCTCGCCGTCACCGCTAGCGATATGGCAGGAAAAAACACCCCAAACAGTTCTACAAGATTACAGAGAAAATTTCCACACACAAAATACTCAAGCAGGCAGTTGATATACACAAAGGCAACTAGGATCTTTCTACAGCATCAGATTCTAATACTTTACACAGCTTTGTTTTTGAAAGGTCAGTGTGGCTTTTCGTCAGTGTCACTGGAGAGAATCTTGAATTCCTGGTCATACAGAGAGCTTGATAAGGTGTTTTTTTTTTTTTTTTAACAAGAGGAGAATTTAGGGTTTGGTTATGTATGCATACTTTGGTAGGAAATCATAATAAGAGAAGCATTGCGTTGCGGTGCAGGTAATGGCTTTTGCTTTGTGGTGTTTACACACATCTCGCAATCCAATGGGTTCTGCAATGCTTCCCATTACTGAATTCCCTGATACGTTTCTACACGTTTGTGTTATTCCTGTCATAATTCTGTTTGATTTTCTTTCAGCTTTGATCGGATTATTCCGTTAGTACAACCTTTTTGTATGAATATTGAATTGCTCAGGCCACTTTTAAAGAGCCTTTACCTTGTTCTTTAATCCATTTTTTTAAATTTAAATCTGAAGCTGTACTTAAATTCATGAATCTACATATGTGAAACATGTCAAATAAAAGAATCCCTCGGTGGAAGAGGGAATTGGGAATGTTGCTGTATTTAAGTATATTCAGTGATTTTGGAATGCTATCAGACGGGGTAGATTTCACCCCAGAGGGTTTTAAAATAAATTCATAATAGTTGAAAAAATATAAACAAAACGATATTTTTTTTTTTACAACAAAAAGTGCAAAGTACATCTAATCTCACGGTTAAAGTAATCTACACCAACACAGTCCATACTGTACATTCAGAGTTTTCATCTCAAATATAAAAGGGGTTTTTTGAATGAACAGAGCAGTTAACAAATAAAAAAAATCCATAATGAAAATGACATAATGATTATGTGATACAGTATATGGATGATAGATAAATAAAATGATATTTGCGGCTGAATAATCATTTTCATGTCACTTTATGTTCATTCTAGATTTACATTTTTGACACGATTATGTAAATATATACATGGCATTTTAAGGGGATATTTAAATGTAGAATCTGGTTTGGTATTTAACTAATATTCCCTGAAACTTCTGATGCTGGAACTGTGTGCAAGAAGAAAAAACAAACCTGCGAAAAGGGAGGGAACCCTAAACAGAGGTGTCAAGCTCCAACCTATAAGCTGAATCTACGTGTGCTGTGTCCTAACCATTTCACTGGAAAGGAGAAACATCTCTCTGGACTGGTATCATCCTCTAGAGTTAGAATCTTTTTTTCTCGGGCAACGCCACCCACGTTAACACTATGGGATGAACATACAAGTATTGCACAGTGCTCAACAAAATGCTGTGTGAAGCAACGACCCGCTCGCACTCGAATAAAAACACCTTTCCACCTTTTTTTGGCTGCGTGCAGTCGAGTGACGCCACGCGCTCTCTCTTTCTCTGCGTGTAGAAGGGAAAATGGCATTAAATGCTACGACATCACTACAGAACAAACTGGTTTCGCTACCTACTGATAAGTCTACATCTCTAAGCACACACGGCAGTCACAGTGATACACAAAGCAGTCCTCAGAGACTCATATGGAATGACAAGTAGCTTTTTCATAATAGTGCTATCAACTACACAATAACATTGAAAACATTTAGAAAGTCCTCCTGAAGCTAGCATCGAGTATATGCAAGAGGTTCCTCCAAGATAAGAGACTTCATGGTTTTCATGGATTAAAACTTATTCCTTTTCTAATTGGACCCGTAGTAAAGGACATGATGGACTAATAGCCTACGCAGACCATTAACTTTACGGTTATTTCGCGTTCTCTTGGTGTAGTCCTGTGCCAACATGGAAACAAAACTGGTGTAACTGCAGTTGGCTGAAATGTGATTTGTCATCATTGCTTTCTTTTTTTTTTAATTAAGCCGATCGAGCAGGCGGATTTCTGGCTCCCCCTGCAGGTGTCCTGAAATAAAACCAGCCAACAATTGTCCAGAAATATCTTTCTAAAGAAGTCAACAAGCTAGTTCAAAGACATCCAGTGCAAAACAGCAGCCACATAAAAGTTAAAAAACATGGCTAGCTCTATTGTCACTGTGAAAAGGCAACGCAAAGCAAAGACTGCGATTCAGGGCACCATTGCAGCCAAAGACATTGTTCCCAAGAAACCAAAGCTACAACCACTAGCAAGTGGGAGTGTGCATGAAGAGAGGGTCTCTACATAAGTCACCTCCCTGAAAATGGCAGTGTTTAGAAACTCGCTTCATCTCTGTCAACGTAATCATATACATTGACCCAAAGTTTAAACATCACTCTTGATTTTTCTTTCCTCTCCTCTGATTGAAGGCAAGGGGATCGTATCAGAAGAGACAGCCCCTGGTGTCAGTAGATCTCCCCCCCGTCCCAGCCTTTAGTAAAGATTGTAAAAAAAATCATGCAGTTTACTAAAAATAGTCAAGACGTTGAATTGCTCTAAAAAATAGTCTTCTTAAAACCAGAGTCACGACTTTCTTTTTTACTTCCCTCTCAAAGATCGGACCCCGGCCTAAATGCGATATACTTCCAACAACGACAAGGCTGTTCAAAGTAAACAGTTAATGAAATATTGTTAAATGAGCTTAAGGACACAATGGCTACAGCTTGGTGCTTTTTTGTACATGGGGTCTGTTTTTGAAGGGTTGAGAAATTAGTCCTTTTTTTGGAGGCAATATTTTCTATTTTTGTAAAAGAAAATAAGCCAGTATAAGTGAACGATGGCCTTTAAAACGAGGACCTTTTTCACTTAGAAGAAACTGCCAGATATGGTGAAATTAAATGCTAACTGGTTTGCATTAACTATTGTTTCTGGTAACAGTGTGCATCAAGCTAAACATATAGGTCCTCTGATTGAGAAATAAGTACAAAAAGTCGTAAGAAATCATGTGCTTGTATAATTCCAGCAGCATAATTTTTTCCCTCAGAACCATAGTAGTTAATGGCCTTGTGTTTTGGAGTTTGGTGTGTATATATTCGTCTGTTCGTCTTTTCTGTGATGATCCATTGCTGAACTTATAGCCAGACATCGTCCTTTACAATGTGAATATATTTCCACTAGTGTCTTGCAGGTTGGAATTCATTTTTTTCTGGAATGCAATAAGGTAATAAGGTAGAATTTTAAATCCTGGGATATATAATATTGGCTTTCCTCTATATCTGCATTTACATAATTTAAAATAGAACATCTTATTAAAAACATCAAGATATACACAGATTAGGAAACGGGTAACAACATACAAACACATAAACTAGAAATCATTTTTGTCTGCATACTTATATATACAACTGTGGTACAATAAATTCTTTCAGTCATGCGCTATCTATACAGATCATATTGCTTAAAAGAAGGGGGCATTTGGTTGGGGCGATTAAGGGCACAGAGATGGAAAACAAAAATAGCTGAATCAGAAAGGAACAAAATAAAGAGAAAGCGAGAAAAGTAGGAAACCTGATAGAAAAAAAGCAGAAGGTGGGATGTTTGAACAATTAGGATTGTTTGTGATAGAGCGGTACAGCTGGGAGAGGCAGGGTAAAGAGAGGGGGTTACATGGATGGACCCATATATCACTGAGGTATTTACACATACTGGCTAAAGAGTACTACAAGGCAGGTGCTGAAAGGGCCCTGCCTATTTCTTGGTGGAGAGCTGAGCGTCAACCTCTTCCTCCGGCTTCAGCACGTGCCACTGCGCGATGGGTCTCCTGGGGTTGGCCAGCATGTCGGACCAGTGGCGCAGCTCCGTCCCCGAGCTGTTGAGGCCCACAAAGACTTTGCCGATGGCATCGTTCTTGCCGATCTTGTCATAGTCCAGAACAGTTATAACAACTTGCACTTTCTGTAGAGAGGGAAGAGAGGGAGGGAAGACAGAACGTAAAGATAAATCAAGGTGTTGTCAGCATAAAGACAGTTAATCTCTCATCTCTAAACAGACGTGTTTAAACAATAAAGTTTTAGTTTATTTAAGCAGCAACAAGGAACTTTCATTTTTTGCTGATTCTTGTGGCCCCTGTGGACAAAAGTGGCAGTGTTTCTACTGCTTTGTTTTTTTGATTTCAAGGGGAATTACTCCAAAACCGACCTGGCTTCTCGCTGATGGTCTCGTTTGCTTATGTTGGTCATATAGAGGCATCAGTATTAAATTTAGCCATTTCATAACCAGTTAAGAACTTATTGTAGTAGGTTTACATTAGTGTCCTGTGTCATGCTCCAGAACAGCTACTAAATGGACCTTGTGGTGAGATAGTTCTTTGTCAAATACTGTTTTCAATGTCAAGGATGTGCTCAATTTCAACTATCCCAAGCAAAAATGAAGAATGGGAAATTCCATGATATCTGGGCATCTGCTAACAAAAAAGGTGTGGTAAGTAGACAGCTATTTAATGGACCTTGTGGTGGGACTGGTATTATTTTTTTATCTTGGTTGTTTTTAACTTCCTGTTTGATAGCCTGTCTTGTTTTTATTATATATTTTATCTTGTTAATGTGGCTGTTTCCTATTTCTCTTTTTATGATGTAAAAAAGTAGCCTTTGTTTAGAAAATTTGCTCTACAAAT
Organism: Dicentrarchus labrax; assembly: GCF_905237075.1. Taxonomy (NCBI): domain Eukaryota; kingdom Metazoa; phylum Chordata; class Actinopteri; family Moronidae; genus Dicentrarchus; species Dicentrarchus labrax. The sequence continues at coordinate 17,625,407 of NW_026136724.1, read as the reverse complement.
TAAGTTTGGTATGATTTTTATTAGATTTGTACCAGCAGACATGGGCAGACCTGCATAAGAGCATTAAAAAGATCACAGAGACCAGCCTCCAAGATCTTAAACACAATTTAAACAATAATCAGATAATTTTTTGTTTTTTGTACTATGCACTCACAGTTGCTGTGTTCAGAAAGTAAGTAAGAATTTCAGAGAAAGATCTACTCTGAGTGGTTTGAACCATATATTTAAAATCCCTGATAAACTACTGTAAGCACATTATGCACCAAAACATCAGTTATTGTAGAGTAGAAAAATGTATGCATTTGTGCATTAAGTTTTATGAAACAGTTAGTGGCTATTACTTTAAATAGCAGAGTAATGCAGAGAAATGAGGTGCTCTGTCAGACATTAATGTTGATTAACAGTAACTGACATTCCAGACCAGGCCTTGGTTATTTTCAGAGCCAAACACGGCAGAATGTTTGATTACTCATAGGTCTTCGACTCAGCTTCGGCATGTGTTTATTCAAAAGGGACACAGCAAAGAGGAGTAACCTGGGCATCAATCTTTGGCAGAGAATATGAATTAGTGCACAAAGAGCCCTGATTAAGTTTCGATCCAATGGCACACTGAGACTGAGCTACTGCCACCTGCATGAGCACAGAGCCACTGTTAGAAGAGAGCATGCCTAATATGCCATGTAATGAAATGCTGAATAAGGTTTCCAGATGGCCAGTTAAGGTTAGTTGGTTTTTAAAGGGACAGTTCACCTTCAGATTGCTAATTGAATCACAGCTTTCTTTGATCAGACATTAGATGGCTCTTTTGGTAATTATCACTGACCAGTCAATACTGTTTTGCTGCTTCAATTGTCATTGCTGTGATTGATTTACCAATAATAATCACATTATGGGCAATCATTCAAAGAACTTAGAAAATAAGCTTATTAGCTTTCTTTCCAAGAGTGAAACAAGAAGATTGATATCAATCTCATGTCACGAACAAGGTTTATTCATCCGCCTAGTATCCTTTGTAGCATCTCTAGCTACAACCCCAGATACAATCAGTTTTAGTATTCAATATGTTGCCTAAAAGCTTGATAATACAAAACCTAGCAACCTAAATGTGATGATAAGCTGCATGGAGTCCCTGCACCCAGCTGCTGTTCCCCAAGAAACACATCCTTACACTAAAACTTCAAATTGTTGTTTTAGTGTGTATATGAATTAAACAAACAAGACACAACATCATGTATTGCTTATAGTCTTTATGCTAAGCTAGGTTAACCAAGTCCAAGATCCAGCTCTGTATTTAACACACAGACACAAGATTGATATCTATGTTTATTCTATGAAAATCTCATTTCAGTCTTGGAAATAAAGGATGTAAAAATAAATTAATAAAATAAGATTAATAAATGTATTAAATTATTTTGTTAAAATATAGCTTCAACTCCAGGATGGGTCAGGATAATGGTATTTTATGATGATCTTAAACTTGAAATCTCATCATCATCCACCGTGTGGTTAAATCCATTTGAATATTTTTATGTTTTCACTTTATTTAATGAACTGTATTTTTTATTTCATACATTATTTAAGCACTGTGAATTGGCTTTGTGTATAAAATATGCTATATATTGCCTCGATCTTTGTATACATTTCAAGTTTCATAATTAAGTAATCTATGAACGACTCCAAATCCAGGAGAGTCAAAGCTTAACAGTCTATACTTGCCATTATGGGGAAAGACTGAGTATGTAAGAGCCTATAGATTAACGCAAATGAATCTAAATGGTGTCACTGACTGCTAAGGATTATGTGGAACTACCACAGTCAATAACAAACCTTCTGTTAGTGTTAGGAAATAGACTAATTAAAAGAACTGTTTGCAATTCCCACACAATCTCGGACACGATTAAAATCTTTAGATTAATTATACAAATTGTCCCAAGGTCAAGTTTAACTCAAATTCTGCACTCCGCCTCTGCAGATAAAAGCGGTTAATTTGCAGCTTTCTATACGCAGTCTGTTGCAAATGTTAACAGGATGGGAAAAAAATCTGCTGGAGAAATCAATTCTCAAATAAAACTATATGTTTCCCTACAACATCAGACAGAGGCAATATTGTGGGAGAAAGGTGCAATACACACAGAGGCCTAAAGAGCTGTCAGGGATGACGACGGTGTTTAAACAGTCCATTAGCTTAACATTTACTACAACTTCTTTAAGGAGCCAGTTCGGCGTTGACTGATTGGTCACAGTCAGTTAAGTTTGTTTTTAACTCGCACAATGTCCTTGTGGCTTTCAGGAGAGCGTTCAATACACCTAATCAATGACAAGTTTATGATTCAATCAGCAGCACTAATAATTACTGAACGATCAACCTGGCACTTGGTGACGAGTTAAAAACTGTAAATGTAGCCAACATACGGGTACCAGCAGCTCTAAATAAGGGCTTGATTCTGATGGGGTTGACTGTGGATCAACACACTTTAAATTGAATCTGAGGCTCATGGACCCAAACCTGTGATTTGTGAGCTGTGACAGGCTTAATCAATTTGACTCAATTACTATCTTGCCTGAAGAAATAATGTTGTTCATTGCTATTCCTTTCTAGCACAGTTTGTGCATTCTTAACCATTTCCTTCATAAGAAAAAAAAAGATCCATTCATTTATTTCTTCTTTGTCTTGGATTTACGGTAGTTGTTGCTGTGTACAGTTAAATTATGATGTGCACGGTAATCATTGTAAGATATGCAACAAATAGCACTGAGATACACGCTACAGGCAACGAAAAGTGCAGAGAATAACATCAACTGAGCAATAGGCTTGTCAAATTGTAAAACCAAGCCTGATTTAAACTGAAGTGCCTTTGATTATATTGTTATGATGAAAAGCCTCTAAACTGATTATTTGGTAAATGAGCTTCCACTTATCAGTTGTTTATACGCAGCAAATGTTTGCTGGTTCTTACAGTGCAATTTTCCCCTACAGTACAGCACATTTCAGAGAGTTGAGAATGAAGATTTTTTTAAAATTCTGTGAATGGATGAGAATGTACCTGGATTTGCTCAAATGGGACTTCAAAGCTAAAGGACTCGTTGTAGTAAGGGTTGAGGGTGTTCTTCTTGATTGTCGTCTTCTTCTTCTTCAGCCTCTTTCCGTTTTGCATCAGGTGGATCTTCACATATGGATCTGCACAGAAAAAGTAAAGATTTTAGACATGTATTTTGACATTCTATTTAATTCATATTCCTCCACTTTATAACAGATTATAAGAATGAATCCACTAGTAACAGATTACTTGGCCACTAGGGGGCAGTGGAACAAGCTGTAGAGACAACGCTGATATATTATCACTTTATAAAGTTTAGAACGTGTTAGCAAACAGTTATATTAAGTTAAGTCATATTTTATATTTAGCTGTGTTTAGCCACCTGATGCATGTGTGTCCAATTTTCACTCTCCTTTAAGCTCTGTGTTTGGTCCCCACCAACTACTGAGGAAAATATCTGACTTTTAGCCACTATGTTCACCAGGTGGTTGCTAACTTGCTCTGTCTGCCATTTGGTGCTGGGCAGGTAGCGTACAGTGTTTTTATGAGAGCTTTTTGTTGCCTGATGAGAGCCTGAGCCAAAACAGTAAAGTTGCAGGCCTTCAAACCAAAACAATGACCTGAAAGGCACTAAAAACCTCAGTAGTGCTTACTGAAAGTGCAGTCTGGGGATAATTCTCTGTGAAATCATCAAAATGTTGATTATAACAGCTTTAAAGAAACCTTCAAACCTACAATAGCATCTTTGATGGATTAATACCTCAAATACAAGCGGTGGGCTGTGGTTATAAAGCATGGCCATGAGAGTCCTGTGTGTTTACATCACTCAGTTAACCTTCCCCATTCAAGAGCCTAATTTTCATCTGTCCGAATGCCATCTGAAGTGGCACCCAAGTGGTCTGCTCTGTCCGTCCTGATCCACTTTCTGGCAATCAGGTAGATTGTGTGTCTGAAAACAGCCAACCGCCCATCGCTTTCGTTTATGACGTGAAGCTACTCCTCCTGATTTGTTTACAATCTCCAAATTGTCATCAAAACTAAATTGGAGAAGAGGAGAGTTAGTGTCTTAGTTTGGGCTCGGAGGGAAAATTGACAAGAGGGCAGGCAGCAATCACCTTTTCAGATTGTGAAATAAATACTACAATAATAAATAAATAAATAAATTTACACATTAAAAGAGATACTTATGAGTCCAAAAGAAGAATGTAATAAGTTCCACGGTAACTTTTAAGTGGCATATGAAAGGATCCAAAAAATGTATGCAGATTCATTAATTACTGTGGTTCAAAGAATATGAACTCATCTATCGCGGCAGTTGGTTGTGAAATGTAGGGTGTCGTCATTACTCTAGTACATTGCTGGCAGACAGTGATATGTTACAACTCAGTTGACTGAAAATGTGGAATGTGGCTGGAATGTGCTGATGGCTGTTGATTAGGGCCCAAATAGCCTTACTACAAACAAACTAGGTTAAAGTCGACTTCATACAGTAATCTAATTAATTAGTAATTCCTAACTTCTTTCTATGAAGGCCAATTTCTTGGCCATGTATTTTCTTGGAAATGTTTTCTAATTGTGTTTTTACACGTGCGCATATGCATAACAAAGGGTTCTGCTTCATGTAAACACAGATTTACAGTAATTGGGTTACAGTGCATCTAAAAGCATTGTCCAATTTCCTGCATAATCTGATTTCTCTGAGTAACCTGGTTACTTAACCTTCTTTTGTGCATGTAAACATACTGAATGTGGAAGTGACTTTAGCTGCAGTTCCCCTAATGGTCACTAGTTGCTACTGAAAGAAAAACTTTTGACTGTATTGAAGTGAACAAAAAAAAATCCACCGTCTCCATTGAAGCACAAAATCAGTAATTATTTCCCAGAAGAAATTATAGTGTCAGTAGGAGTGCCATCCTAGTCAGCTACGGTGGCTGCCGTTGCTCCTCACAGGCACAGTCTTTCTCACATTTTTCGACACTTCTTTGAATATTCACCTAACTGTCAACATGTAAAACAAGATGGAGCAGATTGATGTCCCTTTGGAGAAAAGTTATAAACGTATGGGAACTCATCAAAACAGCATCTCTCACTACAACCACATTAATAAAAATGAAATAAAGAAAAGCACAAAAAACAAGTCATGGTTTGCAGTATGAGAAATGACGACGAGATTGTTGAAAATTCTGGTTCCACATCCAGAGTCCGCATAATGATCTCGACCCACATTCATGACTACTATACAAGATATAGGAGAAAAATTAATGAAAACCTCTTTGTGCCGTTCATCATTAAGACAACATGCTGTTTGAGAAAGACAAAAACAAATAACCACAATAATCTCAGAGACACTAAAGAGGTAGTCCATCGCTTGAGGCTAACAATATCCCCCATAACTACTGAACCTCGGAGCTGTGCATCAGAATGAATGAGGACTAAGACTTTGAATCAGAGCTTATAATTAGTTGTTGAACCACTGCTTGCCCTGATAATCTGGATTTATCTCTGGATCCCATATGCACAAAGTCTTTATATCGTTTCATGTTTTTTGATGTGTGTGCTGCACCGAAAAATATCTCTGTTTTTAGTTGGAACATTGTGGGATTTCTAGCAATAGCAAACACTGAACAAGCTTAGCTCCCTTAATCTTTTATCCAATTTAGGGGGATAAGGACCTGATTGCAGACTGGCAGGCTCGTCCAGGGCAGCAGACATGAATATAGAGAGAAAACCACACAAACAGAGTAGGAGGGAAAAAAGCCGGGAGAATAAATAGATGACAGAGACATGAGTGAAAAGGTAACAGGCTCCTAATGGAGTGGGTATCCATTATTACTCCCCTGCTGCGAAGAGCTGGAGTGCTGGGATGAGAAAAACAGTGAATGAGGGTTATATGTGTGTTGTCATTTTATGTAGGAATAGAGTATAACCAACAGTATCTAAATGAGGAACTTCTCCAGCCAGTATGAACCCTTCATACCCTGGTTTTATCCATCAAATCAGTGTCTCAGATTCAAAATGTACACCACAAAGCTTGAAGTTTGAAAAATAAGTTTCAAATCTTATATTGTTATTCTGCATTCTGTCTCTGTACTGAACTCCCATAAATCAGTTGCCAGTATTGTCACATTTACCACCCTTGGATTATCTGTACGAGTGAAGTTTCTGTAGGTTCTCTTTGTCTGATCAGCCACGGGTGGCTGTCATTACTCATAGAAACTCATCAGTTCTTTTTTTGCTCATTTCAAACTAATCTTGCGTAGGCAGACCTCTGTCTCATAAAGTTCACACAGAGAGCTGAAGAAAGTCAAGCACAAAAGCTAGAAAAATGCCAAAGGGCAACGAGTGGCTAGAAAAGGGATCTGTGGGATTTGTGCTTGCTAAATTAGGTAGAAAAGACAAATTTAAAGAACTATTTTTCAAATTGGAATAGTAGTCCCATTTTGTGTTAGCAAACAGCATAAAAAAATAACTATAAATAACTATAATAGGCTAAATTCCACCCCAGTCATTGATTTAAGACAGAGGCACAGTTTTATGTGTGACTAGGGCTGTGACTATATGGATTTTTTCTTACCGCTGTGAAAAAGCAAAGTTCCCCCCACGGTTTGGTCGATTACTACAGATGATAAATCCAACACAGAATTTTCTTCTGTGTTTATTTATCAATTTTTCCATCTTGAAAGCAGTTATGTTCGTTGTTAGCTGTCCACTGTCAATCCCATGATGTCTGTAGACCAGTCAGAGGCTATGTTTATGACTTGTCAACCAATCAGAGGGAGAGTAGGATGGAAAACACACAATGCTTGTCTGATAACTCAAACGTATCGCCCAATGGAATAACATTAGATTGTGCACTCTACAATAAAACAAATGTTAGATTATAGAGTTAAAATTCCTCTGGCTGACATTATAGTGTTTCAAGTGGACTCTTTGAAACGAGCATCTTGTCTTAAATATGCACTAAATACATAGAGGCGGAATATAACAAACTGGATGTGCTAACCTGTAACCCCACAAGATAATGAAGCTAGTCAATGATATATGTTAACTCAGGCCCTGCAAACAGAGCAGAGGAGAGACGGAGACAGCGATGTAACCTAGTTACTATGTTTTTATGTAACTTAATATATCATACAATATTGTATCATGTGTCAAAATCACAATAAAAAAGAACAATAAATACATACAAATGTGGCAATCATTCATCATTATTGGTAATGATACCTATCATTGCAGCTGTATGCTGAAATACTTCTACAGCATTGACTGCTACAACATGTTCAGTGCATGTCAGGTATCCTCTTATATTGGTAACTGTGCCCGAATAAACACAATACAACAGCTGAATGGGATTATGCAAGATAACCCTTTCTCAGATTGAAAAAAAGAAAACACACCTGTGGCGCCACATCACTGCTATCCAGACGCCCCTTATCTTTCTGTCCAGCAGATGAGAGTTTGGCATTATTGAGTTTTGGGAGGCTCGCCGTACCTCATATCCGGCCCATTTTACAATCTTATCCCAGACGGGTGTAATCTCTCCCATTTCATGGATGAATGCCAGTGCTCCTGATGCAAGAGCGCTTTCTCACATATGTGTACAGCACAGAGGCTCGCCTTCACTATCTTGAGGGTTACTCATCTGAGTCCTGGATCTTGGCCATAGTTTTATGAGGCGATGCACTATCAGTGGTCCATACATTTCCCCCAGGAGGCTAGAAGCAAGTTTCTGTATAAGTGATGCACTCTGAGCCAAATCAGTTGCAGAGTTCAGTAGAGCTACTAAAGCTGTCTAATTTAAAAGTGGTTACTTACAGTTTGTATTTAAAACTGTGAATAATTGCCAGCTGTGACTCACTTTGGTTATTTTGGAGAGGGTAGTACCTCTCACAGTTGAAGATTCAGTTCTATATTATGTGCACAGACATACAACACCAAACAAAGAGTTTGTTTCTTCCTCAAATATTTTCTGTGTTCATCAAGTGTGGCTGCTGAGGGTGCTGGCAGAGTTGTGCCAAATGAACACCAATAGGAGCAGGGTTAAATATAGCCTGGCTGTCATCTTAGCTTTCCTCCCATCATTTTGGATTTGCCACGGTGGGTGCACCCAGGGGTGACTGTCGGTTTGGTTTTACACACTCAACTCAGCGGTGAATGACACACATACCACAAAAACACAGGCGTTTACAGTGAACTGCTTCTCTGAGGCGCGGACCCACGCCAACTGCCTCCATAAAATCTGATGGAGGTTCCTGTGATATTGTGTTGCAGTCCCGTCTGTACAATGAGAATCTTAATTATCTAAAAGCCTAGAAATCTTCCTGCAAATCATCTGCTTCTCATTATCTACATCCTCTTTGGTATTTGTATATATTAAAGCAAAACTCTGAAAGAAACAGACACTGATAAAATAAATGTTGCATTCCTTAATCTCTTTCAAATAGCTTTTTTCTCTCAAGTTCATCATCTTAATGATCCCTCTGGCACGTTGCTTTACTGACTGGGAGAAAAACCTCTCAGTCCGACCAGCCAGAGGAGCAAAACAAATAAACCCTCCAGCAGAGAGGGTTGATGGTGAGCTAGAGCACCAGGTCGGGGCAGTGCGGCTTCATTACCGCCGACACGGCGCCTGTGTGCTTTGATAACCTCCCTCACTGTGAGCCATTACCTGGTTATGTGCCGCCTCACAGCCCTCTGGGAAGTCTTCAGAGGTACAAAGAGGATGGGACAAAACACTTTTGCTGCCACTACCTCTATAAAGCTGCATGTCCTCATTCTGAGTCGCTTCCAGACACTTAGCCTTTGTGTCCGACACACTTTTGAGTCTGACTCACCTTTGATGCACCATGCCAGGGATACACTATAGTAGTGTGAAATACTGTAAAACGCTCCATTTCAAACAGACAATAAGTACGATTTTTACCGCCCCATAGCACAAAATAACATGATACTGTGGGAGGTTGAAAGAGATTTTTCCTGCTGCAATTACCAGCTTTTATAACTAACTTTCTACTCTCTATTCTGTTTTGTAAAACTGTAAAATGCACCACCCACTGGAGTTTCTAGATTATTTAAAATCTGATTGCCTACCACTCAACATAATGGATATGTATGGTAACTATACATTGCGGTGTGCTAAAGCAGCGAGAGGAGTGACTTGTCTGCAATGAGGCTGGGATTATTTTGAGACGACAGCTAAAGAGCATGGTGCTAAGTGCATCACTGCAGTTAAGTAGCAACAAATCCTGAGGAGCACAAAAAGTCAATTGCACTTTTTAAAATATTATTTCAAAAGCCTGCTTTTGTGAAAGACACAGCATGGAGGTAGATTTGGAGGGATGTTTCATGAGGAGCCAATCAAAAGAATTATTTCTGATTATACATTGGTTAATGATAATACCCACATCTTCCTCTGTGAGCCATAATTAGGCATGGTAAACAGGATGACAATAGAGGAGAAGGCTGATCCCAGGCCATCAATTACTTGTCCTCCTTCTTAAGCTCTGGCTGAGCCGCCTTGTGGATGGAGGCTAATTATTGTTATTACAGACCTGCCCATTATTTCATCCATCTGCTACACTTTTAAGCCCATTCTCAGGGCAGAAAAGCAGTCGCAACTAACCAAAATCAAAACTCAGACTGCAATTTAGAGTATATTCTGGTTGTGTGTAATTAGAAACATGCACTGTGCTATTACTGTATGCTAATAATTCACCCTGAAACCCACAGACCAGTGCACACAGATAAAACATGCTCCAATTAAATGTGACATACAGTATGTGGTGTCAAACTGTCTGGCTTCCCTGCTATTTCCCTTCTAAGAGAGAAACCTGGCCTTCAGAGTGAACACATTCACACCATTTTCGTACTGGCTAGTCGATGTGGCTTACAACTCAAAATGTTGACAATCCCACGATGCAAATGGGCACAGGTGAGAGCTAATGCCAGTAGCATAAAATGGCAGCGGGGGAAGGTTTTTTTTTTCCTTTCTTCCAAATGGCTGCTTGCGCTGGTCTAATAGATGAAAGGGAGCTCTGAGCTTTTAATGTGCGCCGTGTTACTGTACTGCAGGATGTTTGGGCTTATATGGAGAGGCTGGGCTGTCAGGCAGAAAGCAAGTGGACCCAGGTGTATGGTAATTGCAGCAGAAAGAGTCAAGGCGGGGGGGAACTGCACACTGGGGAATTTAAAATGAAACCACTGAAGAAAGTCAAAGGAGAGGAGGGAGGGAGGGAGAGGAGGGAGGGAGAGGGGGCAGCTTATTGTGTGATTTTGTATTTGTGTGCAGCTGATCAATACTACACCGCAACCTCGTTGTTATAGGTTTAGTCAAGGTGCCTATAGACTGGTTGATAACGATCTTAAGTTAATTGCATGTTAACTGTGTGAAATGGTCACAATCTGCGTCACACTGTACAATACTAATTATGAGTCAGGCTGTGCAATGAGTATCTGCTGAATCGTAGCACTGCAATATATATATATATATATATATATATATATATATAGAGAGAGAGAGAGAGAGAGAGAGACATACATCTGTGTCAATCTATACCTTTTTCTGTGTAGCAAACATAACTTTGGCTTTATCCCAGGCTCTTTTATGCTTTAAAATACCTCAAAAGTGGAGGAGGAGGAAATTGTGAAGTGGGCAAGAAATGAAAAATGAGTTAGAGGTGAGTAAGTTTTTAGCAGTAACATTAAGCTAGCTCAGAAGTGTATTTTGTATTATTTCACATCAGTGTTGATATGTTGGTTCATTGATGTAGTAGTTGCAGTCATATTGTGGGATTTTGCTCCTAAATTGTGGACTTTTCTGAAGTTTGAAGCATCCTGTCTTTGGTCGTTTAATCTCTAAATCAGGCATTAAGCCATCTAAGGTCACTGTTTTTGATTGATGACCAAAGATTTTATCATGTTTCTCTCACGATCACACCCACATCACACCCTTTAAGGCTGGAACTGAAGATCATACTGAGTCTTTAAGTCCACAATATTACGATATTCAATTTAATGCGATATAAGATCAAGAAAAAAAGAGAGAAAACAAAAAGCTGTAGAGGCTTTCCCACCCCGACAGGAAGGCAATTCTTACATTTTACATTTTTATACTTTATACAAAATATAACTTTTAGCAGTTTTGGTTGATGAACTGTAATATGAATTACTCTGTGTGCTTGTATTAGAATTGTAGAGCGATTAAGGTATGTCTGGATTTAAAACTGTAACGTGCACACAGCTGGCTCTGCTATGCAGCTTTGCCCACATTGCTGACTTGCCCCCACAGGAAATACAGTTTCACAAAATGGGATCTGTTCATTGGCGCTTCACAGCACAACATTAAAACTTTTATGAGGAAAACAAAAATGAAACATCGCCCCCTCTTTGATTGATGGAAACAGACCCCGTGTTGTCTGTGTATGCTCCAGTCATGAACCTGCGGGTGTTGCATGTACAAGGATGACCACCCCTCTTCTGCCCTAACAAGTGGTACATTCTGTTTCCATGACATCAGACCCGCTATTCAGACTTGACTGTATTATGATAAATGTCATCTATTGATCTTAATGCTACATGGGTTTATTGTTGGAGCTACACCACTGAAGAAATATGTTTTATTCTTTGTACTTGTTTTTTTTCACACATATTGTCTTCATTAGTGCGTGATACAATTATTAGTGGTTGCATGTGTTCCATTAGGTCTGAACAGTGCCGTTTCTTTACAACTTTTAAGATGTTTTTGAAGGAAAACTCAGTCAAAGTCATCTTTTTTTCTTTGACAAATGTAATCGTACCAGTGATGTGTTTGGGTGGTTGTTAGTGTTGTAGGAGAAGCAAAGTGTGTGCCGCAGTGCATGTATAATTACAGACAAAAGGGCCTGTCAGAGGGGAAGTCAGTGGGCACACAAACACACCATTACAATTCTCCTCACCTGACAAGCCTCCCACATCCATTTTCTTCAGGTTTTTGGCCTCGAGGACGACCACGGTCAGCTTGCCGGCAGTGGGAACGTATCGCAGAGAGAAGCAGATATCGCCCAGCTTCTCTTGCTGTTGGACAGGCAGAGACATTGCAGAGGTGAGAACAGTTTTAACAGCAACCACTAAATCCAAATTTACTGCCTCACGTGCTCGCAGCAGATGCTCGCTGAGAGGCTACCTCCTAATTTACCCTCCAAAGCACATTAGAAATTGTTCGGTCCACCAAATCTGAAGCTCCAGTGTGCATTTTTAACATGTTAGACGTGTTGATGTTTATTCGGTTCTGCTCTCCGCAAACCGAAGGGATGATGAAAGCTGAGAGTACCAATGTGTTTATATGAAAACTGATAGTTTAATGGTATTAAAGGTTAAAGTGCTGCACAGTGACATCGGGTTATAGAGTTGTTTACAGTAATTACACTGTCCAGTTTCAATCAGGGTGTACATATGCATAAAATTAACATAAGTGGCAATAACATGCATTTATAATGGCTTGTAGTGCATATATTTTTATGCAGAGTGCTTTCTAATGTAGAAAATGCATAGAAAGATCAGCATACATACTTAAGTGGTCAGTGTAGAACTATAAAACCAAAATACTTAAGTATAGGAGGAAGCAATATTTGAGTTAGCATGATTTAGCGACTATAATGACATTACTCTTGTTTGTAGAGAACTGTGTACCAAATTATTATATGAACCGCAGTAGTAGACATGTTCATTTGAGTGGCAACATTCCCATTATTGATTTGAAATGAAAGAAAAGAACATTGAACACTTGGAAAGTATCCTTATATCATCATGTAATTCGATTTTCTGATCATTCAGACAGAATACCAATACTGACATTGATCTTGGTTCTTGTTCATCAGGAACATTACAATTGTGCTCCAGTGCTCCAAGATAGCCTTCTGTACTCTTCTTATCAAATAAGTAACAAATACAGTGTGTGTCTAATATATTTCATGTGTTTATTTAGATCATAGCAACATCCCAGAACATATTCAGATCACAATAAAAAAAAGAAAAAGATGAGTGGAGACCTTTTTTTTTTGGACACAAATATGCATACACAGATCTTTCCTAATATATTGTATATTCAAAACGATCTGCTGATCCATTTGCAGGACAAGCTGTTAACAAGGTTAGTCATCATGTGAGCCAGCTGTCTGTTGTCCTATTGTATAAATGGGAAAATAAAGCACAGAAACAAAATCACAACAATCACACACCGCTCTGTTACTTGTGACAAACTCAGCTGTGGTAGGTTTATCACGCAAAATAATTTCTTTCATGAGCACCTCCAGAATTTTGTTGATTAAATAAAATGATGAATAAATAAAAACTCTAATTAAAGTAACTAGAAATGTTGCAAATAAGGCCCGCTAGTGCTACTGCAGCTGCTGCTACAACTAATGATAGGAAGAATGCATGTACAATACAAAAACATACCGCACATTGCATCCTACTTTTCAAATGTACTAATTATACAACAATTTATAGAGTACTGGACTCTTTAATTTATCCATTTTATGAATTGGTTTATTATATGTCCATGTATTTCATATAACTCTACTCTTCAAGTGGCATATAAATGGACAATTATCAAAGTGCTTAAATAAAAAAGCCTATAACAAGGGTCACAGAAGACACAGTGTGTCAAATGCAATGCTTCATATCACACCGTATCTCTGAGTCAGAGCTTCAGAGTCATAGCCAATCAACTGTACAACAACTCCTTGCATGTTTTCAATCTTCCACTATGGATTTGGTCTTTTGTTTTGGTTTGAATGCTTTCTAATGTCGGCTCCCACTTTTGTTTGTCACTCATCACTTTGCTGGAAAAGTACTGACTGCAATCACTTCACTGGTTCACACAAATCACAACACAGCCTCATTATCATACACTGAGCGGAGAGCGATTCATATTTTTGGCATATTCCTTATCAACACAAGGAGCAGTCAATAACTCTCTCTCGGGTCACATCTGCTTTTTACGCGTGGCCATTTTTGAACGGGAATTGTAAATCGGAGGCAAATCAGACCTGAATATTGACGTTTGTTTTATTTCAGGAGTCTTTCATCAAGTTTCAATCAAGGCCTATTTCCACATGCCGAATCAGTGTGCTGAAAATGGTTGCAGTCTGTTTTGTAAAGGGCCCCCACCGATTTCATTTATCATCTACCATCCTGACAGCTACACTACAAAACTTGTTTTGGATTTAATCCACACAAATACACTCTCCCCTATAACGCGGCGGTTAATTATGCCTGTCAAGAGCAGTGACCAAGCTCTTTAAAATTTTCTATGAACTGTGAAAGGCCAACAGCTGCCTTTTCAACTTAAAGGGCATTTTTGGAACCTGCTACTTCATATTTGACCTTAAAGTAAAGAGGATTGTGTTACCTGTGTATAGGTGGAGTATTAAATCTCTAGTTTTATTCATTCTGCTGACTTTTCACTGAATACACTGCTAAAAGATTTATACCTGCAAGAGCAGCTCTTTCTTTGTGCCTTTGGACTGATATGCTGAGTCCTTACAGAGCTTTCTTTGCTTTATATATACTTAAAGCCAGTGCTCCCAAACTTTTTTGGCTTGTTATCTCAAATCCAGGTGTACCTGTGACCTCCAATAATTTGAGAGTTTCTTCCTCCACAGTTTCATTTAGATATTTCAGGAGGCCTGAAGTGGAAAGAACAGAGAAACACTCTAAAAAATGAACTTTAATGTAGAAGAAGTATGTATTTACTGGGTGCCCTGGTGACCCAGGAGTTTAGGAAGTTCACCATGAACAACTCCCCGGTCCACCCGGGGCACTTTATTTGCATGTTTTTCCTCTGATAAAGACATAAAATACCACCAAAATGTGTTTTGGTCTTTCTTATATCCCATTAATCATCTGATGGCCACTTAAATTTGACTACCCCTTGCAAGGGGTCCTGACCTCTAGGTTGGAAATGATGAACTTTTGAAGTGATATTATTCTGGTAGATGTCAAATTTGGGGTGCTCATACATAACATTTTACATTGTTTCTCCCTTACACCCTTAATTTTGATTATATTCCTTTTTTAGGCATTATATGTTGCTTTCCTGCAGCTGTTACATTGATCGTGATGCTGCTTTATCCTAAAACATCTCACTTCAGAGAGACATTCTTAATAGTCCAACATTTTGAGAAATCTACTTCCTGCCATGTTTGTGTAGTGGGTGTGAAGATCCAGGAGGGAATTACTAAAACTTAGCTTAGCATAAAGACTGAACGCAGGGGAAAACAGTTAGCCTGGCTCTCACTAAAGTTACACTAATCAACACCTCTAAAGCTCACTGATTGACATGTTGCATCTTTAGTCCAGGGGGCGTTCTGTGGTCAGTGGAGATAGAAGTTCTATATCAATAATAATAATAATAAACTCTTACTACTATTACAGTTACTTCAAATACACACGTTAACTGTCAAATAAGAGCTCTTGTGATGAAAGATCCCTGGACTTTTTTTTGGGTATACCTATACAATTTAATGCAATCCAATAAAACACAACAAAGATCTGTCACAAATTCTGCATTTGGGAAAATCTGACCTATGACCTGTGTTTAGTACAAAAAATGCTACGATTCAGGGCTTTGCTGAAAACATTCATAGCTTAAGCCCCGTAAGCCCTCCCCAGCTATTGCCCATGGTGTGTGCTCTTTGTATTTCTTTTTTAACTCTTGGAAATGAACAAATAAGTGTCTATCCCAAAATCAAAATGTAATTCCTTTCTTTTACACACTGTAAAAATAATATTTAAGTTTTGTTTGCGATCATCAACAGTTAGAATTGCTGGGCTGCCAACACAATGGAGCCCTCTTCACTTTGGCAGGTGTAATTTGCAGCTACTGAGGCAGACACTTGCATACATGAGTTCTGCAAACCCCCTGGCATTGCACATTACATAAAAAGGTTGTTGACAAGTAAACAAATGGATAACTTTATTGCCACTTCTATGCGTTAAAAATTACTGTTCAGTGCCACATTGTGATTAAAGCGTTCAAGTAATGAACATAATAATACAAAAAAAACCCAGATGCAACGTGGAATATAGCAATGTCCATGGTCTGCCTCAGCAACTGCTTTCCATTGAGCTTGAAAACTCCAAAGCGTTGCTCCAGTGTCTCAAGCCTTGCGTAAAATTGTCAGGTGCAGCTGTTCGACCAAACGCTAAGGAAGTATAGTGATGCCCTTCAACTCAAACAACACCACCAGCAATTCGACACTGTTATAATTAACCTTTAAATCAAACCGCCGTAATGCTAAAAATGAGCTTCCCCTGGCAACATGTGCTATATGCCATGACATTTACCATGAAAATTGAATCTCCTGAACTGTTGCCTGGAAAGTCACACTTCTATTAATTGAAGGGGAAGTGTGGACATCTGATTAAGTGACATTTCCAGGGGAGATGGATTACTTCAGCTACGGCACCACATTTGTGGATCGAGCACAAATGGCTTGCTTAACACAGCAAAATAATCATTGCGATATCACTTATGCAAGCACCAATAAAAATACTACTTGACACAGAGACGGGTGTCATAAAATGATTTTAAACCTACTCATTTACCATTTTCTAGGAGACTGATTTAACCATTGTGTGTCTGCCTACACAGGTTTCTCACCTCCTCCTTCTCAGCGCTCTGCAGATCCCGCCACTCCTCTGTTACATGGCTGAAGTCCACCTTGTTCATGGGCACCTTGATGTCACCGATGGCATCGTGTTTGGAGAAGCGGTCAAAATCGTACACCGTCATTATCAGCGTCTTTCCACCGAGCTCCACATAGGGGACCTGAGAGGGATGAAAACATTAACAGGTCAAAAAGGGCTCAAAAGAGGTTTACTGTCAGGTTGTTGCTCAGAATCCTCACATCCATATGACATAATATATTTTATCATCTTTTTTTATTCAAAGATAACGCCAGTGACAACTGACTCCAGCCCAAACAGGTGATACTATAACAGGTGCTATTAAAGAGGCTGCCAAACTGGAGCTTGGTCAAAAGTAGACATGTTGCGCATAGTAATGAATGAGCCAGGTTAGCCATGTTTAGAAAATTTTGGACCAAATGTGTTATTATGGTGGAGTTGTGAGAAAGAGGAAGCATTTAGAAAAAATATTCAAAATAATCACAGCAGCTACCGATATACTGAAAGACAGCCTAAGCATTAGCTACTTAGCATGTCATCAGAAGCTGAAGTGATAAAATATCTTTAAGTACAGATGACATTATATTTAGAAACACTGAGTGGAGAAAATAAATCCTCTTTTTCTTCTATTTATCTATCCACTGAGGGTATGAGCTTTAACTTAGCAGACTAGGCTAACATTTCCAATTGTAAACTACCAGTTAAAGTCTATGATGTGGACATGCTGTCACTATGTTGTAGAATTGCATGGAGGATGCCATTGTTACTCATAATTAAAAAATTACACCTGTGGAATGTAATGCAATCCAGCCCTGCAATAACTCCTATCTTTGTTTATCATGTCCAGTTTTTGTTGAATTTGTAAGACAGGCGTTCAGTCAACTGCAGTTTAACAGCCGTGGTTTGTTGTTCAGGGCTGTATTAAAATAAAAAGTATTTCAGTAGTTTTGTGCATATCAACTCAAAAGTTTCATACATTTTAATTTAATACTGTCAGTCCTGGACTTCCATAGAAACGCTTGTGTTGTTTCTAAAGTTAATTACATGCCAAGCAGAGTCATATGTGTGTGTTTTTGGAGTGGGTGGATGGTGATTCTGTTTCCAAATCAATCACTACTCTTCCAGCCCCCGTGCTGTAGAGATGGTGTTATCAGTCCTACAAGGTAGGATGGGTAAAAGACAGGTGAGGGGGGTCCTCAACAGCAGTTGTGATCCATGATTGCCTTCAATTTTGGGACGAAACTTATTGAATGGAAATGACTTGTTACAAGACAAAAAAGAAGAGTGAGGGAACGATAAGACACCCTGGTTTGTCCTTGACATTATCTCACAAAATCATCTTGACGGGCTTTTAATCACCTGTCCTGTTTTTTTTCACAGATTTGGAATTAGGTATGACAAAAGAAAACACACACATACACACAAACCTTGTATTGAGATGGATATCACATCAAATTATGCTTAACTTACACCACACACCTGCGCTCTTCACTGTCGAATGAATAACAAAACTTTCCCCACTGCTGAGCAACAGCCATGCATCCATTATGGCTGAGGCAAGGCCAGGGTGTAGCGGTGCATCTGCCTGTGTTAATCCCAATCACGTTGAGCCTCAGTTTGTGTATGTGAGTGTAACTGTGTGTGTGTGTGTGAGAGAGATTCTGTCAGGAGCTTGTTAATGTGCCAGCTGGTTGCTGTCTCCACACCTTCCCAGCATTCACGGCTGCATGCAAATCAGATTGTCAGTGGAACCAAAAGATCTTCAGCTCTAAAAACGTTTTTAAGCATTTGGTCGAAGCAAATGAAATTAAACTCTTGTGAGGTGTACCTTGAAGGTGAACTGCTCATTGAAGACGGGATTCAGGGTCTTCCTGTGGACCTTGGTCTCAAACTTCTTCTTCTTGTCAGGCAGAAGGTAGACCTTCACGTATGGGTCAGATGTGCCACCCATGTCCATAGCAGGCAGCTCTGCTGCTTGGATGATCCCCACAATGAGCTAAAAGAGCAAGACGAAAGGGTAAAAAGGTGAGAGAAGACATGTCAGACTGTCAGACCAATTTAAATTATCATAACTTGCACCTTCATCCCACCAACATCCTCACAGAGAAATCCTATCTTGGTTAAAGAAATGTCTCGAAATATTTCCTAATCATTGCTCTCAGACCTTGAGGAACATTGGCTTTTTCAGACACATATCTTGTCATTTCATATCACTGACAATCATTCCTTCATAATGGTGGCTTAAAGATGATTCATTGTAATTTTTATGGGAAATGGTGGCAATAGTAAAAGGTTATGTCGGCAGAAGAGATGGTAAAGGTCAGGATGTGTCAGAGCAGGAATGAGAGGACTGTTTCTTTTCACATAAGGCCGATAATTGATAATCACAATGGGGGGCCTGGGAGGCTGATTGACCTGCCAGTCAGAGCCTATACTCAAAGGCCTCTCAGGAGGCCCAGCCAGTCAGTCAATCAACTTCCTATCAGGCCGCCATCAAGCAGCAATCTGGAGGCTGACCAGGGCACTCAGCCATGGTGCTCTACAGCTGTCAGGAGCTTCATCAGTTTACTGTGTGGCGCTACTACTGATACAGTGGTAAATAAAAAAGTAGGAAACAATGATCTCCAGTTGGTAATCACCTGAGGCAAATAACTACCAATATGAAGGAAAATCAGAAGCAGACAGAAACCGTAGATTTATACATTTCTTTTTTTCTTACAGAGCAATGGTAAGATTTTGAAATCCTTGAGAAATTCTCAGTAGCTAAAAAACAGGTAGAGCCCAAGCACTTTTAAGACTTCTAGTCCGTGTTGGCTTAAAAAATATTTTTTGAGCTTTGAACTGATAGTTTGACAAAACAATCCCAGCTCAAACTCACAAATCCCAATGCAAACTCCTGCTGATGAAGATCGCGTGATACATTTGAAAACTTGTAAGTAGACCTTGAGTTTGGATTGCAATGGTCAAAACTAGATCTCTGCAGTCTAGTCATACTACACTACTAGGTTAGACAGACCTTTCAGGATAAAAAAAAAGTGAGTTTCGGGGAACATGCCCTGTTGCAGGGTGCAAAACTATGTTTTTTGTCCACCAGCTGAATGGCTAGGAAATGTAAAATTTTTACCAGCCACTCAATAAACTGCCATTATATTTTTGGCTGGTGAGTGAAGCGAACCAACAGCCACATTATACCAGCATTTAGCTGGTGGTTACTGTTAATTTGGTGCCCTGTCCTGTTCTCAGTAAATAGACTAAAGTCTTTCTCATTAATGTTTCTATTTTAATCATCATCTTTCCATCATTTCCTTTTTACTGGCCTCCATCTGATACTTTAAAAATTCTAAAAATTTGCTTCCACACGTTAATTTTTAATTCGACTAATTAGATTAGTTCTGCCTGCAGAGCAGCTCTTTCCCTGACAAATGTTTAAATAGCTAAAACTCCAATAAGCTAAATGTGCCTTACGTATGTTTCTTGGTATTTATATTGCCATAGACTATGACTTTATGTTGTGATGATATATCAAAGTTTAGGTTTGTTTAACCTTCACTTTATTGCTGTGTGTGAGTATGAGAGAGTATGGCCCAGGTTAATGTTACCATTTCCCATATTAATCAGTATCTGTCTCAGTTCTACTAAGCTTATGGATCTGCATTGGATGGTGGTGAGATTCCAGTAAGGGAAAGGTCTTCATGTAATGATGGAGTATTAATTACAAAATGTCAACATTATCAATATGTAGCACTAATGAACACGTGTACTCTATGCACCCACAAACAAATTTCACACATGACGATAGTCAACACAAGACCAGAACATCATGGATGAAACATATTGGGTTAATTAACTGCTCCCCAGGTTGTGCACAACATTTTCTTGACATTACACTGCAAAATCTGAAATCTGATTCTGTCGTGATTTCAGTGGACCATTTTGACATAAATACAACTTCTATAATTGCACATGTGAGTGTAGCTTATCAGGATCACTCACTGTAGTAGTAACATACCACAGACGGCAAATAAAAGACGTACAATTATTCTGTCATTTACTTGAATCTAAATGTAGCCATGTTTTGCACTGTAGTGCTATGAAGTGACACTTGTATTTTGAGTGTAGCAATTCATCCGTGCATGCTGTCCTTCTGATTTCCACCTATCCATCAGCACAGGCTGTGGCAGACACATCATGTCATACCATCTTTACTGGAAGAGGCACTGGTGCTTTAGAAGAGAGATAAGAGCAGGAAGTGGTTGGAAATGTTGATATTTAGTTTGCTGCTTCAACTAATTGTAACTTTCTCCATGCTGTATGACACTGAACTCCAACTCAAGACAGGTTTTCCCAAATTTCATTAGGAACTCCTTTGATCAAATTTCCCTTCTACTAAGCTTTTCCTAAAGTCACTTTTTGTCCTAATTTTCTCAAAATTGTCTTAAGTGATAGAAGTGACTTTTCTATTACAATTTCAATTACCCAGATGTTACATGATCATTTTCTAGCTGCTACCATTTCATTTAAACTGTTTTATTTCTTCTATGCACTTTGTGTAACTTACATATTATAGATTTGCATGCTGTGCCATGTGTCTATGTAAATCAATGCTGAGCATATCACTAAAAGAAATAGGGAAAACACTTCCAGAACCAGGGGGTCCCAATAAAATAATCTACTTAAAGTCTAATTATAACTATTATTTTTAACAACTGACAACAGACTATCACACCTTTCAGAGTAAAAGAAAACATCAACTGTGGTTGTGTGTTTGCACATCTGTGTGGGTGTTTCTGTTTAACTAAGGACTCAGGCCCTTCCACAGCAGAAAGCTGCTGGTATTAACCCCACTCTGTTTGTGTGTTACTCTTCAGCCCAGTGAGCAGCACGCTGACCAGAATGGGTACAGGATGGTGATTCAGCCGTTGGCAGCTTATCTTGGAGAGCTTTGTCCCAGTGCATCATGGCTCTGCTGTGACCACTGCACAAACACACATCCAGACTTCCAAAGAATAGTCTCTTTCCAGGCTTATATTTACTAAATTGGCTTTGTGTGTTATTTCTATAATGAACTAATAAATAACAATAAAGAAATGATCTGAATGTTTTGAAATCCATCTCTTAAAAATTAGTTTAAAATTCACATATTCTGACTGGACACAATAGCCAGGCCTGCTCTTGACCTGCAGAAAGAGCAGTGAAAATGGTAATGATGTTGAAAGTAGGAATGACATTATAATTCCCTTCCTGCTGTGCTGAGAGGGCTCTTTGTGGTTCATTTGCTGTGTATTTGCCTGATGTAGCCGCGTCGTCGCTCCCTGAGTGATTTGGATCTTTTACAAAACCTTTTCGTCTCATTAGTGTATAAACCCAGAATCATCAACACCAGGGGCAGCAGCCATTTGTGGTGTTTAACAGACAGAAACAAAGCTGAGACTCATTGCCACGAGGACCTGACATTAATCTGCACGTCTTTTCCCTCTCGGCCTGTTCTTCTTGCCTCAGTCTCTGCACACACATGCAAACCAGTGTTTCCCCCTTTTTTTGGCAGGATGGAACACATTTACTGACAAATGTATTTTAAGCCATCATGGGAAAGTCTCTTTTTCAGTTCATACAATATATTATTTAGCAGTGCTTACGGCAGAATCTTAAATGAGGCTTGTCTTCTCTATTTGTGAGACAAATTGGTATGACATATAAAGTGTAGCTCATTGGTGACATTTTCTACAATAAGTTCAGTTTCACTAGTTTCTATTAGTCCACAAGCACCTCTACTTAAAGAGGCCATTTGATATTCATAAACATGGAAATAGCTTTATTCATGATCCACTACACTGACTGTCTGGTACTGAGGACCCTCCCCTCTTCACTGTTGACTTGTCATATCTTAAGAGTTAGATGGAGATTCTAAAGCTAAAGCTAAAGCTACAGCTAAACATGCTACACACCCATCCATCACCCCAACTTTGTTACATAAACTACTTCCTGCATTGCTGCTGAATGTTATGGACAATTTTTAGCCCTCACTATGATGGCCAGCTTTTTGCCCCAACTTTGAGCACTTTTGCCTTTAGACATTGAGTATTTCATATCCAGTATAGTATGGCCTTAGATTGTGCGCTGTATTGTCTAATATGAACGTGATATCTAGGGATACTGGGCTGGTTCTTCCAATTGTGACATCGCACCAAGGGACAATTCAGATTGGCTTGTTTGAACAATTAATTTTCATCTCATCAAAAAGTGAGGGAAACACAGAAAAGTACCGTCTTCATGCATCAACGGTGATCAAATATCATCTCTAACTGCCAATTACCCCAAGACTAGACAATCATTGTTCTACATAATATCCTCTCTTTAAGAGCTGCCACCTATTCAGTAATAATTGAAATTTCACACACAGCCTTCTACTGTATAAAAGAACCTACAGCCTAGGCATTAAACCAATCACCTGTGCTAGTTCTCCTTGAGCAGTTCTATGGTGCTCACATTGATTGCATGGGCCTCAAAGCCTGAGGATTAAAAAAAAAACATTTTCCTGAAGGCCACTGTGCCTCTAGACTATGTCTGTCACTGAGCTGAAAGTGGGTCAGATGAACGGCTGCCTCCCTGGGTTTTTAGGTCTGTCTGTTGTGAGTTTCTTTAACTTCTGAGGCAGCCGGCGTGGCAATGAGCTGAAACCACCTTCTCAGAGGTCACTGTCACAAAGCGTGAAAACTGTCATCCATTCATTACACTTTAGCTCCACTGTGAAGCTTATTACCATTGTAATCAAGAACCTCATAGAGAGACCTGTCACTGTCTCCCACTACATGACAGATCAACGCTGTGAAATGTAATATTGTCCACATAATACCCTTTTTTTATGAAATGACTCAATACTTTTTCAGTTTTTTCTCTAAAAGAAATAAGGGTCTGGTTGACTGAACACTAATAGTGTTGAATTTTATTAGCATCATTACTGATTCTATAATCAGTAGATTGATGAACATTGGGCAGGTTAAGTGTTTTTTGATTACTGTCCAGTGAAGGGGACACAAAGTGTTTGAGAACATTTTTGCACCGATTAAAGTTTTTTAGGGAGATGTACCTACGCCATTGTGTGACTCGGTGTGTATAGAAGCGGTGAGTGTTACTGTCTAATCTCAGGCTGTCAGTTCTGTTTATAATGGGGAGTTAGCTAGCCCAGTGAGGGACAGCGCTGTGTTCACGCACCGCATCTATTATCTGTCACACAACATCTGGCACCAGGAAGTTGATGTGCATCCTCATTCTGCTTTTTAAAACTCAGTCGCTGGAAAAAAATAAAGCAGATGGATATCTGCAGGGGCTGTTTTCAATCAAGTAGAAAGAAAGAAACAAATTCAGAGGCGAAGTAAATCCCAATAGTGTACTGTATCTTTTACAAGGCTTAGCGGTGAATGCACAAACTCGACCACCATGATATCCCTGTGAGATTGGTCTCAAGCTTCAGTGACCAAACTGTGTTTACAGCAGTGGTAATGCAACAAAAGGAGAATGTTGTGTCAAACCTGGGTGGGTCCTGTTTAATCTCTGGGGAGATGAAAAGTTGGACCACCTCAGAGGTTGGGTGTGACCATACTTACGAAGGAGGACCTTTCGCAACAACGACACACACAGAGAGATTCGGAGAACAGATCCTTACCGTATTCTCTGTGAAATTGTAATCCAGGGAGTATTGTAATTTGCCCAGTTTCTGGTCCTCCTTGGGCTCGGCCTCTTGCTCCGTTTCAGTCAGCCCTGTCTCTGCATCCTCCTCATCCTTCAAGGCCTGAAGGAGACACCCACCAAGAGTCAGTGTCGCCTGTTTGTCGCTGGTGCTAGCACCCAGCCAGCCGTTCCCTGCCCAGGTCCTGCCAGTGGACCTACTCCTGTAAAAGCTGCCACTTGTTTTATGGTGTATAAGGGGGAAACGGGGGGAAGCAAGCACTAAAACACCATAGCAGTTAACACCAGGACATGCTCTGTGATGCACTAAAGCCCCGGGCCTGGTCCCCTGATGATGCTTTTCTATCAATCTCTGGGTGTTTCTGTCTAAAGGGAGGAAAGATCAAATGATGGCGCCAGAGATGAGAGCAATGGGCAGGCATTAGAGGAAGAAGGGGGGAGGGTAGAGAGACATAGAGAGAGGACAGAAAGAAGGAGAGAGAGATGCTTCCGGAAAAAGATCACAGTAAGACAATTCCCTTGATGTTATTTCAGGCAGATCAAGTCTCTGGCAAAAACACATATCAACTGGGAAGTGTCTGAAGTGGCAGAGAGTGAGAAGTGAAGTTGCCCTTTTGCTAGCCTGGCACTGAGGTAGGGGTGGCAGGTGGTGGAATTGGTGAAGGAGGGGGAAGGGTGGGCGGGGGTGGAGGACTTTGTTATAAGACCAACATGCGATTGAAGAGGCAAAGACTAGTTCTCAAGGTCATTCATTCATCGTCAAAAGTTGCCTTCCAAGATGTCTCTTTCATTAGGCATGCAGAGCATTCTCTGTTGTACAAACCGGTGCTCTCGTGTGATTCCCCATTCTCAAGTCTGGTTACACCCTCAGACATACAGTCACATTGCCATCATAACCCCTAAAGCTTTTATGTTACCCCCTTCGCCGATGGTAGCTAGAAGCATCATGCCAGCGGTGGGTGGGTAGGTGTTGGTAAAAGGGGGTTGTAATGTACATTGGGGCCTGCTCCTATTAGTTTGTCAAGTTGCTCATGTGAAAGCAAAAGGCTGAACAACACTGATTGGTTTAACATTCTCCGCTGAGCCACTTGGTCTCTGCCCTTTGGGAGCAAATTCAAATTGAGTGGTCTTTAGGTCTTCTTTGACACATAAAAGAGAGGAAAGTGGAGCAGGTAAAATGATTGAGGAAGTAAAATCCCCTTATTTATCAAATGTGTATTTTATATGATTTTATAAGGTTAATCCAACTTTTATGCATCTGTGCTCAAGGAAAGGTGTGATTATTTTCACCTAGGTTGACAGCTGTGAATGCAAATGCTACTGTACGTCAAAAGCCTCCTTTTCATCATCAGTTTCAAAAGAACATTTACTTGTAGAGCCTCTCAATCATTCTACGTTTGCTCGCTGCCACTCGTTTGAAATGTAAATTCAAGATTCAAAAGGCAGGAGACTTTAGCTTGGCACAAAAAATCAGCATGGTTCAACCTTGTCAATGTGCACCCAGTGTTTCTTTCATACATATATATGTGCATATGCAGGTTGTACGCACATATATACAGTAGATATACATGTACTGTATGCATAGTTACATATATTTGGTTCTACGGGAGTAAGTTGTTGTCAAGAGGCTACGAAAAAAACATCAGAGCAGCAGGCTTAAGAAGATCCAACAGCAATTAGGAACCTACCGCCAGTGACCATCCCGAACAGTCATCAGACACAACACAGATAAGGAGGACATAGAAGGAAGAAACACAAATTAAAACAACCACACACAGGAGTTAACACACCAGAGTCTGGGCACACCAGGAGAAATGACCGCTTGCCTCGGAAGTGGCAGATTCACCGATCTAAGAGATAAATTATTAGGGTGACCAATAACTGAGGTCTTTTATTTTGATGAATGTCTATTTGAAAATACAAAATTGGATAGTTCAAAGGCAGTTAGGATATTGGAAATTAATGGAAAATCTTCTCCTCTAACAAGCTAAGTGATGTACTCTACTGAAGCTATTTAATTGACCTTGCTTTGTTGTCAAAGATTCCAACTGCTCTCTGTTACAAAAGAAAATAAATGAGTCTTTAACATTTTATTTATGCTGCCCTCTACAATAAGTAAGTCAAATGAAGTATGAAAACATTGCCAGTAGTTTCTGTCTGCAATTCAGATCCACCTCTGATAGCAGAGATGTTGCAGCAAATTATACACACTTTGTACATGTTTCCAGCAAGGAAGGCAGCATAATGATGCTCCGCTGGTGCAATTAGTGTGCTAACTCCATCTGAAGTGTCAGCGTTTCATTGCTTCCCAAACTGTACTGTTGAAAGACAGAGTTTAATTAAATTCTCTCCCATTTGTTTATCATTTGGTGATGTCATTTCTCTGGGTGGATACCACTTCATTACACGGTTACTCACACTCTTCAACGAGTGAGCAGGTCCTCATATGACAAAAAGAAACACTCACAGGAACGAAAAGTAGGAGAAAAAGAGAGACTGAAATACTCTCTCTTCAATCTGAAGCCATTTAAGTGACTTTCATTAATTCTCCTGTAATTAGACTGAATTCTTTTTTAATTAAGTGGTGAAATATCATAGTAAGTAATACTGTATGTATCTCTTTGGCAAAAATTTAAACATAATAGGTAAAAAAAAAATACACTACAGTAGCAGCCATTGCATTTAAAAATAAGGACGTTTTTGACGGCCGTATTTGCAGTGAAATTAATTTCATACTGTTTGGTGAACGCAAAACGTGCTAATGGAGTTACTGCAAATATGACCAATCAAATCTGTCAGCATTAGAAGCACTGCGACTATAGAAAGAAAATGCATTTTTAGCAGAGCAAAACGAAAAGAAAACAATATTGTATATATTTAAAACAAATTATTTTCAGCTTCTAGTTTCTTGTTTAACATCATGCACAGAGGATCCAGCAAAAACAAAATGTTTTGGCAGTAAGGGAGTTTTTAAATTGGCATGTGGGAAATGTTTCTGAATTTTATCAACAATAGTTCAGAGTCTTTACCTCGGTTTTGGCTCCATCCTTGACGTCCATCATGTTGATGGCATTTTTGCCCTTGTCTTTGCCCTTCTTTTTGTTTTTCTTCTTGAATATCCATTTTTTGCAGATGCAGAAGCAGCATGCTAACACCAGGATGACTGCCACAAAGGCAATTGAGACAATGGCCCATGATGGCACTGGGGAAAGAGCAAACAGGAAAGAGTTTGGATTAAACTTCTGGGAGAAATAAACATTGCTGCATCTTGCAGAGAAGAAAACAACATTTCAGTGAACTGGGCCAGAGCAGGATTTGAACCAAAGTTCCAAATAGTGATTATACCAACTGACAGGTGAGATAAAAGAAGGAAAATGCGTGCGCCTGCAGAGTTGGCACATCGGATCAGCACCTAAGCCAGCACCTAAGCCAGTGCCTGGGTCCATCAAGAAGTGGCAGACTCCTAACGATTGGACCTGACTAGCAGGACAAGACACGACTGCACAGCTTCAGCCAATTTAGTGGAAGTAACAGATGTTGGCATTTTCCACTTGCCATTTAAACAAAAGATTCTCAGACATCTGACACTTTCACGGCAATCACCGGCAACACAGAACTTGCTGGGACTGAGAGCGGTGGTAATTTTGCAGGGTGTGCTTGAGAGGCATTAACAGCGGTACGACCATGACAAGCCAATGATGCAGTAAAACCATAAGCGTTCACGGGGGTTTGACACACATTGTTCACATGCTGTCAGCTCCTATATTACCTTAAAAACATATGAGAAATTCTTCACAAAATCTTTTGTGTTAAATTTTCAGACTGAGGATTTTTACAAAGAGGCTTTTTGACTAAAATCTTTCTTAGACTTCTCCACATAAAAAAAAGCCTAATCTCACTGGTTAAATTAAAGCTGAACATTTAGAGTTTAGTCCATAGAAAAAGAACAGCAGCAGGAGGGTCAGTTTAATTTTAAATAATCAAACCATCAGTTTCCCAGTAACCCTGCTTTTGTCAAGCATTTCTTTTATGTCCCCCATCTGAGCCAGAACTGAGGTTTTAGGATCCAAAGGTTTTTAAATTTGAATGATTCTTGTTTTCAGATAATACTAGTAAAAACATAGTTATGCATATTATATTCCATTTCTGCCAATAGAGCCTTCTAAATGTTACACACTGGATCTTTAAAGGGCTAGCATAGCCAGGCAAACTGTTTTTTCTCGAATTATTGACGTTTAACTAAACTCTTTCAGCCTCTCCAGCAGCTCTTGTACCTCTTTCACGGTCATACAGGCCAAAATATGAAATATCAGTGAGAATAATAATTAGATAGATGAAAAGGTGTAGAATTATTTACCCTTTTGGCAGTACTTCCCAGCAGTATATAACAATAATTCCTGATAATATCATTAATTATTCATTAAACACCACCTGGATCTGATTAAGCAGCGCAAAATGGATGGATGAATGGATGGATGAATGGATGGATGCATTAACCAATTAAAAAAAGAACTATAATTAATTTAAGGTCTACATATGGATTTCACATAAGGCTAGAGGTCTGGGGCAATAGTACTGGGGTTTTCAAGCCACATACAATACATAAATAAAGTTACTGGCTATTAAAAATATATATATATTATTGCTGTTTTAAACACATTTAAAGATATTTTTGTGAGGAAAGTAAAATCCTGTAAAAATTACATTTTAAGAAATAAAAGTGCTTATTAAATGATAAATCAGAAAAGGAGATTTGATGTGAGTGGCATACAAGTTGTTGTTTCTTCCACCATATGTTGCTGCTCTACTGCACGGACCTGACTGGAGAAATTGGACAACCAGCAGTCAACTCTGTCACCTACAGACTGTCAGACACTCAGCTCAACAACACAGTGACAGCCATCTGCAAACACAGTGACACCTATCTCAGCTATAGTCAGCCAGTGCTCCCTGGTGCATACACACAGGTACAGTGTACACCACGTACACACACTTACACACACTTACACACAAATACGGTGATGGAAGGGGGTTGTTTTAAGTACCAGAGAGACAACATAAAGTCCAGATGGGCTGAAAATAATGAGAGACCTCGCAACAGACTTCTCCCTTCAGCAGTCATAATCGTTGCTCCTTCAATCTCTGCAGACACCAAACACCTGGCAGCCCACCCACTATTTTAATAGAGAGGAATAACAGACAAATGAGTCAATTTTAGGAACATGTTTTTGGTTTTGTCAGTGCTTACTACTCTGAAAGGCAAAGGGAATACTTCTGTCGGAGCTCATTTGGAATTATCTGAAAAATATGCATTACTGAAAAAAAAAAAAGAATACAATATCCATCTTCTTCTTGAGAAAGACAAAATTCCACATGACACACACAGTTCCCTTCATGCTTCATCTCAGGAATTATCCCAGAGGTGGTCATAAACCCAACAAACCAATAGATAACATAAGCCAGGTGAAACTCCAGTCCCTTGAAGACTTTATCTGAAAAACTCCAAAAAGACCCATCAAAACAGAAAAGTATATTATAGTCTATCACTTTGGGGTTTTGCTCACCAGAATTCAGCTGCGGTTTCTTTGCTGAGGTCCGAGGGGAAAGGAAGAGGGGAGAAAAATCGATGCTCTGTTGACAAAATCAATAAGCACTCTCCTCCAAGGAAAAACAGTGAGTGATGCTCTAAAATAACTTTAGGATCTACAGCTTTGGCCTTGCCGGTGTGGTAATGGAGGTGACACTGGATGGGTCTCGTTTACAATGAGCTACCAAAACCGGCAGCGTTTCCTTAACTAAAACTATACTTTACAGAGAACTAACAGGGCGTCAGGTAGAGTTTGTTGGGTTTATACCATAGATACATAAAAATGGATTCAATTCCTATTGGCAATATATAAATCTTATTTCTAGTCAGTCAAATCTTGCACTTAAATTTGGATTTTTCAAACAGATTTGTGGTGCAACCTTTTAACAAGACACCATTCATAAAGGGTTTCTAAGTAAGCCTAACTATCGGTTGTGTTAATGGTTAATAAAAGTAATAAAAACAATTTATATTTATTCATTTAAAAGCCATTAATAGGGGCTAATTTTGAATTTCCAGGTACTGAATTTCTTTTTAAGACTTTTCCAGAAGATTAGAAGTAAAATGGTCCATTTAGTCACAGATTTTTCACAGCCTGGCCACTAATTCTTTTTAATGGCTTCTAATACAAAAATATTTATTAACAGTTATTACTGTTATTGCTACAACTTGTAAACCGTTCATGGATGCCTTATTAGAAAGCAGTATGAGATGTGTTTATGCTCAGAGCCCACATGAATGACTTTGCAGAAAAGATCTGTCTACACCTCCAGTTATTTTAGAAAATCCTGCTGAGACTTTAAAACTAACTTTAAAAGACCTCTAACCTTGGAAACAAAACAGGAGCATTTGTCAGAGACTTATACATGAGATTGCTGAGGCACATTTCAGCACTGGAACAGCTACATTTACATCACACATGCAAATGCAAACGCAACATCGGGTAAGAAGACAGTCTTTTAATGGAAGTGTCGAAGACGTGACAGGTTCGTATTTCAAGCTGGCAAACCACAGCGATAAGCAATCACTCCTCTAAAGGAACCAAATGGAAGCTCTGATTAACAGAAATCAAAATAAATACACTGTAAAATCTCTCTTTCATAACCCCAAATGCTTATGTCACTCTACAGTCATCCTGCCATTTCACCAACGCTCACGACGCCTGATGGAATGCCATTTAGTCAATCCATGAACCCATACCCTTATCTTATTCATCAAGCGTACGTCTTCCAGTGAAAGGCAATTCTGTGTTCCTTAATTAAAGGAACCTGAGTCCCAGAAAGCAATAAAAGCATCCCCTAATTAACTACATTGTGTGAGTGTCGTTTCTCGAGAGAGAGAAATAGAGCGAGAAAGTGAAAAAGAGAGAGAGCAGTATTGCCAGCATGCGTACTGCACTTCAACTCCCGGCACTTATCTCTTGTTCTGCCGAGCGACATGGCATGGAAAATGGAGTTCCTCTAATGAGTGGGTTGCCCATGATGAAATCCATGTTTGCTGTTCCTCAAGGCTCAAATCACTTTTCAGCAGACACAGAAATGGTATGGCACTGTGGTGGAAAACAACAGCACTGAAGAATGGCAAACCTTCAAAGTACTATGAGTGACTGTATTGTACTGTATTTAGTCCTTCTGCCATCTTTAATTCTGCGCTTTTCTGACTTTTTACAGTTGTTACTTGTGTGCTTTTACAAAATAGAGGACTCTGTATGCTGTACAGACTGTAAAAGCCTCTGTGGCAAATTTGCGACCTAAATAAAATTGACTTGACTTTTACACCAAATACCCAAGAGCACATAGTTTGCACAAGGCAGTGTGTGAAAAAGCAACATAATACAACAAAGTTAATTTTGTTCTTTTCTGAATTCCTGGAGTAATGAAACGCTATCCAATTCTTACTGGGATCCCTGTAAAAAATACTTCAAGAATGAAAACTGCTTTGCGAGATTATATAAACAGACTGCTCCCTCCAATTAAAGCCATAATCCATTTGGATGCAGGTTGTGGAGGTTATCGCTTTTGTGATATAACTTAAATTTACTTGGGCCACAAGACATGGTGGAAAATCTGTGAGCTGCTATGGTTTGTTTTGAACTTGGTGTGAACCTGTTAGGCACCAGATCAACAACCATACAGGGCTTTCTGGTAATTTGATATGCTGAAGGTTTTAGACTGTTGGGTAGCAATGACTCATATCACTAATTTCATTAGGAGCCTATTGTTTCTAAGCTTTTTCACTTTTATGTTGAGGAAATCTTGTCTGATTCAGTCAGAGACACATCAAGGACTCGAACAGCTGCAGCAAACGGCTATACAGTTAGATTTGGAGGAAAAGGCTCTGTTTTTGATGAAGCTCTCAAATGTTCAATGCTCAAATGAATGTTAGCAGAACCAAGGATTTTGCTGGGAGGACTAATCCCCCCTTAACAAGCACACACACAGACATTACATCTTAATAAAGTAAACAACACCAAAATGGTTGGCACATTGAGGAGGTGGTTGAAATGGTGGAGGGAACTGCAGCCCCAAACTTCACATAAGGGCCTTAGAAGTATATTCAGTAAGTAATGTCAGGTTATAAAGGCCACTAGCCCCTGATGACTGAGCCACTGATAGTGAAGCCTGAATAATAGACAGCTAATGCCAATCAGTTAATGCAAAGCAACATCAGTCTGATGCTCATATTACGTTTGGAACAAGATATTTGTAGTTCTTTTAGGCATACCAGTATGAATATTAACTCCACTGGGGTTTGAATGACAGATCTATATTTAGCCAGTAGAACAGAAAATGTAATTTGCTGGAAAACCTCAGCCAAACTGATTTGGCTCTGATGCACCACATTGCTGAGTTTGGGTTCTCTAAGAAGCTTATCAGATATCATTTTTGAGCTGTGAAAGGAGGCCAAAGAGCAGCAACCTCAGCATAAAGCAAAAAGCCAAGTTTCACTGGCTGACATTTTGTGTCCTTTAAACATACCGCGGTGTTCTGAAAGTCACTCCACAGATATACAGTAAGAGAAAAAAAGTATATAATACATGTAGGTCTATGAGTCATTCCTACTGTATGTGGTACAGTGCCACAGCGAGTGAGTTCATCATGAACTCAAGAGGAAGTAAAGACTATCCTACATATCAAATTCATATAAAATATCTTAAGCCCATGTACATTGTTTCATGAAATTTTGAATTGTAAGCACTAACTTGGGAAACAACAAGTTCAGGCAGTGAAATTTATGATGTATTTTGTTTGCTGGGAATTAATTTCATCCAAAATGCATTAAAAAAGGTCATTAAGGGGCTCAAAGGAACGGAAATTTGAACATTCACATTTCAATTACATTCCTCCATCTGGTGATACAGTCAATAGCTCCAAAATAGGCACTGCATGGATCTTGTGGTGACTGTTTTGCCATCTAATTTCATTTTTATTTCAACTAAATGTTGTGATTTAAAAAGGAGAAGAACAGATATCCTTTCAAGAAAATCATTAATCCATATTTGTGCCCTATGTTTGGATGTGATTAGCATAAGTTTTTGCAACTAACATGGATGAATACTTCAAATTTATGTTATGAAGATTAATGCCAGCCCTATAAGGTGTCTCTGCTCTGACTCAATTTCTGTATTTAAAATTAGTTTTGTGGCGTTCGTTCTCTCCGCTACATCCCTGGCAATACATAACACTTTACGTTTGAGAGAAGGGTTTTATGAACTGGATCGAGTTTGGTGAATGCATTTAAAAGGGGTGTGTGTGCATGTGTGTGTGTTTAATATTGCATCTGGGTTATATCCACTTCCACCAGCCCACACTAATCCAATGTGACAGGACTCTGTTGGTCAATTAACCTTGACATTATATCTTGTTATGCTTATGAGAGCAACACTCTGTCCGCGCCCTTTCCCTGCTGTGGCAAACAATATGCCTGCAGCAGGAAGCATCTTCCAACTATCTGCTATACAGCAACTGAAAGCTGATGATAATGAAAACTGTATTCAGAGATTGTGTGTGTGACTGAGTTTCTCCTTTTATACCAAACACGACTTAATTTAAAATGGACTGGTCTATTTCTTTGTGATTTAGTAAAATTTGGTGTTTCTATTCTGTCTGGTCCATTATGCTGATTATTATTAGAAAATGAGCGCCCATCAACACAATGCATTTGCAGGAAATCCTATGAGTTGAAGTGATTACATTAACAGTGCATGAGGTGGATTTACAACAATAGATGTGATAATGACATGAGATAGAAGAGCAGTGATTGTAATTTCGAGGCACAAAGAAAAGTAGAGCAGTTAAATGTGGTGCAGAAGAGTGGACAGCTTTTTCGCCTTCAGATTAAAGGCGTATTCACTCTGAATGAATGACTCATTCAAACAGTAGGATTTCGTGGTGGTCAGTGTTCCTCCTTTGGTTCAGCTCATTTATCCATTTAAACTTGGGCAACACCAAATATTCTAAGAGTGCACCATTGGAAGTCAGAGAACCCTGGTACGATAAATTAAGAGCCTATTGAACTGAACTGCAAAACACAACAGGAAGCTACCCAAACAATGCACAGATTATGCAGTCTCACCCTACTAATGAGATACCGTCTATTACACAAGCTTTCAATTTTCAATATGTGTTTTCTGAGAGGGATGATTTTAAGAAATATCTCAACTATTTGATGGATTTTAATTTTCATTCATGGTCCCCAGAGGATGAATCCTACTGACTTAAGTGATCCCAGGAATACTAGCCCAAACATAAGGCTGGCATTTTGATTTTGAGTGCAATTTCTCTACAACTATTGGATGGATTGCCATTAAATTTGTTTTACAACTTCATGTCTTGCTCTAATAACTAGTGATCCCTTAGCCTTCCATTTAGCGCCATCATTCAGACTAAATTTAAATCTTTCCAAACAAACATGCTCTAAACAAAGAAGGTGCACATGGTAAATATTTCCTGCTAAAAATCAGCATGTACCAATGTCATTGTGAGCATGTTAACATAATGACATTAGCATTTAGCTCAAAGCATCTTTGTGTCTAAGTAAAGCATGGTAAACACATGTTTGGTGTTTCTTCCACGTGGAGGATAAACTGGCATCTACTACTACACTGGACAGCATCATTTGAGCAGGTCATTATTTTAATCAAGATAAAATGACGAGGGCTGCACTTGGCTGCTGACAAAATTATACTTTTCATCAAGGCTGGAATGACGGACACACACATTTTAACTGTCCAGCACAATAGAACATGTCCATTTAGTTTTCAGGTTTTAAGAAGGACCAATGAAAGAAACATTTTTGAATCTCTATAAGGATGGATGGTGTTCGAATATTGCCAGACGTCATTTAAGCCTTAAAAGCCTTATATAACAAAATAAAAAAAAGAAACTGTATGGACTGCTGTTCATATTCAGTTATTTCTGAGTGTTCACAGGTGGAAAATTGTGACAAACAACACAGACATGTCATCATGTTCACAAAAGCTCCAGCACAGAAACTCATAACATATATTTCACCCTCAGTTGCTCAAAAAATCTATGATGTCTCAGATTAATAATACCTTAGCTTTTTCAGACATCGACAGAGGTGAGCATACAAAAAAATCTGTTTCCCATCTGTTGACTGAAGATTCAGAGGGAAGCTGGTGCTAGTTGAATCTGATATGGCTTTGGCTTGGACCGGTGCCCGATGGTGTCTCATGGCAGGCAAACGTTCTTAAAGCGAGGGCACAAAGTAGACAACAAGGCCTGTCGCCAGAGCAGCAGGCAGACAGGGACGAATAGCTCTGCTGATCCACCACCATAATCCCCTTTAATAAACTCTGCTGTCTGTTGACTGTGAGCAGCCACAAGTCAAACAAGTTGAGACAC
This sequence comes from Dicentrarchus labrax, assembly GCF_905237075.1. Lineage (NCBI taxonomy): Eukaryota > Metazoa > Chordata > Actinopteri > Moronidae > Dicentrarchus > Dicentrarchus labrax. The sequence goes on along the minus strand of NW_026136724.1, from coordinate 17,589,561 downwards.
TTTAAGACTCTGAGAATCTTTTTGTAGTTTTCCTTTAGCTTTGTCTGAAGTTATTCTGGTTGTCTATGATACGCTTGTCAGTCAGCACCAAAAGTGAAAGACACTGTTGGTCAGTTCCAAAAAGGAGTGAGTCAGTCCCAGAGTGCACAAGAGGAAGCTTTCTTGAGTATGTGCCTGTTGTGGGACACAGTAAATAAAGATAACACTCTGAGGTTAGCTCAGAAGACAGAAGTCAATTCAGCACTTCCATTTTCTGGGCTCCTTTCTGCATTCTGTCATGTTAAAAATGTTTTAAATGAAATGGATCAATGGTGTGACTTAGGTGTAATTTAGGAGGATGTATTGGTAGAAATGGAATATAGTATCCATAGGTATGTTTTCATTAGTGTATAATCACCTGAAAAAAAAAACTGTTGTGTTTTCGTTATCTTAGAATGAACCATTTTTATCTACAGAGGAAGCAGATCCTCTTCCACGTAAAGCACACAGACCCAGATAAAGAAGGAAAAAAATAAATGTTCCTGAAATGCCAATCGCTTTTAGGTGATATTTGGAGTAATGGCTGTTGGAACCAGCAGTCATGGATCAAACAGCCTCCGTGTTCAGAGGTTAATTGTTATCGGCAAGTAGTAAAGCCTTGGGTGTTTAGAAAACTTACTAAGAAATTCAATACACTGGTTTCCTTGAAGGCAAGCTCTCTCCTCAGTGAGGAGTCACAATATGGTTTAGTACGATTACATATTCGAACATCAGAGTACGTGTGTGTGTGTGTGTGTGTGTGTGTGTGTGTGTGCTAATGTTTCTGTGGAAGGCTAAATCATTCGCTAATTGATTAGAAGGCTTCATTTTTGTAGCAGAAGGAATCACTGTGCACAAATTTTGTGCAACATAATCATGTTGATCTATTTAGTGATCATTTATTGCCACTTATTTACATTGCTGTAGTGGGTGCATTTCTCTACTTTACTCTATTTTTTCAAGTGTTCATTTATCATTTTAGTTAGTGTGTTTATGTAGCCAAAAAGGCTTCAGCTTTTCCAGTGTGAGGATGATCTTGGTTTTTGAATATCTTTCGAAAATGTACGGTTGGTCAGACATAACAAGCAATTTGAAAACGTCACCTCGAGCTCTGAGATCTTATGGACATTTTTCACAAGTTTCTGACATTTTATAGATTAACAATTAACATACTAATTGAGAAATACTCAATGAAATAATTAATAATTGTTAGTTGCAGCCCTACAGCACATCAAATATGTCTTTATGAAAAAAGCTCATCAAACCAGAATAAGCAGAGGTCAGATTGGATAAAATATGAATGTAAACATATTTTTGGGACTATTTTTCCTTTAAACATGTTTAGAATATCTGAAATACAAAAGCAAGCACAGTAAATTCAGAAAGATTAAAATAAAGTCTGCAGGTATTTCCATGCTTGAGCCATCAGCCAGCAGATGGGGCCGAGCCAATATGCCCTGCTCAGAGATGTGTCCTGCAGATCCTGATGGACAGAAATGCAGTAACAAGTTAGGCCAATTTGACAGCTCCATGCGACCAGCCTCACAGCCTGCAGGGCTTAAACTGGGTTATAAGCCCAAAAGACAACCTTCTGCAGCGGTGTTAAAGAGGCTGCGCAGTCAGCTTCTCCTCGTGCATATTCCTTGTTAAATCTGCTACCTGACTTTCTCCAGACGGTATCGATATTCTACGGAGTAAACAAGTCTTGGGGCATTCATCATCAGCTTGGCAGCACCGGGGAGCAAACTCACTGCTTTTGATTGAGGGGATGGAGTGAGAAAACAGTAATTTAAAACCCTGTATAACTGACAGGCTTTTTGGGAAGCTCGCAGATATTTTTGTCTGCCTATGGTAAACAAAAGAAGCCCTAATTTAGTTCTTCTTTAGATTACAATGTCAAAATTCAGAGCTAATAATGAATCGTCTAAAGATGAAGGGAAAACGTTGTTGCTAGATGCGGTGGGAATTGCAACACATTTCAGTGACAGACATTCAATGCTGAGCCAAAGGGGACATCAACCTCTACAGCCCCATATTGGAATGACAATGCTGCAGCAAAGCACGCTTTCAAAATGTGTTCCCATTTTCCTCTCTATGAAACTGTCTTGTTCAAGCCCACATGGAAGCTAAAGCTCACTAGTAGAAACCACGAGTTATCTGAATATAAATTAGGTCTTTTATACTGGTAAATATGCAACCTGGAGCAAATAACCCTTCCTCTGTGGAAGGAGCATTTTTTCTTACTGGCTCCGTGCACTATTACCTCGCTGGAAAGGAGAATATGACTGGTGGTGTCATTTGTATTGTTGCTGAAGAAATAGGGCTTCTCTTCCACAGGAGCCATTTCCTGTTGCGAGAATTACTTCCACATGAGCCTGTGGATATATCTATATTTCGATTTCTGCTGAATGAAAAAACCCTTGGCTCTCCAGGCAGTGCTTTATCTTAGATGACACAATGACGCCATATATTGTCATATACTTAATGCAGTAGAATTCTCCAGGCAAAAACATGTGGAAGTATCTGGTTGGAAGGTTTGGGTATAAAAGGGCGGGAGGTGTTATTGTGTATTATGTGCAAATTACAAGATACTTTTGACTGAAAGCACAAGAAAGATAGAAAAACTGAAAATCTAACAGCAAATAATAAAGGCAGTCACACATAATTTAGCAATTCATCATGTCAGACACTTCGAATCATTGTTACCAGATGTTTATTCCCCACTTCAAATGCGATTACTTGTCAGAACATAATTTAGTAAGACAATTCCATCTGACATTCAATGCACAAAATACTTAAATTTGCTGTTGACTCAAGCAACAAAATGAAAGATGAAGAAAATAATTTGATTCATTGGAAGTCTTTGTCAGAGGTAATGGGTAACGCTGACGTTTTCTTGTGCGTCACCAACAAAAGTTTACTCACAACCACTGTTGAATCATTTTTGAGTCACGGTTACACTAGAATCACACTGAATGCATTGAATGGTTTGGTCTCTGATGGGTTCATTTCAGATCAGAGGGAGTGTAATTATAGACACATCTCATGTGGTTGCAAAGCTGCTGAAAAACAGCATCGATCAAAGGTGTGACACCTGCACAATGGTGTATATATATTTTTATATTTTTTAGGTATTCAGTGTATCACTGCCTGTGTACTCCTTCTGTTTGAGAAGAATGCACTTCTGCTTGAATTTTCCTTGTATGCTGCTTGAATTGTTAGATGTTTATCTCACTGGGCTTGTTTGATAGATAACCACACCTGTCATCATAGAGGCTATCAGGCTATTGGTACAGTCTATGCATATGATAACCATTTTAAAGCACTTTTGACCTGACGGAGATCCAAATGGAAATGAAGCAATGTCTGTTGTATGCACTGTATTATTGTTGGTGAATCAGAGGTGTGACATGATTTTTCCCCATCTGTTTTTTATAACAGAAAAATTGAATTAAAATAGTTGTCATTTAACCTCAGATGGTTGACTAATCAATCAACTGACTATTTGTCCCACTCTTATACCTGAGAAAGAACACACACTTACATGGGATTTTGTTCAGCTCATTCATGAATTTGTCCTTCAGCTTGGAAAAGCCCTCGTCCTTTTCACCTGTGCCCGGGCCGGCAATGTTGGTGGTGTTGGAGCCAGCCGTGGCAGAGGAGGCAGTGGTGGGCACGGGCGCCGCCGCCGCCAGTGCTTCCCTTCGACTTTCAGTCATCGTGGAGATGCTGGGAAGCCAGACAGATGCTGGACAAGTGGAGAAAGAGAAAGACGAAACAGAGAGGGTTAGATTTTTTCCCCGTGCTGTGACAGATGCATGTCAGAGGCAGCACGCTTGCCTTGTCAGATGACTGAGTCGACGCAGACAGTGTGAGCAGCTGCTGGCTCAGCCTGGGTAAACATCAGCTGGGGTCCAGAATGAATTGGCCAGCACGCTGAATTCAGAACAAAGCTACTCACTCATTGCTTAAACTCCAGATTAGCATCACAGAGCAGAGATACAATGATTATTTATTACTCTCATACAGCACAAGCAGTAAATCTCAGCACTGCTACTGGCTTAATTGAAATTATGTGCTTTCATAAGTCAGCCTGAAAGTACAGTAGGTAATGTTGCAGTGCAGAGAAGATTACTCATTCACTATGTTATCACACCATGCTCTTTGTACACAACAGGTGTATTTACTTTACATCCAGGTCATTTGCGAGGGGCAAGAAGGAAACAATGTTTTTCTTATGTTAACCTGTACTTTGTGTGTGTGTGTCTTTGTCTGTATATGCAGATACACTCGTGTCCATGCATGTGCAGTGCTGTGTAATGTACTGTACATATATCGCAGCAGCCTCATCCCTGAGCATGTTAGTCATCACCTCACTCTCACTGTGGGAGGTTGGTTCCACATGAATACTGCCTCAGGACAACAAAGGGAGACACTTAACATATATTACTATGATACTAAAGAATCCATGGCTTCATGGTATAATATGTACCAAAATATATATTTCATACAATGAGCAAGAGCTTGGGTTGCTTGTAGCAAATACATATATAAGTCTAAGCAATTATGACTACATTATGTAATCGATGAATATCATATTTTTGTATTCACTGATTATTGTTTAAAAAAATGTCAAAAATGTGCTCATCACAATTTCTTTAAGTCAACTAATTGATTTATTTGTTTCAGGTCTATAGGCAATGGAATAAAGCAACCTGTGTAAATTGTGTGTGATATTTGGAGGCTGAAAAACATTTTAAACATATATTAAAATTACTTTAATTTCTTTGAAAACTATGTGTACCATCAATGGTGTCAGGTGCGACTACATAACTTAGTTAACACAGCCATCTTTCCTTGGTTTTCTAGTGCTGTGTACTAAGTATCATGATACACGACTGCAAAGCTGCAGCTCACTAACAAGTCTACTGCAGACAGGAACTATTTATTGTCCTCTCTTTCTGTGCAGGTTGTAATTTGGCTCTGTCACCATAGCAGTCAAAGAGGATAATGGCACACTAAAGTTGTAGAGTTTTCCCATCAGTACACAGTGAAGGTTGATGGCCTAATTCTCCTTCTTTGCCCAAGTACAGCGCTCATTAAGCTCATATTTTCCCATTTATAGTATTGTTTCATAAAGGGCACTGGTGCCGACTTTTAAAGGTTTCTATGCAATTGAAAAATCTAAATGTAACCCTCAGAATGGCCTCCAGTGATATCCGTTTCTAAACCTCAAAAAGCTGAGAACAAAATGCAGTGGCAATTCATCCTAATATAATCTTTGAAAACATGAAGGAAAATAAAGTCAAATTCATGTTTCTTTGAATGTATAAAATAAGGTTTGCAAAAACAGCAAGGCAATTGGCACTGAATTGCTGCAGAGATACAAAGTGTCTTTTCAATATTTGTGCTTCTAAGATACAGTTTATTTATATGCCCAATTTTTGGGGACACTTTCTTTGAGTGTTTCATTCTTCTGAATGCATCTAGACATAGCTGATTATTAGCTTCACAATCATTTCAAGGGAAACAACAATGATCCACTGCTGGCTACTGTGCAGCTTTACTAGAGTAGTTTTGTGTTGCATATTTCCTTGTTTACTTATGTCTGATTGAAGGTGGTGGGGCAGGGAAGATCATTTCTCATTCTTTCTACTCTTTGAGCTTGAGATTTCCCAGCGGATCTGGGAATTCAGCCTGGCAACTTTCCAGCCAAAACCATGTTTGTATAAAATCTAGGTTATCACTGCTAGTCCTCTGACTGGTGCCAGCAACAACTACAGTCAGTGGGTTTTATTAAACGTAGTACGTTTATCTGTACAAAATCGATTCTCCATCACATACATTAAGGACTGTTCTTGGGAAACTTGGAGGGAATTACTTGCATTGTCTGGTAGTTGGAGGCAACAAAAAAGATGCTTACTATAAATGACACATTCCCAGTCATTGCTAGAAATGTGGGTAAATAGTTTACCTCATAGTGCGCAGACAACACAAGTCTCAAATCCAATCGGACAAAGAAAAACACAAAAGGTCAAAGCCAAGCAGAATGTCTTTGCCAGTGCAGTTAGACCTAATTTAATCTATCCAAAGTTTAGTCTTAACCTTGAGGAGTACAAAGTACACTGTCATTTTCCGCAGGTTGTGTCTATCTCAATCAAAGAGCAGAAAGACAGTTCACTGCAGCAAATATCCCTACTTTGTCTAATATCATACAAAAAACAGCAGATGTTTGATCTGTACATCAAACAAACATACTTGCTTTAAAAGTGAATACTAACCACCAATAAGTATTATTAGTTATCAAGGACATCAAACATGTAGTGAAAGTGTTCCAGAAGAAGCAGGAAGAGTCTAATAGTGGCGTGATCCCTAAACATATTTACTAATGCATCAGTCCCAAGTCACCAGAAATGAGGTAAACTGTCTTAACTGTTGGCCTGAACAAAAGTTATTTTCCTAACTTTGAAGTACACTGTCTATACTCTCGGATTAACAATTCATATAGGCTTCATATAAATTGACCGTAACCTGGCTCATCACATATTTTCTTTTCTTTTTTTAGTTTATATTATTATAAGACTTTACTGTGGGTTCAAATGCCCCAAATATAAGAAAACCAGAGTTTGTAAACAGAAGTCACACAGACTTACAAGTAGCTCTTTAATTAGACAGACTTTGATAAGCTGTCATTCCTCCAAGTTAGAGGTATCTGCAGCAGGGAAGACGAAAGAAATCTGATTATCTGCACAGAATCTTAAAAGAACACTTTGATGATATCCTAGTTATCAAAAGGGTGACATATACAGTGTATACTATCCGGAATACCCAATCCCAAAATTCATGGTAACAGCTGTAAGAGCCATTTACTGTCCAGTTCTGATGTCAGGAGATGGATGATGATGACCCCATTTTAGGAAGCTAAACAACTATTGGTATACATGAATCATGGATTACTTCCAACTCTGTAATATGCTGTTAAACCAAAAGACCATTGTTAAAGTCCACCACTGAGGAAAAGAAACAAAGAGAGGCAGAAACTGCTGATGTTCTTCCACCAGCAAGCATGGTTCAGTAGTGGCCAATTAGACTAGCCAGCAGTGGCAGGGCCGCTAGCTGGGACAATTAACATCAGAGCCACCAGAAAACAGCAGGCTGAGCTGACTGGTAGCAAGAAACCAAGTCACCTCTGGTGCAGCACAGGGGTTGTAGCAGCGTGTGTATGACAACAGGGTGCTTGAAATGTTCTTGAGAAATAAACCAGAGGAAAAACACATGCCAACTAGAGTACATTTCTTAGCCAGGCACTCAACTGGTGGCGTTCACAGAGAAAGCCAATGATGGATCATATCCTGGCACTGCCCTAGCCACTCAAACTGGTTAGACAGGTTGCATGTACAGAGTAGGATAAGATCTGAGGGGCACAGTACGGGATTTAAACCCTCCAGGAGAAGTTCCTCGACAGAAAGCGAGAAAGAAGTAGCTCAGACTCCATGTGTGGGAGTAGACACATGGCAAAATACAATTGGCAGTGACAAGGATGCAAACTGTTGCAGACAGAGACAAGTTTTTTACTGTAACATAAAGAATGTGTGGTTGTATGACCAGTTCTGTAGTAATACTGTAAATCATTTGCTCTGTTTATAACTTGGTAATCTGGCTGCTGCAGTAACAATAGCTAGGTAGGGGAGCTAACGCATTATGAATCTCTGGTTGAGGGTGATGGTTCATTGTTTGCCTGAACCCATGCAAACACACTTAATTAATAACTGTTCAGCTGTTGTGTGCTGAAAGAGTACAGATGTCCACTGTATTTGCACAACTGTCAGCCAAACAAAAAGACACGATAAGGAGCTTATGCTAACAATCAGGTAAACATACTCACTACCTCAAAAGGGCTAGTTTGAAGGTCGGACTTGAAGGTCCTCATTTGCACATTTGGTTATAGTACATCTTCTCTTTCTTATCCTGTTTAACTTGCTAAGATCGTGTCGCTGAGTTAACCATACTTTTACTGGACTGCAGATAACTGTAGTGATATCACATCAGCTGAACAATAATAATGTGCCGTAAACTCGATTTATCCAACCAAGGATAACACTGAACTCAGCAAATAAAAGCAATTGTGTGTGCGTTGCTAGCGTGAGGTGGTATTCACAATCACGTCCTGTTTGCCAGCTGCTGTTTCCCGACATACTGTGAAAGCATGATATCACTGCACTCTCCAGTTGTGATTTTAACACTTAGCTAACACTTGTTTAACAACATCTTTGTCTATCACCAACAGATATTTTCAAGACATGTCATCTGGCTAACTGCTGCGGGAAAATACTTCCAAGAAAGAGTAAAGAAAGATAGCACACCTGCTCTACAGAAAGTAAAATGAAAACATGATTCATTAAAGATGATTTAACTTCAGGTAAAGAGTGGCAATGAACCTTCTCTTGCTGTAAATACGGCAGCCATTGGTTACCTCGGCCCTCTCAACCTCCCCCTTTGTTGCATGGACACCTACGCATGTCCATGTTCGCTCAGCCTCCCTTTGGTCTCCCTTTGAAATGCTGCAAGGTTAGTGTGGGGGCTGAGCCATTGAGAGGCACGCTTGGCAATGACAGAGATACTTCAACACAGGCGAGGACTTTTAGGGAGCACAATGATGCTCTGCAGAGTGCCTGTGGGAGGCTTCTTCTACAGAAAAATAATTGATCATGCCTGGGGGGGGGGGGGTCACATATAGGGTTTCACTCAATATTTCCAAGTAAGCTTATGTCACACAATGTTTTAAGTGTTAAGATGCTTGTACAAGGATGTGTAAGATGTAGGATGCTACATTTTGAAAAGACAATAATTACCCTAAAGAATTCGGCAGACATGTGGGCGCAAATGTTTATGTAAATCACACCATTCCAGTGAATTAGAGACATTTCAAATATGCAGAATGAGACATGAATCAGAATGAAATAATGTTCCAAGCCTTTAAAGCGCATCATTTTCTTTAGGACTGTATAAGGCTGATGCGGTGTACATGGAGGACCACCCATGGAGTCTGTTATGCTTCTCGCATCAGGCCTCACATCAGTGGCAAAAAAGAAACATTAATTCAGCTCCTATTTGCACCTTATTGACGATTTGCCCATTCAAGCATAATATGACAACTTCCATATTATCTTCATTGTCTGCGGTCCCTCACAGTAGGCAGTCCACTTGAAGAGCCAGTCTCATTTAGTGTGGATCAAGCCTTATTTATATTGAAACCCGAGAGCGGTGTTGACCTTTTTCCCTTTCCAAGGTCTGTCAATGCTATGTAATCATGCTGTATATCCCACTGCAACACAAAGTTAATATCTACCCTGTCGCTATTACGACCCACTTGGAAGACAGATTTAAATAATGTTGTTGTTTTTGCACAAAATGGCTGCGCTTTCCTGAAACAGTTCCCACTGCAGCACGTCCTTTCCTCTCATATGATAGAGTGTCACATTAAATCTTCCCGCACCTGTAACCTGTGGGCGATACAAGCTAGAAGAGCTGAATGCAAATTTGAGAAAGAAGATTAATATAACTTTAGGCAACACTAGGGTATCAATTGATCTCACCTATTCTCAACTTTCACTACCGTGCAGCGTGCAGCACACTGCTTATTTCCTCTTTTTTTTTTTTGCTCCCACCATCTCTTTGGAGGTGTGCCGCTCAGGTGTAAAACCCCAACCCAATTACAGGGCCGCCAGATGGCCCAGCAGGTCCCCAACCACAGTGGCGATGCTGGCACACAGCTCCTTCCTATCACCTCCTCTCTCTCTCTCTCTCTCTCTCTCTCTCTAACTGGGTCAGCTCCCTTGCTCTCTACCCCCTTCTATCCTTCCTGCTATCTCTTCCATCATCCTTTCATGTTTTCGTTCCTCCTCCCTGGTCTCTCCCACCAATGGATTCTTGTCTCCCCAACCTGGACAGTTGCAATACCATTAATATGACCTTTATTGCAGAGTAAAAAAACACGATAAAGGACAGATTAACAGCTCACATGGAGACAAAAAAAGATGTTTGTTCCCCCTTTCTTGAGTTCAGATTTGGACAGAATGTTGGTATCATGTTGGATTGCTCTGCTCCCCGCTGGTTCCAGTTTTGGCCAGCTTTCTCAGTGCACCGGGTGTTACATGTCATGCTGTTTGAGGAAGTGATAAAGCTGCCAAATTCAGCCCAATCCAGGACTAATGCTGTCCATTTTGTCATCAAATTCAATATATTTCACAGATCACAGCCAAATGTACGGTACAGTAAGGAGAGCAAGACACACAGGCGGCCTTTTGCCAATACGACTTCCATCTTGCCATTTCATTGGGTTTCATGAGTTAATCACCCAGTAAATCACCAATTAAACCCATTTTATCAAGAATTATCCTCTAATTATCACAAAATGATTTGGCAGTTGTTATATGTCAGCCTAATTTAAACCAATTGACTACATGTATCCACAAACCCCATAGTAAAAAGGGATAGAGTCAATATGAGGGCCATCTACATGTACAAAATGGTTATCTTGGAAAAGACAACATGTAAATTAGGCATAAATGGGATTGGTAAATCATAATTTCTCTCATTAAAATCAAGATGAAATGGAAGCATGTGTTTAAAAAAACATTTTATTCAAATTGGGGGATTCTTTAACGCTGCCCATAAGAGCATGCATTTTTATTGAGACTTGAATATAAATACAAATATGTAGAGAAACAATATGACAAACAGTATATAAATCAGGATTAGTGATTTTAAATTTTCCAATAAGATGAAGGACTATGTGTTCCTTTATAGGTAAACATTTTCTGTATTTCTGCTATAAAATAAATGAATCCTAGCTCAAGTGAAGTAAGTTGGGTTAATTGTAAGTGCCAATTGAAACAAAAGAAATCAGTGAAATTGGTGTCAAATGTAATAACCTGAAATTGCAATGGCAAGGTCACTATTCAAAGGATGAACTTTAAATCTACATTTACAGATAGTGACTAATTCAAAGACACTGTTCCGTTTTGACTTCTTAAACAGGAAAAGACTAATAGAGACGGGCGTAAATGTTTAGTCAAAGACAAATTAAAAGGCAGCGAGAGACACAAAAATGCTGCCGTAGTACAGAGGTCAATAGCCTGGATCAATGGGGAAGTGCTTTGACTAAACAAGCCAACGCAAACAAAGACTTTTCAGTCTTAAGTCTAAGGTAAATACAAGAGGCAGAAATTAGAGCACACATATGATTTTAATCCAGAATCAGTGTCATATTCCCTTTACAACAATAAAATGCTAATGAAGTCATATTATTAACTTTCAAAACAGACAGTCTTGATCATTTACCGGAGAACAGTTACTCAGAGGTTTGAAACCATTCGCAGGTTTGATTGCAGTTCAAAGCATGGGAATTCCTGCTGTTTAAAAATAATATGTTTTAATAATTGGGAAAACACTTGGAGATAGCTTTACAGATCTGGATGAACCAATAATCATGGCAAGGACACTTTTTTGATCCAAAGGGAGTGCTAATAGTGTAATTACACTAAATGACACAGAAAAAAACTCTAAGCAAATTAAAGCTTGTGTTTGCATGCATAATGGAGTGCTGCATCAAACAATTAACACCATTATGTTGAACCGGGGAGATATTCAGCAGATAAATTGGAATTTTTAAAGTAATTCCATGCTTTATAGACCATTTCATTATCCAACAGTTATGACTCATATGATATTTATTATTGAATGAAACGTTCTTTCTTGTGGCATTAATATTGCGTGTAGAAGAACAAGTGCCATTCAGGTCTGGCCTTAGTCATCAATGCCATCTAGCTAATGGCAATAATATTTCACAGTATTTTGTTTTATGGAGAGTTCAGAGCTTACCTTAGTTATTCAAGTGACCTTGTATCTGGGCTGAGAAATGATTGAATTACAAAGAACTACTTTTGCATGAAAACATGTCTTTAACTGCTGTATTTTATATTCTGCACAAATGTATGCTTCTACAGAAATATGGGCACATTTTAAACCAATTCATTTAATTTAATTTTATATATATGATACATTTTACTTTATTATGTCCACCCTCTTTAGAAGTAAACTACAAATAATACAGGGTTGAGTCGGTTCATATGTATTTGCTGATGAACTGGTCCGTATTTGTTAAGTGGTTTCTTAATGGCAACCAGGAAATTCTATCTGTGGTTAAGGAAAAAAGACCTTAAACAAAGTGTAAGCCAAGAGCTGGCTGACTATGTGCACATAAATGTAACAAATGAGTCGTTCTAGTAGTAAGAGCAATTCATGCATTAAGCCTCAACCTGCACCTTGGATGAACTCCAGATCCCACTGTGCACTTTCTTTCCTGCCTTTGTTTACTCTCCATCCAAAAAAAAAAAAAATCCTAAAAAACACCAACAGTCAACCAGTGTCAAACCAATTGCTGTGTCATTGCTACTTCACAAGAACAAGAAAAACTCAATTTTATAAAATCAACTGGCAGCAACACACGCCAAATATCAAACCAATTCAGCCCAATATAGTGACAAAACTTCAAAACAAAGGAAAAGCTAGATGCAGGTAGAAAGCTCTGACGCCTTAACTTTGGTCAAGTGAATGAGGAGGACATGAACTGGCACATTAATTACTGGCTGCCAGTCAAGTATCCACCAGCATCTGATGGAAACTCATTTGCTAGAGGATATAATTTCCAGACATTGTGGTTATACACACATACACACAACGGGCAAGTGTTTTTTTATGTATATAATAAGTCACGTAAATGATTGTCAGGTGAGCAGCCTGCAGTGAGCAGGGATAAGAGGAGGCTGAGAAGGCCCCGTGGCCACTTCCCCTTGTCCAGTGCAGCCTCTTTACTCACCTGAAGCCAATCTCAGGGGGTAATGGAACTGGAAAAAGTTATTAACCCCGCTTTGCAGCAAGGGCAGGACAGCTCTATTAAGTCAGTGCACAAAGATTCCTCCATTTTCAATTACTGCTTCCAAAGCACTGAGGAAAGTTAGAAAAAGCAGCCTTGTTGTCTGCTAGAGAGACGGACCCCAGGAGGAGTCCCAGATCCCGGCAGCTCTTATCATCTACTCTTGTTCCTCATCCAGCGTAGGTCTGACACACTCCCTGAGTTGTTGGTGGATACGTTCAGTCTATTTATATGACAAACATTGCAAGGTGGCACACCCCCTGGAAACACGGGTCTGTCAGCCAGAGGCTAAATGAGAGGCTGGAGAGCTCAGGAAGGTAAACCCTGCCAGAGTCTTAGAGTCAGATGTTGAATCTGGCTTTAAATGATGTTGCAGTGATTTGGGCCAATACAGAGAGACAAAAAGAAAATGTTAAAGAGGCAGAGGCTGTTGGCAGGGAAGGTGCAAATAGACCTTTCACGATTTAGCTTTAACAGTAATCTAAGACTGACACTACTGTTATTAGTCGAGAATTCTCGGATATAATCTGAGATTCAAAGATGAAAAGTTCTGCAAATTACTGGTACTGTTAAATGCAACTTCTGTGATTTCTATTCAGCGAACAATATTTCACTCTACAATTCTTAGTTATACCTACAGCACTTTGGTGTTAACAGACAGAGGTTATGGGGACACAGTATAAATTGCATGTTGCTATTGTATTAAATTGCAGCTCAGTAACTTGATTCAGTTCAGTTGATTCTGCCAAGTTTTAGATAAACAATGCTAAGGGATTGTATGCACGATTGTGGCCATATGACGTAGTCTTTATTTACTATGAGTAGCTCATCCGTAGTGCATACACCTTGATTTCCAATGAAAAAAGTAAAGCCTGCAGCAATAAGGAGAAAGAACTGTCAGGATTACTCTAGTTTTATTTCAGCATTTAGCTTGGGTTTGGCCATCAAAGGTCCATTACTCACAAATTACTCACACATGAACTGCTGGGGATCTGTAATGGTCTCCGCTGTTCTTCTGCCCCCGCGTTTATTGGACAAACAACAGAGATCAAACGCTATAGTTGGCTGGCTGACTTGCTCTGTTTTCTATCACGTTGGCAGATACAGTCTGAAGGAGCTAAGAAACCCACCTCCCACATTTAGCGACCCTTAGCCCTGGTTGCGTGCTTAGTTGGCTGGGAGGCTGGAGGGGGCAGCGGGGAGGTGGTTGAGGACCAGGGCTAATATAGCAGTGCCTGGGGAGCCATGTCTGTTGGAATCAGTCTGATGTGGGAGGCGAGGCCAGGGGCCAATGTGTGACTACTGGTAGGTGAGTCATACAGATAAAAGCTGTTTGCTCAACCACTGCCTGTCTTTAGGGTCACCCTTTAGGGAAATCTGCCCGGCAACCACTTGCTGTGTGACAGATTGGCAGACGAAGAAAGTGAGTGATAGGATTTTAATGGTCAAAGAGCGAGACTGACTCTCAGAGCCGGGCAAGAGATGTACTCCAAGTGGTTACAGAGAGGTCTGGGTTCATTCAGTCCAGTAGAACAAGGTTTAAGGTTTAGGACTGCGCTGGTAATCCTCTCTGAAGAAAGTACAATGAGAGCCACAGTGTGAGTTAATTCGGTACATGGTACAAGTTATCCTCATTTTAGTCATGACAATTATGTGCTTTTATGCATTTTAGCTTTTAGTCTGTGACTCTCTGAGATGCCTTCAAACGGTATTCAAAAACACATTTTAAATTCTCAGAAATCTAAATGCCAACAGGCAGAGGTAAAGTTCAATTGGCTGAAAGCTAATTTAGTATGTTGGCGTCTATGTCACAAAGTAATCTAAGTTCAAAAGTCAACTTTCTGAACTTTCAACCTTATTTTCAGTCAATATAGGCTCAAAAAGCTAGAAGGCAGACATCTGTGCTTACACAAACTGTTCCCTAAAGGTCAAGAATTTATTTCCATGGTCATGTCTCTTTCTGTTAAGAAACAGAAACAGAAAAATGAGGCTACGTTTAAAACATTCATCTAGCTAATTTTCCAACTGAGGATATGTATCTAATAATCTTAATATTAATATATTGTGTTGGGCAAAAAACAATCTTTAAGCTAGTTTTCACATGTTTTGTAAATGTCTCCATAAAGTGCCATTCATACTGGTTCTTTTTTTTTTTTTTTTTGATGGCACATTTTTTCATTCTTACTTTATCTAACATGTATCTTTATATTTATATGGATGTTTTGCCTTGGAGTGCTGTAGCAGAGTGGAGGAACATGCAACAAACAAATGCCCTGCAGCTTTGATTTGATTTAGCTTCTACTGTCCAGCTCTTCTCAATCTTCTCGTTCTTCTCCTCCTTCTTTTCTTCCAACCCACTCCTTCACGCCTCCCTTAGTAACACCCTGTCCCGCTGGGCTCAGCCACAGATATCACAACTGACATGGTTTATCAAGGGAAATAATCAGGAGGGGAATATTACGTGAAGTTTGGACTTCACCAAAAGGCAGCAACTAATTTCAGAATACCGAGGGTTATTATCACCTCAAGGATACGTCCCCACATTATACACATTGCTTTAAAGTTTAAACACAAATAAAGAGATGGTTAGACTAAATGATTGGAGATCTGGAAAGTCTTGATTTCCATGAATGCTTGGATTCGTAGAAGAAGTGGTGTGTTTTCCTGTTACCTGCTTGTTATTTCTTCGGTTACATGTGACGTAGCTGGAGCCGCTGCACGTCCTTATTTCTTGTCTTGGCCTTTTATCATTTTCTACGGTGCCCATGTCAAAAAGACACGTCCCCAGAGCTGTTAATGTTCTCAAACAGACGGCCCTTCAAGTGCTCTTTCCAGACACTTGGCAGCTGACCTTTTAATTCTGTTTAGAGTGCGGGGTGCGTGCAGTTTACTGATGATGTTGCCTTGGATTGGCTCAAAGAAGAAGTGGTTAATCACTCGGTGACTAAGAAATGAATACGCGCTGTCTCATCTGATTTGTCACTTGAAAAAAAATCATTCAAAATGCAATTCTGTTAAGTTATGCGTTTAAGAAGGCAGTTCTCATGCAACACTTGCCCATGGCCTGTCTCAAACTTTTTGCTCAGCAGTAAGCAGCAAAACAAATTTTAACTTGCACTGACATTTTCAGAAACAAACAGAATATGCACTGCCTCATCTGATTTGCTACTTGACAAGGACGGATGGACTGTGTGAGTTACAACTTCAGAGAGTTTATGCCAAGAGGCTATATTACACAGCATCAAAGCTCATTGAGGTGGAGTAAATTCTAGGTCGTCAAACATCAGTATTCAGCTGAGTGATGGAATAAATCAGCTTGTCCAGGATTTCTTCACCACAAACACCCACATCGTGTATCTAATTGACACTTCCAACCGAGTGGTGGTCTCATTTCACATTTAAGTCACAAGATCTCTGCAACCCCTTCTTTTTAATATACACACACACACACACACACACACACAAAGCTGACAGGTTGTTAATCCGATAAAGGTGTCACAGAGCAATGCGAGAGTGTGATTAGGAAGTGACAAATAATTCGACTTCAGAAATAACAGTCCAAGTGTCACCAATCTGCCATTTCAAGCAGATGTGAATAGATCATGGCAGCACAATGGGGGAGAACGAGATGATTAGGATGTTCCGCTTCCTATCCTAGCTTTCACATTGGTGTCTTGACTTTTCCCTTTATTCGTCTATCTCCTCATGGTGTCTGTTTTCTTGCACACTTTGATGTTTTCCCTTTCTCATCGTCCATCCATTAGAAAGCCTTTCCCCCCACTGGGCATCCTTTCATACGCCTACGGCCTCTCACAACATTTCCACCCACACACTTTGTTTGAAAAACAGCATGCCTGCCAATGTCCAACTAGCTCAATAATTGTCACAAAATTATAATTTAGCTGTGCTCATTTTTATTTTCAGCAGCACAAAATAAATAATGATATCGAGAGCACACGATAAATATCCAGCAAATTGGAATTTGACCTTTTTAAGGGGTAGCGAAGAGGCAGAAAAATAAAAGATGCTATCATTTTCCATCATTTTTTTCCCCAGTGAACTAGAGTGAGCTGTCAGATTGGATCTTACTGGCACTATCATTTAACACAAAAGCCTCCCTAAATCATACTCCATAGTGCCAGGGTGGCTTGAAGAGTGAGACTAAACTCATTGACAGTGGTGGCAGCTTGATAGATAACATTGTGAGGGTGACATTGAAATAAACAGGCATTGTGACCAACAATCTTTCAGCTTATCGTTCGCCATCAGGCGTCTGTGACACTGCATTAGCATGAGTTTGGATTTTCTCATTTGGGAGGAGCTCTCTCATTTGCAAGCACACAGTTATTGCTGTGACCCCAGGTTGTGAAAACCTCCAGAGGTACAGAGAAAGAGAGACAGAGCAGGAACAAAAAAAGTGAGAAGAGACAGATGTGTCTGTCAGACATATATTTCTTTCTAGTGCTTTGATATCTCATCTTCATAGCTCAGATGTGGGTTATAGCACAAGTGTTATTGGGTTTTAGCAACAGAAACCTACGTATGGCACACACTTGACAGGCAAACTGGATACTATCAAAGAGATTTCTGTTCCTGTGTGCATCAAGTCTGTAGATTGGGATCAGATGCAGCCGTATCAAGACAGCCCATGAAATTGGGTTGAAATTGCTCTTGAATAATACAGTCTCCAGCCATGATAGCGCGATACAGAGATGGAGCACTCAGATGGATGTTTGCCAGTATACAGCTGGTGAAAATGTTACAATATCTTCACTGCCTTCATGCTTATAGAGGTGTCCCCTGCAGTTGACCCTGTTTTGTACTGTTTGACTGCTCTTTGCTTCCTTTAAGTAGATAGGGGAAGAACTTGCATGATGTCTTCTCCTTCTCAATAAATATTTTCAGATTAGATTAATCTAGATAATTCTCTTTTCAATTAATTGGTCTATAAAATGTCAAAAATCTGCCAAGCTTCAATCCAAGACGACATCTTTAAATTGCTTGTTTTGTACAACCATCCTTCCAAAACCAACAGGTATTACATTTACAGTGATCTACCACACATTAAAGCAGCAAATCCACATCTGAGACATTTGACAGCTTTTTGCTCAAGAAATGACTGAAAGCAATTATTAAGCCACTACTGAAATGCTGTTGACCAATTAATGCATTTATGAAGTAATCCTTCCATCACTACCTGAGATTCTACATGCAACAGCCTTTTCTTTAAGCTTTCTATCCTTTCTTTTCAACCAACTATCCACTGCATCGTCATTGCACCTTCTTCACACACTGTAGACGCAAGGGAGACATCACTTGCTAGCTGACAAAAAAAGATAAATTAGAAAGTAAAAAGGTTAATCATCCCATCCCTGGCCCCGAACAGCGCAGCGCTTCAAACAACTACCAGCCACTGACCCCTGACCCCTTCAGCTCCGTTACAACCAAATTACTGGTCTTGACACTTGGAGACAGAATCATAATCATGATGATCCCGGTATTGGCAGACAAGGCTCCGAACCAAAACATCTGTTGTAGTGGTACCTCCAGGCAACAACAGAGAACCCTCCCCACCTCCCACAGCCCACATGATAATTATCACTGCTGGCTGTGGCCTTGCCAGCAGTGTACCATCCATGCTGCCATGTCCAAGTACCGCTTCAGTGAATTTTGGGTACAGTATGGTCCTTTGATTAAAATAAATGAGAGGGGATTGTATGTTATTTAAAATCAAGAATCCATTTATATCAATTCATTTTATTATTTTCATTGAGTGTACTGGACAGCTCTCAATCTTTCTGCACTGGGAGGTTTATATGGTGCTGAAGTGACATATAGTTTATGCAAAAATACGTGTCACAAACAGCTTGAGCCACTCTGGTAACTGGCTACTACCCACAGCTTATTTTCACTTTTATTACAAGTGATCTATTGGCTAGGTTCTCAAATTTAATTGAGCCAAACTATCCTTGAATATTCTTATTGTTTTTTTCATTTTAAGGACACACCTCTTGAGATGAACCATCTAGTTTTCAAGGGGTCCTCAGACACAAAAACCACGAACATTACAAATCAATGAAAGCTAATCAGAAACAAGGTGAAAATATTATCTCTATCAACAGGATTGGATTACCTTCTGGCCTTCCAAGAAACAAGAGAATCTGGATTTTCATCTCGATTTTGAATCAGCTTAGTTTTTTTAGGTTTCAGCTGCCATCTTGCTCGAAGTTGAGATTTTTTTGGTTATGCCAGTTCAGTTACACAACACTTGAGATTATTTCTGCCTCCAGAGGAGCTCTGCCACAAAATTTGTCTAAGTAAACTCCAATCTGTGCACTTTGCAGAGAACTGGATCTGACACACCACCCTGTCAGAGTGGATCAGGCCCAGGCCCCATACACATCCAATTTCACTGCATGTCTTAATTCCAAGTGGGTCGTTGAAATCTCCCCCCATATAAACCTCTCTGTCATGGCTTCTCATGAGTCACTGAGCCTACTGACTTCACCGATCCCCCATTTATAGCTGCACCATCAACACTTCTTTTTTTTTTAACAAAGAACAAGCGTGAAGATTCGACATGGATTCAAATGAGATGTTTGCTCATTCAGATGCAGCGCAAAAGCTTTCACAGAAGACTATGAGTGCAGCTATGAGATGACTAACAGATGCTGCAAACACTTAAACCTTTTTTCAACATTTTCAAATCCAGAACAAAACTATCAACCGCACTCTAAAAGATGATTAAAGGCAGTAAGTAAAAGATTTTTACTGCCCTCGGCACAATCAACAATGTGTACAGTTTTATGGGAATGTTGATCAATGCAATGAAACTCAAATCTGTATCTTCAGGTGGTGGCGTTTCTTTCTGTCTTTATATTCTGAAGCAAAACTTCACCTATTCCCATTTGAAAACTTAATCTTCCTTACTACTTAATACCCATAAATTACAAGATATTTAGGCCAAAAATCATTTTTCAAGCCTGCAAAGACATTCCGCTATTACTGTGCTCTGCATAATGACGGGCTGATATAGTCTTACATTTTCTTGTGGTCTTTCTTTGATTTGTTTGTAGAATTTCAGCTCTAATTAGCACCAAGGATGAAAAGATAAGCCCTATCAAAAGTTCTATGAGAGATTATTTAATGTACTTTTAAGTTTAAAGAGACGAAAATGTTAGAAGGAGAAGACAAGATCATGAAAGTGTGTCTCCAGTGACGATGCTTAAAACGGCAGTAGAAATGTAATTCCTATTGATCCGAGTCTGATTTAACAGTTCACTGACTGGGGTGTTTGGCTGAAGAAGAGAGTGCCCCCTGAGGGAGATAAACAGAGCTGCAGACACAGCATGACAGGGCTGGTGGAGTATACTGGAATACAGAGGAAGGAGGAAGCCTTTTTCTCTTGTGTTCAGGTCAGATCAGACAGGGCTGACACTGGACTTGTACTGAGGCTGAAGGCAGGCCCAGAACTGGCTCGGTCGGTGAAACATGCCTCCGAGAGCAATTAGGAGGCCAATTACTTTCTTCTTATGGAGGATGGCATGTCAGGGCTTGCCAGCTCCAGCATGCAATCCTTCCTGACATCCGTCCCCAGCAACAACCCATGCTCATGCTTTTCACTTCCCCTATTCTGGTCAGAAAGCACTGCAGCTGGCCAGCTGGAAAAACTCAGCAACATCACAAAGAGGAAGTCCAGAGGGGCTGCAAATCCAAAGTATCAATCCTTGTTTAGCAGTTCCCAACACTATGATGTACTGAATAGATCTATTATGAGCAAATGAAGCGTGAGCGCAAAAGTTAAATGTCTTTAGCTGTTTACCACCCTGTCAGTTTTGGCCTGATTTTTCTAAATGTCTTATTAAAATCGAGTTA
Source organism: Dicentrarchus labrax (assembly GCF_905237075.1). NCBI lineage: Eukaryota > Metazoa > Chordata > Actinopteri > Moronidae > Dicentrarchus > Dicentrarchus labrax. The sequence continues at coordinate 17,568,731 of NW_026136724.1, read as the reverse complement.
CTTGGAAATTTAAATTAGCCTTTTAATTAACTGAGCATGAGTGCCATTTGGTAATTTAAATTATGAGAGGTGACAATGTGAGGCAGGATGTGCTGCTGTGATAATTCTTATTTTTGGTAAACAGCAGGAGATTTGGGAGGTGGAACTGGATTGGAGGGATATTTTCCCAGTGAGACGTCTCAGCAGAGAGCCAGCTTGGCACGAGCAGAATGCCAGTCGGCCTCCACTGGGCACCAGCAAACAGTTGTGTCATTCAATTGCGGCCCAATCCGATCAGACAGAGAAGAGGCCGGCGGACCGCCGCCACACAGAGCCAAACTCCAGAGCCTGGTGGAGGTCAAAGCACACAGAAGCACGCTGTCCAAATCCTCACTGCTGTTCCCCATCTGACAGGACTCCTGTGGCTACAGCGAGGGGCTGAAAAGAGCCGGCTTTTCAGAAACACCTAATAGATACGCAGCACGACTGATGACAAATATAACAATACTACTGCTAGTCTCCTAACATATTCCTACACTTTTCAAGGTCTGGAAATCAAATCAATTTCCAGTCTTGCACAAGCATCCTGAAGTCAGTTAATGAAGACAGTGAGGCGTTAATAATCACATAGTTTCGTAAGTCCCCGGAGTCTATGTTAATGTCCCCGGAGTCTATACTTTACTTAGCAAAACTGTTTTTTGATATTAAACACCCTGAGCTTGGAATAATATAATGTAAATTATTCATTTGGAAAACCTTCCATCGTACGAGGTATTCAAACACTGCATTTATGGTGGCTGGAATTGTTTTAAACAAGGGAGGTTATACATTTTTTCATGTTATTCAAGTTGTTTTTCATTGTGCTACATGTCCTTGTTGTAAACTGTGTGTGTTCTCAAGGTAGTTATTTTGCACTGCCATTTTGGCCAGGTCTCTCTAGAGATAATATGTTTTAAAAGAGTTCCTGGTTAAATAAAGATTAAATCAATAAACAAATTCTCACTCATAATACTGGCACAGCTGGTTATGCAGCGCTTCTACCTGCTGCACGCTGCTGCACTGGCTGTGTCAATTGATTTGCACCACACCAGCTCATTCTGCCCTAGTTTCTTTGTTACCATGCTTGCCGATGGCATCTCTTGCCTATTGCTGTGTATATTTTGTGCATCTCATATTTCACATGGTAGATATGCTTGGGTTTTGCTATCTGTAGCCCTTTGGGGATTATTGTGCTCCATACAGTTACCTGGACATGCTGAGGAGCGAAACCTACTTAAATTAATATATCCAATGTCCTCTAATATACATTTTTCTGACATAATGAATTAATAATATTATATGCTTTTTTGCATAATAGCTAAAGCAATAGAAGACCGAGCTCTATATTATAACAATCACTGCAAAACCCTTACCTGCACTTAAACCATGCTGGTGCATTATGGAACGACAACAACAATTATAGGAATAAAATCTATAGCCAACTATTACTCTCTTTTATGTTTTCCCCACGTTTCTCTGATTCATTACTTGTAGCTTTAGAAATATTTCTCTAACATTTTTATCAACAACACAGCCTCTATCCCCCTGCTACGCTCTGAATCCCAGACCACAGTTTTCTTTTGTCCTCTTCCTGCTCTCAACTCTCCCAGTGTGCAGCCGGATGGAGCTGTGCTTATTACCTCAGATCTCACTGTGATTGGACCTGCCCTGCTCCACCAGGGGGACCCAAATACTGAAAGCGTGGGCCAGGCCTCTCCAACTAAGCCCCTGTGACCTTGGAGTGAGGTCCAGCGCCCTGGGAGCCCACGGAATGAACAATATGAGGCAGGGAGGGAGCCGGGCATACAAACAGTCCATTACCATCCATAATGTGAGCTCTCTGCTGTGCCTATCCAGAATCCTTACGGCTCTACCATCTTCTTTCATTTTATCCTGCCAGGGAGGGGGACTCTCTCTCCCCCTGTGTCCGTGCAATCTGGCCAAAGAGGAAGAGACCAGAGTACATGAATAAAGGGACTGGTTTGCTCCAGGCAGAGCTGAAATTGGTCTATTACGGGGCTCCATTTGAGATCAGTGTGGGAGGGAGTGGCAGGGCCAAGAACTGAGGGTTTTCCCTTTTTGCTTTCTTCTGTCTCTGCCCTTTGTAGTGTGGGTAGTATTTCTTTGTGGGCAGTAGATAAAGTGCATTTTTATCTATTAAATATGTAGAGATTTGAACTCTTGTATGCAGCTGCATGACCTACCACCAAATATTTCTTATATTAACCTCCTTGAGGACTCATAACAATTTTAACATTCTACAATGTAGGACAATATCACTTTAATCAGTTTTATCCCCATTCAGTTCAATGGCTTAAGTGGAAAATAGGAATGGAGCGAGCATGATTAGCACAAATTGAATATATGAAATTGCTGCTGATAGTACATTCAGCTCCGACTAGCCATGATTATGGAGATGGATCACCTCCTATATCGAGAAAAATTTCATTTTATTATTACACTATAAGCATTGCAGCTGCAAAAGCACAGTTCATCCAGATTTTTCTTTTGCACTCACTGAACCACAACAGAGAAACTGTCATAATGCCTAATCAGAGACATCAAACGACCTTTATCTAATCGCGCAAAATGGCACATAAGTGAACTGATTTGTTTCCCCCACTTTCCATCTGCAATGTACAAGTGGATAAGGTGAATGAGGGGGCTCAGCAGCAAAACGATTCTATAAAAATAAATGCTCTCTTGGAGGTATTATCTATGAACAAAAGGGTTTCAACTGATGTGAAGTAAGACCGGTCTGGTACAAGCTATCTCTGGTAACGCTGAGGACCATACAATCAGGCAGCATTGTAGTTGGAGTGGGACCCTCTCCTGCGTGATCATTAGGCAAATGGAGATGCAGCGTCAGAGAGCATGCAGTGTCATTTTCTGTGATTTGTCTTCGTTCCACAGACATGCTATATCATCTTTACTGCTGTAATCATCTTAAAATGTTCTATAATCTCCCTGGATGCACATGGAAAACATTTTCTTTACTGCAGTATGAGAGAAAATGTATTAAACAAACCACAGAAAACGTGTGAAATCTTGTTGTTATAACTTCCTGAGAGCCGGTAAACTTGAGGAGAAAGAGCACCGCAGGATCGAAGTCAACCTCTCAACTCCAAGACGTTGTCTGCTAAAATTATAGTGGCCATTCTCTATAATGACTGCACTGAGGTAAACAGAATTAATCAAGATTACTGGACAGGATATCTTGAAGGTGGCTCACTGTAGGGAGAGAGAAAGGCTGATACTCAGCATTAGTTGTGAGCTTAGTGCAGCTCAGATAAATAGGTGATTTATAGGAGCCATTAATACGGAGGGGCAGCCCACACATCTCATTACACAAGTTAGATTGTTTGAAGTTGGTAATGAATCGGTGTCTCCGTGGTTATGAATGACGGTGTTCAATCATAAGTCCTGCTGTATATGAAACAATGCAAATGATGAAAATCTGAACAGATGAACTGGAGAGAAAATAAGGAAATATTGCAAAAAGGGCGGCATTGTATCACTCTATGACTTGGCTTAAGACATACTGCCTCAAAATACCCACCCCCATGTTTGATCATGTTTATTGTCTTCAGCCATCTGCAGCTGATAACCCTTGACTGAACAAGCTGTTAGTTATCCCATGAGGGAGTGTGTAGAAATATCTGCACTTGTTGAAAAATTACTTTTCTGTAAGAAGACACTACTGCGGGCGATCCACAAAACAGTTCTGACGGATGCAAGAGGTTGAGAAATAGTTAAAAAAAACTACTAAGATGTCATAAATTATATCTTGATTTCTTGACAGCAGAAGTAGAAGCAGCTTGTGAGGTGACGTTGCTCCTGAGGCACTGCTGCTCTGTGACTCAGTGCTGTAATAGTTTAGATTTTGCCACCAGAAAACAGTGATAAAGTAAAACAACAGCAAACTTGTGACCTTGTGCAACTGAATGTGGGAATAAATATGCAGAAGCAAAGCCAAGGGATACATTTTAAAATGGGAATACCCAATACGGAAATAGCATCACCAGGATTGACACTGTTGCTCCATTCAGCACCAGCTGAATGTGTTCCTGTGACATTTAAGGGAATTAGGTGGTGTTAGGAAAAATGACAACCACTTTGTCTCTGTTAAAGAGCTTAGCCAAGACACAGAGAACAATTTTGTGTAGCTCTCGCATGAGCTTTGAAAACACAAAAGAAAATCTTTGCTTGTCTGGTGGCACTGGAGTGCAGCACTTGCCGGGGTGAAAATTTGTGAAGGCGCTGCCATGACTTGGGGCTCATCATTTCCTTCTTGCCTCATTGATGTCAGGTTTACATAAACAGGCTGCAGTAGCTTGGAGTTCTGGGAAATGACATTGAAATAAATACAAATCATCTTTAAAAAGGAGTAGATGGCATGGTTTTATTTTTTTGTTATGACATGATACTAATGTCAAACTATCAGTAAGCTGTAACAGAGCCTCTGAAATCACAGTAGACAGAGCAGGAATCAATGAAAAATGGGAATTCAATAGTGAAAAAGGCCCTATTAAACTGAATCTGATCTTTGTGTGTTATACTTAATAATTATTCTACTAATATTTTTTTATTTAATTAACACATATGAGATAATCTGGATTATATAAACAGAAATTCCTTCAGCAAAAGCTTTCATCTTCAGATATTAGTCAGCTGCCAAGTTTGATACAAACTCAAATTCCCCTAATTTCTGTCTAATTGGACTACTCTCAGCATCCTCCAGCTCCCTCCAGATGTCTGCTGGTTCCTTCATAAATCTCCTCCTAAATTGGCCTGAGTTCTCTTGTGAATGAGGGTGTGTGTGTGTGTGTGTGTGTGTGTGTGTGTGTGTGTGTGTGTGTGGGTGTCTGCGCACGAGGGGGGCCTGTTCTGACCTTCAGCTGTGGGCCAACAGTCCACACTGATCAGGCGAAGGGAAACCAACTGTCAGCCCGACTTCGTCCACTGTCAGGTGTTGACAACCTGCATAAACATCGAGAGAGAAAGCGTGGCTCACCTGAGGGGCAAAAGCCAGGATGAATGATCTGCAGAGTCACTCAGATGAGAAGAAGTTCGACTAGGCTAAATCTGTCATATGAAAGTGAAGGTGAAAACACGAGGACGTTTATGTTTATGTTTTGAAGGTTATTTCTGCTCCCTGATAACATTAGTGAAGCGTTGCCATCACTCATATTAAAGAAGCTTTGTGTAGTTAGCTTAAGGAAGACAGGACAGCTTGATAAGTCTTTATTGGGGTTGGGCAGGTATGGTAAGCTCTGTGGACTTAAACTAGTATGGGGGCTAATGCTTGTGCTACCTGGGTTGCTGGCCATTAGCAGCTAACACCTCTAGTTCAGTGGGCTGACAGTGGTGTGTTTTACGGTGACAGCAAACATGCTCTCTATGGTGAAAAGTAGGCTGAGTGGCTGACGAAAAGTCTGTGCTAGTGCCCAGGAGAAAGACTGAAGCTTCCTGAGTAAAGAGATAAGAGGACTTTGAGTGATGAATGAACACCTATTTTACAGGAAAGGCGTGTGGCTCCACCTTGATGTGATCTTCAAAAGAAATGAAATAGAAGCTTCTGAAGATAACGCCGAGAAAACACTTCCCACGGTAAGTGACTGTTAAAAAAAAAAAATGTTGGATATGAAATTCAGGAATCCAGGGCAGGTTCTCCCAACCTTTTTGATTTGTGCCTTTAAAATGAAGAACATGTGGGTTGTATGTGTGGGTTGTGTCAATGAGCTGTGAGCAAAAAGTCATTTTTTACCTTCTCGGGTTGTTTTATTTGAATATTTTTAGAGGCCTGAAGAGGTAAACTTATCTAGTTTACAGAATTTGTGTGTCAGAAATAGGTTTCTTGTTTATCATCTTGTGGCTGTGTTTTTCTCTATCATGAATAGACATCATATAATTTTTCTTTAAGGAAGACAATGCACTGATCCAGTTTGCAACAATAGAGCAACTGTGTGCAAATTGATCTTTATGCAAATCAATTGAATCCACTGTTAAGAGCAAGGCTATTTTGGATGACTGACACAAATATGATTGGTCTATTAGCCTATCAGTCATGCTATTAAGGTCTGCCATTATAAATCAGGCTTGATGGTTTGTGATTGGACACTAAAGCATGTTGGGCTCATTAGCCTCTATTGCTCTCAACAGATCCGTCCAGATCCAAATCAATGAGCTCCACTTTCTAAAAAGGACTAAAACGGCTGCGACCTTTAGAACAAGCGAGGTCAATGTGATGCCAACTCCCCCTTAAATTGCTTGAAACTGATTGTTAAACGAAAGCGGCGGCCTCACCTGGTATCAAACAGTTTGGATCCTTGTACCGTTTCACAGCATCAAACATTCTCGCTCACACGCAGCTGCAAACATGAATTATTTAACACGCCAAGTTATAGTGATCTGTAGATAATGTAGTGGGCTTCGGGGCTTTATGTACGTAGCCGCGGAAAATGAATCCTGGTCATCCTATCCTCTCCTGTAATTATGCATGCGGACACTAATTTCCCACAAGGGAGAGCAGTGTGTGCCTGCCCTATCTCTCCTGCCCCCTTAGTACTATGACAACACATGGGGGGGAAAGTCCATACAGACAAACACACACAAACACTAACACAGTAAATCAGAGAAAGAGTGCTGCCCTCCAGGCATATCTCCGTCAGTACACAGAAAAACTTCATTATGGTGAAACAAATGTGGCCTCAGCAGCAAATCAGCCTCAGTAGAAGGTGCTCTTTTACAAATGCCTGGACAGTATTAAATTATACAGAAACTGACACTGCTGCTTAGTCCACCAGTGGTTCTGTATGAGCCTCTTGATGTGTGTTGAAAGCCCAGACAGGCTCTAAAAACTCGTTTGCTCTGTAAAATGTGCTTTTGATGGTTCCCTAAGAAACAATGCACAGCTCACAGAGCAGGTCTGCATTTCCTCAGAAGTGTTTGCCATGCCTGACATGATCCTATTTTGAATGGTCCTCTGTGGTAATAAGGTCATTTGTCTTGTGCAAAGGAGAAGGGGATCTATAGTTGTCATACTCTGAGCTGGAGATAAATGTGAAAAGCTAAGACTGTGCCAGAGAAGAGAATTTATGCAGTCAACCATTTCCTCTCTCAGCTGTGGTGAAAAAAAAAAACTCCTCAGTGTCAGGAAGCAAAAAGGATGCAATTAAAAACGCAGAATTAAACGTACATAGTTGCTATTCAGTTCAGTTATTGATCTTCTGGATAACGACGTGCTTCACAGTTTCTGCAAAACTCATATACACGTATGAATTTTCCCCATGCTCCATATAGTGCGTTCTCATCCCGTTTATATTGTCTGTATTGTTTTACTGTCATAACATAACATTGGTTTTTTTTTTTTGCTGTTTTTTGCAAGGGCTTTCTTGAAAAAGATTTAAGGATGCTTTCAAACCTAACCTTTTTAGTTTGCTTCAAAAAGAACTTTGGTGCGTTTGCCCATTTAGTTTGGTTTGTTCAGGCTGTCAAAAGCTTTCAAATCCGCCAAAAAACATGAATTTCCAAAGTGAACTCTGGTGGGGGTTTGTTTGTGGTGTGAAAGTAAAACAGACCAACCACAGGATTTGATAATAGTAGGTATGTGATTTTTGCTTTCAAATTTCAATTAAATTTATTTACCAATCATCAACTGTTAAAAAAGTGATCAGTATTAGCAGTGTATATATTTATGTTAATTATCTGGTAACAAATCAGTGCAGGAATTTCCCCCGATCAATCAGAAAGTGAACATTGGTGCAGTGAGCTATCGTCCAAGTCTGTGCATTTTAGCACTTCCTCATTAAAAAGGTAAGTGAAACATGGAGTGACTAACAGAGTAACTTCCTCATCTTGTTTCTACATGGTCTTCATTATTCAAAAATGAGGTTGTGTTGGAGTCTCTATTAATTATGCTCATAACTGCTCGTTATTTTCCCGACCTCTTTGAGTCCACAGAACATATTATTACAAATAATAAGCAACAAAGTGCATGAATTTTAGGTAGTTAGTCTCTAGAATTTAATTTCCCAATTCCAAACCCTGATGAGTTACCCGTCAGTGTGTATGACCTCATGTTTACAGCTCCTGGTTTTTTTTTTTTGTGTGAAAAGTCAGCGTGTACACAAACTGCACCTGAACTGAAAGTCTACCATGTATCATTATTTTCCTTGCTTCAAAACAACTGAACCAAACAACAGGTGTATCTCAACAGAACTTTCAACCAGTTAAATAACAGGAAAGAAAAAGAGGAAAGAAAATTGGTGATCTGTGAATTTCCAAAAAAAACCCACAAATGGCTCCCTGTGCCTCTTTTTCCTCCACAACGTCAAAGGCACATAATAATGCTCTTTTTTTACTCTTGCTCCTCTTCCTCTAATACCAAAGTCCACATGTTAAAAACAAAATGGATTGTTCAGGCACCGCTGCTAATACCTCCTCCATCATTCCTATTTAGTAAATGGCTTAGCTCCCCTCCCATTATGCTACAGCTTTTGTGGTCTACCTTGCTGCCGTAGTTATGAATAGACTCATCGAGGTCCGACCCCGCCGGCTGGCTCGGCTACAAAGCATTTCTACACCCGGCTGTTTATCGTCACGCAGTCAAATTCCTAGCTGTGTTTTCATGTTATAATTTTCTTGGATCAGGAAGGAATGAGTGTTTTCACAGCTATAGTGGGAATCCGATTATCATACAGGGATCACAGTCGTCATGGAAACCAAGGATGGTGCATGGTGTTAAGCCATCCCTTACACATCTTAGAACATTGGGAATTAGTGTGAAAATTCAGCTCCCTTAAAATAAAGATGTGACAAATTCCCTCTTTCGTATTAGGCACATTCTCCAACGACTGACCATTGTTTTTATAGCCTTTGTGTGTGGTAGAAATACAACCTGTGCCTTTTAGAAACATTACTTTGTCACATGCTCTCTCAAAATGCATGCATACCTTGCCACAAAACATAAAAACATCCCATATTCAAAAAGGTACAGTGGCTACTGCTACACCAAGGATTAATCCACACTCTAATGGGATGACAATTTTTTGTGATTTGGTGCAGCTTTACAGTTAATGACATCGTATTAAACTCATGTGGCTTTCAGATATTAATCTACAGGATGTTTAAGAGAAAATCATGTAGGCTTTAAATGGGCCCAATAATTGGAACTGTAAATAATGACACACCTCCCTTAAAACCCTATCAAATATATTCTGCTCTTTCTAGCAGCCTGGAGGTGCAAGTGACAGATTACCAAACATTTTCTTATCATTTTTTGGGGTATATTAATGTCTCTGGAACATTTGGGAAAGAACAGGTTGTAACAGCTGTTGCAGTGAGGACATACTGGAGGACAGATTCCAAACAGATTCACATTACGGTGAAGGCTCTTTTAAGCGCTTGTCAGTAATTGAAGCCACATGTTTCTTAATAAACAAAACAGACTAAATCTGCTTACAACTGAGCCGATTTTGGCCAAATTAGAGAAAATATGGACAGCTGCATACACAGCATGGCTGTGTGCAGAAAAGCATTTATTTTCCCCAAAATATGTAATTTATATTTGTTCTCGCCTCATCAAGGATGACTAATGACTTAAGAATACAGAAACTGTGGAGCTGTGTGATAATTCAGTATTGTTTCTGGACTGGTATTGCATCTTTATTGTTCCATCTTTTTTCATTTGTATGTGTGGTGTAGAGCTGAAACAATGAACCCATTAATCCTCAAATGTGAATATTTGATGTTTTTCTTTGATAGATTTCATTGGGTTTTGGACTGTTGTTCGGATAAAGCAAGTTACACCTCGGGTACTGGAAAATAGCGATGGCTATTTTTCACTATTTTCCTAAATTTTCTGACTAAGCATGAATAAATTAAACCAGAAAATGATCTGCAGATCAATCCATAATGGAGTAATTATTAGTTGCAGCCCTATTGTAGCTGGATGTAAACCATGTGCAGCAGTGATTTATGTATGTATTCCATATTTGTATTCATGTTGCAATATCAAGTTGAACAATATTGCCCAGAGATGGGAAAACTGCAAGAGAAATCTCTACCTCAAATGTCAGAAATGTGTACATTTTCAAAAACAGAGCATCTGCAAACATCAGAAGTTTAGTGCGAATCTCATCTGAGTAAGCAGTGAAAGAAGAAGAAACATTATGGCACAATATGATCAGTGTATATTGTTTAAGCAGGCCTGGAAAGTCTGTCTCATTATCCTCAATGAGGCGAGTGAAGGCTGGACTCCAGTTCCTGTGAGGGACGGGAAGGGGCGAGCGCAGGTGGAGGGGAGAGTCATCCAGAGAGATGGAAACAATGCTGTGAAGTGGAGATAAATGAAGCCAGAGTGTCTTGGCCACACCAGGAGAGGACAGCCATCTGCGAGCTCATGCTGCAAAAAGCTTATCTTATTACCGCCCCTGAGGAGTGAAAACTTTGTTTCCCACCTCTCTGTCTGTCTCTTTGTCTTCTTCCTGTCATGCGTCTTTTCAATCACATCTATTCTTCTTTTCTCCCCTGCTGTCCTGCATTTCCTTGACAAACCAGTTAATGAATGTGGATGGGTATCCTGTTCATTACTGTCTCAAGATATTCCTGGTTCATAAATTGAAATTAAAACAGACTGTGCCTGAAAATGACCTAGTTTAGATTTCCACACTGTATTGTCAGAATTTAAAATTGTCACCAGCGTTAAAAAAAACATCAATCACGGTCACAACCATCCATTATTGCCCTGTGATCCATCAGCAGTGAGCAGGGGCAGACACTGGTAAAGCGCACACAACACTGGCAGAGATAATCACCACACAAGAATCAAACCATGAGGCATTTAATCATTAGAGGGACAGCGAATGTCCAGGTCATTCATTCAGTGCAGTCTGATACTGTGCCATGTGGTGTGGAAACGCAACGCATGGTCGACCCTGAACCCTCAACCCCACCCGCCTGCACAGTGCTGCCTTGGGGCCACAAGCAGCTCCCAACTCACTCTGGTAAACACAACAACGCACAATATGCCCGCGCACACAACAAAAGACATGACTCCGAGCGCTGTCACCACTCATCATGCTGACACAAAAGAGGATGCAGCTCAGATACTGTGTGAGCCGTATAATAATGTGCACACAGACATGATATGAGGATATTTTCTGGATGCTCGGGGACAAACACATAGGCCCAGTTGAATGGGATCAATGCAGGAATCAATACAAGGATGGCCTGGTGAGCATTAAAAGCACAGAGGAGCCAGGCTTTTTAAGAGCCTAATGACCTGACGAGGAAGGTCCTTGACCAGCAGAAGTGACCGACTGCGTGGCCTTGTGAAGGAGCCAGTCGCATTGAGAGATAAATCTCTGAGAATCACACAGCGGCTATCATCTCGCGTTTCAGTGTAGGCGTGTGATGCTGAGCAGTTTGCTGCCATTTTGAGCAACATTTCTTGTAGAGACACATGAGTAAAAACAGAAATGTGTGGATATGTATATGAACTTGCTAGCACCACACACGGCGCTCTAAAGCTAGATTCCCTTCTTAGTGCCAGTCAAGCTTACTAGAGCGTGATGCGGGCAGGATTGATTGATGGACTAAAGGGGAGAAGGCAGGTGGGGTGAGAGACGTGCGCAGGAGAGAACCTGAGGTTAGACACTGTCACCGATCTGACTGGTGCATTCAGGGAAAAAAAGGTCCTTGTGGGCGTAATTCAGCCAACTAAAAGCTCTTAAACCTTCAGCAGTGGCACAACTAACACTTTCCTGCTCTCGTCCAGATGGAGGAAACGCGGAAGAATAACGTGACTGACATCACATTTTGTTTCCAATTATAGAGCTGTTGTAAACACTGACCTCCATTTTTTTCCCGTGAGTGCCTGCGTTGTATTAATTTTTGCCTGTGTCACTTACGACACACACATATTTTCACTCACTGTTTGCAAAAAAAATTTGCAGAATGTAATTACATGTAAATCAGTATGCAGTTCCTTGTAGCAATTTCCATCTGACACCTTTTAGACGTTTAGACGACATAGCAATTTGTGCTATAGTGATAAAAGACAATTAAAAAAAACTGATCAGAGACAGAGTGACTTCTGAATACTGCCTATGATAGTACAATACTCTTAAAGGATAAGGATGGCAGTACTCTATATGTTTCTTATTGTGAACAAATCCCATAAAAAGACCAAAACCAACAAAGTTTTAGTCAATCTCTCACTACTTACCTACCCTCAGCGTCAAACCACCTGTCCTCCAGACAATGTATGCCTTTCAAAACGAGTCATAAATATATCTTTCATTTTTAACAAAGGCTCAGCTGGGCACTGTAGTTTTTACTCAAATAGAGTAAATGGCATGTATTGGGGACTATTTTCAGCCATGGATTAACACACATTTGGTGCTCTAGTGAGAATTTTTGGCAGCAAGAAGGTCTATGTGGGATCCAAATAAACTATGGTGCCCGTGTTAATTGTGATGAAGGAACAGTGTGGCTCACTGATGTGTTTTTAATAGTTGTTAGACAAAAACAGAGATACAGTATATGGCACAGATATATAAACTACATCAGCTTGCAAGTAGGCTCAGCAGTGGTGGTTTTGGCCTTTTTATAGGTTATTGATTCGTTAATTACTGGACTTATTCTCTGATATTTGAGCACAAATTACTGAGCAATGTTAAACCAGCAATGCAACTAAGATTCTTATTATTGATTAATATGTCAGTTATTTTCCCTATAAAGTGGTTAATCCTTCAGGCTATTGAATGTCAGAATATAGCGAAAAATTAACATCACAATCTCCTAGAGCACAAGGTGACATCTTCAAATGGTTTGTTTTGTATGACCAAAAAGCCAAAACAGAAATATATTCAATATATAACAGATTCATTTTGTGTTTTTAGGATTTTTGTTTCAGCACTGTATGAAATCCTGTGACGAGATGAGTGTATGCTCATCTCATGAATGTAAAGAATAATCAAGATCCATGTATTAAAGTGTTATATACAAAATAACTAAATAAAGATGTAACAATCAGCACAGTGCAGGAATGAGCAGAAAGGTTCCTGCTTTTAAATGTATGATGCCACAAAATGTAAAATAGCATTTTGCAGCTACAGACAGTAAACAACTTATTAGTGAGATTTACCCTCTAAAAGTAGTAAAACAGGTTATCTTGGCCCCTGCACTTATTCCCTAAAGACATTTTACTCCCACGGGTGAACTCTGACCATGTAGCGAGTACTGGTGGAAACGGTAAATTAGCACAGAGTATTCAGTGAATGTCAAACTCAAGCCACCATAATCCAGCAGCTCGTTCGCTGCGTGAACTGCGCTCTCTCTGTGCATCCTGGGTAATTTGTTTCTCCTGGGGGTTTATCATATCAGGAGCCAGAGAGGTCATTTATACTGACAGTTATGGCACAGAAAGGGAAAGAGACTGCGGGCTGGGTTTGGTGAAAAGACACAGAGGAGGAGAAAAAGACTTGTTGTGGAGGATATGCTTCTAAAAGATTGGGAACATAATTGTAATTCCACAAGTTGTGTTGTTCTGAAACAGTGACCTGGTTAACAGAGCCTCCCTTAACTTATTTTAACTTTACTTTCCTTTTACAAGAAAGCAGCCCTGGGAGAGATGATAGAGGCTGCTTAACATGACATGTCATTGGTTTTCACGCCATGGTGGTCTCAGGTAATAGACTCAAACGTGGGTGGAAAGGGTGGATTTTGTTCATTTGGCTTCAAATTTTCAGGAACAACGCGTCCCCCCCAAAAAAAAAAACTCAGTCACACCTTTTGGCGGTGGGTGAAGGTGACGACTGATGAATAATGTATGAGCTCAATGTGCTGCCGTTAATCACAGTGATCTCACACGTTGCTAGATCCCCTCTCCGCACCACAACACGCTCACATACCTCCACCTGTCTCCTCTGATCTGAGAACAGGTGAAGTGGAGACATTAGAGAGCAAGAGATAAAGAAACTTAGCATCATCGTACTGCCTAAGCATTTCACATTCATTTCTCTGCTCACTTCATCCTGGCTTACTGAAATTCATCACAATGTGTGTGTGTTTTGGGGGAACTGTGGGGTGCACTTTCCCAAAGGAACTGCAAAGGCACTGATTGCATTTTACCAGGCTTTTCAAACCTGGCTTTTGTGCAAGTCCTCACTAAATGAATGCAGGGGAAAGGTGGATTTACACTCACACAGGAGCCCTTTGGACGACCCACTTGCCTCTCTGAACTTCTTCTCTCCACTCTGCAGGAAGAGGAAGAAACTTGGAAAGCTCTGAAATGAATCCGGAACGCTGCTTTCTTCTCCCTCAGCTTTGCAATCATGAATACATCATTCATTTGCGTGGGTGTGTATTCATGTCCGTGCAAAGCGACTGTAAGCCCTTTGAGACACATCTGTAATGGGATCTGTTTCACCCATAGTGAACCTACTCGATGGGTTAGCTGATAATATACTCCCAAGTGGACATCTAAGATCAGTGATTACCCTCCATTTACCGCAGCCTGCTCTCCTTCAGGGCATGTCGATGCATCAAAGGACAGGGTTTGGAGAAAATGCCTGATTTGAAGATAACCTCCTGGCTTTTTCCTTTCTGTGACAGCCTTTTAACATGATAGATCCTTTAATTGCAGTAAACCGGGATTGACTGGAAGCTTACAGAAAGAAGGTGACACCAGAGACCCTGGTAAATAGGGAAAAAGGGAACTGCTGGAAATCCAATTTTTACCGAAACTCCTGCAGTATGAGCACACAAGTGTTTTGTTCTTGTTGTTTCATTGAATGGCTCTGTGAAAATCAAAGACTTTGATCAACTGTAACCAACAGTAAAGAAGGTGGGATAAGACTAAAATAGGTTTTCAGTCACCATGAAGGAAGGTCAGTTAACAGATGTGTAATGCATGTGGTAAGAGTAGCCTTTCAGGTTGGACATGGTCTACACATGGCATCTGAATTTTGCCTGCCACATTCTATATGACACTTGAGTACATTGTCATAAATTTCCTATTTTTGGAAAAGTACAGGTTAACAAAATACCCTAAATTAAACAAATGGAACATTTTGATCGTTGGATCCTTGAAATGAATTTATTAGGATTTATTGTTTGACTTATAAATCTAACATATCAATGCACATATTACATGTTTATGTAACTTTCTATAGTGCTAGTAGTCTGTTAAGGTCTTACATAGTGCTATTTAGTCCAGTCCAGTTTGACCCAAAGCAAGTGACTAGATCATTTATGACCGAAGATAAAATACAGTACAGCAGTATCAATATATTCTGAGAGTGATGATGACACAGTTCAAAATTATATTTTCTCCTATGTTTTTTCCCCTTTCCATTAGCCTTACTTCACATTCTGTCAAACACAAAACAAGGCTTTGCTTGGTGCTCCAACTGCTCAAAACCAGTAGGTTGTTGCTATGCAACAATTAAATAAGTTTGAGGTGTGCTACTCTTCAGTTTCCTTTTACCTCTCAGTAACCTGTGCACTGAGTGCTGAAAAGAAATGGCACCTTCTTGGTGCTGTCAGCTTTGCCCCCGTCCCTCTCTGTAAATAGAGGTCTCTGGTGAATATGCAGCTTTCTGTGGAGTCAGAGATGTAGTGATAAAAAGTAGCTCTTCTTTTCCGCTCAGATCGCAGCAGACAGCACACTGATTTACACGGTGCAGTGACAAGGACGACAGCTGCAGCGTACCGAGATGGAAAATATATCCTCGCTCCAGCCCCATCGCCGCCCTCCTTCCCTCATCCCTTTCTTCACTTTAAGCCCAATTCACATCAACCCTCTCTTCATGTGCCCCACCTCCTGCCATCAATGCTTCTGTTGCCCGACATCAGGGCTCCTCTGCTAGAAGGAGGGTTTATTGATGGGATGTGGACTTGAAGAGGAGCCGACTACCTTACAGAGGTGGCAGTCGCCCCTGTGGTCAGGTCGGGAGGGAAAAACCACGTGTGAACTCTCTCCAGCCCTGCCTGTTTGACACAAGAAAATTAACTTGCAGTGGCCGGCAGTCTGAATGCTGTCTCACCTGCCACACATGCCTGTTCTGACACTGGGAAAGTCACCAGTTTATTAGCTCTGGTAAACACAGCCTGCAGAGACAAGGACATCTCAGAGGAGAGAGAAAAATGACCACACCTTAGTTTTATGGCGTGGACAGTTGACCAGGAAAAGGAAGCCAGGACAAAGGGGAGGAGACTGAATGGATGGATGCCTCCCGTTTCATGACAGCGTTGAGCCGAACAAACACAGCTGCACATGTATTTGCCTATTCTGGACCGTGTTATTAACACACCAGTGGAAAACACTTAACTCATGCCTATTCAATTATGCTAATGCATACATATACAAATGACCCTGGTTAGTTATTAGCCATCTCAATTAGGGGACATGTGTATGGGGGTTAAGCAGAGAGAGAGAGAGAGGAAGAGAGAGACAGAGAAAGAGAGAGAGTGACGGGTGGTTTGCTGTCCACTGGTGATAACAGAAGCCTTAGGGCAAGACTTGTGCATCTTTTAATGTTTCTGTCGGGATGCGTAGATGGGGAAGATCCTTTGTACTTGAAGGACATGCAGCGAGGCACAAAATCAATGTCATGCTGAGCTCATGTATGCATATTTGTGTGGACGTGTGTGCGTAAACGCATGAACACAAGTGGCTCTTATCTTTCTGGCTTCTCTTAGTGTATCAGTGCAGCGACGAGGCTCTGAGAACCCTCTTTCCTGTGAACTCCATTGCCAAAGATCAGAGATCAGACTACAGTAAGCTTTCATCTAACAGCCCTTACAGAAATAACTAATTTTCACATTTGATTTCCCACCCTCTGACTGTGTTCACCATTATCACACAGAAGATTTAAAACACGTCTTATTAATTCATAAGAGCGGCTGATTTGCAACCACCTACAGAACACACGCCCCAGTTATTTTAAAAATGTAATGTATCGATCAGTGTACTTAAATTCAGATTATACAATAAATCTGAATCTGCCGTTTTAAAATGCTTTGCACGTATATATGCATAATCAAACCATGCATTAAAATCAATAAAATGGATCGACAAAGCCATAACTGACTCATACATCACATTTATTACAGCCAAAGCAGATTAATCACAATGATTTGCAGTGTGAAATGAAGCATGTTGCTATAGGAGAGAGTGTTCGTCTTGGTTATAATACACTAATGCTGAGCAGGTCAAAGCTAAGCTGGAAAAAAAAAAAAGAAGCTTGGAGTCAAGATTTGTGGTCGTGATCTTTGCAACAAGAGAACTAATATACAAGTCTGCATTGTCTTTAAGCAACAACTGCTGAATCTACAGTTAGGAGTGTAGAGCTAAATGGGTTGTTTTTACTATACTATACTGTAAACAGTAGTGGTTCCCTTTTTACTGAGCTATAGCTGTTTTAAGGATAAATTACAACTCTTGTCTACTTTTGCAAAGTTATTATTGTCGCTCCCTCACTCCCCCTGCTGTGCTTCCTTTGGGGAGTGACAAAATCAGAGCTTAGATGCCAAATATCAATGCTGTACATATTTTATATTCACATAACAATCCATTCCACATGGCTGACTGACTGAAATAAATATTCACCAAGTTGGTTTCCTACACACTGCCAGTATAACAGCTAGAGAAAGAGCATGGATAGTGTAAATCCTAATTTTAAAGTTTATATTCACGGGTATATTGCCTGTCTCTGGCTTGAACACGAGAGACAACAATGAACATCAGTCTAGGACTTTATTGTTCTGTCCCTGATAAAGTCTAATATGTTGTATTTCTATATGAGAATGGTGTCAATAAACCAAACTGAACTAAAAAAGCTCAGCAACCTCTTTGTAGATGTAGCAATGAAGTCTTGGTTGCGTGGCTTTCAGTCTGCCATATCTTCATTGACTATCTTTCATAAACTCTGCTTGAGTATTAAAAGGACATCAATCTACAGAGCTATATGAAAAGTGCGTCACAAATATCCCTGACAGCAAGCCAAAAAAGATTTAATGCTCCAGTGAACTACATGCACTGTGGCAAAGAAGCATATATCCTGTTTGTAAGCTTTGCATATTTGGCAACTGTAATTATTTATACAGGCTACCTGGTTAAGTACTGAGCACTGTCGCCCGTGAACAGTCAGTGTTGGTTCGTAAACACAAAGAGATTAAAGCTGGTGAGTATTGTGCTGTGCCCGTTCCTCAGCTACAGAGCCTACTGCAACCAGAATGTAAAATCTGTCACTCCCCACAGTATATTATCTAATCACTTTTTGAATCATCTTTACAAACAAGGCAATATCCTCCATCATTTCCCTGCTTTTGAAACTGTGAGCGTCTCATTATTAAGCTGTCATTCCTGAATTCTCCATGTCTGATCATTGACTGTATAGACTGCTGTAACTGTCCATAAGAGGTGGTGCTGAAATTTCAACCTCCTCTGCTTGTTGCCACCTCTTTCCCTCTGTACAGGAGCGCTGTCCATGGTTCTGAATCAGTGCTGCATGGCCTGAGCACAAAGGCTCTTCCTACAAAAGGAAAAAAAAAAATCAGATTTTTGCTGGCTGGGTGACTGGGTGGAGTAGCTTGGACCTTGTCTCAGCCGGGTCCGTCTGTAAGAGGCAAACAAGCCAGAGTCTCAGCAGGCAGGGAGCTACACGCCCTGTTTGCTTCAGAGCTGTCACATGTGACAGCGTCATCTACAAAGGGATGGGGGGGCTGGAGGCCTGAATACATCCCTTAGATGGATACAAAACATGACTGTGGATGGGGCTAGATGGAATGTCGCCTAACTGGAGAAGCATGATCTCCGTTATACTTGTTTGGCTCAGATACGTGAACGTCGTAGGCAGCCAGTTTGTGACACAAAAGAGACGGCAGCAGATGGGAGCAGCATTTCCTGATCTTTCTGCCCTAACTTCATGCCTGTGTTTTAACATTCAGACCAAACACATTGTGAATGTGCATCCAGTTGGATCCTGTGTGAAAAGAACGGCTGATCCCTGCTCATGAGAGGCCAACCCCTCTTGGTCCTGTCTTTCCCCGGAGTAGAAAAGCCAGCCAATCAGAGTGGATGAGGCAATGAGTCACGGAGAGAGAGTGGACTGCATCCAGTGGACCGAAAGAAGCTGCCTGCCGCTCAGGGCAGGAAAGCTGTAACGTCCATGGATGGGGTGATCCGGTCAGAACTCTTGCACACACAAACACCCACATACAGGAAAAAGGTGTGGATTCACAAATATATTGTGTTTTGGCAAAAAAATTAACAGATTTAATTTCAAAAGTCTAATTTTCATCTCCTCCATCACACTTTTATGTCCTTCACTTCCTCTTTTATAAGATTCATGAGACAAGTCATTACTCTTAAATGTTGCCACCCCTTACTAACAAACCCACTGCAAGGTTGTGTGAAGGTCAGCCTGTTGCCTAGATCCAAACTCAACTCAGGCTGAGCTGTGTTTAAGCTTCATAATGGTACAGTACAGTACGTGTCACTCAAAGCTTTATAGCCCTTAAATAAACAAAAACAGTGTGAATGAGCCGTATGAATGAGCGCTAGAGACGCTCATTAACTATTGATGCAATGGGAGATCTCACAGCTGGATACACATCACACACCATGGACACACACATGCAACAAACAGTTCACATGGCAATGCCAGTGAGCGCAATATTTTACAAGAAAGGGATTCAATTGTCCTCAAAGGGAATGAATCATAGTAAATAGCTTCCATAAATGACTCACATATAAATCTAATGGTAACAATGGCATGAATATGAAAGGTGAGCAGATTGTTCAGGTCCACTATTGGACGTACAAATCCATTTTCCAAGGAGCTACAAAGGTGCAGTGGATGTGAATAGGATTTGTTGGACCCTGTAGGAGAATAAAGAATTTGAGGTGGTGGAAAAATGAAGTCAAAATGGAAGTGAAATCCAACTGAATTAGTTTTGCGTTTGAATAGACTGGAACTGCGTGTTGGCTTTCATGGATTGTTCCAGCATGAGACAATGGAATCAAATGGATGGGGGCTATTTGAAGCCCCCACAATCTACCAACCTTCACCTCTTTCATGTTTCTAAATGAGAGAAGAAAAAAAAAATGAAAAGCACAAATGTCATTAAGAACAGAGTAGCTTTGTTCAGCCTCTGGCCCTCTAGACTGTCTTTGTTTAATAGTCTACTGTACGTCAGCATGCATGAATGGAGGGAGGGATGGAAAAGGAAGAGAGATCGACTTCATTTCAGCTGAATCTGGGATAATGAGGACAGAGAGAGCGAGATAAGAAACGACAAAGGGGAAATGACAAACAGCAAGGAAGGCAGTGCAGTGATTCGATTACAATATAACTTCTCATTATATGACAAACAAAGCAAGCCCTGGGTTAGGAAGCCATCGTATACTACTATAGATACTACTGCTGTATATATATATATATATATGTAACTGTCTCCTCTCACTATACTGCTGAATTGAAAACTGAGCCTGGGGACAAAACCCTCCG
Organism: Dicentrarchus labrax; assembly: GCF_905237075.1. NCBI lineage: Eukaryota > Metazoa > Chordata > Actinopteri > Moronidae > Dicentrarchus > Dicentrarchus labrax. Next base: position 17,548,194 of record NW_026136724.1, on the reverse strand, counting down.
TGGAAGTCTGCTTATCCGTGCCTGTCACTAATGCCATGCATCCTATCAGCTGTAGAGCTACATCCAGCCAGGTCCCGCGCACAAATCGGATTGCTCACAAACTAATATTCTAACCGGTTTTCAAGGACCTACGAAACATGAGTCACACAGATACTTCAGATTATATCAAGAAATGTCAACTCTGCTCTCTAGTGAGAGTATTTAACGCTATTTTGTTAGGGTAAAATGAACAGTCGCAAAACAAGAAAGATAAGTCTTTCCAGTTCCCCCAAAATTGATCTGATCTTGGAAATTCTTTTTCCCCCCTCTGAGTAATCCCTGTCATTGTAAATCTGACATCCCCTGACATATGTCATCTTCCATGAGTTGCTGTCAAAAAGACACCTCCTCCTCATCTTCCCCCTCTTCCTCTACACGACTTGACTCTTCCAATCACAATCACTGTACAGTTGTCCAGCGAGCCACGTTTGTGCACTTGCTCGCACACACACGTGCACAAACACAGCATGTTCTCTCCATTTCAAACAGGCATGACATTTTCAGAGCAGCAACACAAACAAAAGCTCTCTTGCCTGTCTGACTGTATAAACATGCTATCACCATCCACACACATACATACAGTCAGTCCTCTCTTACCTGGCAGCACGCTGTCTTCCCTGGGTCCTCTTAACAATCCCAGGAGGGGGTTTAGACAAGTTCTGCTTTCGCTGAGGGAGCTTGATGTGGCACTTTAAGAAGAAAAAAAAGAAAAAAACAAATGCTCAAAAAGAAATGTCCCCCCCTTTTTTTTTTCACACGACGGCTCAAGAAGCACTCACGATCACACACTCGAACACCCAGTCAACAGCTCCGGCAAGCGAACAGCTCGCTATTCCTTCCTCTCTCTCTCTCTCTCTCTCTCTCTCCCTCCCTGCCTCTTTCTCTCTCTCTGTCCGTGACACTCACCTCCTCTCTTCCCGCCCACCTACTCCAGCCCCCTCCCACAGCTTCTCTCTTTCTCTATCTCTCCCTCGCTTGCTCTTCGTCTGTCAGACAAAATGCACACATCCCCTCTATCTCTCAGCTCACTATTTTCTGACATTTTCTCCACCCACTCACACCTTCTGCTCCATGAAAACAAATACCAATTGAAGGTACTATTAGGTGTGCATTTCCACACACCAACAACAAACTTATTATTTTATTGTGGAGCATTCAGCCAATATTTTCTCTTGGAATAAGACAAAGCACTTGTAAAAAGCCTAATAACATCAGATGGTGTGAATAATGAATAATGGTAATGAGGCATTTATACTGTATATGATTACAGATCTGACTCCCCTTTTAAAGCTATAACTGCTGCTCATTTTCTCTTATTCTTCTTTATTCTCTCTTTTCCATCCCCTCTTTCCATATTTCTGTCTCAGTCCACCTATTCTTGTCTCTTCTCGGGTCCCGCCGGTGTATTTGATGCTGCTCACGTGCCATTCTTCAGACAGCAAGTCAAGGGCATTCCCAGAGTAAGTGTATGCTAATGCTCTGACTCAAGGAGCTGCCTGGCGTCCCCTCGACTCTCAGCTCGACCAGATGTGGCACTCGGATCTCCCAGGGAGGGGGCAGCAGATGCGAAGGCAAAGGAGGACCAGCAGCAAAAATCTGCCAAGCAGTCGAGTCTCATCTGACCACTCAAATGGACACGGCGAGGCCAATGGCACCTGACTTGATGGAGGTGTGGATGTTTAATGGTGCTTTATTGGCATGAAATGTAGAAGTACTTAAGCCTACTGCCAGCATCAGTTTTCAGCCAATAGAAGGTGATGATGAACCACAACAGCCAACCCTTTGTTACATCTAATAATTGCCAAAAGATGATAAGAATGGAAAGTAAATTTTATCTACATGTTTAGATGTAAAGTACATCATTTATTCATCGGCTTACTCATTAACTCAACTGCACATTACATGCCATCGCCTAGCACAGACAAGGGCAACATGCATCCAGAGAAGAGAAAAAGTTATATTACTGGAAAACAGTTTGCAGAAATAAAGATTCCAGGCAGGCTACAGACTGAGTACCATTTCAAATTTAACAGAAGAAGCCACATTTCTCAAACTTTAAATGCTGTATAAACATGAGAAGAACTTTGCCAAACTAAAACTGATTAAATTGTTTAAGATTTTGATTTAAATCCATCAGAACTATCAGACCAAAGTCAACGAGATTACAAATCTAACCAACATTCACAGACACATTTTGATCTTTTCCCTTGTTTCCCTGGCAGGATCATGTGATCAACAGCATACCTTTGAGGCAATATTATTCATGCTATTTTCTGGGTAAAAGGTTTTGGAGCCAACACACCCTTAAACATTCTAAAGTTTATATTCACAGCTATTATTGGATGTACAATCCATCTCTTACTGACACTGACTAATTCATAATTTGCTTTCCACATGATCACTGCAGCGAGGTAACACATTTGTTGTATGCCTGATTGGGCCATTGGTCAGAGCTTGTCCAATCAGGTCCCTTGTAGCCAGGGCGTTTATTATGCTCCAAACATATCCATTAAGGTCAATTATTAGCTCACAAACAAAGTAACTGGAAAATAAATTAGGCATTTTTGTTGTACATGAGTTCACAATATGCACCCTATATATTTGTACTGTATAGTAACACATTTTGAGTTATTTTAGTGTCTATAGCCTATTTATTTGTATTCCATATATTATTATTATCAAAATAAATACTCTGTATGCCTTTACTTTTGTCTTAGATTTATAAAGATACAATAAATATTTACAGTTGAGTAAATTAGCTTCTCTTACACTTATTTATACTTTATCTTAAATCTATTTCAGCCTCTGGAGTTATACTTATTCATAATGTTTAGTTTGTGATCAAATAATTGTTTAAGTGAGAATGTCACAGTTTTAAGGTACAGTTTTACTCAAGAACACATCTGACATGATCCATGGCAGGTGGTGGGATCAAACCTGAGACTACTGAGTTACAATATAGTCCATTAAGCTATGTGGCCTCTAACACTAGACCTTAGCCATTATGAAAACAAACAAAAATTGGAATTTATGAGTAAGACTTCTGCAGCACCCTGCTGGTATGTTTGTCCTCTCTATGCTTCCTGTCTGCCCTTTCAGCCGCACACTCATTTCCTTGAAGGGGTCATCTCGCATCCAATCAATCCTCTCTCCAGGAAATCCTTGAATTTACCTTCAAAGTGTTTGCTTGTTTAGTCTACGGATTAATTATGAGCCATTTTCTACTCTACAACACAATTTGTCTTCTACACTCATTTGTGAGATGCTAGAACAGGAAGTCAACTGTAAACTGCGAGATATGCGACTGCAGGCATTAACAGATGTCAAATGTGTGTGTACTGTATGGGCATATGTGTAATGTGTCATATGCACAGTGTGTTGATGTGTGTCTACGGAGAGACCCAGTGTAAATAAAGTGGAAAGTTGGACTGTTGACAACACACTCGCCACATGCATGGAAGCTAACACACATATATCGGGACAGAGGCAAAGCAAACAGGCAGTCTGTGTTAATGATTACCAACTAACACCCTGCCTGGACACTGCACAGCTTGCTACTCTGTACATAAGCTTTGGTTCACTGGCTCTATGTGTGCTTTGTGTGTGTCCTGTGTCGTGTGGCCGTGGGGGGATCGATTACTGGGTGAGGCGATGTGGCCGGTGCAGATTTGTGGCCCAGCAGTCTTATAGTTCAACCCTAATGAGCAGGGGAAGAAGTGCATCCATGCTGCGCGGTGCAGGGCCCATCCTCTGTGGAGAATATCTGTTGTCTCTTCCAACAAAGTCGGCTAAACACACATCCCAGCACTGCAGAGGCCATTCGCTATCACAGCTAGAGGCTGAAAATTGCACACCTCCAAAAGCTTATCTCCCTTGCAAACGTAAACTGTCTGGAAGATAAATAATAGTTTTGGCCAAACAATTTCTCTGAGAAAGAGAGTAAACAAACACTCTGGAAAGTCTATACAGTGTATGAGTTGTTTTGAGATTAATGGCTCTCCATAGAGGTAAAATGTAGGCAGCTATAAATCGCTAATGACTGTGCTGGGTCTCTGGGTGCAGATTACTGCCCTCCGTGGACATCACTGAGCTCTGAAGGTGCAGCACTTATCTGTGTTAAAACAACCACCCCACTGACATTAAATGACTGAGAGAAGAATTATACTGTGTGAATATCCTTTATTCTGTTGGGCAGAAATGTTTCTTAACAAAACGTAATCCTTGAGAGAAATTCCATATCTTTTATTGAAAATCTATTAAATTTTGACTTTATTTGGGATCTCTGGTATAATGTAGAACTTGTGCTAGATACTGGGGTTGACAGGTTATTTGTAATAAAAAGAAGAACTGGGCAGTTTGCTTTAGCAGTGATAGAAATTGTGCCTGAAAGAGCTAAGAGTGTCACCCACTAAAACTCAAACTTCATCAATACAAAAATAAAAAACAAAGAAAGATGGCTGTGCTGTGTGATTCACACTACTTCTAAGAAATGTAAAGCAAAACCAAACATCAAAATAGGGACAAAAACATTAGGGACCAAATTAGTCACTGAGAAAGAAATGATGAAAGTGAACACAAAGACCAAAAAGCAGTTTTAAAGCGCTGCATTAGCACTTAGCGCCATCAAAACCTTTAGAATTATAACAACAGTCAAGTGGCGCACTTCAACATTTCAAAAGAAATGGACATGGGATATGAACAGAAAAAGCTAAAAAAGCAAATCTTTCCAACCACTAGCCTGTCAGTGGTCGACCTAGATGGAACAAGAAAGGAGAAAGGAGGAAGCGAGACCAACAGGGTGAAAGTGGAATGAAAAGGGTGAAATGGCATTTAGAAGAAAAAGGCTGTGAAATAAAGAGATGGGTGAACAAAAAGGACAATTTCCTAAATGTCAGGAGCATTTGAATGGTCACCTTTGGACGGTGCAAATTACTGGTCTTATTCAACTAAGAAAGAGGATGTGAAGGTTTAGAACAAGAAGAAGCTTTTGTAAGTCATCTAAACAAAGCAAACTAAACGACTACACAACAATTTGCTATTTACTACATATTACATACTACATATTATTATACTGATATTGTATTACATATGTACAACAATGTAAATCCAAAAAAGTTATATCTTTTCGTCTTTTTCTTGCTGCCATTTGTAATCATGAAAGATCATTAAAGGACCAGTGTGTAGGATTTAGTGGCATCTAGCGGTGAAGTTGCAGATTGCAACCAACTGAATACCGCTCGCTTCACCCTGCTCTTCCAAGCCTATAGGACAAACTAAGCTAGCTGTGAAACATCCAAAAAATGCTAAAGGCATAATCTAGAGCCGGCATTGCGTTTGTCCATTCTGGGCTACTGTAGAAACACGGCGGTTCAACATGGCAGACTCTGTAGAAAAGGATTCTTAGGTAGTGAAAACACAATGATTCTTGTTTTCAAGTGATTATACACTAATGAAAACATACTTATGAATACCGAAATGTTACACAGGACCTTTAAATAACCTTTAAGACATTCATCAGTTTTGACTGACATCCTGTAGGAATAGTTCCAAACCCCTGTCCTTCTGAGCCACCGTGGTCTGTAACTGACACAAATATTAAAGCTACATTTTGGAGGAATTAATACTCCAAATGCAGTTAGTTGCTCAATATCGGGGGAAATAATTAAGTCATGGGTATATATTTATCTTAGTAGCACACTGTATCTTAAGGACAGGACATTTTCCTGATAAAATCATGCACCTGCATCATGCATGGCAAACAAGGTGACCGCTGGACTTTCAATCGGTCTACAAACATGAATTCAATATTAAGAGACATTATCTGTCCTTGGCAGCATATTTTGTACTTGCTAGACTGCATATAGATTTCCTCATGGAAAACTGTACTCTCCGCACTGTTAGTATACAGAAGGATGTTGCTTTTAATAAATGAGCTGATATGATTAGTGTCAGACAGTACATTACATTACATTAATTTAGCAGACAATTTTGCCAAGCCTATCACCAAACAAGTACCTCAATATAAGAAACCTGTGATGACAAATTTAAATCGTTATGGCTTTTTACAATACCTGTGCATGGCAAAGGTGATGGATAAGGAACTGCGCTTATGGCAAATACAGTAAACTATGGTGTAATACATGGTTTAAGTTAGGGAACCAAAACACTTGGTTAAAGGAAGGGTAAGATCATGGTTACAGTTTATAAAAGCATGAACACACCCATCACCACCATGACCTCCACAACTTGACTTTCTGCTTTGCTACAGATAAGGCACAAAACCTCCTGTGCAGGCACTGGATGTAATTTGCTTGTTGCAGAATTGTCTAAAATGGTCATAATTTCGAACACTAGGCTGCACTTATGTCCAAAGGAACGCACAATGAGTGCATTCAAACTCAGTTGGTAAGTGTGGGATCTAGGTGTAGTCAGAAAAGGTGGGTTTTCAGTCTGAGGCAAAAGATGACAATACCCACTAATACCGTTTGATGTCAGATTCTTTCCATTCGATCTGGTTTGAGGTGTAGCCCTGGTGCTAAAAACCAAAGATTTGTCACCACTCCCTCTGCACACTTGGCAGCCATCACCTTGGTTCACAAAATTAGCAGCCACAGTCAACTCCCATGTCAATCCTGCAGATATGCTACTGTGGTATTAGGTTGTAAAATCTTGCTTTTTGCCCCTTTAATGCATTCAAATTGTATTGCTTTGGCCCACCCAGAGTATCTAGTGCTAATTCTCTCTGAGACAGACATGCACTTCCAAATGGAGAAAAGTAGCCCTAATTACAGCTGATGCTCTCATTTAATCTCTTTCTTTCTCTGATTCTCTTCCCCTCATCCTCTCTCTCTCTCTCTCTCTCTCTCTCTCTCTCTCCCTCTCTCCCTCTCTCCTGCAGGCAGGAAGCTGCCACGAATCACTTACAGCTTTATCAGGGGATAAGTGGCTGTTCAAATATGGAGCTATTCAGAGAACTCTTTTCAATACACACAGATGCTCCTTTCACTACCAACCGGCTTCTCTCACTCACATGCATGCTGCAGATACAGTACGTAAACTCCCACCCACCCACACACACACGGATGTACAGTACACACAGTTACACACGCAACACCTGTTAGGGTCAGCAACACTTCCCAATGCCACTGATGTCAAACAGATGTTAGGTGGCATCTGAGGTTACAACAGGAGCACCGGAAGACCAAAGAGTTGCTTGTTTTCCACAAATTTCCCATTTTTAATCTGCTAACAATTCCAGTGGGTCATAAAGTTACTTACTGTTTTAGCCAATCAGATACAATTTGCATGCAATTATTCACTGTCCAAAACTTGCATTCGTAAATGTTCAGAACTCCAGATGAATGATAATGCTGCTCCGAGTTTAATCGATGCAGTAGACAGATGATTGCAAAGATGTTTGCTAAAACAACTTTATAAGGTGATGATTTGTTAATTGGTGTTTACAGCTTATTTTGCTGCCCCAGAGTGGCCAAAATCAGTGCTGCCTAATCAAAAAAGTTGGTTTTGTAAAGTATGCACAATTACTATGATTGTATATTCTTAAACACTGCAGCGGGCCAGGCACAGATTTGCAGAGGTAACCACACTGACCAGAACAGCTCAGAAGTTGGGAGTAATGTAGCCCTTGCTTATCTGTTTGTCTGCAATCCACTGAGAGAAATTCAAACTAATCACATGAGTTCAACATAGGTTCAAAAGTATTTTTAGAATTTCCAGTGAAATGTATTTTGTTGGAAGTAGATATTTTCAACATCTCCCCTTTCGACTGAATGCTTGCTATTGATAATGCATTAAACACCAATGGTTAAAAAGTAACTAAGTAAGTATTTTTAACACCAGTAGTTTTACTTGTAGTTAATATGTAGTAATATTATATATGTAACAGTACTTCTACTTGAGTAGAGATGCAGACATTTATATTTCTGTATATGCTTAAACCACTGTGTATGCACGTACAGCAGATACGCTTGCGCAATTGCTACAAAAATCCATTATTTATCTGCTTATAACCTTCATTAAAACAAACTTTTTTTTGATAACTTTTCCTAAAGAAGGTTCTATTAGCATGCTCAGTAGCCTCTATCTCCTCTCCTTCTCTTCTAACTCCAGTCACCGGGCGCTGCTGCTTGCAGAGGTCACATCCTATTCATCCCAGCAGTGATAATTACGACATTCTTATGGAGAGATGAGTGGCCCTTTTGACCTGAGAGTCCGATTGACTCACACACATGAGGAGGGAAGAAGCAACGTGAGAAGAATTCATTGGGAGTGATGACTGGAGTACACAGGGGTGTACACGTGCAAGCGCACACACACTACAGTATGGAGAGTACACATCTTACACAAATCAAACCACCGAGGAGCATCTTTGTGCAGACAGTATCAGTGTGTTTTTGGAGGGCCCCTGTCTGGGACGGGATCGAGGAGTCAGTGCCGCCTGTTAGAGCGCCCTGGGCCAAGTCTGTGTAGGGGACTCAGAAGGGGGATTAGTGGGGATTTAGAGAGCAGTAATTACCCTTGCCCGTGGAGGGTCTGGTAATTAAATTACCTTAGCAACCCCGTTACTGCCCAGCCACACAGAGCCTCCAAGGTCAGCGAGAGTGAAATTTCAGAATGTGCTAAATTTGTTTAGAATTGTTATCAGATACCGTTGCATTGTGTGCGGCTAAGTCATCACTAAGACACATTTTTAGCATATAGATTGAAAACCTGAGAGGCATAACATATATTATGCATCATGTTCAATGTAAATGAGATTTTGCTATATGTTTTCTTAATGATTAAAGTCACACAGCATCATCAGTAAACATATTCCTTTGGTATTTCTGTGCAATTCTTATCACATGTGGGAGTTTTTGGGGGAAGAAGGCAAACATTACGTTACAGTATGCCGCATGAGTATGAACTAACCCTATCACAGCAATTTACTGAAAGCATACTCCAGTTTTCAAGTGGTGTGGTTTATGGTTGAACGCACAACGGAAATTGGTTTTTCTGACGTGAAACTACGTAGGACTTCCACCAGGGATCATATGGCTAAATTATTTGGTTAATTTATTTCATGGACAGCTGTGACATAGAGTAGATTGGTGGTTAAGTGAGAACTGAGCTGAGGTTAAAGACCAGTGGATTTGGAGAGAGAGAAAAGAGAGACAGAGAGATGCGTGGGAGTAGCAGCAGCTCCCACACAGGCAGGAAAGTCACGATCCACCACTCAACAGCACTTGCTCTTCTGCTCAAACTGACATATAAACACGCCAACAACAACTCCCAAGCAGAAATGAAATCTCACATTCACTGCACATGTAAAGTCTGAGTTCTTAACTATGGTATTAAGAAAACGCAATGTCGAACACGATACTTAAATACAAATTATCCACTAAAAGCCCCATTAAGCTATGCACTAAATTCATCTTGATGCCGCTAAAGCTTCGGATTTGTCAGCAACTGTAATTTTAAATTTGGTCATTCATTTGTGACAGTCACCCAACATTTAGCTGCACCACTATGAGTTCAATGGATCCATCAGCTGCAGCAGGAAGATAACCCAAACCCACCTACAGGCACAAGCATCTAGCCAACACAAATGCACACAGACATATGAATGTGGACTTCCAACACACGTGAGGACCTACACACAAACTCAACCAAACCACTTCATGTTCAAACAGACCAACATCATCCTCCAGAGATAGCAGTCTGACTGAAAAACATTATTACCAAGTAATTACCTGCCATAAAGAAATTAATTGATTTTTCTCTATAAATTCTGCCATTCTGTCTCTTTTCATTTCCTTTGAATCATTCAAGCTGTACGATGAAAGCAACTTCTTTCTCCTTATCTTAAACAGCCACAGTTGTATTGGTGAACCCCATGACAGTCTACTAAAATAATGATCCTACTCCACTGCCAAGGGAAGGCAACAGATCATTGTGTCTGAGTGAATTCAGTTACTCAGGCAAAAACCTTTTGGTAGGTCCTCCTGTGAAATAAATTGTTTGTTGTGACTGGTAGTGAGCTGGTTTATTCTCTGTCACATCTTAAGTATTTAACTAAGCAAACTAACCACTAATGGGGCCTATGTCTATGTACAAAACATCATTCTTTTTACCTTTTTAATAACTGTCCTGTTATTGATACCTAAACCCTTTAATAAACGTACACATGCCCTCAGTGCAAAGACAGTGTTACTAACTCATTTTAATAGCATCAACAAATGAAAGAAGAAAGTTCTGCAAAGTTGTCAGTTGTCATATCCACAATGATATTTAGATGTTAATAAAAGATGCATGCACTGCTTTATAAACAAGCACTTAAACTAATCTGTCATTCAAGAATTGCGATGCTGTTAATAAGTTTGTAGCAGAAAGTGCAGATTTTAGCATATTGGAAGGGAATTTCCATAAATATGAATATCCATGTGTAAGCTTTAATGAAAAGGAATTATCTAATAGAGCAGATTGGAGTAGGGCTGCAACTATGTTTACTTCCATTATGGATTAATTATGATTTTCTTGATTAATTCATATAACCTTTAGTGTAGTAGTAAAGATATTCCATTCCCCATCCTTAACACTTTACTTCAAGTCCCTCTGTTTAGTTATTATAAGCACATTTAGTACACGGTGGTTTATGACACACTATAATGTAGCTGTACACAACTATAGGGCCTTTTAAGTGCTATACACACACATATATACAACAACATTATAGTGTGTGTTAAAGTGTGTTATAAAACACCAATTTAATGTTAGTGTATTTTTTTTTTACTAGCAGAGTTGGGTAACTAAAATAAATTTAATATGTTAAATTAAATTTTTGTCAAAATAAAAGTGAGATATTTTCATGTATTCATTCAGCTTTTTAAAGGTTAACATAGTGGCTTTCCATCTGACTGCAGCTATGGCTGCTCTGAACAACGGGTCACCAGGAATAACTGGTTAGTTGAGATATTTCATCTATATTTCTCTCTCTCACTGCTTATATTCCAGCTGGGTGTTAGTCTAGTACCTACACAGGAAACCTGTCTTCTTGAGAGACTTTGCTTATGAGATATGAATACAGACAAAAGTTATTTGGGTGGATATGTACTCTGTCTGCGTGCTGATGAAAGCAGTCTGGTTGGAACCGTGCCTTGCTGTGCACAACAGATACTACAGTACATGGCAGCACAATTGCTCATTAGGCAGAATTGACTCTGTCTGTCAAGCACCTGTGTTTGGGGGGTGGGGGGGTCTGGGGGGCAGCCAGACATACGCTTCTTGGGACTGTGGAGGATGATTGATGCCCTTATTGTACATCAGGTGTTTTAAAAATACCAGACACCCAAGGGTTTTCCTTTTTATTTTTTTGGTCTTTTTTCATTTTTTCTTCTTCTTGTCTACTTCCTGCGGTTACTGGAGGGGAGCAAAGGGAAGACGGAGGGTTGGCAGCTCTCCAGAAGCAAGTCGATCAACAGACATGTATCACATAACAGTGCCATTACCATCCACTGCAGCCCACTGGAACATGTAGAGGACGTGAACAGCTGGTGCCAGATACCCTCTATAGCACCTGACGGGTGTGATGCTATCGACTTGGCAGAATTAGGCCGCCTCACAGAACAATAATTACAACAAGAGATCTTAATCTCAACCGTGAGAATGAAAGTGGAAGAAAAGTGGGGGGAAATCTCCCTCGTAAAAAATTTCCAGTCACGTACGCCCTCTGAAGTCACACCCTCCAACAAGAGATCCCACCTCCCCTATTCGCCACCCTGAGAAGTCACCTTGAGAGTACCCTTCACAGCCCTCCATCACTACACTGCCTGCATGTGACAGAACAGATCTCAGTCTTGTTTATTCAATTCAGAATCACTGCAAGAAAATACGTTCCTCAGTGATTTGAATTAAATTCCTAGTATTATATGGGACCTCATTCCCCCTGTTCCAAAGGGGAGGGTTCAGGATGTGAATGAGGGCATGAAATTAAGACTCAAATCCCACCAAAATCTAAAATCAAGACACTTGATTGGCACAAAATTCTTATCATCACAGGTCTGTCTTAATCATAATACAGTAAATCATTTGCACTGGAATTGTTTCATAAATTACACACACACACACACACACACACAGACAAGCGATTCATATGTGATTAAAATGACAGATGGTTTCAACAAATATGACAAGTCACTGGACATCCCCGGGAAAAATGATGCCTTTGCAATGGAAGCTCAGTCCTGCAGAAAGCTATGGTGAAAACTAGGGGTAGAGGGTTGGTGTAAGTGTCAAGGAGTTAGTTGGATTTTAATACACTCTTTACTCTCTGTTTGTAAGCTTCAAACCTGCATTTATTCTCTGGCTTAACTACATGCCTGAAAGCGGGGTAAGTTATAGAGAGGCAGGAACCCTGGGACTCTTAGTTTAACCTTGTCTGCCCTTATGAAGACTGGTGAATTGCATTGTTTTAGCAAAGAAAATTGGGGCCCTGCTCAGGACTACAGAAGGCGGAAGTAGAGATACACTCCTCTCACTCCATCTGAGCTGCATGCTTCTCACTTTCTCTCCCTCTCTCTCCTTTCCTCTGTCTCTCCGCGGACGGCACTCTGCCACTTTGGATATGTCATGGTCAATAAGGATGAAAAATTGGACTGCTCTTTGGGTCCCCAGTCGGCATGCCGGCTTCGTCCTCCACCTTCACATGCCTGGAGGAGGCTGAGCTCCACACTCACCAAACAAAATAGGATTTAACAAGGCCAGAATCACTCACAATGCTTCAGTAAATAGCCACTGAACCCTGCCTGAACCAGCGTTGGCGGTTGAATACAGACTTTAACATAGAAGTGTGGTGTGAGAGGATGGAGTTTGACAGAGCAGGGAGGATTGTAGAGGTTTGAATCCACAACAAAATACCAATGAAACAACCAGGTTATATCAAAACCCATAAGCCAAAGTCAGCTTGAATAAAGACTCTCCTTCACCACACTGGAAAATAAAACTACTACAGCCAGGATGGCTAGTACAACCAGTAGTGGTTAGTACGATAGTTTGCAACTAGAATTTTTTTTTTTAAGTTTGTGATTTACAAAAATAATTTACTGCTTACTAACAAATCGCACACAACCAATAATTTCTATTGGCCATTAAAGCAGGATACTGTATGAAGAGGACCACTGGTTCCAACTACACACTGTACATGTTAATTTAACACATTTCCATATCAACATGTGGGAATGTGCTGATATGAAACAACAAAGTCTCAAGTCCTTCTCTGTGCTCTGTATTCAGCATGAGAAACAGTTGCTATCAGATTCCCAGGCGAAACATGATTCATCTTGTTTTTCTTTTTCTCCTGATAACGCGGCTTGTACAACGACAGGTGGATGTAGTGTACAGTCATCTTGTGAATCTATTCCCCTCTGATATAAGGTCAAATCAATAAGACACTATTCTACCCATATGTGTTGGACCCATAGGTAATCCATTGTCACACTGTGAAGGCTACACTTCCCCGAGACCAATCTGCATAACTGACAGCTCGCTGGTTTTTCCATACACTGCATCTAAACAGCAGGTGTATCCATAAACTGGTCCTCCGAGCAGCAGCAGTGTCCTCAAGGGTCAAAGCAGACTTGCTAATTTTCTACTAAAATATTCACAGCGTCAGCTTCTTTGTGAGTTTTGGCTGAGAATGTTCCAGTCAAATAACCTTTAATCAAACCAGCAAAATATGCAACCAAGCAGCTTCAGTAATTCGACACAGAGCAAATAACTTTTTTCCAAGTAGACTGTGTAGAAAAGGTTGTGACACATCATCTACCATCCTCATGCCTACCATCCGAAGAATATATTCGTATAGTATATAATATTCTAATTTCTCAGCCAGAAAGTCCACCCAAAAAGATTTGAGGTGGTTTATAGCAAAAGTGTTAAAGGGCTAAAAGGTAAATAATTATATTCAGCAGGGGTTAATACACTTGCTCCATTAAATTTAGGTCTTGAGGAGTTCTCAATGAAAAAATAAAAAATGAAATATGATAAACATAAACACAGCATAATGCAATCCCACAACCACCTCTGTGTGTCAATTGGTAAAAGGGAAAGAAACTAACCTTTAACTCAACACTGCAGTGTCTCTTTAAAAGCTTCCTCCGCAGTCTCTGGCAGTAACTGAGATCTAGAGAAGATGAAAATGAAAAGTAAGGCCATGTTTGTACAAATTAATATAAAAACAGTAGTCTACATTTGGCTAGTTCTCACAATAAGTACCACTGCTCCTGGAATACTTACTTAGTTTGGTATATATCATTGTTATCACCTCAAAGACTACTCTACTAAATGAAAAAATGTATAGAAAAATATTGTGTTAAGAGCCAATATAACCAAAAAGGAAATAAGGATTGGATAAACATTTTGGGACCTTAGGGATGGGAAATTGTGAAACATTTATGTTCTAAAACTATGCTGAGAGGAATAAATCGCAGGCAAGACAACACGCCAGCTTTGTATTTGAAATCTCAGAATAATCAGAGTGCACAATGGGCTCAAACAACTGTATCTAGAAGCAAGCACAGACAAATAAGCCTACATCTTCTGCCCCTGTTGATTGTTCCATCAGCTCAGTAATCTGTGCGTCAGTAGTGGGGTGGCAGATATCCATTATCAATGGACTGTTTTCACAGACAATTGGCCATATTCAGGGAACAGCCAGTGGAGACCAGCCATGTGTTGGAAAACCAGTAGAAAGAGCAGCTGGGGATCTCCTCCCAACAGATGCCGCCTGCTGTGGAGGTGTGGGAAGATTTCCAGTCCTGGTGGGGAATGTGGGTGCTATCTACACTCACACAAAACAAATATCTTGGAGTTTGTTGGCACAGTAAACAACTAATGATGCCTCAAAGATGTATTAGCCTATGCACAATACACCAGGGACAATTTTCAGGGCAGAAAAAAAAAATCCTCCTCTGGGGAGCATTATAGTGGAGCAATCTGCCTGTTAGATTTCTTGCGAATAATCAGAAATTATATCTGACCACCTGATGGTGGTGTAAGAAAGGTCAGAAGGTCACCAAAATGAAAATCAACCCGTGTGGACTATAAATATCCACCGCAAATTTACTGAAAATTTGTCCAGTGGCTTTCAAGATATATAGCATGTTGTGTCGTGGGAGAATTAACCTGATGCTAGCACTAAATAAAAGCTCAGAAAGATACCAAAATCATTATCTAGGGAATACGCATTTCCACAACAAACTGAGTAGAAATTTCGCCATTTGTTTATGAGGTCACGGGTAAGTTGTTGCCTAATGGTGGCTTAGGATAAAAGGTTAAAGACGCTATCCAATCATTATGAATAATTCTCTGGGGATCGTTGATATCCATGTCCATATTCATGGCAATCTAGCCAGTTGTAAGAGATTTCACAGCTAAACCAAAGTTGTATTGGTATAGGCAGCCTGACTAGCCAAAATCTACAAACATCCTTCTTCCAAGGACCTACTACTAGTTCTGAAAAGTAATCTGCCAACACAGCAGGAGACGAGACTATCAACCCCCCCCTGCACTGAAGTTGTGTGAATGTGGTACAACTACTGATGATTGCCATTTATTCTTCCCCTCATACTGTGAAAAGTGTATTTACCGGCCAACTGATGCGCAGATTAAAAGCCATTACCTCAACTTGGCAGGAGTATAAAGGAAAAGTATTCCCAGACAGCACATTCACTCACATTTCAATGCACTTGTCATACCTTATCAGAATATAAAATTATGATGCAAAGTGAAAAGGTAAATAAATTCCATTTTATATAGCACTAAACACATTCAAAAATATTCAAATGGATTATGCTAGTATGCCCACATTTTATCCAACAGTCATTTCGGATTACTAGTTTAAAATTATACCCAACATATAGGAGCTCATAATAAAAATTAGACTATACTTATGTATATTTCCATTTGCTGTTCAGCAGCATTTAATATGATAAAACGTAAATTTTTTAATTTTAAATTTGAATTTTGGTTACATACAGTACTATTGCTTAGTTATTTGGGTGTGGCATGTGGCAGCCGGTTTCATTTTTCCTAATATCGTCATATATTAGTTGAATATTAGGTCCCACTGGGAGCTGATGGGCTCCTCTCAACACTTTCACACACTTTCCAGCTGCTCTCACATGTAAATCACATACAGAGGGTGCAGGCTGTGGTGACAGCGAGTCCCATTAAAATCTTGTGCAGAAATCAACGATGCGTCATCATTTTAAATGCGCTGCTAAATATGCATGCATAACAAATAGCATGATCGGAACACAATGAGCATGTCATCGTGATATTAGTCGCTTGCAACTCAGTATTTGCCTTTGTGGCTTTCAGCAGCCATCTGCACAAGTTCTTTTGTGAGGCTTCATAGAACACAGTCCCTGTTTCCTGCTGTGTTTTCACATTTTCTTTTCCAATCCTTCTGCTCATCAGTTTTTACCACAAAATTCTGGGACTCATAATAACAATTCTTCTTCCTAATATTACTCTGTTTGAAGGTATTTTTCTGTTGCTATCTTACGTATACCTGGATGCATAAGACTAGCGCTGATCTCAATCATCCCCACATAAAGCTGACACATTCCTTCAGTAGATTTAGTTCATAGTATCATTTTGCCTTTAAGCACAGACTATCTGAATAGAATCTTGGGAAAAGACCACCTTAAACGATGCAATCCCTGTGAAGAATATGGACCCCAGCCAGATGTTTTTGAGGCATGCAACCACATCCCATTTCCATTCCCATCAACCTGAGCTACTCACATCACTAGCAGAAATGACATTTATTTCTCTCACATCCCAGATATGGCAAATGTAACATGCAGCACAATCTCCATGCTCAACAACCTGTGCAGTTGCTTATGTAATGACATGATGAGAAGGCAAGGACACAATCTTTAGATCTGAGTGTAGACTGAGAACCAGTCGGGGGGGGCACTCGACAGGAGAGATATTACCACAGTAATCTACACTGAGAGGGTGAGCTGTAGAGCAAGCTGACCTTGAAGAGTTTAACCTGCCAATCAAAAGAGTGTTTCTCCTCTCTGACAGGCAGTGAGGCAGAAAGCAAAGCCCTAGATATGTCAGCTGGGTCCAGATGTATAAATGATGTGCAGAAACAAAAATAATACGTGCACCACTTTCACACTGAACTAGGTGTGATTTGAAACATCAGAATGTGCTTTGTATTATGTGCATCTTCATGCATGCTTTACACCAGACAGCCTGTAGTTTGATGGTGGTGGCTGTAAAATGCTAAAACTACCTTGTTGTTGACAGACAGAAGCTGTATTGGTTAACAAGACAGGCTGCATACAGACCAATTTCAACCCTGTGTGAAAAGCTCTCTCATTCATTTGGGTGGAGCTGGTCGGTTGATGCAGTTGGGGTACTAATGCAGGGGGGTTCAATCAACAATCATCAAGCATGGCTTGCAATTGTCACGATGAAAGATAAAATAGTTGCCACCATTATAACTTTCCAGTGATGTAAAATCCTGCCTGTGAGTATTACGTAACGTTGTGCTGTGTTTTGCGCCTGATAAGCCTTTAAACACATTCATCTGTTCAACTCAGCTCAAACTGGACTGGATCTCACTTCATGCCTCACTGGTACCTTAAACAACAGGCCCCTGCCAACGCAGCCAGAGAGGCTAAAAACAGCAGTACCAGATTTGACAGGTGGGGCTATTTAAAGAATATGAAGCTGAATGGGTTGCCCATGTACCAACCATATAAGAAACTCATATCATCAATAAAAAATTAGTCTCTTTCCTCCTTTATTTTGGCTTATTTTGAATATTTTGTGTCTAAAGTTGCTTTTCTTTATGGAAATCTATATCCCTTCTTCTAAAAAATGCAGTTTTTAATACAGGAGAGTGACAAAATGTAATTTTACACATGATTAAAATAAGCTATTAACACTGCAGCCTCAGACTGTTGGCTAATAAGGCTGCAGTGCTTAAAGCCGACTGTGCAATGCCACTGCCATTAAACTACAACCTACTGACTTCTATGACTGAATGTGATATACTGCACAAGCTTAATGTCAAAGAGAAACTCTTTGTTTCACAAAAGTAGTGTACACTATCCTTAATGAAGAAAAAAAAATCCTTTTTGCGAGAGAGAAAAAAATCATTGACGTCATGTCTCTAAAAGCATCTTTATATCATAAAGACTTTTTGTGAATGAATGAAGAGGATAATGCTGGATACTCTGTGCTTTGACAAACCATCCATGTGTCTCCTACTACAAAATGAATGCCACTGAAGTGCTTAGCAACTGTTTCCCCAGCATGCCTCGAAACAACCATGCTCCGCTGTGCGATACATCTACATAAGGTAAATCTCTATGCTCATAGGTCTCCACCAGGCTTACCATCTGCTCTAAGGAAGACGCCTGGTCAAACAGCGAAGATATTTAAAGAGTAAATTTCACTGCCACTGTACAGTATTCTCTTGGTATCAGCTTAATGTAACTGTTATTTTGCTGCATCCACTTACTCCCTTAACTTTAAATTGTAAGAAAAAAGAGATTACTGGATTTTGCAGGCAGTGAGGAATATAATGTGGTCAAATAAGATGTCAGGCACTTGTATTATTTCAAGACTCAGCACGCTGTCGTTCCATTTCTATTCACTTCCTGAGATCTTGCTCCTGTCTATTTGCCATATGCAGTCTTTCACCCTTTGCTGTCACCCAGAAGCGTTGTTCTGTTGTCCGTAATAAGGTTTTTTTTCCTGCACTGCACTCAGCTTGCTGACAATGTTGAGTGACAGTGAAGTATAAATGTTACAAGGTGCAGAGATTGACACCCGACAGTGGAACAAATATGAAAACATGACTCTCAGTAAAGCTGTAACTTGACACTGAGACTTGTGTTTTATCATTTTGCAGTTCTATTTTTGCAAGAAAAACTCACTTATTGTTCCCATGTGACTCTAACCCTCCATCCACCATCACAACACCCCGCCCGCTGTTCTTCACACCGAAGAGTCTGAATTAAGTCTTTGGGTGGAGATATGCTGCACCTTGGTAATATGCAGACTCTGTAGCAGCTGTGGTATTGGTGGATGAGTTATTCTGTTGTGACACAATTGCGATCCTCTCTTTCTGCTTTTGATGGCCGCTCACTGGGAGAGTAATTATGAGCTCCAGAGATCACTTTGAATGGTAAACTCCTCTCATGTGGAGGCAGTCATTTCAAATTAGCACAGTCAGGGGTTAGTTTTTACAAAAAGCTAAGTAAAATACATGCAAACTTTCTGTATATACTTTAGTTTTTCAAGCTAAAGGCAATTTCAAATCTTGTCAACAGACCTGGCAGACCCTGAATTGTAGTCTTCCTTTTCTTTGTTCTTTTTCTTTTGCAGTTTCACTTGTGTCTCCCACAGTTTATTGTGATGCAGCTTTGCGGGTCACCCTTCATCTCCAGTGACGTCACACAGATTTGTGTGCACACATGCCGAGCTGCAAGGCCACTACACCCTGTCTCCTTTTAAAGACATGAAAACTGGGATCACAATATCTCCAGCGCGGGCATTTATCCCTGTGGCAGTGTGTTGTCCTGCACAGACACTGCCCTCTGAGCAAACAAGATTACATTGATGAACAGAGGCAGGCTTGTTTACTCCCTGTGTCAAGGTACTTTGGGGGTGACTCACTGCCAGTGAGGAGGAGAAACTTTGGAGATGAGATGCAGCTCTCAGGTATCTGAGGATCAAAAGAAAACTCTGATTCAGAGTTCCTGTAAACCTGGTCCTCAAATAACAGCAGCTTTTCAGATCGCTGTAGGGCGCTGGCCAATTATAATTTCTGTTGGTTCTTTTTTTGTCTTATTTGTCATCTTATTTATGTTTATTAAGTTCTCTATAGTTTTGTCCTACAATGCACTGTCAAAGTGGGCTAAATTCTGTACATGCCAAAGAAGACTTCCAATAGATTTCATCACTCGGTATCTCTCCAGCCAACTATGTCTCCTACGAATTATGTCCGTACAACACATTGCATTTGTAACCTTTTGTAAGAAATGCAATTGCCAACATAACTGATTACGTTCACTGCCAACATTTTCTTCCAGTGCAGCAAATAGTATCATGTTCTCTTATACTGTAGTGAAAAGTCACAGAGAGAAGGGGTGGATGACTGGGTGTACAAAGCACATGTTGGATTTTTTTCTTATTGTCAACAAATCCCATGTAAATACCAAAACCAACAACAATACATTGGTCCATTTCTCAGTAAGCCATTACCCCATGTGTGGCACATTGAAAACTAAAGACTTATTTACAGTCATGGATTATTACATTTGTAGTAATGTACAATACTGACTTTTTTTTATCAATACTGACAACTGATTATATGCTTTGCATTGCCGATAGCAGTAAGATAGTTTTACTTTTTGTATTTTAAGAAGAAGTTCTTTACTGTAGCTGAGGGTAAGAAAGGTTAAGATATAGTAAGCAAAACATCTAATCAAATGTTTTGCATAAGAACTCACCATAAATCATTATTAATACTGACTGATAATTTGTTGGCTATAACTTTATTATGAGAATAATACATAATAATATAAATTTACAATTATCTACCAATAATTTAATCGACCCCCTTTAATATTGTGGATTCTATCATATTTGTTGCTGTAGTGAGTGTTTACAACAGCATTAAGGTCTATGTTAGACTGATTCAAAATAATATACAGTGTCCATGTTCATGGTAATGAAGGAACACATCACCCAGTGCAACAGTGTGGCTCATTGTTGTGAGACAACAATGGAGCTCTATGGCATAGAGGAATGGGCAGTATTAGGCTTTGGCTATACATATGAACTACTTGTTAGTAATACAATTGTTTGGATTAATTCATTGTTGATTTTGGTCTTGGTTTTCATGGGATTTCTTGACATTAGCATTGTTATCTTGATGCAAATCAGATACAATTAGAGAATCCATGGGCAATAGAGACAAAGTCAAAGGCTTAAGTCTGGTGGTGGAACCTTTATTCAACACTTCAATGCAATTACAGTTTTCTTGTTTCTCAAGCATGTGAACATTCCCAAGAGGCCAAGGCTTGGTCAAGCCATGTTTATTTTGTCACTACTGTACATCTGTACTACTCACTCTATGTACACATTGTTCATGGACTAGACCAGTTTAGGTCACACATGATTATGATCGATGTCGACATGTGTCTGGTCTGTTGTGCAATTGCCAGAGCGAGAGAGATAGCTGTGTGCTTGGTTGGCAGACCGCCATTTGAGAGTGGGCTCCATCTTGACTAAGGATGGCTGATTTTTATCTCATTCTCTGTCATTTGCCACAATGGTTTATCTGTCTACTGGAGGCAATACTCATATAGTTACCTCAGGTCAGATGATTGTTATTCATACACATGCCTGAAGCATCATATAATGCCCAGGAGACCCTAAACGGCTAGTGTATAAGGAAGGAAGGTGGATATATCATAAAAGAGGGATTGGTGATGGATATAGACATCTAGGATAAACAAGATCTCTTCCACTTCACTCAAGATAATCTGTGGCTTTACAAGAATACATAAAA
Source organism: Dicentrarchus labrax (assembly GCF_905237075.1). NCBI lineage: Eukaryota > Metazoa > Chordata > Actinopteri > Moronidae > Dicentrarchus > Dicentrarchus labrax. The sequence goes on along the minus strand of NW_026136724.1, from coordinate 17,526,551 downwards.
ACTCCACATGAACCATCAGGAGGTGAGACTATAGGAAATCCAAACAATGACCCATAAAAAGCCATGCATTGCCTCATCTATATTGTCGATTTGTATGCAGCGCACTGCACAAACTGGGTGTGAAAGCATGTAATACAGACAATAAAAATCAGTTTGGTCCTTTCCTTTATTCAAAACGTAAATCCCTTAAAAGCATGTTAGAAATCTTTTACTATTATTCCTAAAGGAGCAAGGTATACTTACATTATAACCTATATTATCAGGCTGCTAAATGTATTCAGTTTAAAAATGTGGGGTTTTTTTTCAATTTTATAGATAAAGTAGTAGAGCTCATGGACTCAAAACAGAAAAAGATCTGAATAAAATAAATTATTTTATACATTTATTGGTGTAATTTGTAGGAATTATCCTGCCAATTTCTAATTTCTAATTTAATTTTGCTTTTCTGTTTTAATGTTAAGCTTTTTACATTCTAATTGTATAAAATGTGCCCCATATATAAAACAGTAATGACCTTCAATTACAGTGTACATCATGTCTGAATAACCTTGTAGAGTGAGTCCCTTTGCCCACTAGGCTATAACACAGTAAATGTCATTATGTGATGTCTGAAGAGATCATGTATTCTACTCTCCTCAGGTTTATTGCAGCAGAATGTATATCATAATATGTGAACAGGTGTGTCTGCTCTCTGTGGAGCACTGTGTGAACTGCATTCATGTTTATGTGCTCGGAAGGGCAGGCAAACTAAACTAGGCCAGAGGGGGGTCGTCTCCATGGTGACAGCAGCAAAAGAGCCAGATGCACCTGTGTAATGCCAGCTACTTGTAATGTTTTTTTTGGGAGTACTATGAGAACATAAGTGGTTAAATCCATTTGCTGCTTCATAGAAACTGCTGCTTATCCTTCCTTCTTCCTTTTCTGACATTTTCTAAATGTATAAGGGTTAGTAATCTTTTGCCACATTTGGAATAACAACCTTCATCAACAGAAAAAAACCACACACCATCATAAAAGCATCTTTTATTTTCGTGTGTTGGTATCTAAAATGTATTACCAGAGGGGAAGTTATTATCAGCACATACTGTACGCCTGCTGCACTTACAGTACAATCGAAGCCTAGTCATATCACATAATACAAACTACAACTGAATGACCTTCTTTACAGTTTAAAGTGAGAAGGGTCTCGATAAATGATCCCAGAGAATGATCTCAGTAATAGGACTGGCAATATTTTAGTTCAGGAACTAAAAGGTCACAAGTGATTCATCTCTTGAATATCACAGTGTTCATATTTCATACAGTGCACTGAATAGAAAGTATATCCTCCAAAAGTTAAGAAGATGCCTTTTTGTTGCCTTTTTATGTACTGATCCTCGGCAATGCACAGAGGCCGCAAAATGAAGCCTAATGCACTAGCATCATAATAAGATTGCCACCCCAGTGCCATTAATACCCCTCTCCAGCTTGGGCTTTCCTGCAGATGATCAAAGCTGGTCTAGGCCTGTAAAAAGCTTGACTCTAGGGGCAAAGGGGTCTGTTGACTCCAGCTCCACTCCCTTGCCTTTGAGGGCCCAACTAGGCTTTCATTTGCTCCGGCTGCCTCACTGCTATTACCAAGAGTAGATGCCCTGAAAGATCCTTGCTGCTTTTTCATCTTTAAGTGCAAGGGGACAAGGTGTGCCTGGAAACTGCAAAAAATAAAACCTGTAAACGTTGTCATCCTCTGCATTTTTCAAGATGATTTTAAAAGATATGATTAGTTAGGTGGAGTAAAAAATAGAAAGTTTTGTGATCTGCAGAAAGGGCCAGCCTGAAAGGAAAAGACTGCTGTGTCAAGTTGACCCCTGTTGTGACAATTACTCCAGCGGGACACATGGTGCTTTGGTGCTTTTACGCTCTGGAGGTAAAAGCACTCTTGAATTTGTTTAGACTCTACCTAAGATGCTCACATCACATTCACACCATTTTGAACCTGTCGGTTCAACAATTACAGTGCATGTGTCATTTTGTTCTTACACTAATGCCTTTTTCCAGGAACTGGAATCTTTTATGCTTTTATTATCTCACAGGGCTGCTGAAGAGAGAGAAGTGGGTTCCTGATTTCCCACTGTTTTCATGGCTGAACACTAATTATAGTCTTTCTGTAGACTTTCATTTAAATTTTGTGGTTCACGTCTACTAACAGTAGATTTCTGTTTCCAGGCAAACATGATGATATTTTAGCTTTACTTTGGCAAGATTCCTTAGCTTATCTGTTTAACAAAGCAGCTTGTGAGCACAGCATTTATTCTTAGAGGAGTGAAAAACCTGACGTAGTTTTCAGAAATAACAACACAGCCTTAGGAGGCGTTTTGTTACCTAGCAACTCGACTGCAAACCTACTTTGACGCAGTGCTAATGCTGAAGTTACACATTAACTCAATAGAATTTGCAACGTGGTCGCAACAGACACTGCACATAAGATAGACCAATGTAACTTAAAAACTTTATCTGCCTCGTCCTCTATGGAAACGATTGCGTCGGGCACATGAGGGGGGAATTAAAAATCCTCTCTGAAGTGGGGGAGCGTTGAAGCCACGCAGGCAGAAGGTTCACCGGTGTTTGAACACAACAAACAGACACTTAGAATTATACTCCCATGTTCAATTTACAACCGACTGTGAGCCAGCGCAGCATTAAACAAGCATCTGGGTGTTTTGGCTCAGGCCACCATCAGCTAGGCGGAGAAATCCCTTTTCATTTCCGAGGCTGAGCACAGAGATGCAACTACGTCTGAGGCCACCTCATTTAATGTGAAATGAAAAAAATAATAGTTCCTTTGTTGGTTACAACTTCATTAGCTGAATCAATTATGCTTAATGGTGCTGTAACAGTTTACAATAATTAAAGTGTCTGTTTTCGAACTTTAAAGAAACATACAGTATTATACACAGAGTAATTGTGACTCTTTTATGATGATGATTTCACAGGCTGTAATGACATTTGTTTTGTCTCGTAATATACTCTTTCACAACAGAGTGTTAAAACAGCGGTTTCCAACCTGCAGATTGGGACCCCCCCAAGGAGTCACAAAATGTCACCAAATGTCACCGAATCTTAAATGGTGTGTACTTCTATTCATTTTTATAATCTTTGCTTTTGCTTACCTGGAATTAACTGTGTCATTTGGTACTTATTATAAGGAGAAAAAAGGCAAAGTTATGAGACAAATATTTTAGCAAGTTGTGTTGAGTTTAAATTGCATTATGAATCTCCAGACGGATTTCTCTGAAAGTTCTGCTCCATTTAAAACCAAGTTAACATTTTCTTTATTTGAATTTATTCTGGCAGACTTTATTCTTCATATATATTGAATTTAAAGCTTGTCTGAAGACAGATCCTTTTGCATGTTCAGCTGACCTGATGTGCCCCAAATAAAAGAATCAAGGTTATTGTAGCTTAGGAATTGATTGTAATTAAATTAATGAAAGTCGAACAGTTGCACACTGTCTGCAAACCTGATTCCATTGTGCCGAATTGCATGGCTCTTTCCAGGAAACTTATTAGAAATTTCTCTGTGAACCCTTAAAATAAAGTGTTGCTGATAATTTTGCATTACCGGGATGAAGATAATCGTTCTATGAATCATTCAAAAATCTGTCTTTGATTGAAATTGCCACAATGAATAGACATGTGCAACTTGTAGGGGTCACAAGTAGACAAAGATTTTGTTTGGCCACAAGCCAAACTGGTTGGGACCACTAACAACTGGCCAAGAATGAGTTGTTGAAGCAACAAACAATAGGCAGAACCATTAAAGCATCCAGAAAAATAATTATACATCTATACAAGAAACAGAGCTTCAAAGCGGCCCATGTGGCCTTCCTACGAATCCAAACACCTGAGAGGATAATTATAGAGGAGTATTTCATATGATGAGTACAGTATGTCAAGACATGAAGACAGAAAAAAGAAAAGAAAATTATAGCCAAAACAGCAAATCCACATTTGAGACTGACATGCTGCTAACACTGATTTTCACTAGTCTTACTAATCCATCTGAGAGTTTTTGGCCACTAGCTCTCATATGCAGAGTCATGAGCTGAACAGGCATCATCAGTGTGATTGAGTTCACCCCTGTGCTCTGTTCAAATATTTCCCTGCCAGATTAAGTTTGCTAAACACACAATTCAGCCCAATTACGTTAGCCTCGGCGTGTGTCATTACGGCGCCGAGGAAGAGAGATGGGCATGGACCGCAGTGACGACGAGAGGCAGCTAAATTGCTCCGGAGTCAGCCTATCAATCTATTACCAGTCCAATCCAAAGCAGCCTGCAGGCAGGAAGCGAGAGGGCAGAACGTCTGCTTTGCTTAAACTTCGGATTCACTGGAGAAATACTGGAGGAAAAGTACAGAAACCTGACTTTCAAAGTGAAAGATAAATGGAATCACACAACAGTTATAATTAAAACAAGAATCCCACTAAAATTCAACTTAGAAAAACAATATCCATCTGTCTTTGGAGTGCTTAGCCTGTAATAGGGAAAAAAAGAAGAAGAATTCAGCTCACACTCTAATCTGAGATGTCAAACATGAGCTTCTTATTTAATTAGGCGAAGAAGATGGGAAACTTTCATACTGAATACAGAAACTGTATCTCAAAGAAGAAGAAAGTGGACACCAGATAGTGTAGACGACTGTTGAAGACTTGTGCTCATTCTGAATGTGCCAAGTCTGTTTGTTCTTCAGGCAGTAAGAGTGGCCTTCTTCTAGTCTTTGAATATTTACCAAGCCATAGTTTAATCCCCCAAAAGGAAAAAAAAATCACCACCCACACTCCCTGAGGAGTGGATAGAGGGATTAGACCCACAGTCTTTACCTCACACCTACACACAACCACAGCCGCCCACTCAAACGGCATTGCATTTTTTCCGAACGCAGATGTTTCAGCCTCCCTGTGGTGATACACAAAACAAATGTTTCTCAGTATTGACACTGACTCGGTTTGAAAGTGCCTTGGGCTCAGGCATCATGATGAGTCACCAGAAGCTGATCTAAGAGCAGTTTGAGAAGCTTGCCTGCCCCAGATATTTCACATAGTCGAGGAACAGATTAGAATGCAGCAGTTTTGATCCGTTTAGTATGATGCCTACCATCTTTTCTGCCACTTTTGGTACATGAGGCGATTTGGTTCTTCCTGTCAGCAGAGTGGGTTGGAACTCTGGGTCTTTCTGTCTTATTTTTTTCCCACCAGTTCTCTGACTCTCAATCATCAAGTAATAATGGTATAATCCGAGCTCTGTTCAGTATTTTTGCAAGCAGAGAAAACGCATTGCAGTCACATCAACAGTTTGTTGCTAATACGAGTTTACTAGAGTGTTTGGGTTCATTTCAAGCAAATCACGAGGTTTTAAACAAACTGTCACTTACAAAGTTGCTTGTTAATTGGACAGACTTTTGTCATCCACAATGCTTGATCTTGGTAGCGGCAATTAGGAAAACAAGGAGAAATAGCTAAGTATTGGTCTCTGCTGCTTCATTTTATTGTTGTCCTGCAAATATGTCCTTACACCCACAAAAAAGGGTGCATTTTGGGGTTGTTTCCTGTAGCTAGTTTGCATTATTGGAGTGGAGTGTTCTTTTTCATGACCTCATGGTTAACCTGCCACTGTGCCCTAGCAAGGTCTTGGAGTCATTTGCACCATCTACAGCACCCTCCTGATTTAATTTGCATAATGAGGACGTCACTGCCAACTTCCATCAGAAAAAACACACACAAAAAAAACCTACCCTATGATGATTCTTAATAATTATGTGATGTTTTGTCATTTCAAATGTTTTACAAAGTACATAAGATGGATGCTTAGACATATATATATATATATATATATATATATATATATTTAAACATGATCATAATTAAACTTTAATATACATTCAGCTGCTGCTTTCTGTAACCGTAACTGAAGATACAACAATGATGAGAAAGCCCACAAAGAGTGCATACTTCCACCAAGGTTGCACAACTTACCACTAAACTTACCACTAAACTTACCACTAAACTTCATTAAAAAATCTGTGCGCTAGTTTTTGAGCTAAAGAACAAACAAATGTGACCACAAATATAACCCTCTGGCAGAGGGGAAGATGTAATTATGTAGTATCCTGTAGTTCAGACATGTATTTCTTCAAGGAAGTCAAAATATGACAACAATAATAATGTCTAACTGTGAGTTAAGCTTGTATCTAGTTTGGTCCCTATGGAGTTCAGGGCAGCCATGAAGCTATCTTTCAGTGGTAAACTCAAGGCAGAAGAAAACTTGCTTTCAATTTGACACACACCAGGAGCTGACTTTGCCCTTTTACACTGTTGCTTTTCTATTCCTGCCTGGACATGAACATAAAATGGACTAATTCAAAAGTTTGAAGTCTGTCTCTGAAGACATAGAACATGTCTCTGCACATCGGGGGGGCAAATTCAATCTGTTCTCTGATTGGCTTTTTAGAGACATTATATTTCTAAAAAGACACACAGACACACTTTTCCCTTAGGCGATAGAATGAGTCTGCTAATGAAATGTGAGCTGTAAGTTTGACAATGGATGATCTCCATATGAAGGGAGAAATGCTGCTCTGTGGTACTATATGATGGCATGCTGCTGTATCAACAGAGAAGAATCTGATTTAGGTAAAGAGGTTGAAGCCTGGGTGGACCCGAGTAAAAATATACGTGTTGGTCATTGGTTTGTTACACTGCATGTACAGTCACTCATCTTACTTTAATACAAAGCTTGGAAAGGATCTCATTAATTTAATTTAATTTAATTTGTACAGTTTTAATCTAAATAAGATGACATTTAAATTACTTTTGAATTAACCCTGCGGTTCAGCACAGCACCTAAAACATTGATAATCACATTTATTGCACTGTTCTTCATAATCAAAACAAGACATGCTGCTCCGCAAATACAGTAAATATATTGTTTTATTAGAGTGCAGCTGTTTTTCTCTACTAATACAGGTTTATGCTAATTGCGTGAAACTTAACTAATGAATGTGACAGCCAGAAGAACCCAGAAGACAGTTAAGCTCATACAATATCAATGAGCCTCGCCTTCTCCTCTCAGCGGAGAGGAGCAAACAGGGTCTGTCTTTTGTATTTGTCATATCTCCTCCAGCCCATGGTGACCGCAATGTGTCTCAGACACTCTGGCTCACAAAGGACAGATCGACACCAAGGAGCCAGGGGAATTGGAGCATTGTGGGAAATGGCTTCCCTGTGGCCATTTTGAACACGCCAGGCCATCTTCTCCCATGTGTTGTCTTCTCTTAAAGCTTATCCAGAGGGGACTGTTTTTCTCTCACTATGAAAGGATCATAGAGTTGCACTGACAGAGACAAGCCACCCCATCCGATGGTTACTAAACACTGCGTGGCAGCCTCGAGCACACACCACAGTCACCGAGGAAAAACTGCTGTACATATTTAATGCGGCTTACAAATGTATTAAAGTAGCACTGTACTGCTCTATATCACAAACACATTTCAGTGTATTTTTTGGGTGCTGATAATATTTCAGGCAGATACTGGGTCAGAAGCTTAGAAATCAATGAAAGTTTTATTTCAAGAAGAATTACTACTTAATACAACTTTGGTTTTATTTTGGTTGCTGCATTTGTGCTTTCTATCCATTATTATAACCCTGTACACACCAAAGTACACTTTGAAAATAAATTTGACTTAATAGAAATCCCCAAGTCTGCAAGTGACATGAAATTGTGACTGCCTGGTGTCACCCCACCATTTTCAGATAGCAGGCTCAGACTGATTCAATGAACAATGCCGGAAATGAAATAGCAGCCCAGCGAGATTAAAAAGGGGTACCGGGAGTGCTGTCTGTCCCGTTTGAAAAGGAAACATGGCTGAATACTAACCTTGACAGTGGAGAAGGAGGATTTCATTTTGTGCTGGCAATGACAAACCAAAAGACTGAATGAGAGTGTCACTGATAGAGGTCTAGTCCGTGCTGGAAAATATTATCGTATTTATGAAGCTAGTAATGGTGAGATAAAAACTGCTTTGACTCCATTAATACCCTTCCCCTTTACTGCACTTGGTTTGGCCTGATTTTGAAGGTAAATAATTAACTTTGCTACTAAACAAGAACACGATTAGGTTTTGCTGAAGCTTGCAATTTTTTAATTAGGGACTTATCGGTCACCTCTGATTAGATCTTTGGGCCTTTCTTCACATATATAAATAAGGTTAAACCCAACAGAGATTATCATCATCTTTATCAACTACATCTGTCATCTACCATGTGCATCAGTTAAATAAATACCAAGATGTGACACTTGTCATTACTCATCCGGAAGTAATGAAGTCCACACTGGTGTTGTTATTATCTCATTGAGCAAGGAAGAAACAACAAGACTAACATTCTACAGGTATGCTGGCAGCTCTGTGAGGATGTAAAACATAACAGAATAATGCATTACTCTATTCACAATACATTTGTATGTAATGCTTGTTACTAAATCCTAAATGTTACATAAGTTTTTCAATTATCTGCATAATAGGCAGATAGAAAAAAAAAACGCGCAATTGCGCCATGGGTATGGGTGGGATATAGCTTCTTCCTTCAACTCCGACACTACAGCCATTCAATATTTGTAATGTGATGGAGATCCTGAACTGTTTCCCTACACTATCCATGAAATTCGACAGTGCTAAAACAATGATTCTCCTTTAAAACTGTGTGTAGTTGGTTAGAGTTGTAGTTTATCACAGACTGAATAATAACATCTTGTCAGTCATTAGTCACCCCGTCATGTCATCATAAGTCATCACATGCTTGTTGTTTTACATCTCTGAACAGTAAAATATAATGTCAGATTAGTTAATTTCTGCTGTGCACTACATAATTACTTTGCAGCACTAAGTTTAAAGCCTACTGACACTCTCAGAGGGAGACCTGGCTAAGTGAGAGCTTATGAATCGTATGAGGCGGTTGTCAGTCCCCATGAGCTGACATTCACCGACGGATTCGTCACTTCTGTAAGTTTTAGCTGTAAGGATAATAGCCAAGGGAAAACATTCCACATACTTGAACATAACTTTCCATGTGGCTCAGGTGAATACTGTTTTTCTGCAATTTTTCAGAATACCACACATTTAGCAGTTAAATATGGGTAAGTGTACTCTGCAGCAGCTATTTGCACACTGACCCAGACAGCTCTGTAACCTCCTGACATTTCCAAACTCTATAAAACACCCAAAAATTAGCAGACACTAACAGAAACTGCTGCCAAAACAATAGCAAATTACTAAATGGAACATAAGTCTTTTAAAAATCCCCCTATAATTATGTTTACTATAAGTGATGGGACTAAAAATCAGCTCTGCAGAACAACAAAATTGTGATGCTGGAAGCACTTAAGGCTTGTCTTTTTATCACATGGATAATTTGGTCAAAGCATTTTCCTTTTCTTTGCTTTTATTGTGGCCCACAGGGAGAGCAGGGGATTAGTGGTACAGTAGGAAAACTATTCTTTCTGGGGATTATCAGTGGTTGCTGAACATGAAGCACGTTTGAAGGAGGAATAAAGGCTCTACGCAACGACTTCCCTCAGGCAGAATGTGAAGCCATGCTACACAGGGATTTTAACCCAATCATATGCCATGAAGGGTGATTAATATGCCTGCTAATGGGAGGAGGCTGAGACATTTCTGGATGTGAGATCAGGTATGAGGCGTAAACAGCAGTGAACACTGGCAAGTGAAGGTGGGAAGTGCACAGTGCATCAATCACTGGTGACAGCTGGGACAGACGCAGGGAGCTTCATCATCGAGAGAGGAGTGGGTGCTCCACTATGTCAAATCAGACAGCGCTAATTAGTAATTTCTGCAAATCTATGCCTCTAACCAGGGACCAAGTAAACACTGGCTTAACTACCCTGCAATTCTAGCGCTTTTTTTTTTTTTTTTAGCTTTTTTTGGGGCTTTTTTTATTGCCTTTATGATAGCGACAGCTGAAGAGAGACAGGTAAGGGGGGCAGAGAGAGGGGATGACATGCAGCAAAGGGTCGCAGGTTGGATTTGAACCCTGGGCCGCTGCAGCAAGGACTCAGCCTCAGTACATGGGACGCCAGCTCTACCAACTGAGCTAACCAGGCGGCCAAAATTTTCATCACTTCATCAAAAGCAAAGCTGACTGAAGTCCAGTGTAAAAAAGCAAAAAATATCAACCAGTGTATTGGTCACTGGGTTGCAAAAATTACTGTCTATACTGAGTATTCTGACTTAGCAAGTTGGCCTAACTGTGTGGTATGAAACTCAATTGCATACAGAAAACTGTGAAAACTGCATTAATCAAGCTTCACCAAAGACATGCAACACTATTTATGATGTATGACAGTGGACACAAATCATTAACAAAAAAATAATTTGCCCTAGGCTTTTGACAAAAGGAATCCAATTGCCAACTTTTTGAGTAAAAAATTCTGAGGTAGATGTAGACTGATTTTGTTTTCATTGTGCCTTTGAGGTCTTCAGAAGTGGAACTATGTTTTAAGACCTGCAGACTTCTATGTCTGAAATGTGTTATATTTACCTTTGAGTATACCATGAAGCTTAACGTAACCTAAGAAAAATTGGCACACAGGTACAGGTAAGTGTGCTCTGGGAGAACTTACTTACATGTGAAAATGTGCCCTCTCCATTTGTATTTATTATTTATATGCAGGATTTATGCTCCTTCGTTGTCGAACCTGTGTTGGCTTTTGATTTTTTTTTCTTTTTCTCTTCTTTTTTTGATTATTTCGACCCCAAAGCAGTTCTCTTCTCAAAGTCCATTATACCAAAATGAAAGAATGAACACAAATGTAAACTATTAGTACATCATGTATAGAAAAGGCTAATGCCTCTCATCCTCTTGACGGAATGGCCACTCCAGTCCTTCTGATCACAGCTGACTTCACTCCATTGAATTAGCACACAGCCTTCTGGGCTACAGGCTCGGGGGCCATGTTGGAGCCTCAGTGGTGAATATTAGATTGCACGCCTCCAGATCTCATTAAAGGAAGCAACAGGACAATGTCTGCATCTTAAATGAGACCAGCGGCCATCAGGCATCCTGACTCCCTGCTGGATTTACTGATTTGATTGATATTGTGTGTATGCGACAGGGTATAACAGGAAGGTAAGATGTCCTTTGCAGTAAATATAATTAGGCCACTTTTGCAAATTACACAATTGAGGGAAAATTGAGATTTGGGATTCTATAGCATGCTGTAAATGGGCTTCATTATACTGTCTATTACATACACAGGTCATATAATAAATTAAATAAAGAGGCTATTGGCCGGACACTTACAATATCTCCAGTTAGAGGAGTTTCCTCCAGTCTTCCTTTCCAAATGGCAGATCACTGAAAAAGAAATATCATGGCATTAGTGCCCATAAGCATAAAAACATCTGCCTTGAAGACATAAATGCACCAATAAATACTGTATAAGTGGATGAGAAAACATCATATGACATACAAGTGATTTAACCAGTGTATCCCAGCCACAGTGCTTGCTACAATGTAATGTGTCTAATGAGTCCAGGAAGACATATGAGTATGGCTTCCAGGAAAATTAAATTAGTGGGTCAATTTTTTAACAAAGATGTCCAGTATTAGCGTCAAATTATTAGCTGAAGTTTTAAATAAACTACTTCTGCCCAAAGGCAGGATTTTCACAGTGGTTAACCAGTAGCCATTAATTAATACAGTTCAGAACCAATAAATTCCCAATGTCCGCTATTAATTGAAAAAAAGTAGGGTGGTACTCCAGAGAGGCGGTATGATAGCCCATAATAGGCCACTAACTGTAATTAAACTATTCACCTTGAAATCCATCCTTTTTGCTGAACTGAGAAAACCTTTCCCACCCTAATAATTGTGTCTGTATTATTACTTGACCTTATCTCAAACAACCCTCATGTCCTCATACTGATTTTCAGGTGTCTTTGATTCCACCACAATGTAAATTTAGAAATATGAACAACATGCCAATTATGCATGGCAAAGCGTGTGATTTAAGTTGATAAAGCCAAAGTCTTATTTTTGCTTACATTTTTTATCTAGAAGAAAGTGTTGAGTGGTGGCAGTGAGAGAGAAAATAAATGCTCATTTTCGAGCAGAGGTGATCACATGAATCAAGATAAACAAGTATAATCTCATCGATAATTGACAGATAGGGCACTTACTAAAATGCCCATTGACTTGCTCCTTCTTTCCAAAATCAATTCTAACAAAAAAATGTAAACAGTACTTTTAGTTTGTGATCCCAATTCTCCTCCTCGTTCAGTACCATAGGAGCTCAGTAGGTGTACAACCAGGCAGAAACAAAGAAGGCTACAATCAGTTAGTTTGAGTTTCAACCAGTTTGTTTTTTTATAATGAAAGATTGGCTTCAACCCAACTTCAGTCCTCTATTTTAAAATGTTAATAAGTCTTACAATAATTGTGACAGAAATTTGTGGTCTCATTTGCAGGCAGCAGATGGCACGCCATGAAGCAGCAATACATAAACAACATATGTTGGGCCACTTTAATGGGTTCAAAGGACAAACTATGTGAATGAGAAGAAAGTCATGACAACTATTTATACCTATCCCTACATACTCATAAATGACAACCTAACTACAGTGGGTATTCTTTACACGATCTTTGACAGTTCAACCATGTGAAGAAACGGTAGAAAAACATTAATACAGCTGTCTGTATTTCTAACCCAGTAACATGTTACATGTAAAACAAGGGGGGGACTTGAGATTGTATGCAATACTTGTATTTCTTTCACAGGAAATGTAATCTTGGACAGGTCATAATCCTTAACAAGTCCAACTCCAACATGGACAAAGCTATATTGTATACTGGCTTCATAGTGTTTCTTAATAGGGCCATGCAAGTATACTGCAATAAAGAGCAATCTGGGGATATTATTAGGAGTAAGGAAGCCAGGGGCACTTCAGAGAGATGACTTGTTATAGACCTAAATTAGATGTAAGTGGAGTGACCAATATCACACCATAGTAGGGGGTATAAAATTGGTATGCCAGTATGAAGTTATGAAGCAAACTTCAGCCATAACTCAAGTTAAGTTTTCAAGTTCTTTTTTATAAATTGTAAAAGTCACAATTTGAAAAACACAATTTTGTTCCCAAATGTGGAAGAAAGCCACATTTTCCAATATTTATTCTGTTTTCTCTGGATAGAAACATACAGAGAGAGAGAGAGAGAGAGAGAGAGAGAGAGAGAGAGAGAGGACAGTGGAAGTTTTGTCCATTGATTGCTAATGGCAGAAAATCAGTATGAGAGCTGGCCAGCTGTCTTCCAAAAGATGATACCGCAAAAGATATAAACAGCCGCTAATTAGAGGCTGATATTTACCAGTAGACAGCAGGAGGGCTTTGAAAGCCAACTCTGTGCTTTTACCGAAAAGGTGCTTCATGAATGTGCAACAGTCATGTGGATTTGAAAAACAAACACCTCACCGTCGGCCTATTGGGATATATGGTCTTAAAATAGACTTCAAATGGCTGGGGATACCACTGGCAGTCATTGACACCCAATAAGCTAAGTGAAGAGGGCCTACAGATGTGTCTATTTTTATAGTCGTGGGGTCAAGAACAGACATTTTACACTGAGTGATGGGGAGTGAGGGCCCCACAGCTAAGCTTCACTGTAGGAGGCCTGAAAACAAGATGTCATTGCACTCAAATCACATGCAGGGAATGCCCTGAATTTAACCAAAGCAGTTTTCATCATGATACCGCTGTAAATTTTACATTTTTTGCTGCTATTTGAAGAACCACAGCAGAAATATGTAAATGGGGAATTAAAATATCATCACATTAAATATTGTCATCAATTTATAAAAAATAATAAATAGATTGCTGAGAGGTCGTCTAACTTTCTAGGAGAGATATTAAAAAGCCAGACAGCTGTGTTTCTAAACTACAGTGAGTAAACATGGTGTATGGTTCAAGCTGAAATAAATTTGGAATAATGTTGGATGCTCATCTTTAATTATCCTAATCCTGGGGAGGAAATGCTCCAAAAAATTCTCATCTGTGTTTTTTCCCATATTTCATAGCTTTCATAGCGATTGCACCATCACCAGTTTGGTAGCCTGTCTTTCATTCTTCACTCTCATATTCAAAGGAGCCATCTTCTGCTGTCCTGCCTTCACTCTTAATATCCCCAGCAAACATTTATCCTGGGAGCCTGCTGGTGGTGAGCTCAAACATTATTATCATGGAAGTTTCACTGCTGGTCTGTAGACCAAAGCCATCAGTCTCATCAGCAGAAGAGTGACCAAGCCTTACTGCAGTTGAAGTACAATATGGTTGTAGAATTAAATTTGACTGACTATAGTCAAGTTTCCATCCAAATTTAGCAAATAGTTCAGCCACATTTCAAGAAAATCTGCAAAGAAAATGCAAATTAATATACATTTACATTCACCACTGCACTACTTGGATATTAAGAGTTGGGTGGATCAAGATCAATGGTTGGTCGCGCTAATCCCATCAAACCATTAGAGAGGAAAATGGCGTAACAAGATGACATACTTATGGTGTAACAAGATAACGTACTTAAAAGAGCACCAGTCAAACTTCAGACAAAGAAAAAACATGTAAAAAACATGACGGAAATGGCATTAATGTTTGCTTTATGCATTAGTTTGAGGAAGGTTGCAATCTGCTCAGTCTACACAGATATGATGTGTTTGTATGCCACCATTCTCTGTGTATTTCTACTGTTTCTTAGGCTATTTAAGACAAACATTTAAATATTCATAAAAACAGGTAGATGGAAATGCACTTTATGTAATACAAAATAATGTCTTTAACAGTAACACTTCTTCAAATACTTCTGGTCTAGATGGTACTCCTTTAATTGATTTCATATGCCAAAGAAATGAGAAAAAAACCATCCTACTTTTCCTTGTCTCTTGGACTTTCAATGCAGAAAGCTGGATTGAATTAAATAGGGTGCTTGTTAGACTCAAAGTTTCACCCTTGCTCTAAGTGGGCCTCAAATGCTGGAATATGATTCGAATGGATGTGTCAAAGAGGCCAATTACACTGGAAACTGTTGACTGTTGAGTTATTCTATGTGGTCGAAAGTTTAGTTTAGTGTCATACATACAAAATACCCAGCCTACATGGGCTTACAGTACATGTCACATCATCATAGAAAATTAATTAGCAAATGAACAATCACACAAAGAAAATATCCTGTATTTGTATCTATTTTACAAATTAGCAAACAATTCCATTTACTACAACGGCCCTAAGTACTAATACATATTTTGCATTTACTCACTATGATGAATGATCTGACAAGATCAGGGGCACATACTACATGACTATATTGGGTTCTTCTTAGACTCAAATATCTGAAAGATATTGATTGAGATAAACAACTGACCATCCCACTGTCCATTTATCTCCTCTTGACAACAGTGTACACAAAACTGCAATACTCATATTGACTAAGGAGGACAGTCTCATGAAAAACACAAATACAAAATATCAAGGTTCAGCTCATATTGGTGTTAAGATCTCAATATCTATTTAATAATAAGCTGAGGGGACCAATGCTTAAGGAACAATGGTGGCTCCTCTGTTTAGCGGCAGGGACACAAAGCCAATATCCGGCATGGAGATATTACCCCTGAGAAGGAAGAGCCTTCATCATTCTGTAAATTTCATGCCATCTTCTCCTTAGAGTTTGAAGACTGGATGGAGCCACTTCCATTGTTTTCCTGACGCCGGTTGCTTCCTTCCCACCAGACAGGCAGCCTTGACAACAGCCAGTTCTGAGGCACACTTGAATTTGGCTAAAAGAATTTGGCAGAGGGATACCTACCAGGCTGTTAGCAAACAGCCAAAAGATGAATGCACCTCTATTCTGCCAAACCTTTGCACAGGAGCACTTGTATTTTTGTGGGATATAATGAGACTACCGTATGACACTGTCTGGTATCCCCCATGTTTTTGAGCTGTTTACATATCACACATGACTGATGGCTTCTATTGCATCCAGAGTGACATCTGGAGTTAACATATCTACTCCGGAAGAATTAATGGGCAGACGAGGGGGGGACATAATGTTTTGGTTCTGCTGACGTAGTTGTTATTGACAGATTTACATAAAAACAAATGACATAAAATAAAATAGCTGTTACATATGTCTGGTCCTGTTACTGATTTGAGTATTAGGTAATGAGTCATCTGATGATTGTCAATTATAAAGAAGGGGTTTCTGACACGGCTTTGCCTACTTTCAAGGTGCATAAAGAAAGAAACACAGTTTTAAGGGTTAAATCTCTAATATTAAGGGAAACTTCATTGTAAAATCTTGTAAGTTGATGCTAATGAGGGTCACAACCTAAAAGAAGTTTACAAAAACACACAGCAAGTGTCAGTTACGAAATGTATGAATGATTAGACTGTGTGGCATCTTTTCTTAGCTTTTTAAATTAAAAATTCAACGCTACTCTTGCACTTGAGGCACACAATAATGGCATCACGTTAATGAGAAACCTTCGGCTCTATGTTGTAGTCACATTTTCTGATCTCACTTTATTGCAACAGTATTATGCTGTCTTGAGTTACAGCACATGTATACTGCTCAGTATTTTAGTGAAATCCAAGGGCCATATTTAAACCTAAATTGTGTTCCTTTTTGTTCAGCTCACTAAAAAAGGTATAACTGGTTCCATCAAGTATAGCCATTTGTAATGACAATCTCAAAGTACTCACATCTGAAACTGACTGATAGACTGGGAAATCTATCCAAAATAAACTAGCCAAGGGAAACAGCAGAAGGACAGCCTAAAACTTCACAATTATAAACAAGCTGTGGCCAATGAAGGTCAAACATGCATTTTTTTCCCTAATACACCATCTGTCCAAAGCAGGCAGGTAGGCTCTGATGTTTGTATTCGCACATGCAGGCCAGAACCTTAAAACTGGCATCTAACTAAAATATTTTAAATCAACTCTAACAGAGAGAAACCCCAATCAGCCTCAAGACGTCTGAATCCCTCGCAGGCAACATGAAAGTTATTGTAAAACCAGCAGACCCAGCAGAAGTCTTGTGGTGTTTTATAAGCAGAAACACAAGAGGTAATGACTAACAAGCTCCCCATGAAGCGTTCATAGATTTAAGTTTAAAACTGATATTGTTTTTCTCTGCTGCAAGCACAGAAAGAAACTTGAGTATCTCAGAAAAAAGAGCACTTATAAAAGTCAACAGCACTACAGTGGTAGAGACAGAAAAGAATGTCATGCTGATGATGATGCTGATGATAGAATATGTCCTT
The DNA here is from genome assembly GCF_905237075.1 of Dicentrarchus labrax. Classification (NCBI taxonomy): domain Eukaryota; kingdom Metazoa; phylum Chordata; class Actinopteri; family Moronidae; genus Dicentrarchus; species Dicentrarchus labrax. Next base: position 17,509,185 of record NW_026136724.1, on the reverse strand, counting down.
TTTTATGGATTTTTATGATTTAAAAAAAATCCATTGTCATAGAACTTTTTCATTAAATTAGTTTTTGTGCAAGGCTTTGGCTTTCCTGTGAGGGCTTTTTTCCACTCTGGAGGTATTAGTGTTCCAACTCCTCTCTCTTGAGGATTAACAGTGAAACCACATGAGAATGGCCCAGCCAAACTAATTTCTACACATCAATTCTACTCTGCCTCTGTCTGTTGAGGCTCAAAGAATAATTCAATGTTTTGTTTGCTTAGGTTTTTTTTGTGCAAAGGAGAAAGGATGGGTCTCTGCTGTCAGTTACTGTATGATCTGTTGCTCCAGTCAGGCCAGGCCTGTCAGTCAACATTTCTCTCTCTTGACATCAAAACATTTGATAATCACGCCACTACAGATGCTGAAGAGGAGAAAAAAAAAAGAGAAACAGCCTGGTACACTGTGCCTACTAATTATGCTGCCTGAGATGTCTCTTTGTCATCAGACTAAATTGCATGACATTTAACAATAAATTGCATTTTTGCCCATTTACTTAGCTGAGTGTGCAAGGGTAATAATCAAAACTGAATGCATGCAAATGAAAAATGAATGTGACAGGAATATACGAAACAGGCGTATCCAGTGTGGCGCATCCATGACTTTGGTTTGATTGTTAAGAAGGAGAACATAAGATGATGAAACAGACTTGTCACTTTGATTATGGAGATAAGTTTCTTTGGCAAACATATGTTTACTTCTCAAGCCACTAAAGACTTTCCCAGCACACTGCTCTGGGTGTAGGTGGATAAACAAAACTGAATTCTGGCCATCTGAAAAACATTTTCATTCTAATCTGGAGTGCATGTTTTCATGTACAGGCTCTTTGATTGGTCACAAGAGGCCAGCTTTACTGAAGCACTAAGGTACAAATATTTGAGATGTTTTCCTCAGATGGAGCCAGAAAATAGGGATTACCTTGGAGCCGCAGACATCCTCATCATGAACATTACTACAACCCAGCTGAATGGAGCGAATGTGAGCACTCAACATTAAGTAAATGAAGTAAACCTATTAAGGTTTAAGTAAATAAAATGAAATGTTTTATCTTGTATAAATGAAATGTTGTTTGGGTCTGGTTGAGTGCTACAGAAGAACTTCAATAACCATCTGGATAGAGTAAAATGCCCTTGACGCTGGCACTCAAATCAGACAGCATAATAACATTCAGATGGTCTCCCTGCATGATGATGACACAGCATTGGCAAGCCCTGCCCCTACGGTGCTCTGCCCTTGAATGATAAAGCCTTTACCCTTTGCATTTATACAGTTAGCTGAACTTCAATCACAGGCTTTCCTGCTCCATATCTCCAGAAAAGTAAAAAAAAAAAAAAAACGTCACAAGTTTTATCCTTGCATCCATTATTGCACCTGAGACACACAACTCACTTTTAATGCGGGAGTTGAAAGGTAAGCAGACTTTGCATAAAATGAAGCCTCACATGGTTTATTGGAAGAGACAACCATGACTATGTGTGGCATACTGCCAGACTCACTGGTCACCTCTGGTCAGGATGACCCACTTCAAGCCGAACATCGATCAAACACTGTTTAATTTGAAATAGAGCACCTTAAGTCTCAGCCAGTCTGGGTAAGCTGTTTAAGGCAATGCTCTTAGGATTAAATCTAGATCCATAACACAATTCCATGAGAAACATTCTGTCTTTGTTAAAGTGATGCACTACTGTACCTTCTGGACTGCAAGATAGCAAGCTAGGTTTCTGATGAGATATTTTATAGATTTACAGAATATGAACCAATCTAGAAAGTGGATTAGATACTCTTTGAACTCTCCCTCCTCTCTGCTTAGGGTTGATCAGGACTCAATCCTCTCATGTAACACAATCAAACTGAATGACAGCACTCAGAGTCGGCACTCTGGATAATCATGCAATCAAATTGCATTATTTGGCTTCCACAGGTGCAAAGCGAATATGGAGCATTTGCCATTGGTGCTAATTTGAGTCGTATTTGGCTCGTTCGCCTCGACAGATCTCTGCGGAAATCATTATTCCATGATGAGAGTGTTTTCTTCATATTTGAATGTTTAGTAATGGGATGTTTCAGACTATAATTTCAGTGATAACAATTACGTAAAGGACTTTAGTACCACATTGTATCATTCATTTATAAACATATATGGCCAACTATCCTGTCCAGCCCTCAGGTTTTAATCACCGGTATGATTGCAGCCATGCAGTCAATGCCAGAAAAACTATTTCCTGTCTATGCAGGATATTTTTCATGTTCAGTACATTATTTTTGCAGAGAAAGCGACAGAGAGGGTGAAATGCATAAAGCTATCATTCATCCATTTATCCATAGTTGATACATAAATTACTAACTTCACATTTAATATGATTTCACCCCATCATCCATTCTATTAAAGACATGGCATTAGAGCTTCACGATGGTAGCTAATTAAGAATGGAACATAATTATGTCTTGGCAGAACAAGACAACCTTTCTGATGTTAATGTGAAAATGGGCATTGTTACTGCATGCAGATGGCACATGAATATCAAGTTGAGAAGAAAAGAAAAAGATCTCGCTGAGCAGGAGTCTTTTTGCCAACGCTGACTTTACCAGCCCTGTTTTAACGGTTGCTAGGCAACACTCATTAGTGTGCTCCACTGATAGTCAGAGAGATGGGATGTATGAACCCAAAGTTAGACTTCTGCTCAGAGGCAATTAGATCTCTTTAGGGACGGTTTGGAAACGAATGCCAACACCTGACATACTGCTCTGATGAACCTAAGTATACACAGCATAGCCAAATGTTAAATCAGCTTTTTGCAAGCTTTAGAAATAGTCAGCCTTGGATGATTATTAGCTGTAAATGACATAATGCATTGCATCACTTTGTGAATGAAGAATTGAAATCAAACTGAAATTAAAATTCCTTTTTGCTAAGAAAACAGTATATATGTCCTTGGTGTTTATACTGACTTGAGTACAAATTTGGTCAAAGTCGTGATTACCAAAAAGAAGAAATTTAAGTTCTAAGTTACTTTTAAGTTATGTTTCTGGTAATTTGATAATGGGAATCAGTGCTGATGTTATCAAGCTAGGCTAACTAGCTTCCACTTTACCATACAATGGGTCCTTCTAAATGTTGAATGGTTTGAAAGGATGCTATAGGGGCTGGTTGTAAAGAAAAATATCCTGTATCAATCAGCTATACAAGGTTATGAAATGCTCCAGTCGGTAGATCACCATAGTGATTGACAGCACCACTCCTAGCAACGTCCTCGCTCCAAAATGTCAGTCATATGCTGCCCACCCAGAGGCTTGAATCTTAGACGCCGTGTTTAAAAATACTATATATATATGCACAATAGCTGCTTTATCAGTATAGTATATTATCTTATGCAAAACATTTAAATCTTTAATTTGTGATTAATAATGCCTTAATAATGCCATAATACCTTTCATTGAGACCATGCGTGAATGACATTCATTTACTTACTGGTTTAATTTTAGGGAGCAGAGAACTAGGGTACACGATTTTTTCCAGCCACGAAAAAGCAAAAGTCATGCCTCACACTTAAATCTCACCATGTCTTTTAGCTGCATTGTATTCAGGTCTATTCTTGGGTAGGTGGAGGAAGTAGAATGACTCTGTCTGTGCTTTTGAAGAATTTCTCACATTATGCTGCTGAATATCAGTGAATATTCCGCAGTTGAGTAAGAGGTCTTTACTCACTTGACACCAAAATATGAAGTTACGCAGCTGTCGTTTAAGATTGCTTAAACATTTTCTGCTATCAAACCCCAATTAAAGCTGCAGAAAATATCTTCATATAATGCAACATCGCCAGTATCGGCAGAACAAAGAAAATTATTCAAAAAAATTAAAAGTTAAATTAGAATGAGAACTTTCTAAAACCATAGAATTAGGTTGCTCACAATCACACATTGCTTTACTGTGAACACACTTTGCATTTAGATAACAACTGAAAGTGTTTCACTCTATCACAGCCACTTCATTACCAACAGAAATGCCTATTTGCTCTTTTGTTGCCTCAGATGTGAAACTAGCTTAAAACAGGAAACATAAAAAATGTGACGAAAGGAAAATATAAGCTGGACTACTGATGGCGTTATTGCTGAAAATCCACAGTGTTTGAAATGGGCAACTGTGACCTTATGATAAGCACAAATCACTCACCATCACCACCACACACACACACACACACACACACACACACACACACACACACACACACACACACACACACACACACTAGACCTTATTTTAATATACTGCACTTACAATGATGGTTAGTTATTCTTTTCATTTTAAGACTGGAGGAGAGGAAATAACCAATAACCTTTTAAGGGTATGTTTGCCCTTGCTACTGTGGGTGCACATATTTGATCTCAACCACATACTGTAGATCACATCCAGATCCAGTTCATTAGTTTCAGATTGAGTGCTGGGCATTTTGCGGTTAAGACAGTAGAGAAAATCCAATTTTGCGCTTATCCTACTGGCCAATTCTTTCTTTGGGAATCTTTGAGGTGGCCCGTCTAATGAGCTCCCATGAAATTTGGTTTCCACACCAGACAATATACCTCATTGTGTCCAGGCCAACATTTATTTCTCCTCTCTCCTCGACCCTTAGAGCGTGCACGTGCTTGAACACACACACACACACATATACTACAGAAATTAAGCTATTTGAATTTGATGAAGCTGCCAAGTGTAAGTCATTACCTTACAGCCAATTGATATGACCATTATTCTGATGAGCAGAATGGTCTTTTATGTGAGAAAATGTATTAGTAGGTTATGTGCAAGGGACTTCAATTAAAGAATAGGCTGTAATCTTGCTATGTATATGTTTAAAGAGTTATTGGTCACTGTAATTGTTATTACTTTCCATTCTGGCCATGAACCTTTGTAGCAGACTAGACTGTAGACTTTGTTCCATCCAAAAATACATTCTAAAGTACAACCAAAGCTTACTGTGTTTGAGGCTTCAGCACTCTGGATGAGCCAAATTTTGCTGGGTATCTTCCAAAATTACTTTTTTTGTGGGGGCAGCGCTTAAAAGCAAGGACGTCCCATTGTCTCATGGACAATAAAAATAGCACCTGGGACTTAAAGATACAGTGTCTGGGACAGTGGAGAAATATATCATTATAAATTGAATTATTATAGTTATGCATCATGGAATATTGATCATTTTAATTGTTAGGTGTTCAAATTCAAAAATTGGGAAGTAGCACTGGCACAAGCCTTTACTTACACACAAGATGTGTAATAATTATAGAGATTATTATTATATATTATATATTCCCAACTTCCCACTTATCAGACCCTCTAAGCTACAATGTCTAAAAAGCGACTTTTTTAGAGACTTATTGAGACCATCAGGGGAAAGGGGGGAAATATGATCAAATATAAAGGGTTGTCATGATAACTGCAGTAATGAATACTGTGCTATTGACAAGCCAGACACAGGGGATGGTAAGCCACCGCCACAACCGCATGTGACGCAACATCATCATGTCATGTTCAGTATTTGTTTGTTAAGATGGGAAAGCGCCCCAGAGCCAGAGCTGCCTATAGAGACTCAACACAGCAGGAGCGCTTATTTAAAACACAGTGCTACTCAGTATCTCTCAATTCACAGCCCAGGGTTGCAATACCACGCAAGAAAAAGTAAGACTGATGACTGGCAGATGTCCTTCATTCCCATCCATTACCCCAACATCCACACCCTTATTTTCCTCCTCTACATAAATGGCACTGAAGGTTGGCACTAGGCGTAAATTGTGAGGTGCAGAATGGTCCAATATGTAGATAATTACTAGGGACACTGGGCTGTTGTAGTCATAGATTTCTAACAATGCTGTAAGGTGTCATCAGCAGACAATACTATTCTGATAATCTTGTTGTACAACCCCACGCCCAGATCTCAGAACTCCTTCCGTCCTTACAAAAAGTAGGTCAGCTGACAAGTGTGGAGTATAGTTCATAATGCAACAGACTTTTCTGTCTTTCACACTGAAAAGAAACACGTTTTCCAAGTTGCAAACAACAAGGGTACTGTCATCGAGGTAGATGTCTGTGGCCCTGAGTGCCCTACATGCTTATTTTTGGCCCGCTGTCAGTATTTAAACAGATAAACGAAGGTCCTCTTGTACGTCAGGACATCAAGACAGAAACATACACACATCACACACACACACACACACACACACACACACACACACAAACTGCATCATCTAGCAGCCGCATAGATTAGGCTGTTTTAATCAAGTTTGTTTGATGAGAGCACGGTTTGACTGTGACATGCATCTGGCAGCAAAGGACAGACGAATTGAATTAGTCCCGCTGTAGACAGTACAGTAAACCTTTGTAGAGGTTTGCTCCTAAGATTGAGAACTGGCCAAGTATTTTAAAAGTATGTAAAAAAGAACTATCCTAACCAACACCGTTATTGGTTTTTACAGATTTTCACCCAAAAAAATATATGTATTAAGCAAAAGATTACCTTCCCCTATACATGCATTGCTCACCATGGTAGTTTTGCAGTCACTGTGGCAGCACTGGAACAGGCTAAGAACATTCTTCAGTAATAAGAAAAAAACTGGCCTGCTGCTCAATAATTGGTTTAAATAAATAGTTAGAAACTACAGGGGAGTTCATGTGCTTTTTCTTCATTCTAAAATTTCTTATAGTATTAAAATAATTCAAAAGACCAAGGATTCTTCTATTTCTTTTTCTTTTTTTTAAATAATACCCAAAAACAATGAGCCCTAAGTGTGTTTCATGGCCAGAGGACTGAATCAAAGCACACCAAATTTCACAAACAGGCTTGTGTAAGACTGGAAGGCTGATGTTCTGGAGTACTGACCATAATAATGTACATCTGCAATGTGAAAGGTGTGGAGATGCTCATTTTCACAGCAGGCACACTGAAACTGTTACAAAGGCAATCGCTCACCTTCATGTGATTATATTCTCAATTTTTAGTATTTGTTCGGCAGCGGTTGCAAGCGACAAACCTATTTCCACCTCCATTCCAAGATAGCTGTGAAGCCAGCAGGGTGCATACAGGATCTGGCTCTGAACCCCCACAATGACATATTCAGTATTCTATGAGTCAAGCTATTTGAACCCCTTTTATGACCTTTTATGTGTCATTAAGAAGTCAGAACAGCGTCCAGCACGTCGAACTGAACGAAAATGTCTGAGGCCCCTAAAAGCTTCAACCATGATTTGTCAAACATCTGCTTCTTTTGAAACCTCTCTTTGAAAAGAATAGAGCTTGGAAATAATGAAGCAGGGGGTAGCCACAGTTATAGGTTAATGGGATGCAAGTTAGCATAGTCTCTAATAATGTGTTTTAATGTATGAAAAGGCCAATTCTGTGAGCCTGTAAGCCACCAGCCTGACTGTGACAGATTGAAATGGCATTATTACCACCTACAGCAATTCATACAGGTTAGCTTAGGCTCAGGCTGACTAGAAAGACTCTGAAGTAAGTTCAGAGGTGCTTGGCAACAGCTGTGCATGTAAATGGTTAGCTGGTAGTCGACTGGATCATGAGATTTTGGCTATGGCAACGGCTGCACAGTATGAAGAACATATTAGCTATGACAGAAAAAGTACACAGTCATTGGTAAAGTGTAGGGTTTGGATTTTGAGACAATCCACCCAGCCAGACCAGCCCACCATGGTGGGTGTTGCAGTCGACCCAAGAGAAGAGGGAAGAAACCCAGGATAGGAGCCATGCTATCCCAGCATGGACTTAAGGCTGCTCCTAGCTAATGTCCCCTCTGGACAAAAGGGTAATCCTGTAGCACGGAAGAATTATTTCCTGGGTATATGCTTATGTATATAAATAACTTTATGTTTTATTTTAGATGTTATTATAGGATACATTTATTATCTTTTTCTATGCGTGTAGCATGAGGGGACTACAAACTCACTACAGTTATGGTGCTAGAAGTCCAGTCTGTCTGGTTGATGACCAAAACGTCTAAGTCTCTTCATGACGCAGCTTGCTCTGCCTAATCAGTTGTTTTTGTTCTGGCAGAAGGGACTCTACCTCCCCAGCTCACGTCCATTATCCATAATTAACAGAGCAGAGGGCTGCAGATGAGGCAGAGAGGCTCAGTATGGAGACAGCAGTGTGGGTTGCATTAGTAGAGCTCCTCTGTAATGATTTGAGCACATTCAATGAAGGATGAGGAAAAATGTAAGAAAACAATCTATCAATTTTCTTTAACAGGCAATATATACAAAAAGTTTGTGAATAATAAGTGTCATGCTGCTTTTTGCAGAAAATGACATGCTAATTTGACCTATTGTTTCGTTTCCAGAAATTCATCATCACATCAAAGTGCCTTGTTGAATACAAGTGATTCAGAACTTCACAAAACAATGATATTACAGCTAATCAAACCTGGTAAAATGAGTATCCAGCATAGTTAAGTGCAGCCTCTGTCGACATTCTAATCAGCTACCTATTCAAAGGTGAAAAGTAGCATTACGTAGAACTTGTCTAGACACCCTGACCCCCACACTAAGGTCCGAGGACAAAGTTAAATCAGTACTTTCATTCTCTCTTTAAACTTGAATTGCTCAAACACACTCCACTAAAGAGTCTGGATCAAACAAGAAAACAAATCTCAACTGTTTTTCATTATAAAGACTCACAAAAGGCTTGAGGCATCAATGAGAATTTGACCTTCGGGTCCCAGCAGAGCCATGTCAGTTTAAAGTCTATTTGTTTAAGAGAGGCTCTGAAACAACCTGCTGAGTGTAACAGGATAGTCTGACATCTTGACAAATTCACTTATTTGATGTCTTGCCTGCTTAGATAAGAAGATTCATGTAATCTCTGTGGATTCAGTACAGGTCTTCCCCCCTTGAGAGGACATGTATTGCTATATCTTTTTAACCGTGGCTAATCATTACACTGCTGGCTGCTGGCAGTGTCGGTGGGTCAATTTTAGTCAACCACATTTTGGATTATGTTTAGTTATCCTCGGGTCTATTTCAGCTTAAAAAAATGTATTGTAGTTTAAGTAAGTGTTCTCCGGAGTCCGTCTGGACCTATGAAGACCTATTCTTGATACCTCTGTGAAGTGATTATCCTAACTCAGCACAAACATTTCAGACAACGTTAAACTGTCGGGGAGCCCTGCTAGTTCAGCTGGTAGAGCTGGTGCCCCATGTACCAAGGCTGAGCCCCTTGCTTCAGCAGCCACAGGTTCGAGGACTGTGGCCCTTCGCTGTGTGTCATCCCCTCTCTCTCGCCTCCTTTCCTGTCAATCTCTTAAGCTGTGCTGTCGAATAAAGCAAAATAACCCCCATAAAATATATATATAAAAAAAGGTTAGGCTCTGTCAAATGTTAAAAGCTTATTACATGTTGTGTTATGAAAGGGTCAGCTTTCAGGTAGGGAACTGTGCAATTGTTCACGCTTATGTTATTAGCTCTTGCTAGGAAGGCAAATAAGGGAATTTCCCCAACTTTTATCGCACTGATTAATGTCATTTTCAACAATAGATGCAACAAATATAATTCAATGTCATACTTCTGTTATACGTACCTTATTTATGCATGTGTTTGAATTTATTCTAAATGTAGTAATTATACGTTCTCTCCTCTCCTTGTAACCCTTTTCTCTCTGTCACTGTTTTTATTTTTTTTCTCCTTCAATTATTTTTACCACATCACTCTATTCAGATTCAGATATTCTTTTCTTTTTGCCACAGTGCCACTTACAGCTCTTGTTCCTGATCGGAGTTGTTTCGAGCAGCGGCAGCAACATAATTCCAGTCTCTGTCTCCCTTTTGTATTTGGCCTTTCATGTGATAAAATCCATTAAGAAAGTAACTGAGTGAGTGAATAGAACAGCATCCCTGCAGAGTTCTGGCACTGTTCCATACCTTATGAGAAACAACATATGTCGCTCTGCTTTAGTTAAGATTTAAATGTTTAATAAAGCCTATATGTGACGGAAATGAACCAACATCTTACTTTGGATTCAGCCAAGATAAACACTGTGACAACAGATACACGTGTGTAAACATTAACATCTTCCTTACGGGATTAGTATGCAAAACTGTTCAATATTGATTATTATAGCTTGTGTATTTGGATGCTAATTTAGAAGTTGGATATTGAATGGATATGGATAATGGATATTGGTTCAGCTTTGGCATTATATCGTGGATATAATCAACGTCAGTCAATCCTTTTCTTTCAGGATGCTCAATTTCTCCTTTTAATTGGAACTTAATGTCCATAGGAAATGCCAAAATGAGGACTGTAATTTCCCAGTGCCACACTACATTCATTATTAGTGCTTGGTAAACAAAGGCTTCCATTGCTGCCATGCTCAGTCTCAGCCCACAAATTCAGAACTGATCCTATTCCATTTGCATTCTGCATTTTATAAGAAGCAATTACCAGTGCTATAACAGATCTCTCTCTAGGAAAATCATATATTGATTACTAATTAGTGCCTAATGAAAACGTAACCAGCCATTGATTGGGGGGGTTAAATTACTCTTCTGATTATGCTTTCTGCATATGTATATAGACAATCTTATTTTAAAAAAGGTGATGAGCTCTCAGGGAGTGGGCGGGGAGAGTCCTACGATTGGCTCGTGTGGTTTTCTGCTCCAGTTCCAGCAGAGATGTGTGTTATATAATGTGGCCTGTTGCGTCATGTGAGCTAGTCTGTGCTGGACAGAACTGCTGCTCCTTGCTGTGACATGTGTGCATGTATGTGACCGAAATTGCATTAATTAATAAGGTTGCATTTACAATGGTTGTGCAAAATATGAGGTAGAGTTTCCTGATGTTTGCATGCACAATCCACATGTCAACTGTCTCAAATAATAAAAATCCTCCTCAAACAAAGTCTCCCTGGGATTATGTTGATTATTGGGTAATGTCCTATTTTTTGATTGACATAGATTTAATTAATTAATTTACCTTGTCAGTCACAAAGAAAGGAAGGGTCTCTCATATCAGAATCAGAAATGCTTATTGGCTAGGTATGTGTACACATACCATTATTTCTAGTATGTTGTACTGAATACACCAAATATATACAGAATATAATACACATAATATATATTACATAATACATATAACATCTTAATTTATTTGGCTTTTAAGAAAGCCATCAATGTAATAGAAACACTTGCTGTTTCTAGTTTTGTTCGATACAGTGATCCTAGCTACATAAATAATTCCTTCTTGAAGATTAGAATGTTCAATTTATATAACAATGAAAGTAGACTAAATATCAGAAACACCTCATAATGCAATACAAGTCAACAACACCCCAAACAATCTCCGAATTCAAGATGAAACAACAGCTCTTTCAAAACAAGGAAGGGGGACATTATAACCTTTATGAAAGTAGTATTTATTCCCTTTCTTCTATTGGGCTGCATTAGTTTTCAATAGCTGTACCTAATAAACTACTACTATATTTATGCTACAGAGCATAAATATGTGATAAGTAAACAAATAATTTACTGTACATAACAGGCAAATGACTCTCGGTACAGTAGTTTATCTCTATGGTTCACAAGTGACTATTTTGGTTCAAACCATAGGACAATAGCAGTAAGAGAAACCTCAAAGTCAGTCCTCCTGGGGACAAACAATACCTATTTTGAGGAGTAAAGAGAGGAGTGCAATCAAGCCCCTCTTCTGAGTTGTTATGCCTGCATAGCAGCTCCCACTGAGCCCCTGATCCCCTCAAATCACATGCAAATGTAATTTATGTTCCCAAGTTGGCCACATCAACTGCCCACCCACCTCCCAGGATATTTGCATGTGAAGATTGCACTGCTACACCAGTGAGAAGGTGGAAGGAGGAGGAGACTGTTGGAGTGGGGTGAGACTGTGAAGGAGCTGTATGTACCCGAAAGAAATTCATATTCATCAGTTTGTTCTGGAGAGCTTGCGGGACACCACAAACCACAGAGTGCAGAATACATCAGCCCATGCCCGTCAGCTTGATGTATATTACATAGAATAAGCTTGTCTTAGACTTTTGTTTGCTTAAATAATTCCTGTGGTTACAAACACTCACACTAAATTAACACAGTCAAATTTATGTTTAGGTGTTATTTTGCAATTTTTTTCCCACCACTCCCTTTTCAGATAGACGTAATTATGACTGACTCATAGCTGATGGCAGTCCTTGAACGAACCGTACTGGTAAGTTTCCATTTCAGCCTTTGCAATGTCAATCACCTTTTTACGTTCTCCTGCTTTACAGTTGCTGCTCATTGAATGGATTGAGACACGGTGCACGTCGACGGTTTGACTCAAGCCTTATCGATTAGATGCAAAGAAATCAAAGGGCAAGTCTCACCAAGCACAAAATTGGCCTTAGAAAAGAAGCCCCTTCATCATGTACCACGTCATAACCACTACTAGACATCTGGTCCGAAACAGACCATGTTCATCTTTCCAAATGTAAAAATAACTGGTTTTAAGATAAAGTGATATCCTTTTTTTTCAACAAGGCAAGACAAAGAAGAACCAACATACAGCTGAAAAAGTAATTTCAGATGTGCCAGAGAAATTCAATTCCGAAGTATTGTATGTGGGTTCAGATTCTGATAAAATGTGCAGCAAAACTTTTCCAAGTTCTCAAGCTGGAGGTCAGCACTCAACTGTAGCCTGGGGGCTGTCTGCTTTAAGCAGCAGCTAATGTTCTCTCGTGTCCCTTGCTCTGTAGCCTGCAATGTTAATGTAAGGCTGGAAATGTAAAGTGACAGAGAGCACTTTCAAGGTTTTGTTCCTTCAGGCAGCTGGCTTTCAGTGTCCAGTCTGCCTGGATTGGAAACAACCAGACCTCACCCACAGAGATCACAGTCAAGTACAATGTGACCAAGAGCTTCTCAGTAATAGGAAAAGTCTTAATTTCATTTGTATTTTGGGAAATCTTGGCAAAGTGATCAACAATGATAATAATCTGACTCAGCGAAGCCTGAAATACAGATGGACAAAATGATATAAAACAAAAAAAACTCCTTTTATCTTCTTATTTTGTGAGGTAGACAGAGAACGGATGTGTTGCATTGAAGTGTGATGGTGGTGATGAAGGAGCTAAAAATAGAAATACATCCAAGGTTGAAACAATGACCAATGAGGCATTGTTGATGGAGTTAAGATACGGTCAATACAGTGACAAAGCTGGCAGCCAGGCTGGACTGAAATGAGCTCAAACTGGGTGGCTTGCATGGCTGCCAGTCACACCCACTCGTCAGTACAGGATATAAAGCTGTGTGTTCACATGATTTTTACGAGTGGGTGAACATTCTCATAGGATATAATAATGTACATTGTGTAAACATAAGGTGTTCTAAGAAACAGAGAGCATAAGAATCGTTATGGATAGTAAAGTATCGGCTGTTAGGGCTGAACGATTAATCATTTTTAGATATCAAAATCTCAATTTGACTAAGGGCAATTCGCTGCAAGAGCCACATTTGTAATTATAGCTTACATTATTAATCGTGTTTTAACAAGTTGTAAAAACTTTTAATGAAAGTTTAGTCTGTGACCATCAACTTTGCCATCTACAATGACAACTGTGACCGGCACAGCTGTAGCTAATTAATGTTAATTCAATTGACTGACCAAACTAGAAAGTCTAGGTGGTTTCTCTCACTTTGTATCACTTTGATGTTTGGAAAGAAAGAGAAGGTTGTAGCAGTTAGCTGGGTAGTAGAAATCAAACAATAGTCAAACGCTTTCACTTCAACTTTTAGCACACCATGAAGCTCGAAAACTTGAGCTCAACCTCTCATCCTGGACGTCAAGGATATGGAGCTGTGAGGCGGCTAACATTCGTTAACACTAAGCTAAATCAGAATTTTAGCCAACTGTCTACAGCAACTAACCCAGATTGGAAAAGACCTGGTCCAACTTGTTCTGATCAGTCTCCACACCCAAATCACATTCATAGTCAGCGTAACAGTTGTAATGTGTGTTCCCTCCTTAAAGTGAAATGCTGCCAACTGGGGTCATCAGATATTAAAACATTGTTATTGGTGATGTTTGTCATTACTTGGCAATTACTAGGCAATTATACAACTGCTACAGTATTAATAATGCAACACCAGATTTATAACTTTGTAACTATGCTTTGTGGAAAAGTAGCTTGTTTAATATAACGTAGACCACAAATACAGGCCTGGACTTTAATTTATAGAAAAGGATTGTAATATAAATCCAAATCACCATATTGGTGAGAAAAATTGGAAATACATCCTGAAACATTCAGCCCTGCCTTCATTTTATACAGCTTGTAGATTTAAAAAATACCTTTTACTTTACCTTTTACCATACTTATACATCTGTTTATTTATCTAAACATTATTCTTACTTTACTGCACGCCCCACGGTGCACCCTAATAGCCTCCAGTATTGATTTTTTTGTATATTCTCAAACGATGTATGATGCTGAGGAGCAAAACAACACATTTCTCCTCCACCCCAAAACCGAGTTCAAGAAACCCAGAGAGAGAGAGAGAGAGAGAGAGAGAGAGAGAGAGAGAGAGGGGCGATGGGGCACAGCCAAGTCTCATCCTGCCTGTGCAGCCGCCAGATGAGCACCCACCTGATTACCACCCCTGGAGGCCACTAAGCATCACCGAACAGCTGGCAGTGCCACGTTTATTACCTATAGATTATTCCCAAGCAATAGCAATTATCAGTCTGTTTCACTGACAGGCAGGAACATACTGTAAAGCTCGGGTGTGCACCTTAGTAGTAGGACACACAAGAAAATGATAAAGAAAGAAGGAAAAAAACTGTAAACTATCCTGCAGATGGGGGAAGAACCTGTCAGACTTAAAGAACCACTGAAGGTATGCCGCCATCTTGAGTCAGTGCAAGTGCCACCGCTTGCTGTGAGTCATGTTTATATTTAGATTGGGGAGGAAGAGGAGCAACCGGCGAATAATGCACATCACCTTCCCCAGTGGAAGCATTTTGCTGTGCGTGAGAGAGAAAGAGAATATTTGTCTGTGTTTGTGTGTGTATGCATGTGATCCACTGTCTGACCTAGAAAAGCAGTTGCACCAATCAGAAGATTCGTGGCAGTTGGGCAACACACTATACAGTATAAATAACTTGCCGTGTGCCACTTGCATGCATAATTACAGAGCAGAGAAGCAGAAGCATACAGCCTAAAAATAATAAGCCATGATGTGTTCCCTCTCTCTCCTGGCTATGTGTCTTAAACATGGCTTGGACATTGTGTGCTCCTGTACAGCAGGTGGGGCTACAGTATCTCACTCATCATTCAATACATATTGTGCTATGAATGCTGGTAGATTGAGTATCCAGGCAACTGGATAATATCCTCCTAGTTTAGTTTAAGAGTCAGTAAAACTATGTTGTTTATACAGACAAAATGTTGAATCCAAATTGAAAGTTTCCAATATTACTGTGGACAGAGGGAAACAACCTACTGACTGATAAGATGTATACAGTATGCCATCAATCAGAAGCTATCTTATAATAGGTTTCTTAGGAGGATGTAACTTTGTCACCGCTTTTGGGATATAGCTTTGTTTGCTTGAAAAATAGCAGCATAGTACATACACTGAATGTACCAAAAAAAGCAATTATATTTTAGTTTAGTTGTCTTATCTTTTGCACAGTCTCGGTGTCAAAGCTTCAAAATCCTTCCCCAATTCGTCTTTATAAAGAGGAAACAGAAAGAAAGGGACAATTGTTCTCACCTGCCTCATTGATGTACAAGAACAATTATCTCAAAAACTCCAAATTTGGTGATTTTGAATTTCTCTAAACTTCTGAAATAAACTACACAACTAAATGTTCCTTTATTGAAAGGAACAATTCTCCTACTTCTAAAGCTAAATACAACATTAAAAAACACACTGAAAACAGGGTTGTTTTTCTTAGTTCATAAAAAGCTGACATGGTTTTCACTGGACAGCCACCGTTTCATACATTCATTGTTAAGATCCCTGTATAAATAGCCTAGAAAATACAGTAGATAAGTTAATGGAACAGAGGTGGAGGAAAAAGAGAGCAGGCTGACATGGCTAATGAAAACAGGACACAATGAGAGTACAACATCAGAGGTAATTCATCTATTTTCTGTAGTGCAGTAATAGAGTCTAAAATCTCAATAATAGCCAGAGGGACTTAATGGATGTTGGAAATCAAACCCCCAAAAAAATCAAGCTGGGGTGTCCTTAGCTGTTTGAAAGGTAACAAACAACACATATACTCAGCTTAAATCTCATTCGCAAGAGAGCCACAGAGTTCAGCAGGGAGGGAGGGAATCTGACTAGAGGTCAATGGGGGATCTTGGCGAGCAGAAAGGGCAAATAACGCGGCACGCAGCAGAGGATGCTTTGACCTTTTACTGCTGCTTTTGGAGCCAAAAGAAGGGCAGGGGGCTGGGTGGAGGAAGCTCTTGCCTGTGGTGAACTGGAAGCACCTCAGATCTCTGGCATCTCCGCCCCCTTTAACAAACCTCCACCTCCTTCTCCGAGGAGCCAAATGGACGTCACGGCGGACTGTAAGGGTTATAGATGCTGACAGGTCTGGGCAGCCGTCATAAGAATTACCAGGGACCGGTGAAGTATCCGAGCACTCTCTGTAAGGGGACATATTGGGCAGCCTCCTTGGACAGATTGATTTATTCTAATACCCTTCCTTCATCCTCAGAAATCTGATAAAATTGTTTTGATCCTACCAACAAAGTGTATGAACAATATAAATCACTTTCTTTTTTTCATTTTCTACAGTCACTCCCATAATCGAACCCATTACTAGATGATGCAACTATCCCTGCCCTTATGTTTGCATTGAAGCCTGTGCCCTTTTCAATTATTAATAGTGTGGTTATCCAAGAGTTTGTCAGCAGCATGCTGTCTGATGAATATTATATTATGTTATTATATTATGTGTCAAAGGGTCCAGTTATAGCACAATAAACAAACCACAAAAGCAGGTTAGCTGATTAGGTTTGAAAATGGGTTGTGTTCAACATCCGATTCCCACCACTGAGAACTTTGGGGGTGGGCTCATATTCCATGCTAACCTACTTTTTCAACTTAAACTGTACATATCTCCTGGTATTCTGTCATGGAAAATAGCTCAGGAATTTGAAAGTGGGTTATAAAGAACATGAACAAAACATGACTGTCTTTGGTGCTCATTAAGGTTGGTAGAACACTCATCAAACAGACTTGAAAACTAGAAGAATCGTGTTTTCATCTTTTTCTGCTAAAAAAAAAAGGTTGAGTTAAGAGACTGCATAGTTTTCTTATCAAAGAATTTCTCAAAAGATCTGGGCACCCATTTAGACAAATTAGCTAGGTACTGAAAATTGACTTGCAGTATTTCAGTTCAATCTGATGCGAATGTTAAAGCACAAAAATTCTGAGTTTTGGGAGGCATTCAACAGAATGAAAAACGTAATTTTAAAAGTGGAAAGCTGAAGATTTTCCTTGATTAGGAACAGCCAAAGCATCTTTTACGAGGAAGATAGAAACGAAAAAGCAATGTGAGCTATAATGGTTACAGATGTGATGAAGGGGAGATGAAAAAGTGTAGTATTACTTCCAACTAATCTAAGACTGACGCTTAAAAAGCCTTTGCATATAAATACAAGGCTGTACTAGGTGAGGCTATGAAACAGCTTCAGGAAGTGGAGTTGTTGATAGAACGCTTGCCTGTACAGTAGATCCAGCAGCTTAGATGTTAGCCATTCAATTCAGCTGGCCAAACACAGCTGTTGTCTAGACTAGAGTGGGAAATATTGTTAACTGTGCTGCACTAGTCTGAATACAAGCCATCTTTGGAACGGGAAAAAGCAAATGCACGAGCTGGATGTCGTGTAATTGTAGCAGACATGGAGCCTTTGAAAATGTTGATTGTTGATAGCCTCAAATATTGAGATTTAGTATTCCAAACGTTGCATTCCAGCTTGTCCTGGCCAATACTGAGTAACAGGCTCCAGGTGTAGAGCCTAGTGAGCCTGGTGGTTATTTTGAACAAGTCAGACAAGCCCAGAAATCCAATCTTTTTATCCAATTCAGAAACAGGTTTTTCAACTGGCATGATTACTAGTTTGACCATCTATCGGGTAGGTAGGCACACGACTCCGACAGGGCTGAAACTCATCTATCATGAGGCTACAGGCATTGTCAGCGTGAGTGAGAGCCACAATAAGGGCATGCTAAACATGACTGGTTTGACCATCAACCAACAGAAACGAGGGTGTCCAAATCCACTGCTTCAATAAATGCCAGTGTAGAGCTTTGCTTAATCACACCCACAGGCCACAGACTCTTGAGAGGATACTGATGTTACTGCCAACTTAGCTGGAGTAAACACTTGCACAGTTTAAATGCCTCTCTGCAATCATCCCCGTCCAAAACAAAATGCCATTTTTGGTTTGGTTTACTTGAAATTATAATTATGTTGTTTTTAAAATAGAGTGTAATATTTCAAGACTAGCACAGGATAGATCCACATCAACAGATTGTTCAGCTGTCTGCTAGATGCATCCCAGTCTATTTAGATCTACAGTAAACTTGATTTAAAATGTCTGTTCATTATTAAAGTGATCAGAGCTTAATACTCCTCCTCATGTGTCTCTGTACATATGGCTTTCTAAATAGGATCAATCCATATCCACTTTAACAGCATATGAGCCCTTTGGTTTCCCATCCCATAAATCTATGAGGAGAGATGAGGTCTGCACATTGACTGTCATCAAGGCCCATTAGCCCAACAGTTTCAGACACTCTGGATGCACCGATTCCCATTCTGGAAATACTAGGCTTTATTAGGCATGGCTATTTAGCTGTGGCTTCTGTTTGGAGCACGCCTGCTTGTTGCTCAATACAAGGTATTAACTCAAAGTGAAGGAAATGGATGTTGACAGACTGCACACACACACAAGGCTGGAGTGTGGTTCTGCCATATTGCAAAATGTTCAGCGCAGCACTGTTTCATTCTCCTTTGTGATTTTAGCTCTTAAGAGTTACACAAACAAATATTTGGCCATCACCTAGAGCAGAAACATGTAAACACCCCACCTCCCTTCTGGCTCCCACTTTCCACTCAAAGTGTATTCAAAACAGACTGCAGAGCCAAACTTAATGGTTAAATGGACTCAGCGCTTGTATACCTTAATGGACAAAGCTCTTTACAATTTTGCCTCTCATTCATCCATTAACACACCGAATGCACCAGAGCTGCCATGCAAGGCACCGGCCTGCTCGTCAGGAGCAACTAGGGGGTTCACTGTGTCTTGCTCAAGGAAACTTCAAAAGGAGGTTTGAACCACCAACCCTACGATTAATGTTCGACCCATTGTACCTCCTGAGCCACAGCCGCCACAGATCACTCTCACTCTCAACAAATGCATTTGGTAAATATGTCAAGGTCTAAAATAAATCTTATAAAAACTGTGTTATCTCTGGATTTTCTCTAAGGGAACATAATTACGGTACATTAATCAGATGGTGAAACCTTTGAAAACTGTCTTATGGTACTTCCTAGTGTTATTCTCAGAGTCTTGAGGCAATTTAAAGATCAATGACTTCAAAAATCTAGCAAATTAAATATTTACTGTACATTTTACATTTTTCTCATGTTTCATTCATTCGTGTATTCGTCAGAAGTCTCTGTTTGTGTGGGCCATGTATGTCACATGTTGACAACATGATTAGTACGTTTTTAAAGTAAAGTACTGATTACAAGCTCTTTACGTACTCCGGCCAAATCATTTATGTTTATCTTTTAGCATTCACTGTGTCTAAGATTAAGATTTCTGGAGAATTAAGGGACTTCTATGAGAATAATATAAAATGTATTCATTATTAATCAACACTGAGTTTTTAATTCCAAAGGGACTTCTTAGCCAAGATTCTCTTTCTAAGCTTGTTATTCATGTGTGATTATCTTTCAGTTATTTCTGGCACGCTGTAAATAAGCTGTAGGTGTTCCAAAGCGTTCATTCTCCCTACAGTATATAGCTGCATGTCACACATGTATACTCTAACCTGCTTTCAGACATTATCTTACCACACATTAGCTAGATTTTTTTCCCATTAAGATAGTGTTCCTCAAGGTGACCTTGAACCTTAAAGAAAATCTATGGCATAGTCTGAGTGCTTCCCTTCGTGGCAGGAAAGATAACATTTGTACATGGTGGGACTAAATGCAGAGGATCAATACTGTTCTCGTGCGATCGATTTTGGGATTATTACATCACGAGTGTACATCAGCGAGACCCTCCTTTGCCCTCTCCAGGTCAGCGAACTGGAAGTAGCTCAGAAAACACTGACATTTTATATAAAAAAAATTGAAAAAATGTGCCTGCTGCGTTGACATTTTGCGGATGCACAGCTTCCTTAAAATAACTAAGACAAGTGAGTATACCACAGAGGAGAAGGGCTGTTAAGTGCGTGTCGAGAGCCTTTGCTGCTCATATTCCTGTGGCACACTGCACTCCAGCCAAGTATGCATCGTCCAAATAAACAACACCATGTCAGCTCACTGCAGCCCATCAATCTCAGTTCATCCCCAAGAGTCCCGTGAGCAGATAAAAAGCTAATCAAACCCTCCGCCATGTAATTCATCATTGGCTGCTCATGAACACTCTGTCTTCCATTCCTTCCCTTTGCCCCTTTTGGCAGCACCTCCATTTCTCTGACAACTGAGGCGTACTGGTGCTGACAAGCCAACAAATCACATTTATCTACAAAGTCTTCTCTATAAAGTCATTATTGGCCCTATTAAGATATTGATATTTGATCGTATTTATTGAGTATCAGATATTAGAAGATCATAAGCACTCTTTTTATTTATATATGGCTGCTACTACACTCTCATTGTTACATTTACGTGTACGTAAACAAAACACATTTTCAAGAGTACTGTGTGGGTTTGTGTGTTGTCACTATTTTGTTCTAAGCACCATCTTTAGGCCAAAATTCACAGTCCCTCCTCCAGTCAGTGAGGAGGAACCGCAGAGAGACATGACAAGAAAGCTCACTCCCTCGTGAGCTGCTGTCCCACTTCAGTGAGCCTGTCAACAACCTGACAAATTTGTCTTTTTCTGATACTTACTGTACGTCTTGACCACTTTTTTGTGGAGAATCCTTGGCGATTTACGAAAGCACTGGTGCCTATAATGACTTCACCTTGGAATGGGTTAGTAAACCACCTGTCATTCTGATTAACTGAGGGTAAGTTTGAAGGTGGTTGTAGGAACTGATGACAAGGTAGCAAATTACACAACATCCAGCGAGAAAGAGCTAATTTAAAGATAAAAAAATGCTAATTATCTATAGGGTTAGACATTGACTATAGTGGGAAACTGATATAACAGATTAAACTAAATGGTAGTCCCATTTGCTAGTAGTAACTAACTTAAAAAAGTTTGATGATCTAATGTATGATATTAGTTGTTTTCATAAACATGTTAGTATCTCTTGAGTTTGTACTTAAAGAATTGTGACCAAAATACTACTAATAAACTGACAAGTTTTAAAATGTCCTACTTAGTACTTAGGTTGTAAAAAGTTTAAAGGATTATTATGAAAAATATTTCTTTACATTCTTTACAATTATTTTGAAATAAATTCATAATGGACAGATAAGATTTCTTTTGAAGTGTTAAATATCAGCAACAACTCAAAAATCCAGTCCTTGTCAGGCTGTACTAAAAACTAAAACATTTAATCATAAAATAAGCCCTGATCATTAAGAACTAAAATCTTAAGTGTATCTGGTGATGGGTTTTTCCTTTTATGTATAAATTGAATTGTGCAACAAAGGCCCAATTGAAAATCCAGCCTTGCGTCATCCTCAGCTCTATTTGGATGCATCTCACACAGCACATCCTCTCTCATATTCAGAAATATGTGAGGCAAGAATACAAAGAATATCTTCGGTTGGTTAAAGGCAGACTTAATGACTGTGAAGTGAAAATTGCACTGCCTGGATGTAGTATTTCCACACTTTGATGAAGAAGAAATCATTACCATTGATGTAGGTGCAGGGCATGCAGAGGATAAAAGGCGCCCAGTCCATTATTAGAGTTGCAGTTATTGAAGGTTGCCACTACAACAGTGGTGCAATCCCATTATGGCAACTGAATGAATTACGGATATGCCATGCATTCAAATTGATAGGGCAAAAGGTGGGTGATGCCAGTAAATCGCTCTGATTTTGTATTTATGCCTAATGAATATTTGCGGAACCATGGCTGCTAACCTCAGTGGAGACTGTATAAAGGGGGGAGGAAAATCATTTTATGGTGAATTAAAGGAAGACGGGACATTTTATGTTTTGGCCATTGCAGAGTGCTTGCCTGATGCGATGGCATTTCATGGTGCGTTGTCTTTGCTCAATTTTCAAATCCACTGATGCTCTCAAAAGAACTCATCATCAGTGCAGCGAAAGCTCTTGATCTTTTGTTTTACAGGGCCATCGCCTGGATTTTATGACTTTAATCTGTGGGCCTGTTATGGAAATATTCCACCTAAATTAATTTAAGGGAACAAAGGGTGTTTTTACTAAGCAGCTCTCTCTTTGGTCTCTTCATTGCATTCTGTTTTGGAAATTTAATTAATCTTCAAACAGTAGGGTGTCATTTTATTGAAAGGTGTAATTCATCCTTTGTGGTTAGAGCAAGTCACATTAATCTACATGTATTGGCTTCCTAAATAGCCTCTGAGAGCTCACCCTTAGTAACCATTTATTTATGGCTGAGCATGGGGAGACACATGGATGGATGCTGATAATGTCCATATGCAGGAAGAACGCACGCTCAATTATTGTTTGTTCTTCCTTTCACTTTTCAGTTGAGAGTTGATACGATGCAAATTTTAGCAATCCTTTAAATTTTTGGTCAAGAAAGCAAGCTGGAGATGTCCACCCGTGGTGAGGTAATCCAATATGTATATTATTCTTGGTTCACTGGCTTCTTTCCACTCTGCTGATATCTTCTCAAAGTGAAAAAGGAAATGAAAGATAGCATGAGGGCCATCTTTCTCTAGGGGGATACACTTCAAACACATGCCCCTGAAATTCAGCCAGTGTCTGTCTCTCTCTGTGTGACAACATGGAAATTTTGACATTTCTGTGGCTTTAGAATTCAGGGCTATGGGGCTTTGAGACTGGTCCTCTATGGAAAATATCATAAACATAACTAAAATCTAAAAATATCAGCTGTAGAATATGCATGGCCATAACTACTATGATGTTATTATGATTTAATGATTGAGATGTACACTGCAGAGGCCACTGGGACCTGAAGATTGTTTCAGATTTACTTCATGTGATTTTATTTCCATGTATTTGCCAAGAAAGTTAAACAAAATCAAGCATAGAAAGTGAAGTGAAAAAAATTATCCATTATTCACTAGGGTTGGGCGATATATTAAAATTTTCCAACCGGCCACCATCAGTCCAACAACTGCTGACTGCCATTTGCACATGAAAATGTGCTACAAGAATGAATAGATGAAAATTAACTGATGCAACAATACTTGATGTTACCAGTGTATGCTGCAGACAGCATTTGGTATCTTAAAGATATTACTTAAAAGTTATTAATATTGAAGTACGTGAGACCTTTGCCTTTATGTCTTGTACCTACAAGATCAAAAAGATACAAAAGCAAAAAAAAAGGAGTCGCAATGCCAGCGTTTATACATGAGCCATTTCATTTTCTGGCAATATTAGCCATTAAATGAAGAGGAAAATCACCAAGCATAATTTCAGTACTGTAAACTATAAAAGAGAAAATCAGTGGAGCGTGTCCACCTTCCTGACTCGAGACTGGTTATAGTCTTCCAACATGTGTTTATGATATAATAGATATTGATGTGTCATTGGACAAAACACTGCCAAAATTAAAACAACCAATGCTGGTTTTTGAGACAGAGGGATCAATCATTGAGCCAGCAGAGATAATTACAATTTATTTGTTCAATAAAAGACAATTGACACTAACACAGATAAAAACATGATCACTGGAAGCTGAAACTCTGCATCATCAGACAACCATAAAAACATTAGTCAGTCTATGCAATATCCTGCCATCAATCATACACTTGCCCTAAAGTGTTGAGCGCCTTGTTTTCTACACACTGACGAAATAACAGCTTGTTTTAGTAACTGCACATCCCAAACTGTGCTTAAAAAGTGGGTTTGATGACTACTGAGGGCCATATGTCCCCAATGTCACAGACCAAGCTGTGTAACTTGGGAAAAAACTTTGCAGACCCCAAAACATTCATGAATTGAAAACCATTCTGTTCCGCCATTTAAGCAACACCACGTCTTTGATCTTGGTGCAATTTGCCCCGAGTCAAAAACTTTTCTGGTCCTTTCATCCGAGCGGAGGCTGTACGAGGAAACAGGTGTTCCGGATGTTTGATGTTAGCCTACGGTGGTCCGGCAGGTTTGAAAGCATGAAGCAATCGTGACCCCATTCTGGAGACCCACTACAGTCCCCCCACCCCTCCTCCTTTCTTTCTGATGAAGCAGCCAGGTGCCAAAAATACACGCAGCTGTGTTGAATAAAACATCTGACACACTGACTCCCTGACTGATGGTGGGACAGAAGGAGCCACCCTTGGGACGGAGGGGTCTGGGACAAGCTGCATCTATACACTCAACTCATTACACAAGTTAATGAGGAAGTTTCTGAGAAGTCGGCTGCTGCGACGAGGCTCAGCCTGGCTGCTGCTGCGCGTGAGGGAGCTGTCCTGAAGGCCGCGGTGCTGAATCTGATTCTCTCCTTACCTCTGTGGTTATTCAGGCATTTAGCCTCTGCTCTGCAACTACTTGCACTGGGTGAGCAACTAGTGTTTGCTAAAGGGCACAAACATGAAATACAGTTGCTTGAGCCACCTGGACATCAGGGTCAGGGTTTTGGTTTACCTGCTTTCAAGGAAATATATACCTCTATTTCAATGGGAGATGATCCACTTAAACTGATTTCACATAGATCTTATGTCCTTTATGCACCTAAAATTTTATGACAAGTTGACAATGTGCTCTCAAAGCTCAGGGAACCTCCCATATTTGGTGCTTTGATGACAACACACCGGGCCAAATCAGCTGGGTTGATATCACATCATTAAGTGACCCTTGTGCCCTATACGGAAGCATCTGCATTCATTATGTTTCTCCACTCATTAATTCAGTTCTTTCCTTAATTTGTGACTCATCTGTATGCATATATTACATTATATGGAAGCATTATATCATCACCGGCTTTGATTAGAGCATTCAGTCACAGATAATAAATGCGTGTTTGGGGGCGTTAGCATTTTAAAGCAAGGCCCTGAAACATCATTACTCCATGTCATTAACACCAAACCACATACACACAATTCCTTTTTTGTGACAGACGGCATCTCCAGGCCTGTGGAGGCCAGCCTCACAGGAAGTGAGAAAGCACAGAGTTCCTACAAGGTTGAAATAGGACAAAACACAGCTACACACAGACAAACTGAGCACTGAGTTATTTTTATCAACAGGCAAGAGTTTGATCCACATGCTGGCACACCACCAAGAGCCAGCGTATTTAGCTACATATCGATTCAACATTTAAAAGACTAGTTCACTGGCTGTATCAGATTACAGTAGGCGCTGCCCCTTTAAGCCTCTGAACACCACCAAATACATAAGCCCAGCGTAAAAGATAAACTGGGTTTAAGTATTTGGTTTGTAAAGGATTTGAGACACAAGAATCAAGAAAGCGTTAGCATGATTCACTGACTCTTCAGTAATTGGGCAGACCCCCTGATGATCCAAATTCAGTTTGAAAATCCAGGTCACATTCAATAAATTAGAAGAAGAAGAAGCAGCCTTTTTATTTGTCATTGCACAGGATACAACAATATTACGTTTAAGCAGCCGCTATGGCTGCTGAGGCCCACTTACGCACGCCGCCTGGGGAGCCATGGGGGGGTATTCCAGGTGCCTTGCTCAAGGGCACCTCATCGGCGTCTTGGGTGGGATTCAAACCTCCAATCCTCTGATCATTGGTCCAGCCCCTTAACCACTAGACCACGATGCCCTATGAAATATACTGTCTGTTATGTTAACAGAGGTCTGGCCTGTGTTCCAGTCATTTAAAGGAGTCTGCAACGATGCCCCCGAGGTACAACGTCAAGCCCACAAACGGTGTCAAATGAATATCAAAGGAGAGGTTAGTGAAGCAGGTCAATGCAGAAAAAAATAATTCAGCCTCTATGTGACAATTTTAACTGACATTAAATGAATGAGATTATACTCCAGGGAAAGATTGTGTACTTGGAGCACATCCTGCAAATTCAACAAACCAGACACTGCCCTGTGGCTGTGTGTTTTCCACTGAATCTCTTTATGTATGCATCCAGATAAAGGATTATACACCCAGAAAGAGACCGATGGACGGAGTGAGAGGGAAAGAGATAACAGGGAGGAGTGCAGGACATAGGAGGTAGACGGAGGGTAAACAGAGAGCCAGTTAGTACGTAGTGACCCCAAAGCTTGAAATGGAGTCATGAGTCACTGACTGTGTTTACTGTACACAAAGAGATACAGCGAGACAACACAGAGGGAAAACATCATTTACTGGCACACCCCTGATATACGGGGTCAATCAGCAACAGGTGATTTGAAGAAAAGCAAGAAAAGAGGTTGTTTTCTGTCCATAGAGAATATATTTTTCCTGGGAGCAGAGCAAACAGTTTCACACAATCTCATAAACTGCAAGTTATCAACAATAGGCAACAGAGAGCACAGAATGGTGTGCAGACAATTAAGCACTGCAAGCACACGTTTCTGTGATTTTTCCAAATAAGATTCCTGACATATCTAATTAGTTTTTCACTGCTTGACTGGTCAGGAATGAATTGCTGATGAAAGTACAGTATCTCAATTTTGCCATTTCAAATTATAATGCAATTTGTGTTGGCAAAATTGAAATCCATGTACACTAATGTGAAACTGAGGACAATTAAGAGATGTTAACAGGTCTTCATAAATTAATGTCAACAGTAGTGCAGCTTTTTGATGTTCTGCAGCTTATTCAAAAGCTAAATTGTGAGATATTTAATTAGTGCCAATAATCTACACGTCAACTTTTTCTTTCTTTAAAACAAAAGAACTAATTGAGAAACAAACAGGTTGGGGCTGATGCGTTTATGAGTTTACGAAGCTGTGTTTCATCAGTGGAATCTCTCCGTGCTGTCCTTGTTTGTCTGATTCTTGGGTATTTACAGATGAACAGATGAAGGTTTCGTTTCGAGAGTCTGTTACGCAACACTGCCTTGGCTCTTGGTGGCCACCAAACGTCACGTCTGATTCTCCAGAGGGACACCCAGATTCCAGGTTGCAGCAGTATCTAGTGGCTGTAATGCCTCATTGCACCCGCTCCTCCCAAATCTGCATAGCAAACAGTCCCCTGGTTGATCCTAATGACGACAGCAGCTCCAGCTTCAGAATCAGAATCAGAATCAGAATCAGAATGAGATTTATCGCCAGGTAGGGTTTTACACATCTGAGGAATTTATCTTGGTGCAAAGGTGCTTAAAATATACAATCACACAAAAATATGTAAATCACACAAAAATATACAAGTCACACAAAAATCACACAAGAATAAAGTACTTTTTAAAAATATAAATAAATAAAGATAAGAAAGATAAGAAAAGAAGAAAACTGTACAGAAGATGGGAGTGCATTAATGTAATGTATATTGGGTGGGTATAGGAGTCAGTGTCAGTGGGGGATCCCATGCTCACCATGTCAGAGGATGTTGTGTTTATGGTGTCATAAAACAAAAAGTTTTCTATCGATTTAAAATGAGGACACGTGGAAGTGACAAGTCCACAGCCAGCACAGGGATATCTGTCTGCGCTTGTCTGGTGTTCAGGCCCCACGGGGGCTCTTAGCGGGGTTGGCCAGCCAGAGTGGGAGGATGGGATCCGGAGTTATTGATTGAAGCCTCTCATAATCTGTGAGCAGGTCAGAGGTGCTGCAGGGCTGAGCGTGGCGAGGATATTTGTGTGTGCTAGTATGATGCTCTGACATGGAAGTTGCCCTTCCTGCTGCCTGTTGTGTTGCCTCCTAGAGAAGCTTTTTGTTGCCATCTCAGTGTCACCTTGTTGAGCTTGTTAGAGGACGCCTGCACCTTCATGCAAATCACATGGCTTCGAAATCCTCATTTTCCTTCAGCTCGCTTTGTCGCTGCTCCCCTGTAACCACTGTTGTTGTTGTAGTACCCCTGGTTTTGGGTTCCATGGGTTATAGTTACCTCTTCAATCATCTCACACCCCCACTGGCATCAAGTATAAATAACAAAAAGGTTTCCACCAGAATCCACAGTAGCTGTCACTCTTTGTCTCCAGAAAAAGTACACTGGACACTGAAGTGAAACAATCCGAAGCCACAGTGGTAGTTACTGCAGAGATCCACAGAGACTTTAAAAGGCTCAGTTCACCCAAATCACAAACCAAATCATATTTTCTCATTCACCCTTAGTCTCTGTCTCTAACCTTATACAATGCAACATCAAAAGGTTTTTCTAAAATGAATGACCCAGTTACCTGACAGATCTTATGTGTACATTCTTTATTTTGTGATTTGACAGTATAAGGGTTGACTAATGGTTAGCCCGGGTACGACTTTTAATTGGAATACTTGCCGTTAATAGCGGCAGCCTTACAGAGTTTATTTTGCAAAGCACAATGCATGCATAATCCCCATTTGTAAGTGGCTGCCTCTTCATTAACAATGTTTAAGAAATGAATGTGAGGAAATCCATCATTATCGCAACTCGCAATCACCAAACCCTACAGCGGGTGCAAATTCATAATCTTAGGCAATTTGCATATGCAATTAGTGTAAGCTTCAAGGAAAGGATGTGATTGACAGGACTGAAATGTTTTGCCTAGTTCGTCTGATTGAACCCAATTTAGAGAGCAACCATGGTCGACTTTATGGGGAGTGTTTTGTACTTTGTATCGCTCAAGCCATTTTGAGACAGCAAACTAAGGATGACAATGTTGTTTGACAGCTTGACCTCAAGGGTCCCTATTGAAGCACCTATTGATTGAATATGTCCAACAGAATGAATTTTCTCACATATTTTTTGGGCAGCAGCATTGTATTGCCTTGACACTTCCACTTTTCTGACACACAGACAACAAAAACACACTCTGACAATCAAGAAAATTCTTCAATTTAATAGACAGGCCTATTCAGGATGGCTTTGAAGATTTTGCCACCATGCTAAGAAACCAAAAATCATGCTGCCAATTTGATAGAATTTCATTTCAGAGAGGGCACAGACGGACATGGGAGGCATTCTATTTTTGCCCCAACTCCTGCCTTCCTTTTTTTCTCACTTTTGAGCCCCCCTCCTCAAGGTTACTCATCTGGCCGTGGAGTCAAAATCAATGGCAAGAACAGGGTGGGGAGTTAAAAGCTTGCGCTGAATCTCTCGCTGTTCATATGGGACGTGAGGGGACAGCCATGTTTCATTATAAATTCAAGGCCAATGTGTTCCCAGGGAGAAAAAGCAGGATGTCAAGGTAATGAGTTAATTTAGGTGATAAGGAACAGCAAATGTAATCTCTGAAATTTCACCAGCAGCAAAATGGCTCCTCGAGCCTCAAGCCCATCCTATCAAACGGGGGGAAAAAGTCACTCATTATCACGATAGTCTTAGCTCTCTGTTCTCTACAGAGTAGTAAATAAGGGTAATCATCTTCTCAAAATATGGTAAAGTTTATCCTGAGGCTTCATTGTAAGGATCCCATTAAACCCTCTGGTGTGAATAACGGAGTGGGTTAGCTTCAAATGCTTCAGCTTAAGCAGTTAAGTGCAAGAGTCAAACAGCTTAAGAGAGCACAATAATGTCTGCCACTATCGCAGACCCCAGACTACCCAGTACGCCAGCATTATATCAAATTTAAGCAGATGCCTAGTTATTATCCCCAAGTGGGCTGGGTTGGCCCCGTGGTGCTGTGGTAATGAGTGTTTTTTCGTCTGACTGGGTGGACATGTTTTGGAAGAAAGGCCTCTGTCTGCCCCCCCCCAAGAAGCTTGGCTCTGAGAATGAACTCTGCACAGCAAGGACCTATGCCTCCACATTTGCATCATCTTTCACGGGAGCCCCAGACATGTCAGACTGCTCCATTTTTAAAGGATGAAGTGGTTGGTAGATGACAGAGTAAACAAGAGTAGTGGAAATTGAGGCCACTTGCTGTTACATCTCTCCGTCTTTTGAGCTGTGGGCTTTTTGCTGGTTGTGCTATTATTCCAGCAATTGACTCTGGCTGTGCCGGTTGGCAGTCCTCTCAAGTGAAAACATTCCTGTAGTTGAGGGTGTAATACTATGCAACGTTTTGTGAGCAGCTGCTAAAAAGGGGACCACCTCAAGAAGGAGCAGCGACAGCGGTGCGACGTAATGAGAGCAGCTTATGAAGATAACCAGACGGATCATGTAGAACGGTGTACAGCGCTCGCACATGTCATCTACAGTACAGTCCTAATGGGTGAAGAAGAGCATGGGGGAGGCGGCTGGCATGACAACCTACAGCAGGCAGGAGACTTGGTTGCCATGGCGACAAACAAGGATGTTTGCATCAGAGGCAAATCTCAGCGGTCGGCAGCGGAGGGCACACATGCCGCTCGACTAACAGTAATGGAGAATTGTCGGGGCCAGAGATGAGAAAAGGTGGGGTGAGAGGGAGGAATGCCTTTCCCTTATCACTCGGCGTTCCCTCGCAATCTCTTTTCCACAGCAGGGCTGAGCCACACTGTAGGAGGGGGGTTCCTGTCTAACAGGGAAACAAGGACTCACTGGTTCAACAGCTAATGACATATCTTGCCTTGCTGTATTAGAGAGAACAATTAAATCATCGTCAGAGTAGGGTCACTTGAAAAATATTAAGGCTGTAATGCTGATTATGTGCCTCTGCATTTATTCTGTTTAATCCATCCACAGTGAATTTAATGAGCATGCAATGACCTTGATTGGGAGCGAAACAATACAGCAATGTGACTGCTCTCTTCAGTCCCTCAGTTGACAGGAAAATGGGAAATGAAAGAGGCAGTAAGTTGTATGCTTTCCAGCACATGTTGAATTATTATTACTATTATTGAGATATATTCTAAATCCACCAAGGTCATTTGTGTCATGGACAGGGCGGTGCAGGGTGACACTGATTTTAATTGCTTTTTTTTTTATCCCATTGTGCCACTGTATCTTGCACACACTGCTCATGTCGTGTTGCTTTATGACTCATGCTTCCTCCAAGGGTGCCCAGGAGCAGCAAGTGAGTTGCGGCAGAGCCAATAGGTAACTTACTTGGACATAGTTTTCACTGTTTCCCCTCATTGTGCTGACACATTTCTGGGGACACCAAAAGTAGCTCAGGAGAATTGTAAAAAGCTGTAAAAAAACCCCCAAACAATTAGCCTTAGATTAAACTTAGCATGACGCTTGAGTTATAAATGTTGCTCAAATTGATGCTTTCAACTTTGTGATACTCTGTCCAGATTACTTAATTTCCCCCCCAAAAAATTGCAGCCGTTTTACAAACTCATGAAAGGGAAATGAAGAATAGACCCTAGTAATTTGGATTCTAGGCTCATCTCTATGCTGACACTTGCACTGTCAATACTGAGTGGCTAAATCAACGGGGGACCGTAGTGGAGCCCCTCTAATCTAATAATTTCAGACGAAAACCCGGAACAATGTGAGCCAAAAAGACAATTACACAAACAGCAGCAGTTGGTTAGGTTATTACTGACATTACCCTGGAGGTAAGGTGGCACGTCATCCTCTATTCTTTTCCACAAAGTTACTGCCTTGATATTTCAGCATATCGAGCAGGTGCATCATGGGATGCCCCCAAAGGGCTGGGGTGGATGTGCATGAGGGTTTCAGGTAAGCACATGAAGAAAAGGATTTTTTTTTTGTCTTTACACCTCATTACATTCATGAAACATTGAAAATGTCCTCGAGGGCCTTTTTTATGCTGCGTGCCCTTCAGTAATAATTAATTTACTCTTTCATTAGGCAAAGGGGATGTTTCGCCCACTATGTAGGGGCGAGGGTGGGGGCTCAGGAGAACAGACACGGAGCACACGGGGCAAGGCTTGTGTCCCTCAGCAGTCCCACATACCCAGATGGTATTAATCTCTAATAACTTCCCCACAAAGCACCTTCGGGCAGCGGCAGGAGAAATGCTACGGGTAGATGATGCGTTTTA
This sequence comes from Dicentrarchus labrax, assembly GCF_905237075.1. Lineage (NCBI taxonomy): Eukaryota > Metazoa > Chordata > Actinopteri > Moronidae > Dicentrarchus > Dicentrarchus labrax. The sequence continues at coordinate 17,476,863 of NW_026136724.1, read as the reverse complement.
CTAGCACTAAGTATGAATCAGGATATTAAAAAATTGTAGGAGGGCAAAAGCAATTTCCCGCTAAAGGGGATTTTAAAATTACAGCTCTCAGACTGGAAGTAAGTTTTGCCATAAAATCATTTTTTCGTCTTTACCTATCACAATGAAACACCTCCCCTCTGCCACCCTCGCTATACGTGTAGACCTAAAATAACCTCTGCAAATGAAAATCTCTCTGACTGACAGTCATGACAAAGCCATGTAATAGAGCCTCCTTATATACACTTTGTACAGGCTGTTGTACATTTATGATGGGCAGTTGTGGATGTATGTAAAGAGATGGATTCTCTAAATGAATAACACCCTGTCATATTTTTTTGTAAAGATTTTCCTTGGGAAGACAAATCTGAATGTAGTCATTGTAACATTAATTCACTCCGACTACTCTGAAGCCATTCACTTACTGTATTTAATTAAGCAGGCTGTTGTTGTATCTGCAAACCGAGGAGGACATATCCAACACGGACTTGTTTTTTTCCTGCCTTCATTAGACATTGTTCAGGCTGTGGCGCTGATCCTTTCCGACTCACTGCGACTTAGCTGCAATAGTTTTGACCATGCTGCAGCTGATAAATATGAATTTAAATGCAGTCGCATACAGCTGGAATAATAGGCTTTTGTCGCAGACCAAACAATGCTTTGGTTCTTCTGCACAAATGAAAATACGCTTATAAGCCCTCTTCTATTGTGAGGAGAGGTCCCACTCATGCTGTGTCAAATTCAACAGCTTTACACAATGTGATGTTACATTGTCAAACAAGCTGAAAGAACTTAAGTTGTCATTTGATGGTTTGCTTTTTTTTTAATTTTGGTGACAGTTCTTGGAATTTCTCTTTTAAGTTTCAGCAACAGGCACTTTTTTCTCTTTCTTGCCATGGTTGCTGTCAGTGGCCATAATTACAAAGGTTTGGGTGGTAGCGAGGCATTACGGTATACCACAGTATATAGAAATCCCAACGCTATGACTCTCAATAGCAGAGATACTTACATGCGGCTCGTCAAGCTTTAATTGGAGGCTCGCATGGTAGCTTATAACAATTTGGTAACTTTTCAAATGTGCTACATAAATATACAGTGAACACTGCACTACAAAAACACAAACATCTGCATTATACTTCTCCTTTCAACTTAATTAATGGTGTTTCCTAAAGGGGGCACTGTCAAACCTGGCAACGCAGCCCGCTTATGGCATTGTTTACACTTGACTGCAGTGCACGCTTGCAGCCAGGTTACTTTAGCTCCGCTAGCCAGTGTGATGTGGATGTATCCTCTCTCACTCCAACCATCACACAGCTCTGCCCTGGTAATCGTGCCGCTTTGGAGAGTGAAATAATGGAGCTGCAAACAAATGACATTCTCCAAGTTGAACTCAGAGCAGGAGTTGGCCACTTCTGGAGTTTGGTTTCTGAAGCAGACTTTCCCACTTTGAGACCACTTGCACACAAAGTGATGTCTTTCTTCATGAGCACATACACCTGTGAGTCAAAATTTTCAACCATGAACACTATCAAGAGGAAACCGACTGACCCATGCTCATCTTGAATGCCTCACTGTGATTGCAACAACAAACTACAAATACAACATGAGGAAACTCAAAGACATGCATGCCAGCTTCCGCTCATCCCAGTATTAAGGTAAATATGGTCTTAATTGAAAATGTATTGGCTGTGTTGTTTCTTTTTTTGTGGGATGTCCAATTTCTATGTAGAAATGCACATTTGCAAAGGTGACTTGGTATGTTGTCGTAAAAAAGTGTCTCTCCCCTTGATTTTGCTCTGCCAATGTGGCTCTTGTGAAAAAAATAGTGAGGATCACTGCCCAATAGCATCACAAATACAGACCTCTTCCTATTAAACTGATACAGAGAGGGTTTAATGAGGCGATGTAATGTATGCCCTCAATGTAGGCAGGTGACACCAACAAACTGTAACATATACACTGTACATTTACTGCGAAACTGTCAGCTTCACTGCTCACATTCTACTCTGCTCCGCTGCATTCACAGTCACTCTCTGCCGCTCTCCCTCAACCACACACTCACTACGCACACAATAAGGAGCTACTCGATGGTGACTGCAAGTGTGTGTGTGTGTGTGGGGGGGGGGGGAATCACATTACATGGCTAGTAAAAGAAAGAAAAAGTGCCTCTGCTGCTGTTTTGGGCTTAGTCCCGATGATAAAGGCGACCCAGCCAAAAGGGAGGAAGTTGTATGCACATCATCTCCATTCACAACAAGTGTTCATGAGGTCCTCCAGCTAGAAGAAGGGAGCTTATTTCCTATCTAGTCATTATTCAATGGGCCATAAGTATTTAAACCCATCAAGACCTGTCTAAGTAGGCTAATTGCATATAAACCACACAGCATTGGAGGCTAGACAATGTCATACATGCTACAACTTTTTTTTTTTTTTTTCACAAATACCGCCATATACCATATACCCCAGTGAAATATAAGGAAGGTATTTAAGTATGAAATAACACATACCGCCCAACCCTACTAACAACCATTTCTTATCCATCAGCAACAGAGCAGATGCCTATTTATGTGAATATGTATCAAATTATAACTCTACAGTTTGTCACACATTATTAAAGTTTTGCATGCTTAAGAGTATAAAACAATAAAAGCACCTAATGTAATGCCATTATTTTATAAGAATATGTATGTTCCTCTGCTTAGCTCTGTCAATACAATGTGTATGTGTGTATTTGTAAGAGCGAGTGTGTGGATTGATCATGTAATCTGAGTCTTATCTCGGTGGGTCTACAGAGATCAAGCAGTCCTACACACCCTGTCAAACACCGAGCTTCAAATCGGGACTTAAACCAAGCTAATTAACAGTGTCAGGCCTTGAACATAATGCTGATAGGAGTTAGCCAAGCAATAAAAGCTATAAGAAGGACCCTCTCCAATTAGTGCATTATTACTGTACACATGATGGAATTTAAGATGGTCTTTGCTAAATGTTTTTCAGAAGCAAAGTGACCATTTCAAGGTGCTGATGTTAATGTCAAACTGCTAATAATGACACAGAATCCTTTTTCTTCTTTTTCCTGAAACTTATTGGATAAAACATTTAGATTTTCTGATTTCTGGTTTCTACCAGGTTGACTCTGACCAAAGTGCTTTATCAAATTCTTGCGTATTTGAGTTTGAAAGTTCAAAAAAGAAACCCAACTATTGAAGTGTCGGAGAGCTGAACAGCAAGTGGCTTCCTCATGAAGCAGTTAAAAAGATTTTGGCCCTACATGATCCCTATGATTGAAATATGATTCAGTGTTCATAAAAATAATATACTTCAAAAGAAAAGAAAATAAGACAATTAATTCAGCTAAATTATGTTTTTTTCTTTAATTTAGTTTTTTAAATTAAGTTTTTTAATTGAGTGTGAAATAGTCACAACAATCTCATATGGACACTGGAAAGAAATCTGTGAACAAACTAATATACTCAAAATTAATTTCAAGCCACGTCCTTCAACAGGATACAGACAGATTTACATACAAGCTTGAGCTGAGATTTAGAAGGCATACGAAAAAATAAGCATATGTCAAATGTACGTACGTGCACTGAAGGCAAGGTTAATTTGCAAAACAACATTGTAGAAAATGATCTCACTCATGCTGGCTCGCTAACGGGTGCTGTTCAATATTTCATTTCCACGAAGAAAACAAACACAGTTAATAGAAAACTGTGTGCCGTCATGTTTATTAGGAGGAATCGAAACACTGTGCAAGTTTATTTAGCTATAGATTTCACACCTATTGATAGAAGAAGTACATTTTTGGAATGATGTATTAACTTCGTGCATCATTCATATCATTTCTTGTTTTATACAGAAAGATGCTTCTCTTCCTTCAGGTAAACATATGTAGTTTAAAACTGAATAACATTGATCCATGATTGAGTGTAGTGTTTATTTGCTCATTCTTATTTCAAGGTCAGTCAGATTGATACTGTAAATTAGGGCCAGTATTATATTTTTACAGTTTCAATCAATGTATTTGACCTACTGTAGGTAGTACAGTGATAGTGACTGGACTGTAATTAATAGTCAATCAATAATCCACTCCAAAAGGACCTCATTATGTTATACAGGACTGAGCTTCTTAAAAAAAAAAACAATAATCCTATAATCCATCACCACACGGTCATTAATTGTATTTATCTCCACTACCAGATGAGATGAGATGATGGATATACGGAGGTACTTGGACATCGGGAAAAGTACTAACAAGAGGAGCAGGAAAACTAGTCCCGAGGCATCCATCTCCACCAGCATGAGTCGGGGCTCTGTGGTGACAGTGTCACTGATCTGTGCACATCCCTTCTCACAGGCGCCCACTACCACATGGCCACACAAGGTCAAATCATAACATGCTATTTATATCCTCCATTTTGTATTGCTATCCAGAGCAGAAAGAAAAACCTGCCTCATTCTCCTTACTGTCCTGCCGCTGTTAAATTTTTTCCTGCCTCCACTCCCCCCCCCAAATCTTCTAATGAACTGATCATAAGTGAGAGGCTTCAGCCAAATCCAAAGTAAACCTGGCACATGCCCTTTTATCCTGACGGCCTTTGGCTTTTTGAAAAGTTCACTCAAGATAACTCGGCCCAGACAAAAGGTTAGTGCTGCTCGGACATCGGGCTCAGGACTTTGGGCTTGTACTTCTCATTAATAGCTCTTTAACAAGCCCGATAAAACATGACGACACCTCCGGCGACAGCTGAGTGGCCACTTGATTAGTTTGGGAGTCAAACCCTGCCCTCTCAGGTTTGGTGTAAATAAGATCAGAAGATTATTTGTTGAGCTCATGAAGCCTGTTAAGCTTATCAGTGGAGCTTCATCGTGACTCAAACACACAATTTCAGAAAGTCCCAGGTGATGACTGCACCTCAGTCAGAGTGTCTTGAAACCCACAAACATGAAAAATCCCCTCTAGGTGTTTCAAAAAGCTATTGCCAGCCAACAGTCCACGCTGCATCCATCAGAGCAGGAACAGCCACAGCCTGACTGATTCAGTTAGTGCTTATGAAATGGAGCATCTGCAGAAGCTCCCAGAGAGTATGTAAACATAAGCTCTGCCTTGGGAAATGAGCTGAGGGGTCATTTAGATTTGGGTGGGGGAAGCATGGAGTGCTGCCTCGCTCTCACTCTCTCTGTCACCTGGTAACAGTTTGACACACGGGAGCTTCCTGGCTAATGTATTCCAAGTGCCGTGCTGAACAGTAACACCTGAGCAACCCCCGAGCCCCCTCCCCTCCTGCCCCTTTTCTTTCTCTCCCGTTGCGCAGGCTGATCCTGCCTCCTCAGATATTAGGTAATCCAGGAGCAGGAGAGGGGCGATAGGACACCCGTCTTGTAACAATGCCTTATTTCTAAGCAAAGCTGTGCTACAATCACCACGGATATGCTTGACATGTTTGCAGAGAGCCAGGAGCCATCCATTCCATGTGCACTGTGCAGTAGCCATTTGGCGCTCTGTCAGTTAACCTGTGGGAAGTGATAAGCCTCCTTTACAGAAAGGAGGGTTCCCACCAATCACAACAATCAGCAGAGATATTGGGTAACATATGGAAGTCAAGTGGCTTTTCAGCTGGTTCTGTCCACACACTGTATAGATTCCTAAGCTTTAAAGATTGTGACTATGAGCAGGAATTCATTATCACTGGTGAGTTTGTGTAATAGATTATCAGCACAAGGTACAGTCAGGAACAAAAGCATGCAGGAGAAAAGTCACAGACAGACAGAGAGGGATGTCTTGTTCCCTTTTCAAATGGCATTACAGCTCATTTCCTAATCAATAGCTTGCCTCTTTCGTCCCTGCCCAAGATAAACCCATCGAAACTGAAGGATGGAGAAGAGTGGAGGAAAAAAAGCCACAGCCAGCCCATTTTATCTGATGGAGAGAGGTGAACAAATGGAGGGATTAGCTTCCATGGGATGAAAGCAGCTGCTCGTCTTCCATCTCCATTCCCCTCCCCTTCTCTCCTCGTCTCTCCATCCGCCCACACATCCACACCGTGGTCTCCCCTCGCAACCAGAGACATGCTCTATATGTTGAAGCCGATCTGCTATCGCCAGCTGCGCTCCACCCTGTACCTACAGCAGTTTCCCAGCAAGCAAGCCAGCACAAAAAGCTTTTCAGTGCACATGGCGGTGAAAGGCGGGCACCAAAATTGGTGTCACTGAGAAGGGCTGGGAGTTGTAGCAAAGTGTACTTCCCCTGTGGCACCCTCACAGCACCCACCCTTCCTGATTATGTCACCTAGACACCGATACATCAACACACATCCACGCCGCCACAAAAACACACACACAAGCCAACAATAGACACCCCATTTCTTTGTAACTTCTGGGACAGCCCAAAGAGCAAACGTGCACTCTTACCTGGCAACAACAGCACACCTTCAGCTCCAAATCTGCTCGCCCTGACAAGGAAGCACGCTCATCTGGAGTAGGAGAAGGGAGTCTTGGAGAGGGAGAGAGAGAGAGCGAGGGAGAGAGAAAGAGAGAGAGAGAGTGTGTATGTAGTGTGTGTAGTGTGTGTGAGTATGAGGCTGGGAGAGAGAGAGAGAGAAGGAGAGAGAGGCAGGGAAAGTGAGAGGTGGAGCCTGGTTTGGAGGAGAGAGGGAGGAGGAGAGAAAGAGGGCTGGATGATGACTCTGTCTGCCGTCTATATAGCCAGTCTTGTGGGAGCAGTGTGGATGGCGCTAGATCATCTTCTGTTCAAACACACACGGCGGATACACCTCGTGAAAGGCTGGGAGAGAGAAACCCGGGGGCAGAGAACAGGGGGGGAGGAGGAGGAGGAGGAGGAGGTGTGAGAGGTGTGAGAGAGACAGGAGAGACTCTGGGCTGTTTAAGCCAGCATCGTCACGCAGCAGTTCCTAGGAATCCCTCCAGTAAGAGTGGCACTGCATCACTGAGTCCTTGGCTGTGATTGGCTGAGTAGTGGGGAGACGCCAAGGATGTTGGACAATGCCGTGTCACCTAAGATGACCCTTTCTACACATATAAACATGCCCTGTCTGTGTTTCTCAGCCCCTCCGGGCATCACCTTCAAGGACAATTTAAAAAAAAAATCCCCTCCCCTAGGATGTTGGGATCCCTGGGAGCATGTCTGTGTCTCAGTGTGTGTGTGTGGTCATAGTAAACCATGACCTGCCCTTGCACATGAGCAAATACAAACACATGTGCATGAACACACACAACATCCTACGAGAACTTGTCCATGAAGGGAAGATGATTTCCCCAGAGGAAGGCTCAGAGGAGGACAATCATTGATCAGAGTGAATGAATATGTTGTCACATTGACCTAAAAAGCCAACAGAGAGGTTATGTAGGACAGTTTAATGAAGGTTTGGAGTGACAACAATCTATAATTGTGCCTCAATCATTTGGGACAGTTTCAGAGTAAAATACCATCATAAATATTGACAGCTGCACATGTGCATTTGTTATGATTGCATTACTTGTAATCAAAAACAAAAACAACTTTGCCAACACAACCAAACATGAAGAAAACACAACAACACAAGACAGAGCAAGCCAGCTAGGATTACTTATGAGTCCAACTGCAAGAAAGCCTGTCTTACAGCCTTTTATTTCACAAAGCTCTTGCCAACGGCTAAAAGCCAGTCCGAGATTTACTCTTGTCCAGCGGCTCCTCTCTAACCCTTCTCTCTTCCTAGCGTCCTCTGCCAACATTCCCTTAGGTCTCTTCCGTTAGCTCGGTCCACACAAGCTGCTGAGCCCAGTTACATTGCTGAATAACGTGCTCCTCCCAGTGCACCGAGCAACCAGAACCGGGCAGTACAGCTAAGTTAACTAGCTATCAGCACCCACATTTCGCAGCAGTTATTTTATTATCCGTCAGGAAACTGTGAATCACAGATAGTTGAAGCAGAGCAGCCGGAGGACATCGGAGGGAAAACCACAAAACATTTTCTCCATGAAATATGATCCAGTTTCTCCAAAGTCAGTGATAGTGGTGTGTGACTAGTGCCGTAAAGCATTTGTCACTTGTCATGACCCTGAACAGGCGCGCAGGGCAAAGAGTGGGAATGACAGAGGCACCATTCACCCTGTTACAACGTGGTAAAATATTTTTCAAGCTGTTATTTTCAAAAAGGTAGAAAAGTTACATAATGGGGCTTTAAATGCTTTATGGGTTATGTCATTATTATTTCAATTATAGTATTCTTGTAATCAAACTATCACTCCGTTAAATTTAATTATTCATTAAACCCTCAATCTTAAATAAAAGCTTCAAATTCAAAGGAGGAAATGAAGCGGCTGAGATGTGCCAGCAAAATGATCATGTGACACAGGATTCATGAATATGGAAAGTGGCTGATAATGCCATTTTTAGCTGCCTCAGGTAGAAAACCGGGCTTTTCTATTGGCTGCACAAGACAACTGAATGAAAGCAGTGCCCAGCTGCACTCAAAGGTCAGACAGAAACCGACAGGCTGCAGAATGAATAGAGCTCTCTGTCTTGTGTTTTCCCATAAAAAACATAAAAAAAACAACCCACATGACATGTCAGATGAGGTGTTGCTCGGGAGGAGATGTGAGGGTACTTAAGCATATAATATATTGTAATCACTAGAGTCAGATGATTAATAAACACCTCAGGATCTACTTGAATTAAGCTGTCATTAGGTATTCTGGGGATTAGAGACCTTTGAAAGTGAGTGGTAGTCTATTCTTTTGAGTTTATACGCTGTTCATTGCAATACTGAACAATGTTATCACACATCGCAGATTTTCCTCATATCGCGCAGGTCTAGTCAAGCCTCCTCCAAAAAACAAAAAAAGACAGTCTGACTGTTTCCACTAGGCAGTCAAATACTATAGCACCCTGTAGTGATTTCTCTTTATCCAGCATGTAAAGGTCATCCTCTTCTCCTGCATGGCTTTGTTTTTTGAATTCAAGAATCCAATAATCAATGGTCCGTTTATAGTAACATTCATTTTGGACCTGATCAAACAAGGACTTAACTGGTACTTGAAAAAACTGTTTTATCACGAGGGGTTCTGGAGCTATCATTCATATCACATGAGATACATCAGCAGATGATAATTAGGAGAGTGTCCTTAAAGTGCTAATAAATGCAAATTTGAGCACAATTCCAGGACAATTTGGCATACTCTATTTGCAGAAGATCATGCAACATTACTAAAAAGCTGCATAACAGCTACTAAATGGACCTTGTGGTGACATTGTTTTTGGCTTTTTCCAAGGTCAAGAACGGACTTTGAAGCTCCATTAATTCATAGTGTCCTAACATGACTTTAAATCTTTTGTGCCATGATCAATTTTATGTATTTCGGGGCCATACAATTTCAACAAATTGGAAAAATGTTGTATACTTTATATAATTTATTCATGTCAGGGTGGAAAAACTTCTGACACAGCATTTAAACAATTATGGACAATTAGAACTTTGCATTAATAATACCAATGGTAATATAATTATCGGGTTGCTTAGCAGCTTTTTAAGGCAGAATGACTCAGTCATATCTTTAACCTCAGAAGCGAGCAGTATTGAAGGAGAAATGTTTACTTTTATGTAAAGCATGATATTGGCTCAGTCTACCCTAAATAAAAGATCCTGCCAAAGTAAAACTTCTTGTCCTTGCATGTCCCCAGCCAAGGTTTTGGCCATGGCTTGTACAGTGATTACTGGCCTTAATGGCGGTTTGTCTTGATATAAAAGAGCTCATTGGTTCTGGAGGGGCTCCACTGGCACACTGACACCGTCAACAGCAGGAACACCAGCTGCATCCTCCCTGGTCCTGTTCAGAAATAGCTTGGCCCCAGTCGTGGCCCTGGCCTTGTCCCAGCCAGCAGCCCCCACTAGGCAGGCAGCAGGCTTGGCTCCACAAGCCTGGCTCAGAGTCCTCCCGTCCTGGAGGACAGAGGTGTCTCTGAGGCCCGGAAACGACAGGACGGCAAACATCGTCGACCCCTCGCTGTACGAGCAGTGTCCTCTGTCACAGAGTCTCTCATCTAACGGGCTCAGAACAAAATCAAAGTGACAATATTAATCATGTGATGGGGAAAATAATTAGAGGGGCAATAAAGGACTGAGTCCCTTCCCCCCATCCTCCAACATACAGCACATAACAGATTACTGCTTGGCTCAGTGAGTGATTAAAGGGTGCCGGGATGGTTATGAATGTGGCCATCCGCAGCCAATTACTTCACAGACACCTGAGATCTGACAGCAGTTACAGCACAGGAGCCAATCAATAAAATCCATCTCACTAGTGTCATCACTTCGACATCAATAATTACTTAAAAAAAAAAAAACACACACACTTTATTAAACTTACTGTACACACCATTCAAACTAAAAAACATCAGAGAATAACCTCCTTAATTATTTAGTCCAACAAACCAATCAGACTGCTCTTTTCAAGCTTGTTACAGCGGAAAACTCCCGTTGTCAGTTTCTCTCAGTCGAAGTTATTCCCTCATTAGAAAATGTCACAAGGCCATTGATTGTTTTTATGTTTCCAACACGGACAGTTGCTTATAGGCAGTATTCTTCAGTGGCATTAGTCATCCACATCTGGCTGTGTGGATCAAAACCCCGCTTTGGTCAAATCAGCCCTCTGCCAGTGTGTGATTCATAGTGAGAATGGCTTGCCCTGCCCCGACTGTCTGCACACATGGCGCCCCGGGAAGCCTGGTGTTTCTCTCTCTTGTTTACAGATCGACAGCATCTCTGGGAGAAGCTGGGCGACAGCCTGTGACAGACTGATGGACGATGTGACACTCATGCGCCACTGTGTCATCTCTGCATCCCCCATTCTCCCCTCACCCACTCACACTCACCACCGGAGGTGAGAATGGAGGAGCGTGTGCATGTAGAACAAGCTTAAAGTTGCACCTTTCCTCCAAACTATGCATCTGTATGTAGAGAAAAGCCTGGTGGGTAAATGGTGGGCGGCTGTCAGCTTGCCTGATTGTTAGCGGCCAGATGACAAGGCTAGACCCGCCGCAGATGATGATGCTCAGGAGCAGGGAAGAGCAGATGAGATGGGTGACAAGTAGAGGGTGACAGGACACGAGGGTACCAAATGAATCTGCATAGAAATGAACAAGCGCCCCTGAAAAATACAAATACAAGATATCATTGCTAGAAAAGAGAGACAGAGAAGAGAAAACTACCATCACGGTCAGCAAATGGACACCGCCTGTCTGAAAGACAGTAGTCATACTGTGGAGAGAATGCCATGAATAACGGTCATCCACTCGTCAATGCTGCTGCATAAGTCACATCATGGATGACTCACAATGCTATATGCTCCTCATCTAAAAATTAATGAGAATGACAGAAGATATGTAATAAGAATACTTCTCTGTCATGTTACAGTCAATATTTAATTAGATTTTAGCTTTTGCGAAGAGTGACATGGCTAAAATTTGAGATAATCGATGGGCTTTTCGATAAGGCAGTCTGGGTAATAGGCCTGTTGAAATTCAAATTAAGAGCTTAAACTCTCTCAGACATGTCTGCCAATTTCCCAGATCTGTAAAGCGCGTAAACAGCTCTAAGTAACGTTTTGTATGCTGTTGGATGGATTAATCTTCTTATATTGATTTTACCTACCCTGCCATCACTTAAACCCTCCAACCACATGTTTATGGAAAAGATGACAATTAGAGGACCACTGGGCTCAGACTCAATATTAAATGACAAGAATTTCTTATGTAACATTTTCAATCACACCTTCTGTGATTCTCAATCGCTACGGCGAGGGAGATCAATAACGTTCCTCCACAATCCTCCATGATGTGGAACCTGCTACTTTGTGAAGTTATAATATTCAAACTTTTGCATTTGCGGAAATAAATGTGTTTTTGGCAGCTTGCTGTAAGCTGAAGATTCACAGCCAGGTCTTTGATTTTCTTTAAGTGACCACAATTGTTTGAGGTGAACAGGAAATCGACAGAGGTGCTCCTTATTTTCTTCATCACTATTCACTTCCTCTCTTGTGAATGATTACTGTCAGGGGTCATCAGATACTTATTTCCCAGTAAATTAGGCTCTGCTTTTGAAGGCAGCCAGATGTGGCCTGGCAGTAGCCCCGGTGGAATTTATCACCTTTTCTCTGCTTCCACAATCAAAGTGGCCTCTGCTACGCAACAGGTCAATGAGGCCGCAGTGCTCCATGGCTTCATTGACTTGCTAATCCCCCTCTTCACAAGTCTTACCTCACCACCCGATCTCTGTCTGCACTGTACTGTTTTCAGCCATACTGGGAATTTCTGACAGCCAAAAAGTGAGCAAGCATTCAGAGGAAATGCAGGATTGTCGCTCTATTTTATAGAATTCGGTATGACGTCTTAATTGGCACAAGATGAAAATCTATTATTCTAAAATCCGAATATGGCGAAAAATTACTAAATTTAGTGCAGCAAAAAACTTGAAGTTATACAATGTTCATAAACTGACTAAGACAGCAGTTTTGGCACTTAACTAATCCAAGAATCCTGAGGGGGAAAAAAATCCTGTAATGTTTTCACCACCACTGAGCCTGCTAATGGTTTCTATTGTTATGGCAAAATTGAGTTCAGGAGATTAGTTTAAAGCTGAGACATGGTGAGGTAATTCTCTAAATACACTAAGCGCATCACTGACTAAATGGGAAGCTGCGATCATATCTGGTCTGTCACGTACACACAGAGGCGCAGGTATCCTTAGAGGTGGCTATATGTTATGATAACATGCAGTTGCGCATGCTTAGGTTAACAAGAAATATCAAGATACACGTAATGAGGTGATGTACAAGTGTGCAAATTTGAAATTCATCAAATCCACTTACTAAAATATATGTTGGAAAGAAATAAGCTAAACATAAACAGCTATAAGGAAATGTCCTTCATCGCAGCAACCCTGGTCTTCTCAGGGGTCATCCAAGTATAAGGTGAGCCACTTCCTCTTATCAGTGCATCCAGACCTCCAACCAGGCTAATCGCCAGACTTGCCCCGGAGATGTTTAGACCAGCCATGCACTGACACCTCCACACCAACACATGATAACACCTGTGATCGTATGATCATACATCGACCCGTCTGTCAGCCCAGTGATTTTTTAGGTGCTTGATAAATGGGGCTAGCATGTTTGCCTGAGAGCACATCCTCGTCTTATAGGAGTCAAGATGGCTGCCTGTTTGCCTTCCAGTGACAAGGAAGCCAACTCCACATATAGTACCTTAAAGCTAATATATTACCTAGCTGTTGGATACACCGATAGGCTGCACTGTGATTCAATCTTTTCTCTGCTCACCCAAGGGCAGTGAATCATGCCCGTATGTGAAATAAATCAATGCGCATACTGTGGACATCATATGACATGTCGTTGAAAGAAAAAAGGTAGTCCTTAAGTCCTAGAAAGATGCGGTCTCTTATATCATACAGTGTTACTGTCAGTGGAAAAAGAGAAAACAGTCAGTGTATCTTTGCCACAAGGTTTTTACATTTTATCCTCCTAGACATTTTCTGTGCACCTGCAGAGGATATCTAGTTTCTTAACCTCAGCTGGTCAGTCAAATGCATGTGGTGTAGCTAAGGTTGTCAGAACTTTTTTGGATAAAGATGACAAACATCTGAAGTGGAAATGTGTATGCAATGATACATAATACATCTAGATGTACACTGCATCTGACATCCTAACTCCACTCCAACTAGCCACTCTAGCCTCTGATGTGTGATAGTAGAGAAGCTGTAGTAGTTTGAGGATGTCATCTTGGGCTTTAGAAAACTGTGAAAAGCAATTTTTAGTTTTCTGGTATTTTCTAGAACAAAATAATACACAATCAGCAGATCAATGGATATTGAAAATAACACTTAGTTGCTACCCTAATTGTGATACTGTCAGACATTGTGGGGCGCACAAATTCACCTGGTAGAGCATGTTCCATGTAGGTGCCCCATCTAGTGTCCTTAACACAGTAGCCTGGGTTCGATTCCAACCTTAGGCCATTTGCTGCGTGTCATCCCCCCTTTCTTGTCTGTCCTCACCTGTCCTGTCAAATAAAAAAAAGCCCAAAATCCAAAAACAAGCAACAACACTACTTCTTCCGACCCCTCAAAGCACTTTACACTGCATGTCACATTCACCCAATCACACCCATTCATACACTGATGGCAAAGGCTGCCATACAAGGTACCAGCTGCACATCAGAAGCTAATTCCATGCATACACACTCACACACCAATGGCATAGCATCAAGACCAATTTGGAGTTCGGTATCTTGTCCAAGGACACTTCCATATGCAGAGGCAGGAGCCGGGGATCGAAACGCCAACCTGCTGATGAGTGGACGAGCCGCTCTACCTCCTGCCTCCCCAATAAAATCTAAATATATTTTAATGCCTAAACTACCTCTCTTAATAATGACGTTCCTCTCTGTTTACTGTCAGTAAAGCGTTGCGAACACTGTGTTCATTATTGTGAAAGCTGATGGTGGACAAACAAGGGAGAGACACAACATATAGACAGGTTGATCAAACCAAAACCTCTCTTGATTTACTCAACCTTAAAGAGCCTCACTCCAACATCCAGATGACCGATTTTGCAGCCTGCCTTACTTCTTCCAGGTCAGTGCACTCCTACACTCCCTCTACTGGAAGATAGCAATGAATTCACAGCACTGTTGCTTGCTGGCACCCAAGGCTGCAAAGAGATAAACAGCTCTTCACCTGCAGGTCAAGGTCCTGCCCTTCTCCAATATTCTTTTTTGCTTTACAGAAGTGCATATGAATCTTATTCTACTGTAGTGTTTTACTGTACTCACTGCAATGTCACTATATGAAGCAGCAGTTAAACACCAAAAGTCGCTGTGTGAGCCGCCTTTGTTTACCCCTTTGTTTGCCCTCCAAGGTTACAGCTAGATTCATTTTCTACCGATCCTTCCTCAAGTCAATTAGCGGCATGTATACCTGACAGATACCAAGCACAAGCGGTACACAGCAAATTATTCTGTCACTGGCTTCGCTGATATCACATTGTTTCAAGGCCAAATTATTAAACCCTTTCCCTGTTGCACCGCAGCCATTGCTTCACTGATGATTTACTATCATATCGCTTCCCTCCAGTGGGCCTATTCTTAGTGCGGGTATCATCCTCATCATGTGTTGGAGAGAGGGTTATTTTTAGTCAGGCTGTCACGTGATGTCAGTGCAAGTGGAGTCTCACAGCTGTAGGCTACTGGTACAACATGTTACAGATCCACAGCTTCCAGCCTGGAACAAATGACTTGCATCCTGTGGATCTCAGGACTTATTGAGTAACATCACCTTAACAATTCAGACATATTTACCTACATACATTTTTACTACGGTCTAGTTCCCTGGCCACATTTCCAACAAATATCGACTTCATTGTGACAGCTTTCAGTTAAAAATCAACCACGTTTTCCAAAAGCACTCAAACAATGGCTCATTCAGTCATATTGTTATCCCAGCAGTCTTTCAGATGAGTAATTTCGCTGTATCAAATGACAAAAAAGAGCATTTATTTGATATGATTTTATTCATTATTTGCCTTAAATGGTTCAATCTGTTAACATTGTCCACTGACTTTGTCGTCCTCTGTAATTTATAAAGCAGGAACAACCCACACGCTTGACTGAGAGTCATTCAGAAACAATGACATAGAAAAAAGGTTAATGTAATTACTGATTCTCCAAGGATAGAGGAAATTTTCGGGTTCAGAACTATTATCCCTTCTATAAATTATGAATTAGAGCAGTTTGTATGCTGCTTGAAGGTGGATCACTTGAAGGACTTTGAATAATTCATTTATGCATTATGCCATTTAAGTACCAAATGTATGCAAAAGCCACAGAGAAGCAGGTGAAGGGCGCACTGAAAACTGGTTAACTAATTTAATGTAAATTATTCCTACTAGTATAGCTGAAATCTCTTTCACTACTTTTAATTTTTACAGAAAGTTAAGCACTCATTAGCATAACAAAGAAACACAATTTGTTGCCCATTTTGAGGCAAATCACAAGTCCAAGGGAGTAATTATGAAATATCGCTCTGCAATTAATGTTTTGATTACCACCTATGTTCTAAATAAACCTGAGCTAAACAATGAAGTTCTCATGAAGAATATAACACCTCCATCCACACCTGTAGGGATCAGAGCTGATCTCAGGGCCAGGACAATTAATCACAGGATGGTTAAGTAGAGATGACAGGAACAACTGACACCCTACAATTTTCCTGGGTAGAATTATCTATAATTTAGCTCATTACATAACACAAAAAGACTTCTATCATTACTGAAATGTACTCATTTTGGTACTTTTTTCACCAGTCTCTGAAGAAGGGAAGGTTTTGTCATGCCATCATGCTGGATGCGGGGTGGTGGTTCTGCACTGTAATTTTCAGCTCAGATCATCCACGGTTATCAGTCATGGTCAACAGACTCACTCGTCCCAACTCCCCCACCTCTGAGAAAATTGTTTGGCTGGATGGTTTCAGAGAGTGGAGGAAAATGAAAGGATGTTGACTTGCGAACAAAAGTTAGGCTAAGAGGAAGGGCCATCATTCTGCCCGAAAGGCTGTAATCAAAAACTTTTCTTTTCTTGAAGTTCTTGAAGAGTGTCAGCTGCAGGAGCAAAGAAAATGGGAGGTCAGGTGTAACATCAGAATTAAGCTTCCACAAAACGTTTATGCTCCTGGCTTTAGAACTGTGCAAGGCTGCAGACAGGAGCTTTACACTCCTCTAAAAAGGCAAAAAAAAAAAAAAAACACATTATTTAGTTAAACTTACTTATGACAAATGTAAATGCTCAAAACATACACCGGTCAGCCCTAAAATTATGACCACCTGGGCACCCTGTCTCCGGTTCACCAGTTTACCA
Organism: Dicentrarchus labrax; assembly: GCF_905237075.1. NCBI lineage: Eukaryota > Metazoa > Chordata > Actinopteri > Moronidae > Dicentrarchus > Dicentrarchus labrax. Next base: position 17,459,924 of record NW_026136724.1, on the reverse strand, counting down.
TCCTTGGACCCCTTTTGATAGGTACTGACCTCTGCAGACCAGGAACACGCCACAAGAGCTGCAGTTTTGGAGATGCTCTGACCCAGTCATATAGCCATCACAATTTGGCCCTTGTCAAAGTTGCTAAAATCCTCACACTGCCCATTTTTCCTGTTTCTAACACATCAACTTTGAGGACAAAATGTTCACTTGCTGCCTAATTTATCCCACCCACTGACAGGTGCCTTGATAACCAGATAATCAGTGTTATTCACATCACCTTTCACTGGTCATAAAGTTATGGCTGATGAGCAATATGGGACACTGACTGCCAATCACCAGATGATGATGATGATATGAACATTATTAGACTAGCTAATTAGCCAACCTGCACTTGTTTCTCACTGCTTCTTTGGCTCTGTCCTCTGAGGTTTTACTTGAATCCGCAATATCACTTCATCCCCAAGAGCAGCTGCGAAAGGCTTAAACATAGTCTCTTATTTTCTCAGATATCTGGACAGAAATTAAGGCCTTTTTGACAGAAGTGGGCTGTGCAACTTCTTCTTTTGACAAATTTAGCTGCAATGGGCTGGTTGTAAGGAGAGATGACAAGTTAGTTTCAGGAGTTCTGGTGGCGGTATGGGATTTCTGTTGTCTTCAAATACATTTCTAATTTTCAACAGGGAAACATGAAGTAGTGACAGAGGTCGTCTTTGAAGTGTGGAGGCAATATTCAGTGAATTAGTAATAGCAGAAATGTGCATCATTTAATTGCACAGTCGATATTATAACTGACCAGTCGGCAGGCAAATGAGAGCACATTGTCCTGGGGATAATTAGAAGCTTTATCTATCTATTCATAGTTAGACCTATATAATCTATATAGTTTGAAAATGGTGCATAGAGTATGAGTGCTCACTCACTACATAAATCATTAAGCTGCAGTTTCAGGTAACTATGAACAATCTTCCTCTCCTTATGCTTGAGATTAGAAGGGACATTACCAGATTTTTTTTTTTACTTTACACATTATGTCTGATGGGCTTTTAGGAGAACAACAGCATCAGCTCTGGTAGTCATTTACTACTAAAATAACAGGCATGTCTCATTTCAGCCCATTTCCCAACAGATAGGCTCTAAACCCTTATTTTCAAAAATTACAGTGATACAAAAAGGAAATTGAAATTTAGTACAGCCAAAAGGTGAACGGGAATCTGCTGTAAAATGAACACTGAAGCTCGCAGGTTATGAAATGTCATTAACAGTTTGGCATGGAAACATTTAAATAAGCAGACAAACATTTAAATAAGTAGAAATTACAGCCTTATAGTGCTACCATGCAAACTTGTTTTAGCTCCTTAGCCTTGTGAAGTCTAGAAGCTGTAATCTGATGGCCCATAATCGACACAATGACATGAGACACACTGTTAGATGTCAATGAAACTATGAAAAATATTATTTATCTAACAAGTTAGCAGCTACAGGCCAGTGCAGAAGGACAAAAAGTCAGTTTCTGACCATTATATGCTGCTCTGGGTTATACTGCTACATGCAACTGTCCATCACATTGTGACCTTTTGTATCAAAGAATAGGATTGTGACTATAAATGCCAGCTCACCCAGCCAGCCCAGAAGCTATACTGTATCTGCTGCTTAACATCTAATGTCATGAGCAGCTGTACAATGATCTCTCTACTTATATACTTATTAACATGCATGAACAGAACCTACACTCTAGCTCTAATAAAGGCCAGGCTGACTATTCCTACACCATAACTCGCCAATCACTGCCACAGCATGGACCCGTCAGAGAGGGAGGGCTGATTGCGGCTCATCAGCCTGTCAGCTGGAAGTGCATACTGAATGAAGCCCATGGTCGAGTGGCTTTCCCCGCTGCCACATTTCCCTCACTTGACTGCAAACCATTCACTGGTTGTTGTTTTAGTCTTAAGATCTGTTAAGTTGTGTGGGAAAAAAATAAGATGAAGACCAACTGAGGAGGATGCGATGTGAGTGGACCCACTGTGTCACATCACGTTATCGGCTGCTCTCGCTATCCTGCCCCTGCAGCGAGGTGCCATTGTGCACTGCCACTATAGCGGAGTCCCCTTCCCCATACACTGCAAGCTGAGCTTATCCTACAGATTTCACTTCTGCGCAGCCCTTGGATCCTATAGACACATCTCCCAGCATGCACTGCAATCCACTGGCTGCTTAACACAATGGAAAGTGATGGAAGTACCCTTTGCGAATCTGTAGTTTCCTCCGAACAGTTTGAAAGTGAAGCACTCCATCTGTTTGTCCTGCACAACACTTTGGCTGCGTGAGCTAAATGGACAACCTGCTGAAGCCCCTTTCTCATGATAAAGTGACTGCTGCTACAAAGAATGGACATTACACAGGGGGTTCACAGAAAGAACTACAAAACCCTGAAAACATCAATTAGTAACACAAAAGAGCAGAAATGTAATGCTACTCGGTGTAATAAACACATTTAAAATGGTGATAAGAATGTCCATACAGGGGTGGTTTTCAGATTTCAGTAATATGCTACACAGTGTTAGCTGTTCTCCATTTCTCTTTTATTTTCAGGGTTCCCAAGGCAGTTCACTAAGAGCTAGATTATCATTTTCACACATCAACTGCTCCAGTTGCAAATAAAGCACTAAATTAGTAGCAAATATCACATTATGCCTCTTAATTACAGACTTTTTAATTAGGGACAGCAAATGTGTTTTGAGAACACACAGATGCACATCAATTCCCAATGTCTTTTTTTTTTCTTCTGCCATTTGCTTGTCTCACTGGCTAAAGAAATAGCTGTTCAGCAGCAGACAACCTCAGTCATAAGTCCACACAAATCACGATGCCAACATTTGAAATGCATTTTTTCGAAAAGCAGTGATTTTCCAAATGATAATGTTTGTGAGACGGGTGAGAGGCGGAGGGTGAGATTTACTTTGGAGAGAATGATACTGACATCTGAGCTGAGAAAGAAAATTGAAGAAGAGGACGGGAAAGCACACGGACGAGGCGAGGTCATCTGTGTTTGTGCGTATTATTGGAAAAATGCTGCCGTGCTGTAAGAAAGCAAGAAAACTACAGTGTCAAATCAATAGTGGTCTAACATAATCGCTGCAGCAACTCAGAGCTTTTAGAAAAAACCTAATTACAAACTCACAGCTCAGTCAGCCAGTTCACAAGGAGCTGGTCATTTTATCTGAATGCAAAAGATGTAGATTTGATTTCTTCTGAGATTTGGTTCTTGTCACTGCTAACCACCAAACACCAAGCTCGGCTCAGCACAGATGTGAGAGTCTGATAATAAACCTCACCCTAGAGGGGTTAGGAGCCTACAGGTGGACTCTGGAGTAGAAACAGTGCTTATAAAATGCAACATGACCCGTAAAATCAGTGGCTTCTACATCGTCCATGCTGCAGAAACATATTCAAAACGCAAAAACGTACACTTGTAACTTCTGTTCTTCTGAAATGTACTGTGGATTGATGAGGAGATGACCATCGCCACATGCCTATATGCTTGAGGTGAGTGTAGCAGCAGTGTAAACAGTGCTGCAGAGGCCCTGCATAAGCTTTACACATCATCACACAACCAAGCAATCAGACCGGTCAACTACACATTCAGATTGTCGTCAAATCAGCGTGACGGCCCCCCCCCCACCCCCACACCACACACACACACACACACACACACACACATCACCAAAAATATGAACTCCACCATTTCCATGGCAACATTGTAACCAGAGCTGGAGCCAAGACCAGTAGGCTCATCATAGAACTAAATCAGGAACCACAGTGGGTCTGTGTAGACACTGTAACCTCCTGTTTGGCTTTTTCTAGCGAGAACAACCTGCAGCAAAAAGTACAGCAATACTTTCAGTTTTTTTGAATTTAGAGCTGCACAAATGTTATCGAAATCACAATCTGGTGCTAGCTAAAAGGGCAAATGTGTGACAAAACAGCCTTAGAATGAAGTACTGTTGTGCTGCAGAGATGCCCTGGCCTACAAATCCTGTTCTCCAGAAGTAATGTCACAGCATCCAGTTTTTAAGTTGGATTTTTATTCTTATTTTTTAGTAATAAATGAAAACGGCGACGCAAAAAATTACCATTCCCACTAATTCTGAATCATATCACAGTCTTAATATGTCCAGATAATCACAATATGATATTTTTCACATGTCATGATGCAGCCCTAAAAATGGATTTCATGTTTGATAATAGCTGCCAACTGATCCCACAACACTCTCAATAATATTCAGTATCCACATATCCTTTGTTGTTGTTTGTGATTCCTGCTATTGAATGTAATTTATGCTGTTGAATCACAAACAACGACAACAACAACATGCAAAGGAGCTTTAGTCACTACAAGAGAGTAGCAACTCAACAATTGGCTACTTTGTCAGTGCAAATGCTGTGTTCAGGTCATTCACTGGACCAGAGGAGCAGCTGAGCAGCCTCATAGTTTACTAATATCAACAAAGCACAAACAATAACGTCACTTTATTGTAAACAACTTCTCTGTAAGCACAAGCAGCTAACTCTTACCTCGGTGTGGGTGACATATTAGAAAATCCTTTAGGGAAGAACTGGTGACTACTCCAGCTGTTGACAGAACAACTGACTAACTTTACATTAGAGGTTGTTAGTTTAGCAGTTAGCAGCCGCAGAGAGAGCAGCATAAACACGGTTATTTCCTCTAGAAAGTCGCCCCGGACCGACATGTTGCCACAGTCGTTGTTCTGGCAGGTATACTTGCTTGTTGAACGCCATATTAGCAATAGTAGGAGCAGCATTATGTCTGACTCAACGCCCAGCAAACACACGGTGGGGCCAACAGGTGGGAGGGACAGTTCATAAAGCTGGCTGATTGATTTCTCCCCTTTTTTATTTGATTTCAGGGGGCTTTATAATCATTTATGCTAATTTGTGTACTGTTTTTGGCAGTTTTCCTCCCCCCCCACAAAAAAAAAGAAGGCCATAGGCTAATTCAACCCTCATTTTCTCCAATTAGTAAACTGCTGTGATTGAGATTGGCAGGGCACTGAGTTCATTAGACTCAATACCAAATTAGATTACATTACATTTATTACTGGTTTAAATTACTATTACAGTCAGCTCTGTTATATAAGTCTTAAAAAGCTTACATCTGCTCCTATAAGCTTTGTGTTTAATGTAAGATTTGGCCCTTGTGTTTTGCCTAATTAAACTAATAAGACATGAGGCAATTGTTAGGACATCTACTGGACAAAAACCCATCCAACATGATAGAAAAGTGCTACTTTTATGAAGATTTGAGGCACTGATTGGGCTACTTAATGTCTGTCAAATCTGGCAACACCTGGGCCTGAACTTACTCTGGCTTTACTTTATTCTGGCCCTTACATTATTCAAGTTCCTATTTCTTACCAACAAACAGTGATCAAAGCAGACAGGTGCAATTGCAGGTGGTGGAGTGGCCATACAGCGCCCGTAAGGGTAAAATAATGTCCACAACAAAGGCCTTGTGAGGCTCTCGCTGTCTTTCATCTGGCTGAGGCGAGAGATAAAGAGAGAGAACACGCGAGAGAGCATCATTACAAGTCCATCTACACTCTTTATCTAATCACTAATGGCTTTGGAGAGGAGTTTCAAAACCATCAACACTGCTGTTTCACAATGTTTCCCGCAATATGCCCCTTGCAGCCAGCCATTATGTAAACTAGAGTGCAAAATATGCTGTTCTAGTCTATTCTTGCTCCCTCTGTCTCTTTCATTCCATATGCCACAGTCAAGATGACCTTTTTCTGGTGATGGATGCCAAAGTTACAGTGGTCTCCTGCGGATTTTAACATCTGATGTGACAGCCGGGTTTTCCGATTATTTCGGAGAACACATCAAGAACCTGTCAAGGTGACCCCCATATCTGAGAAAGAACTATTTTAATGTGTGGACTGTCATACAATAAGACAGGTAATAGAAGGATAATGACGTCTGGTGGAAGTGCTAAGCTGACGGTCTTGCTTTTCTTCTTTCTGTGTTAAATGTCAATATTTTACGTCACACACGAAAGGCCTCTTCATACCTGCCAGGAGCTGCTTTTCCTGGATCCATACCATCATGCGCCCAGTGGATGGTTCCTGCTAGTGTGGAATCATGGGTAGCACCACGTGGTGAATGACCTTTTCAGCCATGTGTCACCTGCTCATGCTCCAGGTGGCCTTCACAGCATAGCGTGTCTGAATGTGTGTGTCGTAATGCTCCAGTGAAGCAACTCAAAAAAATAGGAGACAGGATCACAGCAAAAAGTACTGGACTGGAGCACTCACAGTCACAGATACACACGTATTTCATTTTTTATTCAGCAGCAGTTGGCAAGTGTTTGTTTTAAAAGAAGGAATTCAGACAGTTGGTATTAAAGCCACACGAGGCAAGTTGGCAGCACAAAGACAGACGAAATATCAAACCTTGCTGAGTCCAGCTTAATGTGGAAAAAAAACATTCCCTTTGCTGTTCAGGAAAAAGTTTGCTTCTCACAGGATTTATGAATTCATGTTTTCCTTTTTTAAAGCATTTTTGGTTTGCTTTCTGGGTTTTGATTATCACTTTCCCTAGTTCTACAATAGGTTTGATGCTGACTGAATATGTTGTGCTCTGAAATAAAAAAATTGGATTAAAGGTTTTTTTTAAATTCACTTCATGGGGAGACCCTGCACCAGGAGCTTTAGCTGACCCATCTGCTACAGTTTTGCACCAAAAAAAACATAACTGGAATGCTGCTGTTTTATTGGAAAACTTACAAATACATTGCAGCATAAATTGTTCTAGCAGAAAGCATATTAAAAATAAACCATATTGTGAATATTGCATGAGGATATTGACGCAACAGGCGCAGCAGCTTCTGACAAAAGTTAAAAGAACAAATTCACCCTTTTATGTCTGAATTTCATTCAACAGTATCACTAAACTAAAATGGAAATGGATAATAATAAAATTCTAACAATAAAACACACACACACACACACACACACACACACACACACACACACACACACACGCTAATGAATGAATTAAAAAAAACACTTCTTGATAAGGTTTTGAGGACTCAAACATCCTAAATAAAGTGAGTGTTTGACAGCGTGCAGGATTTTTTTTGTTTTTTGTTTTTACAGGGACTCTGATCTGGAGCATCTGTCTAGGTAGTAATTATCAAATCTTGGATCCCAGAGCACCAAACACGAGTTTTAAAAACAGGTGCTCCTCAAAACTGATTTCCCAAGTGAAGGTGGCCACACTCTGACACAGAATCAAAGCAACAATATGCTAACGGGATGGATTGCCGACGTAAAGTCAATATAGTCTCTGCCTGTTGATTTTTATAGTGTAGGGAGACCAGCATTTATGCTCGGCAGTGTGTAAAATACATGCAATTTGCAGTTAATTGGCTAAAAAAAATCAAAAAACTAACCATGTGGCCCTTTGAACGGAAACATTAATCTCGGTCACTTTAGCCGAGCAACAAACCCTTGAGGGGAGGTTTCCAGGAATTCAAGGTCTAAACCCTCCAGGACAGAGCAGCTTCTGCTGGAGTCAAATGAAACCTTACAGGGATAATTGCCTTGTTAGGACTTCCTATGAAGTAAGCTCCCCACCGAGCTGCCATGGGAATGATCATGCATTTATGGATGAACCCTGCACTCCTCCTACTCAGCTAGTAACCACCTGTGAGTCATGTGGCAATGCATGTATTCCACAGATAGGGCAGGTAGCTGTGGGTGTCTGACGGATGAATGGACAGACAAAGAGGGAGGAGGGGGAAATATTTTTTTTGGTGAAAAAAAATTTTTTTAAAAAAAAAAAAAAAAAAAAAAAAAATTAATTTTTTTTTTTTTTTATTTCTTTTAAAAAAAAAAAAAAAAAAACTTTTTTTTATTTTTAAAAAAAAAAAAAAGAAAAAAAAAAACAACCACTCCCGGCTTGTACACCCAATCCGTTTTTTTCTGCCGAAATTAGAGCTAAATGAGATTGCTCAGGGTGAAATGCACCTCTGCCTTCCTGCTGACTTGGTGCTGATGAGGGGGGAGGGGGGGGGGGGGGGGGGGGGGGGGGGGGGGGGGGGGGGGGGGGGGTTTGGGGCATCCCAAGGCAGGTCCCCTCTTAAATCACGCTACGCAACAACACGAAACACAACAGCAACAACTTCTCCGAGGGAGGCCGGCGCTGTCATGGTAACAGCGTAGAGTGACCTTCAGAGGCTGTTGATGCTCCCCAGAGCCGCCTCCTATTCTGCTTGGCATGGACTTTGTGAGTCATCAACAACATTCAAATTCACATGCTCCCTCTCTAGAGGTTTGGGGCTTATTAAAATGGATGAGCAAATGTGAAAAAAATGATGGAAATAGCAACATCTGAGCCGAACGAAGAGCATTTTTCAGCTTGTGCAACCTGATTACAGGAGTCAGTAACAAATCTATCATGAACAAGAGCCGTCATAAATGAGATTATGATAAGAGCACATGCAAGATCAAAAGGAGGCTGTGTTCCACCATTAATCTATCAGTGTTTACATACAGTAGCACGAGGATGCAGGCTGTTATGTGACAGTAATTCAAAATGCTACACAGGAAGTGCATCAGACTGAGAAGAAGCTCCACTGACTCACAACAAACCACAGGTGGAATATGAAATACCACTCTACACTTCAGGAGGATTTGGCACTGGGTACCCATACTAACCTCTGCCTACCTAATATATTATGAAGGTGTTCAACCAGGAGAGCCAGTCACCAAGGATCACTGAGCACATAAGCCTGTAAAAACAAAAAAACCCACATCAGAGCCATAATAGGATACTTCTCGGTAACACACTGATGGGTTCCTGGCTGAGAACACTGCCACCCACTGGGGGAGAACAGGAAGTGAAGGATTGGTGGTGGTGGTGTTGGTTGGGGGGGGGGTCTTTCCAGCTTCTTCAGGATGACTCGCTGGCTGAGTTAGTTCTCCGCAGCCCAAATGCTTGTTTATCTTCGCTCGGTTCAAATAAATGATGCATTTAAAAGATAAAGCATTGATTCCAGCAACCATTAAGAGCCTGTGGGTGGCAAATGTAGAGCAGCACTTTGTCATCACATTTATAGTAAGTGTTAGTCATCTATCTGGCAGTCAATACTTCGGCATTTTATACACAGTGTGATGGTTTTATGTGCATTCTGTGTCTGTGAGTGTGTGTGTGTGTGTGTGTGTGTGTGTGTTTGTGTGTTTTGGGGAAGAGGAGAAGGCGTGTGTTTGTGTGTGATGGAGTTGGGGGGGGGGGGTTGCTTCCTCACAAAGCATATCTCTCAGATGTGATGCAATTGGACAACCAGACACAATTTTTGAAAAGATTGATTGGGATACACACGTCGTATCCCGTTGCCATGGCAACCCCCTGGCGGCCGGGAAGAGATCTTTGGAAACAGATGACTTAATTCCCAACGGAGAAACAAGCCACTCAAGTCTGTCATCCTCTGCCTCTGCTGCGAGGGGGCTTACCATTTTCCATATGGTGTGTGTGTGTGTGTGTGTGTGTGTGTGTGTGTGTGTGTGTGTGTGTATGTAAGGGAGTATGTGTGCACAACAAATTGAAGAGGTCTGTAGTGCTGCTGTGGTTGGTTTACCGTGCTTATTCCAAATAGAACGTCCATGTGAATCCCATGCTAATCCCACTGATGGCTGTGCATGTAGATTTCTGTTGTTTGCCTCCACAAGACGCAGTCTGAAGGTGAGGATGGTGTTTATGCAGCATTTTATTTCCCTCAGAGACGAGAGATGGAAGATGGCTGTGCGTGGGTGGGGTACCTAATGTAAGTTGGGCACAGGGTTCATGGACTGGGTACCACCCACATTCAAAAGCCACAGCCAATATCAATATTTCTTTATTTTTTAGGTCACATTTTCTACAAAGGTCAAATAAAATACGTATTTTTTTCCCTTTAGAATGGTATTCTTCACATTCTAGGACACAAAACTCTCCAATGTGCCTAATGTTTGGATGCATTACTATTTAAAGAATAAATGTATATGGAAATATGTGTAAAAGAACATTTAGAAAGTAAATGTAATAGTAAACGTGAAAAAGGTTTACAGTTTACAGGTTTATGACCAGGGCTAGATTACCAACCAGGCAACTGAAGGCCACAGATTCACTGTTGGTTTATGATTCATTGCAGATGTGTGTGAATATGACTGAACTGAACGGCCTTAAGGCTGGTGTCAAAACCACAGTTAACTCCTTTCCTCTCCTGGATAACTTTTCCTAAATAAACTTGTTAATTAATTGAGGCCCACAACCCAACGTTGCCCCGGGGCTTCATCTGGCCATGACTATTAGTTGTGGTCCAGCGTACTGCCCATGGATAACACATACCAACTAGCATCAGATATTCCACACAAAGCAAATATTACCCCAGAATAGAGACGTATTATTATTGCAGGAAAAGACAGACATTCAGGTGAAGTTAGAGGAGAAAATGTTGATGTTAGTTAATTCCGAATGCAGAGAAAAGTCAAGGCCCCCTGCATACTCTGTCAGCTGGAAGTGCTTTGTGTTTATTCTCCAGCCTGCGGAGCTTCCTCATGAATATTGAAGTTCAAATCAAAGTGTGTTTCTATCTGAATGGCTTTCAGAATGTGTTACAGCGGCAGATTACATTTCTCAATGTGAGAAAAAAAACATTCTTCTATTTTCTACTCCACAACTGTTTTTATATAGATATACTAAAGAAAACAACAAAACATTACCACCAAGAACTATAATTATAATTTAAGCCAACTGGGCAGAGATCTACTGGACAAAATGGACAGAGCTGGGTCCAAAGCTTAAGGACAGAAGATGAAACAAAGTTATAGAAGCCAGACCAATGGAGATGCAAGCCAACAGGCCAAAGGACAGAGCAGAATATGGGTTTGTAGTGCCATCTCAAATAGATCTCTTTTTTTAGGATAATGGGTTATGAGGGGTGGAGGGGGCATACAGAAGTCATTTTAGTGAGAGAGTGATTTAGGTGACAGCTGCAGTGATAAAATGGGCCAGATGGAATGGGTAGAAAGTGTTCGGATATGCTTTTTAGCAGCTGATAATGGAATAGCTGCCAGATAAAGTAATAATCGCTTGTCAGAATGTAATAAAATGTCCTTTAAATGTGTTGAAAGCGGATGGAAGTGTTTAAATCTAATTCTGGCTAATAATTAACACGATCAGCATTGCATTATTGTTTTGCATTCATTTGCATTATTGTTGTCATTTATTTAGATGTATGTAACTTTAAGGAGGTATTTTTTGACAAGCTGTTTCATTATACAGCTGCTTCTTGGTGCATCTTTATAGTACAAAAAAAAAACAAAAAACAGCTGTCATGATGTGAAGCTTAAGAAGAAAACAAGACATCCAAAACTTTTCCATTACTCTGAGCCAAACGAGTTAAATTATACCATTCGGTAAATGTCATGCTTTTGGACTGCCATTAGTTGATTCCTCGCTATTTGTGAACTGTATTAGAATCCCATTGACTTTTACGGGGCATTTCAACAAAGGGCAGCTCCACATGTGGTCCAGGTGTTAAGGGAAGTGCGTGCGAGGCGTCTGAAGTCTTGTTATTGTGGACCCAGCTCCAACACGGTGCTGTTTGTCTGCAGAGGACGGCTGGTTTAGCAGTGCGGCTTCAGAAAGCACTTTCATGGTGGTGCCACAGAGAAATCTCACAAACTTGAAAGAGACAGTGAGAGATTGTTGCTTCGTCTGGAAGTACAGTGTGACATTAGGATAGAAGGTCTGAACGCAATCAGTTCCCATCACCAAGGACACTTTAATTTGAATACTGGCTACAAAGTGTCACCTCAGATATCACGTAGTTTGGAGATAATGAGCTTTAAAAAGGTACATGGGTAGCTACAAGTCATTTTCAGGCTAGTGGTTGACAAAATAGGCTGCTGTGATAAAGTAGAGCAGAAGCAATAGCAGAGGAAATTGCACAAATATGTCCGGTATCGTAGCATCCATCCATTCTCGCTCTTTCTGGCATCCTGACCCCTTCCATCCTCCGCGTGGATGAGTGCTTCCCTGCACCAGGGACCCTGGAGATTGAGGAGATTGGCCCGAGAACCAAGAGCATGAAACCAACAGATAATGAAATATGGCTGGGTTTCTACAAGGACAAGATAAGGCCTTCTTCTCATCTCTGTCTCGACTATCAGCCTCTCAGGATCTAATGCTTTGTGGAGGCAGATCTGTCTATTCATTGCTGTACATACAAACAAACCAGATTGGACACACGATCATCACTTCAAGCTATGATAGAGCACTTTTGATTGGAAACTAAATGTGAGAAGAAACTGACCTAAAACAAAATGTCATCTACTTTAAGCTCCCTAGATAATATGATACCTAGAAGTCGCCTTGGTCATTTCCCTGAATGGCTAACACACACATATTAAGCATTTGGAGGGTGCAATTACATGGAAGGAAGTAAAACACGGCCTAAACTGTACAGTAAACCCTGTAGTGCAATAAAAAAGCACAAATGTATTTAGAAAGAACACAGTGATACGTTAGCACTGCCAAAGGCTTAAGACAAAATAAGCAAATATAGGACTGCACTTGGCAAGACCAATGATGAAATCTGGATGTTTGTATGTTACATTTGGCAGTAAAATCTTGATTCCATCTTGATTACCTTTCAACTGTTCTCTGTGTAACTGTTGGGTGCACTTCCCTGCTATCAAAAGGGGTATATACATGTGTCAAGAAACTTTTTTTTCAGGCCACATTTCAATGTCCACAGGCTGCTGACTGGCTGGTACGTCAAATAGATGAATCTTCATTTGTTGGCCTTTACCTTTTAAAAGTAAAGTTGTTTTACGTCAACTCCCACCCCCCCCCAATCCATCGCAGGCAAAGGTTTGTTTTGCCACTTAGTGGTGGTTAGGAGGGTTGTACCACATCATAAAGTGATATCATCACACACCCTCTACAGGATATGACACTGATCAGGAGCCCAGATGTGCTTCTTGGAAACTGCAAACTTATCAAACATTCAGGGCCATTACCAGGATTTTAACAATACTGAAGTCATTTCTATTTCTATATTTTTATCTACTGAGTTAGTAATTTTTTGTTCTAATTTTTGTTGTATTTAAATGGAGCAAGGACATTCTTTTGGAGATAAAAAAAAACTGCTTACAAACTCACTGAACTGAACTAAAAACTAAAATACCTGTATCAGAACACTGTCTCTATTTCCCCTATAAAGATTAAATATTTATGCAGAATAAAGCTTGTTTCATTCCCCACTATACAAAAGGTATAAATGCTCTTCGAAAGCTATAAATGATTAATTTATTTCTGCTGGACTCAAAGTAGTCATCTTTAAATATTCTGTCATGTAGAATGTAAATCCCACTGCTCCAGGTCACAAAAACACTTTGCATACAACATAACATTCTGTCAGTCCTCTATACAGAATACATATTCCTCATTTAGGGTATTAACCTACACTATGTCTGTTTAAATGATACCACATAACACCAACTAGTGAGGCTTTTTTTCCCTCTATACAACAAGGATGACAACATGGACTGTCACTCATCTCAAAAGGTCAGACATAATCACATGTTCCTGCAAAGCTTTGAACAAAAGAGAACCACTCTTTACAAAGACTTTAACTGATAAACTACGTTCACATGCAGTCAAACCTATAATCCACCAAGTGGTAAAACACAAAGGATTCTGATGGTGTAACTTCAGTCGAGGTGTGATGTTGCTGGTGAGAGAGAAACTAGAGACAGATATGAATTGTCTTCACCCTCTGTGAGAATTCCAAATGACAGACCCTACAATTTTTCATAAAAATGCTAATAGGGATTATGGAGAGAGCCCTCCAGCACTTTCGATCAACTGCAAGAAGCCATTATCTGGAAATTTAGTTGACATTAGTGCTGATATACTTCCTATATAGATGCTTCCCTACCCACTCTATCACTAGGTGAGGGAATTAATGCTCTTTCAATAGTGTAATAGAGGTTCTGTGGGGTGGATAGAGGTTTCATGTCCCAGGATTGTGGCTTTTCATGCAGTCAGGTCGGTGATTGGCATGTTGAATCATCATGAATGTGAGTGTGTGTGTGTGTGTGCGTGTGTGTGTTGAGAGCTAGGCGGAGGAACTGAACCCCCCGCCACCGTCACATTACATTACTGACTCAGTGGCATGGTATCATCACATCAAATTAGTCTTAATGAACACAAGCGAGTCGACTGAGGAGAGAGATAATCAAACTTTTATTAAATGTCTTAATCTTCTGTACATGCATAATGTAATGGGAAGAGAGATGGGTCTGTGATGTCTGTCTGCGAGGGGATGATCTTTAACCCCAAAATACGTGAATGTACGTGGAAGCAGATTTATCTATCGACGGGCTAAAACCTATAGATTAATTGCGACGCTCACTGAGCAGCTCCCCAGTGGAATAAAATGTCTAATACTAAATACAGAAAAGTAAAATGCCACTACCAGCCAAGCCCTGTTCCCTTGAGTAAACAAAAGAGATGCATTTCAAATAGTATGTTCCTTCGGTTCATTTGGTTGTCATACAAAAAAAAATGCACTGTAGCTCACTCCACACATCTTAGATGCCATAAACAGAGCAGCTAAACGTCTATCAAATATTGCAAAGACATAACTTGTAAACGAATTACAGAGAGCAAAATGCTTTTTTAAAAAAGAACCCACATATATACTAGACAAGGGTTGGACCCTGAAACATTTCATCAAGGACAAGTAATACTCAGATGTTAATTTTGAAATGCGCGAAGCATATAATTGGTATAGAGTCTTGCTTGTGAAATCATTTTAATTGGAAATATTATAAAAACAGAATTTTCTGTATTAATGTTTGTGGACGCCCTATTAGGATTCAAATGTATCAAGAAATGATCGGAGTTAGTTAATCTGACACGAATGTTCATTAATAAAGCACCAGGCTTGAACTATTTTTTAAGAATTGACAAAAAAAGAAAAAAAATCTCACACGCATTGCAAGGCATGATGCCTACTTTGGCTGATGGTACTGTAGCAGTAATTATGTTGAATTTGGTCCAAGAGTTCCTCAACAGAAGCTCCATCGTCACACACGTTCACTAATGAAACTGCAATCAGACTCAATTCAAACACTGCAACACTGGAGATCTTTTTTGAAATTTACCTGGGTGGCTGCTGTGTGCGCTGACGTAGAGACTTATTTTAACCTCTAAACAAGATTTTAAAAGATTTTGTGCGCGCTTGTTTTGTGCAGCACATACATTCATTTAACTTTTGCTTTTTAAGACCTTATCAAAAAAAAAAAAATCAAAAACATGAACAATCTAAATGGCCTATATACAATAAATTTACATTAAATATGTATACGATGACAGACAATCCCCATGAGATTGTCAGGACAGGAGAACGTTAGCCCCTAGTTCGCTTGGCTTTCACAACAAACGGGATAAATCCTCCTCGAGGGGGCGTATTTAAGGCTGAGAGGCCGAGGACGACTACTTTACAGTTTCACCTCTAACAGACAGAATCAAACAGAGAAAAGGCCATGCTGCTGGACTTGACCCAGGGTGGGAGTTCAGGAGAAAGGAGAGAAGGGAGACGCGTGAGGGGGGAGAAGGGGAGGCGCTGGGTTGTTCGTTGAGGGTGGTTCTACCTCGTCAGCTGACCCACCACTTTCAGCAGAGTCTTGTTCTCCTGTTTGAGTTGCTCGTTCTCATCTTCAATGTCATCCAGGTCCTGCGGGGGAAAAAAGGGCAAAACAGACAGATTTGGGGTTAGCAACTTTCTGGACAAATTTAGACACATGAATATTCACAACCCTGCCTCTATACCTTTGAGGGCAAAGTCAGGTTGGAGTGTTAGTCTGAGAGTTAAAGTGAGCATTACTCGCTACCAGATTTCCCCCTCCAGCCAGGCTGCCTTGATAGCAACAAATTAGACATTAACAGCTTCAATTAGTTGCAAATGAGAGAGGCTCTCAGTTTCCACAGCGCTGTCTCATCAAAGTGACACTCCTCATTTTCATTTTCTTCCATCACCGGTCATGATCGCATGTCTGCTGAGAATGAGCCGAACTGCACTTAGAGGAATTTAAAAAGTCAAACCGAAGAGGTCACAGGTTTCTGCACCGCATGCTGTCTGTGCTGCTGGAGAAGAGGGATAAAAAGACTAGTTTCAGATCAGACAGGCTGGCTTTTTGAGCGGACGAAGTGGACACTACGATCACTATTTTTATTGTAATGTGAATACAATGTGACAGTGTGAACGGGTTCACTTGTAATAATGAATCTACAGAGAATTATCCCGCCGAATACACGACTTCCCTTTAGCTTAATGGAGATTTGTGGGGAGTTTCAGCTCATTGTTTAGCTGCCCGGCTCGCAGCTTTACTGTTTTGGTTCACTATCGCCGCTCTCACCCACTGTTTTCAGTAAAAAAGCTCAAAAGTTAGAGACTAGCTGGTGAACATAGCAGAGCATTTAGCAGCTAGAGAGCAGGATATTTTTCTCAGGAGTTGGTAGAGACTGAAACAGAGTTAAAAGGAGAGTAAATATTAAACTTATATTCTCCAGGTGCCCAGAAACATGACTACAAATGAATAATAAAGTTGCTCTGGATGTGTAAACAAGCACAATATGTTCACCCTATCATGTCGATGTTGTGTTCACAACTTGTTTCCGCTGCCCAGAAGTGGCCAAAAATGGTCTGACCTTTGAAAAATGCAAAATCTACAACTTGCTTTATCATTATATGGGAGCTCTCATCAGCTCTCATCACACAGATGCAGATACAGGGATCTGAGCTCTCCACAAGACCGGATTTCTCTTCAAAGGATATCAAGAGGGAGATTTAGGTTCAGCAGTTGAGTTTTATCTTTTTTTCTCCCTCAAATAAACTTCTACAGTGACTGAGGGTTCAATCTCTGCAGAGACGGCAGACTGGATCAGCCGTTATCTCCTGCTTTCCCATCAGGCCTTGCGGGAGCCTCTCTCAGGGACATTTCTGATGGCTATCACCGCGTCGACCGTTCTTACATAAAGGCCTTCTCTTATGACCATCTTCCTGTCCATGTGATGTTATCAACTTGATGCCTTCTGCAATATTGCACTCGTAGCGTTTGTATATGGGCGGTGCGTGTGTCATAATAGTGTCAAGATAATAACCAAGCAACACTCATTTGACCAGTTGCTGAAAATGTACACATCGCTAACCACTGTATTTGTTGGCAGAGCTCGAGCTCTTGTTTAGATTTGATTGGCTCCACAGGGGAGAGCTAAGATCTATTTTCTCTGAATATTTGAGACATGAAAGTCTTTCAGATCTATCCCCCCCCCGCTAAGTTCCCCTTCAAAGATGCCAAAATACAGAGATGTATTTTACCACCAGCCTCGTGACCCAGAAAACACGGGCAAAGGCTGCGAGTTGAGGAGGGTTTGTTGACAGTCTGGGGTGAGAGAGGGAGATGAGGGTTCAGAGGCTTCGGGGGAGGTTTCAGTCCGGCTGCTGAATATAAAGAATACTCAGTTTACATGAGTATCGCCTGACCTGTGAACCCAGACCACAGTGTGAGGAGGAAACAGGACCCCTACCTGTGGGTTCACGTCAGTGTTCTCAAGATCTCTCAAACGCAACTCTGACAATAATAATAAAATAAGAAGGCTTGTCATCACTCGTCTAAGCATTTTCACGTCTTAACAGATTTTCCTGAGGGAGCACTTGTAGTTCTCTTCCTCACAGAGACTTTTAAGACGTGCCTCAATTAAGTCTCACCAGGGCCCTCTTCTTAGCATGTAGATAATTTGAGACTGTCTTTAAAAAAAGAATGGCTCAGTCGACATCTGTTTAAGTGACAAAGGCCTCTAGCAAATGTAGTAATTACGAAAACGAGGAATTCAGGTGACGAAGAGCGGAAAAAGTCCACACAGGGAGGAAGTCAGAGTGGATCGATGACATGGGTGACATCAAACATCATACATTTAACGTGCAATGTTTAATTTAGGAGGTCTCATATTAAAACAATAACAAAAGATGAAGTTTGATGACATTGTGAAGTAGCATGGGATCATGGTAGTTGTCTTCACCACTATTGCGGTCACTACAGTCAGCTTCTCTCGGGTTTGGATTCCTTTAGTTCAGGAGGTTGCTACTTGGTGTTGAATTATCCGCAGAGGTCTCCTCCTCTCCAAAACAAATTGAAGGTTTGGTGAATGAAACCCATAAAAACAATGAATAAAGCAGTTTCTCTGATGCTGTTTGGCAGACAAAGGACAGCCTAGAGGTCCAGCAGCTAACGTCCGCTTGTTTCTCTGACGACCCCAGATGTCTGATGACTGAAATCCTTCATTCAGGTAAAATACAGAGTTAAAAAAAACAACCACGATCTAAAAAGTGTATTGTAAAAATGTACCTTCAAATTTGGTAAAAATCAATTTATGGTAGCTTCTGTCAGACAACCATAAAGCATGAACAAAAGGGATATGACGCCATAGACAGGCGTTTGAACATTGTTAGAAATGTTTGAGATCACGTAAATACGAAACTTTAGTGGGAGACCACTGTTTGCTTCACCAGTCCAACCGCAAGTCAGCATTCCTTAACAATCCTATGCTTATAAACCTATGCAACTATGGAAGCCTGGGAACAGTGGAAACATTGGAGTATGAGCTTTTGAATATAGTGAAACTTGGTCTAATTGTGGATTAATTCAATAATAAAGATCTGTAATCAACAAACTCAATCGTGCAGTGTGCGGTGAACATGTAAGACTTTTTCATTCATTTCCAGCTGTGAAATAAAGCCATTCCTTTGAAATGGTTGCTGATTATAATCTTTTTCTTACACCAGAAGTAGATTGAAAATATCAGACTGATTGGCTGAAGATGGCGAGGTTGTAATTTGGTGATCATTTAGTTTGGCCTCTGGCTCTACTTCACTGAATTGCACAGTAAGTATGACGTTAAAATTCCCTTTGAAAGTTTTAACTTTTAGTTTAGTTTTTGAACTTTGTATGCTGGACTTAGACAGATTGTACAGAGTCTACCATACAACAAAATGCTTGAGTGTAAGTCAAAAGAAAGTGGAGTGGGAGATCTCACCTCACTGAAGTACACTGACATAGAAAAAGAGAATGGACTGGGTGATCTTGTATTTGTGGTGTTTTCATCTGTCACAGCACAATTTCTGATTTATTGATCTCTCTCTTTTTGCTTTATTCAACAAAACTACCTGTCCAAACTCTCTGAGATGGACTGCAACAGTGTTTGCCCAATACGACTGAAAGTACCCTCAAATTTAAACTGCCAAAAAGCGAAAGAAAGTCTTTATTAATCTGCTTGAGACATACAATCACGCCTGAAATTCTTATCCACCAGGCAGTAAATTCGTTTTTGGTGGATAAATCAATAACATTAATGTCACCTACCACACTGACCAGTTACTTCAAACTACTGGTGAGTTTTTGTACAGCGTTTAAAATGCAGACTGCACTTACAATGCCTGAGCAATATGTGTAAATCTGAAAATAAAGGTTTGTTGGTGTCCAAATGCTAATGGACTGCAAGAACATCATTGTAGAAAAACACACAGCTATTATACACAACTCCACCAAAATGCCAGATGATGATTTACACCTACACGAGCCACCCACACATGAGAACACAAAGGAGCGCTCAAAATATCAGACATCAGAGCAGAAAATTACATGGGCTGGACTCACTCTGTTCAGCAAGTCAATTTCCTCCTTCAGCTTCCCGATGAGGTCGTCTTTGTCCTGGTGGGCCTTCAACAACCTGACGTTCTCTTGACGCTCTCTGGCCAGCTCCTGAAAACACACAATTTAGCAACATAATTACATGAATGATAGATACTTTGAACAGATGAAAACAGTGCATAAGATTTGGTTAATACACGCTGCTATGGGACTAAAAAACTATCTTTAATTACTTTATGAGAAATTGGAATTGTCAGATCCAAAACAGCATTTCAGGAGCATTGCTGTCTGAAAGGAAAAACTCAAAATTAACTTTTAATGAGGTTAAATGTATTTGGGGTTGGGCTTGGGATGGCCGTTCCCTCAGTAAAGGAGTTCAAGTATCTCAGGTCTTGTCCTCTGCAGTAAGGTGGGCATTGTATCAGGTGATGTGGCGAAGAGGAAGTGGAGCCTGAAGTCGAAGCTCTCAGTTTACCTGTTGATCTTTTTTCTAGCCCTCACTTATGATCGTAAGCTCTGAGTAGCAATTGAAAGGATGAGATCGCAGATAAAAAGCCTTTTTCATCGCAGTTGGGCTTAACCCGTAGAAAAATATACAGATGATTGGCTGAGTCCATTTTCTACCATTTGATTTTTACCATTTTATTTTGCCTCCGACCATTTAATGGTCTGCCTCTGAAGAACTAGAGCGGCTGCTCAGCGACACAGTACACGCTGAGTGGAAGAGCTTGTGAGAGGAAAAACAGCTGCAGAGCCAGAATATTTTCACATCTAACTCAGTGAATTTAGTGTTTATTTAGATCAGTTTAATGACAGTGGATACAGTAACAAGGTGATTTGCATCAACTCAGACATTTTTTTCCTGTTGAGTTTAAATAAAGTTACTTAAAAGTTAACGCTATTATGAATCATAAATGGGGATGAGGGTGCACACTTTTGGACAGTCTCTCATTTACACTCTGCTGTACACATAAAAAGTGACTGAAGTAGGTGTGTGAAGAATGAAAAAGAATTAGAAGAAGGTTTTGCAAAGCTACAATCGGCAGATCCTAATTCCAAAGTCGGAAAGGAGTGTCAAGTAAATATTATCTCTGTCATATTAAGAGGACCCAGTTGAGGTGGCTGGGCCATCTGATTAGGATTCCTTTTGAATGCCTAATTATGGAGGTACAGCCAACCAGGAAGAATAAAAGATTATACAGGAGGATTATACACTATATCCCATTAGGCCTGGGAAAGCCTTCCCCAGGAGGAGCTACAGGAAGTAACTACATCGACTGTGCTACTTTGCTCAACCTGCTACCACCAGGAACTGGACCCAGAGGACCAGCAGAAATAGATATCAGATTGATGTGTCGCAAATGGTTGAATGTCTGCAAAACATATGCAACAATACAGCTGTTGGTCTTCAGGTGAATTCTATTTGAATCTATCTGTACTACTGGCCAGCATTAGAAAGCCTTGGGTGTTGCCAAACCTAACTGCAAACAGCTGTATTCAACATTTGAGAACATTTAGGCCTGTTTTAGTTATCTGTTTCCAAGTTAAGCTACAGCTTACATGAGACTACGTTATTGAAAGCACATTTTACTTCCAAAAAACATCTGGTTTTAAAAGTTGTTAGTTAATAAACAGGTCTTACTTTTTGTGAGATGACAGATGAATCAAATATATAATCTTCAACAAATTCTTCAAAATATGCAGTCTGTAATAATCGACACAACAGACTGTCAGTCAACAATGCATTAATGGTTCCTTTTTAATTCATAGTGCTTTTGTGTTTCTTTCAAATTGTCCTTGATTTAAAGCCAGTGTGTTCCTGTCCGCCTCCTCCAACAACCACAGGGAAATAAATGAAGTGTTCTTTATTGAGAGAGACTGTACTCTAATAACAAAAATGTTTTAACATGCACAAATGTTAACACATGTCTGTGTTTATGATGGAAATGAAGATCAGACGACAATTTCCACTTTCCAGTTTCTTTCTGCTGCAGATAAGCATGAATTGTTTCCATAGAAACCAATTGGGCAGGTACAGTAGAAGGCGCAGAGTAATGTAGCCGACATTAATATGCTCACCAATGAAACTCTATTCATCCTTGTTTTTAAAGGTACAATAGATAACTGCAGCCTTGAAGTCTTATAGAATCTCATCTCAAAGAAACCTGAACAAACATCTCTTTCACTGCTTTCACACCAATACAGTAATGCAGGCTAAATGTACATTAGGTTTTGCTCTGAATGGGTCAACATGCGTACACACGCGCACGGTAAGTCACTGAGGTCGCAGCAGTACTTACTTTAAAAACCTTTCTTTGAAAGCCACCTAAGTGACATTTGATTCCGAGTTGACTTTTTACAGTGGCAGCAGTGAGGGGTTGAGTGTCTGATAGGAACGGTGTAGGAGGAAAAGACATATCTGCACTGTAAAAGGTCATCTCTTCAACAACACCGAGGAGAATTTCTGCCAGTGCTGAGCCGCAGTTTCCAGCCAAAAAATCAGAACTCGGGCAGCCGCTCAAAAGGACTCAAAGTGGAAATTCATCTAAACAAAGTGCCGCTGATAGGGGCTTTCTGGCGGCCAAAAGACTTTTGGATGGACCCTTAAAAACTCAGAAAGAATTGAAAAGTTGATAGGATTTGGTAGTGATAGCAGATGTCCATCATAAAGCCGACGTTTCCTCTGTGATTTCACATTTCCATGGTGTTTGGGGTCAATTTTGCTATGGCTACACCCAGGGAAGTAGAGGAAGGAAAACCTACTGAAACTCAGCCTAAGATGGGTTAATGTCACGGAATAGCACTTTAGAAGAAGAAATTATGTATGTTTTGGGTTAAGTCAGGGCAGTACACTGTGGTCATGTCCTCAGTATTGTTTTTTAAGTATTAGGGGGTTTTACAGACATGAGGAGGAGTTTCCATTCAATAATTACACACAAATTCAACAATGAGGTTTTTAAAGTTGATTCTGACCTTTTGCAAACCTATTTCTTGAAAATTTGATAGGTATCTTTTTGTATTAAATGTGTTGAAATATTTATTATTATTAAAATAAGAAGTACATAAAAAAGAAAATCAGTTATATTTCTGGCAGCGTGTAGACTTATAGACTTAAGTGTCAGAAAAAAAAGTTCACAGAAAATATTATTGAATATATAAAATGTTGGGAGAACTTATAACCAATTTATTTTTGATTGTTTTTTAAAACTTTTTCAAGGTGTGATGTCTTCATGTCTTTCCCCACCGGCTCAACAAATAACTATTTGCTCATTTGCCACCTAGTTGAAACTATGGATAGGAGTTTAATCTAAAAAAACAAACAATGAAAAAGAAGTGAGAGCAGAGAGGATGAGTGACAAATAACAACTGAAAAGAATCTAAAAGTTAACATTGTTTGGTTTTTATTCCACTGTGTTTACATGTCTGATTTAAAAAAGCAGCAGGAAGAGTAACTCCATTGGCAAGAGTGATAGAACTGGCAAGATGTTTCATTACATATCAAGGCTGTTTGATACAGAGAGACTTTCAAGTCTCACTCCATAAGTAGTTGCACTCTCAAGAACAACAGGCGCTGACCTTCTCACAGCGGGGAGGCGATAAAACCTGCCAACATGTGTATTCTGACTCATCTGGACCCTGATAGGAAACAGCCCAGTCTCAGGGCAGATGTCCACATTTACTCACCTTTCCATGAGCCAAAACAAATGTAACTAACATATCTATGTTTGGCCTGATACTAACCTTTAGGAAATAAATTCATAGTAGACCAACTCATCCAAGTTATATATTGATAGGTGAACCATTAGAGTGAGTTTGACATTTTGGGAAATAAATGTATTTACTATCTCGCCAGGAGCTGGATGAGAAGATCAATACTATTCTCCTGTCTGTGCAGTAACTATGGAGGCATAAGCCAGCAGGTGATTAGTGTAACTTAGCATGAAGGCTCATTATGTATTTGTCTGTGCAGCCACAACTTCTTGTTTTTCCATTTCCATTTATTTAGGTGTTAAAAAATGAGAGGTACCAGTAGGCATATCTTTTAATTTTGGATTGGTGGAGTATTATTTAGTACTAGTAGTGACTGTGACCAAGCAGTAATGTGAATGACAGGGTCAGAAAATGTACCTTCTCCAGCTCCTCCATCCTTTTCTCCAAACTTCCTGGAGCTGCAGCTCCTCCATCTCTGCTGTGACGGTTGTGCCGTTGTCTGCTGTTCCCTCCACCCACCTCTTCTTCAGATCCTGGCCCTGCAGAGCTTTTTAAAGAAAACACACAAAAACATAACTAAAATACAACTTGAACACTTTTTACAGCAAACTAGTCACATCAAAAAGAAGTCTGCAAAAACCTTGAATTTTGTGGCAATTGCCACTATTCAAAGTGTCCAACACTGTATTCACACTGAGGCTGTTTGAAGGTATGAATCATACCCACATTATTAAACTTCAATGGGATGACACATCCATCATCAAAAGAACAGGTGGGAATATCTTCTGCATGTTTGCCCTTTCAATTAGACATGCATTATTAACACCCCTCTGCCTTTTATTCCATTAATGGAGAAAAGGCCGTCAAGGGTTTGCAACTTTGGTGCAAAAAGGATTCTGATTAAGAAACAATTTACATATTACAACTTCAAATAGGCTAAAGAATGGCAGTGGCAAACTTGTGCGTCACTGTTCATAAGCTGGTGAGAAAAAAATGGTTTTAAAGGTTTTTGTATGCAGCTCGAGCAGAACATTAACCTTATCTCCTCTTCACTTCCACGCTGCTTAGAGACGGATTGTGGGGCAGCGGGGAAAGAATATTCATGTGCAGTTTATTTTCTTACTGACCTTATTTCAATAATTATTGACGTGGAAACTTGGAATGAGTTGCTGGCTCTGTACCGCCCCCCGACTACAACAACTCCCACTCCCTGGTAGGAACAGATTGTGCCAGGTTCATAAAATCTCCCTGGGAATCAAATTATTGGGGAGTCTGTAGGCTTCAGTGAATTGTCTGAAGGGGTCCGTCTGCATATTTCTACAGCTGAAACAGACAGGATAGCTGCTGGCAAGACAAAGGACAAATATAACTCCTTTGTACCATCTGCACTCCTTTCAGGATCTGCCAAAAATGATGTTCCCATTATTAGACTATTTTACAAAGTACTTTTAACTCTGAGATTGGAGAGGCAGTAGTGGGCAATATGATTAGAAACTGTCACAACATCATTTCTTTCTTCGCTTTTACTGGAAAGATGACAGTGGTAAGAAGGGGTATGACATGCAACAGGAGTCTCCATACAGAACTGAATCGGTAAGGGTTGTGGTTATACGATATTTGTCCTAAAGACTAGTCTACCAAGATGCTCTGATTCTGGAAATTCCACTGTCAAACCATTAATAGGTTAACAGGAATCTCTAATCCATCTTTCTTGGCTAATTTACTGACTTTAATACCTGGGAAGTCAAGATACTTTATCACATTTATGTAAATCCTGTAAATTCCCCTTTTTTAGACTAAACCTTGACAACCTATTCTAACACTTAAGGATGTCTCTTTTCTCATTTTCTTAAAGGCCATGGAAGCTTCTTACTATGACTGATGGGGTCCTAAATGAAAACACTATCTTCTGCCAAAGTTAGAACAGTTTTGGTCATTTTCAGTTTAGCAACATTTGCATCGGAATATGAGGACAGTTGGTGGGTTTCTTGGTCAGCGTCAATCAAACTCGATCACACACTCTTGCAAAAAAATTTACTAAATAGGTTTTTCAACATTGAATGTTGATTATTTGGTGATAATTTAATGTTACAGAGAAATAATTATGCTGCATAAATGTATTACAGCTTCATGATGTATCCAATGTTATGTCAGAGAGAGGAAAATTGTTTAAGATCTTGGCAGAATGTGGGAAATATGTGAAGACAGCAAAGGGTAGTTTTCAAAATATATTACCAACTCTACAGAATAAAACTGATAATAATCCTTAGTTACTAAATCCTTAGTTGTATATAGTTAAATCTGAGTTAAACCTATGGAGTCCTGGGTTGGAGCAGTCCCTTTGATTTATGTTTATTAGGGGACATTCAATATAACATAATGTGTATTTTCATATCCGCCAGCATGACTTTATGCAGGATAAAGAATACAAATTCTACTTCTTTTCCATTCTTCTTTTCTCTACCAAGGCTACCGTGCTATTTCTTATACACAAGCAGCAGGCTGTATTTTTCTGTACCTTGACATTTACAGAACCAACAGCTTATTTTCGCTCATTCTTACAAAGAACGGCCATCGCTTTTGATCAAGAGGGAGTCCTTGAAACGCTCTCCTTGGCACTCGCCTACGCCAAGATAAAGTGCATTTCATTTGTCTCTCTCGCTGACTCTCTTTATCGGCAAGAGCACACACACATGCAAAAAAGCGTATACGTTTCAAAGCGTGACAACGAATGCATCCCCTCACCGTGATTCCCTAAAAAGAGCCAAACACAAAACAATGACATGCCTTGTGTGTCTACATCCATGTGTGCCATCTTGTTGTGAGAGATATCTCCCTGGTTGCACCCACACACACAAAAACAACACACACGGGTACTCTAGGGTGCTCAGCGGGTGTTGAAGCCAAGCCTAAACATCCATGGCCTCGATACTAAATATCACACCGTGGCCCATTAGCACCCTGCAGGGTGAGGTCTGGGGGAGAGAGAGGCTGAGCCAATCACACACTCTTGGGAGCCTCAGCAGGTGGGAAGGAAAAAGCACAGAGAGGAGAGCATAACAGCAGCAGCCACAGGTATAACAACGTCTCTCACAAACCCAAGTGTCAATGTGGAATAAGTTAAAACCACACTGGAAACCACAACACACAGTACTCAACCATATGATTAACACCCCGCTTCGCTTCGATACAATTCCCCCAAATATCAAGAAAACATCAAGACCAAGTCCATTCAGAGTCGTTTTAAAGATATGATCAGTAAGTCTCCCTGTCCCTTTGCACAAAACACCATAATTTATGGGTGGAGGCTTGCAAGTGTAGCTGATCAATGTCAATCCTGTTTTATCTCAATGGCAGCTGAGATTTCAAGCTTTCTAAATAGGCCTGGGTGTGTGTTGGTTTGGAATGCTCCAATCTAGGACTGAAATGATTCCTCGAGAAACTCAAGTAACTCAATTACTAAAAATCAATGATGCAAATTCTTTGCACTGAAGCTTTGTTTGATATAATAAAACTATATAAAGCACACAGTGTTTTGCACATGTGATTATTACTGTAACACAATGTGTTGTATAAGTGACTTGAAGAAAACCTGATCGGATGGTGCAAAATGGAGAAAGAGAGAACATAGCGAGAGGCGAAGAGATGAGGCAGGCCAGAGAAAACGATAAAAAGTGTCATAATTTCAAGCTGAAATAAACAATAACTCTGTACAGTGTGTCTATTGTAAAACTAAGATGCAGCCCTACTCCAATCTTCCAGGTTCCCTTAACTTTACAAGAGGAGCTACAGTACGCATGCATTTGTTTCATTTATACATTTGTGATACTAATAAAGTGGTGGGATTTGAGCTAATAAGCCACATTATTTATTTAGTTAAGTTCTTTCAGACATGTTCAACTGCCCAAAAGCCAGACAATATTTGAATGGAATGCATCTTTATCATGAGTTTTTAAAAAACAATCACATAAGAGTTTTTGTGGAGAGCAGGGACAAAATGTGCAAAGGAATGGATTGGATCCAGCAAAAAGATGAAGTGACTGAGACAGGTGAGTGTTGACAAAAATTCAGTGAATTAGAGAGATACACAAATCTATAAAGTTGCTTTATCAGCCATCTTGTGCTGTCCAGCCCACCTGGCGGGTTATCCGTTGCAGAACTGCGGAGCATCCAAGTGTAGCCAGGCCAGCTGATGAGAGCAGTGGCCATAATTACATGGCCAGATTGAATGTCAGCTGGTGAACTTGGCTGTTGGGGTTGGCCACAACTTCACAGTTTGGTTGCAAATAACGCAAAATAAATACACACAGAGGTTCCCTCAGGACTTCGACACTTGTAATGCTAATGATTGTGTGTTACGGGCCGCATTGTGAGTTGAAGTTGGACAATTTTTTCCTCAAGAGTTTTGGTCCCTCAGCAATTCAGAGATATACAATGAAAAACATTCAATTAATATTCTAGTGTAATGGAGGCAAGTGAAAGAACATTTATTTTGACCACACTTGTTTGCTGTCTGCCAAAAGTTCTACAGTGAAAAATAAAATAAAATCTACCCAGAAGGAGGCGTTTGTCCAAACATCAATCTTGTTTGAAAACCCCTTATCAAATGCCGAAGCAATCTCGACCGAAGTGAGCCACGCATTTTAGACTCCAAACCTTTAAAAGAAAATGATTTACTTTCAACACTCCCTGTCAGCAATGGCAGTGAAGTGATGGTCTGAACAAAGTGTCCAAGGTCCAGATGGTGTCCTGTCAACTACTGTTCAAAACAGTCATCAACAGTCACTTTCTTTAGCCATAAGGGCATGAAAAGAGCAGCATTGAGGGGGGAAAAAATCAACAGTGACGCACCAGAAAAAGGCCCTCAGACCATTTCAGAGGGGAACTGCTCTCGTAATTAATGACTCAAACTGCTGTTTCTCATCCCGGCCTCTGTTCCTTCTCTTGACACACTACTAGTGATGCTGAAGCAGATAAACTCTCAGTGTCAGGATAATAAAATGAGTCTCACCTCTTGTGGCGGCCGCTCCCAGATCTGGGGGTTTCCTGAAACAAAAAAAGGAAAGAAATACCTTCAGTCCAAAAATCGTTTTTTCTTTTTTTTAAGAACAGTCTACTACTTCAAGTAGTACTGTAATTTCAGAAAAGAAAGACATATCAGAATATGTGTTTAGGTATCATCTATTGTTTGTCTGCCTTGGGTCGTGTGAAAAAAACATAAAATCCCATCTACAGAAAAAGAGAAATTTATCAGGAGCAGCATTTATAGAAAGCCTTTAGGTTGTCTTTGAACGTTTGTGAAGCTGCTGAGCTGATATATAGATGAGCTTTGTTGCATTTAATAGTTTAGCACGAGCCCTATAGCCCCAAGTTGTGGAAGGCAATCTTGTTTTGCAACACGGAGGTGCATGTTTATCTTCTTTTCCCATTATTGTATGATCTAAAGGTTGTTTAGATCTATACAGCAGTGACGCTCCAAAAAAATCGCCTTCGGGTAAAATAGCGCTTCCCTAAAAAAAAAAAAAAACGCTGTGAGATGAATACGCTCCTAAGGTCTTGTGCAGTGAAGGGTCCCCAGGTTTGATTGAGGGGCCTTAGTTCTGCTACAATCTATCAGTCAGATCTCGGCTTTAGCGGGTGAAGGGAGACACTGCGCCCGACTCTTAGCATGCGCCAGCCTCTCTCTGTCTCAGTGACATATCATCCATTACCTGTGGACAAAATCCCGGCCTTCATCTCTTCCCTGGCTCAGTCCACGACAGATTTACTAAGATGGAGGACAGTAAGAGGGTAGTGTGCAGCAGCAGCAGCAGCAGGTCATACACTAAATAATATCTCATCTGCGCATGAGCCCAGGTTCAAGCAACACCTGGGTTTAAGAGCAATTTGATAAACTTTGGTTTAGAAACAGACATTTTCGAGGATTTGGTGTAATCCCGCAGCTGCTATATCTGCACTTGAAAAGGCAATTCTAGTCTTATCTTATCTATCTTAGTCTTATCAGGAATTTAGTCAAAGGCAGACAGATGGTGCTACGCTACAAGTGCACTGTACTCTGCAAGTTCAGTACAGAGTAGGACTAACCATGGAGTTGTTTTGACTGTGCATACTGGAGAAAGAATAGACAGTATATCTTTAGGGTTGCAACTTAAAATATTCATTGCTGAGTAATAGGCCTGCAACTAAGGATTATTTTCATTATCAATTTATCCTTTTTTCATTATAAATTGATTGGTTGTTTGGTCCATAAAATTTCAGAAAATAGTTAAAAATATTGATCACTGTTTCCTAAAGCCCAAGGTGACATATTCAAATGTCTTGTTATTTCCACGATATTCAGAGAAGACGAAGGAAACCAAAAAGTATTCACTCTTGAAAAGCTAAAATCAGAGAATTTGGACATTTTCTTTTCTTAAACAAAATACTATAAAAACAATGAATCGATTATCAAAATAGTTGGTGAATCATTTAATAATTGACAATCAATTGATTGTGCTTTATTGAGTAATATGTCAGTTAAAATGATGAAAATGTCCATCACAATTCACCAGGGTTCTGCTTTGAGAAGTTGCAATCATGATTACACATTTATAAAAAGACTTCTGATGACTGACTAGCAGTTTCAGTACTAAAAAGATAAAAAGTAAAAAGATAAGGGGGTACCAAATCAGTAAGGCAAGACAGAAAAAAGAGACAAAGTGTGAGGCCTCATAACATTTTTAGTTGAGATATAGTTTTTATAGCAGTTGTAAACCCAGGTTCACTCTAACATAGCCTCCAGTCAATACAAATCACACTGTAGAAAGAAAAAAAATGCTGTCTAAATGTAAATGTGTGTTTTCTCTTTCGCTTGCACAGTCTAGTCTAACTTGAATAAACCAACAAGATTCTTTGAATATACAATGACCTGAAAACCCAGTCTGCTGGTTTCCAACAGGAAACCTGACTATGTAGGAAACAATTGTTTGCTTTTACATTTCCCCCAAAATCTTAATACGCCTATTTTGTGAGATCCAGCATGAACAAGTTCCATATTCGAAGTCCGGTGGCGTGCTGACAAGGGTCAGTGGACTGGATTGATTATTTTCTGAGGTGAAAAAGGGTTGAAATATGAGTCAAAACAACAATATGAGGGAAGGTCACAGCGGTCAGCAGACATCGTGAGGCTATGCCAATCCTCATTTGCACATTGTGATATGTGCAGTCAAAACAAAAGAGCAAGACTGATTCTTATATGATACCGAGTACGGACCGCAAAACTAACGCAGGGGGAGTTTTGCTCCTGCATCCACGACTAACAGCAAAACTTTTTGGACTGGAAACAAACAAAATCCTGAATTTGTGCAACCACAAGAAGTGACGAATCAAAACTTCAAAAAGTGTGAAATTCCAAATCGCCAAAAGTAATAACACACTGACCACATTAGTTATCAACACGTCTCACCATTGTTATAGAAAAGAGAGGCAACTAATCAAAAGATTGTCTGTTTGAAACAGCACTATATATGTATCTACTTTTTCTGATTTTGGATGTGGACTGCAGAATATCTTTAATAGATTAAAAGGAATAATTACTGACCCTAATTGGGTTTTTAATCCCCCCTTCCCCAATAGACTCTCTTCAGCGTTATGTGACTGTGACTTAGCTCAGACACACTGTGCTATAAATAAAAACACTGTTTATAATCACTTGCACTTTGTCAGAATCTCCTGCGAATTCATTATCTTGCACCATAGTCCGAGTAATGCAGACAGTCTCAGCTAGTTACACTGAGACAACAGGTCCACCCCACTGCAAATGCATAAATGGAAAATGCCATTACCCTCACTAATCTTTACCAAGGCTCCATCCAGGTCTACACTGAAAAAAACAATCAAATCTCTTCCTCCTCCTCCTCCTCCTCCTCCTCCTCCCACACTGGGGTATGTGATACACAATTTACAATATCATTACATAAATTGACAAGGACATTTTATATCATGTTAAACGTCCAGTGTGTAGGGTTAAGTGGCATCCAGCGGTGTAGTTGCAGATTGCAACTCACTCATTTCACCCTCCCTTTCTTTCTGGCTGCGAAGGGTGCGAAAAAACGCACACAGACCTATCTAGAGCCAGTGTTTGTTTGTGCAGCTCTGTAGATAAAAAATGGCCTTATTCTAAGGTAACAAAAACACAACAATTGTTATTTTCAGGTAATAATACATACCT
Organism: Dicentrarchus labrax; assembly: GCF_905237075.1. Classification (NCBI taxonomy): domain Eukaryota; kingdom Metazoa; phylum Chordata; class Actinopteri; family Moronidae; genus Dicentrarchus; species Dicentrarchus labrax. Next base: position 17,428,241 of record NW_026136724.1, on the reverse strand, counting down.
AGGAATATTGTATTCCATTGCTGCCAATAGATGTTACACAGTGGACCGTTAAGTATTAGATAACTAGTGAAAAAGACAAAGTAATACTAATAAACTGTGCAGTATCAAACAGGTTTTAATTACATACAATAGTTTGCAGGCTATCATTCCTCGTATCACTAAAGGGACTATGAGGATAAACTGATCATCCACATCCCTCTGTGGCTGATTTGCAGCCGAAAATCTGAAAGTGAAATCATATCGTGTTTACAGAAAACATCCCGGACTTCATTTGCCACATTACCACGGCATCTTTTGGCTGTGTTCCACGGTGTGCAACCTCCTGTCTGGGATATGAATCTGTGAGACAAGGTCAGCATAATTCATGTTCGACTTCTTCACTGCACACAATACTAGTCTGTGCAACTTTATTTATCATGCTTGTGCTGACAGCTCCCATAAGCCCCGCTGCAGAGCTCAGAGCTACTAAGAATACATAGAGACAAATATCAACAATAAAACAAGTACTTTATCACTGAACTCTAGCAGATTACTACTTGATGCACATTTGTGTGCGTGTGTGTGCATGTGTGTGTGTGTGTACCTGTAAGGAACACTTCATGCCCGTTTGAATGTGTGATAAAAACACACTCAAATGCATTGCTCGGACATTTACAGCTCGATTTGATCTATGAATTATGTCTTGACAGCTCCTTAAATTTAGAAATCTCTAAAGCAATGCCATCTTATTCCATGAAAAGGTGATCTTTGGCTTTCTGGTCAGCCGCCTAACAGCACAGCGCTCAGAGCATTTCTCTGTACAAAGCTGATAAAGATCACAATTTTACTGGAGGCATTCAATAAATTCAAGAGAGAGTGAGATGATAATCAAATAACTGTCTATGATTGGCATTTAGAAGAAGCAGACAAGCCAAATGCATAAACCAGCAGAAGTAGGGAAAGCTCACTGCCATGTACTATATATATATATATTTCATACCAATATATATACATTGGTATGAAAGCATTTAAAATGTTTTCCCAATTGCTTTTTGCTGCAATTTATTTATGATATCTATATGTTGATCATACTGATTATGGGCTAACACTGCATCTGTTGTATCTTACTGCTCTGTTATTATAGTAGAGATGCTTTGCAGTTCTCTCACACATACTTTTAATTAATATGCCAGCCTCACCTAGCCTTTATGAGTCTTTGATGCAGGCTGAAGAAATAGATGTCAAAATGCCAACCTGGAACATAAATCAAAGGCTGAGGATGAAAACAGGACTAACCTGCAAACTACACAGTAAACAGCAGCAGAAAGTCGTGTTAACCTCTTGCCATTTTTGTGACCTGTACACCTATAGCATGTGTGTTAATCAAAAGTATTTCCCTTCTAGTTCTCTAAGGTTCTTAAATAAACCTTTCTTGCACCTATGCACGAGGAAAAGTTCAGGCTGTTTAATCTGCAACTGCACCTTCTTTTTTATGTTTAGGTTTTAAATGATATCTGAATAACACTCTGCTGTACTGCTGTTAAAGTTTAGTTGAGTTTCTCACCAACTGGGTAAGGTATTTTTGCTGGTAGCAGTCCCGTCAAAGATAAATATTGGTGTGGTTTAGTTGGCTTATATAACAGTAATCCTTAAAATCTTGAATCAACAAAGGTGTGAATGTGATCAAATATTGTTTCAGGCAACAAGATAAAATTCAGTTTGCTGCTAGCACAGGGGCTGCTGCTCCTGGTTAGAAAATGCCATGTGATGGGTAGCGAACATTTCCCTGCTGTTTAGACAAGATGCTCTGCATCAGCACCATTTCTTGGGACTGAAAGGTGCTAATTAAAAATGCAAATGAAGCTTGTTAAAAAAGTGCTGGATGGGGATTGTCAGCAGTATGTGTTTTCCATGTGAGAGAAAGGTAGAAAAAGACCTTAATTGCTCTTTTGTAAACCTGGCGCCACATTAAATACAGATGATCCAGAGGAATGTTCCATATGGTTCTGGCTGCTGGATCACTGGAACAGGTTTTCTTGTAGGACTTGCATACCAGAGGGAGGTAAGGCCTGATAACAAGGACCACATGCCTGCAGAGGGCCTCTCTGACCGCCCATCACTGAGCCTGCACATATCAGACACATGTGTCCTGTCACATGGAGAAGAGATGTGTGTGTCCATGCACAAATACACACACACACATCACCTCTATAAGCAAATTAAAATGGAAAACGGGGCTACGGAAAGAGATGGAAAAAGGACATTGATACAGAATTTGAAACATATGATCAAATTTTTCATATCCAAAACCCTTCGTGGAGTTTCCATTATGTCTTCAGCAGCTAAACAGAGAAGAGTTACGGCTTGTTTTGGTTGGGAAATGCTCTTAAAACCTGTGGACACTGTTAACAGCCCTACAACTGAACATAAGTTGAAGTTGAGTTTCTTTTTAAAAAACTTTTTGTCCAGATATCTTGATGCCAGCTAAGAGGTCCAACTGGATGCTGTACATCATAACCGGCCTGACACGGCAATTGCTTGTCTCCCCTTGAAAAATGGGGCCCGAGAGGAACGGCACATTTTTGGGATGCTCAGTCTTTACAGATGTCTAACTGACAGCCTGGTAGTAAATCCACTGACCACACTGGATCTCTCCTGCTCTTTATTTCTCCCAGTCTGACTCCTTATGAGCAAGCTGGCACGGGACCCCCAGCAGGTTATGAATATATCAGTTTTATATGAGTGACAGTGAGACATCTAATGGTTAGTTTCTGCATAGCCACATCTGGTCTGTGTTATGCCTCACATTGCGATGGTAAGACTAGATTCAATGGACGGATTGCGGGGAAGCTGCAGAAAATAGATTCTACTGAAGTGCTTGATGTTTGTTTATGCATAGACTACATTATGTAAAACCTTTTCCTTTTTTTTTTTGTTTTTCCGTGCAACATCTCAGCAGGTGCTGTCACAATCTTCCTGTTAGTATGGTGTCTGTGTACATATTTCATAGACAAGCCCTAGCATTGTGTAAACAGCCTCAGATGGTTCCAGCCCAAAACAAAATAAGCCTGCTGATGCATAACAGCAGATCCATCGGGAACACAAGTCTTAGCTACATCCACAAGAGTTGCCACTCAGCGGCAGATCAATTGGATTTGTTTTTTATTTTTTATTTCAAATGGTAATATTCATGAAAATCAGACGATGTTTTATGGAAAACAGAGTGGAAGTTTCAGTCGTCGTTACACAGCTGGATGCTTTACTTATCCGTTGTGTGCTCAATTTCTCATTGAAAATCACTCTGTGTGCATTTGAAGTGAGTTTAGAATTACATACACTGCACTACTGAATATGAACTACTGCTCTTGACAAAATAAAAAGACTCAAATTACGAGCGTGTCACTTCTCATTTGGTTTCGTTTTCACTAATTCATTTATCTCCTCATTCTACAGACGCCTCCTGGACTTATTTGGAAGAAGAGCAGACTCTCTCTGCATGGGTTCACTTTATCAAATAAACACAAAATTACTTGCCGAGATTAAAAGACTCCTTTTGTAGACATCAACAGTCTCTCATTCACACTGTTAAGAACCAGACACCTTATACACGAAGCAGATCCTGACACTGGCTAACAAATGAACTTTGATGAACGTGGCTCTCAACTTGGTGGACGTGAGCTGCACTGAGAAACACTCGTCCATCCGATGGTCCAAAACTGAGAGAAACAGCAAATGCTCATATTTCAGAAGCTAGAACGAGTGAATATTTGTTATTTTTGCTTGATTAAAAGCTTGAATGATTAATCGATTATCTTAATTCTTTTAGATTTCTTTTGAGTTGATCAGATAATTCATGACAGCACTACTATTGTTACAAGCAAAATCCACCACTCCATATGAAGAGTAGCTGCACTTGAAATATAAAATCCGTCTATGTCACATGTCTATGTTCAACCAGATTTAGAAGTAAGCCAATTACACCCCCCAAAACCAGAGGAATCATCGCTCAAAGTAGCTTTACCAGCATTTTAGGGTGTTTCTTTTTGCTTTTAACTGAATTCACAGTGATGATGAAATGTCGAGACACCTTTGGGTTTTGCATCACTGCAGCTTTTCACAGAAATTCAGCTCCTGAGCTCTCCGGGTGTCTCCTTGAGCAACAGTGCCTCTGTTTGGCAGCACCGATGTATCAATCTGTACAAAAGTCTGCTCAAGTAAGGTGTGGAGGAAAAGCTGAACATCATATGAGTCTACGGCAGACAATAAAGACTGGAATACTGCAGAGACATCATGTCTCTTCTTGGGTTAGGGTTAGAGGCTGAAATCACAGAAACATACATCTGAAAACCTGGACAAATACAACCCAAACTATCCACATGGCTAGATACCACCAGAGGTACAATACTAGAGAAGATATAATGAGTTCTCCTTCCTTTTGTCATCTCACTTCTTACCATTAAGTGGCCGGTGGCAGGGTCAGCTGTCATGGCCTCGTTCTGGAAAGTGTTGGCCTGAACTAGCTCCTCCTCCTCCCTCCGGTTCTTCTCCCCTGTGTCGTCATCGTCCAGCTCATCCAGGCTCTGCGAGAAAAAGAAGAGGATGGTGGATGAAGAAAGGAAAAGAGACTAAATTCTTAGATCAGCCTTGGGTGGAGCGAGTATAGTCACAGAGCAAATTTGCAACATGTCAGCTGTGGTTTACACATTTCACCAATCAAAATAAATGCTATACTTGCAACCCATTTATAATTCATGTGAGAGGCCTGTAAGACTCAATTTGTCAGCAATCATTTGTGAAACAGGCCCAAGGTTACGCTAAAACCTATACTTACATGCAGCTTGTCAGTAATTGAATTTCTTTACAATCCGCGCCATATTTTTTAACCTTGGCTTCATCATTTTAAGTGTATGTGTAAAATATTTATTAGTTGTTAGATTTTATTTTAATGTCCGGCTGTGAGTATTGATGTTCCCTTTCATCTCACCATAATCTAACACAATCCTGCCTCAGCTATACCTTCCTAGTTTTAAGTGCTGTCATGCACACAGACTCTTGTAAAAAAAAAAAAAAAAAATCCTGAAAACAAATTAGAAATCAGCCTTCTCCAACAGAAACCTTGCTGTGCTAATCAAGTTTCTCTAACGTCTTCTTCTGATTTTAAGAAATTGAATTTCTTGTTTACACAAAGTAAAGAAATCGGGGCCCTGCAGCAAGCCGACAGTAATTCCGTCCCTTCTGTGCACGTTAATACACAGCACTGACAGATGCGCAGGGACAGGCGAGGTCATTCCCACCATAACAGCGATGGTGACCTCTGGCAGAACACAGCCAGGGTCTCCTCTTAATCCTCTTAAGACATGATCACATTCACTTCCAGGAATCCCTGAGGAGCCGCAGCTCAAACACGACCAAACACTAGATGGACTCTAGTCAGGCAACAGGAAGACGGCCTGTTTGAGGGCCTTTCACCTCCTGGGGACGGTCATGAGGGGATTTTTGACCAGTGGAATGTCCCTTGAAAACACAATAAAAGACATGTACAAACATACACAGAGCAAACATCCCTTTGACAGAGGAGCGGGGAGTTTTCATTATTTAAACAGAGATTTTGCACATGTCCTGGGAAAACCTCCAACTTTTACTCCTTGCAATCTTAGCTTTATCATGAAATATGTGCACAGCCCTTAGCTTCTTATTTGCATTACTTTACAGTGATCCGTGCGGTGGAGTTACTGGGTTCATCTGTCAGGAGCGGTGAAGATGCATTGCGTAAACAGAGCTCAACATTAGGATGGATGGTCGGATCATGACGAGAGACAGAGATCGTTGCCAAACTCCCAGAGGGTCACCATGCAAACCAGTCTTTCCTGTTTCACGCTGCAGGGCGAACAAAAGGTGCCCACTCAACAGGCTCTTTAGTGGTAAAAATAGCCTTACAAGGTTAACAAGGAATGCAGTCATTTGCAAGGCCTTTCCTGCCAAACGGTTTATCAGTTGTCCTTAGGGAAAACGCCAGCCACTTTTCTTTTTGACTCTCGCTCTGAATCTAAAGCTACTGCTCTCCTGCTTCTCCTGATGTAACTCAATGCTCACCATTCCTCTCTCATCTCTAGCATGCACGAACACAGGAGTGGACACAATATCGGGAACAAGCTAGCCATATATTGTTAATGCCAGAGAGGTTTTGATTTCCATAGTGCGTGGTGTTCTTGCATCAGATTTTGTACTTCTATCTATCTATGTACATACCAGCACAAGCCTACACACGCTTTCTTGCAGCAATTTATAGTTGCCAACTTGTCAGGGCACTTTTACAAGATTAAGACCAATATGTGGGGAATAAAGGGCAGAGGTTTCGGAGTTGAGGAAAATGAAATTAAACAGAAGTTCGTCTGTGTCAACACAGTGAATTGTGCAGTGACTAACCACTCTGCTATGCACAAAGATGACTGAAATGTGGAATTGGGAATCTCAAAGTTTATTTTGGATCGAGTTGCAGCCCGTTTTGCCCTCTAGTATTCCAAATTGCTGTGCATTTCTTCAATTCCAAATAAAGGGAAAAAGGACAATCTGTGTGCAACCATATAAGGGATGTTTTTGCTCCTGACATCATTTTTCTGGCCAATTTCTTACCCTGAACCATGGAACCAAACAGAGAAGGTGTGGAGGGATGAATGAGTGATGCTTCGACTGCTGTTTTGTGCTATGTGTTCACATTACAAAGGGTTACTAAACATAGGATCTTCTTTTTTTTTTTTAACACAAATACTGTCAAAGATACAAAGCACTGTTATCTAATATCATTATTAGTGGTTCAAGATTTGGCATCATTCTCCTAAAGTTTGTAAATGAAAGTACAGTTCATACTGATTGCACATATTAGCTGACAGATTATTTACATATTCTGACTGAACACATTGTTTTATTGAAACATAAGATGTTATCTAGTGTTTATTTAATATTTATAGGGATATTTTGCACCATGGAGATAAAGATGGTTCATCTGGATCACACTTTCAGCCAAGTATCACATCTGCTTTTTCCCCTCCAAAATGGTAATTATAAAGTCTTGTAATCTCAAACTTAACTTAAATTTTGATTACTTGGATGCATGCTACCCAGGTGCAACTGAATATTCATGACGGAAGCACATTTTATACGACACCAGGACTTTCAGGGTAATTAAAAAATATACGAAACACTTCAATACTGCTAAATTACATGATTATTTATCCTGGAAATAAAGTCAATATACAATCATCTATCATTAACTGCTCCCTAATGACGCATATTTTAGGGAAATATTGCAAAACGCAGCTGAAAAGTCGATACACATAACTTGACCAACATTGATTCCTGTGATGATGACACATGGCAAGTCAAAGAGAATATGAGTGTGAGCTGAAAAGAAGCAGCCAGATTTCCAGAATCTGTCTCTGCATCCTGTTTACAGCCGGACCAAGTGTCAGGGCCCCACAGGAGTGTTTACTTTAGTGAAGCAAGTAAAACACATATCCTGGCCTATTCCTGCCTCAATACCCATGTCCGTCACTCTGCACACGGAGAATTAAAGAAGCTACATCTGGAGCAGAGCTTCACGGTCTATTGGAATGTCTGTTGTGGTTGGAAACTCTCTCTTTGGGGAGGAAAATGATCATCTATTCTAAACCTCTGCCCCTGGCTGCAAATATCTGAATGCATCTGATTCTTTGTCTGCACAACAGCAGGCACTGTGCTTTAGTTCCCTACTCTGCATTTGCCTTTTCAGTGAGTGCCGAAGTGATGCTGTTGAATGGTTAATTTGAGTGAACTGAGTACATTGTGTGGCAGCCGACCTGCAGCATTACACTGATGTATATAAAAAAGGCCAAGAAATGACGGGCTGCCGAAAGCTGAAGTCGTGTAACTGTTCGGCAGCAAGTAGACTCAGACAGGGGTGAGATATAGTGGTTATAGATTTTTGAAAGTGGGGTAAATGCAGTCATTTATGCGAAAGTAAAAGGTGATATTTTCATGATAAAAAAGCTCTGACAAGGTAAATAGAGTACATAAAGTTCTTGATAGCAATGAAGGCAGACGTCATTTTAAAAAAAGAGATAAGGGTCTTACATAATAAACATATATCTTAAACACAAGTCTTTCTTGGGCTTTTCTTGTCCCTAAACATAATTTATTTTATTATATCCTTTCTTTAATTTTAACGCGTGCAAATAAATAAAAACTCAAAGTGAAACTGGCTGTGCATTTTCCCTCTTACTGTGTGCCATGCAAACTTAGAAAAGACTGATTGTTTAACAGAAGATAATTTTTCAAAATGGCTTCAAGTCTACACAAAAAGCCGTTCACCAACACAATAGAGGGAGTTATAGCTACTGCGGCATCCATGGCAACCACTGTTGCAGCAATGCAAACATACACAGTCAGTGAGATTACCATTAGGCCTCTAACCGGCAATCAAAAGATGTTCTGTATAATCTTAGAGTACTTACTGAAAACATAACATCTATTCACAACATTTCTATCCTGGGTTCATTACTAAATAAGAAGTTTCATATTTTGGCACTGTCTCTTCCAAATTTTGATTTGATAAGAAAAAATCAAATAAAAAATAATTTTATTGACTCCAGTGCCATGTTTTAGCATTACTAATAATAGCAATAAATGAACATACATTATAATGGCAGCAGATTATCTTTGGTACATATATGATAAACCCCCCATAAAACATACCATAAGTCAAATTAAGGCAGGTAAATATGTATATCATGATAAATTGTCACAATAACAATAAGAATATTTACTTTTTACAAATTTTTATATACCAGTATATCCTACTTAGCGCTAACTTACTGGATTCAATAGAGCCTGACCAGTTAAGGATAGCAGACTGGAAACTTTAGGCTGGTTGGTTGAATGACATTGGTACCCGGTTTAATTATATGGAATCTTCCACTGCAATGAGAGCACATTTAAGGCTGCTAAGAGATTCACAATGTCAGTAATTTGCTGAATTTGGTTTATTGTCCAGCCAAAACCCAAATACTCCTTCTTCTTCTCAGAGAACCTAGTTAAGATCCAAAATGAACACCCATGCAGCCTTGTCACCCCGCCAGTGCCCTGTCCACTTAGTCCTCAGATTTATCTCTAAACAAGCAAAGGGCACCTCCACCGAGGGCACACTCTTATACAGCAGGCTTAATGACCTGTGTGTATTAATCACCTGCCACTCGCCGCAGCACAGTGACTTCATTAAGATGATCTATTAGAGAAGAGGGACGCTGGCACACTGATGCCCAATGTCTTTTAATCAGGACTGCCAGTCAGCTCAGACAACACTACAGACGGGCACAGCGCTGCGCTCAGGTATGGCAGAGATCAGAGTGAGGACATCCACCCCGGAGCTGCTGGTTGATTAATGTGACACTACAGACTGCCAAGGTCAGTGTTAGGTCCAGGAGAGGTACGCCAACTTTGAGCAGGAGTGAGACATCATTTGACAGCCTCAAAAAGGTGTGACTGGACCTTCACTGATCTGTGCCGAAAATATTCCATTTAATCCTGTAAAGAAACATTTTTTGTCACCTGCTGTGAGCTCTATCCAAAAAAAGTAAAGTATTCTTTCATCAAAATATCATCAAAGGTTACTGGTAAGTCTGAAGTGGAAGGTACTGCCTAACCCAATTTTATTTCTCAAACTCAGAATTGTGCTTGACTTGAGGCTGAAATGGGAGCATAATTATGTTACACAGACCAACACAACCGAGAAAGACGAGTAACGGAAGGAAGAAAAACATTACAGGCATTACAACAGATTTACCACCATTCTATTTAAGATTCATCACCATTGTAGATCCCCGTCTGGTTTCATTCACTCTTTCCAAATTCTGGTGCCTTTTCATTTGATTTAAGTCCCAAAATTGCACAACAGGGTTTTTTGTGAGAGGGTTCTTTGGGGACAGAGTCGAGTCAAACAGCGTACAAGACGTTCTCAAGAATCAAAGCTTGTATTGGCCACAAAGCCCCGGGTTGCTTTCTTTAAAAGCGTGTGTTTATCAAGTGAAAGCCTTGCACTTTTTGGCTTTGAACTTGACGTCTGCTTGACCCTCATTTTCACTCCAAGTGAGACTATAATATTTTAATCAGCACTCAGCCAGACCTCAAAATGAGTTCGCTTTACACCGGGGGTGCAGTAAAACAGACAAACAAACAACAGGGGTCGGGCTGTGATTGTTGACCCAGAGATAGCAGCATCAGCATTCCTCTGGATGTGGCAGACGGAGCTCAGGCCTGAGGGCAGGCCAGTCGGGCTCAGCAGGGCTGGGCAGAGATCTCTGACTGTCTGAAAAAGCTTTAATACATCTGTGGGAAAACAGCCCTTGGCGTACTTTAAGTTTGCCAAACTCGTTCTCTGGTCTATAACCTCCACAGTAGGTTGGAAGGGAGCAGCAGTTTCGACCAGGGTTGTAAAGAGTCTGGCAGTGCGTGTGTATGTGTGTGTGTGTGTGTGTGTGTGTGTGTGTGTGTGTGTGTGTGTGTGTGTGTGTGTAGGGTTGAGAGGACAGAGGAGAATTTACAGCTTTAGGGGGGTTCACTCTGTATAAATGGGACTTTACACTCCAACACCACAGACCTCCACAGAAAACCACACGGCTTCTTCTCAGAGATGTCGGGTCTGGCACCAAGTCTGAAACTAGAGCTAAACGGTACATCAGCAGGCCGATATCACAGAGATATTGGTGTCTGTATGTATGTTGGCGAATATGCAAAGCAGAAAACTGCAGCAATCAACGTTTCATTGGCAGCATTTGTATGTATATTTGACTTGTTCTCATTTCAAGTATAAAATATCAGGTTTTCCTGAAGCATATTGTTGGTCCAGTTCTCAAGAACTGATATTGTTATTGGCCTCAAGAATTCAGTTTCGGTTAGGCTATGACACTGGGTTTATACTTCAGGGATTCAGGGGGTTAACGGCATTCCCTGCATGGATGCCCAAGGCGTATGGTGCAGTTTAAAGCTGGATATCACCAACTGATAGCACCACTCCAACAACAGATGTATAGCCATATTGTGCCTTAATTATATTGCCAACAGTAATTTTGTTTACATTTTCTCATTTATTGTGAAGGAGAGCAACAATCACAGTGAGAAGAAGGTTTGAAGTGGAGATGTTAGATGTCTATATGTACAATACGTTTGGTCTCCATGTGGCATCTCTAAAGCTGCCGTAGCCCTGACATGCTATGGCGGCTACACATATAAAGGAAAATCTTGCAATGCTTTCAAACTGCTTGCTGTATGACTAACATAGCTCTTGGACATGGATAACAATACAGTGAAGTGTATAAAATGCCAGTGGAAGTCCTTAAATAACCCTCTTCCCTGCTTTAAACAGGCTCACTGCAGCCCCACTGTGCCCCACCGTCAGCAGACCATAACAGTCTTGAGATTGTGACCTCTCTGCATGCACAAACTGACAGGCTTTTAGAGTAACGGTAGTTTACCAAGTAACACTACTAGCGCTGTTCCCAGCTGAATATCAATTCAATGAATCACCAAAACAATCTAGGAAAAAAGCAGTATTTTTCCCGTCAACCTCAGGTGCAAAACAATCATTATAAATTCAAACCAGGATCCAACTGCGAATGACTTCTAATGTGCTTATTGAATGCATTAAAATCAGGAGGCAGGTGAAATTAAGACTTGCAAGTAAGCAACACTTAATGAGTCAAACTGAAAAACGAAGGGTTACATGCAAAATTGTAAAACATTGCTAATGGATGACATTAACTGAATTTGTTTAATGCCATGAAATTATTCAAGATCATGGAAAATTGTGTAATTACATGGTTTTGCCTTGGATCCTCATTAAATATTTAGCTAGTGGTTGAATTTTTGCATAACAGATTGTTTTTACATCTTCAGAGAAAATGTCAAATCTGCTTTGTAAATGACTTAAAATGGCATCTAAAAATAAAAGCCATCAGCTCAATATCTGCCAGAATTAGGGACTTTAAAACTTCTCAATCTCAATAAGGTAAATTTACTGCCATGTGAGTGTCAAGTCAAACAAATTTTTGGTTCATAAAACCTGACCAATGCCTGTGTTTGTGTTTTGCATTCAATTTCCTCCAGGTATAAACAGTGTCCTCCCAGGAAACAGAGAGCAGGCTGAACTCTCCTCTCATTTTGTGCAGCAGGTCTTTATCTTTTTATGTGTTTGCTCAAGCCTCCTGCTCATAAACACTGCTGACTTGCTTCTCAATGGAGGAGATACAGCTTGCAGTTACAGCCCTATTAACCTATTCTCTAATGGTTGATCTGACAAAAGACTGTACACAAACTGACATTGATGAGGTAGAGGCTCACCTTTCTATATTTGTCAAATGAAAATTGATGCAACTGCAATTCTTCTTTCTTAAATTCCGCCAGACTCAATGGTGGTTTAGTGTTTTCAGCAAACGGTTATTTTAAATTCTTGTCCAAATGTCCAAAGATGTCAAATATGTCAGGCTGAATTCTGTATAAAATGATTCATTATATATCTAAATCTACAATAAATTAGATTCAATGGTGCAGCCACAAAATCACTGGAACTTGTTTTTAATTATTTGCTTGATAAGAAGCAAGTAAATTCAATTAAGTGCAACAAACACACATAGAATATGTTATGTGGATATTTTTACTCTGCTGTTCCAGCTATCCACAGGTTTCCAGGTAAGCCAGTGCAGACTTGAAACAGACGGAAAACTGAATCGCACATGACACTGCCAAAAATGAACACAGACATGTTCATTGGGATGGATTACCTGTAGTCTGCAAATTGATTTTTATACTGTACAGCAATGAATGTAAATCAATGGCCACCAGGAATATTGTGAATATTTAAAATCTGTCTCCAAACATATAAAGGATACACAATTTGTAGAAACTGAGCCAAAAGTGATCCCCACACATAGAAATTAAGGGGACATTTTGTAGGGAAATCAATAGCTCAAGATGTTTTAATCAATACTATGCTGAGTGAACATAAAACAGCATTTATGTGTGAAATTTGATGAATATGTTTTATCTGCAGAGTAACACAAATGTTCAGCCATTCTGACAAGCCCATACTGACACTCATCCTCTTAATACATGACATTGAGTAATATCTGCTTTCTCCCTCAGTTAGGAGAAGAGCTTTGGGTTGTCTTGAGAGAGGTAAGATAGCTTTAACATCTGTGTACCGACCACAGACCAGGATGGCTGTAACTCAAGACAGATAGAGACGGCGGGGGCAGGCTGGTGGTGACGGCTGCTAGAGCGTTTATCCCGGCAGCCTCCCTTGAGTCCTGTGTCCTGGTAATGAATCCTGTTCCTGCAAACCAGCAGTAATAACGGGGTGCCTGCTGTGTGCCGTACAGAGGCCGCAGGGGGAAGTGGTCCTGTGTTTTGTCTAACCCCTAATCTTGTTTTCAAGCCGGTGCTGGCATGCGCACTCCTTCTTCCTTCCTGTCCTGATGTTTTTTGCACAGCGCGGCACAAAGCATAGACTCACCAGTCCTACTAAGCTGCTGCACAGCGATGGCGTTCCAACAATGCTTCTAGCAGTGCACTCGTGGCAGGACAAAACCACTAGCATGCTTGTGGTGTAACGGAACGAAGCTGATCCTACGGTTCGGCACGCATGTGAACTGCGGATTAATTGCAAAATTTAAGCATCATAGTGTGAAATACAGTTTTACTGCACAAAGATAGACAAGACATCTGTCCTGTCTATCTTTGTGCTGTGCGTGCTGTGTTACACTCTAAAGTGCGATGATTGGGTTAAGGGAGTGACTGAAAAGCCGCCTCGCTCCATTGAAGGGAAATCTCGAAGGCTCAGACTTCCGGCATTTTCAGTGCATAAGATTGTGATGTTTATTGCAACTTGGGCAACATCTGCTACCTTCCCTTCAGCACACTGTTCCGATGGTTCACTTGCGCAGCTCCAGTTTTTTGCCTGTGGCACACTAGCCTTCAGTGTTGAGAGGCAATTACTTGTGCTGTGTAATGAATCAGATTCAGACTACAGCGTGGTAACTACAGAAAGAGAGAGAGGTGGCTACATCAAAGCCAAAGTAGCCCATTTTAAAATTAACTTAACCCTAACCCTTTTTTTGCTGATCTGAAAAACGATCCGATCTATGACTCAAAACTGTGATACGATCCGATCTGTGAGCTGTGTGATCTATTGCACCCGTAGGACTTACCCCGTTGTTGGATATCAATTCAAAGCTGATAACAGAAGGAGCCTCAGACATCATTTTGAATTCTGTACGAGCACTCACAGGAGACTCACCTGAGTTCATATACTGTACATCTGACTGAATGCGTGTTCGCAGATGCATAGCAAGGAGATCTTGTTAGTTAATAACAGCTTTTCTCATGGGTATTTTATCAACAGACTACAATGTTACCCCTGACCCCGAGCTGTGCCTGGCAGCCTCCGATTCTCCATAAACGTCCTCCTTGGAATGTCTGGTATCTCTTCATGTGTACAGCCGATTCTTGCCCTGGCCCACAGCACAATGCCAAATGGGTTGTTTAACATCTGGTATCCCAGACCATTCTTCTATTTTACCCACAAAGCCTCTTTAGTGGGTTGGCCCTGATCTACCTTGCATCCTGGCATGGACTGAACTCGTCCATGAGAAACCAGCCTAGCGCTTGGAAAGAGAAGTATTGTGTCAGCAGACCCTTCTCACGATGGACAACTCACAAAGAGAGGAGATGTCTTGGGCCATTGTGGAGCTCTCCCGCTTGAGGAGCAGAAATCTGTCCCGTCTCTCTGTTGATTGGGCTTATCTAATGAGAATGAGACGGTCAGAGAGCCAAGTGCCATTCAGTGTTCGCTGCCTTACTGCTAGGCCATCGTGTTTTTTGGCTGCTGACGCTGGGTTTTCTTGGCTGAGGGCTCGCGCTCATTCAGAGCTCCAACAACTCTGGGACTATTCAGGTTTCATAGACCTATCAAAAGAACCGCAGACATGCTGGGCAGGAGTAAAGCCAGGTCCACAGCATCCAGGAAGCTACAAAAGTGGCAGCAGTAACCACAGTGCAAATGGCTTTCACACATTGTCAAAGTGCTTGATGATACTACTGCACAACAGCCTCCAAAATGTAGAAAGTGATCAAACTACGGTTTTTTACGAGCAATATAAGCTACCTCTCCCATGCACTACAATACAATGCAATCTTCAATCATGTTTAGGCCTCAACAGGATGTTTTAGCACTGGTTACTAAGCTGGTAAGATGGCATCCGCCTTTGGTTTTGAATCTGGAACCATAATGATGCTGTGTAATTGCATGGCATATTCCAGTATTCAAAACATTTCATCAGCAATGGCTCAACATGGGCCACTGTGGGTAAATACACACTTAGATAGGTTTGTATAAAACAGATTTCCCAATGAAAGTGACTCACCTTCACAAATAAACCAAAACCATTTTCAGCTTGTTTAATTTAGGTTAAGCATTTGTCTCCATAGGGTGATTATTATTTAAGATGCATTTATTTATCGTCACTGCTTATCCCTTTAATGTAGATTTGGCTGTATCAGGATTGGTAGTGTTTATGTCTGGGTCACTATTTCAGTTTTTTATTTTCACTCAACAGTTAATTGGTTTACCAGTGCTGATGGAGGAAGTTAATATGCTTTTGACATATTCTGTTTTCTTTTTAGACTCATAAAATTACCAGAATCAGAATCTAAACAACCCTTGATACAATATGTGACTGAAACACTAAGACCAACATGCCTGTGTGGAATAATACAGAGTCTTCTCCATAGCACAAAAGACTATAACTGAGACAGCCTGTACCTGCTGAGTGACTGATGAAGACAGCTGTTGAGAGAACAAGAAGTGGTGAGTCAGCCTCGCCTTCAGAGTGTTTGTGTGTGTGTGTGTGTGTGTGTGTGTGTGTGTGTGTGTGTGTGTGTGTGTGTGTGTGTGTTTGTGTGTGTGTACGTGTGCTTGTTGAGTGACTGCTGGGCAGCTGGAGAGCAGTAGCAGCCTGAGGGCACCTGATGGCAGTGCTTAACCATCCTGTTTCCCGACCAGCACCTGAACAACACACCTGGCAATAAAAGGTTTTGTGGTCTTCTGGCAAACACAGGTGCTGCCATCATGGAGTCTCACAGGAGAAAGATCACAAACTGTCCTGCAAAACACTGGTGTGGCTGTATGGTCACACCAGTGACATTGTATGATTTTTATGTCAAAATAATCTCAGATTATCTTATTTTTGTTTTCTTTTGTTGGTTTTTTAATTTAATTTATCACGCTTTTATTTCTTAACAGTTAGCGTCCCCTTTCAAAATGGTATGATCCTGTTAACAGCTTTTTCTTTAGTCAATGTGACATAAACTGCCTTTAGCTGTGTTGTCTTTGGGGATCTGTTGTAAAGAGAGAATCCATTTAGCTTGACTTTTGCTGTCTTAGCTAATCAACTATCTAACATTCTAATTTAGCAACACCCTGGCAGTTAGACTCTATGAGTGCTTCAAAATCAGTCCAATTTATGGGGGAAATTAGCTGTTTCTAGTGGAAAGTGCACAGAATTTAACCATCTGTACGCAGTTCTTCTCCATTGATAAGGCTAAGTCTGTTACATCACCTGAAAGATCTATTCACCTCACAGCCGGCTCAATCCTGAGTGTATTGTAACATTTGGCGGCATTGCCACATAGGATCAAACCAAAATTAACCTTAATAACTGAACGTATTAGGCAGTTTAATGGACAATTAGATCAGCTGGATCAGGGATTAGTGGCTGTAAATTTGTACTTTTGTTCTTATGTCCATTACACTGATCATTTCCAAACTTGTTTGTGTTCTTTTGAGTTATTTGTCATGTCCAAGCTTGGTATTAAAGCAGACTTTGAGATACAGGAAACGTCTGGCACCAATTTAAAACAAATTTGCCGGTAAAAACATTCCTATAGAGGTTCATACTCGGGCCAGAAGGGAATGTTGTGTCTTTCAAAACGGAGGCCGGACAAATTTAGCATTCAATCAAATACCACACAAAACACTGCGGTCCGCTCAAGATGCCACAGCACTTGGGTATTGTAGTTCGCTCAGAGCCTTGATTCAGTCATTAGCGAAGAATGGCTTGAAAAGCAAAGATTTCCTCCTGAGATTTTTTCCTTTTTGTCAGGGTCTAGCCTGTTGGAGAGGAATTTCTAGGCCTAAATCACAGCCTAATTAAGGAGATAGTGTCTTGTAGAAATAAAACAAATACCTCTGGCAAGCAGCATACCCTCAAGCTCTCCAGCAGGTCACAATTCAATTATTTTAGGCAAAGCATTTCGCTAGGCAAGGACTGTCTTTTAAAAATCAAATTTAGCAATGGGATTAGGCTGCTTTATAGGAAATAAATTATCTTCTTTGTCTTGTTAGCTCTGGCTCATTTTGTATTTTCCACGACATGTGTTTACTTCGTTTTCAAGACAAAAGCTCCTATCTTCTCTTGCAGTCAAAGAATGGATATTTTCATGCCTCATCATTTTAATAGAGAAATGCCACAAAACAAAGTGCCTTTACCAGATCTCACAGTAGTCTACACATAAGGAGCCACACTGTAAAAACTAGTCTGTGAATTTGCAATTACTTTATAATGGATACCATCTGGAACACAACCTTTAGACCCATACTAGTCTCTTCCACTAGACAAAAACTGAATCCATCTGTTCTAATTCATATGGTACCCTTTGTTAGTTGTTTATAGGCCTTTTGTTATGGGAGGAAAATCTCAGTTTCAACAAAACCCAATCACAGGACATGCCATTTCCTTGGATTATTGGAGGTATTTGCTGCTATAACAGTACAGTAAAAGCGTTCGACCGATATAGGTTTTTCAATGGCCGATGCCAATATTTAGAGCAGGGCTGCCGATATCAAAACAAAGAAAAGTCGTGAATATTTTTTACAGCAGGATGTATGAGAGTTATAGTGCAGGGCTTGAAACTAAGTTTTTCACCACCTTTCCAAAACTCACAGGCAGGAGATTTAACATCTCTCCACAGCAGCCACGCTAAAGATTTTTATGCCGCTGCCGATTATCTTAAAATGCAAGATAATCTGCCTTATTAATTAACAATTTCAAGTTCTCCTTCTGTGTCTTCAATTTTTATGTTTAAAAAGAGGCTTCTACGCCCAAATCTATCACTATGCTATTACAATTGGACAGAAGCACAGACTATGCCTAAATCTGTCTAATTTATTGAGTCTTGAGAATTTTTACCAGCTGGTGGTCAGACTGAAAAGAACACTACCTAAAAAATCAAAACAAACTGTTGTGTTTTAGGCTTGTTGCTACAGGTACAGGTGACACAAGATGAAACACCAACGAGGAAGTCACAAGACCTTCAGTTGCCAAAAAACGCTGACAACCATTTTATCTTTTGTCTCAACAATAGCAAGGTTAACAATACAATTACGCAGATCACGTTGCAAAGTATTTTGTTTGTTTGACCAAAGCACTGCATTGCTGGATGACGCTGCGTTCAGGAAACAGTTGAGCCAGGTTGAACTACTGTTCAACATACCTGCATTGTTTGCTGGAGCCTTCTGTGTTGGGAATCCCACTGTGCAGTTCAATCTCTGTACGATGTGTGCCTTTGCAAATTATCCCATGCAAATTTTAAATCCAAGAAGTGCATCTAACCCATGCCAAATCCCAAATTTGCTTCATATTAAATCACATGAACAATGTTGCCAACTCTGAAGAGTCTTGAGTTCCAATTTGTGCCTCATATTGCATAACAACCTGCGTGGCTGAACCCATATGTGGAATTCACTGTTGAGCCCCGTTATAGCCCATAGGAGTAGCTCTTTCAAACAAACAGTGAACTGAGTACCATCTACCTACCGCACAGCACAGCACAGCAGGAGAGGGGCCTCTGGGACTACTGTAGCCATGATTGACATGGCTGAGAAAGAAAAACAATGAGTGGAAAACACAGGGAATGCTTCTATTTAAAGCCCACTTCTACCAGCCTATTCACCATGCAATACCATTCCCCCTTTTCATTTCTATTCATGATGACTCCTGTTGAAAGAAGGACCATTCCAGATGAAAGAGAGGGAAGCTAGTTGACAGATGCATCAAAGAATGATTTACAATCAAAATAAAATGGGGGGGTGACACCCTGAGAGTTGCCTATTCATGAATGGCATTAGTGGTGAAAAAAGATGTTTAAAAGGGATGCTTCTTTAAGCATCCGTGATTGATAGCTGTACACATGTTGTGAGCCCACAAGACAGTCAATAACACCACATCGACAACACATTCCCAAACCATTTGGTACCATTTAAGACCAAAAGTATGCACTGTTTACACTCTCGCATGCATGTTTCCCCTTTGTAAACAGAGACAATTACTGACTGGTAACAAAAACTTTGTTGTAAAAGTGACGTGTTAACATGAGCTAGAGGCAGGTGCCATGTGGCCAATCAGGAAAATGGCACAATAGCTTGACCTACTTCAGCAGATGCGATGCACTGAGATGAGATGTTAATGATCTCCTCACTGAAACTATTGCAACAACAAAAACAACAAATGAGTGTGTGTTAGTAGTGAAATTAAGGGCAATAAAGCTGTAACTTAAGGTGTAGATACTTGTAGATTGAATTCAGTTTCACAAAGTAACTAATTACAGTCTTAGTAGTCAACTTATTTCAATAACAATTTGAGGTACTTATTTACATTTTCAGCTGATGGAAATATTGCACTTTTTACTCCAACAGTATTGTTATAGATTAAACGGACCAACAGTATAAAGTAGTTCAAATTAGCTCCACCTCCACCAGATTCCACACTGTAATGCTGATACACCATATGTATAATAACACCATTTTTCATTTTACTTCATAGATAGAAGCAGTTTTTTCAGGAGATACTTGGACTTGATAAAATGTTCAAATGCAGTACCTCTTTCACCACTGCTTTCCTTGCCCTCTGTCTTTGTAATTCCTATGAGCTTTTAAAAAAAAAACCCTGTTATGCCCCTGGGTGAATAAGAAATGAGCTCCCTCCAACAACAATCTAGCTTAGGTTTATTTCTTAATCCCTTCCCTGATTAAGGAAACCAGGATTCTCGTTTACATGAACAGGATAACTGCAGAAAGCCGACAATAGCCAGGTTATTTAAGTTCATTACTAATAGGATCCTTATAATAAGATTTGACAGCTCAATAACCAGCACTCAGAGCCACAGGACTTTGGCAGTATTTCTGTGACTATGAAAAAAAGAGGAATAACAATGAAGGAGAAAGACAGAAGTTTGTTTTTTCAATATGTATCAATATGAAAATGATTAAGAGTCACGGTAGCGATGGTGTCTGAGTGCACGTCCCTACTTTTGGATGAAAGGATAATCAGTCTGAAAAAAGGCCCAACGGTAAGCGGCGAGCCAGGTTCCAATATCAGAGGAATTTCAATGAACTGCGAGTTGATCCCCAGAGCCACGGCAATGGGACACTCATCAAGTTTCTGTGGGTTTGCTTTGGCAGGTTACGCCACATTCTCTCCAGAGTCGGCCCTTCTCGCCAGCAGAGATGAGTAGCAGACACTTAGGAAAATAACCTTTTTTCCCCCCTGTGCAGCTGCCGAACATGAAAATTACATCTGGTGGAATGATTAAACTTGTGTGGCCACTGACCACTACGGCCAAACCAGGCTTGCTATCCCATTACTGATGTTCGTGTATGTAGAGTACAATATAAGGCACAGCTTCCAGGCCAAACCTAGAAGATACTGCAGTGTTGACTTTGCACCGAGAAAAATGCATGGTGTGAGATTAATATGACAAGACAGGCCGCCGGTCCCTGAACAGAACCAGTGTTCAATAAGTGAAGAGATATTATCGAAAGGCCTCACAATAAACAGACTTAGACACCAGTCTCATTTCACTGGCAGGTACAGTCTTATCTTACTTCGACAGGCACATACTGTATCAAAACATGAGACAACAAAGATACTGCGAAGATGAAAGGGGGTTACTTTTCTTGTGAACTGGTGGGCTTGCTCTGTATGCCATACCCTCAGGCTGAGGACAAACAAAGGATGTTTTGCCGAGATTGGCATTTAACCAACTCCAGATATAAGCACAAAATCAACATGTTCGCTCCTCTTTTCTTGTTGTCCACTCACTGTGTTTTGATGCTCTGTTTTTAGTTAGGGATGATAAAATGGCAGATAAAGCGGCCCTGAGGCAGTGCACTCTCCACAAAAATCTGTCTCAGTTCCAAACTAATAAAGTATGTACATTATAGTAGTGTTTGTGGTATTCTGTTTCTGCAGTTTTTAGGATTGAGTTCCAAAAGTGCTGGCTTCCTAACTGTTTTCTGTTTCTACATCATGCGTTGTCTGCTATTATCCGCTTCATGCTCTCTTAGCATCTCTTGTCTCTTCTCCCTATGTGGGCCTCTCATGTATATGTGTAGTCTGTCTTCTTTCCAGGTCTCTGTGGTGCAGAGGTGGTTTTGTGGTCTAGGTCCAACCAGTGCTTGGTGGCAACTTGGAAGTTGCACTACATCTTCTCTTATCCATATTCTTCTTATAGTTTTGGGCTTTATTTAGCTAATTTTGTCGTTTCATTTCATTTCTCAGTACTGTAATGTTATTTCTGTCTACTCTCTATATTCAACATCTGTTGCACGTCTATAACGTCTTTTTTTCCAATTCAAGGTTTTTTTCTAAGGACAGGGGATGTTGAAAGTTTTACAGATTGTAAAGCCCACTGAGGCAAATTGTGATTTGTGATTTTGGGGTACATAAAATATATAAATAAATCTGGCTCTCTTTTGAAACTCTTTCAAACTGATTTTTTTTGTGGGGCAAATCAAGCGTCTAAGAAAGAAGGTGTACATTTAACAGACTGTAACGCTTGTTTTTTGTAATTTGAGGCTACATAAATAAATGTAACTTGACACAGTTCCACATTAAATGCAAGTCCAAATAAATAAAATCTCCTGTTTCATTACGTTCAGAATAGTAATCATTTAACCTCCTCTCTCGTTTTATTATTAGCAAAAGATTTCAAAAGGATTTGGATTAAATAATCACATTTTATGTGTAATTATGCGAAATGTAGGCTACATTGCTTCAGAGCTAACCTTTTCAGTCATTGTTACAATTTATTTTTCACATTGATTCCATATTTGATGGCACCTAAGCACATTTCTGTCTTCAGTTATTATTTAGTGTAGTTTATTGATTATTAACCTCAAGACCAAAATAAAGATTTTGAAAAACAAACAAAAAAAAGAAACAGCAACTGCTTAGTATGCACTCATTTTAGGGTTTTGTACAAACAGGGAAAAAAAGCATGTGCATAGATGTAATTTAATGGTGACTTTGGGAAGCACCTACCAATTAAACATAAACAGATAAAGTACTTTAGTACTTCAGTTTTTGCTCACTATTTGTTTTAATTTTGTCCAGCAGTAGCTCCTCCTATTGCATTAAAATGTGACTTTAGTATTCACTCTGAAATATTTAATTAAATTGAATTTTGTTGACTCAAAACCTGCTCAGAATTCCTATGTCTGGAATTGGGACACAGCAAAAGCCCTCCTGCCAAAAATAAACATGTGGCACAGCATTACTGGAAGCTCTTCAACAATGAGTGGGGGGATTTGATAAAGGCAGAAGACGTTGGATGGGGAAGCCTACAGTATATGTGTGTGGGGGGGGCTGCAGCCTGTGATTATGTTACGTAATTTCCACTGGAGGTAACAATGGTTTGCCTCTTACTGCTACATGCCTGCGGCCCTCTCTCTCTATCTCTCTTTCTCTCTCTCCACAAGATTACATCCTTCCCGGCATTAATGGGGTCAAAACGGGCCCTTATCTTTTTGGGGCAGGGGTGTATTTTTCCATGCACGGTGACTTTGCACATGCTCTTCTTCCTCATTCCCTAAAGGGCAAGAGTACACTGAGGAAACTACAAGCTACCATCTGCTCTCCTCAAGGCAAACTCTCTGAAGCAATCAACACTGCAATTTCAACCATAAAACAGTGGTTAAATGGATGTCCCTGTGGACAAAATGGAATTTGGACTGTAGAAACTGAAACAACCCAACTCTTGGTTTAAATCAACTACATGTCCCAGCATGCTTGGTACAAAAACAATCGAATTAATCAGTAAATGTGGAAAGAACAACTTGCAACAGATTACTGTAATTTCAAATCAACTACTTTCTAATGAAGACATCAACCAAACTGTGTACACAAGTTCCAGATAAAGCGATCTGATAATCTGTGTTCACATGCAGCAAAGCACGTAATCAAAGTAAACACGACAATGACTTTCCCAGAATCACTTTGACGTCACTTACTGTGCTCCAAATAGGCGGACATATGCAGAAATAGGTAGTTGGTCTTCATGTTCACATGCTTTTAGTAATGAATATTCACTTAGTGCAGGCTTCTCAAAAGCTTTGCTATTACAGACATTTAGTCAGTGACTCAGAAATGGTCATGATTAATGAATGACTTTAATTGACTACAGCATTTTGTACTTTGAGATGATAATGGAGTAAAGACAGAGGTTATTATTAGAATAGTCATGCAAAACCAATTACCAGTGTTACATAAAAGCATTGCATCGTGTTTCTTTTTGTATTATATGTTTACTGTTCCTTTAAAAAGGTCCAGTGTAACTTTTAGGAGGATCTATTGGCAGAAATTGAATATAGTATTTATAGGTTTCCATTCATGTAGAATCACCTGAAAATAAAAAGGGTTGTGTTTTTGTTACCTCAAAATTTGCTGTTTTTATCTACAGTAGCTCAGGACGGACAAACCAAACATTGGCTGTAGAAAGGGAATTTCTTGTTTTTTGCAAGTTTCACTCTTTGTCATTTCTCCTACATGCTTGGAAGGCAAAGCTATATTCAAATGGCTGCGATCTGCAACTTTACTAGATGTCACTGAATCCTACACAGTGGTCGTTTAACTGTTTAACTGCGAACCCAGCAGGGAGATCCCACTCACACTTGGCCTGCCCAAAGGTTTTTACCATTCTTTGTCTAATAAGGTTGTCTTTGGAGCCTCCCTTGTGTGTATTGAGGGTTGTAACATTTGTGGTGTTGAATAGACTAGGAAAAGTTTGGTAGGTTACATAGGGTTTAGTTTCACCAACATGCTATTCTGTGTCTTATACTTTACTTGCCTGCATTTTATGTGGTTGCATTCCGCATTACATAATTATACTCTATGATTGGCTTCATGTATTTATAGAGGCTGTAAAATAACAGATTAAATTGGCCCTGTAAAGCTCTGCAGGGAAGAGGAAAGACAAACATTTGTACTAACATTTGAGTGTTATAGAACTCTTAAAAACCTGTTAACCCTCCCCTGTCCTCTTCTGTGAGAGGACCCATCGCTGTAGACCGGCTGCCTATATGCTGGGTAACTTTGGTGTCAAGTTAACTCCTAAATGTCTAAACAACAAAATAAATTGGACTACTTTTTTGATTGTTAGACCCTTGTGAGGAATTTTGACATTAAAGTGTAAGTATTTAAGACACTGTTGAACTGCACAGAAGACACCAAATTGTCCTTTGAAAAGTCTTCTGTGCATTGTACTGTACTGTACTGTAGTGTAAGTCTGATCTATTGATATCTTACTTGTTCATATTCCTATAACATTTCATGACACTAGCTGTCTGTTCTAGAGAAGGTAAAAAAAAAACAACTTGTTGTTGACAGACACACTGACACCCTACATGACCCTGGTTGGACATTTACCTCCTCAATTCCTTTTTAATTTGATACCATGATTATCATCGTGCTGTTTGTTGTGCTCTAGCACCAACAACCACTTAACTCACATTAACCCTGAATTAAAATAAATGGTTTGATTTGGAGCTTGAAATAAAGGTGGTGGTTAAATGCAGTGATAAGCAATTTGAAAGTGATAGTGAGATGCAGGCAGCGTAAAGCCTCTGTGTGTTTTAAAACAAAGAGCAATTCAATTAATCTCAGAAGATATTTGATACTTTTATGGCCTTTTAAGTAACAGCAAGCCTTTGTTGTAGACTCAAAGGACTCACACACACACACACACACACACACACACGCAAATTCATATAAACATCCTGTCAGGGCTTGCTTCACTATATCAGACCAACACCCTGTGCTGGAAGTTAGATGCTGATTCACATGACGTAGTGTCTATTGTGACATAAATGAAGAACACAACATATTGCACCAATTCTAGATTATTCTTATCATTACATATCGGCAAAATTGTTAAAACAGTTCAAGATACAGATGAACTTTTAATCACCTCAATGTATCAATTAAGACCAAGTCAAAAGTGAATTCATGGTTACCTAACACTGTCTTGGCTGTAATCGAATACGTCAACAATCTGTTGAAAAGAGGACAGGGAACTGGACCCGGTGCAGCACGTGACACACAGAGCTTTGATCAGCATCTGAGCGGCTCAGAGGCTGTCAGCGTGCTTTGACATTTGGACAATCCAGGGTCCTTTCTGTTTTAACTGGTGTTTTCTCCAACCCTGACATCTCCTTATCCAGTTAACACGGCGATCGACTTATTGCAGAGGCGAAACTTGTCTTGTGGTTACAAGCCGTTAAAGGGGCAAGAGAAAGAAAAAGAAGAACTGGTACTTTGATGACAGGAATAATTGGTTGTTTGACCAATATGAGTCACTGAGTAGCTGGCTTGTATAGAATAGCTGTTATGGGAGCACTCCAATTATGAATCTTGGCTAAAGAGAGTGGGAGTTGCCATTCTGCACGTGCAAGCCTCAAAGTTTTATGTGTAGTGTCAGCCAATTTAATGCAGCAGACATTATCTCAGGACACTTTTTATACAAAGCAGGTCTAGATTATACTTCTTATAAAATGATTTACAGAGACCCAAAAATTCAAGCACTCGGCGACAGAAAAAGCTCCTTTTAAGAGGCAGAAACCTCAAGTAGACCCCGTCTCTCAGTGTGCGTTCTTCGGCCTCAACCGGTTGGGTTTAGAAATTGTTACACTTTTCTGAAATATAATAGGCTTATTAGGCTTCAGGGAAAAAGCTGCGGGGCTGCCCACACTGCAGTGGGTTAACTGTTTAAACTGTCATCTAATGAGGTGGTGAGGACTCGACTCAGCAGGTGACTGAGTGATCGATCACATCGTACATTTGCTTCAGAGTTACTAATCAGAACAGCATGTCACACTGTCGGGAAAAAAGAAAACTTTCTTAGTCTTTAAGTAAGTTGGGAAAAGTCGGGACAAACAGCCCAATCAGTCACAATCAGGTCCTGATGAGCAAGAAAACAACTCTTATTTTGAAACATTGTCCAATTATACTCTTGTGTTATCACACAAGTCTGATGTTAACAAACCTTCAATGGCAACAAAAATCTTGAATACATTGTTGGATTTGGTTGTCGCCTATTGTTAGTGAATGTATTAATCTCATTGTCATTGTCTCCAGTCAGTCAAACTAGGAGTGAATTTTGGCAGCAGCACTTCTCTTTGCAGACGGAAAACAAATTGTGCCTTTAATGTTTAAATTTAATGAACCCTCAATGTGCAACAAAACTAAAAAACAGACACTTTCACATGTGGGAAAATTAGAAAAGGGGGCAAATACATAACCATTTTTCATAATAGTCATTTTTCAAATGTTAAGAATTAATATGTAGAGTTCATGTGTGGTTGACTCACTTTATGATATGAAATATGCAAAACAAAGCAAATATAATTAACTTATTGGAAAAAAGCAATAAGTGAATTTGATGACTGTGCCTTGAGCGAGAAATTCAAAAACTTCACAGTGCCTCAAAGCTCTTCCGTCTGCTTCCTGCTGTCAATCATTCATTTCCAAATGGAAAATAATCTGAAAAATACACTGGAGGAAAATAACATAAGCCTAATGAAAAATGTACCGTGCTTCGAGCCAAACCATCAAACCATATGCAGTCCAAGATTTATTTTAGTAAAAACGCGACTGGTTACAACATTACATCAGAGCTGTAATATAGTTTTACGGCAGGAAAGTAGAGCACAGCATGTTCTAGGAAACAATAAGTTTTATGCTTCAGCTCAAAATAAATCTCTCTGCTATGCAAAGCACGCGGCTCCTGTGCAGTGTTTTTGGCTGAGTTTAACTGTGGACTTTATTGTCTCATAAAATACGTTTTAAGTAAACACCAAGGACTTACAAAACACCCAGATTCTGTTTGCATACTGCAAGAGAATAACTACATGTCATCATTAACGCTGAATGGTGCCGTTATTGGAGGATGTTTTACGTAATTTAGGATAGGTGAGGAGTTGTGAGGGCTGAGAGAAAGTAGAGAGAAGACACTGTGAATACGAGCCATTGTTGTCTGTGGTACAGTTCGGCCTGGATTACTGATTGTGTCACAACATTCCCGTCATAGTGAAAGAAGAAGACAGGATTGGGAAGTTGGGGGAGCTTCTTCCTGGAAGATCAAGACAATAAACATTTCCCGCTCCTACAGCCGATGATCTACATGTCAGCGTATAGAAAGAGAGAATGGTTGAAACCTCAGTCGATTTTTTGTTTTGGTTTCCAAGTGCAGACAAAAGGCAGAGTGGCTGGCAAGGGCAGGGCAGCACAGTTGCATGATTAGTGCATTCCTCACCACTCCACCCCACCCCGTGCAACAGCACAGACGTAGTCAGTGGACGAGCTCAGGGCGACAATAAAAGTTCCCTTCTCCATTCCCCTCTAGCTGTCTTTTAAGGGCTGATTCAACGCATCGCTGCATCCCAGTATTTACATACAAATAAGAGAGAGAGGATGTGGATAGTTATCGCTGCCTGCCCCCCCTGCCTGCGTGTCTCTGGTTATTTGCCGTTTTTTTTCCCCCCTTTTCTTCAAAAAGCTGTGGGGATGTCAGATCAGGCAAGCCACTCGGTTTGCCCAGGGCTATTAAAGCTCCGGAGCCTCCCTTAACCTGGATAAGGCAACACAAAGAAGATATGAATGAGAAATATAGCTGAGGACTAGCACTGCTTTGGAACATGCGGTATAGGTGTGTGTGATGACAGCAGCAGGGGGATAATAGTTTTTTAAATAAAGGTTTGTGTATACCACATTGCCATATCAACTTCCTCTGGTGAGAAGCATAAATCAGGGCTCATCCACACTGCCCCCCAAGGCAAAAAAGGCCCCCATCTGTGTTGTGTTTGTAGCAGGTAGATGTACTGCATGCTCATCCCACTGCTCCCTTTTCTTAAATCTAGCCCACAGAAAGGATCACCCCAGAAATTTGCAATAAACTCTGTGGGGCTTTCAGAAGCAGCCTGAAGATCTAAGGTGAGAAAGCAGCGAGGGAGAGAGTCTGTGTGAACTCCCTCCCATGAGCAAAGATCTGTTTGTTATTCATGAGAACGCTGGCTCTCCTCGTGGGATTCTGGGGAAATTATACTGTGGGTCTGGACAAATGAACTGCTTTTCTCCACCGCTGGACAGAAATCGCTGCCGTCAATCCACAGTGTTCCACGACCCAGCGCCCTGCTGTGGCTTATCTTGCTCAGCAGAGTAAAGAGGAGAAAAAAAGAAGAGGGCTGGATTTTGGTGAGTATGTGAGAGGAGGAGGGAGAGCGGAGGGAAAGCAAGAGATTGAGTGGGGGAATTAGTTCAGTATTTCGATAAAGGACAGCTTTGGAAGAAGCCCAACCGCTCATCAGGGCATGGGGGGGAAAAAATATGCAGGGAAGAAGAGAAAGGGATGAAGACAAAGAGCGCAAAGCAAAAGAATGTGCATTCAGGCATGTCCTGAGCCTGAAACCAAGCTCGTTGAGTCTAAACTTGATTGCAAAAACAGATCTGAAAGAAATATACTTCTCGTAATCTATACTGAACCTTTAGTTGCAATGTTATAAAGTTACTGCTACCCCACACACGGAACTTTCACACTCTACTAAAAAGTGAAAAGCAATGTCTCCTTAGTGGCACAACAGAGATATCCGGTTGCAGCGCCGGCAACATAATATACAACCACAGACAGCTGATTGCACCCTCTTAATTTTTCAAGACTAAAGCTCTTTATCTGTTCTTTGAAGCCTCACTTGTAGTAAGAAGGGTAGTTCTAAGCTTGGCGAGAGAGAGAGAGAGAGAGAGAGAGAGAGAGAGAGAGAGAGAGAGAGAGAGAGAGAGAGAGAGAGCGAGAGCTAGAGAGAGAGAGAGCTTTGCATGCAAATGAGGAAACCGGCTGGAAAACACGGCCAGATTAATTGAAAGCACCTCGCACCAAAACAGCTCAGAGACCATGTCCATCAACGTCCCTGATTCCTGCTGGAAATAATAATCCAGACTTAAATAACACAGCTAGTTACTTCCAAATGAGTCCCATCCACAAAACCCAAAATCATCCTTCTAAAGAAAGACTGGCAGAGGTGTTACAAGATGGCTCCTGTGCAAGGATTCAGTTACATAACAGCACATGAACTGTAACATTATGTAACTGATCTTGAGGGCAAATCGATCCCCATTATAAATCATTCTCCACTGAGGCAGTCGTGATTAACTCAGATTTTCATGGCAGGCGTTCAGAGGAGACGGCAGCATCATACATACACAACAGGGACGCATACCACTGCATAACCTCCCTCACAGTTCCATCCTCCTCCCTCCTGCGTGCAAGGACATGCTGAATCCACAGTTAAAGGACTCTTTGGGAGGGAGGAGAAGCATCGAAGTAGAGGGTGGACACTTTCTCAACAACGACAGGCCTCCCATTAACCCTGAGTGAGTGGGAGGAAGGTGGACTAGCGTTAAAGATGGCTGGGAAACTGAGTGCCAAGTGACAACGTAAGACGAGTCGTTACCTCTTGTGGTACTTCAGCGGACCTGGTTACTCAGCAGTGTAACTGTACCGTAAGAATTATTCTCTTTTCCTCTTTGAGAGATGGTGAGAACAGAAAGTCTGGAGCAGATGAGGATAAGCCTGAGAGACAGCCTGTGATTGGCTCTTTCTTTAGGCTGTACTGCCACAATAATCATGCTAATGTTCATGAATGTGTCACAGGTCTTCCAGGCACTGACATCAGAAGCTCTGCCTCATATTAAGACTCCAACGTATTAAAAACGGATATTCTAATGTTTTTACACAATATTGTGTACTTTTGTTGTTAATGAGTGGCAGTCTTTTCCCTGTTAAGCCATCAGCCATAAATGCTGATAACAAATATGATTATAATAATAATGAGACATCAACTCATCAATTAATAAATGTTTGTAATAAGCACACTGCAAAAAAAAACAATTTAACAATTTGTTAATGTTATA
The DNA here is from genome assembly GCF_905237075.1 of Dicentrarchus labrax. Classification (NCBI taxonomy): domain Eukaryota; kingdom Metazoa; phylum Chordata; class Actinopteri; family Moronidae; genus Dicentrarchus; species Dicentrarchus labrax. The sequence continues at coordinate 17,397,942 of NW_026136724.1, read as the reverse complement.
AAGTTGTTAATATATGGATTCTGGTCCAAATGCCAAATTGCCAGCACTTTTCCAGAAGGTCAGAGGTCAAACAGACAAATAGTGCAGTGCTGAAGTAGGATAAACAGCCATAGAGAATTTTGTGTACCCATTTAATTATATGAAAATGTGAAAACTACTTAAAAAACAACTCACCAACTAAACTTGTGCCCGCCTGTTTAGTATCTCTGAAAAAAGAGGTCATGGTGGCTGTGGGAGTGTTTGTAGTTTGGGGGTATGTTGTGCACCTTGCCTGCTTGCCGAGTAACACAATATACAGTATCGGAAACCGTTGAAGCATGTTTTGCATTCCAGCAGGAGAGAGGCAGGACTATTGTGTACAGAGGCCATTGTGTTTGTCCACTGGCAGACACCAAACCAGACCATGAGTCATGCTAAGCACAGTCTGAACTCCCCAGCAGCAGCTAACAGCATGAGCTGGGAAAGGTTACAGCCTGTTTAACACACAGACTTTGAATCAGCTCTATATTCAAGCCTGGCTCACTTTTACAGTACCTGCCAACCATGAAAGAGACGAGCACAAGATATGACACAAGTACATGAGCTCGGAAACGAAAAATGGGTTTACAGTACAAAAACATGCAGTATGTAAATAGTGTTTCCTGCCAAGACCATGCAACTGTGAGAAGCACTGCAAATAAGAAATTCAATTGTACCTGTCAGTCTGATGGTTGCTCTCCTGTAAGCTGTAGAAAATGATTCCTCAAATTTTGAAGTTGGTTATTTCTTACAGTGCAACTTCTGTCCTGGTGGAGAGGACTGAGCAACACATATATAAAAGCAACCAGCAAAAGGGCTTTATTATCTATCTACTTGGCAATGGGCCGTCAAACAATGAAAGCCTGAACACAACTGAAAACTTTAAGCTTGAACAGCCAGAAATACACACAGCCTTCTCACGATTAACCATTATTCTTTATACCAAAGGGATTAGTAAAAGTAAGGCCACTGATGATTTGTTCACTGCTAGTTAGGAGACAGAATGCATAAAATGGTCAAACTTTTCCATATGAAAACAATCATGTCAAGTGTCATAACCACTTTTATGAGCCCAGAAATCAGAATGATCTCAAACTAACTTCCTTGTAACTTCAGAGGTCAGGGCTTTCCCTAGAACGTTTCGTCGCAGGCAGTCTCAAGGCAACATCGCTCCAACCAAGCCACTCCAAACCATTTTTAGATTACCGAAACGGAACCATTTCTAATCTTATACCTCACATTTGATTAATGGAGCTGGTTGGCAGTATGCCATGGCACCATAGGAAGTACTAGTATTACCTCACACCCTCCATTACAGAGAACTGTGTTTAAACTTTTTAAGACACAACAATCACCAAAAATATCCTGAATAGGTATAGGCCCATATTGCAGTGCCTCAACTAGGTGATGCTCACTACTGTAGCTCCACTTTGTGATAAGGCGTGAGGTGTATTTGGATGTAAACATCATGCCTCTTGCGAAGTTTGTCCATTGTGACAATCATGAAGTTGTTGCACTCCAGTAGCACCCTGTTTACATTCAGTAACGTCTCAAAAGAATTCCCAGGGGGACATGCAATACTCCCTCTCTGTCCACTAGATAATGGTGGGCCGACAACTGTTTGCACTTGATTGTGTGACCTTTCAGGCTGACACCAGGAAGATAAATCCAGCCCCGTGGACAGATAGAGCTGGAAACACCAAGCCATTCATCGTGCCCTGGACAGCTCCACATTTGGCTACTGGACCAATGATGAAAAAGGGGGAGGAGGGAGGAAAAATAGAGCTAAGGAGACAGAGAGAGGAGAGGGCACACAGGCCACACACACACACAACTATAGCTCATGTTTACTTATGAGCTTGAAGCCTGAAATCTCTCAATGCAAACAAATGACTATGGATGCATGCAGGCTTGAGGACTGATTTACTAATGAGTTGTTTGAGGACAGAGCTGAGGACGGTAGGATTTTATTTAGAATCAGAGAAGGAGAGAACTAATGGAAAAAGGAAACTAAATACCACAGGCCAAATACCAGAGGAACGATGAAATACAACAAAGAAAAGGACTAGACAAAAATACAAATAAGGAACTGGTGGTGAAAAAAGGGGGATTTATGACATACGGTAATAAGAAAAGCATACAATCAACCAGGGTGGCTTGTGATGAAAATCCAATCTGTCACGCTGAACTGAGAAGTTTCAGTGGCTATGAATCTTTTAGGAGGCCGTCAGCGCCACAGGCAAAGGTTAATGCCCACAGAGGAGAGAGGGCTACAAGACACCGCTATGCTAAAAATTACCGCTCAGCTTCTCTTTCTCTGAACACGAGGGCATGACTGAAACGCCTCTACATCTGTCCATTCAACTTTCACTTATGGGTTTGGACACAGTTTTGTGGCCAGACAGCAACGGGTAACATCAATTATTCAACACTCTGCTATCGAGTGGGAAGAGAATTGAAGAAAAATGGCACAGACAGAAATATTCAGAAAATAAATAAAAAGAATGTTGCCCTGGGGTCTGGAAGAGCTGTGATCAGCTCAGTAGACAGTTTACGGCGCAAAGCGTGGAAGATGCAAAATTAAAACGGTGAGTGGACAGCCCCCTGAGGAAACAAACATGGAGGAAATTACATGCTCTGTCTGCACTTCACTTAAAGTCTCGTAACAAGTTGTTCTCTTAAGATACATTGCGAACCTGAGGAGCTGCTCATGTTGTGGCATTTTTTCAATTACTGAGAACGTACTGGAAAACAAAAGCAGATTTGTTGATACCAAAGCGGTTTAAACACAGATCCTTAAAAGGTAAGGGCTGTCATTTGTGTTTTCCAACATTTGAAGTTTTATGAGTCTTCACAATCATCAAAACTACTAATCAACATGATAAGAGTAAAAATGGGTGCTGATTAGGCCAATGGGAGAAGGTCAGAGATCACAAATCAAAGAGTCTAGATCCAGATCTGTGCCGCCTTGACCTTCCTTTCAAATGATAAAAGGCACCTTAAATCAATTTATTAATCAGTGTAAGGCCAGAGAGTGCACTTGTGTAACAGAGAGCTATAGAACAGTGGCAAGAGATATTTTCAGCTGCAATACTAAATATATTTCACTTAGAAAAAAGAAAAACAGACAAACAAGATGTATTATTTATTATCAGTCTGGAGCCCTGTCTGCATGCTTAAACCCTACAGTTTGTGTGAAAACGGGTTGCCGACAATGTCAAGGACAATCTGGGGCAATGAGCACCGATGACCAGATTATTAAGGTGAGGTGAACACCCACAGATCAGGGAAGCCATTACGACAACAACCTCTGAAGCAATACAAAAACAAAACACAGCAAAGGTTAATATGAGTCAGATAAGAGCTGTTCAAAAACACAGTGATGAAGCCGTGTTGGCATCAGTCAGGCATCTGATGAAACAAACACAACAGGACCATTGCTATGTGAGGCTTTGTATTGGTTTTAACTACGACAGCCACACATTTTATTGTGTTGACACAGCAGTAGTGCAGCATATTGGATATGAAATGAAACAATGGCCATGAGTGCTGATATTCAGCTTTAATTAAAGGGTGTTTACATCCAGACAGAAAGTGTAGCAACTGCAGCCCGCCTAGAATCGTTGTGTTTTCATTATTTTAGAATGAGCTGTTTTTATCTACAGTGGGAGGGGTCCTCTTCCACAGAGACCGCCATGTTGAACCACCATGTTTCTACAGTAGCCCAGAGTGGACAAACCAAACATTGGCTGTAGATAGGGCCTTTGGTGTTTCACCACCGTAGTTTCTCCTACATGCTTGGAACAAGAGGGTGAGGCGAGGGCGCTGTAATGTATTATTGGAGAATACTATTGACAAAACCTGTTTGGTATTTTGGTACCCATTTCAAAACACTACTTTTTTAAAACCCTATTCTCAGAAATGTATAGGCTTTTCTTCATAAATGACTGAGTAGAGTACTTGAAAGTTCTCGGGAAACATTTCGTGTTTCACCCCCAACACAGGGTGTGCCAACAATGTCAAGGTTGATAAATTGGCACTGGTTATTGTTGTATTTGTCTGTGTGTTGCTAGAGCACCATGTTTACTCTACATCTTCATATCTCAATGTAACGTGATGTCACCAGATGTCAGTCTCATGTCATCATAATGCAGTCACTGATAAGGTGTGACTGAAATCATGCCCTCACATTCACTTTTCCACTATTCCCTACATCATAAACGCAGTGCTGTATTATGCAGACACTTATAAACCAGCGTCATCACCATAACTCTCAGAAACACTTGGTGAAGAGTTGTGGGTTAGTTAGTTAGTTTGTAGTTTACAATCTATGGACACAACATTTTTCTTCCAGTATGTTAGTGCGTCAATTAGACGGACATGTGTGATACTATATCTCCCTAGCAAACCTGTAGAATAACACTGCAGTGTATGTAAAATACTTTTGAACTGCTTTTGTGCAGCTTTTGCCTACAGATATGTCCAAGAGATTCTGTTGAACATCCTACGTGTTAAAATATAGCATTCAAAATGCCACTGAAACAAATGTATTAAGTAAGCTACATTGTACAAGGGAGGCTGATGATTTATAATTTTATACAATGTTGTGCCATCTACTCTAATTACAATGCAGTCTGTGCTTGTACAGTCAGTGGGGCTGCATTGAGTTTTGCTCTACTAAATGCCTGAAACAGAGGAGATGTGTTGGTCAAAATCATGATAAGAACTGGAAGGAGTTAGTACAACAGGTTCTATATCAGGTGTTTCTCACCACATGTTGGAAATGGAAATGCTCTGACAGAATATATTACACTCAGACTTTCCGGTACATTTAACGGTTGTCAGGTTTACTCCATATAAATGAAGTAATACTGTAAAATGCAGATGACTACGCAGGTAATGTTTCCAGAACTTTCTGCCTTATGTTAGTATTTAATTCCACAAGGTACAAATAAAAGTAAATGTTCTACGTCCATTATCCTTTCTACTACCTGTCTTTCATAGCTTTTATTTGATTGTTTTTAATGCTTTTATAAATAAATATTTTATCAATGCAGGGGTGATGAGTCATGTAAAAAGTAAAGTTCTCTTCAAACTAGGAACACACAGAGGTGCTTTTCTGTTTTTCCCGACATTGTTTTTATGTGCTGCTTTGATTATTCACCACAAAGAAAAAGGTATGACATGAGTTTATGATGGCGTTTCATTTTATGATCAATTTAGTAGATGACACTCAGACAAGAGTCTCATTCATTAAATATACATCATTTTACTGTGTGAAGTCTCTTCTTCTCCCTTTACTTCTTGCAAAGGTGCAAAGTGCGTTTATGTTTTCAGATTGTCGCAGAGGCGGTCTTAATTTCAGTGGAGGACCCTGTGGGAAAACCTTGAAATGTAGCTGCTCTTTACTCATTTGAATACCACACCGAGCTTTTAAATGTCTTTTTTTTGTTTTTTTTAATCTCTATTATATTGTGTGTTCTGCAGTTTTGTGAGCTGCCACATACATTTTTCTTTGTAGGAATGAATAAAGCTACTAAAAAACTACTAAATTACTAAAGTACTGACAATTGTAGAAAAGGTACCACGGAAGGGAATGAATGTACATGCACTACACATTTGTGTTATGCAACAGAGCGTCAAAACAAAGCGCCAAAAGTAATTTCCCCCTAAGTCCACAAAGAGAGAGCTGGACTGAGAAAATGAGGCATTTTGTGGGTGGTACAGTATAAGATCACTCTCTCCAGTGCTGTGTGCTGTGTTTACCAAGGCAGTGTGCCACTTTGACACACACATACACGAGTACAGGCACAAAACACAAAGACACTCAAGCTTCAAGGCAAGGGCTTGATAACAGGTAGGCCCTTCTCTCAACTCAAGCAGGTTTTAGGCCCCTTTGTTGGTAAGAAAAGGCTTAAAGATCAAGGCTTCGTGCATTTGGCAGTTTAGAGCCACATATTTATTTGATTTCAAGGGTTCAACTGCATTCCTGAGCTGTTTCACTGAGCTGTGTTTTCAATACTGTGTCCTTTTGAAGTGCGACTTTCTGTGGCCTGTGTGCAATTTTTCATAAACAGCCATGGGGGTAAAATCCTCTACATCTATCTTATATTCAGGCAAGTCTGTCTAAAGGAGAAAATTAAATCAATCCGCTGGTGCTGAAAATATTTTCACTTTGGTCTAAATTACCACATAAATCCTCATATGTCTTGTTCTAATAAATCCTATTTGTTTTCATTCAAGGGCAACACATGTGCCAAGAGCATCACTGAAGTTCAGTATTGGATTTTTTTTCTTCTTCTTGCAACTCAGTTTGTGTTTTTGTGCAAATTTTGTTTCTCTCTATCGGTAAGAAATTATAAGTAAAATCGCCAAAGAAAACACTGGCGAGACTCAAAAACATCATCCTGTTGGGCCAACATTCCTGAGTCTTTCACTTTCCCACTTTACGGACACAGGAGGAAATTATGTTTGTTCATCATTCCTGAAGTACAGGTTGGGTTACACGTGTTAAACTAGATCATCTGATAACAGTGATGCTTATCAGGAGAAAACAGTTACGGTGGGATCCATGGTGATATAACACAGAGAGGCAGTGCGTGAAACCTGTTAGGCTGCAGACAAAATCAGTCTGTTGGTGTGCATTCACTCATACAAATATAACTGAGGCTTATTGTCCCTCATGCAATAAAACGGCAGAGTGAGCAGAGGACTGTGGCTGCCTCAAACATGAAATCTCAAACAGCACTGGTCTGATTTTAAGAGGACTGTAACTGACATTTTGACTAAAACAGTGAGGAGATGTGTTTTGGTTTTGTATTCTGGAATTTGAAAACATTAAACTCACTGACCTGATGGAGGAGCTACATTTATGGGCCGACATTTCTGAATTGGAAAGGCCATAAATCCATACTGGACTGGAACTAAACTCAGTAGAGATGAGACTCCATTTCAGTTCTTAGTGTCACAATTTGCTTGACAGTTTATCTGTGAAATACTTTTTTAATGTGCACAAATACATTTTTGAAATTTGCAACTGAGGATTGTATAAGTAAAGAATCTCTTTCTTCCTGAAGTGGGGGCTACCAACCAGCTGTTACAACGGCGTGTGGTCTAGTTTACTTGCTCAATATTGTAATATAACTTATTTGAAGATGTATGTGTCTATTTGTTTTAACTACGCGTCTGTGTTTGCTGTCAGGTTTTATACCTGCATGTATATATTGACTGGCCTACTCGTGACGCTCTAATTGAAAGACAAATATTAACACAAAGGGATGCCGGAAGTCCCATTTTTATGCAACAGAGACGGATAATAGATCTTGTTACTGTTTGTTCACCGGTTTCTCTTTTCATTTTTAATCTAGTATATCTGGTCTAGTATCACACTGTAGGCCTATACAGAAAGGCAATGGTAGAAAGTATCTTTTACTACAGTGTTGTACCTAAATACAGTTTTTCATTCCCTCCCCAATATTTTATTTTTACTTTGCTTTTAACAATAAATACGCAATCACACACACACACACACACACACACACACACACACACACACACACACACACACACACACACACACACACACACACACACACACACAAATACAGTTTTGATGTACCTTTAGGTTAGTATTTTCACATTTAAGTTTTAACTGCACTTCAGCTCCGCTGCTTTTAAAATGTTAATATTGTACTTCTAGCTCAATCTAACATTAACATACGTGAATTGTTTATTAAGTACATTTTGCTGCTAATACTTTTACATTACAATGGTAAATTGTCACTTTTACGTCATTCTTAAAGTGAGACCCTGTGACTTTTCCTGAACACTGCTGCCAGGAGGACCTTTTAAAGGATAAAGGCATGTTGAAGTTTGTTTTGTGTTGGATATTTTAAAACATCTATGATATCTATGTCTATGACTGTGTTTAAAGGAAGTGTAACAGTAGCACACAGGCTAAACAGTCAGCAAACTTTCTCATTGCTCTCACATGTTATCTGTAAGAAGAAGATGAAAGAAGAAGTTATTTGTTATTTCAAAAGATCCACGTTAGAGAAAATCTGACCCCCCTCCTCCTGCAGAGACACTGTTGAGAAGAGTGAGAAACAGGAATACCAAAATGTGGACCAGACTTTAAAATAGAACAGAATGGGAAAGTGGAGACTGGGGTCTCCAAGTAATTCTACTTTAACAAATACAAACAGACAGGCTCCCAAATGCCTAATCATGCAGAGTGGCCTGATTGGGGCTGACTCACAAATTCCCCACAGTCGTCAGCAAACACACAGGAATGTCCGACAAATAGGTTACACACTACTGACACACAAAATCACAACACACACTCACCCACTGCTCTAATCCACAACTCTCTTACTTAACATGTTCCTGCCATGTGTGTTTGTGTGTCTGTGTACTGTCAAACTAGCAAGACACCCGGCAGCTAAGTACAGAAAGTTCCCCGACAACCACACAACAGGAGGAGGGGGGGGACTTATTTCCAAAAAGGAGAAGCATGAAACTGATTATCGCTTATCTCCGCATGCCTCCATAAACAATTAGGATTAAAATCCCAAACTGTAAACTTCTATAAACTGTGTGTCAGTTACCACAACACACACCAGATCGTATTAAGGTTCTCAGCGTGAATGCTGGTAATTACCAAAAATACAAGAAAGGGACTTTAAGACAGAATGAGTGGGATTTGTTGGTTGAGGTTTGTAAACTCAACATTCAAAGTTGGCCCCTCCTCCCCCAGCTCAACGACACCAGAAGGGCACACGCTGTGCCCGCCATTTTGGTAGATTCCTCTCGGATGCATGCCTGCAATTTAGCATCTGGTCACTTTTTTTCCTGTCCTTACACCCTGCGTGCTGTTATTGTGCCCAAAGTTTGATTCTAGGTTGCCAGAAATGTCCTGAACACAGCAAAATAAGGGTCTCTGCACCTACAGACGCCACCGCACACTTCCAGTGGGTCATAAGATTATTCTGAGGGATTATCTTTTGTATTATTGAGTACAAACATTGATTTTTTAAAGAAAATATGACTTATTCTGCACAAAAAGTGCACGATGGTGGCGATGTGAAGTGTGAAGATGGTTTGACTTGAACTTTCAAACAATGGCCCCAATCCAGGGTCAGATGAGGACGAAGCTATTCACTCTGACATTGTTTTGTGCCTGCAGAGAAAACAGTCAAAGTGGATTTGGTTAAATATTTACATGGGTTATGTTACACACTGGATTTAACCTGTTTATTCAGCATGGCCTTTACAACACATGACTGATGCTAACTCCACAGGATCAATCATTTCTGCTCTATTTAGGGGCCCATTTCAGAATTTCAAGTTGACACCAGTGCAACAATAGTTAATTGATGCCAAACTTGTATGTCCTGATATGTACACACTCAGCAGCTAAAGATTAGCCACAAAGACAGCTATCATGTCACTCAGGCAGTAGCAGGGAGGTGAATAATGTCTCACTGCCTTCACTAGAAGCTGAGTTTCAGTGGTAGCCCATGCTCAAGTGGACTATATTACCCACAGTTGAGCAGAGTTTTGGGATAAGGCTCACTGAGATCTGAGAGCTCATAACTGTTGTGCTGTATAAAGGGAGGCGAGTGGAGAGAGCAAGCCTGCCTGCAGGCCAACAGGCAGGCTTGGTCTCACATCTTCACGAGATGTGTGCATGCGACGTTGGTGCTCGCGGCTGTGCAGGTTTTGCATGACTGTGCATTCTTGTGTATGCCATGCAGAGAGGACGTTGTTCCTTCAGTAATAATCTACAGTCTGCTCCACAAAGTTCCTTAACAGCCATACCTAAAAAGCAGTGACCTGGATAAAAGACACTTTGAACTTTGTGCGCAAACAGCAGCAAAGGTCCAACAGTAAATATCAAAGAGAAAGGACAAGTTGTTCCACAATACAGACGTTCTCACTTCGAAAAGCAACTACTACTACCAAGGCCAATAACAGTCAGAGGAACGTTTGTTTGTCTGTCTGTCTGACATCTTGGATTTTAAAATCAATTTTTCTAAGTTGCTTTATTTTAAGATTATGATCTTAGATATTTATTTTCTAAGATATTTTGGACTTAAACTTTGAGTTTTCTTGGTTTGACTGCTATAAGTTGTGACTGCGCCTGTCAACAAACTGCCACAAACACAGGATCAATACCCTGCCCTAGACAACAGCAAAGTGAGGTGGTCAGTTGTTTAACTGGTGGCAGAGTGTAATATTTACTTCTCACAGCCATTTTAGTTCTAATCCAGTGATCTGATGCCATCTGACAGCATAATGGTCGCTCACCTAGTCAGGGGTTACTTTAATGGGAACATTCCTTAAAACTGAAAAAAACCACGTGCCACGGCCCATTACCAGGGTGCTGTGTGTTTTATGAAGTGTTGAGAGACCCCTAGGTGCCTGTATGGCGTAGGGCCGAGCTGGTAACGACTTCATCGCAGAAGCAGACAAGAAACGCTTCCTCTTTCTTTCCCTCTTTCCTCCTCCTTTGGAATTCCCTTAAATTTCACAGAACAGCTCAACTGGGACTTTTTTTTCCTGCTCGTCACCGCTCTCAAACATTTCCAGTGACAATGGCCCCTCGTAAACAATCCAGAGTTCATTCCAACAAGTCAACCACACAAAATGTTCTTCTTGGGAAACTGGTGCTTCTGCCTTGGGAAACTTCACTTCACTTCACTTCGAGAAACACGTGTTTTAATTAAAGAGTTTAGCATTCCTGTTGTTCAACTAACAAGTGAAAAGAAGGAAACAAAACACCCTGCCTAAATAGCTCCTTGCTTACCAAGTCCATGATTAAATCCCTGTGGTATTTACTGTGATGATGTGCCCTTGTTTGGAGAAGGTTTTAACAGCAAGTGAAACACGCTCCACGTTATGCAAATTAACATTCTTGCATTCTTTTGCACACCTGTGAACTAAGAGACTATTTCTATTCGATAAACAAACCACTGTAAAGATATAAGTGCGTAGTGTGAGTCACAAAATGACTTATCTTGTGTAAAGACATGTATGGGGGCAAAAGAGTAAATATGTGGGTAATTGACTGTAAATTCGGAAATTACTGTTGGGGCTTGAGGAGCAGTAATGAAGGCCTTGCATGACAACCAGTTAATCTGTGGTTGCTCATGTTGGACAGGCAACAAAAACACACACATTAGCATCATTAAACCAGTGTCAAACCATGCGTTCTCTGCAGCTGCACTGGGGTAAAACTGGACCTAACGTTGTCCAAACTCTGCTCCCAGCATGGCCCTTCACCAAACATACAGTACAAACTCACCCTTCAGTGAACTTCGACACAGAATAACATGGAGCAGAAATTGATTTGGGCACAAACAAAGGCAGGGGTGGGTGAATTTAAGGCCTTTGCTGATTAATGTCAGTGCGGGCAGTTTTTAAGAGAGCAGATGAAAGAGTTGACGGCGAAACCTAACGATGCATAGAGCCTCTTCTGATATGAGACAAATTGCCCTACTCACACACACACACACACACACACACACACACAGTTACATACATTGCTCTGAAACAGGGCAATGTATATGAACACAGAACCTGGAAAAAGGGCAATGTGTATGTAAAACTTCCAAATGAAGCTGTAATCTGGCAGTCAGACATAAAAAAAATCAAACAACCTTATTTGTAAAATATTTTGAAGATTTCACATACCAAAAAAGGCCATTTTCCCTTAGTACTCCCTTAAGTAGCTTTAAGGTTGTTAAAGTCATTATTTTTCACACTTACTGACAGTGTGACATTCTGTACATGCTCGTTCTAGCTTTTCAATAAAGCAACAGTATATTATGTTTACAGTGAGTGACATTTTCAAACTCAAGGCTCCAAGTATTTAATGGCTGCACCCTTCCATCAAATGGAAATAATAGCTGCCAGCGGGGCTGTGTTTGTATAAACTATAAAACATATTACAACCCCCTGGATTTACTAAGGATCAGACTACACAAGGACCCCTCTTGTCTGCCATGTCCTCCTATCACCAGAGTGCTAACTGCCCGAGCGCTCGGCACAGTATCGCATGTTAAACCTGTTGACCTCTTTGGTGACGCTGCAGACAAAAAGCTGCAAGGGGGCCGGTGGGTTCCGTGCTCCCCGGCAGCAGCAGCCTCTGTGGGGCAGATCCAGTCGTCCACATGAAACAAAAGTCACACTCTCCGGCTGGAAAGTCTAACCACAGCCTCATAACTCACTGAGGTCATAAAAAGCTGCACAATGACCGACATGAATCAGACCGCATTCGGCGTGTCCGATGGGAAAGCATGCTTATATCCCGACCCAGAACATTTTCAGATGAGAGAACTCGAATCACACGGAGATGCTCAACCTCTCTCCGCACTCACACACTCGTTTCCACATTCCTCTGTTGCATAACCATGTCGTGAGCAGGTCAAAGGTCGGCATCAACAACAATGCCCTCCAGTCTGAGGCAGCAAGTAGGGTGCGAGAAAGGAGACACCTTCCTGGAGCGTAGGAGGTGGTATTGATTGATGCTGTGCAGAAGTGTCTATTCTCCAGTAAAGCATGGAGCTTTTATCAGGCCATTATAGCCTCAACGGGCAGAAGATTGGGTTCCCTCGATGCCCTGAAATCCCGCTCAACAGCTATTATGCTGCACAGAACGAGCGGGGAGATAATCCCAGGCATCTCTATTCACACCTGTCCACTCATATTCACATCACAATGGGAGTTTGTGTGAGGGAGTCTTCATTTGCATAGTTTGGTCTGTTTTATATGCAACAGGAGGAGAAAGGGAAACATTTGACAAAAGGAATAAATATCGGCTGTGCTGCCAGTTTCAGCATTTTTATGTGTCTCTCTGATTTCCAATGCCTGCAGTATCTCAGTTCATGAGATCCGAGAGATAAAGCTTCCATTATTAAAGTGGGATTAGAAAACTTGAGCTTTGGCGTCTTGGTGACGCTTACAGTTAGCTGAACCTTACTTTTAAACGGTGTGAGGTGTTAGAGATGGAGTTGGATATGACAGCTGTGAAGATAAAGTATGTCGCATTCATTAATCTTTAGAACTGAATGCTGAAATGATTGATTAGTCGATTGACAGAAAATTACAATACGTCACTTATCAGGCAAAAAGCCACACATTTGCAAGTTCTGCTTATCAAATTTTAGGGTTGCAACTGACAATTATTTTCTTTTTAAATATTAACTAATCTGCCAAAAAAAATTTATTAACTGATTAATCAGTCAAATAATAAGTAATCAGTCTAATCAGTGGGGATACAACAGAAGCATTCCCCCCCGCTGCTGAAAGAAATCCATCCATTTTTCATTCTCTTATTTTCTCTTTTGTGTGTTTACTATTGCTCTTTAATAAAGCAAAAGCATTTCTTATCTGCTTACACGATTAATCGATTGAATAATCAGCAGAACAGCGATAGCAGTAGTAACAGCTGCAGCCCGGAAAACATCTGATAGTCAAGATGTTATTTAGAAATATAAATCTGTCACTGATTATGTTTACATGCACACGAGCATCCTGGTTTTCATCATAAAACATGGAACATGGATAAATGTGGTTATTTATATCCCAGTAAACATACATAATGCTAATTATATCTGGGCTTTAAATCATCTGTGCTGATGCAGGCATTTCCTTAAAACTCCTCCACATCAAGCAAATACAAGTTATCTCAGCAAGTTGAGGATGAACCCAGTTTAGTTTCTGGCTGTCAGGTAATGGAAGATGAGAGCGATAATACAACCTAACATCTGTGTTACCAATAGGGATGTCCTGAGCCAATCCTAAAATATCTAAAATCCTAAAAAAAGTGCAGATCTTTAGGAGTTTAGGGCTGATCCGGACATATTTGAAGGGATTGGTATTGGCGAAAATAAACCCGATCAAAATCTGATCCTTTCAATAATGTCCACCTCAGCCTGGTGTTGCTCAAAGCTGCTCTCCTTTACAGCAGCAGAGCTCTACAGTGCAGCAATACAAAATACAGATCTGCAGAGTTCCAACTCTAACTCTCACTTTCTCATTAGCAGATCATATCACCCATAACTTGATGACAGGCCGTTAAGTTTGACTGTTGTTGGGTTTGTGTTGCTTCTCTGCAGCCTGTGTCTGTACTCAGCCAATGATCATTCATTATCATTCCTCTCATATTAATCATTTCAGCACGTCAACGTTATAGTTTTGAACCAGGACCTTCAGTATTTGGATCAAGTAGCTCGTGAAAATAGGGTGAGCCAAATTTAGCAGCCTTCAGAAGTTATTTCAGTGTGCCAGATATATTCAGTCAACATTTAGGTAAACAGAAGTATCAGACTCATATCAGGACTAAGACCCAGGGCAAATAAGAGGTAAAAAAACTAGATCCCTAGTTACCAGTGTCAAACTTTCACTTTCTTTTCAGCATGTCATTGTCAACTGATAAGACACCTGCTCACATGGCAGTTAATGATGGAAAACCCTTCGACCCATCTGACTAATTTACACCTTCACGTATTTCTATTGCGATTTATCTTACGATCGGGCTGCACAATATGGTGAAACAATCATGTTGCGATTATTGTGACACATATTGAGATTGTGATATGATTCACGATAAATGGGGATTATCACTTTTTAATTAGTTTTCACTGAAAAACAATTAAACTCACGATGATATGACATTTTCTGGGATCTGTACCAAACAAACTTGTTTTCTTATATGTAGAGAACAAGATTTGTAGATCAGGATATCTCTTCAGAACTACAGTATTTCATTATAATGCTGTTTTGTCACACATTTTACCTCCTGCAGCTACTGCACTTGGCCATATTGCAATTTGGATAATGATTACCTGTACAGCCCTTCCTGCGATATATCTTTACATTCGTAGTTCCTCAGAACTAGATTAAGGGCATATCCAGGTTTCTCAAATGTTTAAATGTGCAAAGACATAATCAAAAATCCTGATCATAACTAGGATGTAGATGGACTCCATAAGATATATATACTTGAATATGAATACTCATAGATAAGGAACTGACTCTGGGATATTTCTACATACTCCAGTTGGGATCAGAGACTTCCAATTCTTTCTCTCTGTGCCCTTCACACAAATCAGCTCACCACTTCATCAGATTACCTCCCACCCCTCCCAATAACGGTCTGTTCGCCCACTTTACTACATAATCAACTGCCTATGGGCTCAATCTAACATATCTGGCAAAGCCCGGAGTGCTGAAGCCCAGTATTACAGCCTGGCATGTGACCAGTTTTCAAACGCTCTTTGCTCGGCACTGCTGAGCACCTAATAACAGGATGTGGAGAGCCAACTGACGAACTGGTCAAACTCCAAGTTGTGCTGCCCCGAGGGCACCGAGCTCTGGGTGGCTATCAAATAAGAGAAGGGGATACGGGAATCAGGGTGGTTACGGAGCACTTCTAAAAGCATCACACCACCATCGCCGTAATGAAAAAAAAACACGTATTCCAACCGGTTTTGTACAATTTGAGGGCTTTTTAGAGTGTGTGTGAGTGTATATAATCACAGCACTGGCCAGGAGTGCTTGCTGGCTGGCAAAGTTTCATATCAGAGTTCCTGCATGTGTCTGAACCACAGGAATTAGGCAAGAGTGTGACATGATTTAAATTCAATAACAATGCACGCCCCGACACCCCCTTCCAATACACACACACCTCCACCACCACCAGCCGACAATCCCTCCCACCCTCCGCCTCTCTTCCTCCGTTTCTTCTCCCCAACATCTGAGAGCTGCTCACATTTCTCTCGCTGCAGAGGGTCGATTAAACCAGACACATGTACGGGAGGAATTTGGAGACTTTTGGAAAACAAGTGATTTTCTTTGATTTGAATTATTCATGGGTGTGTTAAAGCGAGAACATTTTTCCAACAAGGTCCCAAGATGTTAAAGAGATAGACAGCCAAGAAACATGAAACGTATGAAGTTACAAAAAGAGGGAAAAAAAACAGCAGTGCGAGCTAACCCGAAAATATCACTGTATCAAATAAGACTAAAATGCAACAATAACAAACTCTAAGAATAAACCTTTCACAAATAATTTGTCACTTTGCACCAGAGATAACCCCTGACCTGACCCACAAGTCCCTCTGTAACTCTTAATAGAAAGCCGGCTGACTGTTGGGCAACAGTGGTTGCTACTTTATTTAATTTATTTAGCTTAACACACACTGACTGTGGTGTTATAGCCGTTACTGATAGGTATATGCACCATAATTATACTTAATTAAGTATTCAAGAGCATGCCAGTTAATTTTGTTCTAGATTAGAGCCTGATCAATACATTGAGCGGGCTGATTACATCAAACGTTAGCCTATCTATAGTGTATCGGTGTCTTATTGGTTATATTTGTTAGACTAGTGTGACGTTTTTGACACTTATTTAGTGCCCAAAAGACAATTAGATTAGACACACATCTCTTTTGATATTCCATTAATCATTCAAGTCATTTATCAAGTTAAAAAAAAGTTTAAGATTCACTCATTTCAGCAGTTTTATATTGTTGTAAAGTGAAAACACTTCGGTTGGTTGGACAAAAAAAGCTTAAACTTTTAGTATCAATCAAAAAAACTAATGATAATTAAACAAATTGTTGGTTGCAGCAACAGCAAAATGTTTCCACTCAGTACATACTTCTTTTTAATAACTACATTTAAGGGATTTTAACAAAACAGGCAACTGATAAATTAGTAATCAATATCAACTTAGGCCTCAAAAACTCAGTATCAGCCAGGTTCTGACTTTACCTGCAGCAAAGATAGAAAACACTTGTCTCTGGGTCTTTGTAATTGTTTTGACATATAATCCCACTTTGTGGCAGCAGGGTGAACAAGTTAAAACTCTACTCCGGGCTTAAAACACTCTAAACTCCCTATCCTTCTGATGTGAGGCTGCTCTGTATCTTCTGACTTCTCTGTTGAGATGACAGCCCAGAGAAAAGGTGTTTTCCCTGCAGGGGGATTCACTTAAAGTCTCCCGTTAGTGTCACATTAAACTCTCAGTTAAGTATCATTTAATTATCGACTTAAGCTGGACTGACTCACCTCGTTGGATGGTATGCTGACAACACCTGTTGATCTCCTCTTTTCCCTCAACTTCCTCTTCTCGATCTGTCCTTTCCCCTTTCTGGCACTGGGACCAGAGCTATTCTTCTCCTTGGCTTTGCTGGGCGATGGACTTTCTTTGTCACTGTCATTGCACGCCATGGGGCTGGAGTCCGGGGAAGCGCACTGAGCCTTCTCCATCTGAGGCGGAGCTTTCTTCAGGTTGCTCCCCGGGGTGGCTGTGGGTGCAGCGGGGTGGGCAGCGGGGTGGGCAGCAGGGTGGGCAGCAGGGTGGTGCGTTTCCTCCTCGGGTCTCTTCAAAGCTGTGCCGGAGGAGGACCGAGCCACAGAGTAGGAGGAGGGGAGGCAGTTCCCAGTGGAGGCGCTCCGGTCCGGGTTGCCGTTGTTGGTGAGCTCGGTGCCCGGCGGAGCTGCGTGGCGGCCGCTGTTGTTGCTGGTGCTGTTTGGGTTTCCGGCACCCATGGGAGCACCGCTCGCTGCGGCAATGTCCCCCAGCATTTTGGCTCTCATTTTCTCCCGTTTTGCCTTCCATTCCTCCAAAAAGTCTGTCGGGGCGTTTGACTTAAACCCGCCTGTGGCCATTATCCCTTTTCTTTTTTAATAAAAGTTCGGCACGTTTAGTGGAAAATGAACTTTAAGTTGAACTTTCAGCTCTCGGCTCCCGTCCTAATGGCACCGCATTCCTCAAGTGATTAACCCGGGTGCTGTTGACAGGTAGGAGGGGAAATAAAGTCAGCCTCACGACAAACAGAAACTTTAAATCAAACTTTATTTTATGTCTTTGTCTTTTTTTCATAAACCCATACAGAGACACACAACGTGCGCACATAACGTCAATAATAGCAGGTTCTTAAAATTAGCTGCTCGCGTGAAATGTGTTAAAAAAAAAAAAAAAAAGAAAAGTTGTAACTCTCCGGCTGCCTGTGTTGATTTTCTGTCCTCGAGGAAAAGTTGCTCAAAGTGTGTGTGACGGGGGGGGGGAGTTGTCGAGGCGAGAGCCGAAGTGTAAAATTCAGGTAGAGACTCACCTGTGTGGAGCTGTTTGAGTCGGAGCTGCTCTCTTCGGTTCGACCAGGTGTGCCCGCGGTCCGCTCGGATGAATGGCGCTAGTCTCGAGCGCTGAGAGCCGCTGCGCTCGCTCTGCCCTCTGGCTCACCGGGCGAGTCCGAAAACACCCGAGCGCTTCCGAGCGAAGCCGAAGCGACCACGAAAGCTCAGCCCGAACATAAAGCCGCTGTAATAGTCCTTTAATATTCCCATAGGCGCTTAAAGCGATTTATGGTGCTTTTTAAAGGGCATTTACGGTGTTTTATGGTACTTTTGTAATACTCCCGTACAGACAATGGTATATATATTATATATCATACCTTATCCTACATTTGATTTTATAATATTTACATAATTTCATGGGTTTCTACTGCATATATTTTAATATTCCTGTAGTTAGACCACTATATAGTTTCTGGGTAAGTTATGTTTAAGTTTTAATATAGTTT
Source organism: Dicentrarchus labrax (assembly GCF_905237075.1). Lineage (NCBI taxonomy): Eukaryota > Metazoa > Chordata > Actinopteri > Moronidae > Dicentrarchus > Dicentrarchus labrax. Next base: position 17,379,328 of record NW_026136724.1, on the reverse strand, counting down.
TTAATGTTAACTGACTTTATGATGACTTTGTCATACACAATACATCTATATGTTTATTGTTTTTCATTTTTATTTCATCATATCACTGACTTCTATTCTTCTAGTACTTTAGGGAATTACAGTTATCTCATTTTTCTTTTATAGTATTGGAATATAGTTTAATAATGTGTACAACAATGTAGTGGTGAAATGATGAGTTTATTCATGACTTGATGGACAGGTGAATAAAATCAAATTCTAATAATTAACTGTGGGAGTAATTTGTCAAGTTAAAAAAAAGGGGAAATATAAATTTCTTTACACTTTTTCTGATTGTTGGTCCAACAAAATGAGCTATATATTAGATAAAGATTATTATTGTTATTGTTGAGTGTGGGATGGTCAGAGATAGCCTTAAAAAAAAAGAGAAATATATTTCACTTTTTGAGTGTTGGTTACTCAAATGAAGGTATATCAACACGTTTTTCATCCCTGAAATCAGTAAATGGCATTTGTTATTATCGCCTAACCTGGGTGTATGATAAATATGGTGTCCTTGTAAAGTGTACTTGGCAGTATTCCTTCTCGTAAAGAAGTGTTATGTGGAAATTCTTTGTTATTACAGAGTGAATTCTTGAGAAATGTTGTGAATAACACTGAAATTGAATATTTTTCCCACTTTCAGAATGACATTTTTTAAACAGAAGTTTATGAGCCGAGGACCTTGAAAGCAGCATTTCAATGGTAAATTTATTCTATCAGCCACAAGTGTGTGTTTATAAAAGACTTCACGACTCAAACTTACACAGACAGCACATGTCACTGATTTCTTAGTCTTCAATAGGCCTTCGATAATTGCACAGTTGGAGTGCAACATTTCTGCAGAAGACCGTTTGACGACGATTGAGCTCTCCCACGCAGATCTCACAGACTGACTCCCTTAGATGCCGGATGACTCATCCAACCAGCTCTGATCAGAGGACAGCCTCCTTGTTCATTTTGTCACACATGCTGGTGTACGCGTTTAATTCCAGCTAAAGGGAAGGTTAAGGACTATCAACACAAGAGTGACACATTTATTTCTTGAACTTATGAGGCTGTGGTTGTGAAATGTGAATAGTTACTGAAAGTTGAAATCTCCGGCACACCTTAATGCTTCTTTCTATCTTTACAGGCTACAAAGACAGTAATGCGTCGCCTTGTATTTCCAGATTTTCAGTCCAGACCTTTCAACATGTCCTTGACATATACAACACATTCATGAAAATACCAATACTAGTTTACAGACCTGTGCCATTTGTAGAAATACACTTAAAAATGCTCACATTACACTTCATATGTTGTTCTTATATAAGTCTATATGATTTTATTCTTTAAAAAAAACTTTATTTGTGTGAAAACTGTGTAAAGGATGAATAAATGGCTAAATGACCCCCCAGAGGTCCTTTAGAGGGTTCTAGGTGGCCCCCAGCAAAAAGGGGAATCATTTATTTTCACTATATTTCCATCTATATGACAGAATGTATGACAGTCATGGGTTTCATACACTTTCTGTAATAAAACATCTAAAAGCAAAAATCCTATCAAATGGGGGTGCCTGGGACAAAATCTTATAAAACCGGGGTCCATGCTCTAATTTGTGTCAGTTTAGAGGTCCTTGACATGAAAAAGTTTAAAAACAATAACTTGGGCAATACCGCCATATAAAAATATTCCATTAGATGTAAAAGTCCAATGGCACTTTGATGATTCAAGGGACCCTGGAAGTTTTATGAGGCATCCAAAAAGGACAAAATTGTATCCGAGGACTTCCAAATCTCAATTTTTAAGCCGGGATTGATGAGAAGTCCTTGGATTGTTCAGAAAAATGGAAATTTGAACTCCATCTGCTGGGAATGAGCTCCAAAAACAGCTAAAAATATCAAAAACATCCAGTAAAATAGAGTCAAATATCAATGTTCAACACTAACTTTGTTTCTAAACGCCAGTCACACAGTCAGCATTAGCATTTCCTCCCCCTTCTGCAGCTCTCCTGTGTAATGATCCCAGCTTAGTGGAAATGTAATTAATCTAACAAAGTGCAAGTCATTTCAGCGTGCTGATGCAAAGCTCCATTGTAATAACGCTGCACGGCATTCCTGTGATATTCAATCCTTGAGCTTCCTGCCATTACCTCACTGTGCGAGCAGGTTTCTCCCCACGTGATGATTTAAACCCGCTATAGGTGTTTGCTGTCAGAAACCTAATTTCATGCAAGGATAATAGCACTATAAGTTAACTGGGCTGAAGGGAATGAGCCTTATGGTGTTAGATTTGTGTGCGTCTCGCTTGCTCCCAAGGGTGCACTGACTTTCAGGCATGTTCATCACTGTTATGTAATGTTTTTTTTCCCAAATCAGGAAAAAGAAGCTTTTTTCAGTGTTAATGGACCCGTGTTATTTACAGTGCAGGTTTGAAAATGTGACGCACACACACGGGTGAGAGGGAGAGCAGGCATTCAGCCATTATCTCTGCATGTGCCAACCCTGTTACAGATAATGAAAAAACTTGGGTGGAGCAAAAGAGTGAGGCGCCTCTCCTAAAAATAAACCCTGATCTATGGACTCAGGTCACACTGCTGCATATTTAGCATATTTCTGTCTGCTCTTGAGGAGGAAGAAAAGAATGAGGGGGCATAAGGGTTGTCACAGAGTGTTTCCTTCCATGCCAACACAAACGTTCCAGTAATGGATTCCCAAAATAAGTGTACTTAGACTCCATATTGAGTATTTTATTTAATGTTTAGGTTTATTCAAATTATCTTACACCCTCTCTGAATGCTTTATGGTGCTTTTTTTTTTTAATGAATAGCCATATTATGCATTTTATAACCCATTTGTGGTGAACAGTCAAAAAATGCATCGCTTGCCTGGCTGTAAAATGAGCATCGCAAGTAACCTGAAATTTATAAGAAACATAATTTAATGGCCACTCTTGCGTTCACACATTTTCATTTATTTGTCAGTAATGTTTCAGTCAAAAGCTATTAGGTGGGTAATTTTGTAGCTAGCAGCCTACACAAGGAACTCACTCCCCCATGAAATTGTTTATCCAAGAGTAAGTAAGTATTCGAGAAATGTTTCTCCCGAGCCTCCCAGATGTTGCCTTTGCACACAGTTCTGCAGATACCCCCCACCCCACCCCACCACTGCAGAAAAGATAAGAATATTATGAATTCTGCAACAGAGAGAGACTTGAGGGAAATCATGTTTTTAACCACGTTAGTCAGTCAGACTTTGACGACTATAAAGGTAAACAGGATTATCATTCTTCACATGGAAGAACAGACACACAAATTGGGTTTTTGAGCTGATGAGGAGTTCACAACTTTACATACTTACATGTTTAACCTCTATACTGTTGTGATGAAGCCACCAGAAAAGGTTGCCTTTTGTATTAAAATGTGGGAGTCCCTTTTAAGGAATTTTGTAGTGAGGTTTAGAAGTGCTGGTAGGTAGATTTTATTAGCCAGGTTAGCTGTTTCCCCTCTGTTTCCAGTCTTTATGCTAAGCTAAGCCAACCTAACCAGCTACTGGCAATGGCTTCATATCTCTCATACTCTTGGCAAGAAGGCAACTACTTGTATTTAATCATGAAAATCAGTCAGCAAACTCTTGAAACCTGCTTGAGTTGCGTAATACATCACAATGTGCAAATCATCATTGCTGGGCTTTTTCTTCCAAACTACTATTACCGTTTATGGTTTTGCAGTTACTACATGGTGTTTTCTCACAATAATAACATAACTTTTACTAAAATTAAAGCAGACATGGTCAAGGACTGCAACCCTCAAACTTGTTCCCAAGCACATTTTAAAGGTCTGACAATCAATTTTCAAGCCATATTGAAATGAACAGAATGTAATAATAGCCAATGAGGCGGATGAAATGCAATAAACTAAATAAGTTATAGTTACAGTTACGGCTGTACATATAATATATGTACAATATAATGGAAAACCACCTAACAGTTGTTAAGACATTTCTGTCTGGACCAAAGAAATGGAAACACTGGAAAATGGTTTGGAAAACACCACTACATCACTATCTGTGTGAGGGGTTTGCAGGAGTCCAGAACTTAGAGAGCCTGCAGAAATTGTAACAAAGTCACCAAACTTAATGAATGTGCACTTACTAAATACAACCCTCTACAGCTACATGAGAGTTCATGTAGCAAAAAAGGCTGACAGATAACTGTGCTTATGTTCTTGGTGCTGTTCCTCTTTGTTCTACAGATTCAGTCCTGTGTCCAGCTCACAGGTTTGTCCGTTATCCCCTCTGTGCCCTTCAACGGCTCCCAGTACCGTCCCAGTACCATCTGCAGGGTGCCATCTGTTGATGATGATGGCGTGATGCTGGGTGACTGGGTGGGTCACTGTGCCAACCTCCTCTCCTAGCTCTGTGCTGCTGAGTTGGCTGTACACACTGCGAAAACTGAATCTGGCAGCATTGTTTTGACAGACATTTCCAACTTGTTTTTATGAAAAATAAGACATTAAAGCATTTAAATGTGAGCTATACATTTGTATATACAATCCTAGAATACACTGTAGATGAAAAATCACCAATTTTGTGTCACTCAGCTTATCATAATTGAAAATATCTGCTCGTTTTACTGTCGATAGAAACGGCAGAAACATTCGATTTTGTAGTCTTTAGTGTTAGTCAATGCATTAAAGGAGCTGCTGATCACTTTGGAAGTGATTCCTGGTTAAAACCCTACGTTTTAAACTTTGGGGGCTACACTTTTATTTTACATTTAGGTCATGAACTTTGCCTTTGAGACTCAATCTAAGACTACATGACTTCTGGGGCGCCCTGGTAGCTAAACCGAGCCCTTGCCTGCTGCAGCCACGGGTCTGAGCTGTCCTATCAATTAAAGGCAAAAGCCTTTGATATTTAAAATGACATCTCAAGGTTGATGATTCTTTTGCAGCACGGCCCTCGGTAGGCAGATCAGCTTAGTGGAGTCACTTCATAATTACCATAGTAATGTCATAATGTCACACTGAAGCGTATACTTGAATTTGGTGCACGAGGTTTGCATTTTGTCCTCCTCCCAGCTCCGTCACTGGCTTTGAGAGGGATTAAAAAGCAGTATAACAACACTGCAGCACTACAGAAAAATAGCTGTTTTCAGCAACTCTTGCAAGTAGTAATTTGCTTAGCTAGGGCTGCAAATAATCATTATTTTCATTATTGATTATTTGATTAATCGTTTAGTCTCTATGTTGTCAAAAGCTAATGAAAAAGGCACATTGTAAATTTCCAGAACCCGTGGTAACATCTTCTATTTGCTTGTTTTGTTCAATCAACAGTCCAAAACTAAAAGACATCCCATTTTCACTCAAATAAATCCGAGAAAAGCAGCAGTTCAGGAAGTCGGAACCAGTTTCACCTTCATAAACAACTTAAGTGGTCATCGTTTGTCCACTCACTATTTGAGTAGTTTATTATTTAGCACTAGAATCCTCTTTAGTATAACCTTTTGGATGTTGCCATTATACATCACATCACATTACAGTGAAGGAAGTGTCTATAAATGCAGCTGGTGACACCGCAGTCAGAGAGACGTCTCCATATCCTCCTTTCCAGATTTATCCACACCACTCCACCGCTGCTTTTGAATCACTCTTTTCTAACCGAGTGTGTTTGTCTTTGTTTCAGTGACAGACTCGAGCTGTCACTTCATCAGGACGCCTCCATTCGTCATTGTTTGTCATCGGAGAGAAACCCCTGCTGCTGTTTGTCCTCGGCGCCGAGGGGTTTTGCTCATCCAGTGTGTCTAAGTCTGGTGTGTGTTGGGGGGTTTAAAATTGCAACTGGGGGAGGAGGTTTGTTTGGCTTGCTGCACTTTACGGTAGAGAAGAGAGGGAGATTAGGCCATGGTGGAAATAAAATGAGTAGGGAGGATGAGTGTGAGTGTCTCTGTGTGTGACAGCAGTTGCCAAGATCTAATTCCTTCTTTATGGATGATTTCCAACATAGAAAAGCACAGCCCGTCATCTCGTGGCGGAGCTGCTGTCAGGAATCAAACAGAGCGGCCAGCAATCAGGAGAATTTCTTTTAGGTCTCTAATGCTTCCTCTGAGGCTTACTGCTGGTTCTGGTTCTGGTTTCAAGTTCTGACAGTGGTCACACCAGTGTTTTATTCCAATTTACTTTAAAATATATATATAATCACTTTACGGATCTCCTAACTTTTCCTCTAGTGCCATCATCAGGTCAGTATTTCAATTTGTCCAATAGCTGCAGAGCTGATGACATTCACATCAGCCTCCCTCAGATGTACTTTGTGTAAAGTAGCAAATGTTAGCATACTAACACACTTAACTAAGATGGGGTCCAAGTACAGCCTCACAGGACTGCTAGCATGGGACATTTCCGGCCTTTCATCCCCTCTCATTGGCCGGAAACATGTCAAAAATAACATATAATCCAGCCTTTAAGATTTTTATCTTTTTAAATATTTGTTTTTCTAGTTGTTTCATATCAGTTTAAACTACCCTTTCATATACAATTTCCTATACGTTTGATGCTAAAAAAATGGCAAAGGTCAAAGGTGTCCAAATGGCGTGCAAAGGTTTGGATTTTTTTGTTAAGTATGATGTTAGTAACCGAAATATATTCAGAATATTATGCTTTTTTTTGTAGTACAATTTGAATTTGAAACCCCTGCTGTAGACTCTTAGTCTTGTTAAAATACCGAGCAGGATTCGCTTACAGCTGTAGAGATGACACGCATCAAAGATCCAAGTTATTAAATGTACTCCTGAGACTCGAAAAGTCGGTGAACCCACGATATATTAATCTGATTGAAAGTGAAGCGCCTGAAACTGAACGAGCTGTAGATGAAAGCTGAGCCGCGTTTACCATCTACAACAGATGTGAAATAAATATGCACACATGGAGGTACAGCCCCCTATAATGACAGAAACTAATGGCCTGATGTTGTCCTCTTTGCCTTTGAGCCAGGCGAACGACACCAAAAGGCAGCATTAATTCAAACCGTTTGTTGCTTTAATTTCATGGAGGCAACTGTTTAAGGCCAGGAATCTGTCTAAAAGTTTTTTTTTTTTCCATCTGTCGAGATCCTGATGAAGACATTCTGCTCGAGATGGTTGAGGAAGCATGTCCATGTCACAGTGCAGACACAGACCAGACTCCTTAACCGCGTACTGAGGCAATGGAAAATAGAAAAAGCCAGACACTTTGGCATGTCTCTGGGCAATTATAGCAGATACCACCGCTTATCCCCAAAGCTTAATCTAAAGATTCCAGCACTTCATCACAGGTTTATACAGCAAGTCACACCCAATACATGCAAAACCTAGAGCTTAAGTGAGTTCCACAGTCAGTGTCATATAAATCACATAAAGGAATCTGTTTTATTCAGTGGTGGAAGTTGCACAAAACGCTCACATGATCTGTCACTGTTATCTAACTCTGCTGCCATCTGGGATTACAATAAAGAACGGTGAAGCGGGGCAGATTCAGGAGTATAAACACATCTGAGGGGATCTCAGGCTCAGGGAAGACAGGGAGAGGAGTCAGCGTTTTTCCTCTTGAGCTGCAAACTTGCTGTCATGAGACAGTTACTCCTGCTCCTGCAGAGGCAGAATTGTATTTAACACGGTAATGTGCAGCTGAATAGGACTCCTGCGTGCCTATTTTATGGGGATGTGAGCTTTTGTTTGCATTCAAGTGCGAGGATTAGTTGAATTAAACAAAATGGCTGAAATTGATCAGGAATGTACACTCTCAAGCTAAAGAGAAAATCCCTCCACTATAGTAAAATAATGTTTGCAAAGCTGTGCACCATCTACTGGTGTGACTGAGTGTAGCAACGGTGGCTCTCTAAATCCCTGTTAAGAGATGGGAGCAGGGACATTTAAAGTACAAGATGTCATCCTTAAATGTCATTTTCATAGGTATACATGAGTGGTTACAAGCTTATAACCGCCTTAAAGAGTCAGTTTACCCAAATTACTAAAGAATATTGTCTTTTACCCCTCGTCTCGTCCAGCCATGCAGGTAATTTTAATTTTATGTGCTCAGATTGTTGATATATCTGCCTCTGAAACGCCTATCTTTGCCCCAATACAGTGGAAGTTAATACAAATTTTGTTTGTGGTGCTTCAATGTTGAAAAATCACCACGTTAGAAGAATCAGTGTCCCCGTTACTGTGAATCATCCAAAGACTCAATTGGAACTTCTTTCTTCCAAAGAAATAGTCCCTAAAATTTATTGTCAAACAATATTTTATTCACTACCAATGTATTGTGGTGGAGGTACAAATCTCTGAGGTCTTTAATTTGATTTTAATTAACATTTAACCAGGAAAGCTTCACTGAGATTAAAAATATTTTGTTTTTGAGCGTCCTGCTGGTGAAGTAAGGCAGCAATAACTATAAAACAGTGACAAACGTAAGAAAGATTCTACAAAATGTAACACAAAATCAAAATTGAACAGAAATTTAATCCTAGAAAAAAACATAAATGACACCTTAAAACAACCCAGAACACGTCCAAAACAATACGATTCTAATAAACCCCAAAACACAGGTGGAGCTCTAAAAGAAACCCTTCACGAGGGCCAATAATATCAATTAAATGATAGATATACCTTTCACGGTTATCAAAACCGTTTAAATCATTAGAAAAATGATGAAAATAATCAGACATGGGAACTTTACAATGTACAAGTTTATTTTTAATGAACTCTTCAGTGGTTGGTAGTCACAGCACAGCTTGCATGTATTAAGCCACACACCTATTTTACAAGATGACGGGAAAAAACAAAAGAAAAAAACAAACAAAAAAAAAAGTCTAAACCAGAGTAGATGGTCATCAGTCCATCTGCAGTGACTTTTTTTTTTAAACTTCTTTTACTAAAATATCCTTAAAAGGCCACTGAAATGCATAAAATGTTTTCAGATGCATGAAATATTAGATGGTGGCGATTTGCTTTAACCTGACATCAAGACTCCTCACATGGCATCGACAGTGCATGTAGACATTGTAAAAAGGACTGGGTTAGCGATACCTAAGATATTCTTTTTTTTTTTTTAGTGACAACACCTTGGCTATAATACTACAGCTTTAAAAAAAAAAAAAAAAAATTGGAAACAAAATTAGCACTCTTCCAAGATACTGAATACAATGAAAGTGAAATGTAGTGAAGCGATTATTCTGTTTTATCTCACAATTATGTGAACACTTATTTTAAACTGGAAAAAAAAATTAAAATAAAAGCACTGAACACTTGCCAGCCGTCCCGCGTAAGAGAGGCTCTACTGTTCTGTATCCAATGTCTTTAGACTATAAAAGAAAAATAATTAAAACACACCTTTTTGTCCTCTGGAATTTGTATACTTTTTAATAGTAACAGACGGGAACGATAAACGCATGCCATGTGCTGGTCTCAAACAAATACATACAGGTATATACAGCATCACTCAGTACCTGCTAAAACAAAGTGAGAAATACAGAGTATAAACTGACTACACTACAAACTTAAAACAAAACAAAACAAAAAAAAAAAAAAAAAAAAAAGAGGAGGAAGGTGAGCGATGGAAGCGGTGGAAGAGTGAAAAATCCTACTTGTGATGGACTCATCATTAAAGCATTAAAAAAAAAAAAAAAAAGAAGAAGAAGAAAGAAATGCATATTGCACATACAGTGAAAGCTTAAATTCCACCAGGTCCGCCTCGTTTCGCTAAAGCGAGAATTCAAAATTTTTCCCTCTTGGAGGAAGACACAAAGAGGTACAAAAAAAAAAAGAAGGAAAAAAAAAAAAGAGGAGGGTGGGCGAGTGTGCATTGGTGATCTGTGTGTGTGTGCGGGAAAAACAATGAATAAAGTAGTGGAGTCAGGGGCCACAAGGAGCTCATATCGGGGCAGAAGTGGCACTTTGAGGGGGGTTAAAAGGAGGGAGGGAGGGAGGGGGGAAACTGCACAGCACACAACACTTACACAGGGAGAGGAAAGAAAAAAAAATTACATCAGAGAGATTGTGGCACAAATAAAATCAGGTGTTGGATAATATCTGTTCTTCAGTGAGAGAGAGAGAGAGAGAGAGAGAGAGAGAGAGAGAGAGAGAGAGAGAGAGAGAGAGAGAGAGAGAGAGAGAGAAGATTGATGCAAGTGTTTTTTCTTTTTCTCTTTATGTACAACTAAGGCTTATTGGTTAAATAGTTTTCAGGCTTCCCCGCCCACAATGCTTTTAACATGCTGATCACACAACCCTTTTTCCTTTTGCTCTGTAAACTCAGTGGTTCTATCGGGACAGCGGCCACACAATCGAGTGGATTATAGTCGAGGAGGTGGCGCGGAAGGGGGGGGTGGGGGTAGATGGATGGATGGATGGATGGATGCTGCGGTGGTGTTGGTGTTGGTGGTGGAGGAGCAAAAGGGAGATAAAAAGGGAGTTGGGAGGAGAAAAAGAAAAAAGGAGTCTTGTCTCTGATGTCTGTTGCAATTAATATCTAAATGTGCAATTCCATTAGTCACTGCCATGGGGGACTAGGGGGGTGCAGAAGACGGGGCGGGGGGGGTCTGTTCTACTTGGAAAGCTTGCTAATGACTCGAATGAGTGCTCCGTTCTCGTCCTTTAGTCTCTGGTTGTCTGCTTTCAAGTCTGGGAGCATCTGAAAGGGAATAAAAAGGAAACAGGGAAGGGAGAGGGAGACACAGAGAGAGAAGGCTTAGACAAGTCTTGACAGATACACAGTGCTGTTAAACCAGTCAGGCTAGTTTTTTTTTTTTTTTACAAATTTGTTAATTGCAGCCTGTGTAAGCAATCTCGGAGTCACACAGCATCTCTCATGTTTTGTTTTCTCCTTTTTTTTAAAACAAAAAACAAAAAAAACATCCTTGTTCCAAGTCAGGAGAGAGAGAAGTAAAAAGCGGGCACACCACAGGCCAAAAAGATCCTCAGAAAGCCATGCAGAATCTGAACGGCTGCTCACCGGCAGCCGGTAAAATATACAGCAGAGGTCAAAAATAAAGTCACTTTTTCTATTTGATATAGTGCATATAACATTTGAAATCATCGTTGTATGGAGTCCTACAGAGCCTGGCAGCTGTCAGGAGTAATTCATCTTAGTTTTTTTTTGAACAAATAAGGAAATGATGCTCTTGAAAACACTGTTAAGTAACAGCTTTCAGTTACAGGTTGTTAGCGGTAGGCGAGCAGCTGTGTTTCGGTGCTGAAGTTACACAGTTGATACTAATAAGAGACAGTTGTGATGCCACCTTGGGTGTTGTTAGGTGCGCATACTGTACACCGCTGTGTAGTCTAACTCAGTGCAAAATAGAAAGTGAAAGTTGTCAAGCCAATGGATAAGCTAATCTAAATGATGTTGTCTTTTGAATTTGGATTGAGAACCGTGGATATACTTCAGATTTAGCTTGTTAAAACAGCATTGGGACATCCCTTAAATATATGTTAAGATAAGAGGAAACTATAATGATTCCCAGGAGGGAAAACTAACATGTTTAAACGTCAATGTGATTGTTTAATGCTACGTTCTATTCATTTGTGCACATTAATTATTCATTTGTGTGTAAATAATTCATTTTCCCTCATGACACCTGCCGGGTTCAATAGTATCCTTGACATAGACAACAACCTCTCTGTGGATGTTTATAATGAGTCATAATAGGTGAATTCTTGTATTGACTTGTATAGTCTGAAGTGTTGAGTCACAGATTCTGAGGTTTAACATGAGTCAGATTGCTGTAGAATACTGATTCTGTAAACTTAAAATCTCTCTAATAAAGGCATAATGGCTATTGAAAATTCACCTATTTGGGTAGATATATACTATATATGTATATACTATTATGTAAACTGATGTTTGACTCTTATTCTAAACAGATGTATACGAGCTGTGGCGGTGAGGACTTTAGGTAGAAATCTTGATACACAACACTGAGACTCCAACAAGATATTTCAATCCCCTTAAAAAAAAAAAAAAAACAAGCTCATTAATTGATTACGGATGACAATCAACTGCTATTTGTAGAAACGGTGCTAAACCTGTGTCCAAATAAACCTGCTGGTGCATGCAGCTGACTTTAATGTTTGTTGATGTCATCAGTCAAATTAAAATTGGGGGGGGTAAAGAGGAGGGAAAGAAAAAAAGGTTCAGTCTCGGAAGATTTGGGTCAAAAAAGGTGATGCCAAAATGAGGAAGCCACTTCATGCAAGGAAGCCAGAACAAGCCAAACGGAACAACCGAGCTCCCTCTGATGGAAGCATCACTACATAAAACTACAAAGAGGACACTTTACTTTACAGCACTTGATGCGTTTGTTAATAATTAAGTCAATTTAGACACCTCCTGGCCTGAAATGGTACTTACATAAGCTTTATCTCCACCGGTTATTAATATACGCTGGTTACTTTGACATATTTAGGATGTTTTCATGAGCTGGAAGGGTGTGGAAATCACCTGCTAGTTGTGTACTGTAAAAGGAGAGTGTCCTGTTGTGGAAAAAAAAAAAAAAAAAAGACACCCTCCCCAATCTGAAAACCAAAAGCTCTGGGGAGGCAGAGGGGGACGGAAAGGGGAGTTTACAAAACCAGTGATGGTTGGGCGGCTGGGCACCTGCCTGTCTATGGGTGCGGGCAGAGCACGAATGGAGCATGAGAAGAATGGGGTTGGGAAGGAGGGGTGGGAAAGTGAGGAAGAAGAGAAGGAGATGGTGGTGGACAGACGGACGTGGCTTAGAGGTCGACGGTGGGCAGCTGGCTGCAGGCGGACTGCGAGAGCTTTGCCAACACGCGGGACAGGGCCCGGTTCTCGGCCTGCAGCCGCTCTTTAACCTGCCGCAGGGCCTGAACCTGCTTTACCTGGGGGAGGTTCTGCAGGGGGGGGGAAAACAACAACCACAACACAGGAGAACACAGAGAGAGAGAGAGAGAGAGAGAGAGAGAGAGAGAGAGAGAGAGAGAGAGAGAGAGAGAGAGAGAGAGAGAGAAGGCAGAGAGGATGGAAGGAGGAAAAAAAAAGAAGAAAAGGAAGAATGGGTTTCAAGAAACAAATGAGGAGAGAAAAGGATTAATGAAAGACAGGACGGTATAAATTAATAGAGAAGAGGGGCCGAGAGAAGGAAAAAGGGAAAACAGAAAAGGAAGATTGTTAGAAAATGGGGACAGATTTTGGAAACCAAAAGGAATGATTAAGAGCTTTCCGCTTCGGCGTGATGCTTGTAGATAGAATGGAAAAGTGACACTGATAAGATCAGCCAGCTGTCTACCACCTAAAAATAAACACACTTCGTTATCACAGCGACGGCAACAACACTCGCTTACTAGAATTTAATGGAGTTTTTTCTCCCTCTCTCCTCCTAAATTTTCAAGAAAAAGGAACATTTAATTGGCTGTCTCAATAGAAGAGCTTAAATGTTATGTCAACATAGATTACAAACAGCTGAGCTGAGATGTGCCCTGAACAGAATAAGAGATGTGAACATTTAGCAGTCTAACATGTGGACAGAGGCGAGGTACCGTAATGGGCAGAATACGTTTCTAGAAAGGAAAGACCCATCAGGGGTTGTTTGTGGAGTTATTCAGCTTTATAGAAGTGTTTGTGGAACTGGTTTTGCTGCCACCGGGGAGATAAATTTAAATCTCTGTACATACTTTCCCCAACAGGACTAATCTGTCTTATATTCGGGCCAATACAGTATTTTTAGTTCAAAACTTTTCTTTGTCTACTTTCGGAAACAGCAAGTGATGTATTTGATGCCTGTGGTGGTTATATTTTCTTTTTCAAGCATATGGTATTTGTTCTGAATTAATGGCTCCATAGAAACAGATATGATGTACATACCGATTATCTCTAGGAAAATTCCAACCAGGGTCCTGTTTTTAATAGTTTACCCCATAATTCCTATTGGTAATAACAATATTGCACTCAAGATGTTAATTGCTTGGATCTGGGAAGGTTGCTATAAAGGTTGGCATAAGTTATCTCTGTCGGACTTCATTATAGTGATGTCACCGTCTTCCCAGATCCCAAAAATCACCTTGTTGCTTACAATCTTATCATAACCGATGGAAGCAATCATAAAACAATTCAAATAAGACTTGTGTCGTAATAAACCCATGACACTTGAGATGACTCACCAATCATATTAAACCCCCCCAAAAAATGGACCCAGATTTATATATAAAGGCACACTCAGACTGAAGTGACAGCTGTCGGCGCTATGCTGGAGTTCACAAGTACCACCCACATGCTAGCTGTGATCCTGACTCCTTTAATGGAAATCTTCTAAACCCCACTGAACATGAACTGAGAATATAATGCAGTGTGTGTGACTGTGCGTGGTGGTACCTTAAGTTCCTCCTCCATCTCAGATATCTTCCTTTCTAGAGCTCTTCTTTCCTGTGGGGCGGAGGAGAGCGGGGTTAACTCAGGACACGCGTTGTCGAGACAATTAGCAGCAAACACGGTTTGGTGCAGGCTATACACACTGCATAAAATAAGGTGTGGAAGACGGTGAGGGTGTAGCGATAGCACACACGCACACACACACACACACACACACACACACACACACACACACTTTGAACACACGCATGTTTTGTGAGGCGTCTGCAAGCAACAGCTGGTTCAGACTTACATATTCAGTGATTTAAAAAGGCAGGAATGAGTCAAGGAATGGGGAGGTAGATGTTTAGAGGTTGTGTTGGATGTTAAATTAATGAAATGACTCATGAACGGGGGGGGGGTCAGAATGTTTTTTTCAACAAAAAAGGACATTCTTGTATTATAAAAAGGCTGGGACGACAAACGGTACATGAAGGATGGTCTTAAATGTGGCTTAAAAATGAATTTTGCAAATCTATGGGGTTATTGGTTTCATGGCTACGCAGCTGAAGACGCCAGCATGATTACGGAATGAGTGAGACAAACCATGAAAACACACACACATGCACAGGTTCTTTCAATAGCAATTGAACAGTCTACAATTGTTATACTTCCTGCATGAGATCAACACGTGTTCACACACACACACACACACAAAAACAAAAACAACAAAATAAGCAGTCTTAAGAAGAGGTGACCACACGCTGCCTCTGAGGTTCAAAAACATGTGAGAGTGAAGGTGGCAGTGTTCTGGGTGGCGAGGAGAGGGAGGAAGTCCCTTTTGACCCCGGCTACAAGGGCATGTGTGACACGACAGCCAGCAGCAGAGAGTAGACTGATACAAAAACTCAGGTTAAGATCATACCACCACCCAGATGATATTGGGGCCTGCTTGTTACCTTCAGACATAAACCCATTGGCAGTGTTACCAACATGTTTAAAGCAGGTTGGATTAAACAAAATAACTGACAGAAGGACGAGTTCTATATTCAGTTTGAGATAAACTTGAGAGAGACAGTAGTTATACATCTTTTCAGTAAAGTTCATGGTGTTACTAAACAAAGAATGTAATAGTTAGAGTTATTAATCTGGTTCTGTCATTACCCTTTTCTCCATCTCAAGCTGTGATCGGTCGGCATAGCGTTCCTGCCTCTGCAATGAGAAAAATAAAAAGATTAGTGGAGTCATAGGGAATCCTATCTCATCTATACTGATCAGCTGAAGAAGTGCGAGTTCAGCATACCTGTGTGGCCTTCTCTAGTTGTAGCTTCAAGTCCGCCAGCTCCAGGTCTGTGTCACGTAACTGGGCCTTCAACTTCTCGTTCTCAGCTAAGATCTGCTCGTAGAGCTGAAGGGAGGGACAAAAATATCAGTCAACAAGTAAATGAAAATGTTGAAAAATGTTGGCTTAAATGTGTCAATTTCTATTTCATTTGGTATTTTCTACAGTTTGGCATGTACTTTTTTGGATTGTACAGTCAAATTATAAGGGGTGATCACACATTAGACTCACTGAATGAGTCAATGAGTCATAACTTCAGCAACACAGCCTTTTAAATAGATTATTTCATACATCATGATGTTATCTTTCTGTGTACAAAAGTCAACGTGCATCATTTGCCAGTCATGGGAATACAACTCCGTGATCAGAAACATATTTATATGAAGACCTGTACGATTAAATCCAGAACCAATAAAAGAAAAAGAGCATTTTATGTGAAGTACACACCTTCTTGTAGTCAGTGGTGTCGTCTCTATCTAGTCGGCTTGAGTATGGCCTCCGACTCTCACCGTAGCCACGGCTAGAATAAGAATCATTGCGATCTGAGGATGAAGTGATCTCATTCCTGCAACAGTAACAACAGGTGTTCATTTAAAATCTAATTGTTTAGCAACAATAAAAAGGGTAATAAAGAAGAAATAACATAATATGAAGGGGGTAAAACATACCTGGACAACCTGTCACTCTGTAATAAAGCAAAAATGAAAGTGAATGTTAATGTCAATAACAAAATAAAGTGCATTTGTAATAAGTTTATACATACAAAAACAAAACTGAATGGCAAACTTTTTTTTACACACACTGTACTACATACAAATACACACTCCTATCCTAAATAGCTGCTTGTCAGCCACAGCAGCGGCCCCTGAGAACGGGGCCAGACATCAGATAGGGAGGTCAGGTTGGAGGGTCGGGCTTCCAGCTATTTTAAAAATTGCAGTCAGCTTCCTGAGCTGAGACAACAATGCCACAATCCGAGTCCTGCAGCCTTCAAAGAAAATTATCAACACGCAGTTCAACTGATTGGCACTATTCAATGCAAGACTGGAGAAAAGAAAAAAAAAATCTCTACCAAACCTGCATTAATGCTTTTACATTTTGGTGCATTTAATTGAGCGTGCCAGACTGGAAAGGGAGAAACTTTTCCATCTCCATGCAGAGAAAATTACTTGTTTCCTATTTAGTGCTCTGTTGCTGCTCCACCCTTTATACTGTCCTACTGTCTCCCTTCCGATTGTACTCAAGTTAACAACTACTGTCTGCTCTCTATGCGGCAAAAGACACTCCCTTTCAAACAGGAAGTTCATCCAGCCAGCAATGTTTTCACTGCCCTTTCTGCCCAATGCTGTGTCGTCCATGGATGGTCAAAATGCATTTAAACTATATTATAAAGCTGATTTATAGTTTTTATTTTTATTTCAGGAACTGGAAGACTTTCTTACATGTTCATTTTCCTTATTACTGGTTGAAACTGTCATTTATGGTGAGTTCATGTGCACAAAAAGCATACACTGAGGGTTGAAAAGTGCTCTTAAATCTTATCTCCAATTTTCTTCGTGTGTGCTTTGACCCCAGTAACCCTAGACTTCCTTTCTTTTGTGTGTCTGCATGTTTTGAAAACTCACTGATCTATTGCTGAGACCACTTTTTGGTTTTGCAAGGTCACCCCAGCAACCAGACAATCACCAGAAGATGGAAATGGGGAGGGGAGGGAGGGACAATAAAAATTCAAAGGCTGCAGAGGGTGAAAAGGAAAGATACGTGGGTGGGGTGGAAATCATAGGAGTACTGGCCAGAGTTGTGAATATCAAAGACTGCTGGACATGCTTTGCCTTGACCTCATGAGATGAGACATGAGGAAGGACCAGAATAGAGAATAAACGCACAAGGGCCAAAATCAAACGGAAGTCATGTCACACAAGAAAAGCAATGAGGCTCCCTTGGTTTTGGCTGGAGGGCTTCTGCTTAAAAGTCAGTTTTATCTACTTTCTGCCGTGTGTGTGTGTGTGTGTGTGTGTGTGTGTGTGTGTGTGTGTGTGTGTGTGTGTGTGTGTGTGTGTGTGTGTGTGTGTGTGTGTGTGTGTGTGTGTGTGTGTGTGTGTGTGTTCGGTTACCTGTGGCTCTCCCTTGGTGCTGCCCTCCTCCGAGTCAGACTGCTGGTCTGGGTCATTTTCATCACCCTGGAATTTTAAAAAAGATATGAGGGTTACACATGACTTGCAGCTTTCTCTATCCAGATGATCAAAGAGGAACATTTATAACCTCCTGCACCTCCTGAGTGGTGCTAAGAATACGTATGGTGTTAAAAAAAATAAAAAAAAGTGATGCCTTACATCTTGGGTCCAGAAGGAGACCCCAGTGGAGCGCCTCTTCTCGCGGGGCCGCCTGCGATCCCGTATGGAGCGGGGCTGAGATTTGTCCTCTCCCTCCTTCTCCTCATCCTTTCTATCTATTTCTGTCCATCGAAAAGAATACCAAAAAGGTTAACTACATATTGCTGTAACAGTATGTGCAATATGACCCTTATTATTTTGACAACAACAGTGTGTAAATGTCCATACAGTAATCCTAACTAAGGGAAAAGAGAAAAAGGTTAAACAAGGCAATGATTTGACTTCACAAGACACAATCAGGACATCAACTTGACTTGGCCTGAGTTCAGAGGGAAGAAAAAAAAAGGCTTTGGTCATGGGAGAACAAAGCGGTGAGTGTTTCCTTCCTTCGGCTGAACAGGCAAAAGCAGCCTTCTATTTTTCCCAGGGATGCTTCATGGATTTATTTGTTAAGAGAAGAGCTACTTAATTTAAAAGGCAACCCAATCCCTTTCTGTCTCAATGCCCCTAATCAGCATGTGGCGGTTTGCCCATGTGAATGTGGACCTGTGGAGACAGATACAAGCATCAGGTGGAATTTAGACATTAGTCATGCATCCACATGCTGTGCTTCCTGTATATGGCTTCATACCAGAGGGGATTAGCATTTAAATTATTTCAGTTTTCAATGTTGTGATAGTTAAGATATCATCTATGTAGTCAATCTAAAACGGATGAATATGTCCAGTCTAGAAAATATTATGATGGCCGTATGGCTGCTGCGGAGGTGTACTATAGGTATTGTGGAGGATACAATTATTCCAGCATGTTTGACTCACTGCTATCTTCAATGCAATCGGCATGGTCAACATTTATTGTACAGTTGGATTGATTTTTTCAGAGCGCCCCTTTTGAATGGTAATGACACCAGGTACTGACCTTTTTCCGTATCTCTGGAGGAACGGCTATAGGATGAGGTGATCCCCGTCAGACTGTTAGGCCTGTTGAGGGAGCTGGAACTGGAGGACAAAATGGTGCTAGAGTAGGACGGGGTGGAGGCAGTGCTGGCTGTCGAAATGGCGGAGGTGGAGGAGGAAGACGAAGGCCGGTAGCGCTGGTAGGGAGACAGAAGACAGGTGAGAGGGACAGTGTAAGTCAAACCCTCAAGGTATGGATTACAGGTGAAGAAACAGAGATCCGTCTTGGGAATGTTGTTACTAAAGCTCGGAACATAAATGTACCTCTTCGAAGCTCCGGTACTTCGATCGGTAATCATCTTCCTTGGTCTCCAACTCCTTCTTCTCTTCCTGCTTCTCCTTGTCCTGCTTTTCCTTCTCCTCCTTCTCCTCCTCCCGGGTCTTTGTGGGACGACTCCTGCCAATTGTTTTCTCAGCTTCTTGCAGGTCAGTCAGAGTCACGCCCTGGAAGAACAGAGTAATACATGATCTCTAGAGTCTCAATTCCATACTCTGATTAATTATTTTGGTTTTATAACCAGAATCTTATTATCAAAAACTCTGCAGTAAAAAGTCAACAGTTTAATTGGTATTTTACAATGTTTCATTTTTAGTGTCAGAGATTTTAGCACAATGCGGTTCAGTCGTTTTTGCAGGAAAAGGACAAAGCTCAAATTCTGTAAGCTCGTAAAATGATCAGCCGTTTGTACAGGCCCGGACTTTAAGTGCTGTCTGTGTACAGTAACTGCTGTCTCAACCAGGATAATAACATTTATTTCAACAGACTATGGCTATAAAACCATAATGCAAGCCAGAGGCTGCCTACATGTCACCATTTATTAACATTTTATTTTGATGGGGAATCCACTGTCATTTTAATTGCTGGTAAAAAAAAGTGGGACTTTTTTGGTATAATGGAGGGATAAATCAATTGTCAACATTTAAAAAAGGTTAACTAACCTGAGTGGACCTCCTTGACTGTCGAGCCTGCCTGGAGCGAGCTTTCCTTTGGGACTCTGACTCTTCGTCTCGCACTGGCGTCAGGTATGACCTGACACACACAAAGACACAAACACACACAGACGGTTAATAATCTGTCAATAGAGCCATACTAAACTCTATAATTAGATGACTGTTGGGATGGGGAAACTGGCACGATAGGTAATTGTCATCATTGTGTATGGTAGTAGGGTGCCTTAAGGTTACATGAGATGGCTTGTGATCAGAAGGATGGCTGTTGTAATTTACAGACTAGCTGGGAAAGTGAAAATAAGTCTCTCCACTCACACAGTAAATACTGTACAGCACCATCAGTGGAGCTGCTTAGTGGCCAAAACTAACAGTAAGACTGCTAATGGACTATGCAGCTCCAGGTGCACATTTGTGGAATGATATGAATTTGAAACAGCTATTTATGTCAAAAAATGTTGTTGGAAGAGTATTTCCTGTAATGAAGATGTATTTGAAGCAGAATGTTCCTGGAAAATAGGAAACCTACCCGGACTCTATTTTCCTATGTTTTTTTTGGTCCAAATCCAGATTGAAAATTACCAAAGTTTTCCCTTTAACTAAGATAAAGCTTACTTAAAACCTACTTTAAGTTACTGTGATAAAACATGACTCAAATCTCTGTGTTTAGCCTTTTGCTACAACAGTATCAGGGTCAACAGGCAGGCAGTTTGGGATATAAAACAGTGAGCTATTCTGGCTCTTTCTCTCAGTTTGGAGCATGCCTCTGTTGGCCACACAAAAGTATGAACTCATTCAGTGCAGAGTGGAGTCTTGGCCTTGAGGAAAATGTGCAGCTTCTGCCCACTTTCCTTATAAGGAGAAGTCGCTGGAGCAATCCAGGCTCTGAAACAGGCCTGCCCCACTCCCACCATGACAGGTGGCTTATTTCAGCACTGCAACAGGAAGACATGCACTCCACCCCACTCAAACACACGCGTGCAAACGCACGCTCTCTGTGAGACACACTGACATGCTAGTCAGACTCAGACACTACTCTCTCTTCCCCTCCACACTGTGTGTACACACACACCCCGTTCTCAAACAGAGGAAATGCATCCGGATTACTGTTTGACTGAAGGAAGCTTTTAAGGTTAATTCCAATATTTCTGGAAGCTGCTTACAGTAAATGTTTTGTTCAACTATCCAAGCTATTTGAACTTGAAAAAGTCATGAATATACATAAACAAATATAATAATAAATTAGTATTTAAAATGTTATCTTGCTTTACTTAGTCTAATCCCCAGGGATTTTAACTCATGTCAAGATAAATAACAAAACAAAACACCATGGGACAGTGACAGTCTCCACTAAACCCAAAATAACAACAGCAATTAACAAGATCTGAACTTCAAACTGTACATAATCAAACAAAATGCATCATAATCCATCATCTATAAGGCTAATAATAATCTGACAATTTCCCACATCTAATAAAATCCAGATGATATGAATCAATTGTCCCATCTAAGTGCTTCAAATTCAATTCATTATTACATCATTTGAATTCTTAAACTACTCTGAACTGATTACTGTACGCGACTAAACAACAATGTGTGTTTTCAGGCATAAAGATAATTTGCAACATGAGACAAGAAATAAACTGACATACTGTTTCACATATAAAAGGACATGCATGAGTTATGTAGGTAAAAAGGTGTGTGTTTGTGTTACCTGCGTCTTTCAGAGCCAGTGACAGTGCCAGTGGTGGTGGTAGTGGTAGATATGCCGGTGGTGGTAGTGGTAGATGTGGTGGTCGTAGTAGAGCCAGTGTTTATAGTGGGGATGACCGCAGCAGATTCCTTCTCCTTCTCCTTCTCCCTCTCTGCACTCTCCTCTGACCAGTACCTGTTTACACACCAGCATTTTATAAGAAACCTACTTAGCCTCACAGATTCCATTTCAACAACTTTTATTAAAAAACTAAACATTTGTGGTTGTAGAAGGCTTCGAGCAAGTAGCTGAAAGCAACCGTGATGATGGTGATGGTGGTGGTGGAGTTTGGCGTGTTCCAACTTGTTGGACCACTTGGACACTTCATGTAGGCTACAGTGAATTCATGTCGTTTTTGCTGGATTGCATTCAAACTGACAGCTGCTGGATGAAAACATCCTTGGTAAGTTGTTTAATATTCTTTATTCGTGAAGACAGGCCTGTTATACTATATACTGGCTTTCTGTCCTTTGAAAAAAAAGAAGTGCGTTTGTGGTTGCTTGTGTCATTGACCGTGTCATAGTTATAGCAGGACACGCATTGCTTGTAGACTTGTAGCCTAATTTGTTGTCGTGTGGGTTAATTATGCGACTTTAGCTAAATGAATAAAAATGAACTGAATATAGCTACTGCTGAATGCCGACAGTTTAGTCACAAGTTTGAGGTTTAAATATCAGCAGGTCGCTGTTCAATGATAAACCATTTACACTATCAGTCCTGTTCATGTACCTGCTGGTGAGACTGGTGGAGCCAGTGCGGGTGGAGGAGGAGCCCAGGCTGGAGAGCAGGCCGCGATGGCCTGTGGGCGAGGTAACAGATGAGGAGGTGGTGGTGGTCGTGGAGGAGGTGGTCGAGGAACTCAAGTCCTCGTTCCTTCTGCTGAAAGAGCCGCTGGAGGACAAAATGTCAGACACAAACAAAGCAGAGTCACCAGTGAGAAAAAGCGGAATACTAATGTAATCACGGATATAATGCTGGTCGCCACAGTCTAGTTATTTGCATCCGATTATTAACTGATAATATATAAAATATTTCTGCATCATATATCCGCATTGTGATGGCATTATTAGTTGCAGAGGTTTAAAACATTGTTTGACAGTCAGTTTGAGTAGTAGTCTTAGTAATGATGGCGCTGCATGAACTATAAAGAAAAAGGTCAATCACACCTATGCTACATAGGTTTAATACATTAATAGTGAAGCCCTCTACAGGAAACTGAGGTGATATTAATATGTGAAAATAACTCAACCTGTCCTTGTGAAATGAGAGAATGGATCAATATATTTTCTTGCAAAGGCCATGGTCATTCCAGGAAGGGATTGCAGTTTTAATACTGCAGTTTCAGTGAAAATTTAGCTGAACATACTTTTATTGATGGTACTGCAGTGTCACAGTATCACTCGATGACATCAGTATTAATGTTCTGTCCAAAATTAAACAGCATTCTGCACTTACTGGGCGTCTTCGGAAAACATTTCAATATTCATTTGCTCATTAAACGTAACCAGAAGAACTCAAAACTTAGGTAGGCACTTCAGCAGCGCAGACACACGCGGTCAGAGAGGACAGGTGGGTGTAGAGACGGTGGTGCCCCGGTGAGGCTGGTGTACCTGCGGTAAATGCTGTAAGACTGGTAGTGGGAGGTGGGTGGCTGCCAGGGTTTAGTATTACAGGTGTTAGGGTCCAAGCTGGAGGTGGACGAAGACTTGGCTGGCACGTCCCGCGTGCTGCCGCTCCGCCCTAGTGCTAGCGTATGGGACGTGCTGGCGTGTTGGCAGGCGGGTGGGCGAGAGAGGCATATTAGCGGTGAAGGCGCACACACACACATATATACACACACACACACACACAGATATAGTATAAGAAACATACATATTTAAGACTATTAAGCTTTGCACACTATTGGTGCACTCATGTCATATGGGGATAGTTGTTGACTGGACAATTGAAAGCAACAACAGAGAAGTTGTCGTGCCATAAATCAAAATTTGTCTTCACTGAAATCACTTGTTCACTCAGCCTGCACAGTGACACATTGAAATGTATTAAATTTAGTTTGTTTCAAATTTTCTACACTTGATTCAAGGATGTCTTGGTTGGTTACATTAAAATTCAGGAACTACAAAGTTCCCAAGTAGCTTTTACAACTTAAAAAATAGGGTCATTTATGAAGACGGCTTGTATGCAGCATTTCCCCCCATATGACAAGCTTGCAGCATAAG
The DNA here is from genome assembly GCF_905237075.1 of Dicentrarchus labrax. Lineage (NCBI taxonomy): Eukaryota > Metazoa > Chordata > Actinopteri > Moronidae > Dicentrarchus > Dicentrarchus labrax. The sequence continues at coordinate 17,355,433 of NW_026136724.1, read as the reverse complement.
TCCAAGCCTAGGTTTTGTGCCATGAACAACTCTGGGAATTTGATTTATCTGGGAGTCAAACAGGTATATAGGCTTGTTAAAATGTTTGAGTAATGCATTGCAAACTCAGTGGCACAGTAACCTGACTGGACAGGTACAGTCATGCAACAGACTCTGCAGTGATAAGAGAAAGGCGTTGGGCTGATTTGCATTGCTTTCTCAGTAGCTGCTGCTGTGCATGGAAGCATGTACATACATATCTCTGATGACATAATCCAAGCAGAAATGAACAGCAGATGATTGATAAAGAGCTATCAATACTAGCTACACAGTGGTTTTAGTTCCAAAGCTATGCAAGTCAACCTCATAATGGAATAAAATACATCAGATCAGATGGAACAGATGTCTGATGATGAGATGAGGGATGGAAGATTTGTATCGCGGCAGAAGCTAACCTGCGCTGGTAGCTGGGGGTTCGGTTGGTGGAGGCGCTTCCTTCACTGTTCTTCAGGTCGTCGTCCCAGCGTCGCCGGGTGTATGAGCCACTACGTATCAGAGCAGTAGAGTCCCTGGGGAACCACAAGCTACAATAGTACCCCAGGCAAACAGATACCGACGTAGATATGTGCCAATACAAATCTTTCCCCATTAAACCCAAGTCTACCCACTATGAAATCTATCCTTTTTCTAGAAAGTTTGAAGTCTACCAAATTCATTGCTGCACAACACAACCTAACCAAAGGCAGTTTCTTAAGGCCAAACACACCATGCAGAGCATTGAGGCCTTTTGCCTGCAACACACAGCAGTGGGCAGCAGGAGCCGCTCGTGCCAATGCATGTTTTTCATAGAGCAACTTGGTGCCAGGGCTTCACCTGTTTTCCTTCTCGTCAATGTCTGAAGTACTGGCCAGTCTCCTGGGGATGGTGGGGGCCACATAGGCAAGCCGGGTCCCTTTATCCTTTTCCTGTAGAAATATTTAAGTCTTAATTGAGCTCTTACAAAGACTCAGGAGTTCATGATAGCATCAGGCCTAAGGAGAACATACATACATACAGACAGACAGTTGCCATCTCCACAAAAAGCTTTTCAATATATTAAAATAAAGGATGTGACTATGCGACTGTTGACCTTCTCTTTGTCTTTGTTGTCCAGGGAAGAGGAGAGGCGAGGGCTCGAGGCTGAACGCATCACACCAGTTGTGTCCTTCTCCCTCTGAGCCTCCTTGGCGGCTGTGATCTCAGCTAGTGCCCCATAGCTGCCCGTCTTCCTCAAACCCAGCCGCCACGACGCTGGAGACTCGTCCTTCCTCTCCTCCTCTACTTTAGTCGAGACCTTTCCAGCAGGCTGAATGGCCTGAGAGGGAGGAAGGGGGTATTGGTTTAGTGTACAAAGTTAACCATTTAAACATATAAACTAAAGATTTTAAATGTTTTTTTTTTTTTTTTTTAGTAATCTTGGTGAGTAACATGAATATCAGGTTTGGATTAATCTCCAGGGGCTGCAGTTCTCACATTTAAATGATGAGACCATAAGAGGACATTTTTAAGGAAGGGCATGCCAGTTAAGAGGTACGATCACATCCACTTCTACAACTACAGGGCCAAATTCATTCCAGAGTAAATACGATAATTATGTAACGCTCTTCTACAGTAGGAGGTGAATCTGTTGTGATTTTAGGGTCCAACTGATTTTTAAAGGTCAGGCCACAAATACACTATTAATACAAACCACCAAAAGATGACAAGCAACCAAACATAACACAGAAGCCACACAGACACACGGTGAAAGCACGATCTAAAGAGTGCATTTGTTTATTACAAGTGAAAACAACACCATTTAGGGTTGATGAGTGAAAGTCAGCGATAGGGAGGTTCAATCAGCATCACCTTGATTGGGCCAGGGTGGTTGCAGGGGGAGGTGTTAAGTACTTTGCAGTGCACAGGTGCATGTAGGATGAGAGAACAACTCTTGGTGCACACAAATGCCTCACCATAGGTTTTTTGGGCACTAGAGAAATGCCAGTTTTGCGCAAGCCTTGACGCCACAATGCAGGACAGCCTGGCTCCGCCACAGGCATGAGGGGAGTAATACAATCAAACTAAAGCCAACCAAGACAAGAGCCCAGGATGAGAAAGACGCAGAGGGAGGCAGGGCAGGGAGGAGGACAGAGAGGTTGAGACAGAGAAAAGGCCAGAATAAGACAGAAGCAGCAGCAAAAGAAACACACTTTATGGCAAGGACAGATTTATTTTTTTTAAAGGCCTAGTCACACCACACAATGCTTACTGCCAAACCAGGGGGGGGACTACCATTGTTGTTCTCAGTTGGAATACGTGACAGATCCAACAAACATTTGGTAGTGTAAAAACTGGACATTGTTAATGCTTTGCTCACTCTTGTTAGACAGAAGACATTGTGATGTGTGAGCACTAGGCTTCAAAGAAGGACTGGAACAAGAAGATCATTGCAAGAAAAGAAGCAGGAAAAAAGAGAAACATTCAGTCTTGCATAGGTGGCCACTGGTGCAGGACATCGACTAAAGGGTGTACGCTATAAAAAGATACGCTCCTATTTAGGCCGCATTCAGGAGTGTGAAATGATGATGCAGTGTGTAGGTGGTGTCTAATAGCACAGACTTAACAGAATGAGCGTCACAGCTGTTATTAAGGGATTTAAATTTAACTTCTATGTATATACCATTTCAACGCTGGCCACACAAAATAGTTGAAAATACCTTTCAAACAGTATTTGTTAAAACCAGTGGATGGAGGGAAGCAGACATGACCTTGGAAAAATGTACCAGGTTTACTTTAGTTAAATGCTTGGCCTCATTTTGCCAGCAGAGGGCAGCAGACTCAAAAGTGGGAACTCCCATGAAAGCCCTCGTTTTATTCTTAACCAAACCAATCCACTTCTCTATACACTCCAGCCCCCAGCCTCCTGGCACTCGCATAGTAAACCATTAACATTATCCAGAATTGGCCGTCAATCATCCCCACTGTGCACCCAGTTGTCACGTTTGTTTAACGCCACCGTAAATTAGTTGTAACTGTCATTCTCAGGGCCTCTTTGACATTTGTTAGCTAATGTGCTCACTGTACTTCAACATGAAGAGCGAACCACAACCAGGAACAACAATTTCTGCGAAGGCCTGGAGTGTGAACTGCAAACTCATTTATGCAAAACCCCCAGTATCTTCAGCGGGCTGTGAAATTAGGTTTAAGTGGGAGAAAAACTAAATAGATGATAAATTTTATTGATTTGTTTACATAATGAGGCACCAACAAGTCTCAGAACAAAGTTGAACTGACTTTATGTAACAGAGGAGGTGTAGTTACTCCCTCAAACGCTTTGAGGGTAAATAGTGACATGATTGCATCATGGCTGTGCTGCAGCATTTAATTTCCTTCCTAAGGCCTTTTAAGACCAATCAACTCCTAATTTGAGCGTCTGTTTTGAAGTTTTTAATGCCCGTACTGTGGCAGCTGTTCAAGCAGGGTAGGACAACAAATACTTGTCCACCAGGTCGTACCTTCTTTACCGGTGAAGTGGGGGTTGTCACCTGGTTAGTTGGGCTTGTTGGCGGTGACACGGTGATGGTGGATGGGGTAGGCGTTGTGCTGTTGCTCACCGATGCTGAGGGTTTGCTCTTGTCTGGAGGGGTCGTGAAGAAAAAGAAGTGTTAGCTGTTTGAGTCAACATACAATAATTAAGAAAAACAATACATAAATACATAGAAAACAAGTATTTTATGTGGTGACTGCCACGTAACGGGAGACAGAGTGACCCATGTTGTTAATTAAATTCTATTTGAGAAATTTTACTGACAACCATTAAATGTTTTTGGTTCAGATTTACTGATACCACACAAGTCTAAAATAAGTCACACACACACACACACACACAAATCCACAGCACCTGCTTCAGTCTCCGACTCTGAATCCTCGTCCTCCTCTTCCTCACTGGAGCAGCTTGATTCGTCCTTCTTCCCCTCCTCTTCTTCATCCACCTTCTCCGGTTCTAAGGTCTCGATGCGTGGGACAGTCTTTTCTGGCTCTAGAAGCAGCGTTTCTTTGCTGCAACACACAAATTTAGTACAAGTTAGTACGGAGCTACGGCATCAGTGTAGTACAGTATTTTCAACTGTGAGGGAGAATACAAGCCAAAGTCACAAAAAGGTACAAACTAAGATATTCAAACCAAAAAAGAAGTTTAAAGACAGCTTCCATTTATTATTTTTCCACCATGGAGCCATTTACCTCTTGAGTGGTTTCAGTGATTGGTTGTTGTCCCCAGTGGTTGTCGTTTCAATCAAAGGAGATTTCTTAACATCTTTCTTGTCACTCATCAGCTGGAATAAAGAAAACAAAATTCAGCTATTCTAACAAGGGGAAAGGACAGCAAGGCACACAATCTATCTAGTAAAAATGAGATTCACACATTTTCACTCAATCACAGGCGTCCACAGTTATTTTACAGAACTCATTCAAAGCTGTTTTGTGCAGATTTGGGTCCCTTTACAGTTAGAAGCCACACTGACTCACCAGATTTTGTTTCTTTTGTAGTTCTTCTAAGTATCCCAGAACATCTTCGTCTGCTACATCAAAAGCTGTCTGGCCCTGAAAGAGAGAAATAAAATAAAATTTAGCTAAACTATGGACTGCGCAGCACATAAAGACAGGACTCGTGACAGTTCCAGTTACTCACCATTTTATTAATGAGGTCCATGTCACATAGATTATCCACCAGTATCCTACATGCCTCCTCTTTGCCCCAATGTGCTGCTGCATGTAGAGGAGTCCAACCATCATAGTCCTTAATATTTACATCATACCCTGCCTGGATTAAAAGCCTGCACAATGAGGGTGGGGGGAGAGAGAGGAAACAAAAAAACAGTTTTCCTTAGAATTAGAAAATCTCAGATTTGATTCAAACTAATCTCTCAAAGTGATGCCACGATACAGGCTTTTAAAAATGCGTCAGCATTGTAACCCCAGGTCAGATTTATGAGATACAGAGTCCGCCCCACATGGACACGTAATCTTTAAGAGCAAAATGAGGTTAGGACATTTTTTAAACTCTAATATTTCAGCCCATAACTCTGCCCTGACATGCAAAAACATTTAGATCCCTGTCTTGTATATGGTAGTCGCACTAAACATCAGAGATGTTAGAGCTATCTATGGCAGTAAAGTGTACTGGCTGGCTTCCCAGACCAGATGGACAGGCTGCTGCAGTTCCTATCCTCCAGCAGCGTAGCCGTATTAACAGCCTAGAGAGACAATGTCGGAACAACAAATTGACAAGATGCAGAGACCAAGATATGTTTGGCATTAGCAAAGACAAAAAACTGCAAGGCCTCACCACTGTCTTGACTATAAACAGTATTTATATAATGTAACATACAAGAAAGACGTTAAGTAACAAGCAGTAAAATAGTGGGTGATTACATTTTTGTCCCGAAATGGAAAGACATCAAGTTTACACTCCATCTATAACCTGTGAAATCAAAACCGCTGCTTACTTTAAAACCTCAACATATCCCTTCGCAGCAGCTACATGGAGTGACGTTCCTCCAGACTTGGCATGCCGGACGTCTTGGATCTGGCCGCTGTTGAGCCACTGCCGGGCGTCCCTCAGCATGACCCGCTCCTCCTCTTTCCGGGCTGCCTCGATATCCACCCCTGGTGAGTGACAGAGGAGACTGATACTGTAAAAGTGCCACTGAAGGATTACCTGCTACTTAGGAACAAGCTGCCAGCTGTAACGCTGAACCCAGAGAATGGAAGAGGGAGAATGAGGCACAATTGCATCGAGGTACTTATTATGAGTTCCACAGTACTTATCTTACATCTAGAGAAAGGTATGTAAATGTTTGAAATACATTAGTTTGCGACTATGGATTACAATAGAGGGAACAGAAATATTTCAATACATAGCCATGAGATACATCTTTCCATATTTAAACAGTACTGTGATAATGCAACAATAATGACAGCTGTGACAAGTCAGTGCTACCCACACAATATAACATTATTCTGACAACCTCTCTAAACACTAGAGGGTGTTGTAAAGCAAAACAGTTTTGTACCAATTTTCTGGCAATTTGACAATAAAATAATGGCTGCAAACATACAGGCCTCAGCCGGTTTAAGTGGGTCAATATGTCTAAGCTATAAGCTGCATGCGCTGCAGAAGTGAAAACAGGCCTTTATTGTCTTGTTGACACCTGGTTGGAACACGAGACGGTCTTAAATGCGCTGGTGCACGAGTCGTTGACTCGTCAGCTGAGCCTTAACTGTGTTGAACTACATAAACAGTGATTCAAGATGTGCTCTGTGGTAAGAGCCAAAACTTCCGCTGATCGTATAGGTTTTTGTTCTATTCCCAAGGATACATCATCACTCTTTTCCTGGCACACAGAAAGCTTTAACATTGCCTCAAGCTTTTCAACCAAGGAAAGAGGACATCTATGTCTGCAAGTTTAACTTTAGCCAGAGGTTTAGCCACTGCTAGCTGAAGAGGAGCAAGGGAGATCCGTTAAGACAAAGAGACTTGATTCCACAACACAGTCACTAAGACGCGTGCTATAAGCCTTCCGCGCTTTCAAATTTTTAAAATTGGTCTACAAACCTAAAACATTATTGAAAATCCATCCGCCTTCCGACACACACATCACAGGCTTAAATTGAGCAAGGCAACAATAATATTTTGGCTTGTTTAAAACTGGACATGTTCCTCATTAAGAGGATTTGTGACCTGAGATTTAAGAAAGTGAAACCAAATGGGAAGAAGATGACTCAGTGACTGAGTTTATGTTTGACTGGATTTCAAGTTTCGTTTCAAACCAAGTGCCTTTGGGCCTGGACCAGTGTTTCACTATGGTTGGCTGTTATGTAAAATCCAACCCAACCTGACAGTGCACATACCCTACAGAGGAAAATTAACCTAAACTTCCTTAGGGTTATTCAGTTAATGTAGGCAATGGGAGCTGGCCAGGTAGGGCAATGTCCCATGGTCTCTTGGGAGGTAGCCCACACTGTGTCTATAAAAAGAAGGGAGCATAATGGCCTCTAAGTAGGACTACAGAACAAGAACCGAGTGGAAGAATTGGCAGCAGTTCAAAGTTGAGGTTTTTTTTTTTACAAGAGAACAGCACATCTTCTGAGCATTGAGTAGATAAAGAGAAAATCCAATAGACCAAACAAGGACTTGCCTCCCCCATCACCTCACTGACAATATACCTACAATATCTCTGGTAAAGCCATAATGAAGCATCTAAAGAAACATACCCTGAAGCAACCACCAGGAGTCATTCGCTTTTTAGAAAAGTCAAATGAAAATAACCCCCCAGTCCCCTAAGCACCAGGGACAGAGTGTAAGTTAGAAACATTTGTGAGATTGTTCACCTTCGGTCTGTTACAAGGACAGGCAGCAGCCCTCATGAGGCAGCTGATGGAGGAGGGAAGGAGGGTGTCGGGGCTGTCCAGTCACTTGACCCACTCAGGGTCAGGGAGAGGAGCTAGAGGTTGTCCCTGCCAAGGGGAAACCATGGCCACTTGCTAACAAGTTTAACCCCATGACTGGTATCTCTTTGAGGGGAGAAAATCACATTACAAACATACAGAAGCGTTACACAACAACTCGTTGCATAATGCTGCCTGCTACCTCTAGCACAGAGAACTGAACTGTGGATTGTCTGCAGCTGCCCGGAGCCCAGGATCACTGCAAATTCACTCTTCAGCTGAGTTTTATCTCAAAAGCATTTTTATGCAAGTCTGCATTAATGAATACATAAATACAGCTCAAACTTACATACATAATGTCCACATAATGACAAAGTGTTCAGTAGTTTCACTCTGTGAAGTCTATGAGCATGGTAAATGAAGATGCACATTTGGTTTTGCGTCCATTAGTGATGGATCTTAGAATTGGCAGCTTGCGAATGCTCAACCAGGCAGCAGCACATCTATCAGGCCTCCGCAAATCAAAGATGACAGCTGCCGCTGGCCGAGATGCTTGAGGTTCGGGTGGGTGAATGTCTCGCCGCTGTTATATAACACAGTTAAGGAGCGTAACACGCAAACAGCACTCTGGGTGTAATTATCAATGGATGCCATGTGCTTTCAAAACACTTGGACCTCGACTTAAAGCAATGTCGACAGATTGACACCTACACATGCAGTATTCTACATGCATCTCCTGACCCTGAGGACAAGTCTATCATATATGTTTCTAATGGGGCTGCTGTTATATCAACAAGTCTTACATGATTGGCAACATGTGCAAGACTTGTATTTCACACGCTCCTGTAAACTATCAATGGCCATGTCTGTAAGCATTTCTCTCTGCATGCAAACAACACATGTAGTAAAATGTGAGAATGTAAAGCTTGCTTTAGAAAATGGCAAATGGTGCCACGGAGAAGGGAAAGCCAGCCAACCTTTATTAGTGAATATGAGCCAAGGAGCACCCCCCTGGCCCGGGGCCAGTTAACACGTCTGTGCGTGGCCTCTCACCATAGGGGAGGGCCTTTCATCATCTCAAGAATGCCCCAGCCAAAAATAGAAGACTCGACTTTTCAGTTTTGAATCATCACATGAGTGCTCACAACACAGCTGGATCACTTTTCTACATTATGTAAGTTTTCTTCAAGCGAGCAAGTGAACAACAGCAAGTAACCGACACTCAATGAGAACTCCGATTCTATTTGACAACATAGTCATACATGCATGAAATACACGTGGGACCCCTGCCAGTGATGCTTCCATTAACATGCTTAACCCATCAGGATTGTTTCTAGATATGACTAAGCTCAATTACAGGGTAACACTTGGCCACATTACTATGCCCTTTTTTGCTGCAACTAACAAATATTTTCCATCATACATTAATCTGTTGATCATTTCCTCAATTAATTAATTAGGTGTTTGGTCTATAAAATGTCATAAAATGGTAAAAAAAAAAAAAAAAAAAAAAAAAACGTCAATCACTGTTTCCCAATGCCCAAGGTGACATAAACAAATGTCTTGTTTTGCCCCACAACCCAAAGATATTCAGTTTAAAAGAAATCTCTCTAATCTTAAATACTTTATTTAAATAGATATTTTTAATCTTATATTCGGTTTTAGGGTGACTTTACAACATCAGTCCAGGAATAACTAATAACGCTAGCACAGATACAGCAATGTTTATTAATGAGCACTGTGCCTGTTTAATAACACAACACATAAAGCAGAGTGCCCGTTTCATATTTAGATCTCCCAGATATTGGCATCAACAAAGAAATCCAGCATTTGTCGGTCTCCACTACTTTTTCCCCCTCATTAAAATTACGTACCCTTTTGGCAGAGGCTATAGTAGCTACAGTACATTACCGTTAAATTGACTTGAGACACTTACACAGTTATACTTTTATGAGGGTTGCGTTGGGAGAGAAGGATGACCTTGTGATGCAATATGGACTGGACAGTAGAGTTCAAGATGTGTGTAATACTGTACCTTGTCGGTTGATCTCATTCTGTAGGAGCTCCTCCATTGCCTCCTCTTCAGCAATGTCCAGAGGCGTCTCACCTTCACTGTTCACAACTCCTACACTGGCACCCTGGCTGATGAGATACCTGCAACAGCACACACAAGACTTTTAGGTCCGAGCCACAGATAGATCTCTATGAAAAATTGTCCAGAGTGGTATTATTCTGAAATGCTTTACTTGATTTTAGCACTGAAAAGTGTGAAGTCAAACTCTAGGCTTTGACAGGAGGTAAAGGCAACTGTTACTTCCTTTTAACTGATAAACAGGTGAGGGACAGAAGCTCTGTAGTGCTGCTTTTGATTAAGTGCCAAAATTGGTTGACAACACATCTTCCAGACACCTCTAGACCAAATTACATACGTTGAACAATTACACTGATTACATGAATTACATGAATTAAATGAATTAAGCAATAATTCAATGCATACTTATCAGTTGCAAAATCTTAAAACTTGTTGCCATCTTATCCTTTGCTTTGATATACAGAGACGTGCGTACGCTCATAATGCAAAAGCCTTTTTACTGCCGTTCAGCCCAAACTATGTGACAAAGTTAAATAACCAGGGTAAATGTTGAAATACGTAAGATGCTAATGGCATAAGTGGTGAAAACTCTGGGCACCCAAGTCACACAATGCATTTAAATGACAGAGGGTCTTCTTCAGGTTGTGCAAACAGAGTGAATATGCCACACCTACATAATAAAGAAAAAGAGGCATCTGGACAAGGAGTGGCACAAATCCAGACAGGTGTTTGGCATGGGTGTTTACTACTCTCCATGGTTTAACACTATACTACTGTCCACTTCATCTTACTGTACATAACTGCAACGACAGATGCAATTGAAGCAAGATATGCATTTGAGTGAAACATTTTACAGTTGAAAAACAAACTCATCAGTACTCTCAGTACTAAACAAAAAAGACCAAAAATCTAATGGCTAAGCTTAGAGTAGAAAAAGTTCATTAATAGGTCGTCTGATAAAACCCTAACAGCTGTGAGTATTCTATAAATATGCACGAATGCTGAGGATAACAGTAACACTTGTGGTGGCTTTTATATCGTACACACAACGCAGATTTATTTATTTTTGTTCCTTTTGGAGGAAAGAATCTCAATTTGACAAGTTGAGGATTGAACACACTGCTTAGTCTAGATTTCCATAGAAGATATAATTTAAACTGAATAAATATGAAAACTCTGAACAGTCATCACCTAAAAGCATGAAAAACCCAGAGTTCAACCATAAAATGCTCTATAAATATAGACAACCAAAATATGCATTTAACGCGGTATCCAAGGCAACGTAGTGAATTAACCCTTTATATCTTTGTCTCCCACCAGCAGAGATTCAAGACCTTTTTAACCATTCAACATCTTGACTTCAGCTGGTTCCAATTAAAGCTGCGGTGAGACAGGCCCTTCTCATTAGGCCAACGCACCACTTGAAAGGGGCTCAGCGCTTATGACTTCCCCCCCAAAATGGCAACTGACTGACTGCAGTTAGATTTCAAAGTTTTATATCTTCTTGATTGGACTTTCTATTCTGCCTAGTTTGATGGCTTTGTGGTCTGGAGTCCCACTGTGGGATTCTTAACCAACCCTACCATTAGACGGCTGTGGTGACACCCAGGGACTTAGAGATACAGTCCTGCTTTGGAGTTCCCGTTACTGTGAATGAGGATGCTGGAATTAAAATGGGTCTACTGAGAGCTCACCACCCACATCAGGTTGCCGAGTTTCTCTCTATGACATGATGTCTCCATTAGTCACACATATCAGGCCGACCACTTGACCTTTTCATTCATTATGTGACAACAAGAAACTTCTTGTTTTCTGTAATACTAGGCCACTGCTGGTGATGTGTTCATCGGGGTCTACTGGACACAGACTTGCTGGGTCTAAGGAGTTGACAACAGTTAAAAATTGTGACACTTTTAATGAAGCGGCTAATTTTCTCCACATTTCTGTTCAAAAAGGCTATTACATTACAACTTTATTACCATGCATACATTTGCCTGGCAATTAATTTGTACATAAGCCACGTGTTCATCTTTCTACGACCAGCTGCACTTTTTGGGAAAACATCAATAGTGGGGATAAATCTGTAGCCAGGTTCCTGTAATGTAACACAGAAGTAAAGGAGGTCACAGCACACTCCCAATATGCTGAACAATGAGTACAACTGAGCTCCTTCAGCCCCCTTTAGCCTGTTTAAATATCCTCCGATAACATCTCTGTGTTGTGTTCTGTGCCCTATGAGCGGTCTTTCTTACCTGAAAAGGACTAGCGGCAAGAAAATACTAGACTGCAACTCTAGAGCTCGATTCCAGATATAGTGGCTGACAAAGATCTCTCCGTATTTGATTACATCACTCTAACAATGTGTGTCTGCGCTATCAGATGGGCTTCAGCGCCTGTCAAAATATTACAAAAAAAAAACTGCTTGCTACTGAAAATGATGGCTCTTTACATGTTGATTCTGGCATGCTAGCTGATATGGCACCATGGGCATTTCTACAGCAAACATACATCAATTGGCAGGCATTGAAGGTGGCAGACAGATTCCAAGGAACTATATTTTACGGAGCGAAAATGTATCATAGCACTGCACTAGGCCATACGATGTAGACATCAATCTTGCTAGCACCAATAAAAAGACAGAGGTCACTACTGTGTGTGTGTGGGGGCTCAGAGAAGTGACAGGACAGTGCAGACCTCAGCTGTAGCCCAGCCGTGTAAGCCCTGATGTCAATTTGTGCGTGGCAATCAAAATTAAATTGTGTAGTACCAGCTGGACCTTTATACAGGAATATTTCTGAGAAATGGCTAGATACGAAACAGGATGTGTAAAGGATGAGTTTGCAGAAATCAAACCCGATGAAACAGATACTGCTTCTTGGAAACTGAATAAACCGTTTTGTAAACTGGCCTCTCGGTACTTACTCTGCTATGTCTAGGTATCCGCAGGAGGCTGCAGCATGGAGGGGGATCCAGCCCTCGTTGTCGGGCTGGTTGATGCCGGCTCCATGCTCCACCAGGAATGTCACCATGTCAACATTGTCATCTATGCATGCCTGAGAGAGAGGAGAAAAAGAAAGAAGGGGAGTAAGTAACAAGGAGTGTGACCTGCTTTGTGTGTCTATGTGTGGTCATGTACATGCACATGCACATGTGCTCATGAACTTATGTCAGTGGGATGGCCTGTGCTATAGTTACAAACGGCCTGCATGGAAAGAGCATTGCACTGCGTCTGATAGACTGCCACGTGCTTCCAGAATTGTTGGGGAATTTTGGCAGCCGCAGCGTTCCCAAAATGCCTGCACATAGCAGGGGTGCTTGAAATACCACATAGCATAGTACTGCTGATGGAGGCATTGGAGGTCCTGTGCCTATATGCTGCTACTTTATGCAAAAAGTAAGGTAATTAATTTAAAAAACACTTTTGCTTAAAAAGTCGGCTTTGCACTTTAGCCAAATATTTTCTCAAGTGTCATAAATCAAACCACTGAAATAACCGCGCGCACACACACCATACGTTCTCCTCTTACACTGAGCAGCTGATGAATCACTCGATTAAATCCACATCTGTGGTCGAGCAAAAGTTAAACAGCTTTATTTGCCAGCACATTTTGCACCCAGAGTTTGCCTTCTTTGCTTAAAATCAATCCTAATCATTAGGAACTGTGCCATTCTCTGGTGCTGGGGACAAGCATGTAACACATCTAAAGCCAGTCTCTTGGTTGAGGACAGGAGGATGTCCCCGACAGACATGTCATTCAGCGTGGGAGGAAACTGGAGTGCTTTAAAGAAGACCTGAATACAAGTAAAACCAATAAAACTCCACACAACAGCTTTCAGGGGTAGGTGGCAAAGCGAATTTCATACAGCATGATTTCCAGTATTTTCTATATTTTCGGTCACTGCATACAGTCAGAAGGAAACTAGCAGACCACCCACAAAATATCATGCATGATAATGACTAGCACATCCCATTGTCACTGTGACTGACTGTCACCGTAGGAGATCAGAAGCAGACAACAAAGTGGGTGCTTAGCATGCACCAGCCTAATTTTCTTCACAGCACAGATGTTACATAACCATTTTCTGAAACCCCCAGTGCAGCAAACCAAACCATATATGTCACAGTGAAAACAAAAGTGATACCAAGAGAAATATATAGCAGCTGCAAGTGGGAGAGATCTAATTTAAGATCTTCTGACTTATGAAGTGGGGCATGTTGTGATTTTTACCTATACTGTAAAGCACAATTTGTACCAGGGTGGGTGTACGTTGGGTTAGTCAAGTGTGAAGATCTGTATCATTATTAGACCTACACAGTCTAGGTTTAAAAAGGCAAAGCAAAGTATCATTAGACATGCAAAGTATATTCTATACCCAGCAATTTGTAATGCATTTTGTCATTAATAAAGTGTTGTTTTTGTTTGAATTTCTGTAAGGTAATTTAACCTTTTAGTGTAAAGCCGCACTTGTCTTGTCTCATTGCATTTGTTCACCAGCCATGGATCTGACCCGACCAGTTGCACATGTCACTGTCAATATCTCTCTCCTCATTTGCTGTTTCTTTTGTGTCTCCAGTCTAATTAAGTAGACAATGCAAAATACTTTTTAAAAAGTCTGTTTTGGTAATGTTCTGCCAAGAACTTGCATCAATGTGAAATTTCTCACGCCACGAACAAGCCTACCCGGGACCTTCTTACTGTTTGGCAATACTGCTAACCACTAAGCCACTGCTGTTTGCACACAAACACGATCATCATACGTTTTCAATTCATCCAAAAAAGTTGGGACTTCTCAAATTTCACATTAGGCCATATGTCTGTGTGTACATAATCAAATACATTTTATGCAAGATCATGTTCGATGGATACATTTGTGTATTAAATACAAAAGAAACCATATACAATTCATACAAAAGGAAGAGCGACAGCAGGTTTACTTGGCCACGGGCCTGAGAGGCTTGAGCTGTCAAGGAGGTTACATTTCTGCTCAACATCCAAAACGAGAGCAACTACGGAGTGCCTGCAGTGCACTTTTCATTGAGGACACACAGAGGCCCTGAGGTCTGAAGAAGTTACCTCACATCAAAGACACATAACAAGGTGACCTGCAAAGCACTGGTCAGAAAAAGTCCTCAAGTGAAAAAAAAAACACAGCAAATCCTTCTGCCACTATCTCTGCAGCCATCCCACATACAACAGCAAAATGCTCAACGGCCGAGGCCTGATCTGTGGAACCACGCATTCACTGATTAACAGCCATTGTAGTAAAGAGATACACACTTGAAATCCACAACAATTACCACTTAGCAATATCAAAGCCTAACTTTGCCACCGCAACCCCCTCGCCCCCATCATTGAACACTGTGCCTGGACTGTCTCGCTCTCTCTCCTGGGGTTGCTATGGCAACACAAGCGTTGACAAGGGAAACAGATACACACGAACACACAGCGGCCTCACGTTCAGGGCACACGACTATCTGGCTGGAATCCTTGTCCAAATTTGGGCCGTTTACAAAGCCGTACATGGCCAGAGCTGAAGAGTGCCTGCACAGGCCTCACTAAGCTTATCTGACGGTGTGTGTGTGTGTGTGTGTGTGTGTGTGTGTGTGTGTGTGTGTGTGTGTGTTTGTGTATGATGTTATTTGGTTGTGTGTGTGGGTTCTCAGGCATAGAGTTTCTCCAGGTGCAGATGGGTTCATCCAACTTTGTTGCAGTAAGATAATATTACTTTTAAAGTGATGCAATCTGAAGCGCTGATCACTAGTTAAGTGTCACTCTCATGTGTTTGTTAGCTGAATGTCAAATGGTGTGGTTATGCAGTCCTAACACATGGCAGCTTGTGGTTCCCATCCAAGTCCACAATTTGGTAAAGTCAACATAGGCAGGCCTGTGGTTCATGACATTAAAATCAAGTATTGGGACACAGAAGACTTCAGAACAAGTCTAGGCACATTTATTCATTACTATCATATTGGTAGCAATCACATTAACTCTACTTATGTAATGATGAACTGTTGTTTTTCCCCTATTAGGGTAGATGAGGATGGGTGCTTATTCTTCACAGGCAATCACACTCTTTGGTCACATTCATGTGTAGCTGCCCTCGTCCTCCATCATCCTTATTATAAAGGCATTCAACTTCCTTCGGGAATTCAAAATAAAGAGCACCGATGGGTCCTTATCAACAGCTGACTGAGCGTGTTAAATTGGCAAAAAGGGCTGAGTGAAAGCTGACTGGCTGTTCAGCCCACTTAATCAGTGGCTCCACCTTTTTAGCACAACCTCTCTTCATTTTTCACCGACTGGTTGTTTTTCTTTTTGTGCAGATACAGAACAAATTTGCATGTTGGCTCACACACCTGTTGTGTTCAAGTTCAGTTTTTAAACAGAGGATGACAAGTGATGTGTGGCAACACATTGCATTTAATCAGGTACCTTTTACATATAATGCATTGTCTTCATTTGTGACTGTTTTAAATTACATGGAACTGGAAAAAAAAGACAAATCTTACAGCTTTCTGCTTCCCATCTAGAAACTGTCCTCCATACCCTCATCTAAATCCTCCCCCTCAGTCATTCCCCACACACTTATTATCTCTTCAAAGTCTTCTCCTTCTCTAAGAATGGAAACAAGCCCCTTAAGGCGAAAGCAGTGCTGCCTCTGTGACCTCCCTCTTCAGTGCGTCACCTTCCTCTGCTGGCTCCTCCCAGCAGCTACTGGAGCCCAACAAAGGTAATCCCGTAATGGCTGCAATTATCTGTGGCTGACAGGTGCTCAAGAGTATGAGTAGAGCAGTGGCCAGAGGGACAGGAGAAAGAAGAGAGTAAGGAGAAAGTACCATGGCATCCTTACTCAAGAGCATTTCAAGAGCATGGTGGTGTCCTCCGCATGTACTGCTGATGGGGGAGACGGCACACCCCCTCATTCAACAGACAAGAAATGTACGGAGAAGAGTAGTAATGTAAAGAGTGCAGCATGGACTTTTTCCCAAACCCGCACTGCCCTAACATTCACCTCTATGGTTCATTAAATACACACAGATAAAAATCTAAAAGACAATGTTTTATGTCCGACAGCAGGCAGAGAGGGCGAGTGAAACGCGAGTAGAGGAGGGGGATCAAAAGGGAACTGAAGTTTTATTTAAGTTATATAAAATACAACAACTGTGGGCCTCAGACATCACAATCAGTCTCCAAAAGACATATAGGACCAGTGCTGCGCTCGCAGTGAAACATTCAGACGTGTAATGACTCACTCTCAGACACGACACGTTGCCATTTAAACCTGTTTGGCCAGTGTGTCTGAGAGGGGGAAAGAGAGGAGGCCTTGTCAAGCATGAAGGCAATAAGATGGATGGCACTATACACTATAAAAAAAAAAGAAGAGTAGGACAAAGACATGAAATAAACCAAACTTAAGGTAAAAAAACTACACAGCAGACTAAATGTCAGCTAAACTAAGTCAGACATGATAGATGCTACAAGCAGAGAAGGACCTTGACAAAATGTGTGTAAAGTGTTGGCTTGATTCTTGATTACCGCTGTGATGATGTGACATTAACAGTATTGCAGGATTAGCATTTCCCCCCAGACTGTGCATGAATACTCTGTGATACTACGGTCTGCTCCACGTGTAATTCATCCAAGTATCATACATACAGCAGACCTGAGAAAGCCAAAGGTTGCTGCACTTTAAAAAAAAAAAAAAAGAGAAAGAAATACACCATGTGGCAGCAGCATGTTAGATATAACATAAGTATCCTGTCAATTTGCCAGGGAGGACTAGAGGATGCATCCTTGCCGCCCTTTCTGATAAAAAGGACCCTCTAATGGAAACTGAGGCTTATGGGAAGTTGAGGTAACAGCAAAAAAAAAAAAACGAAAAGAAGATCAAGTACTAAACGAATCAATGTACACAGGATGCTCCATTTGATTGGTCGATAGAACTGTTTTCAGAAGAAGGCCACACAGTGTACATTAAACTCTGTTTATCCATTAGGGTTTTTGAGATGTGGTTAGCAGTGGAGCAAGAAAAGCAGTGAAAATCACTAATCTCTAATTAGAAATTAATTGAAGTTGAAAAATCTGAACCATGGGAGTCAAAAGTCCAATCCAGTGAAAATCTATAATCCACAGAAAGTAGGCGTCATTAAAAAAGGAATAATTGAGGGGTGTAGTAGAAATGTTGGCAATGTTCCATTAATTATAACAGGGGAAAACTCGTTTTATTTTACATCAGGTGAATCACGTCACATTTAACAGTTCTGTAAAGCGGAAACATAATAACACAGGCGATCTTATGTTTATATTTTAGGAACACACAGTGCAGGCAGTATCTACTGTAATGCTTCAACAGAGCCTATTTGATCCTTGAGCCTGTGACAGACCACTTTGAATCTTATTTCATAATACAGGACTGTTCCTATCATGTTCTTTTCCAACTCCTCAAAACATTAGCTCTAAATCACAAAATGTGTCTTCTGTGTTTATAAGCTGGTGTATGGCTGATGGGAGCACATTAAAATAAACACCAGCTGACGTCACTGGACGGTCAGCTTGTATTCGTCAAGAAAGAAATGGCCTCGAGTGGCACTTTATGAAATAGCAGGAAAGAGTAAACCTGTCTGTAGCCAGCCAGAGTTAAAGTGAAGTACCTAGAGGAAAACATGAAAACACATACTGGCCTTAGAGCTGTGAAACGTACTGTTGCATAGGCAAATATTAACATGTCATCAGGCCTAACCGTGCAGTCATAAATGGTGGATATATGTAAATACTCGTCAGTCTTGTTCATGTTGACTTGTCGTATTGAGACAAGATTTTTAAAAAGCAGAGCTGCACTTTGCCAACAAATTCCTAAGACAGAAAGGTAAGTAAAGCAGGACCATATACATCTCTCCCACTTCACACACACACACACACACACACACACACACACACACACACACACACACACACACACACACACACACACACACACACACACACACACACACACACACACACACACTCAATTAACTACACCCATGTGGGGCTGATTATAGGCGCTATCAACAGATTAACTTTATAAACCTTCGCAAGCCAGTGGGGATAAATATGGAGAAGATTAGGACAGAAACAATACAGTGTCCATCATATGCACCGGTCTAATCCTGAAATAATATAGAGTAATTCAAGCCCCTACTCCCTCCTAGCGCCGCAAAGAAGATGGGCTAAGCCATTTTCGGAGCGGGCCCAAAAATGTACCCATGACGTGCACATAAGAAAAGGAGGCCGGTCTGTTGCCGTGACAACAAAGCCAAAAAGGGAACATGGGTTCAGGGCTTGTCAGGCTTTTGTAAGAAACATAAATAAATAGATAAAAGACTTCATTTTAAAGCACACAGGGGTTGCTCGGATAGCCCCCGAAGGCAGCGCAGAAAGCAAACCACTGTGAGACAACATCAGACAAACTGATGCAGAATGGAGCATCATGAGGTGCCATCTCTCCGTTTTTAACCTCTTGCAGGCATGACCTTTAACCGATACTGGAGTGATTCTCTGACTTTTGTTGCAAAAAAAATAAATAAAAAATGTCTTGCAGCACGATTATGTGGGGGCCACTACTACCAATTAGTCTCATATTTACAATATCCCCACACACACACGACCCAGTTTGGTGATTTAGCCATTAACCAAAACCGTACTGTGGATTCAAAACACATTACTTTGAATTACTTCCTTTGTTTCTGCAGATATAATGGCTAGAATTAGATCAGACTTAGACTTTCTGTAGACATTTCTACATTATTATTCAAAAGGGTAAGTTACTAAAGGTGGAAGTACTGATTACCAGCTTACCTAGTAAGAAAACTGTAACATGTTTATCAAACTATAATGCTGCTCCTCAGCTTCTGTCTGTTCTTTAACATTTTAACTAAATTCCATCACACCAACAGAGGTCATGAGCTCCATTCTACATTAACCGACACTAAAGTGGCTCAACCCATAAGCACAGAAAATAATTACAAAATTTTGCACCACATGCTTAACTTCATATAGACAAGTCTGACACCCCGGTAAAGGGGGTATATAGCTACTGTGCGTGTATAAAAGGGGTAGGTTTATTATCTTCTAGGCCATCGTGCAGAGAGCTCCAAGCTTAATTTAGCAGCACTCCACATCAAGGAGACTCTTGAAGACCCCTCCCCTCCTTGACTTCCTTTAGTAGCACCCTCAGATGGCCAACTCAAGCACCCTGCAGAAAGCTGCTGCTGTGGCTCCTGCACATTTTACTGCTGAGAGTGGCAGGGAACTCGGCGGCACAGGCAGCCGGCTAAGTCCATTGTGGTAGCAGCTATTCTCCATTTAATGACAATGTCAATGGTCATGGTGCATGCCCATGACAACACCCATGACTGACAACAGCGTGCCTGCGTGGAAAAGGATGTTGTGAGAACCGTCAGTGAAACACAATTTCAGTGTTGGCCAATATTTTGACAATAATTAAATATTATTTCTATACATTATCAACCAAATATGGTTATATGTCATAAGAGCATATTTTGACAATCTTTACTTTAATCATTTTTCTTTAATTTCTTTTACTTCAGTGTGGGTCATATTAAAAATGATCCCACAAACACTGCACACAGTACATGAAAAGCACGCACACATTAATCCAATTGAACAATTACACACCTGTCAGCATTAGCTATTTTCAAAATGCTCAATTAGACTACTGCAGAGACAAAGTATTTTATAAGAAGCTGTTGGTAGGGTTTACCTCTGTATCAAGTATGGTGCTCTCTAAGTGAATCATACATATACACATACACAAAAGGCTCATTATGACCGTCTGACTGAATCTGGTTATTGACATGTACGTAGCACTATAAAAACATTGCCCTGAGAAAACTTTAAGAGGTCAGTTCACCTTTAAATCAGACACACAAAAAACGTCTATATTTTTAATCCTCTTTTCCCTTGCGGCGTCTACCCTAGCGCATAGTTAAGGTTTGGGCTTTATTTGCCAATGGTGGTGAATGGAATCTGGTTTGTGGTGCTCAATCATTGGATACTGTCATTCTCAACTCAACAGTCATGTCTTTTCAGAAACAATGTCCAGATTCCTCAGGATAATCCACAGACCTCACTGTCAACAGTTTTCATAAGAACAACTGAATAAACAGTCCCAATGAAAACACTCCACAGAGAAGTGTGTAGATTATGCTACATTCACTAAATGTTAAATACAACAGCAACAAAACAAGAGTTTATCACAGTGACTGCAGTGACTGTGGAACAGCTGTTCAAACCCCCAAAACCTCAAAAGACTTTAGAAACTTTCATTTTGATTGTGATCAGGACTTGGGATCGAAGCACCTACACAGCCACGAAACACTCGGTGCCCTTCAAAAAACAAGGTATGTGGAAAAGAAAGGCGATATCACTACCAGTCTTCCTAAGAAAACATTTTAAACACAGACTCATAAAAACAAACTCCACATGCTAATTTTTGCCATCCCTTGCAATCATCTGGTGCTTCAGTAAGGTCTCTAGTCTTCTCTTTTTTGTATGATGTGGGGTGTGGGGGGGATTGAAACTGCTGTAATTTCTGTGGTGAGATGGATGATGGCTGAAACCCTCTAGTATCTGTCGGGAAAGTCAAAACATTATCTAGGTATTATGGTGTAAGGTTTCTCAAACACTACATGTAGAAAATGGAGACAGAAAGAGGCTTTCAGACTTTATGCTTAGGGCATCCACAATAAAGCTTAATAACAGAGGACTTGTTTTTTGTTTGTCCACAAAAGGGAACCAGGGACCAGTTTTCTGCCATACGAGGCAACAGTATGGACAACAAAGCAGCTTCTTCTGGAGCTCAGTACTGGCCTCTTTTTTTCTCTCTCTTACTTTACTCCTATCCTTCCTGAAGAACAACTTCTCTCTGCAACCACCTAACCAGTAAGCAGCAAGGCCCTGGACTAGCATACCAGTGGAGAAATTCCCAGATAAGTAATACTCCTAGCCTTGGGGCTTCAGGCATCAGCGCTTTGGCCACTCCTCATTGGCTACGTCATTGGCTCAGAGGCGCGCAACAACTTCCACAAAAGGAATTCCTTCTTACCGCCAGCATGTAAGTATGAGTGCGTTATGTGTCTGCGTTTGCATGTGCGTGTTCGACAGATCATCCCAGACAATGAGAGATTTGGTGTAAAAAGAATATATATATATATATACATATACATACACACATATATACATACACACACACACACTGGAAATAGAACAATCCAGATATGAATTTAAAAAAAAAGGGAACACATGAGGATCAGTAAATCTATACTTGTGAGAGGTTATAGTGTGAATGTTCATTCTGTAAGGTGGTGTACATCTGTGTGTGTGTGTGTGTGTTTACGCCTGAGACAAAGAACTCACAGCTCCTGTGCTATTGGCAGGGTTCATGAGGCCAGAGGGTACGAGGGGGAGGGTTAGAGCGCTGCAGGGCGACCAGCTGGGTCCCTCCACTAGATGAGCCCTGTTGGGAGCTGTAACCAGACTATAACACACACACACACACACACACACACACATATACACACACACACACACACACATACACACACACACACACAGCCTCTGCCTTCAGTGCTCTAGCTGCTGCTGCTGCTACCGAGGACGACCATATATGGCCCTGGGATTCCCATGGAAAAAGAAGACCAGGATTGAGGAAGAGGGGGGAAAAATGCCGGCAAGATTGTAACTGTATGTTTCACTTGGGCTTTCGCTCAGCAGCCAAAACAATAGCCCCACTTGAGAGCCAAATTAGTTTCCATGTGAGGGGTCCAAAGGCGAGAGGGGGCACCAGGGGGGGAGAGGCAGAGAGGTCAGATAGCTACGCAGAGATGGCAGAATACAACCTCTGTTGATATTTCCATATAATAGAACCCTTATGTGGAGGCTACTATATGGAGGACAGTAGATAGCTCAGTCAGCAGTCACTGACGGTCAGTCTACTAAAGAGGCATTGAGAATGGTCCGCGTTACAGCCCCCTCCCCTCTTCCCCCAGCGTACTGACACTGTGTCACCACTCACGCCAACAAACTCTGAACCCAAGAGGTTAAATGGATGGTGTGGGTGCCAGGGTCAGCCCCGCAGGCATGTTACTAATTTATAGCCATTACCAGCACAAATATGGATCACCACCAGAGCAACACTGCATCACAATGCATGGTGAATTGCTAGTACACTGTCATGCAAAGACCAAGATGAATTCCACAGTTTTGAGTGGACTAAAGATAAATACAGTGTAACCTTAACTATAATAACCTACTCATACATAAACAAATAGAACAAAACCTGTACATTGTGCGATTTAAAACTGCAATTGTCAACGTGGTGATTTTTACTTTATTTTCATCCGTGTTGCAGCCCTACAAAAACAGATACAAATGCAGCATAAGAATTTCAACTAGGAGTGAAATCTCCATATGAGGAACTGATAAAAAAAAAAAAAATCTATCTATTCATAAATATTTTTTTAAAAGATGAGAATGCATATGTGTTTTAGGTAAATGTTTAGGCAAGGCAGTGCAGATAGCTTTACGTTACATGTGTGTACAAGTGCCTATGTTAGGACAGTGTCAGTGAGAAGCAGGCTCACTAGTGGAGCCTCAAAGAGGAAATGAGAAAAATAAACAGCCACTTCCTGTTCCTCTCTGGCCTGAAATCTCCAACACCCTGATCCCTCCTACCATCACCACCTCAGTAAGGAAAGACGAGCAACACTCCCCCACAACCTCCCCAATTTCTGGGCCTGAAAACGCACAGCACAAGGGAATCCACAACCTGAATAAGACACAAAGATCCCTGTTGTAATGGTCAGCCAGATTAATGATCTATAATCGATATCAGCTGCTTAAACATTCACAGGCAACCAGAGTTGACTCACAATGTGCACCAACTTTACGTTGATGTACTTTAGATTTATAGTCTTTTCAAACATCAAACTATGATTAACTAGTCACTAATAAATCACTGGAAAAAGGTTCACGGACAGTGGAGTTGATCAGAATGTATGGAACAACATTATAATCTATGAAACGCACAGGACGACGAGGATCATACGCTGACTGTCTTAATGCTGCATTGTGATGAATTCTTTGTTCTCTATACAGCTGTCTGAGTAGTTGAGGCTAATAATTTATTTATCTAACGGTCTATTAACATATCGGCTTGATTGGACTCAGTGACCTGACATTTATGCTCTATAAAACATGGAGATAAAATTCTGTTTGAGGACACCGTAATGACCTCATTCATTGTGTCTTATTTTGCCATCAGTCCTGTTATTCAAATTATATGAGTTATATGATTATCTATCACTAATACTAGTTCAATCTGTTAGTAAATAGAGTTAGATGATGAGGGACTTACAAGAATTGATCATATTAACGACTTGTTGACAATATTTAATATAGCACAAGTGGGAAACATTAATAAAAGCATACGTCATCTTTTTTTATTGCCCAGTGAGGGACATTTGGCATGCAACAAGATAAAAAAAAAAACAAACATTTCAGATTTCAGAAGGAAAAAAAGATATAGAAAGAACATTGGCTTCTAGCTAATACAGAGGCCATTCTTATGTAAGTCCATTTGAATCACAAGCCAAAGTACTAATGCTGTCAGAGTCCAGGCCCATTTACTGACGCTGCTATTTATCTGCAGGAAGAGTATCATTCACATGCGCTTACTCAGAAGAACACTAATGGGGTAGCATCACAGCAAAGAGCAGGTTCATTTCAATCACATGGCCACTCATGGACCAGCGCTAACAAAAATCAATGCCAATCAAGTGTAAAAGAAGAGTATTCCACTAAGAGACGCAGAAATATATTAGCACATAGTTTTAAAACCCAAGGTTGTATCAGTATATTATTATTCTTACTGGTGATATGCCAGAATGTGGGATAGGAATAACTTCATAAATATGATGTATTTCTCAAACTACACTAAGGTATTCTGTGACAGGTGGAGGCAACAATGAGCAATAACTTTCCCAACTGACAACATGAGGATATAGTGTCCTGTATCTCCTGGCTTAACAATAACACAAAGTGCACATTGTGTATAATGGGCCAATCAGCATGTTCACCTCTATCTCTTTCGTCAGCTGAAGATGCAGCCATTTTGAGAATAAATGGAAAGAATGTAACCTCACCCTTAAACAGACAACAAATGGACATACACTCTCAGCCTTAATTGTCCTCGCTGCTCTGTAAGACAATGAGGAATTCAGTCTCCGGGTCCAGGTGTTTTCAGTTCAAAAACAGCTCATAAAAAAAACACTCAGCGTGAGGCATGTGACTGCCGCCAAGCAAACAACAGCAGGATGGCTTCAAGAAGACCTGGCTTAAGTAGAAGACATACACTATGTGCCACGGGGTGGGAAAAAAAAAAAAACAAGCTGAAGTCATCCCACAAACATTTCACAGCAGCTCAATACTATGCACGGCTTGAAAAAGTGGGGGCAGACGGAAAAGCCAGTGGTGGGCATTAATCTGTTAAGGCACCTGGCAAGTTCCTTTACACAGAAGTCTTAACAGGCAATTACGCTCGCATGTCATTTCTCATAAACCTCTCAAACCGCTCCGCAATACAGCGACATGAGCTACAACCTCATGTACGGGTGACAAATATTCATCAAAGTAGCCACCAACTGACATCATCAAAGCAGATTTAGCAGAAACAAAGAGATGGCAGAGTTTTAGTCTGAAATGCTCTCTCATTTTCCTAAACTTATCTATGGCAGTATGTCACATGACATGCTCTTTTGCGCAAGGTCAAGTCAGTGTCCATAGCCTTGCCATGAAGTCAGCACAGCTCGTATACAGTACGTGGCAATAGGTTTACACTACTGAGGAATTCTCCCGACGACCCCAAGTGAACCAGTTCCAACCTGTAGCAACGCTCATCTGAAATACTTCAGAGAAACCGTCACTGTTCCAGATCCTCTGGTGGGAATGCCGCAGGCATTTTATCCCTGCTGTGCATTATCACAGCAGTGTCATAAATACAGTCGGGATGTATAGGATGCACCCAGACCGGAATCAACTGAGCCATGCAGGTTTTTGGTTTTAAAGGAAATCTATACTACAGCCCTTTCTGACATGGTATGTTCAGTTGCTGGAAATGGTTTTATAATACTCATTATACCATTTTCTTTCTTTGAGTTATGATTCCATTGCATCTGAGCTAACAACTTCCTATCTCATACAGTAAAGTAGAGACTCATCATTCCTATCCATTTAGCTTAGATATTGGCCATCCATTTTTTTTAAAGTCATACATGTTCTCATGACACAATGTGCAAGGAAACAAACACTGACGTGTCACAATCAGCAGATGACCTGGCATGTTGCAAAGCATTGGCGCGCAAACACCACAAGGACTTCCTGCTGTTGATTATGGGGTTGGTAGAAAGGTTGAATGAAACAGTGAGCGAGGCCAGCTTGACAAGGAGAGACCCGCCAATTATACACAGGTAAAATATACATGTTCTGGGGCTCCAATGCTAAAATTAACACTCTCAGTTATCAAGCATGCTGAGGTTACAATAGTGCAGCTGTGATTCACTGCAGACTGGAATTCAGCATAGCACTGAATGACATTTCTGTGCAAGTTGTGGGTGTTGTATTTATCTCATATTAGTGCATCTACATCATCTACAGCTACGCTGATTCAAAGCAACCAAAGCAACCAAAGGGGACATAAAACCCATTAGTGCCTGCTGTGTAAATTTCACACATTTTAAGACCTTTGGGACCGGTCAACCACTGCACAAAAACCAGCTGCTGACTGGTTTTTAAAATGGAAACAGGGTGGTACAGGCAGAAAATGTAATAAACTATTCTTTAATCTAACTGCAATGTCCATCTACTATTATTTCTGTTGTGGTGTCAAGGTTTGGTTGGCTTTAATCCATATTGATCCAGACATGTTTTCTTTCTTAATGTGTCTCCTGCCATCTGGCTACAGTTTACTTATGCAAGACCTGTTTTGTTTCATGTAGTTAATAATGTCATGATGCAATAATAGTTCCTCTACTGTACCCTCACGACTGCAATGCTGTTTGAGAACAAGAAGAATTAAGAATTAAATTATGATTAGTGTCTTATATTAATTGAACAGATCCAAAATGTGTGTGCTAGTTGGGGCTTGTGCTTTTAGAACAGGTTTTGAAATATCAAACATAGTAAGGATACACACTCATAACTCATTTGGCAAGCAGTATTTCAGTCTTAATAAAAGCCACAACAAAATACCAAAACATGACAACAGCTAATCACATTCAAGGATTGGCAGTTGACTATTCGAGCTAGACAAAGAGAAATAACATCTCGACTGTCTAGATTCCAGTCCATGAATTATTAAGTTGCACCTTAATGTATTCTGCAATATGTTAGAAATGCATGAGTGACTAGCTGCTACTGTACGATGGCCTTAAGCCATAACAAAGAAACTGAAAGCCTTGTGGAACCTTTTGTGAGAAAAGTGATCTGAAAGCAGACTTCTGCTAAAATCGGCAGATATCGAATGTCTGAAGACAATATGCTGATAACAGCTAAAAAAAAAGTGCCTAAATACTGAAGTAACTTACCATAAAAACGATACATTTTAATTTTCATCATTAAGAAAACATTTTAATGCAGTTTACTTTTATCATGTCGACTTTGAAGCATATCTACCCACCGCTAACTCTTCTGCTGGTTATGTCATAGAAGCAGCAGTTAAGAGACTAGTTCTCTGCATGAATCCAACAAAAGAAATGGGCATGCTGGCTCTACACATGGCAGGTAGTCCCCTCTACATACCAGAGCACCGTGGTGCCATGTACTATGTGACACGCAACGGTCGCGCTCATTAGATCCTGCTGCCAGTACAGCTGTGTCTGAAGAATAGGTCATTTATAGAACAAAACTAATTAATGACACTCGAACAATGGAGTGGACAAAATATCAAATGAAAGGCTGCACCTCAAAGTGAAGCTGAGTGATGTCAAACTACCTGGACCTTGATGTTCAACAATAAGTACTAATCATAATCTCTACTACAAATGTTCATCCATCATCACCATCCATCTCCCTCAAAAGCTTGAAAAGATTTTTTGATTACTATACATACTAAAAGGCTGTGGATTTAAAACACTTTACATGAAAGGTACCAAAGATTACTAAATTTGCATGCAAAAGACCATTGCTTTGTCATCTGGGCCACATGCTGTACACCCCCACAAGCTGCTGAAAAACTGAAAACAGCGCTGTGTATTACATCTCACCCTCAAAATATGTAATCCTTGGTATTCTTTAGCTAACAGTCAACATCAGATCTGGGAGTTATTATACAGGCACAGTTTTAAGATAGAGAAGACTTATTTTGTTGGATTAAGCCTTTCTTGATAAGTCTCTAACCTGCATCTCTGTAGTGCAGGCTAGTAAACAGGTGAGAGCAACAGGGAAGATCTGAAATGCAATGTGATGCTTTGCCTGTCTTGGCCAAGGGGCCTCTCAGCATGAGATGGCAGGATTTTCTCCCTCAGGCAGAAAGACAGGAGGCTTGGGGTCTGTAAGAGGATGCCATGGTGCCTTTATCAGGAGGACGGGGACATGTCAAAGGCATTTCTTTTTTGCGCCTCTCACTGGCCGACTGTGAGCCTCAGGCACAGCTGAGAATCTCAGGCTCGGGGTTGTAGTGAGATCCACAGCAATTATGTAATGTGTTAATATGACGACTGATGCTGGTCTGGATGAAAAGAAACACAGCCACCTCACCATCTTCCACCACATGCTCTGTAATTGTTCCATTACAAGATTCATGAAGTTGATTTTCATTTCAAACTGCTGAGCACTGCCAAAGACTCTCTGTGTTCAGTCTGTTATGCAACTCCCACTCCGTACATGCAAATCCACCAACACAAGTGACTAGCAACCTTCCCCGAGTCGTTGTCATGGAGACGGTGCAAGATAATGTTCATAGACTTCAGGGCCATAATGAGGGTGTGTAATGTCAACAGAGCAAAAGGCATTGTAATACCCAACTCTGACATGTTAAGCTGAGCTGAGTCCTGCCACCTCGGTCCCGGGGGATCAGCAAAAGACCATGGACGCTAAAGAAAAAAAAAAAAAAGTTCAGGTGTGGGTCACTGTGGAGATTTTCTTGTGTGGAGCGACAAGCCCTGGTTACCTCCACACTAATTGCCTTGATGGAGCTCAGTGGGCAACAGTCAGCTGGGCCTTGGCATTGTATGGAGAGAGGCAAGCCAGAGAGAGAGAGAATGACTAGAGGGGAGGGGTTTAGGTGACAGCTGAGGAATGTCTGCTCTGCTCTCTCTTTACCATGGTTTCCAGCGACTGTCATGTGAGGAATGCGCAGGCTAGGACGACAGGACTTGGAATGCTACCCTCTGAGACGAGTTTAGCCGACGAGATCTGGAATCTCCACTCGTCTACTGGACCCCTCATTCACTCGTACATCCTCTTTACTGTACACCTGAGTCCACGCAGTCTGTTGTTTGGGTGAACCAATCTGTCTCAGCCAATCACGTCACAAAATGGTAATGTGACGAGTACAAAACCCGTACAAAGTCACATTCTTTGACGTTGCATGCATCGAAAACTGAAGATGAAGTCACAGATTATTATTGGTTAATTCCCCATGCCTAACAACGTCCATATGTGCAAGAGGGGCCTGTAATGGTCTTCATCATGAATCACATCAGAGACAACAGGAGAGAACATGTTTATGGGTCCTTCTGCAACAAGTCTTTTTTTTTTTTTCAAGTGACAGAAGGTCCGTGACTCACATAAAGACACATCCTCTAGCCTAAATGTGAGATTATGCCAGGGCTGCACTACAAAGCAGAGCTACAGACTCTGAGTCATACCCAAACTTAGTATCATCTCTTGAAACCCAGTTAGGAGAACTTGTGGCGGTGGTATTTATAACCCTGCACCCGGTCACCAGCGTTGGGAGTGATATCGCTGCTCCCAGTGAGGAGTGAGCCCTCATGTAACAACATGACACACTTCACAACAAAGCCAGAGGTCAGTCATTCAACAGAATAGGGAAGGAGCAGTTTATTGCAAAAAAGTAAACTGTCAACGTTAACAGTGATGTGTGGTTTTTCCAATGCAAAGCATAAAGTCATACAATGTTATGCCCTGGAGTTTATGGCCTAAAAGCAATAAGGAAAGCATGACAAAAATATCAAGAAAGATATCAAATGACTCTGATTGTCCATCTCTTTAGTTTATCTAAGGAAACTAAAATCAGCTTGACCTCGCTGAAATTCTGGGATTAGCACAACACAAATCCCTGTATCTCCTTCTTCAACTCCTTTGTTAGACCCCCCAAAACCCCCAGGATCACATCCTGGCCTACAACACACAAACACACTCACAGCAGCTTCTAGTCTCCAGAGATGGTTAGGTCTGGAGAGCGGCACTGCAAATCAAATTCTTTCCTCACTCTAGCTCATCCCTGGACATCAGCCCAAAGAAAGGCAACGTTTCCACCCAATGAGTTTGCACAGGGGGGGGCCATGCTAATTCCAGATTTAATTATAGAAGAATCTGAGCACAAAGAAAGGTTGATTTAACAACGCCATTAATAAAACACAGAGAGAAAATGTTGACAGAAATAAAATCAATTCATCATCTAAAGAAAGAGCTAATGACCTATGTCAGAAAACTTGCTTTTAAAACTTTTAATAGGTGTAAAGTCTTGGATAACAAGCATACCATGTAGCAAGGTGGTGCACTTAGCAGTACTCAGGCTTACTAAGACTAGACATGTGGGCATGAGTAATGAGATGACATCACTACAAATCTATGCTAGCATTAAACATTTAATGCAACAGTCCCTTCATTAATCCGTACATCATTTAAGCACTTGCTATCCAAAACAAATATGTGGAGGAAGCATCCTTGCCATTAATATGAATGAAACTGTGTACATGATTGTTTCCACAACCAATAATGGAACTGATTTGATCATAATAAAGTACCGTGGGTGTCCTGTTGCCCCAGTGGTCTAAGGTACATACACACCACCACAATGTCGTGGGTACAAATCGAGCCAGGAACCTTTGCCAATTTCTTACTCTTTAATGTTTACTACTTAACAATTACAACAATTGCATAAGCATTAAAAAATAGAAAAGAAGTCTTATTGATGTATAGCAGCTGACAGTGTAAACATACTATAATCCTATTAAATTTGTAACAAATGACACTGGATGCAATAATTTAAGGCTGAAAAAAACTGAAAGCTATTTTAAAAAGGGATCCTATTGATATCTTCCAGGTATTATTTGTTTAAATGGTAAAGAGAGATGAGGTCACATTTGAAGCATAACAGAGGATGAACCACGTAGTAGACAAAACAAATGAATCCATAAACTACACTGACATATTCACAAGTTACAATAAAAGTAGTTTCAAAACCTAAATTAAAGCCAATTTAAATGTAAACGCAAATCTACTGCATGTACAGTACAGATCACTGAATCCAACTTAAAACATACCAGGGCTCTTCTTTCTCTTACTAAACACACAAACAAACAATATTTCAACCACTGGACTGATGATTCACGAACATTAGAAAATCAGGCATGTTTACCATTCTTAGTTTTTTTCCAAAACCTGGCTCGACTGACTTAACGCCAGCCTAAAACACGGGCTGCCATTTTCATTATTTGGCTTTGAAACTACAGATGCTAGTCAGCGTTAGCTACCTCGGATAGCTAGCGGGCAAATAGTTAGCTTAGCACTGCTGCCACTCCAGCCAAAACAAGCAAAAAGTATTTTGGCACACGCGTGTTTACGACTACAACCGAAAACACCAAAGTCAAACAAACGTGAAATGCCGAGACATAAAAAGCGGTTTCTCGAGCTAGCTAACGAATGAATTAACCTCAGCTCAAACCTCCAAAACAGCTAACGACAGCTAGCCGACCCTGCTAACGTAGCGTTAGCATACATTCCGGGACAGGGTTTACTTCTGTTTACAACAACTTCCGTGACATTTGAGGCACAATACACCAAACACCGCTGCTAACAGTGTGGAGACCACGTAAAAGGCAGCGCACGGTTAAGGCCTCGCAAGGACAACATTTAGCTTGCAACCGAGTGACGTTTCTTCGTAACTAACGCCAGCTAGCTGCAGTTTCCCCCTCCAGAGAGTAGTCGACTTTTTACCCGGGTTACATAGCCACTGCTGCGGGGTTCATTTCACCTGGACGAGGGTCTCAAATCAATGACAACATGCATGTTAAAAGACCCGAGCAGTACCCGGTCGTAGCAACCCGAAATAAGTTGTATCCAACAACACCACGCAACCATAAATAAAAAGAAAACACTTCTTCGTCCTGAGTGTAATTTATCACATAAAACGACCCAATGTTAGGAGCTGAAATGCAGCAGTACAGCAATTAGACTGCACCCACTGGCTGAGGGGATATAGATCCAGGCTAGTTTGCCGAGAGGGGGAAAAGTAAAGTCCTAAAAAAAAAAAAAAACTTTGTCGCTTATCGTGGATTACACTCTTAAATCTGCATGCACAGTTAGCATTGTTTGTTTTTTTTTTAAAAGTATCCCTCATAGCCAAGCTCAGGGAGGAGAAGCCTTGTGTGTTTTCATCTCTAACGTTACCCTGCGTCGAAAAAGGGACGGCTGTGCTAAGGTAGGTAAACAACGGGATGAGAATGGCTTCCATTTGACAGGTGCTCCAGGGCGAACCGACATTTGTGTCTGTAACGATGCTGGCAATGGCCCGGGGCCGCTGTTAACACACATAGCAGGCTCACACAAACCTGGTGGAGGGCGGTCAGACCGTCTACATTGGCGTAGTTGATGTCAGCGCCCCGGTCAAGCATTCGGAGCACCTCCTCGGTATCGCCGCTTGAGCAGGCGGCCAGAAACACGGCGCCATCATCGAACTTCACCTTCGTCTTCTTCTTTTTCAGAATAGGAGGCTCCAGGTCCGTTTCCGAGCCCAGCCATCGCTTTAACTGCTCATTCCTCTTTTGCTTGGCGTCCGCCATCTTCATCCCCCTCCTGTCTCGGGCTTCTTATCTTTCTCCGAGAGAGGATATACTTTATAGTGCCACTATCCCACAGCGCACTGGGGCGTGGGAAGGGAGGGCTGGGGAGGAGGGGGGAACCGAGAGAGAGAGAGAGAGAGAGAGAGAGAGAGAGAGAGGCGTCTGGATTGTTTTCCATAATCTCGCGAGATCTGGAGACTCAGGAGCTGCAGTATAACGTCATCATCAGCAGATTATGAGGGGAGAGTGAGCAGGGTAATCCCTTATAGACTGTGTACACCAAATAAGACAAGAGTACTTCAAAATATTACATAACATTTAGCTAGCTCACAAGCAGAGAGAGAGAGAGAGAGAGAGAGACTGTTACATACAGTAACAGGTATTTGCACCCTCTCTTCTCTGCTCCATTTTATAGCGACTGGATTGACTATTGTTTACTGTAAGACTTATTACTGGGTACTGGTAGAAGTCATAGGTCACCCTGAGTTCAACCCTACATGAGTGGATGTAACTAAAGCAAAAAATAGATATCAATAGGGTATTATTTGTAAGAATCCTATAGGACATTAGATAATATATTAATAGCTTAAATTGAGTTGATGTTTCCAGAGCTTTTAACCATATATCCTGGCTCTTCCTGGTGGCAAGAGTTGCTCAGTTGAGATGGTTCAGTTGTTACACACAGGCAATAATATTAATTAAAGCTCAATATATACGAACACTCAACCCGTCAAGTAACCTGTGAAATTCCTTTATTCAAATTTTGCACATTTCATACGTATGTTAATAAATGAATGAAGCGAGCTCGTAAACTTGTATAGTGCTGAAAACTATGGATATATTTGTTGTTGTTGTTTTGTTTTATTGTCACAGAGTTTGTATTTATTTTAACCCTCTGAGCTGGACGGAAGAAAGAGATCAAGTTTCTGTACTTTAAATGTATTTTCCACAGGTGGATAGTGAAAACCAAACATTGTGAGTATGAATATTAGCAGATCAAACACTATATATTCATATTGCAGATGGTTTTACTGCTGTTTTTTGTGTCGCACTGTTTTATTCTACTCTATTGAGTTGAGTTGTACTTCTCTTATATTTAACTCTTTTTTTAGATGTGTTTTCACTAGGGATTTAAATGAACTTGATTTCCTCCTGTCTATGATGTTACTGTGACTTAAGTTTTTTTTTTTTTTGCAGGAAATAACGTGTTGATTAAACAAACTTTCACCGTTGGGGTTTTCCCCTTTCTTCTGCACATGAATGCATCAGATGACAACCATGTCATATGTAACCTTTTAAATTTCCATCTAATAAAAACTCTTTACTCAGTGAGGGAAAATACAATCCTCCTTACCACAAAGTACCTGTAATGATTTGATGGGTAACACTTGATGTGCTATGAATGTCTGGTGGACTTGAGCACCGGGGTGGTCCACCTCAACCTGGAGTAAATACAAGGTGGCCAGCATAAAGTGTTTTTTATTTTGGCACCACCGTGTGTTATTGTTGGCAGACACCCATGTGTACTCAGCAGGGGGTGTGGTATTGCCTCCTCATACGCAAGTTGTGGGTATAAAGCATGCAGCCCCTTTTTTTCTTTTTTACATAGAGGTGTCATTACACATAATAATGTTATTTTTTTGGTTTAAAGACATTTTAAAAACTGAAAATGATGCTATTTGTACTTGATTAGATACCACCCACTAACTGAACTTTAAGCTGACATCCTGAATAACAAGCTGTTCAAGAAGAATCATGATCCAAAACATTTATACAACTGTGACCGTGATCCATTGTGTTAAGTCGCGCTACCCCCATTTTCTCATTTCAGAACAATTCCTCATGTCACTGACACTGAATGTAGACAGATTTAAATAATTTATTGTCTGAAAAAGCAGCAAATGAGACTTGGGCTGCGGCACAAAGCACTCAGAGCCAGAACACGGGGGTTAAGACACGGAGAGTACGAGCAGCTCAGCTGATACTGATCCTCAATGTTACAGAAATGTCATGGGAAATCACTGTGGTTTTACTGAGTCACTGGGATGGTGGAACACCAACAGCGTCAGTGTCAGGAAGTTGTTGGCCAGAGGCTTCAGTGTGCTGATATCAGGAGGGTTGGAGGGAAAGTGATGTGTAAGCTGCTGTTCGGCGGGGAGGGCTGACCTCAGGGTGACTGACAGCACAAGGCGAGCCATGTGGGCCGCATCCAGCTCTGAACGTAATGAGAGTGTACTGTGTGTAGGACTGTGTGTATCTGTGTTATACACAAGTTTAAGACCAGCCGACTGTGTTAATACTTGCAGCACAAACAGCCCAAAGCTGTGCTTATCTGACAGTTTTAGTACAGTTGTTCCAAAAGGTTTTGTTTTAAATAAATAACATTTCATTTTCAGAACATTTGAATACCACACTCTGAATAGGTTATGGCGTATTATGCAATATGAAACATGTAGCAAGTACATATGCTCTTTTATTTCAGTGCACATATATGTAACTTTTTAGTTTCAGCAGAGTCAAATATGGATACTACAAAACACCAGATCAAATGAGTTGGTTTTAAAGCTAAATTCAACCTTGATAATATGGTGTTGACTTGTAAAAATTGATTTCCAATATATTTTGTTAGAAGTCAAACTTAAAACATGATTCATTTCTACCAAAAATGCTTGGGATTTTCAAGTATTGCCTGTAGCTATAGGGCCAAAAGGGCCAAAATGCAAAAACAGTCAAGAGATTTGAATATTGCCTACAGTTGTTGTACATTATTAAACTTGCAAATCTCCTCTACAGTTCGCTTAAAATCTACAATGTCAACAATATAGTTATGTTAAAGGGGCCTCTTGTTGCCCTGAAGGCATGGAAACTCTTCAACGTATATACCCATATGCCACTTAACACCGTAACAAACATCTGGGATGTACAGTAATGCATCCTGTTTATGCATCCTGTTGGACCCCCTGTGCAGCTGTATTTACCTCAGTGATGTCAGTGATAACATGCAGTACATTGTGGCTTGTTTTACTAAGGATATTAGCAATTAGAGAATAACTTACATTGAATGTTTATCGTGAAATTGTCTGTAAAATTACTTCTGCCACAATGTTGGCTCCCTGCAGACAAACGCAATCAGTGCAAATAATTGTGGTAATTGATGTGACACCAGAGTCAGGATTTCTGTGTTTGTTAAAACTGATCCAAAGGATTCAGCAGGAAATACATTATACCACCCAAGATAAAAATCATTTGTCAGCATCACCTCTGACAGGCAGTTGTGACTATTAGGGCGGTCTTGCAGTGTACATGTCATGAGTATTCTAGACAAACGCCTGTCTTTCATTACCCTTTCGCTTTGATCTCGGATGACTGTTTGCTTCTGTTCCTGTTCCTTGAGAGGATAAAAGTGTCTGGGAGTGACTCAAGTGTATCAATACCACAAAATTACACTGGCGCACTCTCACTGTTTGTGTTCAGCCGTTGAGACTTGCATGAGCGAGCTGATTAAAACCCATCGACAGAGCTAAAAGTCATGGCATTGTAGGCGTGTTCTCACGTCACTGTCAGGGCCCTCAGCACCTATGACTGATCCCCCCAGAGGAAGCTCGTGTTTACTGCTTTAATTGAGTGCTTCCGAAGGGAATGTTCTCTGGTGTGGTTTGTGAGACCAGATGAGTTGTCCAAGTCAAGTGTTCTCGAAAGACAGCTGGAAAGGGGGAGGAATTTGGCTGTTGAAGTTGTGTGTGTTTCTAGGGATTATAGACTTTTTGATTGTGTATTAATGATAATGACATATATATATGCTACTGCTTGCTAATATACGGGCTAATATTGACTGAAATTGCCCTTAATATATCCTATATCAGTTTGTCAAGATTATCCATCTCTGATATAGTATTTTAGAGATTCCTATCTCACCTTTGGAGCTTTTGTCAGTGAATTCTTGAATTTAATATAGCAGCAGTTTGACATTTTTGGAAATATGCTTACTTAGATGAGAGTTAGATGAGACAATCAATACCATTTTCATATCTGTCCATTAAATATACAGCTTCAGCTTCAAACTGGGTCTGTAGCAACAGGTAACAAAGCCAAGTCTCCCAGCACCTGTTGGCTAGCTTTCCCCCCTGTTTTCAGTCTTTATGCTAAGCTAAACTAACTGGCTACTGGCTGTAGCCCCAGATTAATTGAACAAATACGGTATTAATCTTCTCATCTTGGCAAGAAAGAAAATAAGCATATTTACCAAAAAGTCAAACTATTTCTTAAAATATAGAATATCTCTTTGCTCTGTAGAGGTATTGTTTGATATTTTGTGTTTAATTGTTGAATTTTGAAACTTTTTGTATGTCTTTATTTCTTCGTGCTATAGAAATATATCTTTACTTACTAACTTTTACTTACTAGCTGTAATAGTTTTATTACTGTAGCTTTCAGTACTGTTCATATAGTACATAGCTGCTGTTTTGAGGCTATTCCAACTTAATAATAAAGAATGATAAAGTTACAGGTTAAACGCTGTATCTTGGTCATTTGTTTTTCATAAAAATCATAAAAGGATATTGAATATCAGTTATCAATGGTGTCAGTCCAGACTGGTAGTGATATAAGCCTTCCAAAAGCCCCAACAGTAAGATCATACAGGGAAAATACCTAATTGTCATGCTATACAGTGACTGTATCCAGTCATATCCACCAGCATGTCAGTGCAGGTGACCCAGACAAGCAGCACTCACCAGGGGTGACTGGTGAAGTGTGGACAACTAAGTCCCATCTGAGAGAAGCCAGACACCCTGCTCCCATGCTCTCATGTCACCCAATGCCTGTTGTTGGCGCCTGCAACACTGACACACTCATCTCCTTACCCAGTTTACGGGTCCAGACAGCAGTGCTATCGAGCAGATAGAAATAGTCATGCTTTGATGTTATCAGAGGATGTCTAAAAAGTGATGTTGAGAAATACCCTGATAGTGCTGGCTCACCCCTTCAGACCCTTTCAATTAGTCCCTGGTGGACTGAAAAGCTTGTCCTGGCCTGTGGTATCAGGTGAGAGTCAGCAGCAATAGAGTACAAAAGAATTGTTCCTAGAAGAGTTCATCTACTAAGTAACAACCCCAAGGTGACATCGCATGCTCAACCCCACGTCCATCACTGATGAACGAGCCTCCATTTGACTGCATGTTAACTATGTGTAGAACTTCACCTCCCCATCCAGTGTTACCAGGGGCTTCAACTGTCAAAGTATTTAGGGGCAGGGAGGAATGAGAAAGCGCAGTCTGTCCAAGGCCAGTTCTGTGTCAGGCAGTGAAGTGGAGGAATAGAAACCAATTGGCAGAGAGTCGAACTGAGGGAGGAGAGGCAGTTCAGAGAAAGGCAGGTGGGGTAAAGGGGGGGGCAGATTATTTCAGACCATTCTCATCAAGACGAATAATAATAGCAACCTGATCGGCCAGTGGTCACACGCTGCGGCCTTCTCCTCAGCTGTGGATGCTACTTTACATGCTTGTGTCTGGGCTCCTCTTTGTGTGTTTGTGCACTGTTAATCCGATCTGGGTCCCTTAATCATTTGGATCAAATACGTTAAGCATTGCAGCAACACTTTATGCATCGCAGAACAGACTGAATGAATGATTATTCCACACATTTACTACTTGCATTTTTTTTAATGTCTGGGCTAGAACGCACAGACTGGAGCTGTTGCAGCCATTCATGGAGTATGTCACATTTGACAGATGCACTGCAGCACATGTGATCAGGAATGCTATGGAAGCCTCTCAAAAATACCAGCTTGACAAAATAATCTGTTGCACCTGGCACTCTGAATGGCCTGATTTAACATTAGGAGGAATCTTAGCGAGAGCACCTTGCACCCAAACCTGGGGTGCAGGGCATGGCAGGGAGGATAGTGAAGGGTTTGGGAGTGTTCATGAGGTGATCTACTCCCAGACGACAGCTGAGCTGTAACCCCGGACAGAAATAGGGCAGTCGCTTTCACTTAGCAGGGGCTGTACAGCTGGAGCATCATTTGACTCTGCTCTTTCAGTCCCAGGCCATTATGCCGGCATTTTAACAATGGATGTTTGATTGTGCTAACTCAATTCAAATGTATGGTGACGCTGTTATGTGAGGTATGTGCAAATGAACAGTGGACTTAGTGTATGATGCAGACACATTTAATTCTGGGATGTGTGTTTCTTTAAGGCCAAATGAGTAGTGACAGCCTAATAAGACAAGGCTATTTGAGTGACCTTGTTTCCTGGAGAAAAGAGGCTAATAATAGGCCAAAATCTGGAGCTGCGGTGAAGCCTGTAATGGGTTAGTGCTAAAAGCTACGATGAATCATTCCAGCCAAGCAAGCCATGGAAAAAAAGATCATCAATTTTTGCTGTCAAAAATAAATATCATGTTCCATTCAGATGAAGATGAGCATGTTTTATGTCCTTATACCGATTGCCACGATTGTGGAGGAACCTGTACGGAAACTGATTACAAGATTACCAATTACCAATGAGCAGACAGGAACTGTATTAATGGATAGCTTCATATTTCTTTCAAGTGTGTCTTAAAACAGTCCTCATATGCTGATATGTCCAATGAAAGAGGGTTATCGCTCACTGAAATTGTTCCTCCTGTCTGGACTGTGGAGTGTGAAGACATCCCCTCCTAAAGTGACTCCATTATACGAGTTAATATGAGCTTTCATAAATCGAAGCTAATCAGATTTATCTTCCAAAGTAACAGTCCTTGTAGATGAAATAATAAAGGACTATTATGTCTCATTTGCATGTGTAGTTACTGCATTCCGAATTAATTGAAAAATGCATTAGTTGATTTTTTTTTGCCACTTCGGGTCAGCACAACAAGCTGTTAACACAACACTGACATATTATGACTGTATGAAGCTGATAATGCTGAACCTGTTAGCAAACAGTGGCTTTTTTTTCACATCCAGCAGATACGGAGAAAATTCAGCATTCATTTAGGGTTGTGTTTGTGTTCTGCCTGATGAATGCAAGTCCAATATTCACTCTGCCTCTACATTTGGTCTCCTGAGGGAAATATCTGGGTCTTAAGCTACAAAATGGTCCATAATGCTCACCAGGTGGTTGCTAACTTTGTCTCTCTGCTGTTTGGTGCTGGGCAGGTAGTGTACATTAGGTTAATCAGAGATAGCCCACTGCAAGAGGAAACAAGGTTGAGAGCCTTGAGACTGAGCCAAAACAGTCAAGTTGCGTCCCAGAAAACCAAAACAATTACTTAAAATACGCATTAAAAAAACAACTTTTCGCAAAGCTGAACTGCAGTCGGGTGACAATTCTCTGTAGGTTCTCTCTATGAGAGACCCTTTCTGCTTAAACATACTCATTTGATGCATTGTTAATATTAAAACATTTATTATAATAGCTTTAAGTTATAAGAACAGTCAATGAGCTATATTTTCAGTTGGAAGCTTTTGTAAAAAATCAGTTGTCATTAAATGCATTGTGACAAGATTTTTGAGAGGCCCTACTGGCTGTACTTTGAGACCAATTTAATTGACGTACTACAAGGCGGTATCAGCGGTTCCACAAATTGATTTCCATGAAAACTGAAAAGGATACTCCCGTACTTCCATTGGCACTATTTATCTCTTAGATCATTTTAAAGCTTTGGTTCTCCTGATTTAGAGTTCTTGATTTAGCTATTGAAACCCTCTGCCCTCATTATTTCCATTCACCTTGATGAAAAGAAGCATGAGCGGAAAAACTGAGCCACGTTCAGTCTTTAAAGCCTCGGCCCTATCAGGTTTAAATACCACTTACACATTGTGAACTGAACTCAACCCCGTGGATGATCAGGGGGTGCGAGCCCAGGGGGTGCATTCTCCGAGGTCGAAGGTCACAGACCATCTCATTTGTCATGGGCAGTACTTCAAGGCGCTTCACTTCACATGTGGACAGGTTCACATTTCAATTAACAGGTGTCATATATCTCGTTTCCTAACTGTGCTCATCTCCCACGACCTCGGTTATCCTAAAATCTACTGCAAGTTACAATGGATACAGTGTTTCCCATGAGTAGCATCGATCATAATCAGTTCAGTTTTCAGCCAGAGGTTTAAACCGCAATCCAGAGATGTCTTTGAATACATTTCTAAAGGGCACTTGAAAACACATAAAAGGCTATTTGGCAAAAGCTGTCTGTAAATTAAGCAAATCATGTCCATCTCAGACCTGAATTACTTAAACAAGAGTTGTGTCCGGCTTTGAAATCCAGCGTTTAACTCTCCCCTAATATACAGAAATGATGTTCAGTTAAGCTCCATCCACACACTTCACAAAGGAAGCCCTCAAGCAGAAGCTTAAAAATAGATAAGTGTTACTTGTGCTACTCTCCCTCATGCAGTGCAGCCACCCACATATGATTATTACCCTTTATGCAGCCAGCTGACAGCATTATCAGCACTGACTTCTGCAGCACACTGTATGAGCTCGAATAAAGCTTGCAGGCAAAAAGAAATAAAGCATTCATTGCTTCACCTCACATATTGGGACAATCAATTGCTGCAATGAAGAGGCAAAACACCAGGTACTGCAGGATTTGAGCAGCGCCGTTTGACTGCATTTCAACTTAGTGTTATGCGTGATGACCAGTAGGCCAAACTGACAACTCGACCATGCTTTTAATAAATGTACTTTTTTGTACAGAGATGGGAGCCTGAATAGTGAACTGCTAACTGTGATAGTTTAAATTTAGAGTCCACTATAAATTAGGTCAGTGCAGTTTTAGTGCCAATATTCACAATCCTCGTCTCCCATGTCCAAAGTGCAGCCAGAGGAATGTAAATGAAGTGCATTTTGAAAGCTGCGGATGAGGTCGGCTGCCTGAGCCTTGAGTTCGGGGAAACTGTCAAATGCAGTGACCTACTGTAGTGTTTGATTCAGCTCTGTTATCTGCTTGGCATTGGCCTCGCAGCAAGGTGTGGCTGTGTCGCAGCTGACAAGGTGACGACTGATGCTGTTCATCACATGTGGTACCTGTCAACAGCCCCGGTCTGCTCTTACCTGAGCTGGAGAGGAAGTTGATAGAGGGAGTGGGAGTGATGGGAGGACAGAGGAAAGCGGGAAGGGATGTCTGTGTTTGCAGAGTTTCCTTTACCCCTTCAAAACACCTCCAGGGTGACTTCCCTTTCCCCATGTCTGAGCTTCCAAACACAGACAAAACAGAGCACAATTCACCTGTCACATGGGATCAGCATACACCAGTGCAATCCAGTTTTGTCTCCGGTGTATTGGAAACATACCAAAACATTCAGAGTCAAAGGTAGACTGATTTTCCAGTATTGTTTCGGGACTCCTAAAGTAACCTTTATCCTAACTGTAAGCATACCCTGAACTCTGATGGTATTAACAGGAATTGTTTATCTGCTTTCCTGCCAAGAGTTAGAGGTGAACCCACACTCACATTTGCAAAGTAAATATGTAGCTGGAGCCAGCAGCTGGTTAGCTTAG
The DNA here is from genome assembly GCF_905237075.1 of Dicentrarchus labrax. Lineage (NCBI taxonomy): Eukaryota > Metazoa > Chordata > Actinopteri > Moronidae > Dicentrarchus > Dicentrarchus labrax. Next base: position 17,313,321 of record NW_026136724.1, on the reverse strand, counting down.
CCTTGCATAGAGACTTGAAAAGGGGGTACACCTAGCCTGGCTCCCTTGCAAAAGGTAAAAAAACCATCACCTCTATGGTTTAAATACCGCTTAGACGTTGTGAACTGAACTCAACCCTGTGGATGATCAGGGGGTGCAAGAATATTTTCTGAACTGTCAAACCGTTCCTTTAAATATATATATCGTCTTGATGAACACATAATTAAAATGAACAAGTTTGTGAACCGCAGATAAGATGATTTGAAAGTGAATATCATATTTTGAGAACACTAGACAATAAATCCGAAGATGTAAGTTAGGCAGAACAAGTCCCTACACTAAAGCAGCCCTGAAAAAAAATCCAGTTTGACAGATGGATAAACACAAACAAACATGACATGACATGCAGGCAGGAAGTGTAACCTAAGATAAACAATCAGATTTATTTTGAAAGCCTGCGTGACATCATTATAACAACCTCCAGGGGCGGGCCGGCGCTAAAAATAGCAAAGATGTCAAAGCCCTGGTACATATATGTCCATGAAGTGTGCGGAGAACATTCCCCAGATGGCTCGGAGATTGGTGCCTCGTGAGGAAAGGGTGAAGAGCTCGCCCACACACGCCTGATGCATCTCACTCCAGGCGCTGGAAGCTCACCTGGCAATGCCAATGCAAAGGTTCCAAAATGACTGGTCATGGGGTTCAAGGGGGCATAGGGATCTGTTTTGTCCTAACACGCATTGTGTCCATGAAGTGGTTCTTGACCCCTATCGCAGAGGCTGTGATGGAAAGAATTAGTCGGGCCTTCTGAAACAGAGAGGCCAGCTGCGTGCTAAGATATCAGTTCATTAATGTGTTTGGGCTGTTCTGATTGGTCAGAGCTACCAGGATGTAACAGGTCCAGCCGATGTATGCGGAAAGTGTCTAAATAAAAAGGTTTCACTTTTAGCCAAAAACAACTTGCAAAAGACTACTTCTGCATCTCTTGTTGCTAACGTGATATTGCATTTCCTCCACATTTCTGCTTTTGCTTTCCAAATAAAAGGAACTTTGCAGCAGTTCCGCAAATTATTAGAGTTACACTCTAAAATTCAAAAAACTGTTTAAGCAAACACAGTGAGTACAACAAGGCACAATAGTTCCCAATCTGGGAAATCCTATCTTTCATAACAAGGCCCTCCAGCTTCTGATGGATGGAAGCCTTATTTCAGCTCAATGAAGTCATCAGTGTCGTGTGTTTCTCTGATGTGCATGACGAGTTTGGCCAAAGCCTGGCTCTGCTCCTGCTGCTGGGCTTCTCCGCTGCTGTAGGAGGGAGGAAAAAAACATAAAGGGGGAAAGGAAAGAGTCCACGACATCATCTCTCCAGGCCTTTTAAGGAGCTCTCCAGTGGAGGGCTGAGAACGCTGGCCCACTTTCCCATCAGAGCTTCCCAGCCCCGTCTCCTCTACCCCTGGGAGCCTGGAACACAGAGTGACTGAGCGCAGACTTAAAGACACACCAGGAAACACAATATGGATATAATATTCTTTTAAAAAACAAACCAAAAATGATCTTCACTGAAAATACCCTAAGACGGTGAAGACAAACTGCACGAAACACAAGACAGCCGCTTGACATGAAGATCATTAGTCATGTGCACTCATGAGAGAAATCGACCACAAGTTGTAACATGTACTTATCATGTTGTCAAGGTTGCACTTCATCATCTTTCAGACATTTTAATATGTGTGCAGGCACAAGCAAAGACAAGGAGAGAAATGAGGGGATGCTAGTGGCTGGCTGCAATCATATTCATCATTGTATTCCCAGATGTTGTCAGGAGCTGAAGCAGGCTGGAGCTCAGTGTTCCAGAGCCCATCAGATAGAAACACTGGAGAGAGGAGGGGAAGAGAAAAAAAAGTGATGGGATAAAAGCGAGGAATAGAGACGGCTTCGCTATAGCGATGACCCTCTTTGGCTTTATCACTGTCCATGTCAGCCAGACCCCACATGGCCCCCCGCTCTCACCCCTCTGCCACTGCCTCATACGTGAACCCTGACTAGAGTCTACCCACACACACAGACACACACACTCACACAGACACACACACAGAAAGGGTGGTATGGAGGGAAATAAGTAGGGGGAGACCAAGAGCGGGATGGAACAAGAGAAGAAGGAGGGTGATGAAGCAGATTGTGTGGGCGAGCTGAGTGTGTGTGTGAGAGTGAGATTGATGGAGGGGAAGTACCGGCGCATGTGTGACAGCGCAGACAAATGGCGAATGAAAGGCTGTTATGTTGGCAAGTTTGGCCCTGCTCTAATGCCAGATCAGCTTCATGAATTCAGTGTTTCAAGTGCAGCTTTGAGCCCCTCAACCTGCTCTATAAACAATAAGGCCCGCTGAAATACATAATGAGGCCTTCTGAGTGACCGGGATGGAATGGTTTTGTTTTCTTGAACCAAATCCGGTGATATATTACTACTCATTTAATCCAAATAAAGTCAAAGAAGTTGAAGAACTGCCTTCAACATAACAAGAGTAAATATCTTGAATGCTGGTCATTGTAAACCGTATATATAACGTTGAAGTGTTAACTATTCAATCTCACAACACCTCAAAAACTGTGTCAGTCAGTCACTCAGTTCGAGTTTTCTTTATTATATTGATATAATGAAGTGATTAGCCATTTTGTTTTTTATATTTTAGTTGTTTCAAGAAATATATCCCTAACTATTTTCCATAAGCACAACAAATACACACAACTCATATTCAGTAGATCTAGGCCTCATTCACAAAATAATTTCTCATGTCTAAAATGGACAAATCTTTTGTATTTCTCTGAAATCAATGCATTCATGGCTGACATGGATGTAAAAAGCAATTAAAGCATTGTTAACAGAGACACTAATGTCACTTAACTTGTTCATGTTGCATCCTCATAACACAGTTCAAGGTTTAAATGCATTTCCTCTCTAAATTTGCCAGATGTTGAAAGTGTATGATACCCCAATAAATTACACTAGACTATATAATTATAAATTGTCCTTTCCCACCTGCTTACTGGAAGCAGGTACAATCAAAAAGGTATTTTAGGATGGCCCATAACTGTGTATAAAAGGTATTAAAAAATGTTTCTCTGCAGTTCCCTTCAGATTAGGACACAGATGTATCCTTTACAAAAGGAAAGGTAATATTGAAGGAAGGTCTAAAATGGTTCTCAACAGACCTTTTCAACAGCAGATTTTACTAATAACCTTAAAAATGGTGCTGTTGCATTCTGGGAGCAGAGACAATATGTCCACTGCTGCACCGCTGAGCCTGCACACTTCTGCATTATCCTGTGGCCCCAACTCCAAGGCCACATGGAAGTTGACAGAGCATGGGACAGCTGCAAGGCCCCACTGCTATGTGGTAAATGCGTGCTGAAATAGCCAAATTAATGGAAGGGGCTCAAGTCCAAACCAGGGTTCAATACCGGGCAACATTTTAGTGCTATGAGCTTTCATCCACTCAGGCAGACATCAATATTTACTGCTGCCATGGCACAGCAACAGGCAAGAAAGAAGGGGGTGTTGAGGGGTGCCAGCCATTTTGGTACCTCTCATTTCCTAGGGGTGACTTCATGCCAGTTCCTGGAAATCCCCCTTTTTGAGGCACATTGGTCCACCACCTTGGGATTTTTGTTACTTAGAAAGAAGCTTGAAAGTGACAGATGTGTTTGGAGGGATGTTCACCACACAGTGATTGCATACTGGAAAGTTCGGCAAAGGCACGTGACTCTCACTGAAAGAATAAAAAAGATTCAAAATATCAGACAAAAACCAAATCAAGGTGCTCCCAGTGAGGAATGTGACTTTAGAAAGTTTGTATAGTTCATGAACAGAAGCAGAGTATGTTGTTGTTTTAGTTTTATTTTATTATTTGAGACAATAATATGAGTGGTCTGAATTGTATCATAAAATGGAGAATATTGGTACATTTGAAGATTTCACAGAAAAATGGTGAGACAGAGAGAGCTATTTATGGGTCTTCGCACAAGTATATAAAAGGTAAGACCTGTTGCCTTGAATCATATTTCTCTTGACTTGCAGATTCATGGGCCTCACAGCTGCTTCCCAGGGAAGACACTTTTCTGCCTCATGAGCCCAAAAGAGTTTTCTCCCGTTGCCACGGCGACCGCACTTCTGTATACCTCACAAAACCTTTTCGCGCCCCTCTCGGCCTCTCCACCTACCGGGTTTAGCAGATCTTCTCCTTCTGCTCAGGGAAACTTCAATTACCGGCAACACTTTTTCAACCACCGCAAGGCCTATTATGGTCAAATGAGACGCTATGGCCGGCCAGGAACAGCATCTCCTCCCCTGTAAATCTGAGAGCGTTGTCTCATGCTCAGGGTGCTGTGACAAGACAAGGTCGAGGGGTCACACCTCCAGGTGATGTGTTTCCATAAGGCTGTGGAGAGGAAATGCACATATATGGTGTGGTCTTTATTTATTGCCAGCTCTTTTACTGGATGACTGCAGACTCTCCTTCTTCTGTTAAGCTCTGCACCTCTTCTAAAGCACTGAAGCTCGGTGTCTGCCTCTTTAAAAAATGTGGGATTTAAGAGTTCTGGATCTTTTAAGAACGTTATGATTTTATCTGCCATATGCCAGCAGAATAAGTTATAATGTGATTGTGCTGGGTTTTTCAGTCCTCTGCAGAAGTTGCACCGAAAATACCACCACCCAAAGCAGTAATCTGAGAGCGTTTAACTTCAAATGGCTGAGAGGTCTGGACATTGTAAGATGAATTTGACAGTTTGCAACACAAAAGGATTGTATGCTTTAGCAGGCTGCCGAACAGAGCAGGAAATCACGGACGATTCAGCGGCCTTAACACGTTTCCTATGCAGACGGTGACGGGGTGCCCCTGGTGACCCATAACACAAACACAAATTTATCTGAAAGCTTATCATCCATCCCGGGGTCCCCGCACAGTGCTTCCTCTGTCTGCCTGACTCTGTTGTAGATATTGGCACTCTCAGTCTATACTTACATCCTTTGCATTTATCTGTTGGCTAATAAACTCCTCAGACTTGTCACGCATAAACTGAAAGGGGAAGAGCGACAAAAAGAGAAAGTGTTGTACAGAAAACAACACATTTGGGCCTGGACTAGGTCCTTCATGTAATGACTCTTCAATGGAGCAGGCTCAATTTGTCACTTCAAGAGCATTAGGGAAAAGGTCCACTCATATACTGTATGTCTTCATTCATCTCAAGACAGACATTTACTCATTCTTCTGCTCCGACTTCACTGCTATATGAAATCAGCAGGCTACTTTAAAGCTGCACTAGGCTTTTTTTTATATCAACAATGAATCAAATGATGATATGTAGTTTGTATATATGTATGTATATGTGGTTTGCCTCAGCTTTGCAGAGCATATTAGCATCTTTAAGCTTATTGTTTTGGTTTTACACCCCACAATTTCACTGATTTGGCTCACTCTCACCGGTCTCATCAGCCTCATTCGCAGCTGCAGCTGTTACCAACCAAAAAAATCCTCAATGTAGCCTACCTTCCCATCACCAAGCAGCAGCCAGACAAATTTAGTGACTAGCTGGTGGACATATTGATGCCTGTAGGAGCTAAAGAGCCAGATATTTCTCTCAGTGGTTGGTGGATTCCGAAACAGAGCAACAAGTAGACTGACTATTAGACTTCTATTCATCAGGCAGCCAGAAACACAACCCCCAATGAATGCACGTGTGTCTGCGTGATGTATAACTGACTGCTAACATGTCCACCATAACAACTTTATAAGGTAATTTGTCAATGTTGCGTCCACAGCTTGTTCCACTGCCCCCAAGTGGCCAAAAGTGGAATTGAAAAGTAAAAAAGCTGTAAAAAAATAAATAAATAAATACATGGAAACACCATAGGAGAAGATGGATAAATGTCATGGACATCTGACATAAATCTTTAAATCTATGCTCTTACACAAATAAGGCTCCATACACACCACTGTGATTTGAATTTGGGACTCCGGGCAGAGTTGAAGTCGAGATTGAATTAAGTAAAAAGCATTATCAATCTAGAACGGCTCTGCAGGCAGCCCTGAGGGGAGTACATGTTCCCGCTGACAATTAAAGAAGCCAGGTGCCTGTTCACCCGTGGCCGACACTATAAACACCAGTCTTGCTGTAGTAAATGTCAGGCATAGGTAGGCACTGCACACCGCACACATGACTCAGACACTGTATACAGATTCCTAAGATCCTATCTATCTTCAGTCCTTCTCTGACCCAGGAATGGCCCTGCTGCTTCCCTCCTTTAAGGGTAAGACTGTGCCTTGAAGCTGACACTTTTCTCTTCAGTGTCGGACTGCAGGATGTGTGTGCTTGAGATTCTTGACAAGTGTACCTCTCAAGGCTCTAGAGAAAGCGCCTGGTGTAATTCTTCATCCTCACATCAATCTGGTTGAGTCAATCACCACAAAGACTCCATTTGTTTTTATGCATGGTGAATCTTGACAAAGCAGCCAGTTTCCTCCCACAAACCGCAGGGTCTAGTCTGGTCACATCAACATTGTCCAACATTGTGGTCAGATCAAAGACTGTCTCTTGTGTAGGACTACGGTTTGATATGTGATGTCCCAAAAGCTCCCCACTTCCTTTTTCCCATGTCATGTCCCATTCCCATACCCTGACCCGAAGCTCCTCAGCCCCAAGAAGCGCTGGATCACATGATCTCTGTGGTTTGGCTCACCACAAGCTTAAAAATAAGGTTTGATGAAACCAAGGTGCAGTGAGTTTGTGTAGTTTGATGTAAACTGTCAGCCTGCAGCGTAGGTGGAATTAATCCTCTGCACTGATCTCTGCCAGACAGCATCTGGCTGATGATACAACCTTGCCTCCGGCTGAGATGGCAATGATGTCACACTCAAAATTGTGTTTTAATTAATTTTACAAACACTAGAGGGTGCTGTTGTGTAGGGATTTGACGAGGACCAGCTTGGACCCAAAATATGAGCACGGTCTTACATAGACCAAGCCACTGAGTTCTACTCTACACATCACAGTTAAGGGAAGGTTTAATATGATATGATTTCTGATTTGCTAGATTATACCATTAAAATTCCACCTTCAGTGTAGATTAAAATCTTGCCTATATGTACAGTATACAAAGATTTATATATAGCTGTTATTTGGCTCCACCAGATTCTGTTAAATAAACAAATTATGATATTATCCTTATCAACATGTTTTAGAAACTGGGTTTTTTTTTTTTTTTTGCTACTGTATACTGACCCTTCCTCTTTAGTTGGCAGCAAAACTGTGCTTGCTTCTTCTGGTTTTTGTTGTTTAGACAGCTACTTTTCTTCCTCTGAACATGCAATTCATCTTCCCAAGTAGTACGTAGAGAAAATCTATTTACTGTTATATACAAATGTTGCAGATTTTCAGTGTTTGACCACTTTCTGTTAAAACAGCTGGGATGGAGGACAATGTTAGAGTATGATGTGATCACTTTTGAATTCCATTTTACAGTTGTGGGCTTTATGTAATCAGGTTTTATGAATTGTTTTGACGTCCGTTTACTTTATTGCTGTCATAATAAAAGAGGCTCCCGTTTGAAGTCCGACCAAAATAACCATAATGTGTAAAATAATGATTTATTAATATAGTTGCATTCGATTCAAACATATTAAGGTGACAATAGGAGTTGATGTGAAGTTACTGTTAAGCATATTTCCTCTGTACATGTGTAGAATACAAAATACAAACTACATATTTGTGTGTCATGTGATTGTCATTGTTATTATATTTCATTTTAGTAACTATCAATTAAATTTAGATTATGATATCACTATTTGGCTCCTGAAACTGCCTCATATTGGCTGATTAGAATAGATAAACTAGTTAAATATATATATATATTTTTTTTAAAGCAAAACATTTTCTCATATTTACTCTTGGCATAAAGCTTAAAAGTGCTTTATCTGACATTACACAATAGTCATTTCGGGTCTTTAAAATATGCACAGTAAATCCATATGGATACACAATGTGACCTCACTTAGTGACCTTTTTATATACATAATACGACCTTAAATACAACGTAAAGTCGCCGTTTCCAGGACTTTACGATACACCCAGAAATATATCTGCATACTGTCAGTACCTGTGTCACAAACATGCTGATTAACAGTGATTAAATTCCCACTTTCTATCAGGAAACAGATATTTCTACTACAAACTAAAAGAGCAGAATATAAAATGGAGGTAGAGCGAGAGCAACTGTCGCAAATCCTACCACAAAGCACGTCTGGAGTGTCGTGCAACAGCCCCTGATGTTCGGCGTGTGAAACCCCGTCGGTCTCTCCTTACGGCACCCTAGCTGAAGACGGTATGTTCCTCAGCGCGATCCGTTAAAATGGCATAAATCACACTCATTCACTGGTTTCTAACCCAACTCTTGTTCCCTGTGTGTTTCAGAAACATGCCAGCTAAAGGTCCTCTGCAATCTGTCCAGGTTTTTGGACGTAAAGTAAGTAAAATACAGAAAGTATTCCACGTGTGCTGTTGTGGCTGCCCTGTCCTGCTAGCGCACATTAGCCGACCTAGCTAACATGAAGCGGCGGTGCGTCGTGCTTTTACACGGAAACTCCCGAGTATTTAAACTATCTCTGGGCCGATATGGTTCTGAAACGCACTGAAGCTTTGTTTTGAAGCTCCAATGTTGTTGTATGTGACTGTAAATCAGCGGTACGATGGTCAGCGGTGTTGGTTTAGTGTGTGTGTGGGGATCAGAGCTAGCGTTACTAGCAATGGTAAACGCTTCTGATGCTGTTCAGAGGATGACACCGGTGAATCTGAGCTCACATGTCTCCTCAAACAAATACAGCCATTAGTTAAGTACTTAAAGAACGGTCATCAATATTAAATTCATACCTTATTGTAAAGATCCGACTGTAATCAATCACATGGCCCGAGAAGGGACGAGTTATCATCAAAGTGTTACTTAAAACAAGGCTGCAGTGACTTTTATTTGTGTCACTGACTTTAAAATGCAACTTCAGATTGGTCGTCTTCCGTTTACTGATGATGTCTGATGATGTCTCGTCTTAGAAAACCGCCACCGCAGTTGCCCACTGCAAGAGGGGGAATGGCCTGATCAAGGTGAACGGCAGACCCCTGGAGATGGTGGAGCCCGCCACTCTCCAGTACAAGGTGAGTCCCCATGGGAAAGGTGGGCACTGGTCTGATGGAGGGCAGGGGGTGGAGGTGGGGGAGGGGGGTGAGCAGTGCAGCATGGGTGTCAGGTGTAGTCCTAGACACACTTTGAACTTTATGCATTTCAGAAATCATTCAAAAGTTGCTCAGCAGGCCACGTAATTGATTATTTGAGGTAAATGTTTATTACAGATGATGGCACAAGTCTCCCTGAGGCTAGGGCCAGTGTTCTGTCAGTTGTTTTAGTATTATGCCAAACACTGCAGGTATCCTTTTTTGTTCCTAAAGATGTGTGCGTAACGTTCACTATACGCTCTCTCTTTAGCTTCTGGAGCCAGTGCTGTTGCTGGGCAAGGAGCGTTTTGCTGGCGTTGACATCCGAGTCAGAGTGAAGGGTGGTGGACATGTCGCGCAGATCTACGGTAAGCAGACTGTTCTTTTTTCACAGTGAGGAATTTGTTGCTTCCTATATGCGTTTGTCTTAAGGGGAAATACTTCTTCTTTTTTTTTAATCGTACTATTTATTTTGTTTTCTTTTAGCTATCCGTCAGTCCATCTCCAAAGCCCTGGTAGCCTACTATCAGAAGTGTGAGTATTACATTTTGATCACTGCACAAATATCACAGCCAAGGCCATATATGACTGATGTTTTTTGTTAAATGGTATATTTGTTGCATTTTTTCACAAGAGGCCAGTGTTTGTGGAAAAGATGTATAAGTGAAAAAAGTGGTTTCTTGTTCCTAAGCAAACTTGCTTGCCTAATAAAGTAGTCCAGATTTTGGATGTAAGGTAGTAGGACCTGATCACGGATAGAAACATTGATACATGGACATTATTAGTATACATCCTTAAGCTGACAGCTTGTAACATAAGAAGTCAGGCCAGTGTATCTACAACACAGCTCTCAGTTGTAACTATCAGAAATACACAACATTTATTCTGAAGCAGGAGATTAAAATTTTTTTTGTGATGTTTGAACATGCAAGTGCTGAACTGTTCCTGTGAGGCGTATGAACTGTATTAAGGATCTCAGCTGTGTGCTAAGTTTTACTGTTGAATGCTGTGAAATGGTGATATTATCAGATTTTGGTACTGATCACTCATGAGCAGTGCCCAAAACTGAATATGTACTAACCAGATAAATGGAGTATACGACATGAGTGCCTTGTTCTCATAGAAACTACCTGGTCTTGAGACACCTAGACATTACGACTGTCGCACACTTTGGTGAACTTTGCTTTTTTTTTAAAAATCATTATGCAGACGTGGATGAGGCTTCCAAGAAGGAGATCAAGGACATCCTGATCCAGTACGACAGGACCCTGCTGGTCGCCGATCCACGTCGCTGCGAGTCCAAGAAGTTCGGTGGACCTGGAGCTCGTGCCCGCTACCAGAAGTCCTACCGTTAATCCCCCTGTACATTTTCATAATAAATTGGAGGAACAAAGAATTTCGTTTGTCTTTTTTCTGTTTGTAAAACTGCACAGATGGTTTGCTTACAACCTCTCTTCCTAGTTTAACAACCAGGGATGTTTGCTTGAATTGAAATTGCTTCATTCAACAAGTACAATACACTTGTTCACGCTCACATACAAAAAGACATGTAATTAACAGTAAGCTACATTTCTCTGGTATGCTGCTATGAGTGCTGAGAAATGAACAATGATTGCATTTACATTTGTCAATTACAATGTACATTTACACCAGTTCATGCTAGTCACTTAGCCTATGTGTGGCTTTGATTACCCCCCTATATTTCTAACAGTGAAAGAAATGGATTAAGAACATGAGGACCATTGTCCCCTACTGCTGAAACAAGGCCAAGGGAGCTTTTCTTTTACTGAACTTGACCTTTTGACGTCTGTATGAGGACAAATAAAATGCCTACAGGAGATGAATAAAGTTATATGCCCTAAACTTAAATAATGTTGGTATGGAATGATCACAAATATAACAAAATATACAGTCAAAATACTAATAACTTCTCTCATGCTAGGGGAAATGACTGAGCAGGTTTGCCAGCATTAGGGTAATTCTTTTAAACATTTGTGCAAATTCATTTTCAGCACAGCATGGGTTACTACAATTTGTGTGTCCAAAATGTTCAGTTATTCCTATGTGTAACGTATTTTTGGCAGCGGTGGTAGGTTTGATAAAATGAACAGGCTCGGGCCTGCTTCAGAGCGTTTGGCTTTTATTAGGAAAAGCTCAAGTGTTACTAATCACATTAATGATGGCTCCGTTGTATTCGAGTGTCACAGTGAGCCAAGACAATGAGTCAGCATGCACAATGAACTCGAAACTGAAGCAGCTAAATTAAATTCAGCCATCATTAATTTTATTATTTACACATTTGCCTCTTCTACTGTGACATGTCTCAAAGTCTTAGGAGAAAAAACATTTAATGGGTGAGCAATGGGAGTCATTAAGTCTAAATTTCAGAATCAGAATCAGAATCAGATTTATTGCCAGGTAGGTTTTTACACATACGAGGAATTTGTCTTGGTGCACATTCTTTTTTTAGATATATAAAAGCTACCTTGTGAGAAATATAATCTGTTTCTAACCTACACATAAAGATGAAACACATACTTTTTACATTTACAGCTTATCTTATACGTTTGGAAGCTGAGTCACACTTCATATCTTAGCTTTTGACCTTACAGTTGCCGTATTTTACCAGCAGAGGGAGCCAGAAGACCTTTGAATCAGCAACATGAAGGTTTGCCATACCTGTCTCCATTAGGAAACTGGCTCCCTGCCATTTCCTAGAGCTCATAGTACTCCAGATCAAGAAATATATGATCAATGAGTATATACAACATTACACATTTTACATTTTTTTTTGCCAAAATGTCTTTGAGCAAGCCGCATAAATCCCTGCAAAGTCTAGAAATGGTACCCAAGCTGGCTCTGCTTTGTAAACACACATGCGTTGCTGACTTTTGTTCCAGGTCTGTGTTGACGTTGTTATTAAAAATCAGAAATTGCAACCAGGCAGCGCTGCTGCCAACCGCTGATTTGATGGATGCTTTTTTTCGCTCAGCCATTTTCAGGTGTGTGAAAGTGTTTAATGAAACTCTCTGTGCCAGGATTTCATTATTGTGGCTGGCGGTTTTAATGTGGTTTTTTTTCAGTCTTTTTGACCCTGATAAGAATACTTTACACAGATAATTTCCATTTATCAACTTTTAACACAAAACCAGCCCATTTCCTCATGCTTCTCCATTATGTCCTGGTTCACATTGTTACATCAAATTGCAGCATTCTTTCTCCATTTTCTGCTGATTGCTTGTTACTGCTATCTGTTTTTCTTGACAATGCTCCACCACAACAACAGGAGTATAATGAGGTGAGCTGAGCTGAACTGAGGCCCAGATGTTGTTGGCCTCTCTGTGGGCAGCCAGCAGCAGCCGTTCCCGCTCGCTGAGCTCCCGGGGGGGATCAGGCCTGAGTACAGCCTTCCAATAATCAACACAGCAGGGAAGCCCACTCCCCACTGCTACTGTTGTTTACTACTGTTTATTTTCTGCTCCTGCCTAGCGCCTCACCTCTAAAGGCCATAATGCTACGCCGGTGACATTCTGTGCCTGTGGAAATGGCTTGCTTTCTGCAGCAAGGAACGAGGACTGACAACAGAGATGAAACTAATGTGGATAAGAGCTGCTGAGAAAAGAGGCAGACGGAGCAAAAAGCTGTCAAAATTGATGTTTGTGCCTGCTTTTCTGTGATGATAGGAAAATTGGCCAGCATCTCTTTTCTCAACATATTATGTCTGTCATGGCTTAAGTAAGACGGGAATGTATTAAACAACTTCCATAGCAGCAGGACTGTCCTTTTTACAGTAACTGAAATAACACAGTAATACATTCTTAAAACTTTTAAAACTGCAACATTTCAGTATTTGTCTTCATATTATGAAGATATTGAAATAATAGATTACAAAAACACAGAGTAAATTTGTGAAAAAGACATAACGAAACAAAAGGGCTTTATTAATGGTTCATAAGTCATTTACTGATGTTTTATAGATAGAGGCCATTATTGAGAACAACTTTTAGGTCGTCAGGTTGGTGTGGCTGGTGTTTATCCTCCTCCAGCATGCTCCACACTCTTTTTAGCTCTTTATTCCATCAGGTAGACCCCTCCAATGGACCATGTGACCCCTAACCTTAGAAAAAAAGACCTGTTTAAGTCTATTTACTAATTATGAATTACCATTTATACTAGCAGATTTAGGAGATTAAAAAGTCTTCAGTACTGACTTTTATAAAACGTTATTGTATAATTGCAGATGACTTATTATCCTAATGATGTGTAACTGCAGAATTTTATCCTTTATTAAAGACTTATTACAGTTTATAACTGCAGACTTGATGGCTTAGTAAGTAAGAAGAAACTTATTAGCATTTATTTATAACTTGACTGCAAGAAATGATTCACAACTTGGAGACCTAGAAGTTGCTCTTAATAATGGCTGCTCTTTAGAGCATTCATTAATAATGTATTAACCATTAATAAAGCTTATTAAACACTGTTCATAAAGGTTGCCTTATGAGAAAATGAGAGCAGTTACTAGATACTACATTCATTTGAAGTCATCCATGCATGGCTGTAGGAAAATGAAATGAATGACATCTTGGTGCAGTGTGTGGCTTAATGTGATTTGTAATACCACACATAAAAGAATATGTGCAACATGTTGGCATCTGTATTTGTTTGTTTGTTCCTCCTTCTCAACAAGCTGCTACTCTGATTCAGTAACACCACTGTGTATCTGCTTTTTTAGTTAGTTTAGCTGTGATGGTGAATTAAGCAAATTTGACTCGGAACACAAAGGTGTCTGAATTATTTTTGCACAGCAAGTCTTGCAATTCTTTTGGTGTTTAAATCACGTCACTGTGTGTGTAGGATTTATTCCTTTATGGCTGAGTGCAGACACACGCACACACACACACACACACACACTGAACCTAGCACCTGCCTTTCCTCTGTTAACACCTCTACCGCTCTAGGTCTCCAAATCACACAAACACTGAGGTGTTAGGCCAGGATGCATTTTGTCATCACTTGCACTTCATCCCCACCTCTCCTCACGACGCCTCCATGAGCACACACTCTACAATTAACACATGAAAGCATATGAATACGCCCACATGCACACACACAAACTTAAGTATTACCTACAGTGCATTCATTTTCTATGTCAGCCTCCCTTCTGCAGAGACCAAAAGACAGAAAAAAGAAAAGAGGCAGAGGAGGGATGTTCATTAACATATATTGACCACTGCTCTCCTCCTCCTCCTTGAGGCTCAACAAGTAGCGTCGAGCCTCATTGCCCTGAATGAGTAAACAACAATTGGTTGAGGGTGCCAGCGGCTGAGGATCAGGGGACAGTAGCAGGCAGCAAATGTTGGCTCCAGTGGAGAGGAAATGCAGCTTAGCCAAGCGACGCGCCGCTGTTTGGGCCGAGAGCGATAATGAGGGGCTAGCTGCTTATCTGTTGCATTGTCCTTGAGGGGAGGTGATCACTATGAGCATGTGTGTGTGTGTGTGTGTGTTTGAAGGAGGAGGAATGTCTCCCTTGAGACCAAAGCTGGATTTATTCAATTCTTTTTGCCTGCTGTGCCAATTTGATACCAATACCAAAGTGATGCTTTTTGCAAAACGTAAGTTTTAGGAAATAAACGCATTATTCTACTAATCCCATTTCTTTTTTAATTAAACAATGTCAAACACCCTCGTTAATCTGTGTTTAATTTCTTAACTAGAGCTGAAACAATTAGCTGATAAACCATCCATCAATAGAGAATTAATCAACACTTTTAATTTAGGTTTTGGACTGCAATTGGAGTGAGTCACCTTCGATTTTTTAACATTTTATAGATTAATCGATCAATTAAATTAAAACAAATGAGTAATAAATAGATAAGAAATCAGCAGTCCTAGTCTTAAAGGAATCGTTCATGATTTGGGGAAATACGATAAGAAGACTGATACCACTCTTATAAATGTATAGCAGTTAGCTTAGCATAAATATTGGAAACAGGAGGTTGCCAGGCACAGTTGCTGTCTCTGCTGGTTGCCTGGCAACTGCTCCTGGCCAAAAAACCGCCTGGCACACAGCCCCCACGTAAAAACGGTTGTTTTCATACTTCAGTCTTTGTACAAATTAAACAAACAAGATATAACGTGTTAATTAGTGAGCTTTAGGTGCTGGTAGGCGGATTTTGTTACCAGAGAGAGAGAGAGATCTAGGATTGCTGTTTCCCTCTGTCTTTGTGCTAAGCTAAGAGAAAACATCTCCTGGCTCCGGCTACATATTTACTCTCCAGACATGATAGTGGTATCAATCTTCTTGTCTAACTCTCGGCAAGAAAGCGATTAAGCTCATTTCCCTACATGTTGAAACAATTACAGTAGATTAGGATATATCTGACCAAAGAATGACTAAACAAGAGTAAGAATCTAAGAAACTTTGGATACTTGACAGACACATTTCTGTAAGTGTGCAACAAAGTACAGAGGTTTGATACCCGACCCTAATTGAGACAATCTTGAACAGAATGTGTGGAATTCCAAAACCCCTTTTCTTTGTTTTGGTATCTGATCTACATCGAGCTCGGGCTCTGCATCCCCATATCCACTGTGTTCCAGCAGCTAATGTAAATTATGATAAATGACAAGGCTTTCACATCAGTGTGTGTGTGTGTGTGTGTGTGTGTGTGTGTGTGTTTATTCCATCTGCCTTCTACCCAGGATGCCGACTGAGCATTCTTACAGTTTTCAGCAGTGCCCTTTTTCCATGCAATGATTTTTTCAAATTTTCAAAAGAACACTTTTAAAAGAGAGACACCGGTACTCTAAAACATATTCAGGAGAATAACAAGCCCTGATCAATTGGGTGAAGGGTTCAAACTACATGTTCTAAGAAGTGATTCCTATTTTTCTGTACAGTGACCACTGAGATTTTCTCATTCATCTTAAGCCAAGCTTTGCAAACAGTTAACAGCGAGCAATCTTGCATAAGATAGCTTGTTACTGGCAGCAGCATTGAACACTGTTCTCTTTGGTCTTCGGTGTAACAGACAAAGCAGATGTTGGATTTGTTTGTGAGGATTTTGCATTCCAGAGTCATGTTTGATCATACCTGGGATCATTTCCTGGCTAGTTCACTAGCTTCTTTTTTTAGTTTTCCTTCTTTCCTGCAAATGACTGCTTTGTTTGCACATTGTCTTGTTTTCTGCAGAACGCTTTATTTTTTGGCACTAACTGGTTGGAAAAAAGGACAATGATCACAAATGAGCAGCCACCTGCACGTTTGAAATAAACACTTCAGAGTTCTGGCATGAATGCTGATGACAACTTTAAAGTCAGGTCTCTTCATTTTATTCCACAATCCCACGCTCCACTTAGCTTCACCCCCGCCTGTTCCCTTAAAGCACCCTTCGTTACCGTCGAGAGTTGAGTGAGAATATCGAGCTGATGATGGATTCATCTCATCTGTTTCACTCTGCACAAAGAGGCGTCGCTCGCTCGCCTCTCAGCCTGTTTTTTGGTCTGAAAGCAGCCAGAAAAGGGCTCCCCGTTACTGACCCGCTCTGTTAGTCACACTCTCTGCGGCCAGCATTGACTCATTCCCAACGCATTTAACCTAGACTTGAACTAAAGTGGAATTAGTCCCAGTGCGCTCACACCGCAGAACCTTTGTCTCCCATTAAAATCTGCCTCTGTACCCTCCCCTCTTCATGTTCCCTGTCTCCTTTTCTTCCTCCATCTTTGTGCAGGCAGTGCAGCAGTGGCAGTGTGGCACTGGACATGGCCTGCACACAGGGTGAGCCGGGTCATGCAGGGGTTTACCCCTGAGAGCTGGGCTGTTACGCCCGAGCCAAATCGGGAGGTCACAGGCTACCTCACACACCCTTCAACCTTTACCCTTCAGCTCTGGCTGCTGGCCGCTCTGATTCCCTGCAACAACCTGCAAAAGGACCTGTGGTGATCCCCTTCCTCAGGGGTCAGCCTGGCCGGCCGGGATCTATTTTAGTGAAAACACACAGTTCATACAAGGGAGCCTCACCTCCTGTGCAGCAGGGGTGAGCAGATTATTAGAGTTCACAGTGCTCTGATTGCAGACAGCTTTGAAGTATAGAGGTTATCTTTCATTCCTGCCACGTTTGTTGATGTTTCTTTCAACGTCATGATTAAAGGAATACGTCAGGATTGGTCATTTTACCTGAGGAGCGAGGAGAAAATGTGCACCATTATCATCTGTGTCCCTTTTAGAAGAACCGTACTCCACCGTAACGCTTTGTTAAAAGCTATGTTTAGCAGTAATGAGTCACAAATATTATCTTAGCCAATTTATGCAGCCAAACCCTGATTTAATTATCACATATATATAAATAATAATAATAATAAAATAATAAAAAATAACCTGAAGCCACTATGTGAAGAATTTGAATATCTACAACTTAGGAATCCCAAATTTCACCAAGATTGTCTCATTTTCCAACAAACAAAAGCTTATGATATCAAAATAATTTGAAAAGTAATATGATCACATAAATAACTACACATAATAACTAGAAAACTAGAAAAATATCTTTTGAGCTACAAGGGGCCACTTTCTCTGTTGCAACACTGATTTCCAACACTTTAAAAAAAACTCTTTCTGACATTGTGAGTGACCGTTGATGACGAGTCACCTTTTATCACTTCACATTCAGTGAAGTGTCTGCTAAAATGTTAACACTGGCAACAGGGGGCAGGTGAATTTTATTGTCGATGCTCTCATCACTTGAGGGGCTAACGTGGGCGAATCTCCTGAAAACCTGTTGCGCTCCTTTGAGGGATTTGACCTCCTAGTCAGCTTCACTAAGTGCTGTGGAGCACATGAGCTACTTGACTCAGACCTGTCAGGAAGTGTTGTGAAGAATGTTACTGAGAGAGAAGAGCGTGAATTGATTGCCCTCTGACTGCTGCCAAGCTTTGCTCAGTGTGCCATCCTGTGTCCAGTATGTGTGTGTGCGTGTGTGTGTGTGTGTGTGTCTGTCATGCACCCTATATGTGGAGATGGGGGGGGGGACATGGCTAATTAAACGGAGTAAAAGCTGTTGAAAGGGGCTGGACACTGCCAGTGCAGGAGGACCTGACGTCCATGTGTTCTTGTTTCGAGAGAGAGAGGGGGCAAGCGTGACGGAAGCAGGAGGCCCAGGTTGCAGCACCCCGCCTGGCTGCCAGAGCTCAGTCATAGGGCAAGGAATTGTGGGGAGGAGGAGGAGGAGGAGGTGGTAAATGGTAATGGAGGAGGGTAGTGTTAATATTAACTGCAATTCCAGACCTTCTACTACCAGTCTTTTTTTTCTCCATTTCCACAGCTTTCCAGTCAGCAGAGAGCTCTAAACCCCAACACCCTATCCTACTGCTACACACACACACAAAGTATATACACATACACACATTCCAAGAGAAAGAGATGGGAGCGTGACAATCGGGAAACAACGGCTGTTAGTTACAGAAAATGCATTACGGCGTGAGCCCGGGCAGCAGAGCGGAGGAGAGGAAGTGGTGGGATTACGCCGGGCTTGGACAAGGAGAGCACAGGGCCGTTTCCTCCCCCTCTCTGTAGTAAACTGTCCAGATTTACAAGGTCTCCAGGGATACGGGTACCCCATCCTCGTCCCGTCAAACCTCGACAGCTCCTGATTTAAAAATAATCCTAAATCAGCGCATGACAGTTGTCAGCAGGGCATAAGGAGGTCAGAGGAGCCATCGGCTGAGGAGAAAAGGCAAATGGCATAAGGCGACTTGGTTTGTCAGATAAGAGATAAACCTTGTGTGCACTGTGTATTTAAAAGATCCAATCTGTAATTGCTGCAAAGTGCCCCATTATTAGCTTAAACATAGTGCTTTGGGGTATTAATGACACTTTTCCTGAACTAACTTTGATTTTCTGAGCTTCGAGTCTAATACTTTGCGTGTGACCAACCAGTTTTATATATTTCGAGGCTGTAAAAACATTGTTCCAGTGATGGATTCTGATTTACGACACATAACTTGTGGGTCAACTTCCCAGGAGCATGGAAAATCTTTGTTATTCCCTTTATTTGTAGAATTAAGAGGCACATGCAACTCTCGTCCACCTGATTTGAACTTGAAACGATGAATCAGTCTATGAAGGGATCAAGTAGATACTGCTTTGTTTTAGATGATAATTCCAGTTGATTACAAATTAAGTCTTATTTTTGTATTTTTAGCTATCATCCCTGTTTTAATAATAGGATTCTATTCACAGAGTTATGCCAGTCAGATTTAAAGAAATGCCTGGCTTAAGATCTCTGTTAGATCGAAATGTTGCTCTATTAAATTAAATTTGCTAGGAGCTATCCATGCAGTGTGCCAATTTTTTCTCTGAGTTTTGCCTTCAGTCAGATAATAATAACTTGATCGTACAAATCCCCAGGTTAGCCAGACTTACTTGGAAGAGAACAAAAAAAAAAAAGCAATATATTATATGAACACCATAATAGTTTACAGATCAACTTAGTGGTTCAGCTTTGAACCTATCACACAATTTTTCACTGCACATTTTTCTTGTCCATGGGGATTATTACGGACATTTCAGATTTCGCATTGTTTGAGTTTTACCTCCAAATAAAGTGGTTTAGTTAGTCTGGCTAAACTCTTGGCTGGTTTTTTTACGACCTGTCTGATCACTCGTGTTTCTTCCCCCATCAAAAATACTTTTGTGAGTACAATGTTATCATAACTGACAGAAATAAAAGCAAAAAACAACCACAATAGGACCCAGGTTGTAATAAAACATAATTACCCGTTATGGGGCCATAAAAGTTGGGAACCACTACTTCAAAATACTGGGAAAACTTTCCACATCAAGCTGCGTGGAGGCCCAAGTCTAGCACCGTCTCCCCTCTTCTACATCTGACAGAGACCACATTTCTCCCTGTAGCCCTCATAGCAGTAAATAACAGCATTTCACTATCTCCCTTCTCTCCTGTTCCAGCTACTGCTCCGTTGATGTATGTTTTTTTACTGTGGCAGCATCACCTCAAACTGGATGCGCTCCGGCTGCCCCGCCAGCTTCTCCTGTGATCACCGCAGGCCTCGGAAGACCGCTTCAACAGAAACAGGAAGCAGTTCATAGCACGGGTCACGACCCCTCTCATTCAACCCCATGAGTCAAGCAGGGCCCACCCCGGCGAAACACAGGAAAGTTCCGGTCCCATCAACAAGGTGTGGAAGGATATTCAGGAGGGAGGAGGGAAAGGAGACTTCTCTCTTTCTCTCTCCACGCACATCTGTATGTATGCGTGTGTGAGTCAGAGGGAGAGGAGTGCACATCTGTCGAGCAGTAGCCGTGTAACATTATTACACACAAGGGCTGGAGAGGCACACCTAAACACAACTACAGCTGCATCTAATACAAGGCTGCATTCACAGGAGGGAACTACTGTATGAGCTGCTATTGTACAAATATTGAACGCTCATAGGTCCCTTTGGACTTCTGATCAGAGGCTCTGGGCCATAACACAGTCTATAACTAAAGGGTGGACATGCAGGCAGGAGTGCAGTAAAACAGCCTTTCCCAAAAGGTTAGCAGAATCCACTGCTGTCTTAAAACGTCTGTGATTTGTGACATGATGTGAAATATTGTGGCTTGACATTAAAGTCTGTGCCCAAAATCACTCGTTCACTATTTCCTAAATACCGGACTCATAGTTTACCGTATAAATTGAGATTTTGGACACTTTTGGATCATCATTTTTGGTCATTTCTGACAGGTTTAGTGTCACACAAATGTTATTTTTGTATCTATTAAAAGTAAAACATTGCATTGTGGGAATGTTAGTAAAAAGTAGTTTACAGGCTTTGGAGACTAGTGTATTCTTTCCATTAGTGTAAATTTGGACACTCAAATAAAATGGTGAAAAGTAAGTATCTTACACTGTAGTAAATAGGGAGAGCATTGGGACAGCCAAGGCAAAATGTTCCTATGTGACTTGATAAGATGTGATTAATTTGTTTTTTTAATTTAATGGGATTTTTTTAATATATATATTTTTGGGTCTTTTCACCTTTATTAGATAGTAGCTGAAGATTGACAGGAAAAGGGGCGGAAATAGGGGATGACACGCAGTCAGTCAGTCAGATTTGAACCCATGGCCAAGGATTCACCCTTGGTACATGGGGTCGCCATCTCTAACCAGGTGAGCTATCAGGGCACTCTGAGATTTAATTAATTTAATAGGAACTAATTAATTGTAACATAATGAAACATGCTGAGGATCATTGCACATTCAATGACTTGGACTACAGTAATTTCACTTAATGCAACACCATACATGATGTTACTTGTGTGATGTGAGCTAATATGACTCACTGCCCCTGGTAGTCTCAAGTCCCCTGAAGCCACATGGCATGATTGGACTTGTCCTGACTTGTCTGGAGGTTGGGAAAACAATAACACATGCTGTGGATGGATGATGGTTTTTAGAGTAATTTGTAAAAACCTGTCTCATTTATTTGCTTTAAAGACATTTTATGACTTGATGTGACTCCATTTAATGTGTATTTTGACTTGAACTAGGCACATGTCCAGACACAACCAGGCAGTGGATTAATGATGTCAATAAGCAGAGATCTTACTTTATTTTACTTAAATCAATCAAAACTATTGAGAAACAGAACTCCTCTAGATGTCGTCTTTCTCTTTTAAATTTTTAATGGACAAAAAAAAAACTACAGAATGAAGTGCACAGAAAAGGACATTATTCCTGTTTTCTTTGCTGACAAACAGTTTTCTGCAAAAGCTTTACACTCCCTCTCGCCAATTGCTGATGTTTATGGAGAGCTGACAGGAATTTATAGTCTGTAATGGATGCAGTTTAAAAAGCTGGAGTACACAACTTAAGTCAAAATGCACATAAAAGAAAATTTACTCCAAGTTAAATGTTCAAGGAATAATAAGTAGGCTACTCTAAAAAAGCTGCTTAGCTACAGTAACTGCACAGTTCCTATATTCTCACTCTATAAGCCCACACAAATAGAACACTTGCTCGGTGGATATTTTTTGTGCCAAAGATTCAGGCTTTTTGGCCAAAGCATGGAGCTGATGTCATGGGAGCTCTGTTAATGTTCATGTTAGACCACATCTGATATTTCACTTTAATGGCGGGGTGTTAATAGGGGACGGGAAGCGGTAGGAATATGGGAGAGAGAAGGGAGAGATTTGGCTGAACAAGGCGTATAGCTATCGGTTTTTTTCTGCCTCTATCCAAGTAAATCCCATATAGGTTCCTTCCTCAATAGCTGCCATCAGCCTCCAACAATATCTCCTCTCTTCTGATTTCAACTTCTCAGATAATCTATACTTAATAGCTTCCTCTCAGAGTCTGAATTAGTCTTCTCAGACATCTCTAACCTCTGGCAGGTTTATTAGCGTCCCAGTTACAATTGTGAAATCAGTACCAGCAAGGCCATTTCACACAAGATAAAAAGAATAAAGCCTTTTAGAACATGTTGGCTCTATACACGTAGCAGCTATGCCCTTGGTTAGCAACACTAATCAATATATTTTAATCTTGGTTTACTGAGCTTTTTAGCCTCTTTCAGTTCATTGTTTGTGCTTGCTGTTTTGTTTTTGCAGTCATTTCCATCAACCTTCAGGGAAAGCTCCCATAAACCCACTTTACACTCCTTTCCCAGCTCTAACCAGCAGACAGACAAAGGTAGCAACAAGCTGGTGAGCCTATAGTGGAGGAGAGGTGCAACTAAAGAGACAGATAATTCCCTTCAGGAGCTGATGGAGACTAAAACAAAGCTAAAGCTACTATAAATTCACCAATTTGACTAATAAATGCTAATATTTCTTTGTGTCTACTGCATGTATACACTGTAAAACCAGATAAGTTCATCTAACTCAAACAACTGTTGAA
Source organism: Dicentrarchus labrax (assembly GCF_905237075.1). Taxonomy (NCBI): domain Eukaryota; kingdom Metazoa; phylum Chordata; class Actinopteri; family Moronidae; genus Dicentrarchus; species Dicentrarchus labrax. The sequence continues at coordinate 17,290,183 of NW_026136724.1, read as the reverse complement.
ACTGATTACATCAACATTTTTTTAGTAACACAAACTCAGTTTTTAGTTTAAAAAAATGATTGATTAAGCCGCTTTTACTAGTAATTTTAAGTGGCACTAACTTAGTTACATAAACATTCCTGACTTTTTGTACTTATTTTGTTTTCACAGTACAAATAGAAATGACCAAATTAAGTCATTCTCACTTAAAAATAATTATAATTAATGAAGAATGTTACTTTTAATTTACAAAATTTTGTTAGTTTTACTTAAACATTTTGATGTAATCAGCTTCAACAATATATTTAGTTAAGTCAACTTAACAGGTTTTACAGTAGGTAACTGACCTTTTGCTAAGCCTCCAGTCACTGTTGCTGTGTCTGTCAAGCTTTCCATTGCAATGTAACACAATTGCAGATTACAATGATACATGAGCGAGAAATACGACTCAAAATGAGTTGTGAAAGTCTTGAAACAAGGGGTCCTTGATATAAGGCAGATGAGACAAATGCAAATTTTGATTGATGACTACAAAAAAGACTGAGGCTAAGCTTTAAATTCATTTTTTGATGTAACTAATGGAACCTATTGAGTGTAAGATGTGCTCCTGGGCCTTGGATTTAACATTTGGAGGTAATTTGCTACTGTAGGTAGCTGGTTAGCCAGGCACGCTAACGATTTCTGCATATGTCAGTAGATAAACACTGTTTAATCCATTCCTTACACTTCTGCTCTTGTTTCTCTGGTTTTGGACAGGCTAAAATAGGACATCAGCCACAAAACGACTTAAATGTAGAGTATCGCGCTTACAGACTAATACACACCATTGCAGCACATAGAGAATTGCTAATGCTAAGCTATAATTGGACAATCAATGTTGTCGTATAAACTTCTAAGATGATAATACGTCAATATTGTGTTTCTAGCTCGTCCTGCAGCTACCAGGTGGCCAAAATGAAATAAAATAAACCCATAAACGTAGCTATAAAGATATTTTTGTATTTTGTTTTCTTTGTCACCCAGTCCTGTTATTTTATGTCATAAACCGCCTGCTCAGTAATTCTATCCTCTATCTGCTTTACGGTGATAAGAATCATATTTTTAACAAATGAGCTGGCTTTTCTCCTGTTGAATTTATCCCTTGCCAGTTCTGGTATTTGTCCTTTTGCCAGCTGTTTTCTTTCCTGAGGTAAATCTCTATAAATCAATGGAAGTTAATCTGCTGAGAAGATTGTGTGCTCGCTCTGGCTATGGGGGCACTCTATCTCCATTGGTTACAGAGCATCCATCAAGTCCTCAATGAAGGCTCAGCGGAGCAGTGACATCCCGATCCCCTCTAACCCCATCACCCCGACCCACCCTCGAACCTCCTCCTCGCACTTCTTCATATTCTTCTCAGGATAATTAGGTTATGAAGATCGATTTATTCGGAGGAGATAGAGCACGATCACTTAAATACATTTATTGTATCAGTTGTTATCTGTTGTAAAGTTTCACACTCCATATCCGCTTCGTCTTTTATCGTGATGTCCTCTTGGCCTGGCTGTGAAACAATTCTTCCTCCAGCGCTGTCTCAAGGGCGGCAGTGTCTCGCTGCATTGGAAAGTCGATCTGATTGCCTTGTCATTCATCATGTAACTTTAACTCCGGGGGCACAGCGAAGTGAAGTGAAGACTTCTTTGCGGTGATATAATGCTGGGGCTGCATGGGTGCAAATCATCTTCGTACATCTTCGCAGGGGGAGATGGGTTTTGAAATTCCACACATTCTGCCGAGGAGTGTCGGTGAATACATCTCACCCGGCACGATGGTTTCAATAACACGCACGTACACACTTATAATATGCAGATACACTCTGCAAAGCACTGCATCACTGTAATGGAAAACAGTGAGGAAAGCCAGGAGAGGTAAAAGGGGGGATTGTTACCCTTGTGGTGACCAAAGTAATTTCAGTTGTGTTTGACAAATAGAAGAAAAGACAGAATAACAGAGAGAGTAGAAAGACAGAAGAAGAGTAAGACCTTACTGTAGGTATCCTGGGTTTGAACCCCAGATGACCCTCTTGTGTTTACCCAGGTTGTCCTATAGCACCTCCCTTTTTACCCACCATGCCAGACCTCCTTCCTCCGAAACTACAGACCATTTCCCAGGTGAAGACCTTTGTTGACAAGGAAAATATTTCCTAAACTAGATGGCAAATGCTGAAATAACACACCCAGACCTTTACAGGCAGATTCTTTTCATTGATGTTGACACCAACTACCCATCAGGTAGCTTGTACTCCACACCTATCACATGTTGTTTTTATATTGCTTTTTTGATATGTCTAGGTTGTTCTCTTACTTCATTGTGTTGTTAATGTGTGTAATGCTGCTGCTACACTGCAATTTCCCAGCTTGGGATCAATAAAGTGTATCTATCTATCTATCTATCTATCTATCTATCTATCTATCTATCTATCTATCTATCTATCTATCTATCTATCTATCTATCTATCTATGTTGAGTGATAGGCGCTGAGTAGCATCATTTCAGATATGAAAATAGAGATTGTGCCAGCATCTCTTGAGCTATCTTAATCTCAGTTGAAAGTTGTAAACCAAAAGGGTTATGAGTTATGGAGGGAAAGGTTCTAATTTATCAGTAAAATGTGAATTTGAGTTCATGCATGCTAAATGTGCTTGTGTCCATGAAAAGATTAGTTCTGTGATGTTATGTATGTAGCATAGATTAGATCATTTGCAGATTAAAAGATGAGTAGACATCTGAATTAAAACTAGGATAAATGTGTTTGAAAATTGAAGCTTTTTTTATACACCAAGGAAGGATTGTTTCAAGAAGATTTCAACTTTAAAGTCTTTTCATTTTAGTTTACCCTGGTTTTAACCTTGATGTCACAAACAGTGCTGCCATAATAACATAGCTGCAGTCACATGGGGGCCACATTCCTTCGTTTTCTGTGATTCTGGGGGATTATCTAAATAGGTCATATACTATTTATAATACTATAACCAATTTGACACTGCTGCATGCTTCAGTCCACAGTGGGTTTGTGGCGAGACAATTCTTTTTCATGTTGTGGTGCTCCCAGTGAGATCAATATTCTCATGTGTACAGACTCAGCTGCTGTGTGGAGCTCCCTAGTCCTCGCGACCACCTCTCCCCGGCTCGGGAGGCTGTTTCTGAAAACGGGCCAGCGGGGCCACACGGGGAGAGGGAATCAAGGAAAACATGTCCGACAAACACAACCAACAACCACTGACGTCGCCTTTCATCTGCCTCAATCCAAGGTGGGAGGAGTGTTGAGAACAGCTCTGGAATCACTGCTGAATAATGTATTTCACAGGACTAAATAAAGACTATAATGATGAGCTCAGTGAGAGAGTAGAGATGTGCATTCCTTTGTCAAGCACTGTTAAGAATGGGTCAAGCAGGTCAGTCCTGGACATTGGTGTGTCTAAGTGCCAAAGTGAAGCCGAGGGGAATTGCTGGTCCAAGATGACTCCATTCCCTCCTATTGTTCATCATCCTCACCGTCTTCTTTTCATTCGAGAAGCATGAAGAAATGACTCAAAACTCAAACATTGCCCCCAAAGGAACTCCTCACTCACAAAGAATGTCCAAATGAGCGTGAGGGTCTCAAACATCAGCGCTGCTCTCTTATAACAATGTCTGAAATCCTCCAAAGGGGCGAACACACAGACAAAGCAGGCTTGATTTTCAGCCAGCAGCGGAACTGGGCTGGTGGGAAACTGAAATAATGTCTAATAGCAGTTTAAAGTTACAGTTTGTGTTTTGATAATTTGACTGGGAGCCAGAGGGTGGTTTAGTTGTAATGGGTTGGAGCAATGCTCTGCGATGGGCCCCAGTATGGTGATTAACTGGGGGCTTACAGATGAACCCCGGGCAGCGCAAGGTTTCAGCTCCCCACTGGTGTAAACTGTGGGTGGCAAGGAGATAAAACACAAGGCAGACTCGGCATTGTTTATGCTGCCTGTTTGTGGTCTGCATCCATGCAGGGGCGTGTGCAGCCCTTATGTCTCTTCAATGTAGCACCGGGATGCTAAAACCTCCTACACAAAGAACGAGGTGTAATAACACAGCTTGTTTGGCTAGCTCAGAAATCCCGTTCCAAAAGGTGATTAATGTCTTAAATAAGATATTTAAGCTCGTGGAAATAGAATTATTTTTGCTGGAAATAAGCCTGAACATCTGAATGTCTCAAATTCAACATAAAATATATGAAATCATGTCGTATGATTTCCTTATAAAAACCGACTCAACGCATACAAAACTCTGATGTGATAATCCACCTGGGGAGACAGGACTAAGTGTTCTCTACTGGAGGTCCATGGTTAAGTATGGGGGGTCCCGCTACACCTGTCCCCCTGCCCCGAGCACCCAGGGTCAGCCACCAGAGAGGTGGTCTCGCCTGGCTCCGTCCACACCACGAGCCCACCCTATCAACGCTAAACAGTGTGAAACAACACATTAACCAGCGGCCTGTCCAAATGTCAGCCAGGACAAGGGCTTGCTTTAAAAACGACCACCACACGTTCAGTTATCTAGCTGTGTGGTCTCCACATGAAGATATGTTGTCGGATTTTTTTGTTGGGTTGTTGTCGTAAAACTTGCTTGAAAGCGTCTGCTGAGCAACGTCTGAATCACTGCCTGGTGAAAAACACAGAGGACATTTTTGGAACATTAACTCCGATTAAAGATTGGACAGGAATTTGTGTTGATGATACAAGGCCTGAAAAATGTAATGAAGGAATTTATGATGTTTGAGAACGTGTTGACATTGTTGTCTGGGTTATTTGGTGATATATTCCTGCCAATGCAATTTGTACTAGTGCTTAGCAAACACTACAGGGGTTGTGCAATCAATGATGCACGGTCAGGTACTGCCGGTTGTTATTTACCACACTCACACAGTCAAGAAGACACCACTGATATCATTTGAAAAACATAGTGCTGGTGTGTGTGGAGAGTGAAAGCACATTGGAGCTAGTGTTCATATAAAATTTTAAACGCAACATCATATTTCAGGCCAGCTTATGAGCGAAAAGGTCTACATTTAGATGATAAAGACATGTTGATACAAAACCTTATCAGCTGATTTTCTGGTACTACACTGCAAAAATCTCCTTTTAATATTATTTTTGTCTGAAATTGACCAAGAGTCTGATTTTCTTAAGAGGAAAAGATGAGAACAAAAAGCACCAGCACCTATGAATATTAACTTGTTTAAGTTTAATCTTCTGATTTTGAGTGTTTCTCGATTTTCTTGATTGTTGTCTCTGCGTTATTCTTTCTCATTGGAAGATACAGACACTAATTTCTACAACATTCTTAAACAAGTCCATTTCAGTTGAAATATTCTTTTCACATGATTTTAGGAAATTAAGGATTAGGGATCAATTATACCAAGGAAATGACTGCGAGTGAAATGTTTGTAGTTCAGAGGATGTTCTGTTCTGGTGTTGAACTTGACCAACGCCTGTCACCCAAAAAGGTCAAAAAACTACATCATAACATAGTGTAGTTTCATGGTGGAATGTAATGAGTGCATTCACTCAATACTACACAAACTTGTAGTACTTTGCTGGAAGTTTTTCGATTCTATGCCGCTTTATACTTCTACTTAATTTAGTGGCAAATATTGAAATGTTACAGCAGTACATTTATCTGACAGCTACAGTTACTTAACATTTAGGATTTTAGGACATGAATGGCTTGTGAAATGTGATTAAACTAAACTAGTCAACAGTATGTAAAGTAGTTAAAATTAGTTCCACGTTGGCTACAGCAGTGAGATGAACTTACACATTAATGTATTAGTAATAATAATTCAATAATATATAATACTGTAACACTCATAGAGGACAATTTTGCTAAATGAGTCCTTTTACTTTTCATACTCTTTAAGTACTTCACCCGTCCCTGCAAACCACAGAAGAAGAATTCACTTTATTTGCATTACTTTTTTCACCAAAAGGCCATTTGGGGGAGAAGATTAAATGGCTTTAATTAAAGTGTGGAGATATAATTAAACCCCATTTTCCTTGCATCATTTAGTATATCTGATAGTCTGAGAGTGTTTTCCATAAATAATGTATAGCATCCATTTTGATACAAACAATATATACATGGACAAAGCTATGATACTTGTGCATCTTTGGCACCACAAGTTCAATACTGCAGGGGATTATTATCGCGACACTTTGGTGGTATCGTGCAACCCAAGCCTTCACTACTGTTCCACACATAAATCTCACAGAGCGTGACTAACCCGGCGGTAACAGGAGCCGGGCCCCGGCGGTCCCCGTGGACCCCGGGCCTGCATGTCAGTGTTTTAGACCGCTCTGCTGTAAGAACCAGCCCCAGAACTTCCCTGGGCCCCCGGAGACCCTGTGAAACCAAACAGTGAGGTCAGCTCTGGGCTCCCATCTCACAGCGAGGATTACACTCGCACACATACACATACAGCATAAGAGCTGAGACCACTGAGACTGCACTTGGATTAAGTCATTAAGGGTAACCATCCCCTAAAACCCCAGCCAGGGACTTTCTCTGGAAAAAGATATTCTCTTCTCACAGCAATTGATTTTCTATCTGTGTGCAGAGCTGGCAGGCCTGTCTCGACCTTTATTTTTGATGGACAATTAATTTCTGCAGCGCATTACAATTCATTATATTCTTCATTCATCTTTTTTCTCTTTGTCTCAATAAGTAAATATAATGGTTATATCCCACCATAGGACAATGAAATAAAATATCTGTTAAGTGCAGACTGATGCTTCCCTATCAATAATATTACACCCGTCTGACCATTTCCCTGCATGCACCTGCACTGCTATTACACACACATAATGAAACTCTATCTCCAATAACTTCCACAACAGTAACACTAGATTTTTTATTGTATCAAACAGGTGGTGATGACCTTGAGGGCCAGTGGCATGCACCGCACCAGGCATGGCGTAAGACTCGTGTGTATGTGTTTGCATGTGTGTGCGTACACGTGCATGTGTGACACCTCGGATAGGACAGTTGATCCTCAGTCTCACACTGTTGTTTGTTCTTTGTTGGCTCTTTCCTGCGGCACATGAAGGAGCAAAGTACCAACAACATAACAACATCATCACGCTTGCAGAATAAAATGCTTAAAGCTTAACTGGCACAGATACACACACACACACACACACACACACACACAATCATCAATGCTCAATTACCCTCTCCTCTGTTTAGACAGTAATGCTAGTCCCGAGGCTCTTGGGTGCGGAGAGCAACCTGTTGAGAATAATTCACGCTAGTGTCAAAAGTGGGAATCTCAGGATTCTCTTACATTTTGTGGGCCACACACGTATGGATGGACACAGCGTTCAGCCCATTTGTCAACATCATAGGGATCAATTGTAAATCAAACTTCATTTATTGCTTTCAGCCAAGTCAGACAATCATAAATATTGTAGTGAAGAGTCAACGGGATTACTATTTACTTGGGTTATTTTACATGTAATGTGCAAAATATCTGAGACTAACTGAGTTCACTGGTCATATGAATGCTAGTAAGAGCCATTATCCATTACTGTTATTCAGAATTAAAGAAACTGTAAGCTTTAAAACACTTCAGCATGTCCTCATATTTAGTACACTGACTGTATTATCAAGGAAAGTTTTGACAATTTCATTCAGCATTCATTATTCATTTCTGGGTGACATGCTTCACTTTGATGAACAGTTTCATAACACTTATTAAAATGGTATTTTAGAGTATTTGCGGATGTATGGGTTTTTAATCTTACAAAACTCATACTGAATGACACTGACTTTGGATGATGACTCTTTGAAGAAAGTTCATATCAACTAAAATTATATATTTTGGAGAAAATGGCAATTGAAATTGAAGCCACGAAACACTACAAACGCGTATTAAGCTCATTGATGAGATGAAAGCGTTATGAGACTCAGATGTGGATTCAAAAGAGGATTCAACTCAGTATCAGAAAGATTTCTTCATATTTTGTGCATTGGTTGACTGGTGAAGTGCAAAGCTTTTGTCCACTTTAATTTATCATCCATATTCATTATTTCTGGATGGCATGCCCTCGTGTTTAATCTCTTTGAAGAGCAGTTTCATAAGACAATCATTTCAATAATAATGATTACTTTCTGATGTATAGAAAGTCTATGAATATGTCTTATATTGTATTGTAAAACGCTGTTGGATTTCTAAATTTGTATATTAAGAAGCAATTAGTTCATTGTTTAGGAGCTTTGAGAGACATGAGAAGGAGCTCTAATTCAATCTATTGATGTCCTAATAACAATAAATCACACAATCACTATATTGTAAAGCGAACAGAACCCATCCATCATCCATATTAATTATTTCTTGATGACATGCCCTAATATTTCATCTCTTTGATGAACAGTTCCATTACACTATCATTCAAATGAGGCATGCAACTAATAAGAATATGTCAGTTGTTTTTTGAATTAATAGATCATTGTTTACTCCATAAATGTCCAAAAATATTAAGGTTTTCTGTTATATTTTCCCAGAGGTAGTTTCCTGAAGTAGTTTTTTTCTGTCTTCAATCGATCAATTAATAATGATATAAATGACTAAAACAATCAGTTATCAAAATTTTGTCAGCTGACTAAATACCACTCATCTTAGTGCATCATCCAAAACACTAAAGGCGACATACAGACACATAGAAAGCTTAGAGAAACTGGAATTGTCATACAAAGCCCATATCTAATGATGTTGACTCTGGATGATACGCCTTTGGAAGAAGGTTCATATTAACTAAATCTGTGACTCAACAGGATAAAACAGAGGTTTTGGATAACAAAGGCCCTCCATAATGGCTGAGCCAGACATGGCTGTGTTCTTTACCCACTGTTGCTTTATGGCTATCATGTTATTTCCTGCATCCAGCCAAAGCTTCAGTGCCCTTGCTATCTGTTGTTTTAATGATAGACCCCATATAACCAATTATACAGCGCAGCAGTGCCCCTCTTCTCACTCGTCAACACTGGCATTCATCAATATCCTATTAGTTTCTCTTGGAGCCAAGGCACTTTATCGCCCCCCATCCAAAAGAAAGTCTGCTGTTGTTGTTATTCAAGGGTCCAATTTTCATTGAAACAAAACACGCTTTGTTCTAGGCTCAGACACTTCAGGAAAAACTAATATTGGTGGATCATTGTCACTGAGGTTGCCATGGCTACAGTCACACTTGCTGATGATTGGATTCATTCTGTGTTATCGCTGGCTACATCCCTGACTCCCAGAGGCAGTGTGATATTAATGATAGCGATGTTCCACCATATCGTTTACAGGCAGCGACATCAAAGCAATGGTGAAAAAAAACAACAAGTCAGACTGCCTTGAAAAAAAAAAACCCCCACTTCTTTTGATTTGGATTCAATTTCTACACTCTTTGTGAAATGAAAGTCACTTTTGAGAAATGCCTGTCATAATTTTTTACCCCGAGACGCGAGGCACTTGTCAAAAAAGTACATGAATAAGAGCTGAAGTGAAACACAGAGGGCCAGACAGAGGGCGACGGGGTCAACGTCTCACCTCGCTGACCAGACGAGAAGTCTCCTATCGTCTGCTGCCGGGTCAAGGCCGGTGCCCTCTCTAAGTCCCCATCAATGGCTCTGTCTGGCAGGCAGATAGGGATACAACACCAAATGCATACACACCGAACGGCGCATAGACTAATCTAATCCATCAATCCCCTGAATGAGGACAGAATCAATCAGGAGGGACCTTCGGATCACTCCAAACTAAATCACCATCGGCTGTCAGGTGATAAGCTGCAGAGGGCCTGCTCTCCGTGTTTGTTACAATGGAGACCTGTTGAAACAAAAAAAAAAAAAAAAAAGGGATGTGAACAGCTGGTAAAATCTGCTCGCCCTATAGGCTTGCTGGTGTTTCTTCCTCTTCTCTCAATACTCAGCAGCGAGTTATTATTCTTTGCATCCATTTGCAGGAACAACCCTTTAAGCCTGTCCATCAATACCAGTCCATTTGCAAGGGGCTATTGACATTGTCTGACCAGTGCGCAACACTCTCATCATGCCTCATAATGCAACGCTCTGAGGTCATAGAGAGTTAGCCAGCAAACGGGCAAGTTAGCGAGCTCTTTCCCTCGCTAATTGATGTACTTCAGCCGCTGGGCCTTTGAACTGAATCCCTGCGTCGTCTACCAGAGAGAAGGCAGATGCCATCAGCGTTGCCTCCCCTTTCGCCTTTGAAACCCAAGCCCCCCGTCTAACCCGCAGCTCAGGGCACGAGTGAGAGGAGCCGTCTGTTAGCTTAGCTCGAGAGACAGTTACTCCCCGCTTTGTTTGACCACCGTTGAGTCTAGCCTGTGAGTTTGAGGGAGCCAGGCCAAAAAGATTAGCTGTGTTTTCAGTGGGAGATGCTATCATTCTCGCGGTGGTGACTGTGTTAGAGCTCGGTTGGCCCAGGGAGGGAATTTAGTCTCGCCTGGCACTCTTCCAGGCCTGTGCAGGAAGGCTCTGTGGAACTCTATGTCTAAGCGTTAAAGCATATAGGCCTGGAGTTTTATTGCTCGATATAATGAAAATAACACAATAGCAACCACATTTACATTTGTTTTAAACGTATCGTGTGGCACTTCAAATACAGCAATTGTAACAGCTTTTTTGGAGCGTGGTCTAGTAGAATTTAGTGTGATTTACACGCTTAAAAAAATTCACTTTATGCATGACCCTCAGACAACCCACCTAATTCCAAGTGGCTTTTAAGCTGTGACAGAAATAGTCCTTTTCAGCCAAAACCCAAAATGTATTCTCAGCCAGCTGCTTAACTGATCACTCTTCTATGTGACAAGGTCATGGAAATGTCCACTTCAATGTTATTGTCGTATAATCCATTTTCTGCTCATAGTATTTAAAAAAATAAGACTGAGAAAAAATAGGTAGTTAGCTTGAGTGGTAATATTGAGTGTGAACAGAAATAGAAGCACAAGTTTTAGACATCTCATTACTGGCCATACTGATTGCAAAGTAATCTCCGGAAAGTAGATGGATTTTGCAAGAGGAAGGGAGCCTTCTTGCAAGAGAAGATTATGTCTGCTAATAATTGCATGTACTGGTATGACATCTGAAGTTATTTCTGGCTGGTAATGAAACTGGCTAATAAGCAGTGTAACAGGAGAAGAGGAATTTCTGCTCATTGTAGCCACCTGTTGTCGTCTTTGTTTTGGTCTTCCATGGCACATGGCTGCTAGTCGATGATACCTTTATTTTTGTAATTATCTGCACCAAATTGCTCCTCTCCAATTTATGACGGACTTTTTTTCTATTCATCCAAAAGTATTTCAACACATTGCACACAGTCTAATCCTAAACTATGTTTTAAAATGAATCTGGTTCATTTGCTGTGCATTCGCTGCCTCAGTGACAAGCTAACATTACCGCAAGACAGTTCAGTTTCACAAAGTTAGAAAACCTTTATCCCGATTTATTTTCATTTACGTTGTGGAACCCAAAATGATCTTCATGTTACTTCACAGAAATTTTATTTCATCATGCATTCAGCAGTTTTCTCAAGCAAAGAGTACAACAGTCGCCTATGCTCATAGAAGGGACAGCTTGTTTTAATTAAACACTGGGAAATTTGAACTCAAGCAGATCATAGCTATTACCAAAATAACTAGCAATCTTGGGAACAACACCAGTAACCAGTTTAATGGACCAGAGCTAGCTAATATGTCATACAGTCTTAAAAAGAAACTAGTGAAAGAAAGAAACTCCACTACTTTGAGGCATGGAGTGATGCAGATTGTCTGTGTCACACACACCACACCCACACACACACACACACACACACACACACACACACAGCCATTTGTGTAGTTCCTCAGAATGAATCATGAAAATGTTTTGAGAATGATCAAATATGCAGACATGGGTATAGTAAAGTAAAACTCTTTTTGGATTATTCATACAAATGTATAAAATGTTTATTTGTTACTCTACTGACAAAAAAACGTTATAACAACTATAAAGAGACTGCAGAAATGATCCATCCATCTTATCTTTTCTCTTTTGGATCAATTTTTGATGAAAATCTGATGTAACATTTGTCATAAGTGTCCCAAATAATTTCTCAATATTGAGATATGAGCACTCATTTCCACTCATCCACTAGCCTCTTTGCAGCCAGAGTCAGTGGACTGGAGACCCTGAAGGTTAAAGGATCATGATCCCAGGTGAGGCATTGTCATCGGGCCCATGACCAGGGTACTTAACCCTTGATAGGCTAATTCATATCCCAGGTGTGGGGCTGGGTTATATACGGTGTGTCCGTCACGGTTATCATAGTTTCCTGTAGAACAGCCCAATGGGTGTGCAGCCTTGTCTGAGGCAGGAGGTCCAGTTAAGCCAGGGGGAAGTGTGTGTGTGTGTGTGTGTGTGTGTGTGTGTGTGTTGGGGGGTGGAGTGAGAGGTGTGTGACGGGGGGCGGAGAGAGAAGAGGTCCTACAGTTCATGTTCATTATCAGTTCTGTTTGTGACCCCCATGTCAGTAGTGGTCCTAACTGGATCCCCCTTCTAACACTCGCCGGGAGAATAATCACATGGACACGACTTGTGTGAGACAACATGATACTGCAGGCATGGAGTTTGGGGTTTTTGAAACTGTCTGGAAATTTGAGAAGAGTGAGAGAGAGAGAGAGAGAGAGAGAGAGAGAGAGAGAGAGAGAGAGAGAGAGAGAGAGAAATAAAGTTAGCATTCAAGCAAAGTAGCATCGGATAATCTAATCATAAAGTCCCAGCACCAGTTTATGAAAACAGCCGAGCTGCGAGATATTTATATCATTTGGTCAATGTGAATAATTCACCAGTGTGATTAATTCACACATACTCCGCCATGTTGGAGGAAATGAATGCTGAATATCTCCTTGATATCATTTTTTAAGACATAGATGCTAAATTATTTTTTTTTTTAGCTTGATCTTTGCCTTTTCCATTTTTAATACAGAATGTGAAGTTTTTTTATTAACAAAATAAAGGAAATAAAAAAAGAAGGAAGAAAGGAGAAATGTCAATTCCAATCATTTCACCAAAATAAATGTTATTATTTTTATATTATTAAGAAACTACTGAAATCTGTACCTTCTTTAAAAAAGGATAATATCAGTGCAGTTAGAATAAATCTGCAGTACACTGTTATATGTTATTATCTCTTTCTCACTTCTCCTCCAGCTCCTGATAACTTATTCACCTATGAAAAACAAGTCTGAATCTGTGAGTGCCAGTCGAGGAGATTCTGACCGTCCCTGCTGGGCTCCCGTCCTAAAGTTTGGAATATTAAGGTGCTGTCAAAGTGCAGAAAGCCTTTTTTTTTTAACTTATCTTCCTCATGAATTTCATGCACCTGGAAGCAGGTCATGTGGGAGAAGTAGAAGGATAGGTTTTAGAGGAGCTGGTTGTCAGATTTTCTTACTGTTGCAAAGAGCCAGGCTAACTGTTTCCCCCAGTTTCCAGGCTTTGTGCTAAGCTAAGCTAAGTTAACTGTCTCCTGGCTGTATCTTCATATTTAATGACAGATATGAGCGGTATTAAACTTTTTATAACTAAGACAGCCATACTGAAAGCCAATAAGTTTATTTCCAGAAATACAAGAAGGCTGATTTGAGGCTTTTAGGGTAAATAAATTGCTGTAATATGATCTTTTTACATAGTATAAAGAAGCCATATGTCATACTAAACTTTTAAATAGAGATTATTGTGTCAGCTCGCACATATACACTCAGATTTCCTCGTAGGTTTTCGCTATTTAGATACAGGGCCTAGAGTTCAGATTGCAGAGCTGTTGACTCTGAGCCTCTTTGGATTCTAGACAGATTTACACTTCCTGCAGTCCATCCCGACTCCACCTCTTTGCCTGAGAGGCCAGATCCTCCAGTTTGAGTTTCTACCCAGGCTATCCCATGATTCTCCCTGACAGCTGAAGCGTCAACCCCTTGACACTGACGGGAATTTATGGTCCGGTTCAGGATGCACAGTAGCCCTGGGGAGAGAATACACGATCGGGGGACCGCAGGGACAAGACTCCATTCATCTCGAAAAAAAATTTCATTTCACTTCATTTCAGCTCAGTGATCCAAGCCAATTATAGTCTCAAGTCAGGCGTAATTTTAATATATATTAGATTCACAAGCCATTTGGAGCAACAGTTTAATATATTTATAATCATCGTTCATTCATCATCGTTTGTCGTCTTTCCTTTGCGTCATGACTGTTTGCTTGCATGAAAATAATAAAGTGTCAGTGGACAGGGAATGCAGCATTAGTTTTGTTTTGATTTTTGTTGTAACTGTGGGATGTAAAATCTATCTTACCTGATAAAACCTTTGCAAAAACCAACACCTCCCACTCGAGAGAACTTACTGCACCACATTCACACACACACACACACACACACACACACACACACACCCGTTCTCTCTTCTATATTGTACATATCATTTCTGCTGCATGACAAGCTCACAAACAGAAAACCAATATTAAAAGCTATATTGTTTTCCACAAGTGACTGCCCCCGTGAAAACCTCGCTTCCGAATAAAAAACAAAGGAAATCTGTGATGGAATACATATATCTTGAAAAGTGTGCTTACTATTTCAACACCCCTGACAAAAGAATTCAAGCATTTTACCAGAGTACATTCAGCATTTTTATAAGGTTGCTATGGACATGATTAATTATACCGTAATAATGCAGGGTCTCTGGTTTAACTGCAGAATGAGCTGCACCATGTTCTGAGAATGAAATACACTACTGCTGCATTAGCAGTGAGGAAATACCTTTTGGACATGAACATATTGTGCACATAACATTATCTGACATTTTTATGCGAAAAGGTGTCACTGGCTGGTCTTTATAATCAATTCATGTGACATAGTGCTGATTCAGCCGATAAAAGCAGTTTGTGAAAGTTTTGCTGCTGCACTGTAAAGAAACTTACATTCACACAGATATAATGGGCTGTATTGGACACCAGCATCTCACATGGTTTGGGCGACAAAAACACTTTGGTTAAGATTGTGGAAATATGGTGTTTTTTACTAATATTGGAAAAATAAACTGTTCTCTCCAATATATATAAGTATAAATATACTTAGAGGTCCAGTGTGTAACATTTATGAGGATCTATTTGCAGAAATGGAATATTCATAGGTATATTTTATACACCAAGTATGACACCTTCCATGGAGGCCCTAATTTTAAATGACCATATTTCTACAGTAGCCCAGAACAGACAAACCAAAGACTGGCTCTAGATAGGGCCGATTGCGTTTTGCGGTCATTTCGTGGCCATCGTAGTTTCTCCTCCACGTTTGGAAGGGAATGGTGATGCTAGGGAGTTGCAATGTGCAACTACACCGCTTGATGCAAGTAAATCCTACACTGGTCCTTACAAGTCAGGGTTGACTTTTTCAGTGTATAACCAAGATGTCGAACCTAATCTAGAGGTACAGGAAGCCATTTTAGTTGCCCAAACATAACCATAAAAATGTTAATGATTCCACAAGCTGATATTGTACAAAAACATTTACATGAACAGTGATTGTTCAGTACAACATTTTTGTTACTTTGCAGATATTTGCAGTTTTATACAATCATTTTTGGAGACAGTGTGGGCTACTATTGTGGATGGACTGGCTGGATGGCCCTGTTATTACCTTCAATGACAAGTCAAAATCTGTGAAAAATGCCCATATTGAGCTCACTGTTTGCACAGGTGGAACTAATGCTGTTAATTAGGGTTTTGTTCCATTGGGTTGTCTCAGGAGGCCAAGGCAGTGAGCTAGCATGCTCTCCAATGGGTAAATGGGGTTGTTAATGACATTACTTACACCAGTCTGTCTACACTGTTGGTATAGACGGCAAAATATAACTGATCATAAACAAAAATAAGCCTTGTCACGCTACATACAGTGAATGGACTACGTTAGCTATTTTTATCATATTTGTAGATTGTGTACAGTATTGCTCCTCAACTGATTATATTAGTCTTAATATAAGCAGTAATATTAATTAACTGTCATCGATGGAGCATTCTTGCCACCAAGTAATTATGATTTAGCAATAATGGGAATTTTGGAGATGCCGCTTAATTATAATCACAACCAGGATTATGAATACTTTTTCTCCCTTAGCTGCTCTTAACTATCTCTGTATATTATGATGTGACACATTACAGTCAAGTGTATGTCATTTAGGTGACTTAGAGGTAGCATGTTGACCAGTAATAGTATTTCAGACGCCCTGACAAATGACGAAAAGCACCCGTGACTCTCAGCCTTCCACAACAACGTAACAGAAGCCGGGAGTGAGGTGGGGGGAGGGACATCCATAGTGTAAAAGTAAAACCCCACTAGAACTGCAGCCATACAAAAATAGGAATCCCTCACATTCCCGCCTGTGAAGTTTCCAATTGTGGACCTTTCAAGGGTACAGCAAAAATGCCACAGGGCATATATCACCTCCTCACATGCTTTTATCTCTTTTATGAATCTGAGATGAATGAGCCACATTTCTATTTATAACATCCCATGCATGCATTTCTTAAAACTGTTTTGACTCTGCACATTCCAATCTATCTATGTCGGGGGTTTTCTACAAGTTACAATTGGCCATACCATTCCTACCGGCTATAACCGGCACAACTCGTCTGAAGAGTGTATAGGATTATGTGGCGCAGTACATGAATAATACTATACTCTCAGAGAGCATGACTGTTCAAAGCTTTTAACTTAAAGAAAACGTTGGGCACACTGCTCCAGTTGATTCTTTTTTTAATACTTTGGTACCTCTTTCTAATAAGGTATACATAAGTTGTAACAAATATTTCAATAAAGATAATAAATAATGTATCAATGCATTATAGAGAAGTAATAAACTATTCATATGGACAAATTTTATGTTGCCAGATTGTGAGAAATTAATTTGCCTGGTGTAATCCAGCATAACATGCTTTAATTCATTAGGGAGGCCACTCCAATCAGCACTTTAATCATTTAAACCTGCATTAACCTGCATTTTCAGGTCTACTTGGGTGCAGTTAACACAATCTGTAAACACAACACTGACATATCACCACCTTTTAATTTGATATGGTGAGCTTGTTAGCAAACAGTTGCTTATTTACACATTCAGCAGATACGGAACAACATTAGTATCCATTTGGAGTCGTGTTCGTGTCTACCGGATGAATGTAAATCTAGCATCCTCCTCTCCACCAACTCCTGAGGGAAATATCTGGCTCTTTTAGCTGCTAAATGCTCCCCATTTTGTCTGTCTGCCGTTTGATGCTGAGCAGGTAGAGCTTTTTCCACTGAAAACAGCTGCCTGCTGTGTCCAAAAACAATGCCGATGAGAGTGCTGAACCAAAACGATAAAGTTGTGGCCGTAAAACCAAAACAACAAACTCAAAGAGGCTAAAACACTCTGTAGAGCCGAGGGGAAACTGTAGAGTCAGGTAATAATTTTCTATGGACTCATCACCACAAGTGACCTCTTCCACATACATGTTGTCATGTAAACCATTGTTAATATGGAAATACTAATTATAGCCACATTCTAACAAGGCACAGTGTTTATAGGTTGAAAATAATGCTTCATTAGTTACTAACAAATAATTCCTGAAATTAGCTAAAGGGCATTTGGACCAAAATGCATTTATTAACAATTTACTGACGATTGTAATTGCAGACGTACCTTATTAAAAAGCTAGAAACCTATGACTTTTTTAAATAAATGACCGTCTTTTTTTGTAACAGCAGACCTTGTGACCTTTTAAATATAAATCAGGTTATACTGCACTGTAGTACACATCAGACACAATATAGCAAGAAAAAACTAAAGTTGAATGAAAGCATTAACAAAGCCAATAATTACAATGTATAAATCTTTTGTAAAGTGTTTCCTATATAAAAGCGGCACCAATAACTCCATATCCATTAACATTCAGTTTCGCCCTGTGTGGAGTGTGGAGCAACAGCATTATGTCTTTCACTTTGTCAGTGGCAGCACTGGGAAATATCACTGTGTTGCCATTTTGTCCGGATGCAGATATTTAAAGCACCTGTCATGAAACCTGAGGTGACATTTCAATAGCTTCTGGAGGCCTAAATGTACATGCATTTCCTACACAAAGTCAGTAGGTTGTAAAGAGCCATTGAAAAAAAAAAAGATGCTTGATGCAGTGTGACAGCCAAAGTGTTGGATAGAGTTTCACATTCTATATATAAGCCTGGTGACTTGTGTCCCTGCTGCTCTGTTTAAATGCCAGAGTCCCACTGTCAAAACAGAGAGAGGGGCGCAACAATATGATGGACCTTTTTGAGACCAATCCTTATCTTTTCAATGATTTGCGCTATTTGGAAGAAGGGGATCATGGACCACTACAACACCTGGACATGGCGGGGGTGTCTCCTCTATACAACGGCAATGACAGCCCGCTGTCCCCGGGCCAGGATAATGTTCCGTCCGAGACAGGGGGGGAGAGCAGCGGGGAGGAACACGTCCTTGCGCCTCCGGGTCTGCGGGCGCACTGCGACGGACAGTGCCTCATGTGGGCCTGCAAGATCTGCAAGAGAAAGTCAGCGCCCACGGACAGACGCAAGGCGGCCACGCTCAGGGAGAGGAGGAGGCTCAAGAAGATCAACGAGGCCTTCGACGTGCTGAAGAGGAAGACCGTGGCCAACCCAAACCAGAGGCTACCCAAGGTGGAGATTTTACGCAGCGCGATCAGCTACATTGAGCGGTTGCAGGACCTGCTGCAGACGCTGGACGAGCAGGAGAAAACGCAAAACGGATCATCCCACAGCTTCAAAGAACACAGTGTAAGATATCAGTGGATTCCACCCCTCAGAATAATACATCCTCACAGTATTCCCATGATATTCCTTAGTAGTCTGTCATCCTGTCTTACTCAGATTACTTTATAATGTGTTTTTATTCCCTGTTTTTTCAGTAATGTCCCTATAATATTCCTGCATGGACTTCATGACATTATGATGTGTTTACTGCATGTTTATATCTCATTGCCACTATGATATTTTTATTCCACAGTGTGATATTCAGTAAGGATGTCACTGAGCCACTTATATATTTTTCTGTTAAGATATATGATCTTCCAATAATGTGAATAAAAACCTACAAGCATTTTTCAGTGTGGCAGTTGTAACTTTGATTAAAAAATATATATTTGTTTATGCATGTGGCTTAATATTAACTGACAACTGAAACACAGGTCTTGATAACCTGTGATGTGTGTTTCTACAGGTGACCAGTCAACCATACCACTGGAAAAAGTCCTCGGAGACCTGGCCGACCTCTGCTGACCATTCCACTGCAGCAATGATGAACCAGAGAGAAGGTAGGCCTAACTGTCAAACTTAACTTACAATCAGCAGTTAAATTAATAAATATAATAAAACCAACAGTCAAGTGGTGAAAGTCTAAGTGTGAGTTTCTTTTGTTTTCAGGAACCAGTGAGTCTTCCGCGTCCTCCAGCCTCCTGCGTCTGTCATCCATCGTGAACAGCATCACCAACGACGAGAAAGTCAACTTCAGCGAGGAAGTCTCCGAAAACTGAAACATCAGTGAAGACCTTGACAAGACAACAACTTTAAAATTTTAAAATTTCTGTTGTTTATCTCTAAATTATTTCCACTCCACCAGTCAGCCATTCTGGCTTCTGTTTGTTTATGTAGCCTTCATTTGTACTGCAGGAGCAACAAATTTGTACATATTTTATAATAACGTGATGTTTAGATTTATTTATTTTATATTGAGAAGCACACAAACTCTTTAAGAAAGCTGATGTTGTATTTAAATATTTGTACATAACTGACCAAGGAAATAAATTGCTACTTTTGCAAAACTCTAAACCTCTGTATTCGTCTTTCTTCAAGGGCATGCTGGGAAAAGTACGTGCATCTATGACAGACGCAATGCAAGCTTCAGACTTAATTCAGTATCTATAAGTTGTCAAAACCTTTTCTGCAAATAAGACAGACAGAGTTTTGGGTCACGCTGCCCCCCAAGAACAGAAAAAACACCACTACCAGTTCAAGATCTACCAGTTCCCCCAGCATTCACGGCTATTAGAAGTCCATAAAATCTGTTTAGCCTGCCCTGGAACGGTTTGCTGCCAGGCTGCTTCTCTTTGTTCCAACTGGCCTCCAGCAGGACTGATCCCACAACAGTAACTCGAGTCCTCCTCCAAACACAGCGTGCCTCTCCTCTCCTCTCCTCTCCTCTCCTCTCCTCTGCTCTCCTCTCCTCTCCTATCATATGCTGGGGACATGGAAACTTGGGCAGCAGGCTTGAGTGCAAAACCTACTGGGATAATGAGGTGAAATTAGGTCTCAATTCATCAACCCTCGCTTTGTCATCACATGGCAAAGCGTTTACGTGCGAGCTATTAAAAATGTGTGTGACGTGATGCTAACGGCATGGAAATCCATTGAGTCTTGTTTGTCGTGTATTGACATGAGAGGGGGGGCGTTTGTTGATGATGTTAGGGTGTGCTGGTCTCCCTCAGATCTCTGCGGACGACACAAAGCCCCAGTTGACCTTTGGGACTCTGCCTCATCTCTCAGGCCTGCACACACACACACACACACACACACACACACACACACACACACACACACACACACACACACACACACACACGTAAAGTGTCACACATGTAAGGTTTATCAGAAGCTAGAGACCTCAATATGTCATCCAGCATTTCACAGTAAAATGAAATACATGAATGTAGCTTCAGCAATGTTGGAAATTAAAGTACATATACTAAAGTACTGCGCTTAAGAACACATTTGGAGCTGCTTTAGATACTGTTTTAAAGTAGTAAAAGTAAGTTTGTTTTAACCTTTATTACCTTTATTGTCCTGCAGAATCTTTTCAGACTCAGTAGAAAGAACCAGAGGAGTTCAAACCATACTTATGTTTGAAGGTCGTCCCCCTTTCTCCACTTTTTGTGTCTAAAAAAGTGTGTTGAGTGACCAGTTAAAGATGCTCCATAGAACAATTTGGAGGGTCTTTTGTTCTCACAGTTATGAAACATTCACATGCGATACTTACTTGTTTTTTTAACGTAATCTATAATGTACCATAACTAGTGTTTTTACAATTGTTCATCTTTGAGGTTTAATTTAATGTTTATTTGCTGCTTCATTGGTCCCTGTTTTCAAGAGCATCAAATATGGTCTTAACTCATCGATTGTGTTAAATTAGTTTTTTTTATTTATTTAGTGGCTTGGTAGGCAACACTACTGTGTTCCCCTTGGAATATGTGTTCATTTGTGTATTAGAGTAGTGTTTCTACAGTTATTATTCCAGTACATTCCTTCACCTTAAATATATTATTAAACAGTATGCTGCTGATAATAATCCAAAAATATAAACTACATGATGCAAAACTACTTTCATTATTACCATGTTTTTACTGAAAATACAAAAAAATGAATGCAGGACATACCCGTAATGTAGTACTTTTTTGTTTTTGTTTTACATATTTGTAATGGTATGTTTGTTTCAGTAAAGAATATGAATACTTGTTCCACCACTGAGCTGAATTAAAAACTGAAGAACATACAGTAATCCAGGGCTCTTATGGCTCTTTTCAACAGAACCATTCATATCTTTTACCAAATATCCTGTTTTCTGTAGGAACCAGACAGAAACATGATATCCCCAAACAGTAATGTGATTTTAATGGGTTCTTGCTCACTCACTCAGTTGTGTTACTTCACTACATTTTACAGCTCCATGGGTATCTGCTAATTTAATGTCTGTTTGGTAATGACTTCATTTAACCAAAAAAATCAACAATAACAATTTGTGTAAGAGAAAGAGTTGTTTGGTTTAATGTGTGCACTTACTACTGTCAAAAAATGTTACTTTTTAGATGAAATACTCTATATAAACCTGCATTTTGTGCTATTAGAAGTGTTTGCTGTAAAGCTATCCAGCTGTGTTTGGAACCTTACTGTCTTATTTTAAGCATGCACTCTCCACAAAGAAGCAGAACCGTCTCGGAGCCCCGACTCTCTCTTGTCTAACTTTACAGGGATTTCGGTGTTACTGATGACACCATATAATTCTCATTTGGCTGTGAAGGCAGTGTTTTAAAAGTCAAAGCTGATGAAAGGCGAGCTGGTATAGGAAGAGGGTGGGTGGGGGGGGATAAGCCTGGAGCCTGAGTGCTCTGATTTATCCAGACTTTCCTTGAATATCCTGCTAGGAAAAGGATTCACCGCAGCAGGACTGGCAGTGCACCTCTTTCTGCTCACTGCCAAACAAATGGCGTTGCCACTCAAAATGTTTTTTTGTTTCATTAATTCTTGTGGGGACTGTAAAATGGACTTGGGCTTTATGTGGGGGGGAAATAGCCTTTAACAAAAAGCCACTGAGTTTTGCAAAAGAATGCACCTTTATTTTTGTACCTCACAAAACTGATTTCCCTTCATCAAATTTCACTAACAGTATTTTGGCTGTTAAAGTATACTTAAATATGAAAGAAGAATTAAATATGGGCTTTAAAGAGATATCTATTTTACAGGAATGTAAGTGATGAATTGCCTCTCTGTCAGGGTTCTTGTGTTGCACCAAACAAGCAGCATATTAAGTCAAAGCATGACGCACTTTAGAAGAAATAAGGGTTTCAGACGTGAGGAAGATGGACATAAAAGATCACCTCCTGCCCTTCACTTAACTCTGTCTCTGACCCTTGAGAACAACAAAAAAGCAAACTCAAGAGAGTTCCCAAGAGACCAGCCGAGCGCACAGATCACAGAGCACGGCCTGCGCGCAAGGTCTGCGCCAATATAAGCTCCAGTGTGCTCCCAATAACACCATGTGCTGCGCCAATCTAGCTCCAGCCTCAATTAGCTATCGGTTGATACAAGGTTTTCTCATTGTCCCTCGTTGTTCTCAGCTTTACCAGCCTTTGATCTTCTCAGCAGCTACAAGCGCAGGCGAGCCGATGTCTTCTTCAGCTGTGCCTAATCCAAACTCCGACGGCAATTCAGAGGCAGCAGGTACTGGTGTTTTCTTAGGTGCGCGCAGTTCCCAGAGAAGGGGGCTCGCCAAACGTTTTGACACATTGTGAGAAATATCCGCATTGTATCCTTGTAAGCTGTCAACAGCATCATTACCTAAACTCGTCAGGGTCGAACTGCAAAAGCCTCTTTCGGTCTGACAATCTCTTCTGGAGGAGAACAATTCTGCAAATGGAGAGACAATTCAACTTCATATCAGCGTCTTTATTTTCTCGGCACAGATGTCAACAGCTTGTAAAATCACAGCATAAAGCAGACTCTTTCTACTCATATAAAATAAGTAAATTACATTTGATAAAAGTCTGATTGTCTAATGCACTTTAAGAAAAATAAAATATCCAATGAATTTATCTTCCCTGTTTCGTCCTCTTATAAAAAGAACAAATAGAAGTCATGCTGTGATTTCTGCCCTACAAACAACTTTGAATTCCTCATTGCTTAAAGCCCCTCATACCCTCAGTCCTTGAATAAAAACTACTGCACCATCTGTTGTGTGCTGGATTGAAGTACTTGACTTGTGTCAATAACTTTTAATGGTTAAAATTTGGTCCTTGGAGGCAAAATGGTGCAGGGAATTGGGCGCAGTGGTGTCAATTGTGTAATTACTGTTTTAATGAGCTTTGGCAAACAGAGATCACCTCATTCGCAGCACCTTCAGTGATGAGCCCAGGGTGTTTAGAGTGGGCTTACCACTGTAATGTGAATTCACAGGGCTTGAAATGTTACACCTCCCTTTGCAGCTGGGCTGCATCTGCAACGCTGTTGTCTCCACCGTAAAAATTGGCCTGCATACTCCTACGAGTGGTCACCCTCTTTTTCTGCAGTTTGCCTAAACAAAACACGCTCCCGTTAATATTTATGTCTTCATAGCTAAGTGTCACTTTCATTGTCAGCTATGACATGATGCCTGCAGGCCGGTTGCAGATAAATCAAGCGAAATGAAGCACTTATGGCGCTTTGAAAACAGGTCATGTGGTGGTTAAATCTGCAAATGTTCACCCACAATCCTGAAACATTCCCAAGTATTGTATTCATCATGGCCTTGCAGGAGAAGGGCCCTTGGAAGGAGAGAGTGGTGATGAGTAGGAAAACACCAGTAAGTTGCAGATGTGGGAAACTCTGCAGGGTACTGGGGGGTGAGAGGCAGCGGGTTGGGATGGGGCAGGGAGGGAGCTGAGCTAACCCCAGCCTGCCTTCTGGCTGGGCCAATGGGCCATGGTAATTAGATCTGGCCAATGTGGGCCCTAGGCTCCGGCCTGGGGGCATATAAGGGGGGCCCAGGGCAACAGACCCCTCATATCACTCAGAGGTCTCCTCTCTCTCACCCCACTCCTCTACCCTCCTTACTTCCTTTGTGCCCATCTCTCCATCCATTCAGACTTCTTTCTTCAACACACTATGGACGTCTTTTCACCATCCCAGGTCTACTACGACAGAGCGTGCACTTCATCTCCAGACAGCCTGGAATTTGGCCCCGGAGAGCTCACTGGCTCCGAGGAGGATGAACACGTCAGGGTCCCCGGAGCCCCTCACCAGCCGGGACACTGCCTCCAGTGGGCCTGCAAGGCCTGCAAGCGCAAGTCCAACTTTGTGGACCGCAGACGGGCCGCCACCATGCGTGAGCGCCGGCGGCTGAAGAAGGTCAACCATGCTTTTGAGGCTTTGAGGCGCTGCACCTCGGCCAACCCCAGCCAACGTCTGCCCAAGGTGGAGATCCTGCGCAACGCCATCCAGTACATCGAGAGCCTGCAGGACTTGCTACATGAGCAGGTGGAAAACTACTACGGCCTGCCTGGAGAGAGCAGCTCGGAGCCTGGGAGCCCACTGTCCAGCTGCTCTGATGGCATGGTAAGAACTCTGATCCACATGTTCTGCCTCTTCATGCCAACATCTGGTTGTGTGGAGTCTTGCAGGCCTTTGCTGCAGCTCTAAAACTGATACAATGTCAGGCAGAGAAATAACTACAACTGCATACAAGACAGAAACTTCACTTGAAAAGGCCTTTAATGTTGACCAAAGTATCTCCAGAGTCTTGCGTTTAATCCAATGCACCATTGCCATTTCTCATTACTGTGTAGAGGATTTCATTTCCAAATAGAGACAGGATTTCCAATTTAGAAACCTATTAATCAAATCAACTTTTCTTGCCCCAAGACCTCAATTACCATGGTTCCCCATGCATGTCATACTCTCCTGAATTCTTTAATACAAACATCTATTCAGTAGTTTTACACGTATCTCTCTCCTCTGTTATTAGTAGTCAGGATTAATTAATTGTTCTCGACAACAGTCTGAAAGTGAGACAGTGTATCAGCTAATACAAAAGAACTTATAATGCTGGATGGAGTAATGGCTTTCCCACCACCGGACACTTTATAGCCCTAATAAACCGAACTAAATCCACCTTACTGAAGTCTGGCAGGAAAAACTGGGCGCTTTTCTGCATTCCATCCTGACTGCATGTTCTGCAACGCTGCCAGGATTTTCTGCAGATTTACTTGGAGAAAGTGTCATCTTGCACAAACTGGTGTTGCTTCCACTGATACAATCGATTCGCCACGCTCAGACCCGGGCAGGGGAAGGGAGTGCACACTGCCACTTTGGCTTTAAGGTGGATGTGAAATAAAGAAGCCCATAACTTTGGAATTTAGGATTTATTAGCCTGTCCAGCAAATCATGAAGGGCATTGGATGTTTTTGCCCTTTTTCTGCTTCTTCCTAGCCCATATATATTTATACAAACATAACACATCATTTCTGTTCCCTGTGCTGTTTTTGGTGGTGTTTTTTTTTTTTAAAGAATTCAAGGGTAAATTTTAGTTCTCATTTTCTTGCAGGTTGACAGCAACAGTCCAGTGTGGCAACAGCTGAATGCAAACTACAGCAACAGTTATTCATATGCGAAGAACGGTAAGACCTTTTGACAGCAACAGCAGCCTGATATGAATATGACATGCATTCGTGACAGCATAGCGCTTTAAAAATCTAATAACTGAATCACTGAATGCTGGATTATTTCAAATTTATATTGCATTCTGCCTCTGGGAGTCCTATAGTTTCAGGATTTAACTGTTATAAAATGAAAGACCTGATAAAACATTTAAATGAAAATGTTTTTTCATAAACTAAAATGCTCTGTGTCTAGACATGTCATGCATTTCTACACACATCATACAAGTTATATGTGGTATTATGTTTACTAAAGTTATCCCTGTATTTAAATCTTGACTCTGTCTTCCTCTTATCAGAGAGTTTGTGCGATAAGACAGTCGGAGCCTCCAGTCTGGAGTGCCTCTCCAGCATCGTGGACCGTCTGTCCTCGGTGGAGTCCAGCTGCGGACCGGCAGCTCTGAGAGACACGACCACCTTCTCCCCCGGCAGCTCCGACTCGCAGCCCTGCACGCCGGAGAGCCCCGGATCCAGGCCCGTCTACCACGTCCTGTGAAGGAAACTTGGCTTTGACGTGGATTTGTTGCCACAGGCGGGCAAACAGCAGCTGCATTTGCAACAAGAGATAAGAACTAGTTTTGTGCAAATCTGAAGGTGACTCAGCTGAATCTGAGGACCTGTGGCAAGCAGCTTTTATATTGTACATGAGATTGTAAATATGTAATGTAAATGCCCATTTATTCTATACATGCTATATACCCAATGAGACATATTTAATTATGACAGTTAATGTAATGTTGCATTATTCCAACATGAAGTGGTATTTAAGCGGTTTGAATTTCTTACTTTCCATGTTGTTGTGAACATTAAATCTTTCACTGTTTTGTATAAAACGTCCATTTCTTTCTGTTTCTTTGTGTTCAGATATGTCATGAATCATCTTGTTAATGCAGAAGGAAAAACTAGCTAAAATAGTGACAAAATTAACAGAGATTTGTGTTAATCACTCTTAAGACACCACATTATCAATGTCAAGTTAGACACATCAGTATGACACCAAAAACTGTTGACTAGCTCACACTATTTTACAAGATTTTTTTTTACAAGAAATGAAACAGGCCCTATTCTGCAAACACACAGAGTAACACATCATCCAACAGTTACCATCATTGTAATACTTAGGCTATTCGTTTTTTTCCCCCAAATGCATGATGTGCTTTTACTACAACAACTAAATTAATCATCCAAGATAGCAGTTTCCTGCACATTTTACCCAATAATGACTCCAATAAAAATGGTTTGATCACAATAAAAGGGCAAGTTATTTATTATGTGTCAAGACATGTCTCACGCAGGGCTCGTCCCCGACAGTCCAGACCGTCTCCAGCTAACAAGGTGTGGAGATCACATTAGAAACTGATAGAGGTCAGCTGATACCATTAACCATTTGACATTGCTGTAATCACTCATGTAGCCTACTGCATATGAGTCATTCCAGCAATGTGAAAGTGCATTTTTCTCCTTCTGAAATATGTTTTTCTGTATCATTGGAAGGATTTTTAAACAAATTAAAAATGCACATTTTGTCTTTGATCTCTTTAGATGTGCCTGGGGAGTGTGTTTAGGGGTGGGGGGCAGCTCTGTGTGTGTACCTTTCCTTCCAAATGTGAGTCATTATTAACACCCTTGATTGTACCATCAACACCAGAGTAGAGAACAAATGGCCTCTAATTGTACTTATTGTGTGACTGAGGGGGAGGGAGGTTACATGCAGTGTGTCATACTGCATCATGTGTTTCATCACGCTGTAAGTGAGCAGTATTTTTGTTGTTTATACTATATTCTACATGGCACTATACTTCCTAATCACAATATTTCTACTGAAAATCTATATTTCCCCATTATTACATTCTCTGCTCTTTGAATCATATTTCTATTCCCATTAAATCTTATGCTTTTATGTGCTCAGTCTTTGTTAAATTAGAAATAAAGAAAAAATATACTTTTCAGATATTCTCCAATATCAGTTTTTCTTTGTGCTTCTCCTCTATCACTCCGTTTTATTCTGGCTAAATATATTATATTTTGCTCTGGTCTTGAGCATTATATTCCTGATTGCTGTTTTTAGGAGAATTAGTGCCATGTTACTCAGATTTCTAGTCAGCAGTGGTGAAAAAAGTATTCAAACCCTTGAGTGAAAGTACTCCATTATGCAGGCTGCAAGCATTGTGTACTAGATTATTATTAATGATCCATCAAGCAGCCTTTTCTATGCTGTAGCTCAACAGTAGGCTATTTTCTAAAACTATGTTATATACTGTTGGGCAGTTTAATAAAAAAAATTACATAATATTTTTCTTATTTATTTCATTATCTAGTTTCTTGGGCACACCAGGCTAAAACTAATGCTGTTTAAGACATCAGCCCAGTAAAAAATCCTCCCATAATCAAGGTTACAACAGCTTTAGAGAGGTGTTGATTAAATTTTAAGGTCCTTTTTGAGGCCGTAATTTGTCTGTTGAGTTGTATTGTGTTCTTATATTTAATTACCCTAATGCTGTTGTGTGAGACTGCACTACTGTTAGCTATGAATGCCTGATAAAATGGATAAATGTAGTAGAGTAAAAAAGTACCATATTTCCCGGTATATCCCAGCAAGATACAAAAAAACAGCTCATTATGCAGAAAAATGGCCCATGTGTTTGTGTTTTACTATCATATATTTTTAATTAGAATACTATTGTCAATGCATTCACATGTAAGTAGCATTTTACTGTTGTAGCTGGTTGAGGTGGAGCCATCTTGTTTACAGTTGGGTGGCTTATTCTACATTACTGCATTATATCTTGTTTGACATGTAAAATGTTCTGTATTTGAGTTGAAGTATAAAGTAGTATATGTTGAATTACTTATGCAAAGTGCCTCAAAGTGCAGTAGCCCACTGGTCTAGCCAGCTAAAAAATGTTAATGAAGTTTCACTTGGAATTCAGTTAGCAGGTGAGATATTGCCTGCAAATGAGTCAAGTATTAAAAAAAACTTGCAATACTGATTTCATTTATTTCAAATATACATCAGTCTGTCCAGCAGCACTGTCATATTCCACCACTGGAGAGGAGCTCAGAGTGTCTCTCTGCTACAGTTCTATGAAACATTGTGGACATTCCAGCAGCGGCTTGTATTTCACTAACCTCTCCGGCTGTGTGCGACACTCCAAATGTCACTCATGTCATTTTTCCGTGGCTACACTGTGGTTGTGATTCATAAATCGCTCACTCACTGAGCCTGGAGTGTCAACACAAAACACAGTACGGGTTCACATCAGGGTTGTTGAGGTCGGGCATGAATTCAGGCGAAATGGGAGAGAGAGAGAGAGAGAGAGAAATGTTTGATCTAATTTTCATTGACATTTTTTATTTAATTTGAATCTTGACAGAGAATGAACATTACTAATAAATTGACTAATGGCTCAAAGGCAAGCACAGTCATGACTGTAGTACTCAATGAGACCACAAGAGAGAGGTGTTTCTCGTATTTCATACATCAACACTTGACCTGTCATATTCTGTGTCTGGATTTTAATGGTCAATATAAAAGAGCAGGTTTGAAACCCAGGGAACTATTTACAGTCTCTGAGTAATAACTTTGTGAATCTGGAAGGTAATTCAAACATTTTCTCATATTTGAGAGGATCTTATAATGAATGCTTAAATGGGGTCTCTTTGGAGAATTAAACCTGCCCTCTGGCAAAATGTGATGTTGTACAACTGTCTGAGCAAAGAACTGCAAAGACAGAAAATGAGCCGATATAATGTAGTTACACGTCTTATCTAATGCTTAAGCATACATTAAGTCTGAAGCGTTTTTTATTTGCTCGGCTGATATTTTGATGATAGGCTATTACCGCTTTCAGTGTTGATTCTTTGGCTTAAGGGGTTTAGAGAATCTAATCGCGATAGAGTGTAGATAAGAATGTAATTTGCTCCTGGATGCATTTAGCCAACAGGGTTAGAGTGCAGGACGGTGTCATGGAAGAGGATAGAGGTCAAGTATCAAGTATCTATTCCCAATTCCCAACAAATATATAATATTTACCACAGTAAAAGCCCTATAGTTTTATTTAACATGAAGCATTGTCCTAGTCTCAGACCAACAACCCTACTACAAAAACTTGAGGGACCTCAGTTTTGAAATTCCAGACAATACAGACACAACAGTGCTGGATAACCCCATCCCCATGTGTTCACTCAGAAGAGAGATGTGATTATCCTGTTGTGCGCTCGAAGCCTTGTTTATCCATCCAAGTGTGATGGATCGCACACAAACACCCACACGTAATGACATGTTTAAGGAAATTCTTACACAAACAACAGCACAAATAAACACACAACACACAATTTTAGACCCAAAAACCTTCTCAGTTAACACTGCATAGATGTTACGTATCTGCTGATCGTGTTAAATAATCAGTCATCTGTAAAGTGCACATTTATTTCTTCTCTTTTAAGAACCTTTTCATGACTTTTGGGGCTCTTTTCTCCTTTTTTTGGGCAAATAATTCTCGTATCTTTTCCTGAAACATAATTGTGTTTCTATGTGTATGAAGACTTGGACAAATATAAAACTACTGGTCACAAAGGAAAAGAAATAGTCAAACAAATATGCATCTATCTTCCATCTATCACTTTCCCCTTTGAAAATGGACTCCAGGATATTAACTAGTATCCCTGACTGCCTCCATCGCTGTCTGGTTACAGCAGTTGCACCGCCCTCAACCGTAAGACTTTACAGAGGGTTTTGAAAACTCCACAGCACATCACCGGGACGGAGCTGCCATCCACGGAGAACCTCTACACTCAGCGGTGCAGGAAGAAGGCCAACAGGATCATCAGAGACCCCAATCACCCCAGCCACGCCAGCTGTCTGGTAGACGGTACCGCAGCATCTGGTCCCGCACCACCAGGCGCAGGGACAGCTTCAGCCCACAGGCTAAAAGACTGTTGAACTCACAAGCTTATCACTGTGA
Organism: Dicentrarchus labrax; assembly: GCF_905237075.1. NCBI lineage: Eukaryota > Metazoa > Chordata > Actinopteri > Moronidae > Dicentrarchus > Dicentrarchus labrax. Next base: position 17,259,153 of record NW_026136724.1, on the reverse strand, counting down.
CACTTTACCTGCACAGGTTGAGTGTACCAGTGAAGTTAAGCTTTACCTGTATATCACTTTTACTTTCTGTATATATATAAACACACAAGCTGTTTAACCATTACAGTTTTATGTGCACTACCTGTCCACATCATGTTTTTACTGTCCATAACCAGTTCTCATTACACATATACATTCACTACATTACTATACAACCTTTCAACATTACAGTTTATTCATTTTATTATTACTTATTATTACCCCTGTATCACAGTATTTTCTTTTCTTTTCTTTTACATATACTGTATGTATTTTCATATTGTGTGAGTATCATTGGATGGAGCCTGAGAACTAAGAATCTCATTGCCAACAACTGCTTCACTCAGATTGTTGTGTGTGTGACCTGACCAGCTGACATGTGTTTTTTCATTTTGGATCAAACTTCATATTGAAGACATGACAACACGGTTATAAGCTGCAGCCCAAGTGATATCACCGTTAAGATGCATGAAGAATGGAAGTGTTAACACACAGTTTTCTCAGTGCTATTTCAGGGCGAGTAGGTGTAGAGAGAAGATTATAAAGTACATCAAGAAGGGGCTGAAAACAGTTTTCACACTTTTAATATATTAATAAGTGTTACTTAGAGAAGCTGATGAGAATATGAATATTGTTTAATCATCCGTGCTTTGACTCCAGTATATCAGAACCGTTGATGAACTTATTGTCATCATCATGGCGACTATACGTGATCCTGAAGGTGCTACTTTCAGGCTCTCTGTGCTCCTGATTAACAGCCGCAGACACGGGTGAGGGATTTGTCACCTGCATTAATGTCACCTGCACTCTCTGGTTTTGTCACCTCAGGCTTCGGTCATTTGCGGTACAATTGGCTATTTGGGGTGGAGAACAGCTCTAACGGGGATTTTATTGTACGACACGTTGCCGGTGAAGAAACAGCACTGCTTTGTGCTTCTACTGTCGCCGTTTGGGCTAATACCTTCCATTTACAAGAGTCTTTTTATTAGTTTCAGTGTCTGCGCTTTGTATTGAGCTAACAAAAGGGCATTGACTTTCTGTTCCAGGGCTAAAAACCTGGATGAGCCTTCAGAGGAACATTTTAGTACAAAAGATTTAATCACTCCACCTTCAGCAGCTGCACTTAGATCACTGAAAGGGAATTAGTGACTAGCTGTTGTGTCATTGTGAGAAAACAAAATACATCTACAGGTCTTTATGTGTGCTACATGCTACCATATTTTTGCCTATACAGTAATTGTTTAGAAGGTACCTGACTGGGTATAAAGCTGTTGAAGTGTGAGGTCATGTCCTCTGTAATTCTTCTCAGAATTGAGTTTTAGTAACCTGAGCGGAGTTTATGTTCTACAATTAAAAACCTACCCATAGTGAGTATTTTATGGGAAGATTCCTGTATTTTAAGACACAATATACTTAAATTCTACTACTTCTAAGCTGTAACAAGAAAGCAGACCTGCAAGCAGGTTCTGGGGTCTAAGCAGCTAAGCCAAAAGGTGAAAATAAACAGGTGATTTAACATGTTTGTCTGTGTGATCGGACATATTGAGACCCAGATCTACTATTCCTCTGGGGTAGGGCTTGGAAATAGCTTGGACAAAACAGCCCTAACCATCAAACCAAGTTATATTTCTGCAAATTGCTGGTGCTCCTGTTCATAGTCAACTAAATACTAACTGATAACATAAAGACATAAAGAAGGGTCGACAAGGCGTTCACTGTACACAAGCACATAGATTTATTTATACAAATATAGTATGTATAACAATTGCATATCAACAGTTTGTTGTCTTTTTTTTATCTTTACGGTAATTACGGGACCCTCAGCTTCAAAAATGTTAAGTCAATTAAGAAAGAGTACCTGTGATTTAAAGATACAAAAAGGGATCTGTTGTATTGAGATGTTCTGCTTGAAGAGTGAGCGATTCAAAAACTTTTGAATAACCCGAGCACAGAGGTGACCTAATGGAAAAGCTTTAGCATTAACTGACCTTAGTGCTAGCAGGTTATTTAGTAAAATGACAATATCTGGCAGCGTGGCACGTATTATGCTGGACTTGTGCAATTAGATGTAGAGAATTAGTCATGTAGATCAAAATTGAAAATTAAATCCTCACTTTCTGTCAATAAATCTGCAACATTTTCATGAAAACTTAACATGCGGCATCTGGATGGTCTCTCCTTGGGGGGAAAACAGAAAAATCCTCTAGCATACAGGAAGTAAATGCGTTTTATGCTTGGGATAAACAGAAGAAGAGACAGCCTAAGCGGTAAAACCTGCATTGGTTGAACAAAACAAAGAAAAGAGCGCCACCTACAGAAAATGAAATAAGAACAGAAAGAAACAAAACACACGAAGAATCGACAAAGAAAAGTGATTTCTGGGAAGTGCAGGGCAAACAAAAGGAAACAAGGAGCGCTTAGCACCAAAGATGGAGATGATAGGAAAGTAAACACAGACCTGGCGGATTTACCACTTTAGCTCTGCTACTGGGTTGGTAGAGAGAAGTTTTAAAAACGGAATTTTCTGTTGTCTCCACAGAGGAAAAATTATTGTCAAAACAGAAAAACGCGGGGGAACAGATCTACATGAACAATGTGCTAATATTCAGCTGTTATACAATGAAACAGATTTCAAATAATAATCTTAGAAAGAATACATCATATTTAAAAAGGAACAATAAAACTTCATGTTAAAATCTCTGGTCTCATAAACTATAAAATAGACACGTCTGAAAAATAAACATAATTCTAGCAATATTTTGATTTAATTCCCACTCAAATGAAAACTGGTGACATTCTCTTTGTCTGTCGGGAATAGGACGCAGTTGACATTTCTCAGGGTTGGTTCGTTAAAATCTCTCGCTAACATATATCTTCTGGATAAATCTCAGTTGGGAGTAGCTTACAAAGCTGATCGCAGTTATTGCACATTAATTGTTCATGCCACCTGGAAATCAATAATCTCTTCAAATGGCACATAGGATAGATTTGGACAAAGAAGCTGCCTTACAGTACATAAGACCCAGTTTTGCTTTACAATGATTTACATTTGCACCTATGCCATAAACTTTGTATATATGCATGTATCCGATCATGAATTTAGTGGTGAAATGTAAAAACAGAAGAATGTGTGTTATTGCTAAACCTACAAGATACAAAAAATCTTTCCTGCTACAATATAGAAGGTAAAAAAGAGTTCACGTTTATCCAAAACAGGACAAGTTCGACACACAAAAAAAGAGAAAAAACCAATGGTCATTCATACGGAGACACAAGCACCAGTTGAGGAATCAATAGAAACACCACTGTACAAATGATATCTATGGCAAAATGGCAGAGGTGCCACGGTGCGATGGATGTTCGGTATAAGCAATCAGAAATGGATGACTGTAAACAAAACGGCAAACACAAGAAAGGGAGTTCCAGTAAGAGTCACAACCGGGGAGAACAACTTATAAAAGGGAATACAAAGTTAAAATGGACAACTTTCAGTGCTAGCCTCCCTCACACTTGTTTTTCAAAGCACCAATTTCAGGACAAGCGGCTCTCTCTTTGTTTTTGCTCAGTAATCGGTGGTACACTGGAAGGGAGAGAGTAAGTAAAAGAGTCTTCTACTTGTTGGTTTCCTCCACGCCGGAGAGATTCCTTTGGGATCCTCAACACAAACAGATGGTCTTTGAGATCCACCCTTTTTTTTTCTCGCTTTCCTTCACTTCTTCTTCTTTTGGAACAACCTGCAGATCATAAAAAAACAGACTGAGAGCAATGCTTTAGAGCTCGCCCACAGATGAGACTTAGATGTTTTTCATCTGTGTTATCAAACTAATTATATATTTCCTGATGATTTTACTAAATGATTGTAGCTTTCAATTGCCGTTTGATACTCATACCAGCATCAAATCCTTGCAAATCCATTATCGCTCACTTTGAACATGTACAAAAGATCACTTTGATGTTCTCTTCTGAGTTTGTGTACATATCGGGCTTGCCAACTCTTTTGGCGTGACAAAAGCCATCATTATGTTACGCCATCATGCTACCCATATGTCATGCCAAACACAAGGAAGCCACAAAGTTATTCCTTAATTAAAATCACACAGTAGCTCACCGCGTACCCTTCACACATAAAGCAACGTGTAAGCTTTTGCCACTTTAAAAGCACAGAGATGACAGGTACCAGCAATCACGTGTGTTTTCTCACCTGGGTGGTCGGGTGTAGCCTGCTTGTGCTAAAATTCCTGTGAAATCCTGTGTGGATTCAAACATTTCATTTGATGTGTACATGTTGTTAACGCTTCTGGTGTTACATTCCTACTGTTCTTACACCTTCTTAAGTGTTGCTAATAGATTTTAATGGGAGAAAAATATACATTCCGATAGAATTGGTACAGGTGGTACACACTGGGGGAAGGTAATGTGTGTCAACAGGAAGTATAACAATTTATTTATTAAATGAACTATATATCTAGCTCTTCTGGTACCTCTACTTCCTCTTTTTGCTCTTGTCTTTCCCCTGGGAAGGTAAGCATATTCTGCTGAGTTGCTTGCAACGCCAGAGTGCAGAGAGAGTGGTAGCTAGTGTGGGGGCATTTAGTGACTGCTCACTGTGTTACACATGCACAGAGAGCATTTATGCAGGAGAGACCCCATGAATGCTTTGTTTTTGCTACAATTATAGGGAGGTTATGTTTATTCTATTGCTGCTGCCTTGCAATAATTTGCTGAAAGACAGACCCTGGGAACCACAATACAACACAACTCAGAGTTATACCCACTGCACACGCTCTAAAAAATGTGGGGTGATACATTTTCTGACAACAGCAGTGAACTTTCGGAAGCTACTTATTGATCAGGAGCTCAAAGCCATCGTCAATCTCCCGCTAGTTATAATCTAAGGTTAGCATGTGGTGGACAGAGAGAGGAAAGAAGACACAGACAGAGAGACAGTGACACAGAGAGATGAATACCAGGCAAACCAGTGGCGTATGCTGCATTCTTGTCTGCTTGTGCGTGTCACTTGGTCAGCAGCCTCTTGGCCGCCGAAGCAAATCTCTGCGGTCAGCATGCCGGCATTGATAAAACATGATCCCTGCTCAGTTCCCTGTCTGTAGCTCCACTGCAACACACTGTTACAAGCTCCTAAATACCTTCCCAAGCTGCACTGTGCCAAGTGCAAGACAACAGATACGCTTGGGGACTAAGCATCAAACGGGCAGTGCCACAGTGATCTTGGACACATGCCTGCCACCATTACGTCAGGGAATAATTCGAGAAGTCTGTGCACAATTAACCGTAGCATGATATGATGTAGCTTGTCTGAGTGTTGTCTGAAAAGTTTCTTCTTCCTTTTAAGTTTTGCTATTTTCACACAGTGAAAGTGTGAGTTTGTGTCTTAGTGTCACTGGCAGTGCAGAGCTTTGTTCTAAATTTGGACTGTATAAATATTGTCTAGCAGCAGAGGTATGTAGAACCTCCATCCAGCTATAGCTTCCAAGTAACAGCATTGCAGGGTCTATCTTATCCACGAACCTGCAGAGCAGGAGCCACAGATGTAATCGTTTTAAGCTTGAATAATTTACAGCCCTTACAACCGAATCACTGGCAGAACACAGCAGAAGCAGTAATGTTTGCACAGAGGATACCAGCAGCTAAGTTTGCACTGGGGTATAAGGCTTCGTGCTGGGATGTAAATGCCTGCTACCTGCACACAAGCCAATAAAAGTAGCTGCATGGCAAGGCAAAGCAGAGCATGGAGTAGAAAACTCTTCACCTCTCCCCATTTATATTCCTTTGCTGTATGCTTGCAAAATGTTACTTTTTACCATTTCAGCAACTCTGCATTTAAATTACAAAGTGCTTAATAATCAATAAACTCAAAAAATGGACCAGATGACATAAAATAAAATGAATATAATAGAATTAATGAAGCAAGGAATAAAGTACATAAATAAAAAGCCATATTATTGATTTCTTACTTTAAAAGTAATCTGTATCCACTATCCCCTTTTGATTTGTTTTAATACATTCAAATCCTAAAATAGCATACATATCAGATCAAATACTGTCTGTCAAATGAAAAAAAAAAAAAATCAATGTTGAAGCTCAAAGATAATCTGTGCTCATCTCAATCTGACCTTCCAGATCCAAATCAGGCTCAGCTGTCCAGACTGGGACTGTAAACAACAGTGAAGCAATAAGCCACAGGAGACAGTGTTATACAGTGATTTTACAAGAATTAAGAGCCTGTTGTTAGCTGAAATGTTGACTTTAAAATAAAATTTAAGTCAATGTGAGTAATTGACCATACTTGCTGTTTTGAGTAAAATTGATGTTAAAAGATTAGTTTTGACATTTTGGGGAATACACTTACATTAGGTTTCTTGCAGAGAGTTAGATGAGAAAATTGATTCTAAAATCTGTCTGCTAAATATGAAGCTACAGCCTGGAGACACTTAATTTGCTTTAGAATAATGATTGGAAGCAGATGCAAAACAGCAAAATATCTACCTACCAGCACCTCTAAACTGTTTTAATTGTTTTCAGTGCTATCCAAACTATTACTAAATATATTTCCAAACTATTTTGCTGCAAACAGCTTTCAGTCTTTATGCTAAACTATGGCTGTAGCTTAATATCTACCATCCAGATATGATACATCGATCTAACTCTCAGCAAGAAAGCAACTACTAGTACAGGTCTTTCCATAATTTATTTTCCATATGCCTTTAAAGAAGCAGCTATGTGAAAATGCGAGGCGTTAAATGCGGTTGAGGAACACTGTTCTCCAGGCGTGTTTCCAGAGGGGGGACCGGGGGTGGCACTGGCACTGAGATCTGATTGACCATCCCATTGTCCTTACCTCTGCCACTCCAAACTGTCTTTCAGTAGCTGTAGCTGTTTTAATACTAGATACTGGTAAGGCATCCATTGGTACAACTAATACTTCATGCCCCACTTGTGCCACCCCAGTCAAAAAAGTCTGAACACACCCCTGCTGTTCCCTCTCCAAGCAATATTTGTGAAGACTTCTCTCTACCAATGCACTTCGGTACTGGGACTGGTTACTCATTCATGACAGCATCCTCTTCTCTGGTGGTGTTTCACCTTGCGCTCCTGGTGTCCCGACTCCTGCCACCCCTCACCCTTAAAGCAATGAAGCGCCTCACCTACGACATGTGGTTCTGCTGAGAGGTCAGGTTCTGCTGTTGCTGCTGCTGCATGAGGAGCTGCTGCTGCTGGCGCCGCCGGGCCGTGCGGAGCTTCTCAAAGCGAGCCTCCATCTCCTCCAGCACTTTGGGGGTGTAGCGAACCACCAGCTTCACACTGTCCTTGGCTGCCTTCAGCAGCTCCACTGCTTTCTCGTGGTGCTCGCCCTCCACACTCTGCAGGGGGTTTAGAGACAGAGAGAGAGTGGAATTTCAAAGGAAGCTCATTTGAATATATATTTAAAAATAGTAACTCCTCTTAGGAAAAAAGAATACTTCCTCCATTTTTAATACCCATGATATTACATAAAAATCAGCAGGCTTACAGTCAGTGTTGTTCAAGTCTCTCTAGCGGCTGGAGAAGCGTCTGCTCCTTATTCAAGACATGTGCAGCACTTTGATCTCAAAAGCTCTCCTGACTGTTGACTCACATATCAAACTAGAAATCAAACACTTCTTTCTTATTTCAATTGAAGATATTTTTTTGGAGGCAGGCTTAAATAATAAATAAGGGCAGAAAAGCATATCTACACTCTCCCTGCAATCAATATATCGAGCATCTCACCCCATGCGCTGTATCAAAATGAAGGTGTGGGTAGACCTACCACACCATTGACAGACAGGAGCTGATCCCCTCGCTTTAGGCCACCGTGCCTCTCAGCCACACCTCCAGGGATGATGCGGGAGATGTAGATTGGTGAGTTCTGCTCCTTGCCGCCCATCACATTAAAGCCCAGCCCTTCCTCCGTCTTAGGTAGCTCCACCACCCGCGGGTGGGAGTGACCTTCGCTGGCTGCAAAGGCTGCAACTGTGGCCTGAAGGAAGAGAAGCAAGATGGGGCTTTATGATCATCACAAGGCTAACTATGCCAAAAACCCTGAAAATAACCTGTATATACATTTTCTTATTTTGAGACATTATAAATAAAACCATTGCTTTCAGCCTCCACACACTGGGTTTAATTGAACATGTGTTTTTCTGCAAAATAAAAGTGTAAGCTTAAGTGGGTACCCTGACTTAGTCTTTCTAGGCTGCACATGACCTGTCTCCTTAAGTAGGGCAAGTAGATTATCTCAAAGTCTGGCAGTTAAAAACAGATAAACTAGTGAAAACAGGTAAAATATAAAAATATGCATCACAAAGACCGTTAGATGTGGCTGAAAGCTCTGGAAGTATGTGTGCCTTTGAACTCTTGTTACAAATGATGTTCCCAGAGATCAAGAATGAACTTCAGTGCTAAAATACATATATTCTCTTTGGCAAAGCGAGATGCAATCTCAAAAACAAAGAGAATATTGTCTGTGGCACTTGAGACAACAGGTTTTATGAGAAATGTAGTCCTACTTTTGAGAAGGGCTAACACTAAACAAACCAGCGACATGAGAGAAACGTTAAGCCTAGTAGTCACTGCACTCCCTGTGTCTTTTTCTTTGTCGAATAGTGGGATCATTGTAGTCAGCTTACCTTGTATGAGTGCAAATGTTTAATTTCTTTAAACCCAACATCAACATGACAACAGTCTGGGACAAAAATGTCTCGTTTTTATTGAGCAAAAAAAGTCTTGTAGTCTGCACTAGCTTCTAGTCTTCTTCTTCATTACACTCAAAATGAAAGCAAAGGAAGAAAACCAATTTTGAAAGCATTACAAAGTGATCGTGAAGGTGGACGGCTGTAACAAAGCGTTGGGATTTAGTCAGGGCTGGGGATTTGGACTCCACATGAGAAGTTCTCTGGCTTTCTAAGCACATGGATTAACACATCCAAGCTCACGCTGGAGGAGCAGCCAGACAACTTTCACCCTCTGTATCTCTACCAGCTGGTTGATGTTGCTCGCTGGCTGTGGGATTCCTTTGAACCTCAAGCCAAGCTCCTTGCTCCTTGTACATTCAGAACAAAGCACCCAGGAGCTTGTTAGCCGAGCCTGGGAAAGCTAATGGCAGACGAACAGAGAAAGAGACACCCCGTGCCCATTGATCCACAGATGCATTGCCACAGGTGCATGGCTGTCAAGTCGGCATCATCTATGATATGTGAGGTAGATTGGTACGAGGGAGGATAAGAAAGTAGAGGAGGGGAAGTTCTGTCAACAGTTTTTTTTGCAGATGTGTATCCAAATTCCCCAGCAGCAGACAAGTATATTGGCACTTTGAGGTCTTTGACACTCCCTCCAGGCAGCATCCCCATATCTGCTCTCTCTTCCATATTCATGCATCTTCATATACACATTCATTTCTGCTCAGACCGTTTCTCTCATTTCTCTCTTCTCTCCTGCTGCCTATTTTAATCTGGTTATTGTATTCTGCCAACTTCTCCTCTTCCCCTTTTTGCTCTCTCTGTCCTTCTCCCATTCTTCCTCTCCTCCTCCCTCCCACACTGTCCCATTGTGAAGCAAAAAGGCAGCTCCTCAGCATGCATACCGTCGCCTCCCAGGCCTCACAGCACATCGACCTTCACAACTTTATCTGGCGCTCTGCGAACAAAAAAACATTCATGGCAGATGGCTTGTGTCTCTCAAACACAGGAGGCGTTTTAAATGAAATACTTGCAAGAGGAAACTTATTTTGTAACCACACTGCACTGTACAGTATAAGTATGACTTAATGTACCACTTGATCATCAGCTTTCATTATTTTCTCTGGAGCCCGTACGGCCCGTCTCCATTAAGATCAGTAATAAGGGCCCCGAGCCAGGAATTAGAGGCTGAATTGATTTAATTAATGAAGCAATCAAAGAGAATCGAATGGTTCAGGTGAAATACAAATTTCAACTGTCGGGAGATTTGCCGTCTCACTAGCTAAAGTACTCGAGAGGCATATGAGACTCGTTGGCATATTTCACACATATTTCGTCATTATTGCGACGGCAGCTTATAGACTTCATTTTCAATGCAGTATGCATCTTTTTTCCTTTCAGACTGTATGTGTGATACTGATTGAATGCAATTGGTACTGTGGCCTGGCTTAGTGATTATCGCTAAAGAGAGTGAAAAACTTCCAGTGCTCCCAGTTTTGAGTGTCCCCACAGCAAAGCCAGCTCAGGCCATTAGCTGTGTGCCTAATTGTCCAATGGATATGCAATTTTAATACAGATTTAGGAGCAGTAACTTCTTAAAGTTTGGGGCAAAGACAAAAAAAAGTAGGAAAGAGTTTTAAAGCTGCTTAAATCTTGTCTTCATGGTTGCTTCAGGCTTAGAAAACTAGAGACAGAGCCTTTTCCCCAGCTTAACCGTCACAGTTTCTCTGGAGAGAGAAAATTCCTCTACTCCCCAGTCGTTAATAAAGATGTTATTTTTTAGATCAAACAATGTTGCCCACTTGAGAAAATGACAGGAGTTATTCCAAATCCAGTAACAAATATGTAATCGGAAGAAACTGATAAGATTCTTTTCTTTGGTAACAGAAAATATGAACACTTTTCAAAAGAATCATCCAATATTGTGGCAAATACACTTATTTGCTTTCTTGCAAAGAGTGAAATGAGAATATGGATGCCACTCTCGTGTCTATGCCTAACGTACGAAGCTAGAGCCAACAGGTGATTAGCTTAGCTTAGCATAAAGGCTGGAAACAGGAGGCAACAGCTAGCCTGGCTCTGTCAAAAAAGATAAAAAATACACCTGTGTCCATACACCACAAATTGTTATATTTAATTAGTTTAAGCTGTGTGCAAACAGAAATGTGAAGAAGTCAAATTTGTGGTTTAGGAGTCACATGCTGAATGTATTATGGGTGTTTTTACATTTGTGTACAGACCAAAGAATAAGACTGTGTTAACTAGGGAGCTTCAGAGGTGCTGGAACTTTGGAGAAATGTCATCACTTCATCGTATCCCATTAAACATCTTTGTAAAATGTTGTCATAATTACTGCATCAACTGTTGAGTAACAACCAAAGACATGTTTGGCATTTTGAGGTTACGGTGACTTTTGACCTTTGAGTCGAAAGAATCATCAATTCATTGTGCAACCATTTGGTAAATATGGTCATCAATTCTTTGGTTATGGCCAAAAACAAGTTTTGTGTGTTGACAGTGACCTTTACCAGTTCATCCCCGAGTCCAAGGGGACATATCTGCCAAATTTGAGGAGATTCCCTAAAGGGGGTTCCTGAGATATTTTGTTTACAAGAATGAGATGGACGCCAAACCAGAAAACATAAGAGGCAAAGAAATGATCAATATGTCGAGCTATTCCTTTAACCAGGTGCTCAATTGCAATTGACCAGACTCTGTTGTGCTCTAGGCAGAGTGTTGGATGGGTGAGCCAACAAAACAGGAAAGATCCGGTCCGAAACACTCAAGTACAATCTCTCTGCATACAAACACAGAGACATGTTTTTGTCATCCGATTCTATTCGCATCCTCCACCCACTCTCTGTGATGTACTGGAGAGGAGTGGACCCAGCTGGACCCCTTAACCACTGAAGGACAGAGAGGTGCTCTCGTCTCTTCTCCTCCATCATCCTCATCCTCCATATGAAATCAGACAAGCCTGTCCTCTTTGTTTTCTTTCATAAAAGCCTGTGTTTCTCATAGGTAAGGTCCTGATGAGAAGTCCTGCTCAAAGGGCCGGGACAAGCTCATCTTTTGTATACCAAAATTAGGTTATTCCATTCACACTGCACCTGTGACACGCATATTATGTTTTCTAAACAGCAAGCAACAAAAAACATCTGCCTGAAATATTAAATAGTCGAGTTGAAGAAGCCCACACATAAAAAAGGATGAGTTTTTTCAATGATCAACATTTTATAACAGATACGAGCTGTCATTTAAAAAATCTGATATGAGCAGTGGATCTGGATTAAATGTCAAAGCTTGCCACATGTCTCTAGAAATAGTTTATCTTGGTTTTATTTGAATGCACACTGATCAAAAAGAACAAAATGAAGAAATCAATCTAACACAGTGAGCCTGTCAGTTGTGATAATAGCAAAATAAATATATGCTTTTATCATTTATTGTTTTACGGAGTCATTTTTCATCCAGGTTGTGTAGCAGGATATAAAGTGACATCAGTGGCGATAGCAAACAAAATGTGTGTTTTATGAGAGCAGATTAAAGATGGAAATCTAGTGGCTACTAATCTGATGATTCAGGACGAACATCACGTGGAATTGATGAGATATTTACAGCTAAAATCAAAAGCATTTAGTAACTGAAGAGTGTTGAAACATGGATGAAGAGCTGGAAATTGTAGTGGGTACATATTGAAGCAAACAGTGCTTTTAAGAAATCTGAAGATTTAACATTTTGTAATATGCTGTCAGTCTTCCTTGTGGGAAAAACTTATAAGTCTGCTTTTGATGCCAGTATTGATTACACATTTGTTTGACCTTGTTATTTTCCCCAAGCACGCTTTTTCTTTTCGAGCATTTCATTTATTGATTGCCGTTGGGATTTAAAGAGAACAAATATAACAAAAAATGCTTCTGAAATGCATGACCTGCCCCAGCTTTAACCCTCTAAGAAAGGCACGTAGGTAGCAGGGTTAATCCAAACATTGTAGCAAGATCTCCTGAACAGTGCTCGGACCACATTAAATATATTCATTCTGGTAAATCTACTGGTTTTGGATATCTGAAAGTCTTAAAGAGACGTTCTATTATTCAACCTGGGTGTTGTTGTGCTGCACTCAGGGAAATGCGGACTCTGGCAAAACAACCTAGTGTATATCAGGCGAGGCTCCTAAAGCTTTCCAAATAAACTTCAGTTTCACATAAATCATTCCTAACATTTGTCTGAGAGTCCAACCAAAAGTAAACAAAAATGTTAGCCCTCTGGATTATACACAGTTCTTGCGGGGCATCTTGTAAGCCAACCAAAGCAGCTATCTTTTCATCTGCACATGCCCGTTTGTTTACATGAGTGGGGCTGTGGGTTGCTGTGAGAAGTATTAGGAGAAAACATTCAAGAAAATCAAGTGCAATGGCTGCTTATCCAGTGGACTTCCATTTCCCTTTGCAGTTAGTTTAGTCTAATTTATAAGCCAATATCACAAATCACAATTTTGCTTGCAAGGGCTTTATAATCTGTACAATTACTGTACAATAGCTAATTCAGAGATCTAATCTTTATGTTTCAGCCGGATTTAGAGACAAGCGTTTGTAGAACTTAAGTTGTGATTGAAGCGACTGAAGTAATAGTAGTTATTTGTGTCATTGCTGTCTCAACAGCTAATCATAAAAATCAATAATGAAACTGTGGTATAGCAGCAAAAACACTCTTAAGATAGTGCTTTAGCATGTGTTATTGGCATTCAGCCGTGCGCCTTATTCCTACAAATCTGGCACTCTGATGTGTTATTGCTTAATTACACACACACTCTTAATGAGGGCCATTAGTAAAGTAGAACATACTAATTTTGTTCTGCTTTGGCCAGAAGAAAAGATGAGAAAGATACTACTGAGTAATGGGACTAACAGAAAGTTCTCCACTCATTAGCTACAGTCATATTTAATGTTTTTTTTTTTTTTATTGCAAATAATAACTGATGTAGAGATCAGATCCAGACCTCCAAAGCAGTTCTTACCTTAGCCGTGGCCCTCGCCTGGTACTCCGGACAGCCATTCACTGTAATTGTTTCATGCATGTACTGGTACACCTGAAAGAAATGAAGAGAGACAGGTGTTATAATTACGTTTCAGATAGTTGAAAACTGAAATCAGCACCCTGCGTCTAAGCTCGAACAGTTAATTTCCATAGTCAAATAATGGTGTTCGCTCACAGCTGGCTGTATGGACATGTACTGCATTAACATGCTGACTGATGGAAAACATCCGGCACTCAAGCCCAGAGTTATTGTATGCTTGTACAAATTATACTACCCCAGAAGAACTAATAAAAAAAATAAAATCTGCTTACATTTATCTTAGACATGCAAATAATATGTAAATCTCATTATTTTGCCCGCAAATGTATTTGTAGGTGAAGACATTGTAACACTAAATCCCTTTGAAATGTGAAGACAGCAACAAATCTGGTAACTGAGGAAGAGAATTTTGTCTCTCTCAGAGAAGATAAGTGAATTTTTCAATTACTGTATTAAGAATGTTTTAGGGTGCAAGGGTACCAGTCTTGAAGATTATATAACTTAGGCTCATAATTCAGCTGTATAGAGCTCTTTCTTTGTGCAGCACCTTATGCATACATTTCTTAGAACATGAGAAAGAAATTGTAACTCGTAGCTCAGGGAATGGAGGCACAATCTGTCCTCGACTTTATAAACAGCACAAAAAGACTCCAGAACAGGCAGTAATACATCACTGCTGGGCCTGAATTGGTGCCAAGATATGGGCTGCTGTACTGTATGTCCAGTTGGGTGAAAAACAAGGTTCTACCTATTCGCTGAGGCAGACAGAATCGATGCAGACAGCTGACCTTTACAGTTAAGACGTGCCTTTTAAAGACACTTTACAACTGAACTTGTTCAAAGAGTAAAAGAGAGAAGACAGTGGTGTGTGATGTGCGGTTAATATACTGTAACACAAAAGTACTAAGCGTTTCAAATATATGTCTAACCAGTCTGTACTGCAGCTTTCAGATTTTAAAGGTGCAATATGTAAGAATTGGCGACATGCCAAATTATCGCTAACAGTAGCTGCCATTAGCAGTGCAGCTAGCCTATTAGCTGCATATCTGTCCATGAGCTGTGCATCGGTGGAGTGTTGGTACAGGAGCTTTGGACTGCCAGGAAGAAGCGGCTTTTAGGCCCAGCGGAATATGCTGGTGCTGAAATGAGCACCAGAACCAGAGCGGGGTGAGCGGACAATGGAACCTGGCTCAGCAACCCAGTCAACACGGCCACACTGAGACCAAACACAGCCTCCGAGACCAAGGCCAGTTCAACAAGAGGTAACACAGTACGTAGTACAGTAAGACATGGCGGGATCAGGCTGGGACAAGAGAGGCGGGATCAGGCGGGGACAGGAGAGGCGGGATCAGGCGGGGACAGGAGAGGCGTCATGCAATCAATCATCTTAGTGATCTAAAGTCAAAACTGTCTTCACATTGTTGATAATCTTTGTAAATTTTTGAGTCAAATATGCCTTTTCCCACCAATGCTGAAACTAAATAATGAACAACACGTTCAGGAGGATGAAAATGAAAGTTTAAAATGATTGAGATGTATGGGCTGGTTACAAAAAAAGTCTCAGAGGAAATGTGTTTGCTCAGTCGTCAACTCACTCAATAAATCACATAAATTACCAAGCACAAACACATCTATTTGTTTTAATGTTACATTTATGGAAGTTGCAGTTAATTGAGCAAATGAGCGATCAAATTTTAATCAGAGTAATGATACTGCACATTTCTCAGAGCAAAATAAACTAAAAACTTGCCTGTGACATATCAGATGTTGTGGCTCAGAAATGAATTTTAATCATCTGTTTCCACTCACTAGATGATGTCTCTCATCAAAGCATGGCAGCTTGCCTGGAAGCGAACGCGCCGGGTAGCTTTGACGTACCACAGTACAACGTTACAAAGGCCTCGCTTCTGTGAATCATCAAAAGCATGTATACTTATAGGGTACAAACCCTGAGATATTTGCATGTAAAGATCTCAGGGAGGGGGGAAAATATCCCTGAGCTTCTGTTGTCTTGTTTGCTCATGAATCTCAAAGACCGAATGAGCGGCTTTTGAGAGTTCAGCTCTACATTTCAGACTGCAGCACGTTTTTTTTTTTTTTTTTTAGATTCATAGTGCTGATGCATTCGGAGAAATGGAGGCTGCAGTCCACACAGACACTCAACTCCCAAATGACACCTTCTTCTAAGGCCTTCTTCCACCTTTGGACTTTTTGAGGCTGAGCACAGCTTTATAAATGCCATAAAAGGTTTTCCTCGCCTGGGTCTGCCTGCAGAGGGGCTTCTTTTCTCCCTTTGTTATCCTCATTCCAAACACTACTGCAACAGCTAATTACCCGTATGTATTCTACCTGCAGCTGTCTCTTATTCTTATTCAATTCAGACATGAAAATTGTAACATTGCTGGCTTCATCTATCTGTTAAAGTAATGGCTTTTAGGCCTTCATACATTGGTTTTTACGCAAATGTTCAGTAATGGCTCTTTTCAAACACATTGGGAGTGTTACAGATAGCGCTGCAATGCTCACACGATGTTTGGCATCTAATATGTGATAGGGAGCAGTGGCACAGCAGTGAGTTAAATATGAGAGTTCTCAGTTCTCTCACAGGGTGCATCAGTGATGGATTTTATACTTACTTATTTTGCAGTTGAAAGCTTAATTAATAACCACTGTGAGCTCAGGGGAAGCTGTCTTCTCACCGGCAAATACCCTAATAAATTACTGCATTCTTTTCTCATTTATTATAAGAAATCTATTCTTCTGCTCCCTATTTTATACAATCTGACAGTGCACAGTTAAAAAATAACAAGACATTAGGTTGTGAGTCTCCTCTAAAGGTGAGATGTGCGATTCCAAATCAATACACAATACAATACAATACACGTTTGTTTGTGGAATTCAGCGAATATCTCCTCACAGTCCACCAGCAGTGCATTCTGCTGAAAAAAACCTGGAGGTTGTAGACAACCCTGGCTCTGTAAGTGGGAAACAAACAAGTGGTTCAGACCGAGCACCGCAACAGTATTCCAGCCATGATTTGTGTGTCAGGTAACATTAATAGCTTGCCCACAGACATGCAGCTTACTTTCTACTTTGCCAAGATATGCTGCTGTTGTGATGTTAGCTATAGCAGGAGAGTTGTGAGCATAGCTATCTGGAACTTGTGTTCTGGCTTTAGCAAACTGTTTTTTGATCTCTGCATGTCAAATTTTTTGACAGTTTGTAAACCCACAACCTTGCTTACATTACAGTTCACAGATTACTTGCTGTGTCACTGTTGGGTCTTTTGATTACACCAGAAATGCATTCCTCACCCTTAAATCCTGTGTTTTTTCTGTTTTTTTGGTGGTTTAATACTGTCAGGGAGGATGGTTTTCATATTATAAAACCATAAAGCTCCATTAATGTATTTTTTAGGTACATTGGTGTAACAACATAAGAAACGATAACTAGGCTAACTGAGAATACTGTGCTCTAAAGGAGGCAAACAAGATGCACATTTAATATCTCTCTACCTGAATGCAGTGCCCTGAATAACAGAGCCACGACATGGAACAAATAGCTGTGTTCTCTTGAATGTCAGTCTGCTCTTGTTGTGGCCGCACTTTGCTCTAAAAAGGCCAGTTGTCCCGCAGGCATCATTTCAATTCTCCTTCTGCTTTTTCCTTTTTGCCAGACGTTTTCACTGTCCGTCCCTAAAACAATGACACCTCCAGTCCACCCTTTCCTACATGTTTTCTTCTTGCCTGGTTCATCACAGTGGTTCATGATGAAACACATACACGAACACGCACTATTCATGATAAGATACCGACACTGGCGCCTAGAAGGAGGACGCCAACAAAGCGAGAGAATGGAAAGAGATGCCTGAGGGGCAAACTGACGTGACGACGCTGCTTGTAACCATGGCTTCCTGCTTCCTCTACTGAGTCAGAGAGACGGAGAGGATGAAGGGGGATGGGTTGATGTTGTTGGGAAGGGATAAAAAACCAGCACAGGACTTAACAATACACTTTCCCTCTCGGCGGTACTAACCATGACACAGAGTGAAAATACTGAACTTGCACGGACTGACTTAATGTACTTTTCATCCTTTAACCTAACATGTGGGAGGCAGAGGCATTGTGATGGAATCAACACAAATCTGCCACCCTCGCTTGCTTTTGCCTTTCTAAAAAAAACCCCCCCACAGTCAATTACGTTGATTGAAAATCTCTGCTGAAGTGGAAAATCAACTGCAATGTTAAAGCTGATAAAATATGCG
The DNA here is from genome assembly GCF_905237075.1 of Dicentrarchus labrax. Taxonomy (NCBI): domain Eukaryota; kingdom Metazoa; phylum Chordata; class Actinopteri; family Moronidae; genus Dicentrarchus; species Dicentrarchus labrax. The sequence goes on along the minus strand of NW_026136724.1, from coordinate 17,241,077 downwards.
ATCACTCTGGCCTGCTTTTTGCACTTCCTGTGTTAGTCAAGTGGGACCCTCTAACCCAATATACTGCGAATTCCCACTCTCCATCATTTCCAGCTGGTTAGCTCTTCCAGTCATTTCGTCTTGTGTCCTTCCTTTCCCATTTGCAAGGCTGATTGCCCCTGACAACTCATTCAGGCTGATGCAGTGAGACTAACGTGCAGACCCGAGATCCCCTCCCCATGTCATTGATGAACGTGGCTGGGAAAGACAACCAGCTCATCAAACTTTCCCTCTTTGTCATTTAGCCCAACACTGCTGAACAGACTGTTTTCCCCTGCCGTTCATTCTTCATATTGACAGGCGGCCTGTCATCTTTAACAAGGCTGATTCATGTTTTGTAAATTCTATTGACGTAGAGTACAGGATCAGGTTTGGTGGTGGACTTAACAGCAGGATTTTTACTCTATAGACAAGATTAGTATGTCCATCTTGTCAGGCTTTGAGTTGGCCCACGGGACTGTGAAATGAGCTACATCACGTGTGTGTGTGTGTGTGTGTGTGTGTGTGTGGGTGTGTGTGTGTGGAGAAGGAATCATATCACAGATTACACAAGGCCTGGACTTGAAAGAAAGGTCATGTGTAATAATGAAATGTCAGAGTGGTGTGTGTGATTAAAATGAACAACAGGAGGGTTGGACTTGAACAGTTTAACCTGTGTTTTGCGGCTCCTTTAACTTGAGAGTAGTTAACACTGATGGATGGCATTCAGGAAAGAGAAGTGAGTGCAGTCAAAATGAATTAGAACATGATTATATAGCAAGGAGTGGAAAAAGGCTTTAAAGTCGAGGAAAACTGTTTCCATTAAAGAACTATACAAGTATTTCTGCTTTTTTTATCCGTTTACAACAAAGTATAGTGCTAAATTGGATTGGTGGATGCATTTTTCCTCTCCTTCTGTCTACTGGATTCATATTAGTTTTATTACATTATGAAAATCAGCTTTCAGAGAATTTCATCACAATGATTGATGATATTTTAAATTTGAAAAGGAACAAAAACAAATAATATGCAAAAACTGGATTAGCACAAACAATCATGTGGATTTGACAGTTTTCTCAGCACTAAAAAAATGTGCTGTTGGAGAATAAATGCTCAAGTCCCACAATTTGAAGCTCACATGACTACATGAAATACATATGATTCCTTTAATCTGCAAACACAAGCAAAAATACAAACCATTTTGACAAATGACTGGCAGTAATGTTAAGAATACTGTATAATGTATGTATAAAATGATGTATACGTTGCAGTAAATGGGGTAAACTTAAAAAAACACCACTGTGATGTTGAAAACATTTTCTATTTGTGCCTGAAATGGAAGGACGCAATGTGTTAGAAGAACGGATCATCTGGTAAGTGAACCCTGTGGTGGTGAATGCTTTCTCACAACCAAAAACATTCAAAAAAAGACTCACATATCAGGCCATTAAATCCAGCCCAACTGCTGCTTTGCCACTGAGATTCCCTTCCACTCTGTTTCCGATTCAAACAGTGCATCAGAGGGCACAGCTGCTGAGAACTGTGATATTCCACAACAACAACTCCTTTAATGCTCTGCATAATAACAATAATAATCTACAGTATGCAATAGCCTGCACTTACAACCTGTCCTCCAGCTGGCTCAGCACCACGAAGAGAAGCTGTTGTATCATCGGCTCTCACAAAACCTGTAATCGACCATAAACCATAGTCTGCCTCGCTGCAGCCCTCTAATCCCAGAGCATCTCTGATGGTTTCCCTGGTGACTGTGTTTAGCCAGCTCTTTGTGGGTGAAGTGGTCTGCATCTTTGCGTCTTGGCAAAGGGCATCTGCTGCCGCTGCTGAGGCCCTTTTGAGAGGTTTTTTGAGAGTCATTGTCATTGCACTCCAGTGACTGGCACTGAGCTCAGTCAGCCGGTTGCCAGACGTGCAGTTGGTGTCAGGATGTGCCAGGCCTCCCCAAGCAGGCCAGAGCAGATCTGGACCCGGTGAAAGGAGAAGAGTAGCGCTTTCTTCAATTCTGTCACTTTGTATGCTGTCAGGTTTTTTTTTTTGCGTAATGTTCTGTCAGAAGCTATTTCTCCTAACTGGTGTCATAGCCAGTGTTGGCAAACATTTCATTATTATAATAAGACACTAGATGAAAAATGAATGAACTCTATAATGAATAAATTAATGAATACTGAGAAATGTGCTGAAACGCTACAAAAAGTACATTACGTAATTTATATATGTGTGTATTTTACAAGGTTTTGTCAGTAAATTGTACAAAAGAGTACAGTACTTGAGTAGATTATGTCCCAGCACTGCTTGACTAAATCAACATTCAAAGTAACTACATTACCATAACCTTCAAAAGGGTATTAAATCAGGTATACGACTTTCAGAGCCTTAGTTTCAAATTCTAGCTGCGATTCCTCTTTGGTAATGCAGTCTGTGGGATGATTTTCCAAACCTTCCTTAAATAGTTTTTGGAAATGATGCACCATCAGATTTGGCCTCTTTGGAGCCCTGTTATCTCCTAAAAATGTGTGTGTTCATACAAACTAATTTGCATCAGCAAGTGCATTTTGTGGGAAATGTAATGCATCCCAAATAACAATGAAATGGGTATACTAAAACATTTTTATGGTTGTATTTAGGAAACTAAAAAGCACTTTGATAGGATTAGAGAAAAATGATGGTCTTGGTTAAATATTGAAAAGGTCAACGCTGGCTTAAAACACGAGAATGCCCTAACCTTTTCAATTATTAACCAAAACCATGATTTTTCTCTAAACATAACCTATACAGTAAGTGATTCAGTTGCCTAAACCTGACAAAACATGAACCCTATGGTGTCAAGTGTCAAATCCTGTGCTCCTGCCTATTTCTACCCGTTGGCTTCACGCTACTTGAAAAAGGGACAAGCTCGGGAAAAACTAACAAAGTCGCATTTGAAGTCCTCCTTCGTGGTTTTTTGTTAATCCCTCTATAAATATTTAAGTTACAAAGGTAATAGAAACTTTTATGGACTAGAAAGTTATTTTGGTAAACCAGATATCTCAGCTGGTCTAGAAATCCTTGAGACGCTGATACAGATCGATATTCCAAAATATATCATTGGTATTTTGTGCTCCGAAGCTGTAAAATTGTACTTAATTCCCTTTTAGTTCCCCCTTAGAAAATTAAGTTGAGCCTCTTCCCAACATACTCATCAAGTGTGCTAATTGTTTGCTTTCATTCCAGGACGATTTACATGTTCACTCTGTTTACAATTAACTTGCAACACGGAGGCCATTGTGGCATCTGTTTCTCCCCGTTTGCTTAACAAATACATGTCACTGGGTGATGCTTCAGTATATCACAACAGACAGGACACTAAATATACACGGTCTGTGGTTATCAGCCTGTGAAGTGGTGTCATGTAGAGTGAATGCTCTTGTTTGCTTTGTACACCGTCTTCCTGATGAATGGTGTTAAGATGATGGATCAGTGGGTGGCTGTTTGTGTGTGTGTGAATGGAAGCATATTTAACAAGAGGAGAAAAACAAGAACTCCTGTTTATGATTCAGACTTTATTCCATCCGTGTGAAATGTGATTAAAACCAATTTCTAACAGTGATTTGCTTAATTAAAATTCAGTGTAACGAGCTTATCAAGCCTTCAAGTTTATGAAATGCTCATAATATTTTCCGGGCCTGTGATTATTTAAAAGCTTTTGTGAATTTTCCATGCAGTCAAAAGTTCACTGTGCCTCTGAGTTTTTACATTCAGTAATAAGGCCATATTACAATAATAATAACCTCAGATATTTTCATTATGCTGCAGTCATTTTGATTGATGTAACACAGCAGTGACATAAAATACTTTCACTAGAATTTGTTTTTTATAGCCACAGTTCCTCCCGACGTCCTGCTTTATTGAGTTTCAAAGCATCAGTAGCACATTTCGGCACCACTGTATACTGCAACACAATCAGGGAGTGTTTTCTTTCACTTATAGTAAATTCAAATCATGGAACAGTGAGGGTTTTAATAGCTTTTAGCACAGGAATAGCAGCCGGCTGCACCAGCTAATCACAAATTTAGGTGTAAAGTCAATGCAAAATGATGCAATATTAAATGCTAATTTGTAACTGTGTTAACACTAGGATTAAAGCTGCTACTTCATTCACTTGTGGCGCAGCTAAATACTGTAACTTAAATTGACCGTAACCACAGAGTCACAGAGACTCAAGTTTTCATCCTGTGCAACTAAATGCATCTAACAGAAAGTATGCTATGTGTGTTAGCTTATGATATTATCAGCTGCTACATTGATGTTTCTTGAGATGCTGTCCCTGTCATACTGTAAATATGGTATATATGGTCATAAAACTTCCATTTTGGCATGAAAGATTCTGCAGGAGTCAACACTTGAACAATATTGAGCTTTTGTTAAAGTAAACAAGTGGTAAAAGAAGATTCCTACAGTTTATCACATGTTTGTGGAATAAAGTTACTCTTGAACTGAAATAACTATGTACTGCAAAAGATCTGTTTCGTCTTTTCAAAGAATGTAGAAGTTAAAAATATGGTATCACTCTAAAGTGGTATTTAGTCTTGAAAGTGTACTCAGACAGATCAGAGTCAAATTTTAGATGCAGCATGATTAGATACAAAGTCAATGGAAAGATGTGAAATTTGCCTTAAAGCAAATGTCCATACGAGTTTAAAATGTTTCAGCTTGAGTGAAAAATGTGCACTTATCCTGGAACTTTATGAATCAGCTTTATATTACAAACATACACAGAGGGGAAAAAGAAGAGAGATGCTAGAGGGAATACCAGAAATTATATCTAGCTGGTCAAAAGTTGACATCTGTACAGTGTGTATATTGGTTGTTTGGTAGCGAATAAGCACAGACATCACTGAAAGACCAGTGGTTAAATTCACTTGACTTTAGGGACTACAAAACAAAAAAACGGCCACAATATGCTATCAGTGTAAATAAACAAGTCCAATTTTCCTCAGGATCTTGAAACATTAGTCTTAACCATCTTTGTAGTTATTCCAACATGACAGATTGTAATAAAAAATAACTTAAGACAGGCTCTTGGAAGGTATAAATTAAAGTTTGAGTTACATCTCATTATAAGTAACTTGAAACATGATAAGTTATAGTGTAACTCCCATACTAAGTACAAGCTACGCTATACTTACAAGACAATAACCCACTGTAGTCTGGTATTTCCCTACCATGATATATCATTTGTGATACGTTGTACCTTCCTGGTTTCTTTGGAATAAACAGAAGAAGTATTACAGCCTTGAGATGGACAACACAGCAACCGTGACTGAACAGGTGAAAGAGCATCAACTTCATCAACAGCAACTCCAAGGAAAAAAACACCCCGGCACCAAGCACAATGATTGATTGGAAGAGCGCTGCAAAAACACCATAACTGGGAGTGCTAGCATGAGAAAGGTCATCAAAAAAAATAAAGAGTCTCGCAGAGGAAAAGGAATGAAAAGACATGAGTCATGCTGGTGCTCACGGAGCAGCGGCTCCTTCCCTTGACAGTGACTCACCTCTCTGATGGCTGTGCAGAACTCACTCTGAAGGACCTTCTTCAGAGATTGGAGCTTGTGACCGGGGACGTCACCCGACTCCTGCAGCTTCTCCAGCAGCTCGATAGCCCTGGCAACATCTGGCAGAAAGAGTGAGAGAGAATGGGTGTGAGGATACGTGTGTGGGTACACTTGCCAAGGGGACAGAGGAGGGTGGGGGGGGGTGAAAATGCCCCATTCAATTACATTAACAGCACAGCCACGAGAAAGGCGCTGAAGCGAATCAATGGGTGGGATAATGGAAATAGACTCAGTCAAGGCCAGCTGGGACAAGAAAGATAGAATAGCAGTCCCCGTCCATGGATCGTTTGCATTGGCTTAGGTCTATGCATAACAATAAAGGATAGAGGAAATAAGTCAGGCACTCATTTGTTCAAAGGTAACACTTCCTGGTAAGAATAGGCACCTGCGGGAATTACGAAGCATTTACACTAAACCGTACGCCTTAAGTTAGAGGTTGTGACTCTGGGGTGACTCTGAGCTCTCCTGCCGTAATTAGGCTGAGCTGAACGAGTCCGCCAGTTCAGCTGATTAATTTCTTGCCCTCTGAAAGTGGCAGGCCAAATAGAGCTACATAATGGAAGGAGAGGGAAGTGATTTGGCAGTCAATCACTGGACTGTTGGGTCAATAACATGTTTTATTCAGCCTGTGTGTCCAAAGATCTGTGACCACACAGCGAGAGGTAGAGTTTTACAGTGGAGCTGCGGAGTTTCCCTGCATTCTAGTTTCAGCCCAAAATATATTGATGTGTTGTTGCATATATCTTATGATGACGGCTGCAAGTTATGATCACTTTTCGATTTGGTGGCCTTTTATTATGATTATTCGATTAATCAATCAATAATTTAGTTTTTAAAATGTCAGAAAATAGTTAAAAGGCCAATCAGGTTACAAGTTGCACATGGAATTTCTTCAAATTGCTTGTTTTGCCCGAGGAATATTCCAAAACCTCAAAATATATATTTCCAAAAGTATAAAAAAAAAAAGGAAAAGGAACCGTACATTTCTGATGTATAAAAATGACTTTCTGTGTTATCTCTTGTTATTTGTTGCACTTGTTGCGTGATTATCTCGGGTCAGGTGACTGCCTCCCATTGGCTGTTGCTACATACATGTTTTAGCTATTTAAACATGCTTAATAGATTTCTACTTACTACTAAGTAGGTACTTGGGGGCAGTGCATCAGGCTGCAAACACAATGTTGATATATTATCACTATATTATGAACATTTAAGAAAACAATGGCTTACAGCACAACATTAGCATTCATTTGGAGTCGTGTTTCTGTCCACAAATACTAGTCCAATATTTACTCTCCTTTTTGCTCCTGCTTTGGTCTCCACTAACTCCTGAGGGAAATATGTGGCTGTTTAGCTGATAAATGCTTCACTATGTTCACCAGCTATTCGCTAACTCCATCTGTTGTTTAAAGATGGGCCGGGAGTGTAGAGTGGGTTTTTAAAAAGTTTTTTGCTGAAGACAGCTGCCTGCTGTGGTTGAAAACAACAATGATGAAAAGTAGTGAGACAGAACCAAAACAGTAACGTTGTGGGCCTTAAAACAAAAACGCTGGGCTGAAAGATGCTACACTCCTTATAGCTGCGGGGAACTGCAGAGTGATAAATCTCGAGCCACCCCTGTCACATACATAGCCATTGAATCCATTGTAAATGTAAAAATATTCATTAGAGTTAGCTTTAAACACTGGCAAAGCTAGTTCTCAGAATGCTTTGAAATATATTTTATTTAGATCCATTTCACAGTTTATAACAGTCTTAATATATTCACCCAACATTATTTTCCACCAGCAAACAGAACACCCACACCTTATTTTGACAGAAAGCGAAGCTGCTGGTTTAGATTCATGTCACCCCACCGAGCAACAACAGCATATTTTTTTTAAGACCTTCCTCGACTCCAACCACGCTTGGTTGCCCAACATGGACTGATCAATACACAACAGGCACATACACATGCTCTACATTACTGCACGTGCATTATGCATCAGCCACACATACTTGTGCATCATATGCATGCAGGAAAAAAGAGATAAACAACTAGACTCTGCAGCAAAGTATCACTGTAACCTTAACACAACTGACCACTACTTCCATGCACTCTGGCCCACCAGTACAACACTGGAAAGAAATAACTACTAAACCATTACTGTTCTTTGAGCATTGGCCATTACTATTCTTGAGCATCCCCGTATCACTGTGCATACTAGGAGACACAAATGCTCTACAGGTGGCCCAAACTATCGGCAAGAGAATACTACTAAACTGTAAAAACAGACTACAACTCACTATCTCAAACATGTCCTCACAAAACGTATTAAATCTACAAAATAAAAATAAAAATCGTGCGCATCCACAGTTAATCTCTCTATTTCAATTTTCTGTATGTTTTCAACCTGTATCCACCCCTACCTTTTACCATTTGCCAAGTCAACAGTGAAGTAAAGGATAGTATATACCATTAGAAAATCAAGTGTCATCATAACAAGCAGTAAGTAAATACAAACTGACTAATCAGTTTCTCCACATCATACTACAAAGCTGTACCAGTCTCTATTCATAGTACATAGTGGTGGACACAAACTGTGTGTAGAGGCATGACACACACACACACAGATATTGAATTCTTGGAATATAGAGTAACTCAATAAAGCAGACGGCAGATAGAGGAGCTTTTACTGTTTGCAGACCTGTGGGAGACAAGAAAAGAACTAATCTTGAGCTCTGGCTATGTGAAAACTCTATAAGGCCATACAAAGGAAATGTGAAACACAGTAAGATTTTAGCCTTTATTGCATTTCACCTTTATACTGCATATGGAGACAATGAGCACGCCTCACAGAAATCCAATGCCTGCTTCTATTTCAAGCGTTGTGTAATAAAGCACTACGGATTATATTGATCTGCTTTAAATTGCAGGCTCGGCTCCCTTCGAGGACCGGTTAGGGCTCGCGAGAACCAGTCCAGTGAGGATTGTATTGGCAGATAAAAGCTGGCAATCACACGACTCTTCTCAAAGTCTTGTCTAAAGATGGTCACAGGTACAGTTTGTGTATATAAAATTAGGCACAATGTTAGCTATAACAGTCAAAGCGTCTGCCAACCCCTAATTTTTGCCAATCACTCTATATCCTGTCCAACCAGCAGTGGTCCTAAGCGTGTTGCTGCCAGTTCCAGTCACCTGATCTCCAAAGCCCACACAGGCACCTGCTTTAATTGACCTTTCGCTAAGCCCCACCCCCCTTAGTTACTGTTGCTATGCCTATCAAGCTATTGCACAACAAAAAAATGCAATCTACAATGGTAACACTACTCCAAATTCTTAATAATTCTTTTAATTAGGTGTTCCCAAAATTGATGACTTGATGACTTGGACACTTACTAGCGGAAAGGTTTAGCAAACAGTCTAGAACATATAACAGCCTCTTTTCTCCTGCTCCTTGCCAGATTGTGTGTTGAGCCATCTGTGTTCTTGCCTTTTTGCCTGTTTTCTGTCTGCCCTGTTTTTTGACCCTTGCCTGCCTTTTTGGACACTCTGCCAGCTTGTTTATGCTCCTTTGTGCTCGGTTGTCCATTCTGACTGCTAACCTGTTGCCGACCTTTGCCTGCCTCAACCATTTCGTAAACTTTACTTTTAATTCATCTGCCTTGTCTGAGGGTCAATTGGAGTCCAAGCCTTGGTTTGGAGGCGTCGCAAGAACATGTGGGCAGTGTGCAGGTTGTATAATACTTTCCTTTGTTGGCAGCTCACAGTGTTAACGGGGTCGGTTAGTGGTATCTATAACCTACATACAAATAGTTTTGGTTTTGTTTCTGCTGAGGTTCTGAGATTTCTGCCTCCATCCCAAAACAACAGAGGTTAATGGAGTTTTGTTGTGGTTCCACTGTATTGGAAAATGGCATTTTAAAAATGTAACAGCAACATCTCCTTCCCAAAATCGTGTCTCAGTTGCTCTGGATGATTCACAGACCGCGCTGTCAGCAGTTGTTATAGGGACTATTTCCTCAGTAGAAAGTAGTTACAGTGAAAACTGTTCACACTGAGGTCTGTGGACTATCCAGAGTGACTGGGAGAATCTCTGTTGCTGTTTTCAATGCTGTAGGCACAAACAAAGTTTCATGATCGCAGACAAAGATTGACGAAGACTTCAGTAGCTGGTTAAATAAAGCCAAAACTACCTGCATGGCTAGATACCACTAAATGTATTATAATTTCTATAAACCAACCCTTATATAGCTGGCTCTTCAGCTAGTAAATGTTCCACTATGTTCAACAGCTAGGCTCTAACTGTGCCTGTTTGCTGTCTAAAACACATTTTAGAGGGGTTTTCAAAGAAAACAGCTGCCTGCAGCAGTGAGAGTGAATCACAATAGTACATTTATGGACCAGCTGAGGTGATCATTATCTGTAGGTTCATCCCTATTTGAACATTTTGTTTATAGCCACGTTAACTATTTCCTCTGCAAAAGAAATCCACCATACAGGGTTGATATTCTGCGATAATATTTTCTATCAAGGTGAATAGGTCAGTTTTTCCCCTATGCCTGAATATCAAAAAACACCAATTCTGAATAGCTTGTAATGAGCTGGTACACGTCCAAGCAGCAAGGGCATCTGTCTAGGAGGTTTATGAGCATTTCTTTCTCATTAAACAGAGGTCAAGGGCCATCCAGAGAAGACATTTTTTTCTCTCTCTCTGCCATTATTTGCGTTCACATTCTCATTAGTACCACTTACTTCATCCACATCAAGGACTTTGACGAGGCGTTTGGAATTTTACTTCAAAGATTGATTCTGCAGACATTTTTGGTGGTGCTTTCATCTCGCTGATCAGAAGTGATGCCTGCCCATTTCCTGATGCAATCTTTCTAATTTTGAATTCCATAAAGCTTTGCATCAAACAGATGAGCTGCACAGTTTTAATTCAATTAAATGGTCCAATGTTATCTACACTGACAGCAAATGTAATAGCGTAAGCCTGCCCCTGTCAATATATGTCATGTCCCTTTTGCAGTTGTATCCCATTGTATCAGAACATGGATAGAGAAAAAGTGATTACAAGACAATGTAATTGCAGGTGTGCACAGAAAAATGAGTGGTAATAAGTGCTAATCATATATCTCTCTGGTTCACACTGAGCAGCTCAGAGGTAATGAAATGTCTGCTGGCACCGTATTGGCACACTTTCGCTTTACTGCTTCCAGGGATATCTAATCCAACACAGAAAGAATATGTCTGTAAATTTTCTGCTTTGCTGTCATGATATTTTTCATACTGTTCTGCACACATAAGTACAATGCAAAAAATCTCTCTGCTTTTTGTTTGTGTGTTCAACCCAAATGAACTCACACAGATGCTCTGGATGCTTGACGTAAAAGTGGGACATCAGATGAGCAGTGTGACGGATCAGAGGGGTGTAAAAAACCCAAGCGGAGAGGCATCGGAGGGCGATTGTGTTCCATGACAAAGCAGCTGAGATGACTGCTGGGGGTCAGAGTTATGTCACATTCAAATTAATCCCGAATCAGATGTGCAGCGAAATGACATACTACATTACCTAATAGTGTAGCAGTGAGAGGGAGAAAAAAAAGGCAAGACCCTGTGCACTTTGATATCAATGACATAACCCACACCCATCTCATGTTATACCTTCAGCTAGGAAAAGAGGCTGACAGAACAAATGAAGCATAGTTGAAGATAACACCAAGTATGCGCTCAACACCCACATGGTGTGCCTGTTATATGCACAGTCTATGAATAACTTCAGCTGGAGGGTAATACAGGAAACGTGATCCCGCCCATGACTTATCAACTCTGCTATGCGATAACATGCATGAACACCGCTGGATTTGACACTTTTATATCTGAAATAAATAGAGCCGACCGATATGGAATTTTTGAGGCCGATACTGATTCTGATTTTAGATGGGAAAATTGCAAGATCACCAATATAGCGGCAAATATAGTACGTTTTTGCACCAATATGACTATGTAAAGGTACTCAGGAGGATGCTTTCTTAAATAATAACTGCACAAGCACTGTATTCAAAGTACTGGAAAAACGTCTACTCCACTAGTGGCAAATATAGTACTTTTTACTCTGCTACATTTCTTTGACTGTTGTTATGGTTACTGGGTTCTTTACACATACATACACATAAGATTTGACATACAAAAAAGCAATCTTATGAAATACAATGTACTATTATAGATTAATTAAGTAATAATAATCTTAATATAACACAGAACACAGAACTAATTGTAGTATTGCTATTTTCACTTAAACTTGCATATTGTGTTTTTTTGGTCACTTGGCAGCAGCAGAAACAAGCTGTGAACACAAAATATTGATATAATATACTATATAATATACTATATAATACTATTATAGATTAATTAAGTAATAATAATCTTAATATAACACAGAACACAGAACTAATTGTAGTATTGCTATTTTCACTTAAACTTGCATTAAGTGTTTTTTTGGTCACTTGGCAGCAGCAGAAACAAGCTGTGAACACAAAATATTGATATAATATATCAAATATCATAAGTTCATGCGGCCAACTTTTTAGCATACAGTTGCTTATTTACACATTCAGCAGACCTAGAGCAACATTAGCATTCATGCGGAGTGGTGTTTCTGGCCACCTGATGAAATATTCACTCTCTTTTAGCTCTTATTTTGCTCTCCATCAACACCTGAGGGAAATACTTGGCTCTTTAACTGATAAACGCTCCACTATGTTCACAAACTTTGCCTACCTGCTGTTTGGTGCTGCAGGTAGTGGGTTTTAGGAGCTTTTCTGCTGTAAACGGATGCCTGCTGCATCTGTACATGATCTTGATGAGCGTTGTGTGAGTGAAACAAGTCAAACCGTTATGGGCCATAAAACAAAAAAGATGGGAACAAAAAGTAAATGCTCCATAGAACTGAGGGGAACTCAGTTTGACGCTATGGTAAAAAAAAAATTACATAATCATGTCATCATCGTTAATATAAAAAAATTGATTATGCAGCTTTAACCTAATGCCATTACTAAGTATCATGTCATTCCATAGTCTGCCATTCATTCCTTTCCCTGAAGTAGGCCTGAGTATTTCTCACCTGTTGTGCAACTCACTCTTAGCATTCCAGCCTTCTTGTTCCTGCCTGTCTGTCTTTCTGCTTGCCTTTTTGGAATTTCTGCCTGCATACCTTGGCCCTTTTGTCCTGACTGCCTGTTACCAACCCCTGCTTTTGACCAGCAACACAATAACATTTTTTTTTACCTTACCTGTTTGCCTGAATTGTGCATTTGAGTCTTATATCTGTCTTACTCAGCTGCTACGTTAGTAAAATACTTCCGCCACCACTAGACTCCTCAGTAATCCTGACCTAATCACTGAAAATGCAGTGGAGGGGAATCAAGTTCCACCCTCAAGTCCTTTATTGTACTGTAATGACTCTATCTCAACCCAGAGACCCACAGTTTTGTGCTCTAGGGGATTCAGTGGGTCCAGATGTGTGCAACATCTGTACAAGTTTTACATCACCCCAATGGAAAATATACACTCAATATCCACACTGACAAGTGCAAGTCTGCCAAATTTAGCATATCTCTGAAGCAGTCAGACTGTATGCAATTAGGTCATACTTGCTGTGTAGTTTGACAGATTTTTTCTCCAAAGGAGGAGAAAAGGGAGCTGATGCTGCGGTATCTAAATGAGGATTTTTTTTTTTAAGAACGGTGACACAAGAAAAAAATCTTTCTCTCATTATCTGCCAGAAAAGGCTTAAAAAAACTCCAAGGTATTGCAATGTGAAAAGGACAATCATGAGTTCTGAGTCTTTTGATGTCTTTGAAGAGTTGTAACACCAGCCAAAATAACATGTGCATCCTACATCAAGATATAGTTACAGTGCAATGCAGTGCTGCCATATTAGGCACAGTGATAACAGCAGCAGAGATCCTGTCAGCAGTTAATTTCCCTCTGCTATACTTAGGATGAGGGCATTCTCATTAGTGATGCTTAATGATTAAGTTAGCAAAATTTAAAGCAAGTTTTTTAATTAAGTGACTGTCAAGACTTCACTAATACTTTCTTCCAACAAAGTTTCCATTGTGCGTTGATAATGGAATCACAATATTATCATTACAGAACCTCCAAAAAAGCCAATGTTAAATGTAGCATTAAAGTCCCTAAAACCTTTTTTCAAATAAGTATGGCCAACAGATTTTACTGCTGGCTCTTCCCTCCACTTTTATGATGAGTTCAAGGGGTTCTCGTGCTTCAAACAGAATCAAAACAGTAGTAAAGGGACTGTTTCATTTTCCAAGAAGTTTCATGCCATATTCCTTTTCTTTTTCACATCAAACTGCAAGATCCGGAGTGAATGTGTGAAGGGCCAGGGGCCTCACTGTCTCTTCAAGTGGGATCTTGTTTACTGTGTTTGCAAGAAGAGTGGGAAGTAATTGAAAAATGTGTGATAGTTCCGGGTTCATGAGTGATGATGTACACTAGAATTATCTACTTTTTGTTGTTTACTGATGCACCATTAATCATTTTTGACAACAGTGCGAGACAACTTGTTGTTGGTCGCCTAGCAACAGTGTTCATAAGACTTTAATCACTTGAATGTCAAACATATACTTGACTTTCCATGTCGAAAATATTAAAGAGGAAACAGGCGAGCAAAACATTCACTGTTAATAGAGCTAAACAACCTCTATTAAAAAGATGACTTAATGTTTTCACCACACAAAGACAACAGCACAAGAAAAGAAGAATAGTAGGAACAAAAGATGAAACTGCATGTTTTATGTGTATCCAATTAGAATGGAAATTAGAACACATAAACCCTTTGAAAAAGAAAACCCCTATAATAAAACATGAACACTTCTGACAACCATGTACTTATTGAGCTGTTTTCTTGTCTAACACTCATGAAAAAAAAGGGGGGGCTAAACATCAAGACATTTTTGCAGTGTAGCTACAACGATTTTTTAAAATGTATTTTGAGGGCAAACATCATATTGTGTTGTAAAAGCTCACAGCAAGAGCTCAACCATTTCTAAGTCATAGTTCCAACACCAGTGAGGAGTCTTTTGTATATAAAATGGGATAAAAACACAAATTTCTTCACTTGTACTTCTATAAACACGCCAGAACATAATGCAGTTAGTGGGAATGTTGTATTTGAGTAAAGGGGGGTCTCTAATGTTTCTCTGATTCTCGGAAAAAATAAGTCTCTTGGCTATTCTAACAGTACAAAAAGTTACCCTGTCTCTCCCTCCCTCTGGGGTCTGTCGAAAGGCTTTCTTACCAACTAAGGTAGAAACAGTCAAAAAACTGAATATGGACAAGTTGGCACAGAACAAAATAATTCCTGAGAGGACCTAATAATCATAGATGGATTAAAACAGTGGAAAGGCTTTGAATGGAGGATTCTGAAAAAAAGTGTGTTTATATTGCTTAGATAACAGGTCACATATTGAACAAAACATAGTCCTCACGTGATATTATGAGCTTCAACAACCATAATGACAACCATGATTGCCTGTGTGGCATCATACTCTGGAAACTCATTTCCCTGGGCTCCTCTAACATCAGGCTGTGACTAAAAAAGGTCAGCCTAATCATTCGCTGATTAAAGAAAAGGCACAGAGCTGAACAAAGCCACAGTGACACATAATGAAGGCTTCAATGCTCGACAAGGCTCCACAACATTGTTGTGGGGATGTGTTCGCACTGGGCAGTGTTCCAGTTTTCTGGTATAATTAGTCAATTTATAATAGTGGCAGAGCTGAGTGTAATTCATTTTCAGTACTTAGAAGTGTCATTTTGACAAAACTGCAGTGATGTAAATAAACACGTCCACATCAGAGGCCGAGCTCATTAAACGATGCAGCCGTGATTAAATCTCTGAAACCTGATAATTCTCTTTTCAAATTCTGACTTTGATTATTGATTGAAATGTCTCCTTCCACCTCAGCAGATGTCAGAAAAGGCTTAAATGACCTTTCTCTGACTCCTCTCCTACCATCATACCCTGAGAGATGCTATCTGGATGCCATGCATGCTAGAATAAAGCATCCTGGAAGGGCCATCTGCCACCGCCACTTTGACCTGGGTGTCCTTGGCGCCCTTGGCTACTCCGCTGCTAATTCCAACCATAAAAACTGAAATAATCACTTTCTCAAAGGGTAAAATGGGACAACAGGGCTTTACCAAACAACTCCTGTCCCCATGCCAAGAGAATTAGCTCCAATTTGCCCTACTGCGACGATCCCCTCGAAGCACGACAAATAAATCACTCCTTGAGGGCTAATGGCGCCTGCAGGAGCCTGTGGTGAAAGCAGAGACTGAAAACATTGCGCTTATTGTCTTCTTCATTCTCCCTAATTACTAGACGGTGCCCTTCCAAGACAATTCATTTAATAACCTTTATTTCTGTATTATAAGAAAGTGGGTTGAGATATAACCAGCTATGAGTGACGTCAGCCTGTCAGCAGCCCTCTAATCCTTCAAATCACTCGTGTGACTGAGACCATGTGATGGAAATAAGGCCTGGCCTCAAATCAGTAAACTCTATGATCTCTTAAAGGGAAAACAAGGACTAGGGCAGTAGAGTGCTGCAGTTATTGCTTTCAATCTATTAAGACCGGAGGCTATTAACAGGACAGAAATAGTTAAACTAACCAAACGTAGCCACACAGTAAATCAAACCAAAAGGGGTCGTACTTGAAGGAGTAAGGGATTCTTCTTACAGTTGCTATTTTGAAGTGGTGCTCAATAGCCTTGCAGCAAGGAATGCACTGAAACCGCTTTCTCAACAGAGAATCAAGCCTCTATAGGCCAGAATGTGATGCAGCTACAAGATGTTGCATTCTGTGTAGGGGAACACAACCCACCTTTTCTCAAATTGAAAATCTATCGCTTTCATGTCTTTCCTAAGGTACCATGAGGCTATCGCTGTTTTTCTAGCTGTATAACCAACAGCTGAAAGCTTAAGTTTGCAGCTGTATTTTTGGGTTATCAAAGGTCATCCTGGGAAATGGAGGAAGTCACTAACTGAAGCAGAAGTCCTGTAAAACATTAAAGACTGATAATACTTGCAGTAAGTGTTTGAGAGTGTGGTTCTCTTCTAATCATACACTGTCTAGACATGCACACTATAGTTATTCAATTATGGGATGTAGATATACAAGGTCTTAATATACATCAGTTGCTAAAAGGGTTATATGTTATATATTTTGTTCACAGTAAAGTTGATCCTCCTTTAGGGTGGCTAATTTCAATCCAACTATTTAGCCATGCTGGTAGCACGGTTCTACAGATGGCTGGTCCACCACTTACAGTTCAGACTTTCCCAACAGTATAGTGTATATCATGAGGTCGATATTTGTGCTTTTGAATATAATATATCAACAATATATATACAGTCCACACCTAAACTAGTGTCACTCATTCTCTAGGTTTCTGACACGTCCTTGACCAACAGCAACTGAGATTCACCCACGATGATCTCTGCTTTTCATGTAATAACAGGCTGCTGTGTCTGGGACTTGCCTATTTGTCATTTAATGCCAGCTCTAGAGAGAATTCAGGCGGTTTTATAAATCATTCAGGGAGGTTCAGATCCATTGTCCTTGATAGGGTGCTCGTGCTTGCTTATCACAGTCGTTTCCTCCGACAATAACAGGAAGGCCAGTCACGTAAAAAAAAAAAAAAAAAAAGTCATCCTGCTGTGGCCAAAGCCAAGTGGGAGCTCTGGAAATGAACATCTCAGTCTGTTTCCTCCCTGCATGTGTTTGACACACTCAGCAACTCAGCAGCTAAAGCCTACTCCCAACACAAGACGAGGCTACCTTTTCATTAGCAATTATAGTGTTTTCTCGAAAGTGGCAGCAGCTGAACCCAGAAGACCCTGTAATGTTGCCTCTCTCTCTCTCTCTCTCTCTCTCTCTCTCTCTCTCTGACGGCTTCTGTGTGAAACTATCATTACTACTGCTCGTGCCATTATAGCTGGCAGCCGCTGACTGGTCCTATTCATGCCACAGCATGTGAATATGGATCAGCCCCCCCTGTATACACGCTGAGGTCACGTCTGAATCACTGCCCCAGCAAATGACTAAGATCAGATAAGGCTGAATGCTGACATTTTATCAAGATGGAAGACGATTATTTTACCCTCAGTGTTTAAAAGCTTGTTTATCAGTACAGCTAAGCCCCTTTCTATAATTCTATAGGATGAGTGGGTTGGAAAAGCGTTACTTGTATTGTATTGTATTTGCCTGATGCAATCTTAGACTCATTTCCTTAACTCTCCATGGTATAGCACTTCCGCACCCAGCAAATTGTGCATCAGTGCATCAGTAAAGCTTCACTGCTCACAAACATTAAGCTTTACTGAAGAACGAATTGCAATTGAGCACATGGACAAACAACTAATTCCTTATAGCGGAAAATGATCAGTTGTAGCTAATCACATAGCAAGTGACAGCAGTCAGATTAATTCCTGCATAATTATGTATGTTCCCACCAGTAAAGTGTATTTATAGTCACCTCTTGTGGCTTAAAAGTGACTGGGGAGCCGATGCTAGCTTTACTTGGCACAGAGGAAATAGCTAAGGTGTCTCCTTTCTCTATATTTGACAGCATCAATTTCCTATGCAAGACTTGTGCAATATTACATTTTCCCAGTGGATATGCTTTGGTCGAAATGCAAGACTGAGATTTATTTCAGTTATTACTCAAAAACAGACATTTAACAAAACAGAATGGGGATTTTAAAGTGAGTGTGCACTTCTTAGGCTTGTATATAAGAGATACTTCAAAAATCTCCCATTGGTATTACTATGAAACTACAAAGGGAACTTTTAGGTTTGCTTGAGCTTTGGTAAAATATGTTATTTAATGGAAGGATAGCAACTCTTAAAATATAACCCTGGAGGCATTACTACCATGTGAATTAAGTCAGGAGATGCACAAATATGTGTTTAAGTCACATGGTCTGCAATTACATACTACCTCAGGTAAACACTACCTGTGGCGCATTAGCAAAAACAGGTTGGGTTTTTATACCATCAGAAAAACCATTAGCCTTTAATTGCAATGTGCATGCATACTGTATAATACAAAAGAAAAGACAACAACCGCGGTCCTGTTTTCCTATGAGTGCACTAACCTGCCTAGATTGCACCTGCCCAGTTCAAATACAAAAGTTGTCTCCTATGTAACAAAGTGGATTCCCATGCCAAAGCGATACAGTAGTAGCTTTTTGTTAACAGATAAAAGAGCAAACACCGAGCTGAAACGGGATAACATCACCGAGGAGGGTTACATAATAAAGATGGGAATAAACGAAACGCACTGTAAGCGGTGTGAGGATATCACATCCGTCAGGGAAAAAAATAAAAAATAAATGATGGAGAATTAATGAATGTGCACATAAAGACCCCGCAATAATAGAACAGAGGAAAACAAGCGCTCCACTCTGCAAAACGCACAGAACGGATGGGCTGGACGTTTTTATTTCAGAATAGCGTGAGCTCATATTGCCTTCAAATAACGACCCGGACAGACAATTTGTGGGGAAATCCGAGTCCGGCACAAACAACCGGGGTCTACCCCGGGTTGCCAGTTCCTTGCCGAAGTTTTCAAAAACGAGGGTGGAGAGACAAAAGCCTCAGATGGTAAGCAGAAATCGCAAAGCTCCAAGCGCCTTACCTCGATCCAGAGAGAGCGGTTGGACCACTGTCGCCATGACTGCTGTTTACTGGAGACTGGAGACACTACAGGAGCTGCAGCATCACAAGAGAGAGAGAGAGAGAGAGAGAGAGAGAGAGAGAGGAGGGGAGGGGGGTTAATCTACCTCCATCCACATAATATCTCATCACCTGGAATTGATTGCATATGAACAGCAGCTTTATACACACACAGTTATAGTGGAAAAAAAAGCTCCATCTAAACAAAATGAGGCAGAACAGTCCGCTTCTATAAAATATAAAAGATATGTATTCAAGATTTTTTTTTCCAAAGCTTTTAAGAAAATGTATTTTTAACACTTAATACAAGATTTAATTGCTCGTCAAGATGATTTTGCAGTTGAGTGGATGTCAACTGCTTTAAAAAATAACTAAATAAAAAGACAGGAGACAGATTTAACTCGAGTACATAATATGGACAAAAAGTATGTAGACACCCAATACCGGATGTGTACTCCTGAGCACCATGCATCATGCTTGGGCTATTTAATATTCTGCTATTAAAACATCCACTCTTCTTGTTCCAGGCTTTCTATGCGATTTTGGAGACTGGCTGCAGGAATTTGCTCCCATCAGCCACAAGAGGATTTGTGAGGTTGGTCCCTGATGATGAGACCTGGCTCAGTGTGCTCCTTGGAAGGCCTGGTTTACACTTGGTGTTCTTATTCATCCCAAAAATGCTGGGATGAGAGCAGGTCAGTCTAGTTCTTCCACACTGAACTGGGAAAACCAGCTCATTATGGACCTTGCTTTGTGCGCGTGGGCACTGTCATGCTGAAACAGGAGAGGTGCTTCTCCATAATGTTGCTACACTATTGTCTCAAATATTTTAGTATGCTGTGGGATTCCCTTAAGTTGAATTAAGAGGTTTAAAGTCAAAAACATAAAAAGACACAGACAAAAACAGAGCAATTATAGTACACAAAAATTTGGACCACATACATTGGGCTATAAACGTATTAAACTATCCCAGGCAGTGGAACATCAGTCATTTATTTATAGTCAATTATTCCTATATGTGGCCTCACCATTCACGAGTCAACTAGTGGCCCTGGGTTGCATGCTGAGTCTCTGAACCATGCACATGTGTGTTCCTGTGCCTGCATGTGTAACTGCTTAGCCATGTATGTTCCAATCACCAGTTGCACTACAGCGATCAGCTGATTGCAACCAGTGCCATTAAGGTTTACTGTGAACCGCTGAGCCATGCCGCCTGCCTGTTATCTCCTCTCTTGGCAACATGCACTGCATGCAGCCTGATAAGGACTGAATGGTGGTAGTGAACCTTTGTTGAAGGGCTTAAGGATTAATCCTCATGTTTATGAGCTACCACAGAACGGAGCCAAACCACTGGCTCCCTTCATTTACTGTAGATCTGCTGCCTAATGGTGCCTGGTGCTGTGGCATATCTCGTACATGGCCAGTCATTACACTTGACAGAAGCAGTGCTCAACAAAAACAAGTAGCAAATCCCTGGTTAGGGGGTACGTTAAGGCAGCATGACAACGCATGGCTCACAAACCATGACTTCACTGTGACAAATGCAAGCTGTAGACAGGAATACACACCTGGGGCCAGGACCAATATTCAGTGTGCACAGCTATTCAGAGCACAATCCACACTTAGACACTGAAATCATTTGAATCTCATTTATCTTTCTTGTATGAAAGAAAAAGAAAAATCACTTGCTTTAGCCAGAACCCATTTGGGAAGCAATTGCTTCACTTCTAACCTCACTTCACTTCAAATTGGCAGCTCTGGAATAAGTCCAGGAATTAAAGTTTAAAACTGTAAAATCAATGTACCTTTGCATTTCAGTTAGATTCAATTTTCAAATTTTTTAAGCATTTAAGGGAATATTCTATCATTATAATCTGTTCTATTTTTGATTGAAACTGTTACTAAACCTCGTCCATATGTGCTAGTGAATTCCAGCCGCCCACAGACCCTCCCAGCTGCATGCAGATGTGAACTGGTGGTAAGTGGTGGGCTGGACGGGCGGATAGAAAGGGCGAGGGTTTAGAGAGCGCATGGAAAGAGGGCACAGAGAGATTACAGGCTCCCATCCATATGGGCTGGGATACAGTTCTGCTTTTTTTTTTTTTAAGAGGTGGGATTACACTGCAGTGCTCTTAAAGCCCTTTAACTGCGAGTGAATTGATTTCTGAAAGGTCTCAACTCTCACAGAAAGAGATGCAAGAGGCCGGGTAGACAGGACAAATACAGACTAGTGTGTTTGCCTTTCATATTAAAGCTTATAACATTAGTCAATATCAGAGTGTTTGTTGGCACCAATCCCCATCAGTGCAAAATAAATTCAACAGGTACTGCCTTTAAAGGAATAGTTCTCAGAGAAATATTCTTACCGGTATTGGCTTTCTTGTGAGAGTTATAAGAGGATTAATACCACTCTCATGTGTAAGCCTATATACAAAGATACAACCAGCAGCTGGTTAGCTTAGCTTAGCATAAAGACTGGAAACAGGGGGAAACAGCTAGCCTAACTCTGTCCAAAGCTAACAAAAACTATCCAAAAAAAAGTGATTTATGGAGTCTCTGCTGGTTGCATTTAAAATCTACAATATATTAGTTTCCTCTGATTCGTAGTGTGGGATGCTGTCATTACTTTCTGCACTGAAGAAGAGCAGAATTGATTCATTGAATGAACACACGTATCCACAAAATAATTGTTCATCTTGTACTTATTAAAAAGGAACACTGGGTGATGAGTTTTGACAGCTATTCACTCTGATCCCTGTGCAGCACTGACTTTAATTTAAATGGCATGTTACACTGGGTAGGACATTTCCTGTTGACCTGAGAAAACCTCAAAAATAATGTATTTACATAATAGTTATTGTGAAGGTTTGACGTGACATGCTGCTTTCCCACAGCTGCTCTGTTGTTTATTACCAAGCTCCATCAGGCAGCTGCTGACAGAAAATGAAAGTAGATCATTGTGTAAACATGTGGGAGGTTGACTGATAGACAAATCTTAAAAATAGTATTTATTTTATAAGGCAATTTGACACAACAAATAGGCTTTACAATTTTCTTTACAGGAACAACTAAGGGAAGTAGCTCCATGGTGATATTCCCTTCTGTCACTGTCACTTCTTAAGTCTGTCTTCCACCGGTACAGACTTTCATTGTTTGTAATTGGAGCAACTTTGGGATTAAATGTCTTGCTCAATGGCAGTTAAACGGAAGATTTGCAACACTGATTTTTAGCATATCATGCTTTTGCCATTGGGATTTTAACCTGTAACACAACTTTATTCTAACTATTAGGCTACTGACGCCCTCTTCAGGGAAACAGCACTCATTCACTTTGTCAAATGGAAATAATATATGACATAAAAGTAATGACATTTCACACTAGTTCACTTTTCCGAGTGATTTAATCTGACTTCATTTGTACAGAGAGCAAATAGGAGTGTATTGCCTTATTACACAGCATAAAATAATACAATTTTACGATGCTCTGCTTCTGCTTATTTGGCCTTTTCGTTGCTTATCGGTTGACAGTAAAACATATTAAGACATCTGTTTATATTGAGATACAGCCCCTCCTGCACATCTCAAATGCGTAAAAGCTCAAACAAATATCAGCCTCTTGTTATCTCCTGCTTTGACTTGCATTAAATAAAGAAAATTACCAACAGTGACATTGGCGTTTATATACCTGGGCTCACATCAGTGTACTTCATGAAATGATAGTGCCCCTAGTCTGTATGCTCACTTTTAGACAATTATTAAAGCAAATTCACTCAGCTGTAATAATCTGCAATGACGTATCAGTTATTTTAAACTATGAAAAATGTTGACTGTAATCATTCACAAAGCCTCTCCGACCAATTGCTGCTAAAACCCATTCAAAATGTTAAACAGCAATCATTATCTTCAAACTAATTTGATTATAAATCCATATTAAGACACTCTGTGGGGGGGAAAACCACTGCTTGGAGATTAATCATTTTCAGATAAACTCTGGTAATTTGCCTTTGACTGTTTCTGAAGGGCAGCTGACAAAGGGCAAGATGGAGGGCGCCATAATGAGCCATGTTGGACTCCGGTTTAGGTCTCATTGGCCTCTGCAAGCAGCTGTTGGTTAGTCTTCTGTCAGTGCACGTCCGGTGCCACAGAGTGTACGAATGATACATATTCTGCCAATTGCATCTGCACTGTTATAAAAAGAGTTATGGCAGTGTCTGGGGGAGCAGTGATTTAGCGAGGCCTTTTGGTCAGACAAATTACAGCCTGAGAGGAGAGGGGAGGCATCTTTTCTCTGTCAAAGCCACATGAATATTTACATGCCCCCCCCCCCCACCTCGGCATCAATAATAACAATTTAAATATAGTTTATATATAATATTTATATATAATAACAATGTGCAATAATTACTGTGCAATACCATTCCATATTCACTGTGCAATATATTGCTCATGTGCCACTGCTGCTACTACTATTTGTGTTATCTTTTGTTTGTGGTTTCTTACTGTTTGTGGGTTCTTACTGTTTTTTCTCTTGTACATAGTGTTTTTATTTATTATTTTCCTACTCTTATTGTTTTTTATACAGTTTTTTCTCTATCCACTTTGCTGCTGCAACATTGGAATTTCCCCATTGTGGGACAAATAAAGGAATATCTTATCTTATCTTATCTTATCTTAAATGTGATGAAACTTGAATCAATATGAGGGAAGAAACGAGCACAGATAATTCACACGATAGGACTGGAATGTAATGGATTGATCTTTAATAATTTAGAATATGGAAAATCTACACAGTTTCATGTTGACAAAGGGTGCAATAAAAATGCTGTTTTTCTGAATGATATCTTTTGTCTGTCACTCGGGACAAAGAGCTGTTTATTTTCCCAACATACCGCTGTAAAAGTTCCAAGTTGGTTGTCAAATTTCTTAAAACTCGTGCATTTGGTTAGAAATGTAACACAGTAGTTGCAAGGCAATACAAAAGGTTTCCTGGAAAGTGCATGATGCTTCCAGAACTAACTAATGGAAAACACTGCTCAGCATGTATAAATAGAAACAGATGACCTGAAACATCAGATGGATGAGTTACTCAACCAGGGGCACCAGTGTGCAGGGGTCACATCCAGGGGGGGTCAGCTGGATTATGGGTATTTACCAGCAGCATGGATGATGGCAGTGACGAAAGAGATGCACGCAGCGCCATCTGAGAGGACGCAGAGCTGTCGCTGCCCATGTGGTGTGACAGGATTGGACAAGCTGTTGTTATGAGTCCAGAACAAGTGACTCAGCTTCCACAAGAGACCGAGACACTTTGTGTTTTTAACATACCCAATTATGTACATAAATATCCTCAAACAGGCCCTTATCACTTTAAGCAGAAGTATTTGCATTCTTAACAGGGGATGGGTTATTTATTTCACCCGGGGGACCCTGAAAATTTAATGCTGCTGCTTGTAAACAAAGATTTGTGATGGAAAGGAGCTTCAAGCAAGTCAATGATTTCTTCTTGTTCTGCATGATAAAAGACATGCCATTGGCCAAAAAACTATTCCTTATTAATGTCTTGGGGATTATGCGGGGCTTGTACGCAGACCCTCAAAATTAAAGTTTAAAACTTTCCTTTTTCTTATTGGCTCAGCATCTTTTCAAACTGTGCCACATATTTTACATTTATTTTATTTGAAATACCCTTTTGGCTGGGTTTACAGTGCTGTTTGTGCTAACACCAGTTTATGTGTTGTGTAACAGATTTCGATTGTGGCTCAAAAGCTCCTCCTGCATCAACTACATCCAGTTCATAGTTCGCATTCCTTGAAGGGATTGTAAGGACTTCAGTTGGAGGATCCTCTCCCTTTACGCGGCCCCAGATGACGTCGCTCAGTTGAACAGGAGAAGCGGGTGTCCCTCACCCGCAGAGAAACACCGGAAGAAGGAGAAAACGCGTGAAAGTGTACCTTTTGAAAATAACTACAGCAGCAATGCACTTCCACATAAAACACATTCTGCGCCTGAACCAGTGCGCCCCTCTGCAGCGCAAGAGGACCCTCGGGAGGAAACTGTGGACTGTTTCAGCTGCACAACAACAACAACAACAACAACGTGGCTTAAGAGCATCAGGATCGCATGCGTCTGCAGACATCAGGAACTATTTCCCCCTGCAGTTCTGCAGAAACTATGCATCCGACACGGCGTACAGCCGAGCCTTCGCCACAGCGAGGGACAACCCCGAGTCATTCTGGGGTGAGGTGGGACATGACATACACTGGTTTGAACCGTGGAGTAAAACTTTGCACGTTGAGGATCCAGTGTTTCCAAACTGGTAGGTTTCATTGTTACAAGCGACACACACAGCAACAAACATTGTTTAGTGCAACACTTCCGGCCACGTAAAGGACGTTTTTGAAAAGTGATCTATAAATAAAGTTTGTTATTATTCACATTATTCTTATTCTTATCATTATTATTATTATTATTATTATTATTATTAATATTATGAATTTGTACACACACAGATTAACAGTATAAATAAAGTAAAAAAAAAAAAGACATAGACTTATATGTACAGTTATACATATCTATAAACCTTTTTTAGTTAAATTATAAGTGGAAGTGACATTTTTCGTTTGTTTTGTTGGGGGAAAGAAAAAAGTGAACATGTTAATTAAATAATTATTAGATATATAAAACACAGAATGAGATTAAGGTGGCACAAGTGAGCCTAATGTCACTTCCGGGCGCCATCTTTGTTTGGCTTTGAGAGTTAATGTTAAAAGTTTGGCCAAAGCCTTTTTTTTTTTTTTTTTTAACAGGGATGAAATTAAGATTTTTATTTTTCTATCCGGCTGGAGTAGTCTTAATCAGTATTTAAAACGTCTTCAAACGCAGTAAGTGAAGCGACTGTCAGGTGAGAGAGCACAAACTATAAATCTCATTCATTCATATCATACACAATTAAATCACAATGTCTGCTAGACAGTTCAGTTTTTAGCTGAGAAACTGGACACATTTGCCTGATGTTCTCTGGAAAGCAAACACTAAAAGACACGGCAGCCCACACACACACACACACACACACACACACACACACACACACACACATGCCTGCACTGAAAATGAAATGAAAATGTGTTTTTGTTTGCATGTTTGGTGGGTGGTTTTTGCTATCATCTAGCATGGTAGCAAAAGCCAGAGCTGCCTGGATCTGGAACTGTTATGTTAAAATGAAGGACACAGCCACCGTGTCTCCCTGGTTTCCAAAACAGCAGTTCCCAGACACCATCTGCTCAACCTGCTTGCTGCTCTTCATCCTTATGCACAGCACCAGAATGAGTTGAGAGAGAAACTGTCGCTTTATCAAAGTACGTTGATTTGCGGCGTGCTGCTGGCAAAGGCAATCGCATATGTTTTTCCTGGAGTTGATTTCAGCAAGTTGTGTTCTATTTTTAGGCAAAAGGAAATAATCTTACCAGCCAAAAATAAACATTCAGGGCTGTGACTTTAGAAATGCTGATTGAGGCTGTAGCATAGATATGATTAGAAACCTAAAACATATATGTTTGTCATGTTTGATGTTTGAACATTGTTGACTACGGTATGTCTGTCTCTGGCAGGTTTGTTGGAGGGAAGTTGAACATGTGCTACAATGCTGTGGATCGTCATGTAGAGAGCGGCCGTGGGGAGCAGCCTGCCATCATTTACGAAAGCCCAGTAACCGGAACCAAACAGATAATCACTTTCAGGGAACTTCAGGACCAGGTAAATTATATTGTTAAAGGCAGGAGTCACAGAACTGAACTGCATAAAGAGTTGAATTAGCCACTTTGTTGCCTGATCTTGATTGTCAAGGTTTGTGGTAAAATAAATTGGATTGTAATGGATTGTGAGGTATGCACCCAACTACTGAAACTAGAATTCGTTAGGGTTACCATGTCAGTGAGTACTTTTTCCATCATCGGTTTTCCTGCCATGGCTTCTGGATTGAGCCGATATTAGCATGGAGGACAGCAAAACACAATCATGGAAAGAAAGAGAAATAATTAACTTGATTGACATTTGGGCAGATGCTTCTGTTCAATCAAGACTCAGTTGAATGCACTGTAATCAAAATGTGGTTAGAAGTATAGCTTCAGGTTTTTACTGCCCCCCCCATAGTACTTAATTTAATTTGATTTACTAATAGAAATTGAGTTCTGTCATTTTTCAGATTATGTCATTTTCATATTAATAACAAGAAAAATAAAATGTATAGGAATATCCCAAATGCACAGTGAGTCTTTCCCTGGTTTATGTTGGTATGTTAGTTATAGTAGTCAGGAACAATTATCTAAACTGGATTTATGCAGACATTTGAAAGAGTGCAGTGTAAACTTGGCCAAAATGCATGTTACTATCCAGTACTCTGCATTGTCTCCCCTGTGTCTTGTTCCAGGTGTCCAGGTTAGCAGGAGTCTTGGTGAAGCATGGGGTACGGAAAGGAGATCTGGTAGTCATCTACATGCCCATGGTGCCGCAGGCCATGTTCACCATGTTGGCCTGTGCACGGATTGGTGCCCCACACAGCCTCATCTTCGGCGGCTTTGCTTCCAAAGAGCTTTCTGTCCGCATCAATCATGCCAAGGTTAGAAAATCCTGTAAACACTTTTTGGTTGAGATAGGTCTCTCCTTGAGCCCTGACAACAGGACGAGATGATCTGTATTAATTCAGTGTCACTCTTTACTTCCCTGAGCAGTCTTTAAAAACTAACGACATGCTCATGTGATGAATTCTTGCTCTTTTTATGTACTTAAATGAAGCAGACTAATAATATGGCTGCAACTAATAATTCCCCAATTCCAATTTTCATGTTGCATTCATCCTGCAAAATATCTGAAACACTGAAAGCCAGAGGTGCCCGAGGCTTCTTTGTTTCGTTAAGCTCAAAATGAATCATTCACAGTGGAAAGCACTTGGCTTGCGTTTTCTTTTCACAAGAATGATGTCAATGCCATCTGCACTGAGATTTTTCAACAGGGCAACTGAAGAATTAATGGACCAACCTGACATTTTGACAGGGAATTTTTTTGAAGATAATAATGTCTGTTGAGTGTTGTGTTTATGTGAATAGAAAATCTGAAGAAATACAGTATTATTAAGATTTGCCATCAGCTACTTTATCAAGTGTTTAAACTCTTTTTGTTGAGGTGCCTCAGGGGCCAGTTAATGTGAAGATATATTGTTGACTCAGTTGTTTTCAGATGAATAGTTAATAGGTTCTGCATGTAGTATGAACAAGGACACAGTTTTCATGGAAATTGATCCCCCTTTTATAATTCAGCACTAAAGTAGAGAAGAGGCAAATGAATGATCCTGAAGATTGCTGTAGACATTGCAATACCGTCTGAGCTAACCACGACTGAGAGTGTCCCATTGAGGGGCCGTCTCCTTCAAAGTTGTGGCGTTTGTGCATCTACTACTAGATGCTACTACTACAACCACCACCTCAGTAGAAACAGCTCAGGTGTGTTAGCTGGCTTGTTACTATGGAATCATTACCACATGCATGTTAATTATGTTGACTGAATTTGACTCTACACTGGAGTGCTGCCACAGGCAACAGACTCATACCACTAATACCCTCTTAAAAATGCAGAAAACAAGTATTCAAGTCAAGTACGACGAGAGCACCAGCTTCTGTTTCTAATACAGCTGTAGATGCTGTAAGTTCTTCAACGCAATCAAATTCTCACCTGATCTCTCTGTTTCATAGCCCAAGTTGATGGTTACAGCCTCATTTGGCATCGAGCCAGGCAGAAGAGTAGAGTACATCCCTCTGGTGGAGAAGGCCTTGGAGCTGAGCTCTCACAGGCCCTCTAAAGTCCTCATCTACAACAGGCCTAACATGGTAAGAAGAAGAAAGCATCATAAAGCTTAATTTTACAACATGGTGTTTCTAAACATGCTGGTATCTGACATATGGCAGCCATATGTAAAGCTCATTAGTTTAGTCACGGTATAGGAAAAAACAGGCTGTTTTTAACCTGTAAGAAAGCATTTAATAGTTTTAAAGCGGTAGATTTAATTGCCTAGAATTGGCCAAATGTGTGTGAACGGTAAGACAGTACTACAAATCCTGCCACAGAATCAAAAGATGAAATGATGCATAACTGGATCAAGTAGATGAGAGAGTGAAAAAAAATTTGTGTATTAGGTTTGCAGCTGAGGGATGGAGGTTGCCGCCCGACATAAGCAGCCTGGCACCGATCCAGGTTAGAAGCAGGCTGAGCTGTGTCAAATGATTATACAGCACACAAATATTCATTCATATGGTGACAGCAAGCAGAAATTTGCCTCACCTTCACACAGGCATAAAATGAAAGCAGTGAATTTTGGGTCTAGGAAACAGAAATTCATCTTAAAATTGATTTCTGTGTTGTCATCTTAATCTTTTTTTTTCTTTCCTCCGTGTCTCAGTTCAAATTTGTTATCAGTTACGCCATGTACCTCTGTCTGACTCTGTGGTCTTCTTAAATTGATATTACACAATTCATTTTATCTGATTTGGATACTCTAGTTTTATCCATCAGTGAATGATCTGGTAAATCATTGTAAGGGTGTTGCATCTTCTTTATGGAAGACATGCACGTTGGACATGAGGTCGTTATCAGTGAAATAGTTTTCACAGGAAATTCACTGGAAATCCTTTCCCCTTAAAATGATGTGACAGAGCACTTTGAAGGTGATTGCAGCTCCATTATAAATTACAGAATTCAGTAGGCGAGAGGTTTTGGTTTTGTGAATACTGCTTCCAACATGAAAGCCTTTTTAAATCACCAAAGTTTGACTCTGGCTTGACTTTAAGTAAAGTGAGTAAAAACGATGCATTTCAGAAAGCTGGACGTTTTGTGGGCTGTCTTTCCTCTGCCTCAAGATTCTGTGTGATATTATACATTCTCTCTGACTACCAAAGAAAGAAATGACCAGGACTTTTCTTTAGCCTACTGGGATTATTTAAATCTTAATGAAATGAAAGTATCAAAGAGATTCAGAAAAGTTGGAAGTGAGATAAATGTCAGAGATGTAAGGGACATTAATCTATGACCTGAAATTACCTCTTTGGGCAACTAAAAGAAATCTAACATAGTTCAATCAATGGCATTGATCAGTGACTGACCATTAACAGCACAATATATATTATGGCCCTTTGGAGCTATACAGGAGTCACAGTCCTAACCACTTTTAACAGGTTCCTTTTTTAGCAGTTTCATCAGAATGACATTTTTCCCCGTTTTAGGATAAAGTATCAACGAGTCCGGAGCTGAGTCTGGACTGGGAGGAAGAGATGGCCACAGCTCAGCCGCACGACTGTGTTTCTGTTCCCTCCAACCACCCTCTCTATGTCCTCTATACATCTGGGACCACAGGAACACCAAAGGTACTGACATTACAGGATTGTGATCAGCAGCAGGGGAAAGTAGAAATCAATACCTCATTCCTAGAGTTATAGATCAGTCATGTAAACATACATACTCATGTAGACGAGTTATAGGATTTACTGTTGGCCCTGTTTGTCTAAGTGCTGTCAGTTCTCTATAGAACTTCTGTGTGACTCATCTGCTCTTTGACTCTGCAAAACAATCCAGACCCAATCTAAACACCATCACCATGACATAAATAGGACAGAGCATTTCCACAGCACGAGTTGGGGTTCATGCAGGAGGAATTGCCTGCAGGCAGTTTCAAGTGGAAAAGTCCTGGCTCCTTTCAAATAGCATCATTTTGTCTTTGACCAACAGATGATATAAAATATCCACCTGCTGGCTAGTTCTTGAGCTTAATAGTGCTGTTATTGCCAGCTTTTTTCTCTGTGAGTTACTGCGACTTTCTCAGTTATTGCTGTAGGGAGACCATAACTTTGAGACTCTGTAATTGTGGACACGAGGACTTGAGGACACACTATTCAAAAATATTTATACAGCACCATTAACTAATAGAATTAGTAAAATTGTAATCGGTTGGAGAAGCGGACATTTGAAAACAAAATACCAGCCCTTTCAGTACAGCAGGGCAGAGACACTGTGTTTAGATTGACATTAAACCCCTGCCTCTTTGTCTAGTGCAATACCTGTCACCAGTCTGATGTTTTTCTTATCTTGTCCCCAGGGTGTTGTGCGAGACACTGCAGGCTATGCTGTGATGCTGAAATGGACCATGTCAAATATTTATGGACTCAGTCCTGGAGATGTAAGGCAATAAAGCACCCTCTTCCCAGTTTGAGCCCTGCTTGAGAACAAAGCGCTTGCAGCTAGATTGCTCTGTACCATAAAGAAGATTTGATCACTGTGTAATATTTATGGTAACTGAACAGTCATAAGTTTTGGAAGTAGTATGTTTTACTTGTTTTTTTTCTCCATATACATTCATCATTTGATGTGCTTTTATAGTGCTGTGGGTGTTTATATTCTTAGCATTTGAAGCTGCAAAGGTAATTGAAAGACAGTGATAGAATTCTCTCTGATTATTAAGTAACATTCAATGACTGTGTGGTTTGACTTAATAATACCAGAATATCTTACACAGGCACTCCGTACATATTTAATCTTTTTTGTCCTGTTGCAGGTTTGGTGGGCTGCATCAGACCTGGGCTGGGTGGTTGGCCATTCATATATCTGCTATGGTCCTCTGCTCCATGGCAACAGCACAATTCTCTATGAGGTATGTCCATAGTATCTGAAACTAACTACAGCAGTCTTGCAAACAACAAGAAATACCAAGTACTGTGCAATAAAATCAGAGTTGTACAACTTACAAAGCTGTACAAGTCAGGTTTTAATGCCAGTTTGGTATCTGCCTTTGTTGGCTCTGCAGGTGGAATACATCTATATTTGGTTAATGACTGTGGTTTATGTGGACTGGGTTCAAGATGTAGTGAACTGTTGCCATGTTTGATTCTGGCTGCTGCAGTTCACTGTCAGGTGACAGACTGCAGCTCTTTCTATTGCTGTCTTTCACTCCTTTTGTCCTTTATGACATTAATTCATGTACAGAACAATATGTTAATCAGGCAGCACAATAGTACCAGTTGAAATCGGGGAAACTGCAAACAATATTCATCATATAGCAAATACAATAAATTCAACTGTATTATTTTATTATTCCATTTAGATTTTGTAAAGCATTCTTTCATTTGAAAAAATGATACGGGAGGTTACAATGGAATGGACTGGAACAAACATATACAGTATATTTCAGAAATATACTTCATCCAACAATATCAGTTTAAACCTTAAGGAACACAACACTGACATGCAGCACACCTAACTTCTCATAAAAATTAATGGTAGGGGAAAAAAAGAAGCTTTAAATATTTTATACATGAATGTGTGTTTTGAACATCTGTTTGATATTGATGCATCTGATTATTTTAGGTAATTTGGCTTTGCTTTGAGAGTCCACTACCCACTGGCTAGTGAAGTACACTACACAGACAGACTGCTTATTGAGTGGAAAGTTACTGCCATAAAATCTGTAGACCAGGGCTAAGAGGTTTATGTGCCTGTCTGTTGATCTACCTGTGTGCATCTTACAGTGTTTTTTTATGTTGAGGGCTACTCCTTACATTAGTACTCAGATTTATTTTTTCTTCTACTGGCTTTTATGCCTTTAATGGATAGTGACAGCCAAAGGTAGACAGGACTGTGGGGAGAGAGGATCGGCCCACAGACTCGAATTTAACCCAAGCCGCTAAGGTAAGGGCTCAGCCTTAGTACATTGGATGCACACGCTCCTAGATGAGCTACTGGGGCGCTCTCAGCCGTAGGAAGCAGCACTGCTGGGCAATGAATTAATCTGCCATCCTTGAATCAATGTTTGTCTCCATCCACACTGGTTGTCTCACGTGGCTCCTGTTCGAGCAGCCCGTCTAACTTCAGGCATGACGCTGCCAACCTTTTGTCTTTCCTTAGATCAATAATACACAGAGACAAATATTTATCCAGAGCAAAAATGACAGCCAGAACTCACTCCTGCTGTTTACCATTCTCGTTCATCTGCAGTTGTCTTCTCACTGTAGGGACAGGCTACTTGAATACCAGAAACACTACAGAAATTGCTGTTGCCGGCAGGCATCTTTTGTCTATATCTTTTCTTCTAGACAAACAATACTCCTATAGTGCAACTGTGTTTTCTAATCCATGGATTTCTAGGCCCATCTGTCTGGAAGGCAGCCTTCAAGTGTGCCTCTACATTTTAAACAGCTGCTCGATGAATATTCATGCTTTGTAGTTCACACTTGAAGTGAATTTGCACTGTGGAACAACAAAATATTGCTGTAATGTTTTTTTAGCTCCTGCAATAATCTATGTATGTGCTATTTGCTCTGTATGCAGTCCATCATATGATTTATATGCATGCATCTATGTTAGAGTTTGTGAACTAACCAGCTGTTACGATACTGTCTGTCTGTTTACAGGGTAAGCCTGTGGGGACTCCAGACCCTGGGGCGTTCTTCCGTGTCCTGTCTGAAAATGGAGCCTCTTCCATGTTTACAGCACCCACCGCTATCCGAGCCATTCGCCAGCAGGATCCCTATGCTGCAATTGGGAAAAGATACCCCCTGTCCAGGTAGACTGCAACACTTTCCCCAAAACCAAGACTAAACAAACCAGTCCCTCCAGGATTTTGCAGGTTTTATGGATTGTTGCAGCCTAAAAT
This sequence comes from Dicentrarchus labrax, assembly GCF_905237075.1. NCBI lineage: Eukaryota > Metazoa > Chordata > Actinopteri > Moronidae > Dicentrarchus > Dicentrarchus labrax. The sequence continues at coordinate 17,207,012 of NW_026136724.1, read as the reverse complement.
ACCTGCTTTCACAGCAGCTTTTCTAAAAAGTTGCTATGTTTTTACAATAAAATTGCGGGGGAAAGTGAAAATTCATGGGGATTGGTTGAATTTGTGTTAATTGTTGCCATAGCAACTTCCTGGAGGGACTGAACTGTTGACAGTGCAGTATTGCTAATTAATGAAGCACTTAGTAAAAAAATGCCTTTAATCTTGTACCATGGAGATTAGTCACTAAAATGTTGAGTAATAGATTATTAAATTGACACAAAATTAATTGGCAAGAAGTTTGATAATTGTTAATAATTGATCAATCTGTGTGGTTCCAGCATCTCAAAGGGGCAATATTTTCTGCTTTTATGTGATTGTAATTTGCAAAACAAAGCAAAGCTACTTTGGAGATGTTCCCACGACCATTGTTCACTATTTTCCGACATTTTATAGACAAAATGATTGATGTTAGAATAATAGTTGGTTTCAGCCCTAATGCTGATTGAAAATCTAAAATGAAAGAAAAGCCCACACACAAGTCTTTCAGGCTGTTCTTAAACTAAGATGGATAACAAGTAAAAGCACAAATATGTGTATGATTTGAAAATGTTTTAAAAAGATTATTTTTTATCAAACCATTAGACTGTAACCCATGCTTCTATCATGACAATTGACTTATACAAGGACTGAAACACAGGGCTAACCTTTCATTGTCCAGTGCTTCTGAGGAACTTAAAGTGATAACTGTGAATACAGCGGGTATAGGCCTTAACCCTCAACTGCAGGTTGTTTGTTGAGCTTTGAAACTCCAGGAGTGATATGTTAAAGCATCTCATGGCTGGCAGTGTTCTGCGCAGCCTGTCCAGCCTCTCATTAGGCTCCGGCCATCTGTTGATGCAGAGCCCTTTTCCACCTTCATTGCTCACAGTCTGTACCCTCAGCTCGACCCGCTTGGGTGTTAATCAGGATGGATAACAAACGGCAGGTCGCTGCAGCCCACCTGTATTAAATCATACCACATGAGCTTGTTTCCCAACTGCCATCTCGCTGTTCAGGTAAAGGTCGTCTGTAGCTGAGAGTTAAAAAACAAACATTTTTCATGGTATTAGTTTGGCCCAGAGTCAAATACTTGCTGAGATTATCACAATTGTTAATTCTTTGGTGCAGTGCAGAGCAACTTGAACCTTAGGGGGTTGTGGTGTCAATTCACCACTTTCATTCTATTCAGCAGTCTGAAAATGCCTCTAAGCACACAATCATAAAGCAATTCTGAGTGTGGGTGACCTATGGCCCCGGTGAATCATTCAGTAACTCTGGCATTGTGTGCTGAATTTGACGATCTTCAGTTGTTCGCTGTGCTGAATGCATAGCACCTTTTTAAACGCTGTACTTGCAGACGGAGATTATTTTCTACAATATTTATGCCTCAAATATTGGTGGCATTTATCCTCTCAGTTTTGACGCTGTTGCAATCAGTCATTTAGGCGACATGCTGCTTCTGTGTACATTTTCTTGTTTTTAATGCATTTTTTCCCCTTGGAGGCGGCAGGTTGGTGAAAGATTACTGCATTTCCCTCCGGCACTGAACAAAACATGTCACCTTGACACAGGGCAGCAATACAAAGAAAGAAATAAAACATGGTTTCATTTTAGCGCTGGTCAAGTCACTGTCTGGTTGAGCCTTTCACTCTCTTGTGATATGTACATTGAATTTTACAGTTACGCAAAGATGCCAATAAAAAGCTATTTTTTATTCTCATGGAATTTAAAAGGTTTTCATGTATTGAGTGTAGAGGAGCAGTTCTTGTCTCTGTCTTGAATGTTTAATTTACTACATGAATCAGAGAAAAGCATTATATTAATCCAGTTGTTGAGAGGTCTTACTTGAACTTGGTTTCTTGGTCATGGTAACTCCTTCTTGTAATGACTATGTAGGTTGGATTCAATTCAGCGGGCCAGACTGACTTGGCTTTATGGTTTAGATGCACATGAAACATTTATTGAACCATAGGGTTTCTGATATTTTATATTGCCTAAAAGATCCATGGATTTTTTTCACTTCCTATAACACATGAGAAGACATGTCAATATTAATAGTGCTAGTTTAATTAAAAGTGTGTTGATGGAAGTGGTAACACCTTTCAGAAAACTCTGTTAGCTTTATTATCAAATGCATAATTTCATGCTAGAGAGGCCTCAAATGATAATTTGATACAGCTCAAATAGCCTGTCTGCAGTTTATTGACACTGTGAGACATTTACTCCCTCTATTGCTCGCTCAACTGTAATAGCTCTGGACCCTTATCAATGTGCTTGAGCCATATTACTTGTCAGCATGGATATGAAAACTACTTTGAGAGTCTGGCTGCAGGGCTGTCTAACGCTGTGATGGCAACAGTGCTCTGTAAAAATGTAGCATGAGAAAAGGGCCAGATACTCTGTCAGTAGTGTTTTAAAGGTGGGAGGACTAGCTCAATGCTGAGAGCCTTACTCACAAACGAGTGACAAAGTGCACAACTCCAGTCCATTGTGGTTTATGATGCACAGTAAAAGCTAGTGATGTTTGTACCTTGTTTGCATATGCCAGGGCATTCTCCAGTCAGCTTGTCGCATGTTGTGGATGCATTTCCATATTGTGCAGTTACATATTTGAACACCAACACACAGAACAAGTTATACACACAGACATTCTGGGGTCCTGGACTAGTTTTGGAGCTTAAATGTCCATCTGTGTGAAAAATATAGCTGCCAACAACTTGAGCTATACTCTCCTTTGCTTAAATAACTGCCTCTTATTTATTCTCCCTTCAGCTTAGTCACATTGAGCTCACGGAATCAGATTTAAGCATATTAGCTATTTGTACACTTCAAGTGGATAACCCTAACCGACAGTATGTTTTTTGCTCTATTTGCCTACTCCAAGGTCATACTGTAGAGATTAGTGTGGCATTATCTTTACAAACTAGCATAGAAATAGTTGGTGTCCCAACATGTTGTTGTCCCTAATTAGGCAGTGTTTCAGTTGAGAGAGAATATTTTCTTTTACTGTAACATCTTTTCTTAGTTCATGTAGATAGATAGATAGATAGATAGATAGATAGATAGATAGATAGATAGATAGATAGGTACTTTATTTATCCCGAGGGAAATTTAAGCATCCAGTAGCAGCATACACTAGATACATACATACATACATTAGACATATATTAAACATACATTGAAATTAACATTAAACATAAAATTCAGAGTACATTTGAAATCATTGTACCTTACAATCACCAATAACCTAGCGTGTATACCAGGATAAACTCAACAAGTGTGGAAGAATTAAGTATTTGTTTGTTTTTTGTTCATTTTTAAACAGATGTTACTTAGCTTATAGGTAATTGTTTTCCTACATTCAGTTGCTGGACACAAAATGTTAAGTGGTGAAGTAATATGGAAGATGGAAGGAGGCGTTTTCATTTGAACAAGGGTGTGAACAACAAACAAGCTGCTGAGGCATGAAAAAATAAAAATCTTGTATCTTTATGCCATGTAATGTGGTGTAATGTTAAATAACTTGCACACCACCGTCATTAAGGTTTATATATTGTCCTTTTTTGTTTTTCATTTTTAAAGAAAGACTTGTGAAGGGCCGCATTTCATGAGATCTTTTCTTCCTAAAAACAGAACGTAGATGTTTACTTTGGCTGTTACTGACTCAGTGCAGAGTCCTTGAGTTTGGTCTTCGGCCAAACCATCGCCCTCCCACCACCAGTTCTGAGGTCACAGTGACTATGTAAATCCTCTAAACTTATTTCCATTGAACTCCTTAGAAAACTTGAAAACCCACAGAGAATTTGAATTGTCCTTGGATTGCTAGAAGCATGGTAGTGGGAGTGTAATGCTGTTTAGCTAGAACATAAGGTTACTGCCAGGTCAGTGAGTCAGTCATTCATTTAGCACAGTTCCTGCGGGGCAGACTCTGACAGACAGTACATTGTTAATTCAGAGGCTCCAATAATGTCCTTGTTGATCAAGAACTTGAATGAACGACAACAATACAAGGTTGGATGCCTATAAAATAACGCCTGATACATAATGTTTCATTACCATAGCAATGTTGCCTCCATTATAATAATATAGAACTTGTTACAAAATGTTAATTCTAACCAAAGAACACAAAAGTAAAAACAAAGAAGGAAATTAGATCAGATTTAAAGCAGCTGATGTTGATATTTCCCTTATTATTGGAGGGGAATAGTGTTCTTTGAAACTGAACTGGCTGAAGACTCTCTGGTATCCTTCAACATCTGGGTGGTGATAAACAAAAGCTGAATATTTTGGATGTTATTCTGCTTACTGACAGGGATTCACAATTTATTTGGGTGATGCATCCCATGTTCTGCAATCACAGTGTTTTGAAATACCACAGAAACCAGACTACATAATATTCCTGAGACCAAAGGACAATCAGGTTAGGGAGCAGTGCTTGAAAAAGAGAATGAAATATTACCCTGGGAGAGAGCAGGAGAAGAAAAGATATGATTCAGTCGGGGAGAGAGTGACATGATGAAAATGTTTTCGCCTGTTACAGACGATAGAATATGACTTCAAGTTTGATTGGAGTTGGAAGGTCATTTTGCCATCGCAGAGGGTTGAGACCGGTGAGTGATGACCAGCAGTCATTTGTGGGAAAATGTAGTGATCAGCCTAGCATCTATGGCTGCACTATGGCCTGGAGGGGGTTAGAGATCTCTTCACAGCCTTGTAGCGAGCAGCCAGCAGTGTTCTGAATTAGATATGAGCTGCCATAGGTAGCCATCAGAGGGAGTTTGGGAGAAAATGATGTGGGAGAAATCAGAGAGGCTGAAGACAGAAACTGCAGTGATTTGGGTCACTTGTAGGGCATGGAGGGAGGGATTCATGAAGCCAGGGAGTAGCAATTGTCTCTACTTGGAGCGAACTAAAGCTTGAGGGACTTTGATAGATTCAGATGTCCTTGCAAGAGTTTGTTGTTGCTAGGTACTCCATGATATGGTATCTCATCTACACTGGGGGAAAAAGTGCAGCCTAGTCTTGCCAAGACTGTTTCCTGGAAGACAAACATCCAATTTCAAACCCATTGTAGATGAGTTACATTGCATGAAGATTCAGCAAAAGTGGAATTTAGTGTTTTCTGCCTTGGCATTTAAAGCAAGAGACTAAGTACTGAGCTCTTGAAGACTCCAGTGAAGATGATGCTCAAGACAAACAAGGATTCACTTCTGCTGTCCTAATAAGTGTGACCATAAGGAGGCAAACCATCATGGATGATCCCTTTAGTGAGCAACGGTGTTGAGAACTATCTGCTGGACATGTGGCTTCCATGTGGCAGTGGAAAAGATACCTCAATCACAGCTTGGTGCTGCCTTAAAAGCAAACTGGTTATGATGCAGAAACATTTTCCTTCAGTAGATACAGTATTGCATGAGCTCAAGGTCACATTCAAAATCAAGAGAAGTTGTCAGCTATTGTTTATAGTAGGTCTGACAGTTCACAATTGATATGACCCAGTTTTCATAACCCAAGTGTTTTCAATTAGCAAAACAATTACAGAGGTAAATCAGAGCTCACAAGCTGAACTTGTCTGACGATCTCTCACTTCGTATGAATTATAATTGGCATACTTATAGACAAAGAGATGGCCAAAATTTGTGAAGCGTATGCTCCACTGCACTGCATTGCAATAGAGTATAAAGTAGTACATTTCTAATCACTTGAAAAAAAAGCTGTGCATACACATTTTTACATGAATATCTTCAGAAATTAGGTTTGAACATGTGAACACTCACAGTGGGTAAAAGAACCCCATAAAAAGTATATTTTGCCATTGCTTCAATATGTTATCTTGACCATGCCTGGGAGAGAGAAGATATGTCATGTTCCCTTAAGGTGATTGACAGATGTACTCTGTGTCCTTGCAGGTTGCGGTCGTTATTCCTGGCAGGAGAGCGTTGTGATGTGGAGACGCTGGAGTGGGCAAAGAAGAGCTTTGGGGTCCCTGTCCTGGATCACTGGTGGCAGACTGGTACGAAGGTTTCTACTTTCTAAAGACATAATCTGAGAATGTCACCTTGTTGATGGACTGTATTTAAAGCTACACTGGGGAACATTTTTGTACAAATATAGAGTACACCTGTCTTATCTGATACATTTTTGCTTGCAGCCCAAAGTTGCATATTGGACAGGAAGTAACTAATTGAAATATCACTCAGTAAGTGCTAAATATTAGTGTGTCTGAGCTGTGCAGTGAAAGCTGGACTCGCCAACATGATGTTCTGTTCTCCTGCACCTTTTTTCTCTTTGGTATAACACATCACATAACAGCTAGGTCTGCTTACATACCATATTATTATATCACTTTAGTAGTTTGCGAAGCACTTTCTGCTTTAACTTAAGGGATTAAGTTCTTATGATATAGATACTGAGAAAGCATTTCAAGTACCTCAAGTATTTTATTTGCATGAACCGTGTATGATGTTTTAATTTAACTTGATCTTTAAAACTCCATCTCATCTTAAGCTTATCAGTGTGAGAAGACTATGAATGTGGTCTTTGATGTATTTTATGAGTCCATTGACATTAACTTGGCCTTGAGAAGGGGCAGAACTCGAGGAGATCGCTATTCCCCTGTTGTCAGTATGAAGCACATTTTATCATAATTCCATCTTTGATTAATCCCTCCTATGTTTTGTATTGTAGACTAGGGGATTTGGCCCCTTCTACCGGAGTAATTATGATGTTAAAGACCCCTCAGTTTGAATCTCTAAGATTCTCTGGGAACTTAACATTACACAAAGTAATGTGTCATCATTTGCATTGGTTATCTGAATTGCAATCAAATTACATAGCATAACAGCAGGACAGATGAAACAATGGCTGAGATCACTGGAGATAATTTTCGAGACATTCCTTTGACTTGAAACGCACGTTTTGTTTAAATTGACCAATTTACAGAAATCAAAATGAGAATCATGACTGAAAGACTGTCTGCAACTTCCTGTTAATATGTTGGCTATTGCCAGGAACTTTACAGTAGGGCAAGCCACAAAAGACCTCCTCACCTCATAGACAGCCATAGTCAGGTGAGAAAACTCCCAGAGAGCATTTCTTTAAACGGTCACATTCCAGGGCAGCATTTAAACAAGGGGTGTGATTGGCATTGCCTTTCATTGAGTTCACTAATGTTTACTTGACTTTTCACCCATATGAGATGCTGAGTGACTGGCTGAGATGTGAGGACTAAGTTGTGTACTTAGCAAAGAGATAAAGGAGAGAAAACAATCACTGGTACCTTGTCCATCAGTTCAAGAGCAGAAATAGAAATCGCTTCTCCACTGAAACATGCATTGAGTTTTTCCATTTTTCCTTCCCATTACTGATTCCGATACCTGAACATTTGCACTGACAAAGAAATTCCATAATGTAATTAGTAGTATTATGTTATATTAGTATTATTAGTAATATAATGTATCAAGTGTATAGTTAGAGTCAGAGTAAGCCATGACTTTGCTATCCTGAGAAAAAAAACGGGACTCTACTGGGAAGTAGCATTTTGAGGCTAATGAATTGTAGATATTGGATCGGTGCACAGACACTCGTACTCTCCGATACCCGATACCGCATTTTGGGCAGTATTGAAATAATTTTGCAATTGGTACAGGCACTGGAACAACTCCACATTGAGTCCAGCAACTTGATAAATTGTGTTTATTGTTTTATTTCTAAGTAAAAGTTCTGTCAATTTTCACTTTTACAAGTTTACAATAATTTGTGTTTAATCAGCCATGTTGCAGAAGGCCTTTAAGCCATTAACATAGTCAATATCTCAGTGCCACATTGCACCAATGCACTTTAAAGTAATGTCATGTTCACAGAGGCTGAGTCGTGGTCATCATTTTAAAAGCTTACTATGTCATGCCCCTTAACTCACAGCCCAGTGGTCGTACATTAGTCAAGGAGGAGCGAGTTGCAGTTTCCTAGAAAGTATTTTATCTCCATGTTATTCACCTCACAATCAACCTATTATACAACATGACTGTGTGTGTCTGGATGATGACACATGTAATTGGAATCTTGGGTTCCCAGCTTTCCCCGCATTGTTTCTCAGTGCTCGGTTTCTAATGGTTCTTGAATGGGTAAGACCCCGTTAGCCTCTTGGATGGAGGGCCTTAATTCAGGCAGCGTGGCATCCTGCTACTGTCGTTCCGCCCTTTTGATTGCTGTCCTCCCCAAGTTCCAGTGAACTATGACAAATGTGCCAGCAACAGCGAAAGAGCACAATTGGATGTCTCTTTGTTTTGCAATATCCTGCCTGGGAATATGGAGGATCGATGCTAGACAAGTCAACATCTCTGTGTTAAATATGGAATCGATACAGTTGTTGGGCCGTTGGTAAGCCATCGACCTTGAGTTTGTACAAGCAACACACTCTGATCTGAGTGCAGATTAGCCCACTTGGCTGATTGGGCTGTCCAAGCTCAATGGAAGTGTGAAGAGCTCAATATTCAATGTTTATTGTTTTTAGTAGGCTGGACATCTTCCACTTTGTCTGCAATTACGATTGTAATTCCTAAGTGGTAATCTTGGCAATTTTTGCTTTTATGAGACAGAGAACTGTCTAAATGCACCAATAGTTTCTGTTTTCATGAGGTTAGACTGTCTCATTTGGGGAGGAGGCACAGATTCATTCTGATCTGCGAGTCTACTGATAGACACCCTCTTCTGAGTGGTGACCATCCAGCCCTTGAATTGGGACACAGCTATACTGTGGGTTTGCCCTTAGCAGTGGGCTCATAGAAAGTGAAAATCAATCAATAATGATTCAATCAGTGCAAAAATGGCAGTGAATTCCCTCTGTGTGATATATTCATGCTCAGTTTAAATATCCATACGCTGATATTCAGGCTTTTGGATGAGCATTTACTGTTAATATGAGCCGAGTGGAGGACTTGAAAGGTTTAGAATAGGCAGCAATGCACACAGGCAAACAAGCTTATGACTTTTGCGATTTAGTTGTTTACTCTTGTAGAATACATCCTATGCTCTCTACCTGAACCTCCCTCTTAGATTGTGTCTGAGTGGCAGTGCAGATGGTTGGACTTTACTAACACTTTCACTAGCTTGGATGTGCAGAACAAAGCTGTTGATTCCCATCTTTCTCTCTGTAGCTTCATTGTTTGTGAGATAACATTTCACTCTACTTGAACATAGGGTTGTTTGTTTCACAGTCAAGTTTGAATCTCACTTCCTTTCTCTCTCTCTTACACACACACACACACACACGCACCCAAACAAAATCCTGTCACACTTAGTGGCTATCCTAGCCAGGTGATTTATTGAGTTTGGAGAAAAACCCCTGGCGCCCTCTTGATTTCTGTCTAGATGTGTAAATCCCATTGGATTCTTCACCCCCTACTAAACTCAATAACTGGCAGCTGGCGGCCAGCTCTGAAATCCAAATGTGTTTTCCACCTTTTCACGGTAGAGTGTGTCACTCCTTGTCTCATTTCTTTACTCTTTGTATGTCTGAGAGAGCTTGACTTCAAGTGCGTGAGTGACCAAGATGGTTGTTATACATATTCATAAATCATTAGTTTGTCATTTCTTTCTAAAGTTAGAGAAGAACAACAACAACTTTTCAGAGTTTATTTGTATTCAGCTGTTTGAGCTCACCTTTTTCACATCCACGTTGTTGTAGCAGTTGCACAGTTGCACATTGCTGTGCAGTCAGTTTATATTTTTTAACAAAAACTTCCCAGAAGGATAATTTTTCATACCAACAAGTATTTTCCCAGCCTGTATAGCTTGTGCATGTGTGCCCAGAACTTGTAGTACAAAAATATGGGTGACATATATTGCTCAATTCTTTCAGCACAGGCAGTGCAGATTGTTCTTGTCAGCATAAGTTAATTGTTGGTTTTAGCCTATTTAGGGGAATAGAAACATAAATGAATGCCACCTCCTTTACTTTGCAGTCACACACTGACGTCTTCCAAAAACCTCATACAATGTGATTCTAGAATGCATTGTTTAAACAGTTTGAATGTATCGGTATTTTTATACTGACACACAAGTATCAAATGTCAGTAAAAAATTAAAAGCGGTTTGTGTACAGTGTCATTCTACCTGTACTGAGTTTATGAGTCACCCTGCATGGAGTGTCACGGTGCACTGTTCGACCGTCTCCCTGGAGACAGGACATCGATCATGCAACTTTTAGCAATGTCGCTCCCTTGACAACTCTCCTTCGTCTCCCCCTCCAAAAAGGGAAGCAACTTGCTCAATGGCAAGCAGTTTAGCATTCAAGGCTCGTTTACTCATCACAGACACGAGAGACAGACTCCTCCTAAAGAAACTCATTATAGTCAAAATACCTAAAAAGCAGAGTTTGTTTTCTTCTGGCTTCCAACTCCAACAAACTTGTGACAGTCTTTTTAAGTCCCCCACTCACACATTTGGTTTTGATCTATAAATATTGATAGATCTGTCTCTCTACTTGTATGGGGCTTTGCGCTTTGTAGTCACTAGATAGAAATTGAACAAAATCAATCACCAGTGCAGTTGCTCATAAATCTTTCTAGCTGCATGCTTGTAATCCTGGAATGTAATATTCAGCAGCTGAAAACTGTAATCAATGGTGAGAAAGCGAGCACCATGAGCAATGATGGGAAGAGTATGCGAACAGACTGGCATACAACACTTTTGAAGTATGTAAGAGTTCCGCTAGGATTTCAGGTCACAGGTTAGCAACATACCTGGATTCTCAATCTAATAAATAGAGTATAGAGCTATGTACTGATGTACTGCATTTTATGTTGTTTATCCTCAGGTTTTCAGCCTGTGTTATGGTGAACAATTGTTAAAAGTTGACTGCTTGACTGATGTGACCTTGACTAGGAATAAGAAGAAAAATTTGCGTAACGTTATTCGCAATTGTAATGTCTTTTATTGATGGAAGGAATGGGGAAAAATGGTCATTGGAGATGTAGTATAGTAGCCTACATCAGGGTTGCTTCTCAGCTTTTTACAGCTCTCAGTGGGTGAGCCAGTGTATCTGTTGACCGCTGAAGAACATGCAGTTTATTTTCAATTCACTTTAAGTGGAAGGTCCCTGGCTAAATAATAGATAAAATAAAATATTTGTCACATGATTTGATTTTTGATTAAAATACTCTTGAACCCCTAGCCGAGACGCCTCTCTCTGACAGACTTTTGAAGTGTTTTCTCCAGCTCCTCAGTGTATAACTGCTGTATCATCACTGTAGAATTCTTTATTTATCAAACAGAGTTGTGTGTTTCCCATCTCCTGTTAAAGGATGCATCGTCCAATTCATTATCCTTGACATCGTCTCCCAACGCTGGAAACAGTTCATCAACTCTGCTAGGCGCATACCGCTGAAAAGATTAAAAACTGCTCAGGGTTTGGTTCCCATCATTTTCCCATCCATCCCTGGGGGCATTCCTTACCTCTCAGCCAACTGTGTATCACTGCAGATTGGTAAACAGTTGCATCACACAAAGAGCTAGCGGCGCTCCTAACAGAGCTCTTCTTAGATCTGCACAAGGCCCCGGTTGGAAAAACGAAAGAAAGTCAGCTGGCACAAAACAGCCAGTTTGCCGTGATGGTGCCATGGAGAGAGGCAGCATGACGCACAGCTGAGGGGAGTTCACAGATTGAAGCCTGTCTCAGGTCCTTAGATTTAAAACAATATTGCCAGCAGGCTTTGATTTCAGGGCATTTTCTGGAATACATATACAAATAGTTTTGCATCGCACCAGTTGATATTGTATTTGTCAAACATACATTTTTGTTAGTGATTGCATGCAACTCCAAATTAGTACATTCTTTGTTGGAAATATTTAATTGTGCTAACAAGCTCACGGACAAGAATTTGACTAATTTGACCAATTTAGCTCGTTGATTAGTTTTCACTCTGGAACGCTCGGCTGGTGCAGGCAGGATTAGTTTTCTGATACAGAGTGGAAGTGATTGGTGTGCTTGTTATTCCCATGTGCAGCGGACTCAATCATTTCTCAGCCTCCTGCTGTCATCTGATGTGCTGATTCATCCTGTCCCATTAACCCAGACATTACACCACACTGCTTTTTATTTCTTTCTTTTTCCCTTTCTCCTCCATCTCTACCCTTTACCTTCATTACCATTATATTGTTTTTCTTTATATGCTTCTTTCACATGCACACACACACACATACATTAACACCACTTGGTAACCCCCACCCACCCAAGCCTGACACGTGTGCATAGTCCTTTACCTTTGAGCCACCTGAAGCCACAGGCAGCCCAGCTCACTTCCTCTTATGTGCATATGAGAAAATGTCTGCCATTTTGAAGGCTGATAATAATCTGTGCGCTATTTTAAGAACCAAGTGCCATTGGCAGGGGGTGGAGGGGGGTGAGAATGGAGGTTGCTGATGTCACTGGTGTTGCCTGGCAACAAATGTGTGTTTCCAGTTGGCAGGGTTTGGCTGCCTCACCAGTGAGTGGTGGCGGATGGACTTACAGTAGTGTTTTAGGTGTTTGTGTCTCTCTCTGTTTGTCTTTGTTTCTCTGACTGTGTCTGACAGATAGCAGATGCCTTTGTACATGAAATGGAATTATCTTTAAAAAAGTGAACTCAAAGCACCTGTCTTGTCAGGTAAATCGTAGAATTGACAATTTCTCCCCCTGGCTATTGCCAAATGCAGTGCTGGCACAGGATTGTTTTCCACACATCCTCCTCCTCCGCCTCCTGGAAAAAAGTGAGAGCTTCTGAAGGTCTGTGAATGGCAGTTTTACAGCCTCCTTGAAAACACCATCCTCGCTGAAGAAAAACAGGCTTTTAACAGCCCAGCATTGACTTACTCAGCACATAGACAGCAATACACTGGCTTAAGAAGGAATCTTAACCTGCAACCAAAAAGCTCAGCAGGAATATTTACAGGTATTTTACTTCTATAATATTGATTTAAATGTGAATATACCACCACCTGCAGCATATGTTTACAGTGGTCCACTTATTAATGTATTGGTTGTAACCCCTTCATGCCTGAGAAAGTGTGCCACCTCATATAAAACCAATCTTCTAACCTGACTGCACTGCAGATGGTTTGTTAAACAGAACCATCTGGGAAGCTGTTGTTAAAAAAAAAAATCTTTTCCATGGAGATAAGCCTTCAGTGCCGTTCTGATATAACCGATGCTAGCAGGATCTACGCTAAACTTATTAGCAGCTGCCATTGTTATTTTTGAGCAAACAGTCACTTCTCACACACGTCGTCAAACACACCTTTAACCATACCCATAGCTCATGCTGTAGCTGCCAGTAGTTCCTCTTGAAGCCTGGCAAGATGGGTTCTTCAAGATGATGTTGTGCCTCAACCTAAACTACATTAAGTTTAATTGTTTGCCTTCCTGGAGAAACTTGACACCCCTTCATTTTAAATGTACATTTCAGTCTATTACCTATAGTGCATATTTGCTGTTTTTAAATGTATGAACTAGAATAATAAAAATAGGCCACCCATTTTCTTCCCCTCACCTTATTGGTATTCTTTCCCACCACTTTTCTCCACATATCCCAGTCCCTTAGCTTCTCCTTTTAAAAAAACAAATCAGAATACATTTCATTTCAGTAAAATTGCTCCTGAGTCATGTCACCTTTGTGTTCTGTTGCCCAGCTTTGGGAGATGCATTGGAGCCTTGGCTTTGTGCTTCATGTCATTCAACACCAAGCACCAAAACGATGCTGTCGCTTTCTTGGTCTCATTACATTGCTGCGGAGACAGTAGCCCAGATGCCGCGGATCCTGTAATTACATCTCCGAGAGCCGAGGTGCCACGTTTGTGTTACCTCGTTGTTTACTGGGGGCTGTTGTCATCAGCTCTCCAACCTGGGAATTCGTCTGGCATTCATTCCAAGCCATTGTAGCATTTGTCTGCTGAGGTTTCTAAGGCACAAGACGGGGGTCTTTCATTAGCAAGTTAAGTAGTGAATTTGTATGCATAAACTTAGCTCTGAACAAACGAGCCGAGCTGTCTGAAAAGTGATAAGGGAGGCAATGTTTTTAGCTGATGGAATGAAATTATCCCTTGAAGAGTCCGAATTGTAAATGCGAGAGAGCACATTGTGTGTGTGTGTGCGTGTTTGTGTGTGTGTGTGTGTGTGTGTGTGTGTGTGTGTGTGTGTACGCGCACGCGTTATACGTGATTGCTCATCTTGCTTTCATGCCTTTCTTTGGTGGGCGGCATCACCAACCTTTTGCAGTTGCAACCTACTCTGATTCCCCACGCACTTTACTTTCTCTCTTCTCTCTCTTTACTTTTATTCACTTGTTATTTTTCTTCATTTTAACATTCAGTCCAATCAGAATGGCTTGGCTTACCAACCCTTGGGTTTCCTTTTGTGTTTGGCTCCTCAGCAAACAGTCATTGATGGTCTTAGCCCGAGCTGTTATTAAGTTGTATTGTTTAACACAGACTCCTAGCAGAACTAATCCCACAGGTTTGTAGTAAGATTTGGTCGTCACTCATTCTTGGACCCAAATTCTTAGACAAAAAAAGCAGGGAAATAACACAACACCATGCTCGCCCGTCTTAAAGCTCCTTTTGACTATCGTTTTATATGAGGTAGATGGATTCTTGTTTTGGTCTGAAGAAAGCAAAATTGAAACATGTATTTTAGAAGAAAAACAAAAGAAAAGAACTTTTTGCAGTACCAGCCCAGCAGCTTCCAATCTATTCTCTCTGTGTCTGTTCTCATCCTCTCATCCTCCTACACCACACCGTCTTTTCAAATGACCTTGGGTCGACCATCATGTTTTTTTAGCCTTGGAGTTACCCCAGCAACCACGCATCACCAGGCCAACCATGAGCACTGCTGTGCATATGTGTGATGTACAGAAAGCGAGGCCCATGGCTATTTCTGACACAGATGTTGTTTACGCATCATACGTTAAGTAATGAGTGCTTTCACCCACACATTTAAGTTTGTTTGTGTGTTATACTGGTAGGTAAGATTTAGCTTGAGTGCTCGCCTACCAAGAAGCACAATATCTCTGTGACAAGCTAAAGCCCTCAATGCCATTTCTAACTTTTGCTTGTGCTTTGCATTTGGTCTGTTATTCAAGGTGAACATTAATACAGAAGCCCAATTAGGAAAGGGATTTACAAACCTGCCATCAGGTAGCAGGTGCAAGAAAGCAGCACCATTCACCTGACACTTATTTAAATGTTTCAGTGGAGCAGCAACATTCAAATTCCTTTCACACTTATTTATAAATATTTAGACAGTTACACATTTTCAATTGTATTTTGGCCCGTGGCCCAGCACATTGGAATTGAAAGGTGGTAGGCATAGTAAGGCACACTCATGAATGATGCAATCTTTTTATTTTTATTTCTGTGAATCATCATTTCAGCACATATGGCAAAACACTTGAGTTACAACTGTGCCTCTCTCCCTTCCTTTTTCAGGTTCCATAATGTGTCATAATGTAGTCATGATGTAGTCAATCCCATCCACAGCCTATTGACCCTGTGTTCAGCACCATTTTTTTTTTATGCTTACGTTGGTGTGTAGTAGTGGAAGGGCAGGGTTACATCCTTTGAGGAGAACACAGGTATTTCATCTGTCGTAGAAAGAAGTCGAGTGGTCGAGGAGTTGCAGAGAAAAGAATGAAGGATCAGAGATCCATTCTTGTTTTGTTTTTTCTGAACAGCAGTTGCCCCCCCCAAGCTACTAGTAATGAGCACGGCTGTTCGATAGCACCTTCTCAGCTGAAAAGGCACCACCGTATTGCCCATCGCGCTCTTCCAATGCATCCTCCAACAACCCTTCCCCCCTCCCTCAGCCCATTCATCACACTCAAAATGCCTCTCACTGGCCAAGCTCATCTCCAACAGGTCGAAGGAAGATTGATTTGTTTGTGTATAGAGGCAAAGAGAGCGCTAGGGAGCGAGAAGGAGCAAAAGAAAAGAAAAAGACTGATACCAAGGTGTATGTGTGTGTGTGTAGCAAAGACTCTCAACCAGTCAGTCAGACAAGCAGACAGACAACCACACAGCTTGAATGCGTGTGTGTGATTGACTCAAGCCCACAGACGATGTTTTCACTCCTTTTCACTCCTTTTCACTCCCCTGTAGCGTTCACTCACCTGTCTCAGACTGCGCTGTCTACCTTTCTTACCCGGCATATTTAATCTCCTAAGCACAATGTGACCAGAATAGTAGCAGTGGAAGTATTTTCTCTGTTTCACCTCAAGGAAGTTTTCGTCTTGATCCTTAAATAGACACAGTTTGGACAGGTTTTCATGCTAGATACTGGTGAGTTATTTACTTGGAAAGATCATACTGTAGTGCTGAGTGTGTCATATAGTCATATTTCTACATCAGTAGCTTGAAGTTGAAGTAATAATGGAATCCTTGAATTTGCTGCAAACCTCTGTTGACCTCTGCTGATAAACTGATAAGCACAATTTCTTAGAGAGGTTTTAAGAAACGAAATTCAGAAATGTTCCCTGAGTCACGGGTGTAGTAATGTAAATGCACAAAAACTGCTGTGTTAGCATCTATTATGCCTCCATATTGTGAGCTGAAGCAGGAACCAGAGTTCTTGGCAAACATCTGAGTCAGCCTTTAGAAACAAGTTCTTGTCAGCTCACCATCTTTCACATAAATGTGAGGACAAAATGTTTTATTGATGCAACTAATTGTTATTGGGATCTTTTGCTTTGTAAAGGTTTGATTTCTTGCCTGAAAGCTGCACTGCCAGTTCGCTGTCTTCTTGTATGCCTTGTAAAATGTCAAGGTCCAATTATATTGTCTTTTTTCATTTGGGTTTTGAATTTACTCGCTGGGCCTGAATCACCGCCAGCGAGCCCTGGCTCCTGCTGTAAACAGCCAAGTTTAAACACTCCACTCATGCTGACACGGTTCAGTGGTTGCGTTGAGCCCTAATCGACGTGCAATTCAGAGGAGCTTTTAAAGGACCCTTATGGCGTCCTTCAGGGTCAGACCGATATAGCGGTTTGCCAATATTGGCTCATTACTTAAAGTGGATAAGATGATGTCATCTAGGTCCATCCAGGTCATAGAGCCATGACTTTTTTTTCCCACAAAAAAATGATTATCTAAAACTTACATCAATCCAAAAGCATCAGTACTGACCTAGAAACCCCACACCATGAATCTTGTTAGTTTAAAAAAAACATAAAAAAACAGTAGTGTTACAGTATTTCCCCTTTGCTCTAGTTCCATTCAGTTTATATGATAGCTATAAATGTTGCTACACACCTGAGGGGAAAGCAAAGGGCAGGATTGGTCCTGGGGGTCTATCATGATTCTACCGTGACCCTGCTCTCTGACCAGGTGGGCGGGACTAAACTTTTTATTTTTTATATAATTTGTGCTGAATGCTGTCTCTGCTGACAGTGATGGCCTTTGAACCCTGCAGGGAGCGGCCAACCTGCCACTGATAAATGAGGAGAACGTGGTAGCCAGTTCAGAGGCCACTGTGGTTGAGTAACGTGTTCAACTCTCCTCCCTCTCCCTCTCTTCATTTGATAACTTAATGCCCTCCCTCCTCAACCAACAGAAGCCTCCTGCCCGTGAGCTCATGTCTTTGAAGCCTGCTGTGCTGAAGTTGGAAGCAGGTCTATAGCCGTTTCCACTTGTTTGATGAGTTGTAGAGATAAGAGGGAGTCTAAATCCATTTTGATGGATAGAACTGATATCTTGACCAGATGCTAGAAATGATTTTGTCTTAGTCCATGTTGACCTCATGTCCCAAACTTCCCTAAGATATCTTACCTTAGAGATACTTCATGATCTAGACATCCTGCTTCTCCTTTTGCCCAAAGGACTCTCTTGTGATCTCATGCTTTGTATCCTAAATTATCACACTGCATTCACCATATTGCAATTACAATCTACCCCCATGTAACTATGGATGGAACAACTCACACTCAACTAACGATTTGATACAATTCAGCATAGTGGGTGCACAATATGATTTTTTTGTAACAAAATGACATTGAAGATGAATTATGACTGAGAAAGATTAATTTGTTTCTCAGACAAAAATAGGTAATAATATATTTTCCCTTATATTTTCTTCTGCAAATTAAAGAATTCTTTTTATCAAGTAGGCTATGTGCATGATATTTCCTTTACTTTTTAAAAGTGAAACAGAAAATATAACGCTGTCAACTATGGACAATGGCCTAATATCTCTTCACTGTTAGGTTCTTACCCTCATCATTTTCTGCCTTAGGGGCTTCCATAAAAGTCCAAAAAGCTGCCACAACCTCTGATTTTAAACAGGATGGTGAATCCTCACTTTCTTCAGGCCATGTCTTTACACCTTGATACACAGCTACTGACATGAATGATGTAGGAAAATAGATGGCGCCTTCTCATGTTTTAAAGCAGTATCACAATTCATTTCATCTCACCGATTTGAATCTTACATATTACATACTCTCACATATTTATATTGCAATTTAAGTGTCTTGCAATATATATCGTTACAGCCCTACATTCAACGTCTTTGTTAGACCTCAATGACACGGACAATGCATTTTGCTGAGTAACACTGAATGTAAACAAAAACATTGCTTACAAGAAAACTCCACAGGGAACCTTTAATTCTAGATGTAACATTTTGTCCCTTTTGTTTTTAAGTCAATTTGGTGGCTTGTTTCTTATTACAGCTCAGTCTCAGTCTGTATCTGACAGTTGTGACTGGTTACCCAGCCCCAGTCCTCTGTTGCTTTAGCTCTCCCTCAAGGTTTAATGAGGAGTCTTAAGATGCCTTTTTGCACGTTGCTGTCATATTGACTGAGCTGTCATTTGCATAGCTGGCCTGCTAGCTTGAGGGTTTTGCCATTCGCCTTTGCCCTCTCAGAAGACAAGTCACTTCTGCCATCGGCACAGCCACTGACTGCATATTTTAGGAGAGTACATGATTGAAACTGTTGACTTCCCTCTCTGTGCAGTAACGGATCTGATTCGGTTTTAGTGCACCTTGCTGCATAAATCTGCATATTAACAGGGGAAAATGCCATGACACTCGTGGCCACAATAACTCAAAAACAATACATGACAAAGACATCATATTAACACTGCATGCAGTCCCTATAGGGTAGATGATCTGATTACCTTTTGCAACAGCTTGTGCATAGATTTGCATGTCAGTGAAGATAAATGGCAGCACATTAGATAATTTAGCTGCCTCTTGTTTTAACGCTATTAGTGTCAAAAAGCCAAAGGGCTTACTGTTTCTGAAACATAGTCACATGTCTGATGTAATGTTTAATTGGACAGCCAGTGAAGCTCTCAGTCCTGTCTGTAAGATTGATTTGTGCAAATGGCTTAATCCTACAGATAGTGGAAAAACATAAGCAGATGTACCAGATAATGTACATATATAGTAGAACAAATCCAGTGTGTTGAATGTTATTTTGTGTTGTCTATCACCTATTGTGTGCATGTTAGTTGAGACGCCGGCTGAGGTAAATAAAACTCTTTGCTTGGGAGGAAAACATGACGGGTAGATGGAGGCATTCGGCTGCATCTTTGTATTAAGCAGAGAAACCGACGACCACCCAGTGACTGAAAACTATAAGTGTTTCTTCACAGTGTTTTCAAATTTCTGTGTAACATAGAAGACAGATGCTGAGCTTGGGCTGTTCTGCTGCTGTGTGATTTCTCCTGTAATCTTGCTTACTGAGCTGAATCGATTCTGTTACTCATTCTCTGGGTGGGCTATGACAAACAAGCAAGTCTTTGCTGTAAGTGGAGCACTGTGGGTTGGCAGAGTCAGGGAGAGCCCATAGGAGCTGTCATAGTTTTTTATTATGTAGGTTAATGCCTCTCACAGAAGCAATGCAACCACACATGCTCTTTTGATCAGCCCACCATTAGGTTGAACATTTGCATAGAGAGAAGAAAAGCCAGACAACCATGAGGTTGTGTCAAAACTGTAGCGTTACACCACAGATCCAGTGCTTGTGCTTTGACTGAAATGTTATTAGTCTCCCACACAGATTATAGTCTTCATGTACCTCTTTTTCTGTGTCTCTCTCATCAGAAACTGGCTCTGCCATCACCTCCTCATGTATTGGGCTGGGGAACTCACTCACGCCACCTGCAGGTCAGGCTGGCAAACCTGTTCCAGGTTACAATGGTAAGAGTCAGAAATGTCGATCCACATTCCAGCTACAGTACACACAACACTAACCAACCATTCCTCCTCATTTTTTTTATGTGTATTTATATATTTTGTATAACGTATTTGTATATTTGTATAATTTAATTTGACTTTCATTATTTTTTATGTAAGTCAAAATTGCTGCCCCTCAATTACAGATACAGATAAACTATAACAGAAATGGGTAAAACTTAGTAACTGCTTGCAATTCCCTGCAGAGTATTTAATATTATTGCTGCTCCAGTTTGCCAGTGGGTGATGACCGCCTCTGAATATGAATTTCGTGCTTTTCCCTTTCCACTAGTCACAGTGATCGATGATGACATGCAGGAGGTAAAGCCAAGAACCCTGGGAAATATTGTGGTGAGGTAAGCTGAGTGGTTATGTTCACAGCTGTATGAGTGGCTTAGTCATTGCTTTCTTCTGTCATTCACACATGTACACACATCTAAAATGTAACAAAGCGTTTTGCACGGTCTAATTAAATTTAGACTCCAGTCTTTTAGTCATTAATCTTAATAGTTCACCGTTAGGCAGCTTGTATCTGACTCCAAAGAACCTCACTCCAGTGTGTTGCCAGGGTTGGAGAATAAAACGTGTGTCTGTTTATGTAAGAGAGCTGGCTGTGCAAAGTGGACTTCATCAAAAGCTCCAGCACCCTTTTGTGCTGTCTTATCTTCCAGTCTGCTACCTATCTGTTATCACTCTCCAACTCCATTTCCCTGTTCTTTGCTACTACCGGTATTGACTCAGCGCCAAACAAGGGGGATTTCCAAGGAATTCACATGTACAGCGCACCCAGGGATGACGACAGGTAGAGCTGTAAACGGACGGGAACAGCTGTACTTCCTGATTAGAGCCAGAAAGTCTGCGCCAGCCCCTTTGTTTGATCAAAAGCTATATACACAGCTTTATAAAATCATATTCATTATTTACAGAGAGTAAGGTTGTTGTAACATGTTATGGCTTCTAAGGACTGTGTTTTAATGTCAAGATATTATGTTGCTTTTGTTATACATCTTATGATTTCAAGTGTAGATTTTATGCATAGGAAGGGCTCACCAGTGTGACAGACTCTTAACATGAGAAGCAGGCAGCCAGAGTCTGAAGGAGATGTTTGGTGTGTTTGAATATTCTCCTTGCAGTGAAATGAATCTATGCAGAGGCATGTTTAGGGTTCAGACTTGGGAAATGGGATCATCTGGTCAAGACCCTGGTCAAGATGGGGGATTACTGGTAGTCTCTGGATAAACAGAGACTGAGAGACCGAGCTCTGCTATCTGCTGTCTGTGTGTGTATCAGACAAGGCTAAATCTAGCAGTCTGGCTGTGTGTCTAGACTGTTATCCATCTTCACACATCATTGTAGCTTTATTAGGTAAAATCGGATGGACTGCTCTTAATGCTCACTGAATTTAAAATGATTCAAATCTTAAAAGGACATTCAACTAAATCAGAAGCTTAATGTCATTTTTTATTTGAAGCAAAGTGTCAAAGAGAGATATTGGAATAGAGCTCAAATTAATTTTTTACATCTTTTTCCTCAAGGCTGCCTTTACCACCTGGTGCGGCGTTGTCACTGTGGCAGAACCGTGATCTGTTCAATAAGCTCTACTTCACTAAGTTTCCAGTAAGATGTGTCATTATTTCCTCACATTGTGATGTTTATCGACATGAAACCCAGCTGTCTGATTTAATGAAATGAGAGAAAAACTTGAATTTATCCAAGAGCATTTGTATTTGTTCTGTTCAATTTTCCTTTTATGATGTTGGATTAATAATGTAGTAGAGTGGGTAGTGATGAGTATTTGATCAAATGTGGCCCTCTAGTGTTAAAATCTTTCATTACAGGACCACTTTTTGCAGCCTTTGAGAGGTTTGAATAAAAAAATTGAAACAAAACCTCAACAAAAACAACCCCTAATGAGACCTCCTAAAAAAAAAAAGTGTATCCATTCCTTTCTGTTCCACCTCAGGGTTACTATGACACCATGGATGCAGGTTTTGTGGATGAGGAGGGTTTCCTTTACATCATGTCCCGGTCTGATGATGTAATCAACGTGGCCGGCCACAGGCTCTCTGCTGGTGCATTGGAGGAGGTAGAACGATTACAAAGAGGGTGATACAAAGATTTTCCGAACTCTTCTTGGTGATATTATAATGTATGTATGTGTGTGTTTTGCAGTCAGTGCTGCTGCACCCTGCAGTCGGGGACTGTGCTGTGGTCGGTCTAGAGGACACGCTGAAGGGTGTTGTTCCCTTGGCCCTGTGTGTACTCAAAAATGGTGAGGCATGACACGTATAGTATAACAGTAGTTAAAGTTACAACTCCTTGGGTATCAGTATCACAAAATTAAGACCATATCCAGGGTTAAATTCCAGATGGCCTTTAAACAACATGTGCTGTCTGTCTCAGGTGTGCAGAAAACTGAAGAGGAGATCGTAAATGAGATGGTGAAGCTTGTGAGAGACACCGTTGGACCGGTGGCTGCCTTTAGGAAAGTGCTTTTTGTCCGAGGTTTGCCGAAGACACGCTCTGGCAAGATCCCTCGCTCCTCTTTAGCCGACCTGGTCAACGGCAAGCCCTACAAGGTACGACAAAACTCTCAGGGAAATATTTTGTGCATTATTCCCCTCACTAATTTTAAGCAACCCTTAACCCTTTTAATTTAAAAGTTAAGTACTACAGGATAAAATGGGTGAGGGGAAATCGTTTACATTTACTTTTTTTTCTGTCCCTTGTGCAAAGATTTACAGCTGCTCAGGAGACGGTAAAGCTCATTTTGCAATTCAGAATTTGAGTAATGGTTTTGCATTAGCAGGCCCCGCACTCATTAAATAGAACTGAGGGCTCATTTGGGATTTCATCAGTTTATAGTTACTACAGTTTTCTGCTGATCAGGTGCTAAAGGCCTCAAGAGAGAAGTGGATGCTAAACTGAGGAAACCATGCTTTCTGTTTACATACATAGTTGCCATGGATACAGCCACAAAACCTGAAAAAAATCTAAATGGAAGAATTGAAAAATGTCTTTGAGTTGTAGAGTGCAATCATTATGTAAGCATAACTGACTTTGCTAATCGTCCAAAAATTGCTTTAATTACATTTTAATCAGCAGGTTCTACCACGTTAATATTTTATTGTTTTTAAATTAGCTTTGCCAGTAGAATTTTAAAGGAACTTTTTTCCCCCACAGATCACTCCAACCATCGAGGACCCAGAAGTGTTCAAAGACATCGAGCGGCAGGTAGAAAAAGTCCTGGGCCCTCGGGCATCCTGAACTCTCGGGCATCCTGAACTCATCTGTTGGAAGACAAAGAAAAACTGAGGTTGGATAAATTTGGCCCCAGGCAGTTTTTGCGGCACAGGGGGTGAACTGTGAATTAAAAGTAGAAGTAAAATGAATGATTATTCTTCTTTTTCTAAGTTAAGCAGGAGGTAGACATTGACTCCACTTACTCACCTTATATGAACTGTGCCGAATCTATGAAAAAGGGTTAATGTTTCCGTTTGTAACAGTGAAATTAACGCTCTATTTGTATGTAATCTGAATAATAATGTGAATCTGTACTGCACTACAGGCTTGGCACAATCATAATTAATGAACAGAGGTAATGTACAATTATTGTAGACACAATGACAATCAAGCTATAATCATTATGAAGACAACTTGTTCACTGACAGTAGTTTTTTTTATTGACAATGAAAATTTGCTTGCTCACCACTTAGTTTTGACCAAAGTACAAGAATAAATAAAAAAAATGGACACAAAATAAAATGATTCATCGTTCGTGCAAATTGAAGATGTAAAAACAAATTAAAAGCGTAAGACTTGTTGGAGTCCTCCGTCAGAAATAACTAAAAGACAGATAACAGGGCTGTACAATAGGTTGCCCTGGAAACTCTGACAGAAACAAAGAGTTAACAGTTACACCAATGTAAGTCACGGCAAGCAACAGGTTTTTGTCATTAAAAGTCACCTCACTTCAACATGGTCATATACACTCTACGCACACACTATGAGCTAAAGCAGTCTGTCTTTCAGTTATTTCCTCTGTTCTGTTAACATAGTGTCTGAGGGGTTGGGTAGAAGGCCAGCTTGGCTGAGTGTGTAGTTGTCCTTTTGTGTTAATGTATCGCCTGACAAAACATACAGTACAACAAGTGACAGGTTCTATGAACGACGTCCTGCTTTTTTTGTTCTCTGAGAAGAAGTTTTTGTGCAACTTCGGAGAGCGATGGCGTCTCTTGTTTTGTCCTTGGCTACTGAATAGTCCATTGAGTTGATGCGGTTGTATCAAAGTGCTTGTCATGTCGTTCCAGTGCGTCGACGTGTCCTCTTAAAATGCTCCTTTTTATGACAGCGAGTCAATAAGAAAGGATTATGAAGTTTGTTGGTGCCAGAAATGGGGCTCAGAGTGGTTTGTGTACACCACTAGAGGGCAGATTTTCACACAACATCCATCCAGTCTCTTCCTCTCTCTATGGTGCAGCACAGGTTCATCATCAGCACAATGAAAAAATAAAACCATATGTACAAAATGATCTAGAGGGGAGGGGGTAATATGGAGACAGTTTAAGAGCAGCATATATTAATCTATGGTCCACTAAATGAGGTGGCAGGGACATTTTTTTGCACAAACTCTGAATATCTTTTTATACATAGATGTGTGTATATATTAAAAAATGGCATATTTATGTACAGATAACCTACACATCTCCTGTAGAAGAAATACACAGTACGTTATGCTTTGACAAGTTACTGTACATGTAAAAGGTAGAAATGGTGACAACAGGGTAGCCTGCAGGACAGTTTAGCACCGGCATCTGGTGCCCACGTTATGGGGGCGGGGAGGAGGGTCGGGAAAGGGGGTCAGAGAGGAGAGCAGGGCTTCTTGGCAGTGCATGTTGTCAGAATGGTTTGTTCCTCGGCAGGTTGGCCTATCCAGCAGCTCCCCTAGTTAATCTCCATTCAGAACTGTACCTGAAGAAAAACAGAATGAGTAGTTTTTTAATGAGGTGTTGTATGAAATGCTCAAAACTGGGGAGGTTTCTAAAAAGAAGGTGGAAAAAACCTGAATAAGAGAGTCACTTTAGTGCCATACTGATCGCAGCTCATTATGATTTGAAGAGGGAAAGGTGACTTTGGAAGTATGTGTAAAGTAACTGTTCAACCAACTGTATTGATCAGCAATATGATATTATGCTAATTTAGTTGTTTAGAGCAGTAAAATTTTCACCTTGGTGTGCGTAGTTACATCCCATAAGCCTATTCGGACTGGAACTGTGATTTTCCATATGTTCAAGTACATACTGGGCTAACATAATCTTAAAAAGCTGAGTCTGAAGAGAGTTTTTTTTGGGTACCTCTGTGGAAATCTTATATGCATTTGTTTGTGGTGCCGACGGCTCGAAAGCAGTGGAAAACTGTAAATACAGTCAGCAGCTGAGGGTGACAGCGTAATAATCTGTGCAACAAATAGTTAAATAGAATCAGATTTAGTTTCTAATGCACATGTACTGTACCAGATTTCAACCCTTTGCTCTCCATGAACTTTGCACTGTATTCTGTCTTTTTTTGCTGCGTGGGAGTACTTATAAAAATAAGCTGATGAAAGCATTAGAAACAGCCCACAGGGTGTTCAATGGGATGAGCAAATTCTTTGGAAACATAAAATTTATGGTTATGAAGGTGTAACTTGCACACACTTTTCCCTACTGAATAGAACCCCTTCTGCTCTGCTTTTACTCCACTTTATCTCTCCCCTTAGCTGTTGTTTTATTTATTTTCCTAACACTCACAAAATGCTGTGACTGCAGGGTTATCATATGATAACCCTGCAGTCACAGCATTTTATCATTTTTATCAGCTGTCTACTGTGCTTCTAACCTCAGCACTCATTACATTCTGGAGTACAGTAATGATACTGGTGCAGGACTTAAAGTGTGCTCAATGCAGCCAGAGGCCTTAACCAATACATTTACCTATGGCGGCCTACAGACCAGTGTCACTGTGCAAGTGTATGGTGAAAGATTTTGATGAATTTTTTGAAGTTATCTTGTATCAAAATAGGCTGGTGCTCTTTAGAGTAAAGTTTGAGACAGAAATTTGAATCTAAAGAGTTACTGGACAATTGAAATAATCTTTTGGAATGGGGTTTGTCATTTGACTTCCCGTGTAAACACAATCGTCATTTCAAGTTGTAAGAAAAGTTCAGTGCCTTACCTCGTTACAAATAAGACTCTTTCATATTCACCACTCTCTGCTAACAATCCTAAAATGCAATGCTCTGTAATACACCTGTCAGTGATGATGCAATCTGACGATTTAGAAATTTCTAAAATCTCAGTTCACTGCTCACTGTACAGTTAACCATGGCGTTTGTATAGGGAGCAGTGAATGAGTGAACAAGGAAGTCATTTTGTACACAGTCGACAGTCTCATGTCCACCTGGACTTTTCATGCTGAACATCCAAAGCAGAACGCACTGTTATCTTTGCAACTTGCTTTTGCATCTGGTTTCCTTTTCAATTGTGAAGCAGAGAGACGGCGTAGTCAGATACCAAAATCAAAACAAGTACTTATGAGAAATTACTTTTTCACTGCACCTGGCAGTACAAAGGAAACAGTTGGAAAGGAAACTAGGGCAAGCTCACTTTGTAATCTGTGAAGTCTCACAGGGCCTATTTTTAGGAGCCTTGAACAATCATAATCACGTAAACTAACTTTGTTAACTAATCTCTGTGTAAGGTACAGAACTCCTCGTTTATTTGAAGCAGATTTCTAAAGCTCGGCCATGTCTAACTCATCATTTTTTGGACAGACATTAAAGGGAAGATGTCCACATGAGACCATGGCTTGCTGCTAGCCCTGCTGTCTTTTATCACCTTATCACAACTACCTGGCAAAAACACAGCAGTGGCTCGCCAAGCCGATGCGACAAACACGCTTATCTTGGGAAACAATTGGCCCTCTTCTCTTTTATCCAATATCTCTTTTAAGTACTTCTGAGGAAAGCTGTGTATTTGACAGAACTAGAATCTGTGTTGTGTTACATACAGCGTACAGTTTAAGGTGCCTCTCTTCCTCCTCTCAGCAGGAGTAGGTTCTCACCGTGGAGCTGTCCAGCCGCTGCACCGCAGAGGGTCCGACTGTAGGGGGAGACAGCGAGAGAGAAAGATCTTTGAGTGTAAATATTAAAACCTTCTCTTTATCAGATGGACCCAGAGTGAGAAGGAAACATTCCTCCACAGACATGTGCCACAAGATTAGATGTCCTTTACACGGTATGAGTGAGATCACAAGCAAAACACTTTCCTCACACAACAGAGATTACTTGTAGAGTCACCCTCAGAGGAGAAAGCCATGTATCACGCACTCAAAGGAAGTTTTAATTTTGAGTGGATAACACCAGCAACAGGATTTGAGTGTATTGTGGACGTCACAGACCAGGGAGCACAGAGAATAGAGACAGAGGAACACAGGAAGGCTGTTTCAGTGTCACTTGGAACAACTTGTTAGAGGAGAACACTGGCCAGTGCAGACGGATGATTTCCAGTCATGTATTAACAACTTTGGTGGCATTTAGCAAAGACACAGTTGCTGATACACTCCGCATCCTTTTAAAAAGGATAATTTCCAGGTTGTTACAAATTGGATGTTGAGCTTCACTGTTCATTCCTGACCTGGAAACAAAAGTTGAATCGATTTAAGGACCACCTATTTACTTATGAGGCGCTTTTGTCTGTATCACTGTCTTTATCAGCAGATTTAGTTTGCTCAGTTGTCATATAGTGCAGTATTCAAACTTTGAAAGTGAAAGTTTGAACATGTACAGTTCCAAGACAAGCTGAGCAAACTAAATCTACTGATTAGGACTGTACTACAGTTGAAAGCTCCAGACTGAGTGAGTAAGTAAGCCCTGAGTTGATGTTTTGCAAATTTATTTGAGCAGTTTTGGCCATCGTTCCAATTGGTACTAGATATAGTTTGGTTAGCCAAACATTTCTGTCCAAGCTGCCAGTTGTTTTCTTTCAGTTTTGATAATTTGATACTTTAAAATCTTTACAACCAGTCAGACTATGTTGAAGCAATATTGCTGCATTCCCAACTACTTAAAGAATATTATCAGAACAAATTGAAATGATGGCCAAAACTACAAAACCAAGTTGTAATATCCCGGAATTGTCCTTCAATGAAAGCCTATTTCAGCCAGTGTCCTCTTTAACACCAGAGGGATGAGGAATGACACAAACTGTCAGTTTGAGTTCTTGAGACATCCAAGACGTACTGTTACCTATGTAAACCTCCTGATTCAGGCCAACTTACATAGCACCGCTCAGCCACCTTTTGTTTTGCTGCTTTATTGCTGTAACTTCAAGGGTTACACAGCAAGCATGGGTCCTAATCCATAACTTGACCCCCTAGCTTTTACCACCAGGGTGACTAAACAACTATTTTGCAACTCTGCAAAACAACACCCTTGGAGTTGGATAGCAGAGAGAGTTGAGAGTAGTAGAGAAAGAGAGAGAGAGGCGCAAGGGTGAGAGACCACAAAGAAAAGGAGAGATAACAGCAGGACAGTGGTTGGCAGACTGTGTGAAGAGGAGGGAGTATATGTAGAGTAATAATACACGCAGGGCCAACAAGCCCAGGACCTTCAGAGGGGCAATAGCTGACCTTGAAACCAATCCAAATACATGTCGTCAGGACTGTCATCCAGCGCCTCATAGAGGACTGCAGAGCAGCCGTCACAGAGTCAGAGAGAACAAGAGACATGGTCACAACACAGCAAGGAGCAGCAACTCCTGCGCTCAGGTGTGGTGCTTGGGTTTAACCTTTGCCTTTGAAAGCCACTTTTCAGAAAATAATCTGCCAATGGGCAAATAGAGCTGTGAGATAAGGTGCATAAGGCATTTACCCTCGGGAGGCAGTCTCCGGGAGTGACCAGACGTTGTGGTGAGACGGAATCCAGCAGGGAGCGTTTCTGCTGATCCGGGCATCATACTTATACCGTGAACGTCTCGGGGCGGGAACTGCCTCCTCCACGACGGACCTCGGAAGTCCTTGTCGTCGCACAGATGGACAGAATAATAACATTCGCTTTAGTTTTGTCATTGGAAGGAACGACAGGCAGAAAACTTCTAAGCACAAAAAAATAAAATAAAATCACTAATAAAAAAAAAAGCATCTTGGCATGTTTTGAACCCTTTCAAGTTTGCAGACTTGAATTGTTGACATTTAACTGTGGGTTTACTATGTCTGTTTTCAAAACCCAAAAATGGTATTGTAAGAGAGAAGCTAAATTCTTTTTGAATTTATTCATCTTTAATTAAAACTGGACAAAAATTATTTACAACTATGATACTGGCTGGACGTGTAGAATAAAGGATGTGAAGGCCCTTTAATCATGGATAGATGTGTTGTGATCACATACTCAGAAATTGATGAAAATTCAGTCAGTCTGAGACATTTAAATACACATTTTATGCTTTCTGTGCATTAATGATGTGGCACCTTCATTTACACACTAAAGGAAACCCAATTTCTTAGCTTTATTTTCAAGCTAATAAATGATGCTTAACCATCTTGAATATAAATGAGGTTGGTAATAGTGTAATTGTTGAAAGTGCTCTGAAATGACTAACAAGCTTTCTTCATCATGACGTTTCACCTCATAGCAGTATGAGGTCACTATTTTGGGTAATAGTTGAGCTCACCTCATCCAGTCTCCTGTCGGTGCCCAGCGCCAGCAGATTATTGTACTCTCGCTCCAGAATCTGACGTGCCTGAGGAGAGGAAACAAAACAAAACAACACATTCTGATTTGCACAAGGCCAGCTATTTTTAGCCGAATGGTATCAGAGGCAGCTGACACATTACGTTATTCGCGCTGCATATTCATTTTACCTGATTATAGATGAGATGAGCAGTGGAAATTCACAGGGCAACCTGCCAGAGTGACAGTTGGCAGATCTGCATGTTCTGATTTAGATTCGACCAGCTTTTTGAAGGCTGATACCAACGTACCTCTACTTTTGGACTGAAGCTGGTGACAGATGATATTTCTGCCCATATTCAGCACCTTTATATTTGGCTTCACAATGCCAAAAAAAAAAAAACCTTAAAAAGATTACAAATATTCCCCTCACAGTGAGGTGTTTCCATACCCAATGTGGAAAACTATGAAGTGATATTCAGAGTTAGACCAGACATTGCTGACATCAGATTTTTGGCAACACACCTTTACGTTTTCTTTGCAAAGTTTTAGTGGTTTGATAAAGACAAGAGTTTGTGTGGCTGGAGTACCTGAGTGTTTTGGTTGGGGATCTGGAGGAGCAACGCCAGACTGCTGTAGTCAAAGTTGTCATCTAAGGCGACCAGAGCTCCATGCACACCGCTTTCCAGCAGGATGTTGGCGTAGTCTCTCAGGCCTATGCTCTGCACCCAGCGGATGACCCGCTCATTACTCCACACCAGTACGTCTGCAGACAACACAGAAATCCCATCTTAAAGCTCACTCCTTTTATTAATTTGTTGCATCTTGTTTTTGGTTCACTATGACGTTGATTATGGTTTTATTTTGCTACACTTGCCTCTCATTTCATGCTGGCTGTGCTCCCTGCGTCTCTCCAGTTCCTTCCTGTCATAGTTGAGCTTCTTCAGACCCATGATTCCATACTGTAAACTTGTTCTGGTGTCAGAAAATCGCACATATACACATTCAGGAGATGGGGTAAAAAAAAAGTATACAACTAATATAAGTCCCAAATCCAAAAGTAATTAATAAATTATGAATAAGTAGAAATATTTTACAAGAATTTATTTTACTAATTCTCTCTGCTGATGGTCAACATAGGGGTCGCTAAGATGAGTCCAGTACCTGTGGAAGCTGTCCACCATTTTGAGGTGCACCCTCAGGTCCTTCTTGGTGAGGTGGTCCAGCATGCGTGCGTCCACCAGGCACTCCATGAAGTAGCTGCGGTACTGAGGTAGTCCTAGACTGGGCAGCCACTCATTCCCTATCCACTCGTGGTTCATGTCACCATAAGCTAGAGTCTGACAGAAAAGACATAAGTCAGCACACTCTACCTTCTCTTCATTCAGAACCTCAGAAAAAAGACACAGATCTTTTACTGGACATGTTTTCATATTGGCTGTGAGATTTAATCAAATAAACAGCAGCAGGGTTTCACCTTACCTGTGCCCAGCTCCCCTCTTCAGATTGTGACTTCTGATTGAAACACAAGGGAAAGAATGTACTTATGAGAGAAAATGAAGATCTACTGTCATCTGATTGTTCTATAACAAATCCTGCAGCTGCACCCAAAATGTCCCTTAAATGCAGCTGGCAAGTAATGCTAAACCCAACTGAATGCTATTAATGATTTACTGTAGCTGTTTTTTATTTGCCACTCTCACAATTAAGTGTCAAATAGGTCCTGCTAAATATGTTTTTTGTTACCCAAAGCTATGTTTGCCTGTTGTGCTGCCACATCCATGGGTACGGTCACACATGCTCGAATTTGCATTTACGCTTTGCCGGGAGTTCATGTTTGGCGAAGTCACAGCCTCAACCAATAGCAAAGAAGTGTGTGTGGCTGAAAGTGTGCGTTCACCTCGGCAGACAATGCATTTGTGCGTGTGTAACCGTGACCTAAGAGAAAGCCAAACCTCTGCTACATTTCGACAAACCATGAACTATTAGCTAGCTTTCAAGACATGGTAAAAGGTCTGCGGGAGTTACTGCTGAGCAAGCTCAAATCTAAATGGCATGTGATTTTTTTCTCCAGGGGGAGATGTGTCCTGATGTGTCCTGACAGTTTGTATTTAGATTGGAAAAAGGATACTAATGGTCTAACATGCTGGTATGGTATTATGTTCTAAGACTCGCTTTTAGCTGTGCAGGCCCTGAAGCCAGATAGGAGATAAAGCACATCTGTTGTGTAGAATATATTTTTGTTTTTGGAAACGATGTCTAATGGGGTAATAGTCCATATATGAAGTAAGAGCTGTCATTTTTCAACTAAGTCCCGTGAAACTGACAGAATTAACAATTTGTATTTCAATGGGATGAAGGCACTGATGGAGTTAATCCAGTTATTTATTCTACTTATTAAAATGTGATGTGATGATCACAATTTATTACCTTCATTCTATGACACATAATGAAAAACCTGCATACCACATGGCCACAAATACTCGCCCAGAGCTTGAAACAGTCTGACAATGATGTAGAGCTTCAAATCTCACTGCACATCAGATCTCTAGAAGTCTGTCTTTAGTTCTGCATGAGATAAAAGAGTTCTTTTGGATACAAATGCTGCATTTCACATCCAGCTTCATCAGTCTGACTCACTGATGTGCAAATTTCAGGAAGCGAAATGTGATAAAATAACTATCCGGTTAGTTTTGTGTGGTGTTTCAGTCACACTATCACAGGAATAAAACAGTCTGAACTGCAGTGAAAAGCGACTCAAGCTCTCACTGAACCATCATCAGCAACAAAAGGCTTCAGGCTAAACATGCATAGCTTGTATATCATTCAAGACCAGCATCACTGACGAAGGCTCCTTCAACTAAAATCTGGTTTCTAAATTAGTGTTAATAAGGAGGTGCACAGACCAGGAAAGGGGTTAAATGACGCATGCCTTCTCCATCAGTCAACACCCAGATCTCTCTTCCTCCGATATCCACACCCAGACACACATGACTGACAGAGAAAGAAAAGGGTGACGGTAAAGGACACAAGGGGACTGACCGTTTTGGAAGGGGCTGCCATGGTCTCCATCTCCTCATGGGTCACCCATACATTGCCTGACGGCTACAAGGGGCAGTGCCCAAGAGACAGAGCAGCAGCAGGGTTGGTAGTAGAGGTCCGGTAGGAGGGGCAAGCAGTGTTAAAGAAGAAGAGCAGCACCACTGTAAGCCAATAGTGTTATAGCATCACAGTCAGATCATGAACTGGCCCCCAAACCCACCAGGGGTCGAAGGGCGATATGCAGAGGACAAAAACACAAACACAGGGCAAACACAGAACATCCCAGTTTTGGCATACAGAACATGTACAAATGACACAAATAACAGACAGTTACCATGCACAACAAGGAAGACCAAATAAATTAGTACCATTAACACCAACAGACACATAACCCCCAAATTACTCGACCCTCTCCAGCTATATTCTACGGGTAAAGCGTCAGTTCACTCAAATTACAGAAAACATCTCTAGTGCCATCTAATCATGCAGTTTTGGTTTTATCTGCTTAGGTTGCTAACAGTTATTTTCAATATTGATTCATCTGATTTAGTGAAAAATGGAAATTTCTGAGAGCCTCAGTCCAAACTCTTTACACTTTACACTTTATCAAGACAAGAAAAGCAGCACTTTTACCTAAAATGTCTAAATTACTTTAACCATGAATTTATAATTAAACTAACTGCTTTTTATTCTGTCGATCAACCAACCAATTAAGTGATTAATGGTTTCAAGTTTGATATCCATCTTTGAGATTTCTGCCAACACCCTAATACAATGGTGGTAAATGTTAGCAAGCAGCGACATGTCTTTCCATAAACAGGGTCCCTATTACTCTGGATAATCCATTATGAACATGATGCTAGTAGTTTTAAATTGGGACCACTTCTTTAGTAGAAAGTTTTTCTAATGAAAACTGTTGACAGTGGAGCCCAATTTATTGGGTGTGGGCTCAGAAATCTCAGTACAGATACCTCCAAAACTATCAACATGGCTTCAAAACACTAGATTTATCATTATTTATGTGAACTGACCCTTTATTCCAACATAATTGGCGTTCATTTGTATGCATTGCTGTCATTGTAGTAGTGTAGTGATTGTTCTGCAGTCACAGCAGCAGGTCAAGCTGTCATGATCCAGAAAAGGACAATCCAATAGGGTTTTTCCATAGGCCTGAGTCGGTGCCAAGCCGTGATGACATACATTTCCACTAGTACCTAATACGGAGCAGGGGATAGCCGTGCCACGCCGTGCCGCTGTGGTCCTGCTTGGTGGCAGGACTGACGACGCCCAACCCCTGACTGTCTCCTCAGCGGCTAAACTCCTGTGCGTCTGTGCTGTGAACTTTTTTAAAAGCCTCTCTCTGTGTTAAGCTTTCTGTAATTTTGTAGCTTCTACCGTAATCTCTGTGGTTTGGAGTTTAGTTTTACTCCTGTGTCCCTGTTTGTACATTCACATATCAGCCTTATTTTACTGTTTACCGAGTCGTGTTGGAGCTGTGTTAACTTACTGCTGGTGCAAAGTGAACCTCACCTGCTGTTGCTGCTTCACATTAAAAGCCTTCCACTGACTTTTATTGTGAAGAAGCCGTATTCTTCGATAAAAACAGGTCTAATCAACCACATATGGACATATTTTACAGCATTTGGCCAGTAGATCAGTTTTAAATATTGCAGGAAGGAATAGTACAAACAGGTGACAGGAACTTACTATGGTTTGTGACTAGCACACCTCTAACATATCATCAAGGTACAACTTTACCTCTAGCGTGCCAGCGTGGCTTGACTGATGGCGACCATTCACGGCATGGCTGGATGCAACTACCTCCCCTACTATGGAAAAACCCTACAAGGCTCAGACAGTGAAAGTTATAGGACTCCTTTACTGCATGGTGGAGGGGGATCCAGTTGTAATAGTGGATGTAAAATGATCATTCCCCCCCCTCTCAATTTTCTGCTCAATATACACATCCCACCATATTTACAAGGTCAATTAACCCCCTCCGTTAAGTGGTAGGGGGTTTTAAGTGTGACAACAGGCGGAGGGCCCGTCACAGTTGGGGGAGTTGGTGATTGGACGCATGGAGTTGCATGCTCTGTAATGAAAGTTTCATGAGGTGTGGAAGTGGAGCTAAGTGGTGGATGAGAGGGTGAGGTAAAGGGGGAACGGGGGAGAGCATAAAAGAGTACTGCTAGTGTTATTTTACAACTCAGGGGAAGACAGAAAAAGTGCAAGAGCTTGCATGAGTTACGACCGCGGCATGCATAGACTGTATTGTGTAGAGACTAAAAACACAAACTTTAATGAATATTCTTAGCTGGGTTTATACAACAGTGCGTCTCATGTCTGTATGATATATGGTCTGCATTGTTTGTGTACCTTCGGTATAAAGCGTATTAGTCCTTGCTCTGCAGCGTGAACAGTCACTATCATTAAGGAACAGCAGAGTCCTTTGAGACCGTATGCAATTACCATGACAACAGGGAGCTATGAAAGCAACTGTGGTGTGGAATAACTGGAGAGCTAAATTACAGGACACAGTGGAGCAATGTTTTACAAACCAGGCCGTTACCGACTCCCACTGTAATATTCACTTATCACAAGGACTGTACTGTAGGATTGAAAATTGGCGAGGTATAAAAGCGCTGACGGATGTGCAGGGTGTGATCGCAACGGCTCGGTTTGCTAATCGTTTGCTTGTTGTCATCCGCCAACACACGTGTCACCCATGTCTGGGGGCGTCGTGCATGTAAGCAGAGAGGACATTCAGTCATACAGACGTTTGTCAGAGCTGCTCTGGAGGCAGAAATGATGAGATTCATTTTCAGACGGTAATTATGGCGAAGAAACAGTAGAATGGAGTGAAATATAACGGGTCAGAAGTAATAAGGGTGTTCATTTTCAGATCCTGTTACACTGATCTGCCTTAGTTACCATGCTACATTTTTTCTTAAAGGCGAATAGTTACATTTTGGAGAATATGCATTCACCTTCTTGTTGAGCGTTAGATGAGGAGATGGATTCCACTCATGTCAATATGAAGCTGGAACCAGCAGCCTGTTAGCTTAGCTTAGCATAAACTGAAAACTGGGCTCTGTCAGAATGGTACATAATCTGCTACTTGCACCTCTAAAGCTCACTAAATATTACATTAATCACCACCCATAAAACCACAAATTGTCTTTTTACTCTTTAGTGGGTTTTTCAGGAGCTGGTGTGTGGATTTTGTTACTTTCTTGTAAGCCGGGCTAGCTGTTTTCCCGTTTCCAGTCTTTGTGCTAGACTAACAGGCTGCTAGGTATCCCAGCTTCACACTGAACAGACAGATATTACAGTGGTATTGATCTTCTCATTCAGTTTTTAGCAAGAAAGCAAATAAGAGTATTTCCGAAGATTTTCATCCTAGTTTGTTCTTTTCCATTTCTACTCCACAAAAAATGTGAGACTACTTCTTCCTCCTGATCAGTTCCGTCTCAAAACAAATGTTTGTATAACTAAACTTCCCGTCTGCGTCCATGTTCCCTTATTTTCTGTACAACTCACGGTTCTGGAGGTGGGCGGGGCCGAGGGGCTGGTGAGGGAGACCATTTCCTGGATGGCCAGGCGGAGCTTGAGTCGGTGCAGAGGGTTACTGATACCGATCTCCCTCTGGATCTCGGTGTCAGATAGGGCCGACATGATGGCTCCACTCTTCACGTTGGCGCGGCACGCCGCCACGTACCAGGCTGGCATTCCCAACCACAGCTTCGCCACACGGTCAGAAGGGGAGAGGAAACAAAAGAGCGAGGGATGTTGAGTTTGGCTTGATTGAAAGAACTGATTTACATTTTATTATATAAACACTTTTTTATCTGTAGTTCCACTGGATTTTTCATCTTCCTTCTTCCTCTAGTGATATTTAACATTAGCAGAGAATTCTGTCTCAGCAAGTAGTAGCTCCCATAATCCCATTTGACTCTATCAATAACTGGAACATTGTAGTCAGGGATTGGAGTCATCATGAACTGGCTGCTGGCTGTAGGTCACCTGCTGAACATTAGGGGGCAGTAGTGTTTCTATATTTTGACTTTTTCAACCGCATTCCAATGTGTTAACTCAAAAATATCAGTGAGCGAGTGATTCACTGCAATGATTCATCAGTCTTCATTGTTCAAGTATTTTGGTTTATGATCTTTTTTTTTTTGTTACTAAATATGAATACAGATTTTTGGTATTGGGGTCATAGTGTAATACAGTCACTTGCTTAGTAGAGCAACAGTATCAGAAATTGCAGTTACAGTGAATGTATTGTAAGTTAAATTTAAATTCTAGGCAATATTCTGCATGTTATTTAAAGACAAATATGGTAAACTAAGAATTATGTAGGTCAGCTTCTGAGTAAGTAAAGTAAATCTCTTGGGTCTACTTAGGACAGTTCCTGCTTACCTCCAGCCAGGCTACAACTGTGGGGCCATCCCATTGGGCGAAAGGTAAACCCTTTCTCCTGGCTTCCTCCAATAGCTCGTGTCTGAGAGGACGGGGACAGAAGAGACCTTGTATGAACGCATGTACTTGTACATGGGGACTAACACACATTTTCTCACTGTGATACAACACCACACCCTCTTAAACTCTCTCACACCCTTACTCCTGCACACTGCTTCTCACAAATCCCTGCAGTAACAGTGTGTGTACAGGACTGTGCGTGTGTGTGTATAGTACATGAGAGAGTACTCATACACGTTTTTATCTCCCAGTCCAGCCTGTACATTAAGAGTGTTGAAAAGGGCAGTGTTTTATCATTCATCTCTGTGCTGCCAGAGAGCGGAGCAGACAACTGTAGCTACTCTCACAGACACACACGGACACACACACACACACACACACGGACACACACACACACACACACACACTCATACACGCAGGCTTCGTATTACTCAATTTATGAGGACATTCACTTACTACATTCATTCCCAAATCCCTAATCATGACGTTAACATTTGTCCCTTTCATACATCTACAGTATTTCTAATCTTACATTTACTGCTAGTAGAAAGTACAACCAGCCCTGTATTTCCAAATATATTTGCCCTGTATGTTTTTTTTGTGTGTGTTTTTTAACTACTTAACAGATTTAATGACATTAGGAGGAAGTTCAGGGCAGTTTTTACCTTGAAACAGCAGTTGATAAAACAATCTTACATTAAACTCCTTCTAACTCAATCTGCTCAGAGACTCCAACACCCAGCTGCTACAGCAGCTTAACAAATTTAAGTGACAATATTCCTTAACAGTATTAAGTTGACCATGGACTGTGTGTATTTTAATGAAGCTGAATTTGAAAAATATCTCATTAAAATAACACATTGAGAGGATTGTACATCCTTGGCGGAGGTACTCTATGTGCTCTCTTGAGTGCAAACACAACAACACACTCATACACACATGCACCTGGAAGGCACTGTGCAACAATACCTGCTCAGTGAGGCTGGATACTACATTGTTAATCTAAGCACAACTGGCCAACTCATCCCAGTTCACTCAGAATTGATTCAGAATTGAGAGATTTACTTTGTTGGTGCAGTTTTTGAAATCATGCAGCAATGTATTTTTAAAAGTAACTTTTCTTCACATTTTCTGGGCTGGGCTCCATGTTGTTTTTTGTGTTTTTTTTTAAGCAGGTGTTGAAGTGTAACCTAAGACGGCCGAGTTGTGTTTTGTTTTGCCTCAGTTTGAGAGCCGCACTGAGTGGCGGTGCAGATTTACTCTATGTAAATTGCACCTTATCGACAAAGAACAGTGAATAGATGCTCTTGGCCTGTCGTGCACAGAGCTATTTGTATTGTGCTGAATCCTCCCACACTCGGCGAGACACGGAGAACTTATAAACGGCCTAAAAATGCCGGACAAACATGGGACCGAGGAACACACTCGTACTCACGCCCACACACCAAAAACAATACAGTTCTTATTCTGTTTAGTGAACACATTTCATAACAAAAACTCTGAATCGACAATGCATTCCCTGAGTATGTTGTCCAAGAACTTGACAAATGGAAAGAGTGGGCTTAGTAATAAACATGATACATGTAGCACTCTCAGCATTGAAGGCCTCAGTACAGTGAAAGGGCACTTAAACACAGCATACATGGCATACAAAAGCCTACAGGGACAGAGGAAATGTGTTCATCCAAACACAACCAGGTACATTCACTGTCTTATCTATCCAGCACATGGGGAGATAGCCCATGTTGTATGTTCAGGTCAGGTCTAATGCATGGAGAAATACATCCACTGAACATAGCTGGGGAAAGGGAAGTAAGGAAACAGTTATGACAAATCATACAAACAAAAAGAACATTTGACATTCCCATAACCAGATATTGCAGCTGGTTATTTCACACAAATAGATAAGAGACACATATAAGGAGAGGAAGACATTCCAGGTGTAATAATTGAGCCCCAGTTTTAGCGGCGGCACATTCTCTGTCCAGCCATGGATGCAGCTGCCATTGAACTGTAAAAAGGGGGGAAGAAACGTCTTCAGATGGTAAATGGAAAAAAGAAAGAAAGAACGCAATGGCGTTGTTAACAGCCATGAAAGGATAGAGAGATAAATAGATAAGAGACGTCAGCTTTGGCACTGGTCTTTTCGGGAGAGGACGGATGGTGGACAGACAGGAGAGATGGCAGACAGGGCAATATGGCTGAGACAATGGTCATATCCAGGAGGTCAGTTATACATCCTCACAACTTACCCGCTTTGTTAGAGTCAGAGGATGATGAGAGGGAGAGGAAGGGTAAGAGAGGAGAGAGTCAGAGCAAAGAAGAGGGAGAGAGAGAGAGAGAGAGAGCGACGGGGAGACAAAAGTACACAAAATGTTAATGAGTTAATAGGCAATTAAACGATACGGCTCTAAACAGAAACACTCACACACCCACACACGTATATCTCACAATGGAGGACATTCGTTTACAGGAGCATCTGTAGACCAGTCCAAAAAAAAAAAAAAAAAAAAAAAAAAGTCATCTTCTACAATGCAGTCCTGACCAACATCTCGTGCAGCAGAGGAAATGAGAAATGCACTGAAACACAGCAAGACCCCTTCCATGGCCTTACATTCAAATGCTCAGTTACATTCAGATACTCTGTCGTTACCTCTTGAAGAAAAGAAAAAAAACTAAACAAAACAAAAAACACACCAACAATGAGACCACAGCGGTATTGATCGATCAAGATGCTGAAATGGAAAATAGTGCAGGCAGCTCAATGGCATGCAGTGTGGAGGAGGCGCCAAGATGCAAGGTGGTGGTGTGGCCTTAATCCCGGACACTGCTTTGAAGAAGTCAGTGCAGCGGAAGAGAAAACAACACATTGGTCAACATACAACGAACAATACTCTCTATTGACCGACTACATGGGAGGCAAAGTTATTCGTCATGACAACTCAATGTGCACTTCGAGCAAATGACATTCATCATTTGGCACTGGGGCATGGCAAATGCGCACACACACACACACACACACACAAACGCACGCATACATACAATCTGCAACACTCCTGCTGAGAGATTTGATTTGCGGGGGGGGCTTTTTTCCTGGAGGGCAGAACACACCCCGATCTGACCGTGAGTGTAATCTATGAGTGGTTTGTTAGGAAAAGCCTTCTATAGCTTCCAAATTGACAAAGTAGCTTTGTGAGATTAATTGGTTTTTCAGCCCGGATCAATAGCCTGACTTTGGCGCTGTGTCTGAATACAGTGAGGCTGATCTCTGCTCCTGGATACTGATCCAGCTTCTGCTTTCTATCGATCTCGCTCTCAATGCGGGTTATGGTATTACATACAGTAAAGCCGGGTTTTCGTAGAGCCAGAGAGCTAAAGGTAAACACAGGAGGTGGAGGTTATAGCCTCTGTGTGCCAAAGGTCAGATTGGACTATGTACTGTAATGTAGTGCTGAAAGGTCTAAAAACATACAGCTAGAGGACTTCCAAACACGATACTTCTCCTTAACATGACCATGAACTTAATATGGCCGTTGTATGAGATGGACACTGTCGGCTGTGTGTGAGAAGACCCTACTAAGGGATTGTTTGGATATCGGTGTGGAATTTCGGTTTTATTGGCGACTAGTGATGTGGTTCTTTGGACAAAGCTTACTTCTTTTTCAACCTGCGGTCCTTCTCGGCCTGAGTTCCCAGCTTGCCCACACCCATGTCCTGGCCCGCCATGTCTGGGTCCATCATGGTCGCTGAGACGGGAGGAGGAACACGGGATATCAGTGAATACAATCTGAAATTGATAACTGTGTGATACAAAATAAATTAATACTTACATTAAGTGGTGTATTTGGCTCTGATTTACACAATGTTTGTGTCAATTTAATTGCACTAACTCATTGTTAAATGTTTTTTTTTATTATTTTGCACAATAATTCCACATTATTAAGTCAAATACTATGATCATATTACCATGTGTTTGTATATACTACCAGGTCACTAGGATCTTTTTAAAAACAAAATAAAAATCACAGATAATTCAAAACTGATTGGATGCATAAATCTGATTTTGTTCCATTTGATGATGATTTTATCTTTAGCTGAGCGTACTGTAGGAGCATCTGGTTTTAATCTAAGTATGTATAAACATGTTCTTCCTACTAATATTAGCAGCAGTCATATCATCCCAAGTTTCAATAGACTTTTAGTGTCCCATTGTATCCTACCAACAACACAAATTTGGGGTTGCTGGTCCAAGTAAAGCTTAACAGTTTTGGGTGAAATTGTAAATTAGATATTAGGTGATATATCAGCACGTTGCTATCAGTATTGCTGAATTTTGTAAGCTGCCGAGACATTTTTCCAGTGCCCACCTTGTGGATCTACCATGACCTGTCTGTGTGCCATATGTCCCATTCTGCCTTTCTCCTTCTTGCCGAAAAGCCGTCCGATGGAGGACTTGATGCCCTTCTTCTTCGGCTGCTTGTGGAGGGAGTCTTGGCTGCTGGCTACGCTACTCAGAGCGCTGGCCTCAGCCTCCAGAGAGGACACCATCCTGGGGGCACAAACGCACATAGAAAAAAAACACGAGCAAGAGAGTTGTTAAAAGTTGCCGATACATTTCATTTTCATTAGATTATTTTCCCACATTTTTAGATCATCAATACCCTAATAACACGTTTATTTGTGATAAATGATGAGGATAGTACTTAGTAGTGGGCTCCCCTGTACATACTGTAATGTATATTTCATACCTTTCTAGCAATTGTCATCACACTTATATTTAAATTCTTTCTTTGCTCTGTTCTTTTGAAGAAATTTGTTTCTGTGGCAGTATCTTTGAAGTATTTGCTGCTTTCTCCAACTTCACTTTTTAAGCTTATATATTCATGCCAATTACCGAAGACTAAAACTGTTGCTACTGCTTGTGATTTAAATTTTAAAAAAAGTACCCAGATTTTCTCTACCACTGCTAAAAAGAAATTATTCATGGCAAAATTGCAGCTCAATCGGAAGCGTCTGTGTGGGCAGTAAACCATCTCATTTTCATCCAAAGTGAAAACAGGCAAAGCTAAAGACGACTACACCATCTGAAAACCAGTACATCAAGACACATTTTAAAAGAAAGAATCAAATTTGCATCCAAGACAGAAAAAACCCTACTCCAAAATTACTCGACCGACAAGATTACTCCTGTCTTCAAGGAGTGATTGTACAGCTGACACCTACCCTCGTGAGTCATTGTGCGAGGAGGCTGGCAGTGTGTGTGTCATTCGGACAGTGCGTGGCGTCGGAGGGGGGGATGTCTCACACTTGATGGTGGCCTTGTCCTCGCGGCCATCCTCATCCACCGCTGCTATCTGAGGGACAGTGGGGGGCAAAGAATGGGACATTAGACTTGACCCTCAGATACTACTAAATCACCTATTTATCCAGGGTGTCATTACAGCAGCCATATTATTAACAATATCACATTCAAACGCTGTTGATACAAGCCATGCTGTGTGTACCTTTCTCCTGTGTTTCCTCAGATCACTGGGCTGTTGGGTAGAGAAAAGACTGTTGTCAATATCTGCATGTTAAAGCATGGACAAAAACACTTCCATGTTGGTAGCAAATTGAAGACTATTGGCTCTTTCATATAAATATCATGCACCATCAGATGCTCATCAGCCTTTCCCCAATATCAGATCATCAATTCACGAATCAATACAGAGGGAAGGAGGAGGATTGGTAAACAAGTCATTTTGAGTGATCAATAAAATCAAAGCATTATTCCTTTAAAAAGGCCTTACACATTACACCCATCTCTTTGTCTGGTGCATTATGGGGGGCATTTACGAATATTTGAAGAGGTATTACTTCCTTGATGGGCCACATCTGGGAGTGTTTCAGCCCTCAGGTCAATGTGGAGATAGTTAGAGAGGAACCAAGCTGTAAAGCATTATTGTCTATTCTGGGAGAAGCTGTAACCC
The DNA here is from genome assembly GCF_905237075.1 of Dicentrarchus labrax. Taxonomy (NCBI): domain Eukaryota; kingdom Metazoa; phylum Chordata; class Actinopteri; family Moronidae; genus Dicentrarchus; species Dicentrarchus labrax. The sequence continues at coordinate 17,163,598 of NW_026136724.1, read as the reverse complement.
ACCGCCCTCCCTTGACATCTGGGTTGCGTGATGACAGCTGACAGAGCAAGACAGTTTCTGTCACGACCTTCTCTGCACGCCAATTTAATGCGGCAAGTCTTTAAAAATGAATGTCTCCTGTAGCTATAGGTTAACATGCAGGGATACTGTAATATACACAATATATATCTCTACTTATCTACATCTCTGTGTGCTTACAAAAGTGGTACAATCTCTAAAAATAAATCTTAAATCCCTTAAAAGTACACACTCCGACGTTGCGTATATTCAGACTCTAATCAAATGCGGCTGTGTGATGCAAGAACAGTTAATCCCTTATGGCCCTAAAGAAATTTCTGGCCGTCAATCACAGCACTACAGGCTAAAATCAGAGACAGCCAGCAGTTTGGCGCATCATAGAAACCCATGTCACATTTTACACTAGTTGTTGCTCTTGTAATGTGATGGCCATCAGTCTTTTCATCAGTGTGATGTCTCAGACACCACTTGTCTGTATGAGATTGAACCTGGTGACATTGTACATCTTGATTACGTGTTCTCGTGGTACAAAAACAATCATTGTAAAGGTCACAATATATAATAAATGTTGAGCTCTGGGGTTAGAGATTTTGTGCTGCTACACAAGGTCAGGCTCGGGTATTGTCTCTTCTTTGAACCCTGATGAGAGCAGAAACTGGTCATTTTGTTAATTGTTTCATGAACAACTCATGTGACTAATAAACTACTATTATAATAGTTTAATGATAAAAATGTAGTGATTAAAACATCGGACAGTACAGATACCAGTATTTTGGCACTATGATCTTTGTTTAATAAAAATGTAAAATGCACTCAGTAATGGCAATAATTAAAGGTCAAATTAAAAATATGAATATGCAGTGTCCTTTTTTAATACATTTTTGAAATATTCTGGGATTGTAGAGTTCCACTTCCAATTACAAACATTACTCTACAACACTTTTTGTGTTTACTGTTTGTAACTGCACTGTTTAGCTGCTCCTCTAACAGTTAAAGAGTTGTTCTGTGTGTGTTGCCTGCTGCATTTAAACCTCCAAAAAAGGTCTACATGTAGTAAAGGAACCTACCAGTGTCATGACCCCCATGCGCTCCATATCGCGGGCAGGGCTTCGAGGATCAAGTTTAGGGGTGGAGTGTCCGCTGGGCGGGGAGGAGGAGGCCAGGGAGGAGGCGGTGGCTGAGGCAGTGATGGAGGCTCCGGGGTGGTGCATTCGAGCCAGGTTGAGGCCCTCGAGGCTGACGCTGGCCACACGGTTTTCTATCTCCTCCGCCCGCAGCTCCGTCGACTCCTTCTCCTCCTGGATCAGCCTTGGAAGAGGGGAGAGGGGGGCACGAAAGGAAAAGATTTTGCAGCATAGCGCTAAATCAAAATGGAATCCACTTTAGTATGATATCAGTATCATTGTTACAGAGTTTAGCCTATCTATGTAGGTGGATTTATGGAGAGTCACCAAACAAATTCCGTAAAATACCTACAGTATAACGCAAACTAATTAAAGGCCATAGTGAGGAGATAAAAAGGCTAAAAGTCAGGTCATTAGCTTTAACATATCCAGGGTCTAACTTTGTAATTAGCTGAGAGCTCCACTCTTTGGATTCATGATCGCTATCTGCCATCAGATTTGAATTAACTCCTCCTGAAGGAAATGTGGCACTGTGTCTATTGATGGGGATGTAAATTAGCCAAGACCAAAAGGCACATTAAGAGCCCTTGAAATAAAGAACTAAGTAAAGTTGCGCCTGGGGGTTATGAATACTTATCAGCACAAGATAATTACAGCATTAACAAGCAAGAGGCAGATCACATTTCCCGAAACACTGAGTGCATACAAGAAAAGTGTTCATAGACAGGAAGAGCGTTCTACAGACAACCGATGCTTGACTACGAGCTTGAGAGATTCTTGCACGACATTCTGTCAGAAGCAGTGTATTAAGCCATATTTTAGCATATTTGGTGGAAAATATGAGTGTTTAGAAGATGCTGTTAATATGGGTAGACAGTGGATAGGTGGATTATGCTGAAAGTAAGTTTCTCTGATACTTTTTTCCCCTTCTTGAATACAAACCAACCACTATTCAATATGGGTTGCGTTATATAATGCTAAAAATATAGATTTTAGCTGGAATATCACCAAGGGGCTAGAAAGGGGCAAAGTTAAGAAACATTCCTTAAAAGCATGGAGAGTTATCCGTCTGAGACGGGGTTTAATCCAACAACAGGATATCAGCCCAAAGTCAGAAACGTTTAAAGCAATCTCCAAAAAGGAATCCCAAACGGCTCAGCTTTCCGGGATATGATCTTAAAAACATATCATGTGTTAACGGGATTTGAAGTAAAACGGATTAGGAACACAATAAGTAAAGGAAGCAAATCAATATGTCTGGGAAGCTAGCCTTTTATATTAAATGAACACTGCAGTGTGTGTCAGGTACCGAATCTCCTTGTTGATTGCGTCCAGCTGCTCCTGCAACATCATGGCCAGAGTTTGTGCATCAGAGTGGCCGCTGGGTGAGAGCAGGTCCATCGAGCTAAACAACGTTTCCCTGTCGTCGTCGTCGATGTCCGACATCTCGGTGTCGCTCTCGAAGTGGTGGCCTCCTAGAACCCCGAGCTGCTGCGAGCGCCATTCATGCTCCCCCAGCGATTTAGCCTGCACAGAAAGATAAGGGCACCCGGTGAATAGCAGAACATATGTTATAAGTTTAAGGCATATAAAGTCATTAGGGGAATTAGAGGCATCCCCAGGGAGCCGAACACCTTTTCATTAGATAATCAAAATAGCATTTTCTCTCATATAATCAGAATTGTTATGCAGGAGCTCTTAGTTTAAGCAGTCGTTTGAATGGCTTTATTTACCTGAATGACATCAGCAGTAAAAAAAAGAAAATGTAAGCAACAGGCCAACATGACAAAAACTAATTTTATTTTACCACAAGGTGCTTTAGTTGTAGCCTGAAAGCACAGCACATTATCCTCTAAAATAACTTATATTGCCTAATTGTATCTGGAGATAATAAGCATGTGATATGGAGGGATAACATTTACCCTTAGAACCCTATATTGCTGTACAGTCTACTAATATGTGAAATGCTGGACAGAAATAATTGTATCCTTGGAGAGGCTAACCTGGACTCTTCACTTCCTGTCTGTACTCTCCTGGTGATACGTTTCTCCTACTAACAATGTATAAAACCTAAACTGGGCCTGCTGCAGTGACTGTGCCTGCCTGTTCAACCAAAACAAGCAAAAATGAGATGGCCATGCCAAAGTACGCGTCCATTTTGAGAGCTTGAGACTGAGATGATCTCTTAAACTCTCTCCCCCATGTATACTCCTAATCCTATAATTCAGTTAAAACATATTGAACATAATGCAGGATTGTGGAATTCTCAAGGGAACAAAAAGACAAGATGTTAATCTGATTTTAGCATCCTTACCAAAGGTTAATTCTATTACTATATTGGAGACTTTTAGCACCCAGCGCTGAATTACAGCCTCAGGGTTTTCGGGAAGATTTCTACTGGGTGTGCCAATTTCTAACTAAAAGAGCTCCATACTCTTTTTGATAAAAACAACAAACAAGGCTTGTGGTGAAGCAGTTGAACAGCTCCTACACTTTGAAACAAAAGAAACACTAGCATTTTACTATAAAAGGCACAGACAGATTGAAGGCAGAAAAGAAAGACTCACCTTGGTTTCGTGAAGACCTACTCGACCTCTCCTTGGCCGGCGGATGACCTTGGCTGAGCGGTAGTGGTCCGACTGGGTTTCAGCCAGAGATCCCAATGAGAATCGGAGCTCAGCTGAGGTGTCCAGATGAGACCTGAGAAAGAACCTCTATCAGTAATGCTGCACCTTACGTTACTTAGTTTGTGCCTACAGTAAAACATCTTCTGGGACTGAAGCCTGAGCTGCAATCAGATTACAGAAGATGAGACGCATCAAAAATGTTATGGTAATGTTTACAGTTATGCAGACAGTAAACCAATCAAATCTTGTGTTTGGGTACCCTCAAGCGTAGCTAATAGTCACAGTGATGTGGTGTAAAGTGTACTTCTTGAAGGATCCGAGCTTGTTATGCATGCCTTAATGGCTGCAAATGGTTTGTCTATGGAGGGTATTATGGCTGCCATTGTCAACACATCAGCACTGTAATCTTAGAACTTCATGCAGCATGAAAGGGAAGTCAGAAAATATCCAGGAATAGATATGGAGAGTTCAGTGATACCACTGTTTCTAACAATAGCGCAGAGCAAAATGTTTCATCAGTGACAGATAAAATAACAGGGCTGCTGCTGGAGAGAGTATATCTGTATTCCTGCAGTTTATTTGCCTCCTGTTACAAACACAAACTTAGACCAGATCAGTTATCCCTGACTAAAGTCTTAATCTCTTTAAGGTTTTAGCCAGGCAATGTCATCCAATGACAAAGCAATGCAGTTGCTAAAACTTAAGGCAAACAGGCAGTTGAGCAACTTTAAGTACAAACCTCTGTTTGAGTCAAGCATCCTCGTTTTCTTCTTGAGCTGACTGCTCGACTCTGAAACAGTTTGAGTCCGGGTACAAATACTGACTCATGCTTGATTTCATGCAGTTGCCTAATTGTCTGTTTGCTCCAGAACTGCAGTGAACTGAATCTAACTTTTGTTTGGACCCATTTTTAAAAAGCACCTGGCAAGTTTCATCACCAGAAGGGGCACAAATAGCTTCTCTTTATTTATATATTTATTTATAGTACAGTTTGTAGAACCAGTAGTAAAACTCTTGTTTTCTTTGTACAGGTTGCTTGTCTATTTAATGGCCAAAAGAAAGCATAACGCATTGCAGATTGTCATCTAACCCAAAGTTTTGGTCTATTAGCTAGCAAGAACAGAAAGCCTAACAGGCAAAGCAACGGTATCTAAAAAGGTGGCCGAGCTTAGCAAACAGGCAATTTCGTAAGTTCAAAGTTCGGTGGAGATTTTCAGGGTCCAGCGGTCTTATATGACTGCAAAGCCCCACACAAGTCAAACCTTAACACACCTACCGTGAGAGGGTGGGTTCTGTGAGGGAGCCTGCCCTCATTCTGAATTGGTCGAGCTCCGATCTCAGTTTCTCAATCTCCTCTGCCAGCTGTGTCTGGACGAAACAATTCGACAAGATGTGATTACAGGACTTGTCTATGATGTTAAACGCTCAAAGAATGATTATCCCAGTATTGCATACAGTAGTCATATTGGTGTTATGTCAACACTGTGGAGTGATATGGCTGAGAGCTACTGGAGCTGATTATCTTCATTTTGCTGAATACCCACTGACAGAGATATTTCTTGATATTTTACATGCTGATTATGAAGTTCATCTCATTATCCTACCCCACCCGGGAAGCTTATGAATATTCAACTGTAGAGGTTTATCAAAAATGAAACTAATGCCAACAACCAACCTCATTATTCCTCTTTTTAAAAATACTTTATCAAGTCATACTAATCATCATTTCTTGATCAACCTACTTTTTCTTGGATTGACTCCTCAAACTGTTTTCTGTAACCTTCCGAGTCTTGGATTAGCAGATTCTGCAAAGAGAGGAAAAGAAAGTCAGAGGGTGATAAAATCCATCTCCTCCTGACATTCATTGGACAGAACTGATATTGATAGGTTTCCATCCACATGGCAGCCATGTTTAACCTTCTCTTCGAGAGCTGCCATTCTCTCCTTCAGGTGTAGCTGAAGTCGCTCGTTGGACTCCGTGAGGAGTCTGTCCACCGTGTCCGACAGTCGCTTGTTGTGCTCCTCATTCATCTTTTCTCTCTGCCGAGCCTGGAGGCATAGAGTACACGATTGAAGAGCTATATTCCAAAAGTCACATCTAACAAGCCCTTCAAAATATTTGCTATAAAGCTAATTTAAAGCAGTGGTTCTGGCTTGTGACCTCTGATAGCAAAGCAATGTATGCTTGTGTACAACCCATGAAATGCCCTTTAATTATTAAATCATTTGCAATAAAAAGCAGAATAAAGTATGAAAAAAAATTTACATATGCCTTTCATATCCCGTTAATAAACTTGTGACTGCATATTGAACTTTTGCAATTAAATGTGTTATTTAAGCCCTGTTAAACAACATTTTCAGACTCTCTCTCAAACTGGGTATCTACTGCAACATTTTGTAATACTATAAAATGTAGATGCTGAAGGCGTGATCTAAAATAAGTAGTACATTATTGCATCATGTGTGAGCATTTTTACAAACCAGAGTGTGTGAAACATTGATTTGGTCAAGTGTGATTGGGTAATAAATCAGACAATGTGTCATCAGTCACTGTCGCCTCAAGCTGTCCATGCTCATGCAGGAGTGGCTGCCTGGTTAACGTTGCCTGGCACAACGCCTCCGTGGTGACTCACCCGTAGCAGCTCCTGGTTCTTCTCCTCCAGCTGGCATTCCAAGTGCCTCATTCGCTCCTCAATGCTCCCGTGACGCTCTTCCGCCTACAGATGGATCACAGCATAGACAGGACAAAGGAGGGCACGATGATCTGCTGGTGATCTGTTTGACAGCCAGGCAACAAAGACAAAGCAGTGGCGACGACACAAGCCAAAGCCTCTATCCCAAACTCAAAGATGGATATCTATCATTTTAAAGCATACTGCAGAGAGAGCTGGTTGAAACAAAGAGTGACAAGGAAAAAGATGGAGAACGAGGCCACCAAAGGACAGAATGAAAGAGGAAAAAAAGCTCCTCCAGCGCTGCCAAGTATGAGCTCCAGCCAGAAGTGCCATGCAGCTGTCCCATGGTGGTAGAACAGCCAGAGCAGAATCCCAGTAAAACACGCTCGCCACAAAACACTAATAAGATAAATGAATGAAATCTGCTCTCTACAGGAGTTGGCAGTAGCTGTGATGCCCTGTGGGACTACCTTCCTAAGAATGGAGTTCATGTCTTGGAGTTTAGCTTCCATAACAAAGTGATAATCATCAGGGGAGGAAGAGGAGCTGGAGTCAGACTATGTGGCCGAGGAAGAGGAGAGGGACATGTTGAAACGTCATGACATGACACCGAGTGCACACTTACACACAGGTATAGAAGAAAATCTAGAGACGAGGACATCTGTGGGAATGTGTCAACAGTATTAGTGTGTGTGTGTGTGTGTGTGTGTGTGTGTGTGTGTGTGTTCCTACCTTGGTGAGGGCTGCTATCCTCTGGGCCAGCTCAGCCTCTACCTCCGGCAGCGTCTCGGCCTTCCTCATGGTCTGCTGGAGCTTCTGCTCTGCAAGCTCCAGCCTCTCCTGTAGCTGCCTGTTCTTCTCCTCCATCTGTACACACAAACACACAGCATCACCCACATCAGCAGGCAGTCATTCATAGGTTATAGGAGATATGACGTATGGTAAATCCTCAAAATAAAATAACATTTGACTGAAAAAAGTGAGACTTATTTGTGGTTTCTGTTAAACAATTTGTACTGATGGAATAAGTCCTGGCACATAATATAAAAAAAAAAACTCTTGTGAATCTCTTCCTTATTTTCCATTTGAATGTCAGCAGAGCAGAAAATAGATTCACAGATATCCGTCTTTAGAAGGAGGACTGGCTAGTGAAGGCTCTGGCAATGTGCCTCAACCCTTTTTCAAAATAGCACCATAACAGAGTCAGAATAGCAGCGGCTCTGCACTTGCCAAGAGTGACAGTGGCAACTTTTACTCAGCAGATACCGGTAATTGCCCTGATTAGGCATTCAGATATAGTACGTGCCATTATAAAGATGGAAATCAAACCCAGCTCTCAGTGAAGCTGCCACCAAGTGACTTGTATTTTCCTGTTGCGTGTTAAGACTTTCCTCCCTGCCTTGCTCGAGGCCCTGATCAGTTTTAAGACTCTTTTTTTTTTTTTTGGGGGGGGGCAGGCTTGGCAGCCTTTGCCATCAGCGACAGATGCTCTGCTCCCCAAAGCATCGGGCCAGGCAGCTCGATATGCAATAATTAGACTGGAGTGGGCCAGGGCTGTTGTGTTGTGTCAGTGATATTTTCTGTCTTTACCCGTATCACCATCTCATTGGTATCTGAGATGACACTGGGGGAAAGCATTACAGGTTTTGTCTGCAATATCCTTCCTAGGTGCCCTTCCATCCATCTTTTTTGCCTTTTTTGCTTGCAATTTCTTCTCATCCAATCATCCCTCTGTACCAATGGCCAAGCCTACATCCCCCTGAACAACTCATCTTCAAACATCAGCGTTCATATCCCAGGGTTCAGCTCCTGGCACAATAACAAGTAAACTCATTACAGCGAGGATGTGTGTTTGTGTGCGGTAGCAGGAGCTTAAATCCAAAGGCTTTGAAGGGTTATTTCTGTCCGTTCTGAGGGGGTTTTCTGGATGCATTTATTTTGAAGAGTGGTCTTGAAGTCAACTCGATGAGGTGCTTATGACCGGTTGTGTACAAGCCAAAAGGGGAAATCTTGACTCAGAAATTAAATTCTCAATAAAATGGCTGAAGATTGGTACCACTCTCGTGTCTGTACAATAAATATGCAACTAAAGCAAGCAGCCAGTTAGCTGAGGTTAGTATAAAGACAGAAAACAGGGGGAAACAGCTAGCCTGGCTCTGTCTAAAGTATTTATTTGTAGGAAGCAGTTGCCAGGCAACCAGCAGAGACTCCAGGAAGTTATTGCTCCCAACCGTAAAATGGCAAATTGTAATTTTTACCCTTCAGTTTTTGCACAAACTAAATCAACAAGAAATAATGTGTTAATTAGTGAGTTTTAAAAGGGTGCTGGTCGGGAGATTTTGTTACCTTTGGACAGAGCCAAGTTAGCTGTTCCCCCCTGTTGCTAAGCTAAGCTACACGGCTGCTGGTTGTAGCCTTATAATTGCATATGAGAGTAATATCGATCATGTGAGGCATCAAGTAAGCAACATTGGTTGGTGTGTGAGCAACTTTCTTCGTAGCAAAGCCAAGGGGTGCTTGTGTGTCTCATGGTGTCTGTGCGTGCCCGTGATTACTTCTGCTAATATTAGTGTGACATTCTTTCTATCCCTCCAGAGCTCAGCTGGTGCTTAAGCCTGTACACATGGAAATGTCACTCAATCTTGTATGGCCAGACAATTTATGTAATTGGCTCCAATGAATCACAAAGGATCATCAAAAAGGAGAATAAATCTGTACCATGGTTTGATCATATTGACAGCATTGCATCAGTTCTGAGGATGACTTTGAGCCATGTGCATCTGCTCAAAGTAAACACTTAAGTGAAACCATGAAAATTCCTTCCTCAGTAGTAATTTCCTCTGACATTATTTGACACAATGTCAAGAGGGTTTCTCATTGCCAAACCTCTGTGGATCAGCTCTAAGGGCTCTTTAACTGACAGGAACCATCTATCTTACATAACCAGCTGCGTGCATGTTTTATTCTTTTGTGAATTCAGTCAAATTGTTGGAAAAAAAATGTTGGGCATATCAGCTCTGAATAGTCCATTTCAGCAGCCACCTACAACTCAATTTGACAAATAAAATAATCATTAATGTTTTTGAAGTAAATAGAACTGGAAAAACACAAAGCATCTCTCAGGATTGAGGATCAGTGACTTGGACCTCATAAACACTCATTGGATTATACAGACCTGTCGAAGGAACGCCTCCTTATTGGCCAACTCGTTCTCCAGTTTGTCGTTGATGTCGTGCACCGAGGTGGACTCCCGTTGGGCGCTCAGGTAGCGTTTTTCCAATGTTACGATCCGTTCCTCCATGTCCTCCTTCTGACACATGGCCTGTGTGCGGACACACACACAGAGTCAGTGAAGGTGAGAGCATTCCTAAAACTAAAATTCCTCCACCACTGATTAGTATTTTCAAAAATAAAGTGTGTTTCTGGTTGCTGCTTAGATTTGTCTTAAATTTCACCTTTTTTTTTGCTCAGAGAACTTGCTGTAAATCACCTACAGCTCTAATTTCTAGTATTTTTTCAAACATGAATTTTGCAATTTAATATCTGCACAGGTTTGATTAACATCGCACTACAAAACATGAATTATACAAACAGTTCTTAATGTCTAAAACAAGTGTGCAAAATGGTCTCATCACAGCTTGTGGCCTACTGAAATATGCAGCTGAATGTCATTAGTACAAAAACTAAAATTACAACATGTCCAGAAGCCCTCACACAGTTACTGAAGTTGAATTGTAAACACAAAGCAGAGCTGCAAGTTGACAAAATAAAACCTTTGTCATCAGATTAGCTCCATATACAACATGACCATTGTAGATCTACTCAAATACCAAACAAGACAAAAAACAATAAAGCTTAATAACGTACAAACACGCAGCTGTGATTTGTATCTTATACTGCTGACATGAAACAAGGTTGCCCCTCCTGATGGCAACATTATCTCTGAAGCTCTGAGAGTTAATTTCCTGCGTGGAGAATTGCTGCAGGCACAAACCCATGCAAACCCATGTGGTTTCAAAACCACACAAAAAAAATAGTAGTCACTGGGAGAGCTGAATAAAGTGCGTCTCTCAGAGGAGGCAGTGCAGGGTAATAACACTGGGTCAGTCCGATGAGGCCGTGTTTGCCAGGCCACAGCCTGCATCGTTAGCAATCAATAGCAATTTCAGCCCAAAGGCTATAGGGGGATCAGCTTATATTCATATCCCGTCCACTTCACTGGCATGTACCTCGCACAGACGTATACTGAATGGGTTTATGATTGGGATCTTAATTGCCAATTTATGACACTTCTAATCTCTCCAGAAAACTGTCATTTAGCTGGCTGGTTTTGTGCTTTACGTGTCGACACTCCAGCATGAAATAGTGTTCAAGGAACAAACAGTGACAGATGCAGAGACAGCTGCTTGTTCTTCTTGGAGGTTTTTTTATTTTTATTTTAAGTGTTAGTGTGTGTCCTTGTGAAGTGTTTATACAGCCTACCGGGGTCTGTCTCTTTGCAAGTTGCAAGAATATTTATAGGATTCACCTGCTTGTGTGTGATTGTTTGAGAAAGACATTATAATAAAGTTTTGGGTTTTTTTGTACTTCAAGGAAGCAGTGTGCCTTGAATTGCGTGTGAATTTGTTTGTGTTATGACAGACGCATACAGTCATAGAGAGGGAGGGAAAGTGTGAGAGTATATGCTAATAGAAGCTTTTTTTAGGCCACTGCTAGCCTTCTTTGATGTGTCTCTTGCAACCGTTATTCCCTTGTCAAATGTGTGTGTGCTGTAACCTCTTTGATGTCCCTCTGGTACTTGTTGTTCATCTCCTCTGACTTGATGAGGTCCTTGCGGGCGGTCTCCAGCTCCTGCTCCACCTCGGAGACCCGGGAGGAGAGGGAGGACATGCGCTCCTTCATCTGGGCCAGCTCGTAGTTCTGCTTCTCCAGCAGGTCCTGCAGCTCCACCACCTGGCTCGCCTCATGGGCCGACTCCAGAGAGCCGTTAGACAGACGCTGGGGGAGAGATGAGAAAAGCAGGGGACAGCAACTTTAACTTCAGTTTCGAAAGCCAAAGCTAAGAGAAAACATACAAATCAAATGACCTGGTGACCACCATGTATTAGTATTGTATACAATATAACTTCTTCTATAACTGCTCAGATAAAAACTTTTAGCAATTAAGGCAGATAGGTATTACTGAGAAGCAGTGTTTTTTCTGATCTTGGTGTTGTTAAAGACACATTTCAGTCCTTGGTCATCTAAAATTAATGGATTTGTACATTTTGTGTTTTGTTTAATGTCTTATAATAGGCACCATTTAGTTTACAGTGCATGAATAAATCAAATCAATGTCATATTTACCATTCACACCACTTTCTTATACAGATTTCTCTTTTAAAAACTTAATGGGAAACATCCAATAAAAGAAACAAAAGTTAGGCTGTGATTAGAGACATTGGCAGGATTGAAAATGAGCTGAATAAAAAACGGTTTTCTGATTTCCTGTCATGTCCTGGCTTTCTTGTGCAGTATTGAAGCGATCCTTGAGAAATCAGCCTTGCTCCCACTTCAGATACCATTTCTTCTTTTGAGAGTCACACACATTAGCACTCTAATAAATTTGAGTTCAGGAGCTCAAGGCTTCGGCTGTTTCTTTGCTTTGATTTTAGACGGTGACAAAGACTGGGTGACTGAGAACCACTCCAGACACCATTGGAAAAAATTGCTTTGACACTTGCATTAGTAATATGATTAGATTTTGCTGAGTTCTCACTCTGTGCAGGCCCCCCTGGTCTCTGCATGAGGTAGATTAATCAGGGGGGGATGCCAGAGAGATCCAACTTGCAGAGGTTTAGAGCAGAGAATAACGCACCAGAAAACAACTCTATTATCACGACTAAATGACACACTTCCTCTGACAGCCCTGTGCGCAGCTTTTAAATAACAAAGCTTTCTCTTTATGTTCAAATGCAATTACTGTATCACAGGTGGAGGTGAAGATTGAGGAAAAGTGATGTCCTCATTCTCCATCTCTCTCCTGCATCAGGCCCAGCTGCTCGTCCTCGGCCATCCATCTGTGAGGACAAACCTAATTGGGCCTCTCCGCCTGCTGCCTGTGATCAATGATTCACCCGAGCAGAGAACAAGACCCACTAAATCACGCCACTGATTTTAATACCAGTGCTCGGGCACTGGGCCGCTCTCATAAAAAGGACCAACTTTAAGGATTTAGCTCGACTTTATTGCAAAATGTCTCAACAGCCCCACAGATGATACATTATTTAACTGTGGCTCCCATTATAGTCCTAATTTCACAGTCCTGTAACATAAGGGCACCTGTTTTTTAAGAAAGTTTAAATGGCCAGTCTTTTTTAAAGGCTGCAAGAGTTTAGATAAAGTTTTGCGTCCACATGAGCAGACCCATTTTAAAAAGGGTCAGTTCATTTAAATCACAAAACACATTTTCTCACTTACTCCTCGTCGAGCCAAGCAGAGTTTTGGTTCTATTTGCCCAAATTATCTGTCTCTACTTCCCCACCAATACAGTGGAGGTCAGTCAGGTTTGTTTGTCTCGTGGCTTTTCAAGAAACAATGGAGTATTTTCTACTGAATAATCCCTCTGGTATGTGTTCACAGTGAGGTTTGTGGGTTATCCTGTCATGTCACAGCCTATGATAAAACCATACAACAGAATGTCATACACTTGCCTGAGTGCAGATGGGATTCTCAAAACTTTGAAAATGAAAATTTGCTCAAGTACAGCACAATTTTAAAAGGACCTATACTTCCCTTAAGTACTACCACTTTATGCCACTTCATACTTCTACTATATTTCAGAGGGATTTATTGGACAACTGTAGTTACTAGTTTTATAGTGCAGCATTTCTAATTGTACATAGCATTTTATGACACTATACTGCCCTGCTCACATAATATAATTTAAGACTATAAATACTTAATATAAATAGAACTGAATAGGAAAATCCATTCACCCCAGACTGCTAAATTCATCCTGAGCACATTCAACTCATTCAAAATAGATTTCATGATAAAATTAATTTTATAATATACCCTATTGTAAATGACAATCAACAAACTGGAGCCAGAAAGGCTGCAACTACTGCTGGTAGTTTAATGTTTAATAAAACCCAGTGCAACATTCATAAAATCAATGCAGCTGAGAAAGAATTAGCTATATAGCCTACATAGCGTCTTTGTATCCAGTTTATATCCAGTTAAAACAATAACACCAGCAGTGGGGTGACTGTTTTACAAAAAGTGAAAGGTAAATCTGTTCTAAGAGTGATGGGCTGTGAAACTAATCCAGCAACAGCGCAGTGGCTGGATGTTTACTGGATGAAAAATGAAAATGGTGAAGCAGCAGGCCTCATCTGTCAGACTGTATTAGCTGGTTATCAGGCAGATCCAGGTCTATGCTAAAGGTTTGAGAGCTCCATGGGTCAATATGCACTTCAAGAGCTGCTCTTTTATTCCCTCCTTTCTCCCTCTTGACTCCTTCTTCCCCTCTGACTGACCTCTCTCCTCCTGTCACATTAATGACAACCAAAGGGACACGTGCAAATCAGGTGGAGAGGACTGCCTTCCAAGACGATGCCGGTCCTGCAGATCAGGCTCGTCACTCCCCCCTAGACACGTCTGTCAGTCCCTGTGACCGCAGCGACACGAATAACTAGTTCTCATTCGCGCCATTTAGCAGTTAACACACGCACACAAATAAAAACACACGTACATATTCACTCCCTTTATCTTCAGAAAACAGGGCAGACGATAGCTGTCTCGTCATTAGCGTATCCCTCTGCACAACACACTCTTCATCTTCTTACCTCCTGACATCCCTCACCCAACCCCCCCTTCTGCAGCAGACCAGCCCAGTAATAGCATCTCCACTGATCTACCCAGGTATCCTCTGTAAGATGTAGATGCTGCTGTCTGCATGTAAAGAGGATTTCGCAGGTCTGCTTTGGGATTTGGGGTTGGTTGTTTTGGGCTCTGATGCCGTCTCTGTTCCTGTATGATCTAGTAAATGTGGATGCCGTTACACCTTCTCTCTTTAAATCTATAATAAGAGGTAAATTTGTATTCAGCTATGCAGGTCCACGTGTGCTCCTGCATAATGGGAGAGACTGGGGTCACAGCAAGAGCTCTCGTCTGACTGTGGGTCACCTTCAGAACACCAGCAGAGCTAATGTATGATCAAAACCTTTTAATAATATGGTGAATTTTTTTTTATGTGTTACACTGACAATTAAAACACCAGGAGGAAGTAAACGTGCATGAATTATTTGTGTATTACAACCAGACGTGTAGACAGAATGATGATTGCAACTGGTGTGACTTTGACATTGAAGGTATCAGAAGATGATAAATGACAGATCCATGCTTAAAGGACAGGTAAATGTGTTCATGATTAATATTGTGTAAATTGGTGGAATATATAAAGCTTAAGCTGCCTCCAGGACCATAGAAACGACTGAGGATAACTTAAAAAATACACGTATCGAGTGCCCTATTTTAAGATGGAGGCTGACCTTGCCATGGACCTTCTGCTGAGCTTCACTGCCCTCCAGTATGTCCTCTCCTCCGTCTCCGGAAGCCACTTTTCTCTGAATGTGAGCATTTTGTTCCCGTAAGGCCACGATCTGCAGGATGGTCAAAAGGTGCACACATTAGAGCTGAAATTGACACAATATCAGAATACCTGCATATACAAAAGTTTATGTTGGAAGTTAAGAGAGCTGAGATTCAAAAAAAAAAAAAAAAAAGATCAGACTTTAAAATGTGGCTTTGCAACATGAGCAGAACCTGTTGAAACCTCAATGTTTGATTAGCATAAATACATAACTGCAACCCCCAGTTAACTAGTCATGTTTCTCTCTTATGCAATACTAAATTACAGTATGTCCCTCTCTGCAGGAATTTATGGAACATGGCTTTAACCAACATGAAGCTGGAAGCACTTGAGCACTGATATAATCACTATAATTATCATGTTCCGCGGACCTCGTGTTTCGTTTCACCACCTTAAGCAACTGTCCTAAAGTCATAATCCTGTCAGATGGGTGACCGACAACAACAATAATTAGGTTCTTCCTTGACAGACACCATGTGATTATCACTCTCCTTATAATGGAGAAGAGAAACGCAGACAGTGCGCTTCGCTGCTACTTGTCTCTCATAAACAATCTGAAGCCCCTGAGACTTTGTGGTGCCTCTTGTACTTTCCAAAACAAGACTTTCTAGAATCTGAAACTTCAGGGAGTAAGATAGTAATCTGAAGCACTGAAAATGACCTACCAAAAATGCCAACTTATTGTGAAACTTCTTTGTCGTAAAAGTGCAGCTTTGGACAACACATTGCAGTAAATTGTCAACTCATACAGCTACAGTGTGAGCCCCACTCCAGGCGTGTCAAACCTCTCCCTGCAGGAGTCTGGAGGGTGGAGTTGGGCTATCAAGAAGATTCAGTTCACCTGGACCATCTGTTTCACTACTCTACACAAACTGGTGGCAGTGAGCCTGTCTCTCTCTCTTTTTCCTCTTACATGCTTTTTTGTTAGCTTTCAGTCCTTTTTCTCTTTTTGCTACATAAAATAAGCTATCAAGTTTCAAATCTTATGTGGTCACCCCTTTTTTCGTCCAACCTTGATCCAGGCTGTGAAAACACAAGGAATGAGCCATCATTATTACAGGAAAATTCAACTTTATTGCAGTGATTCCTATTGATTATGAGACTGTATTCACCACAGTAATTGCTGAGATTAGATTAAGTCAAAGTCAAGAAAGCAGTGACCATCTGCTCATCGGCCAGATAGTTAACAAAAGAACTCAAAAGTTTAACCAAATGATCTAAACCACTTTGTTTAAAGGTAAAACATTTTGGAGTTAATTGAGTCTGAGTCTAACTGTGAGAAAAATTATGTTTAAAAACCAGTTACTGCGGATTTGTTTAAGAGGATCATTTAATTACTTGTGTTTCTTGCCCTGTCTGACTTGACTTTACTGTTGTTGCCGTGAATGAAATGTTGAATGAATATGATTTTTTTTATGGCCAAGACAACAAAAATACGACCCAAATTGTACTGTTTGTACCGTATGAAATCAGAATTTCCCTTTTAAGAGTCAAACAGTCCCAGAAAGTAGTCAACTCAACCCTGCCGAGATTTCTCTTCTCTTTAAAAAAATAAACTAAAAACAAAATATCCACTCTTATTCCCTACACTAGCATAGAAGAAACTACAAAAACCAAAAATCACATCATGCTGTTACATGTTTAAAGCTGCATCATGCTGGCTCCACCCTCAGTATTCAAAAGCTCTGAATCAGCCTGGACTCTCAAATCTGCATGTTTTCCTCTTTTTTGTAGTTTCCAAGCAGCTCAGATACTCTATCTGTTATTAGACACACACATTAATGGAATTGTGTTTGTTTGCTTCAAAAACAGTTGATAATACAGTTACTGGAAGGTCATCTTTGTTCAGAACAAATAGGCTGGGAACATGGAAAATCTCTATATGAATGGAGAAAATTGCATTTCTCTGAACAACAGAGGGGAAGGGAGCCTCGGAACAATCAATGACATGACTGTCGATAAAACAAACAATGCTCTCAAGGGACTTTGACATGATCTGGTTTAAACTCTAACCTGCCCTCACTGACATCATACTGAGAGTCAATTCATATCAGGACTTCTTTAAAGTGGCGGAGAGAGGGGCAGTAAAAGATGATTTTCTCCCATCCACTATGACTCGGTTTTACCTTACATTAAGCTTGGCCTCAGACTTCACCGGCAACAGCTTGGCTTCTTCTCTGCAGTTGCACACCGACTACAGAACGTCTCTGTTCATTATTTTTAACGACGGCATAATTATGCCTCCGTATGTTTCTGTACCATTATTCCAAGATTGTCTGTAATTTCTCCAGCTCAGAGATCAAACACTAACACAACACCGTGACACAAAGGAACAACAAATGATGAATGGAGTGCTACAGATGCATCTCCAGCTCGGAAATTAAAGAAAGGAGAAGTTTGCCAGATGCAAAATGAACATGCCGCCTATTATTTCTTTTTGATGTTGTTGATGTACCTCTCATCAAAGGCAGATATCTGACGGAAAGGTAGCACGAGATGGGCCTGCATCCTGATTTTCTTACCCCTCTTTAGCACTTCTGTGTTGGATGGAGACTGTCGGAGTTAATGTGATGAAGGAGAAATTGGACAAATGTGAGGAGGAGTGACGGGAGGGTCGGGGGGGTTCTTAGAGTATAAAAGATTGATTTCGTCAAGGTGAGAGCTGGGGGTATGCAAGTCTCTGCTGCAATGCACTTAAATTACAATCAACCGCACGCTTTGGAGAAATGCATGTGCAAATACTGAATTCATATTGTGTGCTTAAATTTGCCTGTGATATAGAATTCTTTTAGGAAATATGTGAGAGTTAGTAGAGGAAAGGAACTACTATTGAGTCCTAGAAAAAAACAACCTTTTCCAACAGAAATTTCTAAAATTAAGTCTATTTTTTCTCTCAGATTTGGTTTAAAAAAGTAATTTTCTCAATTAGCTTTTTACTTTGTCCTACATGAACATATAACTCAGCCAAAGTTTGAACAGTTTTGTTTTTGAGAGTTATGGCTTTTCTGTTTCATCTGTGCTCTTCTTGTTTTGAATCGGCTGGCACTCAGTTGGAAAAAAGGTGTCACAAAATGTCACGCACTTCTGGGCATCAGTCAGGATATAGCAGTATTTGAATCAATTCAGATGACAGTTGTTTGCTCATGCTGACAGGCCACTGTCAATCAAACTGAGCGTTAAACTCTAACACAGCAGTTTTTTTCTGCACTTTGAATGTGATTTTTAATTATTTCATTATAAATATTTACTGTTATAAAGTAATACTCAATATAAATCAGATTTTCAGGCGCTTTAAAGACTTTTTGGATTCAATAATAGATAAAAATGAATTAATGATATGGATATTTTTTGGAGTGTTGCTGTTTTACATGACTTTTTAGTGTGCTTTGTTTCAAACTGGTCCCAAACTTTCAACACTAAGTTTAATTTATTTTTTATAATGCACACATACAAACTTTTTCTAATACACACGAGGGGTCCATTACAAATCAAATTACTATCACCAATTAGATATTATTTATGAGTATGTTAATTTTAAACTATACATGGGCTTTACTAATTAGATTATGCACCCAGTGGCTCTTCCTCCTGTGCCAGTGTATTGAAATGATGGAGAGATGTGGTCACCTTTGAGAAAACAAAGGCAGATGCCAGAGGTGACAAAATGCACTTAACTTCTACCTATGGAAATAACCTTTGCCTGAGAATAGAACATTTTACTAAGTATAATCAAGTCTGCTTTATTTAGGATAACATTTTTCTGTTATTTATTTATGTAAATTTTAATCTGTTTTGTCAATTTCTAATTGTGATGGGACTATAGGTGCAAATTAGCTGTTGAGATATGTCTGGCAGTTTTATTTTGAAAGTTTTTCCAAATGTGTCACAGTGTTGATTAATGCCCATTGTCCCCTTTAAATAACAACAATTTATCACCAGATAGATTCCAACGCAGTCTGAATTACAGTTTGTTCCATAACAGCAAATTGCAATCACCAGCAGTAATCAGTGTGTGGCCATTTAAACACCTGTGACTGCGTGAGGTCAAAGGCTGATGATTTCATCAGGCATGGTCGTGTTGTCTAAAACCCCACAGGGAGAAGAGACTCATACCAGACCTCCATCACAAATCAATTACCTATTCGTCGGCTACCGACTCCGCGTGCCTCCCTAGAGTTTCTGAGGCATGGACATTTTTATTGGGCTAAGAAGGTTTAGCCACCTCAAGGTCCAATCACTCATCTGTCCGCCGCACTGACAAGTGTAGTGTTAACCATTTATGACAGACAGCCTCACAGATGTACTGTACGGTCTTTCTAACCTTGGCTGTGTGATGTGAGAAAACTCTTCAAAGTGCTACGTCCTCCACTGAGATGTCTGTCAGGGACTTTACAGTTTAAAAAGCAGACTTTGTCCAAAAGCTGTAAAAGAAAAATGAGAGACAGCTTTGGGAACCAGCAGCCTGTCACATTATTTTTTTTAACTGTTCAATCCTTTTTTTGCCCCACTCTCCCCCTTTGTGCTCAGATCCTACACCGTCTAATCTTTGGCTTCAGACCACAATCAGCCCGTTCATCTTCTTACACATCATCACAGTTTGTCTGTTAAGCCTTCATCCTCTTGTCTCCACACCTTGTCAGATGTGCTCTGACCAACTGCACCTCATTAACACACACACACACACACACACACACACACACACACAGACAGACACACACATATACTCACACACACACCTCCACACACAACCTGTCTCTGCTTCCCACCTGCCAACTCTATTTCTGTCTTCTTCCTCTCTTTGCTCTTTTTGCATTTCCTTCTCTCTCCTCTCCGACTTCATCTCGCTGTCTGTCCTTTCACCCACTCCCCTCCCCTCCTCCTCTGTTTTTCACTCCCCTTTCCCTCCTTCTTCTCCTCTCCTTACCGAGTTTTATTCTAGGCCTGAGTGTCAGACTGGCATGTCTGACAGGCTGTGAAGTGCCAGCCTGAGGGTTTTTTTTCTCTCAGCTGGAACAGGACCATCTGCAGTGTAAGAGCTGCTCTGGCACTTCTGCCCGCCTGAGCAAGGAGGTTGAGAAAGAGTTAGGCCACCATGGCGAAAGTGGCCACTCTTCTGTCAGAGCTGTACCTCAGCCACTCATGTTATTTTTTTATGTTGTTCGAGGGTGAGTGAATCCCGCAGAGGGGCTCTGGCTGTTTTGGGGGTTTTCAGTTGATACAAAATTCAGGACACATCTTGACACCACGCATTAGATTTACATCCACATAAAGGAGCAGTACATAATCCTGTACATTTGTTCTGTGAGTTGGACACATGTTTGAATGTACAGTGTCTATACATATGTATTTTCTCCAATATAGTTTTCTTATTTCTTTTGTGTGATACAATTTGAAAAAGTAAAAAAAATTATGTATATTATCTATTAAATGATATGTTTCTAATTCTTCTGTTTTTGATTCATTTTTTGACTCTGTAGCACTATCAGATGCATTTCAATACATATTGCCTGACATTCTGACAATCAAACAGCTAACTATGTACATCTGCACATCTAAGATATAATGCATTCCTATTCATGCAACATGTTTCCATATTTCAGTATTTGTCCCACTCCATTTTCAATCTTAAAATGCAACCTTGAGTTGTACATATTTAATCCAACATCCTGCTACAATTTCTATTTCTCTATTAAATTGTTTTTAGAGTTGGGAGTTGTAGTATTTGTAGTATTTGGTGTAGTTTTGTTTCTCTAATTACTTGTGTATATACACATCACATTGAGGAATTGAGGATCCAATTGTAAGGATACAAAAAGTCCAACATAAAGAAGATTAAAATCACTACACAATTACAATCACTACATTCATAATCTTAACCATAATAGCTGTGGCAGCTCTTACCTCCTGATTGGCTGCTGTGAGCTCCTCCTCCAAGGCAGACACCCTCTCCAGTGACACCCGTAGTCTCTCTCTTACCTGGGAATGAAAAAACAAACAAACATGTATCATGATCTGCCTTAACATGTGCAGATTGCAGCCGCATTTGTATGAAGCTAGAATCATAACTTAAGGGTTTGGCAGAGAAATGCACAACATTTACCCCCCACTGACTAGTGTTTGGATTCCAGTCTAGGCAATCAGGGGTTAACACAGCAGAAAAGAAGCCCTGCTGCTGCAGCAGGAAGAGCTGTCCTCTTTTCCTCCCTTATCCTCACAATAACACTTTGCTGTGGCTTCAAAGCAGCGATATGAGGCTTTTATTGCTTTTAAAGCGCCAGTTGCTGGGAGGAGATTCCCCTCCTACACCCCTCTCTTCCTCTGTGAACTCAGAGAAACTCAGGGCATCTTCTTCTAGGACTGTCGTGGCTGTGATGGAGCAATTACTTGCACCGTGTGGTGACCGCTGCTGTGGCCAAACAGGATGCCAGATCTCAGAGGAGGTTGATCCTGGATCAGAAGTTAGCCGGAGTCCGAGTCCTGATGCCCCCCCCCCAGCTGCACAAGGCAGCTTTTATTCCCTTGAACAGCATGCCATTGGACATGCTTTATAAACGATGGCTTTTAGAAGAGAGGATGAATGGATTACAGGGGAGGTGGTGATAACACAAATCAGCAGGCTGTGAGGAGGCAGGAGAAATGTTGTAGATGTAGAGGCTAAAATTAAAAAATCATACCAGGAAAACAAAGCAAATGTAAACCACTTAAATCACATAAGAGCCAGACACAGGAGCAGACACTGATTCCTGATGCTATTGTACACGCCGCTCAGGCAGACACCTCAAAATTGAAATGATGTGCTAATGGAGGCACACTTACCTTCTCATCTAGGGCTTTATGGTGTTCAAACAAGGACTTGAGTGCTTTAAGGACCTCAACTTCACTGGAGACTCCCGAGGGCGACTGAGCCTGCCGCTTGACCACTGTCATACGTAGCGACCGCTCGTGTCTAGACACCAGGCACTCCAGATGCTCCAGCAGTAGCTGAAGAAGACCACAGAAAAAAATCTTTGTTAACATCAACATAATCATCGGAAAAGTAGAAATCTTCATCACAGTAGTATAATTAAGTCAGATGCTAGTAAAACATAGGCATAATGTGAAAGAATCCAAAAGGAGAAACGTTTGCTGCATGCCCAAACTCAGCTTGAGATCCACCTAATTTAGGTACTGGAAATATATAAAAAACATTCATGTGTGCTTTATTGGGCTCGCGCCTCGATCTTAAAGACAAATCAACAACATAATGAGTATAATACAAATGTAATCCAAGGATCAATTCCTCTTCAGGCTTGCTCAAACAAAAATAGCGAGACCAAAGAAGCAGAAGTAAAAAGCACGTTGTTAACTTCAATTATAGTAATAATTATCATCATCCACATTGTTACAAATGGTTAGTTCCATTAATTTGTGTTATTAGAGTCACAATGTAAGCCATTTTAACAGGTGTGCATTAAGAAAATATTACACTGCAGTGATTTAAAGTAATTGTGTCCATTCCATTTGTAGGAAAATGTGCTGTATATGTTCTGCCTTTTTCAGTGTAAAGGTATGAATGATGCAAAAATCATTCAAATCTGCTCAAAAGTAACTGTAATCCTTCCAGTAGTGCACAAAAGGGATTATGCTAATCGGTTGCTAGGTAGCATGTCCACTCAACTGCCAGCAGAGAGCTTCACAAGGACAGGCAAGATGAGATGCAGAGCTCGGGGGTTGACTTCAGGATAAGAAAGTAAATAAAACAACAACAACAACAACTAAACAAGAGTAAACAACATGGATGTGACTGGGAGACAGAATTCCAGATCGGCTGCAGTGATAAAACATTATTCATTACCGTTCCATTGTAAGATCAGTGTATGTGATCATCTGCTTCCATGTCCCCTTGTTACTCAATGGATCATGAAAACACTGCAGCAGTTTCGTGGCAATGCACATCTCAACACTTCATTCCCTCTCGGACATTGTCCAAGGACATAATATTATATCACCAAGATAATGATCTGGTTAGAGGGTAAAGTCCCAGCTCAAAATGAGCTTTTCATTCTTCTCCCAGAAAAACCTCCCTGGCTTCATCCCTGTCATACCTTTGCTTCACTAGTCTAAACATCCCCCGCTGAATGGTGCTCAACAGGCTGCAGCTGGATGAAATGTATTCTGTGGTTAACCACTGGTGAGGAAATCAAGCTCCCACTTGGGATCACTGGTGAACTGAAAGGGACTGCATTAACAAAGCTCTACAAAGCTCCTTACTGTGCATTACACAGTAAGCATGATATTATGTAATTATTCAGGAAAACTGGGAACAATTTGATGTAATAAAACAGAATGTGCAGTGTACAGGGGTGAAGATGAAGGTGAGAGGAACCAGCAGGGTCTAATGAGATTTAAATGACAACTAAAACCCATTGATCCAGTACACTCTATATTTCCTCATGGTTTTAGTCAGTAATAGAAAAATACAAAATAGCATTACTATTGTGCATCACTTGCAGGTCATAGTTACCTAAAAGAAATAAATGGTTGCTCATTTATTTTGCTCAGGTTACCAGCCAAAATCTCTGGGTAGCTAGAATCAGCAACCGGTCAGCTAAGCTTAGCACAAAGACTGGAAACAAGGGGAAAAGCTAGCCTGCCCTAAAATCTGCCTCACTAAAGCGCACTAATTAAGACATTATATCTCCTTTGTTTAATCCATACCGAAAATCAGGGGAAAAAAACAGGAAGTTGCAGTGTTAAGGGGGGGGGTTATGTGCCAGAATATTTCTTGGCTTTAAAAGGTGCAGGTAGGTGAATTTTGTTACCTGTGGACAGAGCCTGTCCAAACTGTAGCTGTATAGTTACCATACAGACATAAGAGCGGTATTGATCCTCTCATCTGACTCAAGAAAACAAATAACTGTATTTTTCAAAATTGTTGAACTATTCCTTTAACCATTCCATGTGGCTTCCAGTTAACCATATTCTTCCATTGATGGTTCCAAATAAAGTAACAAAGGTAAAACATAATTGCTGTTCCTAATCCAAATCTAATCTGTAACATGAACTGAGCATCCAGCATCTGGTTTGTATCTGTTGCTATGGAAAACAATACAAACTTGAAGAGAATCAGGGACTTAATCCATAATGTATTATATTCAATCTTTGTTCCAATTGCAAATTGAATGTGTGCTATTTTCCCTGCAGGGCGGGACAGACGGATTTTCAATACAAAACATTTTGCAGGCAGAAGTGATCAGAATCTCTGCAGGAGTGGTTGGTAACGGTTGAAAATCCAGTACGAGTAAGTGCATGCTGGGTTGAAAAGAGACCCAGTGCAGACCTCTACTGTAAGGCGACTGAGTGTCGTCTCTTGTCTGTCTGATGCAGCTGTCTCATCAGCAGCCATCATGTCTACACGCGCACTCCTGCACACTCAACAAAATGCCCACCGTCGAATCAATCACAAAGTGAACCGAGTTCTGCCTCAGGTAATGTCTTCAGAACAGTCTCCCCCTGTCCTGTAAATATTTTCATCATTTATCTGTTGCTCTCTTTTTCAGTCTTATCAAGTCTCTGCAGGAATTTACATGCGTGTCATTTGGTCATAATGCTTATCTAAAACAACCAATAAAGTTAACCTGGCCTTCCATCCGCTGTCTGCTCCTCAGTCCACTGACTGCCAGCACATGCCTTCGAAGATTTAATTATGAACTGTAAAACCGTACCAGCAACAAAACCATGCTTAATTAAAGTTTGCTTGGTAATTGGCCATCAGAAGATTCGAGGTGATAATAAAGTGAGAGAGTGAAAATGACTTTTGTCTGTCCCTGTTTCTTGCGCCTCACCTCCCTCCTTTTTCCGTTTTTCTCAGCCGCTGTCATGCTAAAATATTCTGCCTCCACCCAGAGAAAGATTGTGCAAGACAGTAAATCCACACTTAATCAGCAGTGGGATGGAAAAACAGAGCCTTATCTGTCAACAGCAGAGTGTGCTTACTGCTTCAAAAAAGGGAATGTTTTTTATTGAAGATGCAGGACTTCAGCTCCACAAAACCGAGCTGATCTGTTAATGTCTTTAGTTGTTTTTTCTCCCAAATACGTTGACCTGGACACTGCAGGGCATCAGTGCCATTTGGACTTAGTTTTACTGTTGAGCGGCCATCCATGTGAAGTAAGTGGAAAAATGTTCCGGCAGAATGTGGGGAGCTAATGAGGTATGTCTGGGAATTGGAAACAGACAGTGCGCATGGTTGCTTCAGTGCTTCTGCAGCCTTAAAACCGTACCCACCAGATAGCTTAAGCTTTCTCAGGACGCTGTCTATCGCAGCGTGCAGTTGTTGTTGTGGCTGGCCTGAAAATTTGGGGCGAGTTGTGAAACTTTAGAGAAATTTGCAGAACTGCAAACTTAAGGGGGTTGGATATGGAAGAAACAGGCATCATCATAAACTAAATATGTGGTTAAAAATGTCAAAATAACATTTATGACGGTCTCTCTTTGCCCAGAAACTATTGAATGTCTCAGAGAATTTGGCATGTTGTCACTGCCAAGATTAATTAGTGGCAATATAATCAGTTTAGTAAATGGTTTAAGGTGTGCTTCAACGCTGTCCTCACCCTGGTGTTGTTCCTTTCAGCTTTGAGCTCAGAAATCTCCTCCTCCTTCTCCAGCAGCTGCTCCCTGCAGGCGTTCAGCTCCTTGGTCAGCGCAGCAAACTCCTGAGCAACAAAAATAAGAAAGGGAGAGTATGGGTCAGCATTACGGTCAGCATCACACAATGCTTTGCAACAGCCCAACATAAAGCAGCAGGGTTTGTTATATGGTGGCTGGCTGCAAGCACTGGACGATGAAAATATGAAGAAGAAAATCAAATCACTAATAATTAATAATTGCTAACTTACAGTTGCAATTTCTATGCCTCTTAAGGTAGCAGCATTTAAAAGCAATATGTAATAAGAATTTAATACTAGAGCTCGAGCTGTAGAATACTTTTAAGCCCGACCTACATCAGTATTTTAAATAACAATGACATATTGGCAGATATATAGTTTATTATGTTATATATTTTATCTTTGCACAGCATTTCTGTACCTTAATTTCTTGCTACCTATCAGCTGCCATTTACGCCAGTACCAGTAGGTCGATAATAAGCTAATATGAGCCAGTATACTGGAGTAGCTGATTTATTGCTCTTGCTCTTATTAATACCCCTTATTTATTATTGACAAAACAATAAATGTACAAATACTGTGTGTGTGCATTTTGTACATGTATAAAAAAACTTTCATAGTATATTTCCAACTATCAAATAAATATTTCCATAATACATGATAAATAATCCCCCATACCCAAATATAGGTAAAGTCAAATATACATATATAATAAAATAAAATAAAATAGCGGACTGTCATAGAAGCACACCTCTACCTATGTCAATAATGAATACAGTGATCATATGGGTTGAGATTAAAATATAATTTAGATCACATGCGTGAAGTGAAAACAAGTCAGACAAAAGCAATCTATTCACATTAAACTAAATCAAGGTTACAACCACAGGCGTTTCAGACAAGTATGGGTCAAAAAATGACCCCAGAAAATATTACAGTCCCTCAGTGACAGACACAGATGTAGGCGGTTTCCCTTCTGGCAGACTACAACTAATTTGCATACAAAGCATATAAAATACATTATGTCTTCTTATAATGTGTCAAGATACTGATGCTTTTATTGACTTAATTTAATAAAGGTAATAAATTAAGAACAGACCCAGCCATGCCATTACTTTACATCTGGAAACAAAGGCTCAATTTATCTTACAATAGAGGGAGAGGATTGAACGGTCTAATGATAATCTGTGGAGGAAAGAGGATTGGCTCTATAGTGGTGAAGGCACAGTGCCAGGTGTAGTGGATTTACACCTACAGTACAGAGTAACAGCACAAGGGAGGACTGGGAGGACGGCGCTTTGTGTTAACTTTGGAGTACTACTACAGACGCGAGCGCAGCACTATGGACGACAGCTGAGATGACAGACTGCGCGGCTGCTGTGTATGACGGACCAGCAGGTGTAGGAGCTGCATCAGGACGGCAGATTGCAGTTTTAGTCACACAAATATTTTTCAGAGGCAGAAATAATCTCACAAACTGAGCTGAACTTCAAATGGGCAGATTACACTGAAACCCACAAAATTAGGGAAATGAGGAAGTAAGCCATGGTTCCACTAGCTGTGGAATTACCATTACTGCTGTGCTGCTGCTGCTGCTGCTGCTGCTGCTGCTAGTGCTGCTGCTGCTAATAGTAAAGATATTAATGATGATGATGATAGAAATAATGATAACAACAATAATAATAATAATAATATAATCCGCCAGAACTACGTTTATACACCAGTTACTGCCCGATCACCCTGCTGGTCCTCTCCAGAAACCAAAACCACAAACACAGTCCTCCAGTACTGTTGTTTTCTAAACACAGTTTTGATTCGCAAACTCACTCAGGAATTTCGGAGCTGTACGCCCCATGACAGTAACTCTCTAGCAAACAACCATTAGAGCCAGAGAGACAGCCTGTCGCTCAGGAAGACTTCAAACCTTTGTCCCTGTCATCCCAGTCTAAATTAAGCAGAGAACAGACATGTCTCTGGAGCGGGTCACGTCAGACAGATACAAAGGAATCAAACAGAGAACACAACTGTCTCATTGTGACTCCTGAGTGATGGGAGGGGTTGTGGGATACTTTCATTTAGAACCAGTTGACACAATACACAGCATGCTCTGCGTTTGATTTTCTGAATCTAAAAAATGGAAATGTGTGTATTTCTTTGCTCAGCTTCTCAATAGCAGTCGCTCAGTTTATATTGATTTAGCTCAGTTCTATCCAGAAAAATACACAAGGACTAAAACACAAGAAACCATGATGAAATCTTAAAACAAATGTCAATAATACGCCAGTTCTACTTATTATTTATGCCTTAAGTCTATAACCCTTTTAATGAGAAGAAGCCAACACCTGCTTGTTCTGGCTTTCTGAAAATCAGGATTTGCTGCTTTTCTATGTTTCATAGTATTATAAATGGAATATTTTTGAGTTTTGGACTGATGATCGGATAAAACAAGTAATTTGGAGACATCAATTTGGGTTGTGGGAAATTTGTATAGATATTTTTAAGTGTTTTCTGAGATTTTATAGACCAATCACTTAATCTGTTATATTACAAAAAATACATTACAATCTAATCCACAATAAAAAATGAATGAATTATTGTTATCGAATCTATCATTATTACTTTCCTTATATAGCACTTTCATAGCACAAAATCACAATGTGCATAACATAAAATACAAATATAATAATAAATCCATTCTTAAAAGCTGTCAGAAAAATAGAACTTGTGATCTGTCTATCTGAGCACACATTGTAATTCAGAATCTGTACACCATCTGCCCTTCTGGAGACAAGGACAATAACTCAGTGTTGCAGACAAACTCCAGGGAGTGTGGCAATATTGTGTCTCATAGCTACAGTAGCGTGACAAATCCTTATAGACCTTATAGGGCGACAAATCCTTTTGCACAAAGAAACCATACACCATGAAAATCCCCAAATTACTACCGACTCTCACTGTGTATCATGAGTGAAGGCTTTGGAAAAGTCAAGTGGATTTACTTATGTGATCAAAGACAAGATTTTAGGTCACAACATGCAACCTACAAAAGCAAAGAAATGTGGCCTTTCTTTCCTCGTGTATCACGTGAAATGGCAGAGCTGCAGGCTTTGGTCATACCTGAACTCCGGCGAGTAATAGCAGGACAGCCAATTAATCTGCAGTGATCAAGTTCAGAGGCTTTGGCATCTTGAAGCATCTTTAAAATCCAGTTAATTTCCAATTGGATTGCTGCAGGCGGCTGTTTCTACTTCACAAAAGGGAGCAGCTGGAAGGTGTGAAACCTGTTCAGAAAATATGGAAGCCCAGAGTGGTCCTTGTGGCTGTAAAATGTGTCTGGCCTGTTACCTTGAGATCATAACTAAATCATCACATCTGTGTTCTCGTGATCACAACTTAATTACCTCAGAGTGAATGGACATTATGTAGTGCACATGCCTGTTTATTAGATACACATGCACAATCTCATTGCTGTACAGTGAGTCACATCTTTCAGGCACATGAAAAAACTTTATAATTATCAGGGCAGCAGATGTGGGATTGAATTGACCTGTAATGTATTAAAAGGTGTTTCTAATGTTTTGCCCACCCTAATTCAAAGACACAACAGGTACAGAATATTAAACAGAACTAATCACATTGTCCTGAGATAACTGAATAATGCTTTTAGTAATATTAACCCGCTTGCTGAACTGACAATGACTTTTTGAATGTCATCTTTAATCAAAAGATGTAATTTCCACCTTCGTCAGACAAAATCTAAGTGTGGTCTCTATATGCGATTGTCCTGTTTCTGTAAGGCAACTTGAGCAACATCAGTGGCACAATCAAGCTGGAATCTGGGTGATTTGTTCAGTAGTGACTGATCTTTAATCGAAGATGACATGATGTCTGTATCTGTAACTTCTATGATGATTACAATGGGAAAAACATTGGGGGAAAGTGACGTAGAATAGTTTATAGGTGTTAAAATCTGGCCTTATACTGCTGCCTTTAACTAGCAAAAACAGGCAAACCACTTGCCACCTGAGAACTACAAAAGGCAAAACCAGGCCAAACTCAAGATAGTCGTGACATCTCTAAGACCTATAAAAATCTAATTGTAACTGGTCCACAAAAGCCAAGAGGTCAAAGGTTAAACTGTCAGGACACATATGTCTATTATATGTAAGGGCCTGCTGAGTTAACAACTAGATTATCTGCAGAGGAAGATCAGGTCAACTGTTATGACCCAGCTGTTACCATAGCAACAGGAGATAGGGGGAACAAAAAGTGTTGGCGTGGTAACCAAGTCATCTCTATAGAGAGTTGATCTATAATGGAAAATCAGATTGTAAGTGCTGTTTTATGATCAATTTTAGATTTGATAAAGTTTAAATGATGCCGACATAAAGGAAATGTGTGCAAATTGCTTAATTTATATTATTATCATATTACCATATTTAAATTACAATTATTATTTGCTAAATGTCCATAATCTTATTGTTATTTGGCTGCGTAAATGAACCAAATTCCCCCACAGCCATCATTACATTCAATGAAATAACGGCAATAATCTCTAAATGAAGCTCTTGTGTCATTATAGAACACAGCACTGCTCCAAATTTGGTTTGCGCAGTAGGTCAGGCACAAAAAAGAAGAGCTCATAAATCTCTGTCCCAGAGGAATGTAGCTAATCACAGTCACCTCTTCTTAAAATTGCATAATTTGCTTTAATGCATGTGAGACCCAGCAATCCTCCTCGTAGTTCTCTGACAGTGCTGGTAAGTTTTGACTTCCTCAGCAACAGTCTATATTATACTCTCTCTCTCTCTCTGGAGCTCTTCTTAAAACCAGCCATATATCAGCAATTCTTTCTCTCAGAGGTGAGTTAAAGAAAAGGCTATGACCCCAGGGGCAGAGGCAGTGTTGCTAAGACTGCCTCTGCCTAAAGGCCACACTGTCAGGACGTTGACAGATTAAGGGCTCCACTGAAACAACATTTCACAAACTGTGGTGGCTTCCAGAACATCTGCTATATGTCTGCTTTAAGTTGTTACAGATGCAAAGACAATGGATGTTGGTATGTGTGACGCTGAGAGCGCAAATTTTCCTGCGCTCATCCTCACACTAAACCTGGCATTCTGACACCCGCTTTAATTAACTTCTCCATGTTCTGTCAGCACGTCAATGTCTCGAGCCAAATGTGGTACAAACACATAAATAAACACACACAGGCTCAGAGGGAGCGTCCATATTTTAAAATAATCAAAGAGCATGCCCAGACAGGCACCAAACAAGACAAGATAAAGTTTTAAAAAATAACTAGCTAATGAATTTCAACAACTGTCTGCAGGTAAATTATTAAAAAAAAGAAAAGGCAATAGGATTTCTACATCAAACATCTAGTTGATAATTTAGGCAACTACTCAGTTTTACCCTGAAGTACAGTAGAGCCAGGGGGTAATAAGCTTAGCTTAGCTTAGCAAAGGGACAAGAGGAGAAGAACACAAAGTTGTAGTCAAATATAGATGCAAAAAGAAGGTTCAAATCCTAAAGTGTGGAGGCTTCACACACATCTTCAACCCAGCAGCACAGAATATCGATACACCACGGTTTTAAGATTACTGTCACCAATTAGGTATTCAACCAAATGTTAAATATGGTCGCAATCTCCCCTTGTGTTCTTGACAAAGAATCAAGGAATCACAGCCAGAGTGTTTTTGCAGAACATTTCATGACCCAGTGAAGTTGACCTTTGACCTTTTGTACACAAAATGTCATTACTTGCCAAAAATGTGTTTTTTGAGGTCACAGTGACCTTGACCTTTGACCACCAAAATCAAATTAGTTAATCCTTGAGTTTAAGTGGACATTTGTCCCAGATGTAATGAAATTCCCGACATGCATTCCTGAGATTCCACACTGACGTCAATTGGACGGATGTAAGATCATTTTGACCGTGACCTTTAACCACCAAAATCTACCTCCAGGCGTTCTTGAGATACCACGTTCACAAGAAGGGGATGGACTTGAGGTCACAGTGACCTTGACCTTTGACCACCAAAATCTAATCAGGTCATCCTTGAGTCCAAGTAGACCTTTGTGCCAAATTTGAAAGAATTCTCTAAAGGTATTCCTGAGATATTGCACTTAGAAGGATGGGATGTACAGATGTACATATGGATGGACAACACAGAAACATAATGCCTTCTGCCGTAGTCATAAAAACAATATGAGGTGTAACATAATTATGCTTAAACAGAGTTGCTTACAGTCTATTCTGGCCACAATGCATTATTCAAGACATTGAAAATGCAGCAAATGGAAGTTTGTTTTCATTCGATGATATTCATTTTGCTCTATCTCTCAAGGAAAACACAACCTGGTGAATTTGTATTCCCGAGGAACGCTGCCTCCAGGCTCTGCTCTCATAAATAACCTGAATATGGGATGGTAGGACGGAAAGATAGAGAGAAGCGAATGGCCGAATGCACTGTGGTGGAAACACGACTCAGTGAGCACAGAGAGGAGTTGAGTCCTAGCATATAAATAAAAAGGTGGGGCTTGCGTGACAGAGCATCTTCAATGCATTAGTTAAGTGGACTTTCACCTCTGCCGTGGTTTTACAAGTCGAGCTTAGGTGGAGGGGGGATGTACAGTGGACACAGACACAGACACACACACACACACACACACACACACACACACACACACCCTACTATTCCCTGGGGACATTCGATAACTCCCTCAGGAGAAGTGATGAGAGCAGTGCTGACACTCCCCGACGTTGCCGACTGCCGCCCAGCTGTGAACAGCAGCAGAGTTTCCTAACAAAAGCAGAGCTGTGGTTTATGATAATTAAGAGGTCTTGATTGCTGAGTCGACTGCATCTACATAGAGTAAGTAAGCTACAGTATGTTGGGCTGAATACGGCCTGCAAGCTTCAGCGGTTTGTCTGCACTTTACTTCAAATTGTTCAGTAAAGGTATTTTAATCAGTGGTCAGTTTTGATGAAGTGTTACAGCTTTATTTTATAGTCCATTCAAAGAGCTAGGAAGTATAAAATTCCACTAGGATGAGCTTAGGTTTGGCTCCAAACGTCTCTCAAGCACTATTTTACCCATGAGCTGCTGGACCACTACCTCCCCCACCTCCTTTTTTTCCCCACCACTCATTACCTGGGCAAACTGCCTAGCACTGCAATATGTCAGGTAGTGTGTGTGTGAGAGAGCATGGAGTCTGCCTAGAAGGTGAACTCTAAATGAAATGGTGGACAAGGCTTCCTCCCAGAGCGGGCCAACTGTCGGCCAAAATTACAGCAGCAGCTGATTTTTTTTTTTTTAAATGGAGGTGTGCTTCTGCAGGAGAGTCATGCTTCCAGGCTAAAAACAAACCCCGGCAATTGTGCATCACTCTCAGGAGAGACAGGGAAGTGGTGGTGTGATTGACAGCATGCTGATTCACCAAGTGGAACACAGAGAGCAGCTAGAAAAGAAACCCACAGCCATCAGAGTGATAACACTGCCTCCATCTCTTGCAGCCAAGCCTCAGGAATCTTTGTGAAGGAATGGATGATTAGCAATGTCATCTGAAACCAACCGCACATTCTCAAAAACCTAAAATGAGTCAATAAGAGTGATAAGTGTGACCTTTAGACACTCTTCCGAAGAGTAAATTAGACATATTTTGACAGCTTTCATGGGAAGAAGCTTTGAAACAACAAGAGGAGCTCTTTGTGAATGCATCGTGACTCTAATTTGGGGTCCTGATAAACACTCTGGGAAAGTACCAGATAATAGGCAATAAGCACAAACAGAAGCCTTGTTGTGAATTTTGTGCTTTCTAAATTACTACATCTGGGTTTCAGAAAGATCCACTATACTGTAGGTCTTTAATATTTGATAAACAGTGTTATATTTACAGTGTGAGACCAAAGGGAGGACAGGACAGAGGTTGGTTATAAATAAATGATGAGATGAGCCTCCTGCTATCAATACGAAAGCTGTACTTCCCACAGTTAACAAATGTCTACAAATGCAAGAGAGTGACGCTTCATTAAAGTGGACTAATATCACTGTGTTCACATTGGAGCATTCAAATCAAACAATTCATAACATGCAGCCGTAAGCCTGCAGGGAAGACGAACAGTGACTGGGAAATACTTTTTTCTCAACTAAGCATAATATCTATTCCCACACTTCTTTAAACCTGGGATTCGTCTTTCATGTCCCATGCATTAGGTGTAGGAATTTGGAACAGTTGGAGGTTTCTTAATGGAGTTGCTTATTTGGGATTGTCCCAGACAACAGTTGACGACGGTGAGGAAAATGTAAAAAAAATGTTGTAGTCTACTGCTGCTGCGACAGCCTGTTTCAATATTCAGTCTCAGAGATTTAGGACATAAATGCCACAAAGCTACTGCTGCTACCAATATTTACATACCAAGCACATGTGATTTGACATGAAATGAGGCAGAATATGCTGGCGATGTACAACTAAAACACAAAACCTGCCCTCTTTTTCTTGGCTGTGACAGGCCTCGCAATCTCCTCCCCTTCAGAGGATTTTTAATGCATAAGAAGTCTTTGGAGCTCTTCGAGACAATGAGAAGTATACATTTTTCATACTGACTCAAACGGAAGAGACCTCCATTACATCAATCACAGAACAACAACAGCAGCAGTCTGCTCAGGACTTGTGCCAACTGGATTCTTGGCCTACATCTTGCTGATAAAGAAGGATCGGTCACAGAGACTGTAGATAGGACACAGAGGAGCCAGAGAGACCTCGAGGAACAGCCACGGCGCATGAATTTCAGCTCAGCCAGCAGGCTCATTTCCTCAGCTCTGAATATTTAAGAGGGTTATCCGTGCTGAGCGAGCAACTCTTCGTCTTCATGGTGACATGTCGGTGAGCTGAGGGTAGGCGACAAGTGTTACAACAACAGCCAGCGTGCCTATATCAATGAAGCCTCTTCAGGAACCATGTAGTTGCCGTTCATCTGGTCTCTGTGAAAAATAATAACCAAATGCACCAACCCACTCTACTGACAATCTAACTATTGCTGTCATACAGTCTAATACTACCTGCAGGAAAATATGTGAGAAACCTCAAAAGGCATGAATATTCCAGTGTTTGTGGGCTCCCTCGTCCTTTTATTCTTTGGAGAGAAACTGGCAGGTTGTAAAGCCATCACAGCTTCAAAGAGCTCCTCAAACCAAACAGCATACAGTAGGATGATTCAATGGATACAGAGAAGCTGTAGGGGGGCTATTGTAAAATACATCAAGCTAGATTGTATTTTTATTGCTTTTCCCAACACAGGAAACACCTTCAACCTGATGAAGCAATAAGACCTGTCTGATGTTATATTTCTCTGTACATGTGCTCTACAAATAGCCATATCAAAACTGGCACTTCACAGAGGTGCAAGCAGAATTACTCACAATCAACCATTAACTTAAAACGAGCCAGCCATGAATAAAGGGAAACTAGTAAATTCTCTCAGTTGAATAATACATTGATTTTATTCAGCCTGATTGCGTGTTATTTTTGGAATCGGACAGTCAGACAGTTTAACAAATGAGCAAGATGAATAAAGAAATGGGAGCAAGTTCATGAAAATAAGAATGAATGGACTTCGTGTCATATGAAGGCAGCGGGGGGGGGGTTTGGTGACTGCACTGATGCCTTTAATTGGACCAGAGGAAAACAACATCAGAATGATGAATTCGTTGATATAGCTATTTGTAGATAGGAGAGGATTATTTCAGGGAAATCGCAAACAGACATGTACAACAGACAAAAATTATGGGGAATGAAAGGTCAGCAAGGATGTTTGTATGAATAAATGTGTGTGTGTGTGTGTGTGTGTGTGTGTGTGTGTGTGTGTGTGAGTGTGAGTGTGTGATGGCGTTGAGGGCTGGAGGGGTGTGATTTACAATAACCTTTAGCTGGCGAGGTAAGAGGGGTCGTCTCTATGCTGTAAAGGCCCCTTGAGGCCAAGTCATAAATCTGAGAGGGGAAATTACAACCTGGCAATTTACTGCCCTTCGAGCGCCTAATAACTAATTTTGATCCCTTTGAACTCCCGTACAAGACCCGGCCATACCTTCATAGCCTCCCATCACAACATCAAGCACAGCCTTCAACCTTTCACCTCCAACATTTAACAGAATGAAAGCTGTGCGGGATCAAATTAGCGGACGTTTGCCCCTTCACAGAGACATATGAGGATTCATCTCACTACATATAGAAGGTTGTACTGAAAAAACATTGAAGTAAAAGCAGTTCTTTTTTTCCTGCAGTTAATGTTTGGTTTGCAGTTTCAAGGCTTCAATGGACACAACATTTTCATGGTTGGATCATCAGTACAAGAGATAAGAGACTGTATTAGAACATTAAATTCTTGATAAGAAGTCAAGATCACGTACAAAAAAGTAACTCCAAAATGAGAAGTCAACTCCAAAAGTCATACAAAACCGACAAACACAGGACAATGTCTTTGGAATTAGCTCTGACTAGCTTCTTCCACAAGGCAACAGCTGCTGAGGCTCATGGGTATTGCAGTATTTAGAGCCATTCGTCACACCAAGCTGATAGAAACACATGACTTATCTGAAATGACGTTTAAATAAATTCTAACATGAAGCTATAGTGCTGCTGAATTATCCAGGAGGACTCTACTATCGACATTCTGGAGGGCACAGTCAAGGTAGAGGCTATGAGAGAAAGGAACCTGCAGACATCCCTTCTCCAATACATGTGCTCTCGACTTGACACGTTGAGCTGCAGTGTATTGATAAATTCATGCCACTGCTACGCATGGTGATACTGTGCCCATATTAAAAAGGTCAGAGAAGGGGAGAGAGTTTTATTACCCGATGAGAATGCCTACTCTCTGTTTTCCACATGTAATGTTCTGTCACACTCTTCTCATTTGGTCCCAATAACGCCGGGCATCCAGGCAGCAACGAAAGCTGCATATCTCTGTGAAACACCCAAACAAGCATGGCCCGAAATGTCAGACCATCCATCATCTATTACCCATGGAGAGGAGAATGCTCCAAAGGGGGACAAATAGTTCATGTTTTTGTTTTTTTCAGGGACACAACAGCAGCCGGCCGGCTCTTGGTTGATGTGCTGTGACTGCCATTCACCTTGTACGGCGAGAGGAGATGAGTCCCATGGCTGATGACCCTGTGTCCTCTTACTCTAGCTTAGCCTGGAAATAGGATTACTGTCTTGTCTAGGGCTGCACCTAACTGTGCATTTTCATTATCAATTGAACCCTATGCAGCTTTTTAGTTTTCACTGGCTACTCACAAATGCTGTCCTTTGGCATGAGAGTGGTGCTATACATAGACTAAAGCACTTTTTAGGTAAAAAAAAAAACCTTTTGAATTATTAATTTTTTGGGTTTTTAACATACAGTATAGCAAATATATGAATAAAGAAAAATGTCATTGTTCCAGGAATATAAAAATCATCATCGTAGTACTGATTATAACAGGTTTTGATAGTGTAAGACAAACAAACAAAGGCTCATTTTTGCTGATTTTTCATTTTGGATCAATATGAATTACTGTTTAACGGTTCCTTCCATTATTTCACTGTTATAAACAAGAAGTATAATTTTCCCCACAGGGCCTTTTAGCTCTGTCCTTTGTATCTAGTGTGGAAAACAGCCAAAATTACTGAAACAAGTCATGCGTACAAAAAGAGGCTTGATTTTTGAGTGTGCTGATGATGGACACTATTGTCCCACAAACGAAATGCACAAAGGAAATGAAAGTGCTGCACAAACTAAAAGATGTATTGGTGAGACAGCTCCAGACGGATCTTAGAAAACAAACAAACAGAAAAAGTATTTGATCCTTGAGACATTTTGATTTCTCTTATCGTTAATTGGCAGTGGTTTTCTAAAGCCGCAGTTTAACTGACATCCAATGGCATACATCATCATTTCCTGTTAGTGTGAAATGGTAAAATGTTCATTTCTTGTATACTAACTGTAGATGTCATCGCATTTGAGAAGCTGTAACCACTCAATGGCATTTATGCTTGACTTATATTATTACTCTTGTCAAAATTGTGGAAGATTAATTATCCGTCAGTATTCAAAGAAATTAATTGTCAAATTGTTTTGTCTGGTTTCACATGTGTTCAAAAGCTTTAGGTGTACAGAGGTCCACTGAAGTACAGGCATGTTCTCCAGCCTGATATGAGACGAATCCATTCAAAAGAAAACTGCTGCTCCAGTGCAATGGCAGATGAATGGACTCTGAGAGATGAAAACTACAGAACATGAGCTTCGGTGTAGTATTGTAAATCAAAGTCCAGTTGCCAGATAAGCATGGCAATTTTAGTTAGGCTGATAACCAACTGAGCAACGGAGCTGTTTGGTGCAGGCGAGATGCCACATTTGGAAAATTCATCAGACAAGTGGTGGGATTTACAAAGATTACAGTAGGGAGAGAGGGTGGGCTTTGGAGCATTGAATATTCAATCCCTGTCCATGCAGATAACATCCAGCGACAGCCATGATAAACAAAACACCCTCTGCGCATCAAAGAAGCTCACCGTCTGATGTTCAGTTCTCTCTGATATGAAAAAGATTGGTAGGATCAGAAAAAAAACAAAGCTTCATCACAGGAATCTTAACAAAGGAGCCCACAGAGCACTAACAAGCAAGTGTGAAGCTGTTTTAGAGGGTATACAACAGAAAACCACTTACATATAGGAGCTGCATACAAAGAGTTAGATCTCTTAGGCAGAGAGAGGGTATTCCCTCTCAATCTATTAGTTTAGGCGCCAAATACAGCAGACATGAAATAAGGTGATTTGTACTTTCTTGACCCTTTGACATTTCCCCCTCCTCCTCTGCTTTGTGGCCTGGGTGTTCTGTCTAAGATGGAGGCTGAAAAGTGATCTCTGATCTCCTCAGGGAGTTCATGCCCACTGACCTGAACCTTACCTTCATTTATCACAGACCCTGGAAAGGAAAGCACTCTAAAAGTCAAAGATTAAATTGAAAAATCCTTGAAAATAAGGCACAATAAGGTAAAGCTAGGCTGCCCAACATGAGGACATGATTAAAATATGTCTGAGAAATTACTGTATTACTCAAAAGAGATACTTTTAACTGCTTCCCTACCTCTATAGCTCTCAAGGGGTATTTATTTCTCATGTATACAAGTTAAGACTCATCCATTAACATTTACTACTATTTGAAGACACCGATGAGAACATAACATCGTAATCGCACCTCAAATCATCAAGGTGATCATATAATCTGCGATTACAGTTTATAGTCGACTGTAAACGTTGTGTGTGGTGTAGTTTTAGTGTCTATGTTATCCTGGACACCGCATTAAAGCTAAATGGCTTGTAAATATCAAACAGCATGAATTAACAATCACTGTCTCAGCATTTTGAACCGAGGACAGCATTTTAGAGCAGCAGAGCGAACAGTGCACAGGGAGAGATTACAGAACTCGCATCACTGAATTTTCACCCGACTGCATGATGCACAGTTATTGCTTTAAAGGACTGGTCCACCCAAATTACAAAAAGTATTTTTTTTCACTTATCTTGTGCAGATAGTTTTGATGTTATTTGCAGACTTTTGAAGATACCAATCTATGAGTTATTGGTAGCAACCTAAACACGAAGGAGGTAAAATATGGTTCTGGGGTTCGCACCCTCAAAAGATGACATTTAATAAACATCACTTTTCACAAACAAATGTCCCAGTTACTCTGAATAGGTCGTTGGAACTGCTTTCTACAGCAGGCGACTCCACTTTTTTTAACTATTTCAAACTGTGGCACGTGATCATAGGGAATCTATGTAACATCATATTTTACTTCCTGTGGTTAAATTGGTCCTCTCAGATTGTGTCGAGGGTGTTGAGATGTATCAGCTCATCACTTGCTCTTACGATCACTATTTTCTGACAGCCGTGCCCCTGGAAAACTTATGAGCCCCGAGTGGAATAACTGCATATTTAAAAGTTGTTTGTTTTTCTTGCTGATTTCTCACATTTGGATATGTTTCAAGCATAAAATGTAGTTTATGTAAATGTTGCCTTATTTTTTTAAGTAGTGGTTAACAAAAAAGTGCATAAAATAATAAATTAAAATAAATTAAGATAATGGAAATGAACAATTCTTGTGGGCACCCTTAGCCCAAACGTTAAGGAACCCACTGCGGAAACCAATGTTCCCCAACCCTACAACATGATCATAATTACTACAACACATATGACCGTTTGCATGTGATCCCAGCCCAGTGAGAATCAAACAAAACCTTGTGACTGCCAGGATGCACGTATTGAGCTACACCAATAGAGACCTCAGAAATAGCTTTTGTGGTACAGTATGTCTGGGAAATTGGAGAACTAATGGTCAGATGCTTTAGGGGACTGGTGCCTTTAAGGTCATCATCAAAACCATCTAATACAAAGTCGTCTCCTCGTCTCGTTTCCCTGTTCTTGTCTTCTCCAGTCATCTGAGCCGCCTTTGTGCAGGCAGCGTTATCGCTCTCCTCCAGCCTCCTCTCCTGCACAGTTTTGTGGACACTTAGCTCGGCGGCAGATCACAGGGTTCCTCCATGAATTATATGGGCTCGAATAAAAATCACAGTTGTGGAACGTGAGGCGAGATGGTATCCGAGGCGCCCCATGGGTTCTCGATGAGGCACAGGGACTGAGGTTGGTTCAAAAACCTGATTCAGAAATAGCCATTCATACTATACCCAAAACCTGCCAAATACTCCTGTATCATCCATGCTGTCTTGTAGCAGCAGTGTTGGCTTTTAAAGGTCAAACAGCTTGGGTAACAAGGTTTTCATGTCATACGGCTGCTCCTTATAAAACACTAACAACAGAATTTGTGAACAAAGATACCTCAATGCATATTTACTCACATATCTACTTGGATGGACAAGTATGTACGTATTCGATTGGCAGTGAAGATAACAAGAAAAGACATGCTGTTACTCAAACACCAGCATTTCCTCCCCTTTTCTCCATGTCTCTCTGCAGGTAAACACTGAAAGTCAAATGGCCTCTGGCGCTGTTCAAAATGAATTAGTGTTGAAGGCCTGGCGCTGTGAATCTCTGGCATTTTATAAAAGGTCTGTAGCACGAAGGAGACCACCTGAGAGTCAGCCTGCGTTCAGGAAACAGCATTCAGAGCGTGCACACTGATCAAAACAATTCTCTCTCTTTTATGTGAATGAACAATCGTTTTGTCCATTTAAGTTCACATGACCGGGAGATTCAGAACAATGGGGCCGCCTGTTTACAAAACAGACATAGCATCAGGGAGAGAACGTCTAGTCAGGCAGAAATCAAACATTAACACAGACCGAGGAGGAATGGGATGATAATGCTGTCTACTGGCAGGCAGGCAGAGGTGCTGAGATAAGGAAACACGGACAGACCTGCAGGGCCAGGAAATACAACACAAACAGCTCGCAGGTGTGTGCTGACTTAATACAACAAAGTTTGAGCAATGGCTCAACGGTGTCATTGGTTTCCTTGTTAGAGCGATAAAGCGGCTGTGATTGGTTCCAGCAGGTCGTAATGACAATGGATGATAATTGTTTTTTTATGTTTCGAATTTGAAATGTGTGGTTGTTGATGAAGAAGCTACCCTTTGCCCGGTCTGGACTGATTGTGAGCGCTGAAGAGAGATGATAGTAGGTGGTTAAGGTAAGCTACACATATACATGCAGTGCACACACGTACTGAACAGATGATGTGTTACGGTGCACAGACTGAGAGAACTGTCCTTGGGAGGCTAATGTGCCTGAGCTCCTTTGGGGGCTCAGTGGCCAGATGTTTTGCTTGGCCTGCTTGCCTGGGTTTTGGCCCCAGTGTCCCATTACAAGCGGCATCCATCACGCTACAACGCAAAGATCACATGCGGCAAAACACAACAGCTCCCTCACTTGTACATGGCTGGTTAATGTGGTTTGAAAGAAAGGGTCAATAAGTAAGGGTTCGGTTTCGGTTTTAAGGGGACTTTGACAATATTTGATGCAGGGACCCCCTAGTATTCACTTTAACTGACCACCTTGTCACATTAAATGTTAGTCCATTATGATGCGACTACAATCGGAAAGATAAAAGCTATAAAACAAATGTAGTACACAAAAAACATGTCAAGATGTAGTTTGTACATGTATTCTCAGCACAAACAGTAAACCAAACATGCTCTGGCCATTGCGGTGACAGAGAGCACCCGGGAGTCTTTGTCTGTTAGCTGCAGCCCTGGTCGGGGCTCGAACAGGGCTGTATTGGTGCAGGAGGAAGGATTACCTCACAGCATCCTCTCCCTCTCTCCTCACCTCCCCCAACAGAAAAAGGGCAACAGATTAACTCATGGAATATTCTGAGGCAGCAAATATAGTTAGTTTGCGTAATGAACTATTGTGTGAAGCTTTTATATTAGCCGTTAAATGGTAACATATCTGGTAGCATTTAAAGCTGGATGTGGGAATAAAGTCTTCATTATGACAGGGCAGAATTTTAGCTAGTTACTGCAGTATTCCAATACATATATTCATCCAAAGCATCTACAGGCAGATAAATCTCACACAGCACACACAGGTGAGATGCCCTGCAAGATTTAGCCACATTTCTATGCCTGAGAGGTGCATAACTGTGATGCACGAGGTATAAACACCACCATACTTCAGCATAGTGTGATGTAAGACCAGAATACATAAAGCAAGATGCACTACAGCATCCTCTCCCAGGACACAGACAAGTGCAGAAGCTCCCTAGTGGCATCTTAATGTGGTGAAGGGGTCACGTCAAGGGTAAGGGAGGACTGATCTGCTGCAGGAATGCGCTGTCGAAGAAAAGTATGACAGAAAAAACACTTGAAACCTGTTTCAATAATACATGTGGGGGGATCTATAAAAAGGGGTCAACATATTTTTTCCTGACACTGAAAGCTCTGTGACATTATAGGAGAGTCTAGATGATTCTGAGTGACATCTGTATCAAATCCACCTGCGTTACTTCTAGAATATAAAAGTAGTACACACTCTTGCATTAAACAGCAAAACAATGGCATAAAGAAAAGCGCAAGTCAGCAAGCTGAGTGTTGCCAACCAGCATGATTCCACAAATCTTCCCTATTGTTCCACTTCCCTATTGTTCTAAAAACCTTAAGATCCAGCCCTGCTCTCACTCTCTTTACACAAACACATCTGACCTTCTTAGCGAACATGATTATACACAGATTTATTCTTAATTATTATTTTGTTGAGCCCTCCATTAAACAAAGGGCATCTGCAAGGTTAAGTCAGTACAATTACGGCTGACATGGACATCGTTCTCTTTATTCCAAACACTTTAATTACAGTTAATAATTGATGATTATTTGTTTCGGTGATTTAATGAAATGACATCTTGCAGCACTTATAAAGTTATAAAGCTGCTTTGTTATTAATTGCAGATACAAAGTTCCATATACATACTATGTTTTGTAATCAACTAAACTACAACTGGGTGTTTGTCAGAGACACAAACAAGAATATTACAGGTGTTGTTGCTCAAAAACGACATACACTTATGTCCAAGTGATCGTAGCAATTATGACGGCAGCAACAGAAGGAAGTCAGGTAATGTTACAGAGTGACAAAGTCATGGGAGACGTCTATTCTTTCCTCATTTCCAACTTACAGTCAATTTAAAGCATAACCGGAACCAAGCATTTATTATTGTAACCCTGACAACAAAGCTCTCCTAACCTTAATAAAATACTTAATTTGAACCCCAAACCATGAACTAACCAAACTTTAACCATAGTGTTATCATCACAGACAAACGACTGCCCTGTCGATTGGGGCGTCAGATCATTTGAAGGACTTATTGGTTACATACCTGGCCTACCCAAACTCATCTGCAAAACCCTTGGATGTAAAATAGAAAGTCTGAGTTATTAAAATGTCCTTAATTAAGACATGGAAGAATTAAATTCCTTCCACTTCCATGTGTTTTAATAGCTCCAAACGGTATATGGCCAGTGAAAAAACAATGTTTAATCTACAAAAAAAAAAAAAGCAAAAGTTAATCAGTATGCAATTTAATCTAGTTTTCTGTTATAAGGTTTTATTTATGTATATAATTAAATAGTTATCATTAGGGTTGAGGAAGGCT
This sequence comes from Dicentrarchus labrax, assembly GCF_905237075.1. Lineage (NCBI taxonomy): Eukaryota > Metazoa > Chordata > Actinopteri > Moronidae > Dicentrarchus > Dicentrarchus labrax. The sequence continues at coordinate 17,119,716 of NW_026136724.1, read as the reverse complement.
TAGGAGGGAGGTACATAAGTACATAATTTTCCCCATTATTATAATACTGCTAATTGATATTGATTAAAGGATAATGCTGAAAATAATATATGTGCAACTATAGAATGCTATAGTACTCCAAGGGTACAACTTTGTTGTGATAGCTGCCTTGTGTAAATTCCAAAAGGCCAAACATGTGATGGCAGAAACTGGCCAATCCTGGTGGGTTGCCAGCTCCATCCTCTGCACCAGTCTGCTCCCTGCAGTTCTTGGAGGCTGTTGCGGTGCCAGATCAAGATGCACCATGTGGAGTGAGCCCTGGTGGGATGAAGCATTGCCAGATATGTGTCTGAAATCTCGAGGGTTACTGAGGTTGTCAGATATGTGTCAGAAATCTCCAGGGTTAGCGGACTGCCAACTCCGCCTCAAACCTCAGCGGGTACTGGGTTGCCAGGTCTGTCTCGAATTGCAGGCATTACTAGGTTGACAGCACCAAAGGCTCTCATCTGCTGTTGGGTTGCCAGATGTATGCCACAGTCGGTGAAACATGAGCTCTGAAGCACCAGCAAGGTTTGTTCTAGCTTCATAGATGAAACAATACAGTATTTGATGTGGATGGATTCAAAGTTGTCACAATGAATTCTTTCACAGTTGATATTTTTCCAAGACCAACAGAAAAGGTTTTGTCCAATGATGATTTTTTAATCAGGCAGAGCATGAAACATTCTTTGGTTACATTACTGCTGTGATTATAAACCACATTGAATGGAGGATTACTCCATCAAAATAAACAGAAATCAATGATTTATAATTCTGCTTGTTCTGGAAATGTACTTTCTTCAGTTAAATTCATGTTATGAATCCTTCCTGCAAGAAGATGACTGATTTCATAGACCATGCTTACATATAGAAAAAAGTAAAGTAGACTTTGTTCTGACCCCAGAAGGTTGTAAAGCAGGATTTTTGTTGCTTTGTCAGACTTGTTCTTAAGGACCAACCAACAGACAGACAGACTGGCTGCTGGTTGCAGCTAAGAATAGAGGCTCACACTGTGAAGAAGAAGCATTTCGTCTGAATGCTGGCAATCAGTGGTTGAAAAGGATATTTTGAAATGCAAATTGTGCTTCATAATGTTAACCAATCCACTTAGGATTCAAAGATAGGCCCAGGCTAAAAGCTTTTTGTGTTCCCTTTTATCATTTCATTTTGCTTATATGGAGCATGCCGGGTTGTTCCACGCATGTAACTTTTGCAGAAATAGAGGGTAAAATGCAATATCAAAAGTAATTTAAAGCAGACAGACGGTGATGGCTACATGTTCATACAAGTCTCAAGTGTGCAGGTCTATTTAATATATGGTCCTTATTGTTCTTTTTTAAACACACCTCCATTCACAGTGCACAAAGACAAAGTATGCACACAAACACACACCAACGCAATGTTAGACACAAGCTGTTGATGATGAGCCATGGGAGTAAAAGAAATCCATTATTGTGATGATTGACTTTGCAGCAGGATGGAATGACCTTGAGCAACTGTGTTTTCCTTCAACTCAAAGAGCAAAATATAAAAATATAGAGAACTATATGGATTAGGATCCATTCAAAGCAAATCCCTATGCTGACCTGCAAATTACACATCCTGTCAGTCTGAAACAGTCTAATTTATGCTCGGTATAGAAACAGCAGTGGTATAGAGCTTACACAGCTTACACAGGATAATGTAACTCCTGCACGCAGAAAACCTTGCTGTTGTAAGATGTGCAGTTGGGAAGCAGCCATAACATATGTCTCGCAAGTCACTCTTCTATCCACACACTGCTGTGCTCTTAATCCACCACTAAATACAGTTACACTCTTAGATGACAGAAATCTCTGCGGTTGAGAGCAGTTCTGCCCCATCTTCTTCACCTGTAGCGCCTCCTCTGCTACAGGTGATAATTTCCTGTGTTACCCAGAATGCCTGATTGCTTCCAGTCAAATCCTAGGGCTGCAACTAATCATTATTTTATATTATTGGTGAATCTTCTAATTATTTTCGTGTTTAATAGATTACTTATTTGGTCTATAAAATGTCTGAAAATTGTGGAAAATGTTGCCATCCAAGGTGATTCCTTCAAATGTATCATGTTTACTATAATGTATGATGGAGAAATGCATCAAATAATCAAATTTGAGAGGCCGGTAACAGTAAATGTTTAGCATTTTTTTCTTGAAAAATTACTAAAAAGATTCTAAAAAGATGGTTCAGTAACTAGTTGGTGAACACTGATAGTGAATATGACAAAAAGCAACATGTTTGTGGCAATGCTGCTTTACGTTTATGTGCTTTTTAAATAATAATAATCTGACAGTTTTCACTATTATTGTCCTGGCTTTGTTTGTATCTTGTGCTCTACTAAACACACACAAGGATTCACATGTACAGTACATGGACGTAGGTGACACAATACGCATTTCTGCCGACTGTTTCACACTACAGTACCACACTGATGGACAGATGGTGACGGTAATGCACCAAGAAACTGCAATACACCAGCAACATATAGAAAAAAGAAGCTAGTAAAGAATGTAGGTTAAAAAATAAAAAAATCATTAAATGTTTTATGAAGAAGTGACACATTGAACATGTTGACCTCAAGGATACATAGAATGGGAGAAGACGTAATTTAAACAAATGTGTTTGCTTACAAGGAAAGTCCACAGGGTACAATAACCATGCATTGTTTTTTTTCTAACTAATGCAGTAGGACCCTGGTGCATAATCAGTAGCTCTCTTGCACTTTCATTCCATTTTTCTCTATTAACTGAGCCATTTTCTGAACAGTCCACATCACAACAGGACCTTGTTTAAGGTAAGCTGCAGTGATCAGTGTCTTTTTGCAGCAGGAAACATAACCTTGGATGCCCGGGGAAATACAATTCAAGTGAAAACCACTTTAAACTGATCAGCCACAGATATTTGTCAGTGACAATGGTTTAAACTGAATACAATGGTCTGCTGAGGTTACTGAATGTAATATTGTATTGGTGGAAAATGTTGGGTTTAGAGGGAAGACCTTGTTTCTCACTTCTGAAGGACTTGACAGCTCAGCCTGATGTTACCTGACATATTCTGCTATTTTACTCCACTGAAGCTGTGCTGAAAATATATCAATACAGTCTCACCTTCTATGTTTGGCTACTTGTCCGCAAGAATAAAATAAATACGCCAAGAAATACAAGCCAGTAGCTGTTCTTTCCCCAGTATTTTGAGGTTGGATTTATACCTTTCTTCTTCCGTGACCTGATTTCCCCCCCCATTTTTTGTACACTTACATTAACAATATATAATGCAAGTAAGAGCTTTGAATCTGTGTCTGTGTTAAGGTAAAAAAAAACCTTGTTCCTCAGTATATCCTGTGTAAAACATCACAGAGCCGCATCTGCATCCACAACCACGGGAGCATGTCTATGCTAATCAGCTGGCGTGATCCGCTATGAGCTTGGCTCCAACCCGACAGGGAATCCTAGCCTACAAAAGCTGCTATTTATATCCCTCCCAAGTTCTCCCACTGCCTGTCCCTTTCATTAACGCTGGTGTTGGCTTCCCCAGATAAAAGTCCTTAATTAAAACTGGGATCTCGGCAGCTAAGCAGCCCGGACATATTACTAGCTCTCGCATTGTGCAATCTGTAAGGCCTCGGTGTTGAGATGGTTAAAGAGAAGGTGGCTTTCTGAAATTACTTTGAACGTATATCATGTGAGGAGGACCACCATCAATGATTCATTAACAAAGGAGTGCCAAGATAAGCACTGGATATAGACATGTTGTTTTGGCTCTATGGTTGACTCCTATTTAAGCATTTTCCATTTCCACACACGTAATCTTCAGGATATCTGGATTATAATACTGTACAAAGCATCGTTACAGTTGTGACTGAGATTAGAGGGACTGAAGGAAAAAACAGCAACTTGAATCTGAGTGCTCCAGAGATCATCTCCTTCTATATTTGGCTGGATGTTCCTTTTCTACTACACACAAAATTTCTCTGTATTGAACTGATTGCTGCAGAGAATAAATTTATCTTCCGTTCTTCCTGAGAGAGCCTCAATCACATGATAATGCTGCAGATGATGACACAGATTAAAGATGCATGTTTCAATCTGAAACACTTGAATAACAGATTTTCACAAGGAGAATTTTTAGAAACAAAAAGCCACAATCAGATAAGATGAGGAGTAAGCAGGGGCTCCTAATGACATGACTTGATAGAGCGTGTTTTTTGAAATTGAGGCTGCTTCGAAGCGGAGCATCTTCCTCTACCTACATTTGTGATGTAGCAACTCACATCACCTTGGAAACAAGTATTCTTCTCTGAACATTGTTACCATAGTAAAGCATGTGACCTCTCCCCTCTGGGGTGCTGCAACTGTGTGTCTTCTGCATGGTGCAGGAGGTAAAACTGATGATTCTCTCCACTGGTAGTCAGTAATCACTGACCTCACATTCTTCAACTTAATAAATTGTGGAAACCATGTGATTTTAATCTTGATATACTAGAAAATCATAAAAGGTGACAGCCTTTAGTGCAAGCTCTTTCAAAGTCTCCCTTTACGGGACACACTCATTCCACCCCTTAAAATTAAGCAATGTCCATATGTGACCCACTGTCACCTGTTGCACATTCTGCTTTCCTGACCTCCAGCTTTTTAACTACTAAAACTTCAGCTCGCCACTTGATTACATCAGGTAGTAAAGTGTTTGGTTTCAGCAGCAACAAGTCAAAAAGTAATGTGATGATGTACTTAAACACACCAAAGCTACTGGGCTCTCTAGAGTTAAAAGGACCAGGATGTAGGATTTAGTGACATCTACTGGTAAAGTTGCAGATTGCAACTAACTGAACACTGCTGCTGTCTGTATTTGATGACCTGGGAAGGAGAATGGGCTGTGAAGCGTGTACGAGGAACTCCAGTGGCAGCAAAACTCGCGAAAAACACGGCCTTACAGCCAGGTGACACTAATGAAAACAGACTTGTACATTTTATATTACATTTCCAAAGCCTCCGTTAAATAACACAAAATATGCTCTGCATTATGGCTGAAATGGCAAATGGGGTAATCAAGCTCATTTCATTCTCAAAGCTCAGAAATAGCTGTTACTTGTTAAGAAATTTAATTTAACAAATGGTTACTTTGGTTTAAATTGGATGACCCGAGGATTTATTCAACTAGTAGACGATAAACAACGCCTACTATTATCAGGAAAAACTGTTCTTTTAACTCTACTGATGCACATTCAATATTAAACATCACTTTTGTTTGTTTCCTTGGAAACAGTTTTTTTCCCCACCCACATGTAGAGTCACAGTCTCCATTAGCAAAAAACAGCTATCAATTACATCTGCAAAGTCCTTGATCCAGCCCTTGTACTTCACAAATTAATTACAAATGACATAAGCCCAACAATCAGACTCTGAAAAACAGCAATTCTTCTAGGAAAATAGGAAACAAGATTCCCTTTTCAAGGTAACACTGAAAGGTTGAATGAGGAAAGGTTAAGGATCTTCAGTTTTGACAGGTGGCTGTAATGTTATTACAAATTTTCAAGTAATGCGGCGATTCATTACTACAGGGAAAAGAACCGAGCTCATACCAAAGAAGACCTTCTCTAGCTGTCAAGTGAGACAGGAGGTGAGCATAGATTCTCAGCTATTTAAATATTTCATGCCAGTATTATCTCTGAATAACCATGTTCTAAAACTGGCCATCCTGTGGAAACGCTTCATTTCCCGGTTTGCAGATGTGGGCTGCTGGTGAGTAAAGTAGGATTTTCTATATTTAGGTTTATCATGCACCACAAAATGGACAATGTACATTGTGGTAGTTTAACCTATTACAAGGAGTTTTTAACTGGCTATGAAACAGTCTAAACTATAGCAACCTGCCTCTTTCTCTCTTTGAAAATTCTTAGAACAAGTTGATTAAAATGGAATTTATTCAATGAACTGGCAGATGCTTTCACTTGTTTTAAGTAAATGCGTTTTAAGGAGTCAAATATAGACAGAAATACAAACGTGTAGATTTCTGTAAAAAAAAAAGTTTAATGATGTAATTCTACGTTCAAGGTTAAAGAGGTTGTTTTAGTTTTGAAATTTTCAAATGACTCAAAAGCAATGAATATAATCTGCTTTTTTTGTAACAAGCACAAAACTATGTGCTTTTTAACCTAGATTTCCTTCTGTATTATTTTCTTTGATGTGGTGATTATTGCTTTGATCTCCTGAGTAATTCATTCATTCTTTATCCTGCGGAGTTGGCTTCTGCAGAAGACTTCAAACTTCAAGCTCTCTGAAGTGAAATCAAATGACTATTGGTCACCAGTACGACTGCTGGGAGAGGAGAAAAACCACAGTGGAGAGGGTCCTTGAATGCACTCATGTGGGTTCATTTTCAATGCAGGATCATATCCTTCGGCTGGAAAAAGCTCAATTCCTCCTTAAGAGTGAAGCTACGGGGATGGAGCAATAAAGACAAGGCTTTGCCTTGTGTTTACATGTGCCACTAGTGCTTGCATTACCTGCTATATGATTGCCTTGAGATAATAGAGCCACTGAATCAATGTTTTGTTAAACCTTCTGAAATCCATAAAATGGAAAGCACTGCACATGTAATGAATAGCAATCACCCCATCCGTTTGCCCCTACATGCTACGCAGGCTAGGCATGCTGCTGAAGAATCCTGTGAGCAACAATACAGCTTGCCTGTGTTTCTGTCTTTCTTTACTGGCAAAATAAAGGTCATGATCAGCTTCAGGGCTCGTACTACAGGAGGAAGGGGAGAGGAGGTTCAATACTGTGGAGACACAGTGGAGAAGTCATGCATCAACTTGATGTTTGGTTCCACAGGGGCTGAGAAGTTCCTATCGGCTGCTGTTGGTGCTGTGCAGTCACTGCACTCTGAACAGTTTTTTCTGGCACCATTTCAGCCAGTAGTCTTGATTATTAATTCATCCCTGTTAGCAGTATTGCACAACTGTGGTCAATAATGCTAAGTCCTGTGTTCCTTGACACGTGGATGGGACAAAGACACAGAAAATGTGTTGTTTTTTTCCATATTCAGCTTAGATAAAAACTGTTATGCCAAACATATCTGCTTTTACCACATATGGATTCTCTAGGTACAAAAATGATTCATTCTTTCTGCTTTGGTGGGGACACAAGAACATAATATATACAGAGCATTTAAAAGCATCCATACAGAAAACCCACACTTAATAATCAAATACCTTCATACTGTATATTCGCATCAAAACATCTCTGTAGATGTTTACAATATGGAAATCAAAAACATTTGCACAAAATTACAATTGCAACTAAACATCAACCCAAATATAGCACACATACTCCATACTCCATATTTAGTGCTCATTAATATAAATGGGGTGGACAAAATATTAGAAACACTCCCTCATAACCTTTTATCTACTTCACTTTTACTGTAGCATCTTCATTTAATAAAATTTTCTACAGAATTTAGACATAATCTTTTACTCCAGTACATCTATTTCATATCACATTAAAATGTCTTCTTACTAGTTACTATACAAATTGAAACTATACAAACAAAACACACTAATCTTACAATAAATGATCTGAATGCTTCCTTCATCACTGACTATATAAAGATGGTGCTATGCAACAAGAATGGTCTTCAGCAAGATTCAGCAAAAAGTGTTCTGGGTGGAAGCGTAATGGCAGATTCCCTTCAGCTGTTTCATTGAATGAGCTCAAGATTAAAAAGATGTGAGTCTGCGATTAATTTGACAGCAATGTAAAAGTAGTTTAGTCGAGGCAAATCACCAGCAGCACTTCCTCCAGGACACAGCAGAAGTAGTTCACTCATGCAGAACCAAGCTGAGCCTGCAAAGCCAATATTCCAATAGCTCCTCCTTTCCAAAGACAAATCTGCTCAAGCTTCACTAGACCCTGCTGCCGCAGTCAAGGTTAAGAAACGGGACACATTCTGCAAAGCAAACACATAATCAACCTTCTACTAAACAACGCTGAGCTTAGAAAGTTTGCAACTTCTCTCAAAAGCAACACTCTTGGAAAGTGTCGGCAAACAATCTTCTGGCGGAGCCTCAGAAAGCAAAAAAAAAAAAAAAACCTTTTCATCTTTGTTCACAAAGGCAGCAGCTACTCACGACGAACACAACAACCAGCGATGACTCACAGATACGGCATTATGGAAATCTAATTCACTGATTGAAATTCAAATTCATTTTGATTCTTTTTAACCTTTTTAACTACGTTGTTTTGCTCTTTTTCCCCATTACACTGTATTTGATCCAAACAACAGTGTGATGACTCAGAGAGGCTTTCGGAGCATCTGTCTTAATGTTGATTATTCGGGGTCTTATTAAGTAGATCTTTCCAGAATAACATGCTTTTGTGGGCCCAAAGGCAATCGAGGAGTTCCCCCATTTTGGTAAGTGCTGAGTGTATTTAAACAAGGATAATTTGACTTGAATACTGCTACCACTTTCTCCTTTTTGGTGGAAAGCAAGTTATATTTCTCTGTACATGCACATAACACACAACAGTAGTAACCACAAGGAATGACCGACTCTACCATGTGATCAATTTACAGTCACTACATGAGCTAAATGTGGAAACTAGACCCAGTGGCCTTGTTTCAACTTTGGATGGTGTGTTAATTAATGCACATGGCAAACCAAATCCTATTATGTATTGACTGGAATATGAAACTCCATCCTACTCCATTCTAGTCCACTGAACTCCTTCCATTAATCAAAGAGAGCTGAAATATAGATTTTATACACACTGGCATCCTTTTTTCTGGTCTTAAATCATTCTCGATTCTCAAACAATTGACATAAATGACTATACTGAAGCCCTCAATCACATATTTACAGTATCACAGCATGAACCTGATTTTGATGCTAGAATTGAGGTTTCATAACATTTGATCAAATCCAGATCCAACACCAAATCTTTCTTATCATATCTGTTAAGGTTTTGATTTGAAAAATTTAAAGTTACAGACTTTATAAATAATGTAATTAGGTAATCTAAAAATCAAACATTTATGACATGCAAAGAACTATTTAGATACATTGAACTAGCTACTGAAAACAAACCCTATTGATTCAGTAACCGTGTGGTATAGTTGTTTTCACACTATATTGCCAGTATATGGACACCCTTTTTGGACAACCTCTTGGTGTACGGCTGATTTTTTTATGGTTCGGGATATGTTCCAAGTTCCAGAAAAGTATTAAGTAAAATATTAATACAATGATATATTAGACAATAAAGTGCTAACATTGATGGTAACAGCTATAAGTGATAACAGTTCAGGAAAGCCCCTTTCCTTTGCTCTTTCAGCCTGACAATGCCCCCATGCTTAAATAGTTTACCCAGTTTGGTGTGAGAAGTGAAAGAACTTGACTGGTCTGCACAGAGCTCTGACGTCAGACCCAATCCAACACTTTTGGGATGAACTGTAACACTGACTGCCAGCCGGACCTAATCGCCTGACATCAGTGGCCGACCTCATTAATGCTCTTGTGTCTAAATGGGAGCAAATCCCTGCAGCAAGGTTCCAAAATCTTGAAGGGATGCCTTCCAAGAAGAGTGGAGGCTGTTGTAGGAACAGATTTAGACCTATGGTTTCGAATTACACGTTCAACAATCACATACAGGAGTAATGATAGGGTGTCCACATACTTTTGACCAGGTCAAAATGAAAAACATGACAAATCGGTTACCTCTTTTTTATTCAACTTTTTTTGTTTCGCATTCTGCCTTCAAAATGAGCTAACTAACCTCACTGTTAACCTCTCAGCATGCTTTTATTTCTGTTCCACAAGTGTTTGTTGTGAGCTGTTCAGATCGATTTCAAGAAAGCGCGCACACACAGACACACAAACAGTATGAAGGCTCCCCGGGTGTTTAGCTCAATCTCTGTGCCTCTCAAACTTTGTGGCTTATCACGAGCAAGCCCAAACATCAAAGTGCGAGAGTGAAACTTCATCGCTGCGTGACCGATAATACTGCAAACTGATGCTCCATTAGATGGGCTTGGTTTCGCCAGCAATGGAACTTGGGCTTTCATGTCACATCTCTCCTTTACTCCAATAATTACAGCACATATGAAAGAAAACCATCACTCTCAGGGTGAAATGTAAAATGCATGAGAAAGTATTGATTGATTGAGTGCTTAAATAGTTAATTAAAAGGCTGAAACAGAGGATGTGAGAGCGACGTTTATGGAGCTAGTGATTTCCTCTAGAGATCAGCTTCACTTGTGTCACAATAAAGTCACTTCAAACACACACACACACACACACACACACACACACACACACACACACACACACACACACACACACACACACACACACACACACACACACACACACACACACACACACACACACACACACACAAAACGTCTCTGTACATCACAAGTGCAGCAGTGGGATCCTGCGACACCACCGCTCTCGGCTTTGAAACGTCAAATTTTCACTGACTTCAAATGAGCAGTGACAGGATCAAATGAAGCTGGTAGAAGTGGACAGTTGGAGGCAAGATAACCTTGACAAGAACCGAAAATAAAACCGACCGACGGCTGATGGACAGGTCATTATAATCAGTAGTTTGCAAAATGAGCAGGGAAATAAAGCACAGCACGAAGAAGGGTCTGACAAATATCAAAACACAGAGGCAAACATGAAAGAGGGGAGAGAGGAGAATGACTGATGGGAAAAATAGTGACATGTTATTTCCTGTCTGCTGGATAGCATCATGGAGCACAGGCAGGAAGTGGATCTGTTTGGGAAATCTGTGAGGAAATGAATAAAGAGACAGGCCCTCCGCTGCCGAACGCCACACAATAACCTGCCGTACTGTACATTCAGCGCCCTCATCTCTACTCACATCACAGCATATCTGTCGCATCTCATCCTAATGGGATGCATGGAGGACTGTATATACCAGCATCTAAAGGAGAGAGCGGTGCATACACGAACATACAGCTCCCAGGAAGGAACTAGTCGAGTGCAATTAGATGGGACTGTATGGGACTATAGGCAGGCCTCTGCAATTTCCATTCAGGATTAATCAGATTGACTTTCTGGTTCTGGCTGGCCAAGAGACCCCCAACCAAACAAGTCCCATCCCCCACACTGACGACCACCCCAGTCTCCGGAGAGCTGGTTGGTTTGGCTGTGTCAGAGAAACATATAGATGGAGACGAAAAAAGTCAGATAAAGGCTACACATTGTCATATAGTATATATATAGTATATTAAATCTGTTTTCTGTTGGATTCTGTACTGATGTTCTTTTTTAAATCTTTTTTGTGTCATTTAATCTCTGGTTCTGATATAAATGAACTTTATTTTTTAAGTCTATCTACACAGTTTTTTTTCTCCATAAAACACATCTGGATGAATGCCTGCCAGTTTTACCATTCACTACAGTTTTCCACATGAACTAATCCAATCCTGAACCACTTTTGTGAGCCAAGTAGAGTCAAATTAAATTCAAGCCCCAGTCTCCACAAATAAACATTCTTGTAACTACCAAGGCAAGCACTTTGTTACAACTTCAAGCTTCAACAATCGTCCATTTTTAAAGTAACCAAAACTGAACCATCTCTAATCTAATACCTAAAATGAACTATTTGGTTTATAAAGATTGCTGACAAAAAAAACAAAAGAAAAATCCCGTTCAACTTTTCCGGCTAGGTAACTGCACAGTCAGGCTAGTAGCAACCACTGGCATTCCTCAAATCTTGGGAGATTCCTTAACTTCTTTAATCCCACTGGTACCATTACATATTCTGATGATGACAGTCATATATTGTTTTTTGGTTTTTGAACATTACTACTTTAATTTATTCCAAAAAACACAAAACTTGCTGCAAATTGTAGATTAATTTCAGTCATTTGCGTTCAATCACATAAAAAAAATGTGACAAGAAAAACTGATCAAGTTGAAAGTCAATTTCAATTGAGATAAAGAGAGATACATATACTTATTGGTAAAAAAAAAACCAACGATATCTATCTAGATGCCTGGCTAGCTAAACAGTACCATAGGGCAGGCAGTAGTTTACAAATACATATTATCTGATAAGTCTGACTCCTTAATGGCCAGTGGCAGCAGTCAGTTATGTTGTGCTCCCACTTGATGAAGTTATTAAAAGGAACTGCTTCACCTCTCATGAGATTATACCCAACAGAGGCTCGTCTTCATGTTAAACAATGAGAAGATTGTGCATGGATGAATGAAGCCTCTGTGCACTTATCAAGACCTAATACAGTTAACCAATTTGTGCAACATGCCAGAGAATGAATCTCGTCATCTGTACTTTTTTAAGAGGTTATTTTCATGAGAAATTAAGCCGAGGTGAACAATAGTGCTTTTAAGAAATAATGGCACACACTCAGTCTTCTAGGAAATGTCAATTTGTGCTTATGGAGGTACATTGAAAGGTAACGTTCTGTTTGATTGGTGGGCAGTGTGTTCTAGTCATCATCCCATTATAAATGGAAAGTAATTTATTTTTCTGCAAAACACTAATTAAGTATTATCCAAAGTTTTCCTCTCACCTTTTATGCAATGACCTTTCTAAAGTTTTCCATTATATTTTGTGCAAATTCTTTTCACAATGGAACAGCAGAGGGAAATCTATAAAGCAGGCGAGCAGTTGCTAAAAAGGAGGGAGTACAACCTCTGCGCACGCACACAATGAAGGAGCAGAAATGGCCAGAATGGGTGGTGATAATAGGGTGAGGGTCACTGAAATCTCCCACAGATGGGATCTATTTGTCTGTGACATTTCTGGCAGTTCAGACAGAACGTGATGGAGGCACAAATGGCACAATATTAACTTTGGAACTGAGATTAGGTAAATTTGTGGGAGCGGTTTCTCAATTTTTAAAGCAATCTCTGGATTTTAAATTTCAAATTAAACTTTATCTTTTCATTCGCTCCAAATGTATGTACAGTGAACGGTTACAGTTGGGCCATACCAGCAGAAATACACTCTGTTAGAGGGCAAACGGGAGAAGTGCAAACTAGAGATGTGTGTATCTCTTATTCCTCTGTAAACATGCAAACAGCATGCAGAGAAATAATATTATCAACATGTGCGAGATATCAGATTAAAAATTATGATTTTGTACAGAAAGGAGCTTTACTTTCAGAAATATCTGACACCTTTCATCACACATTACCCTTAGCAGGAAAAGGAAAAAGTACAGAGTATTTCTTGCACTTTCAAGCCCCTTCAAACTTCAAAAAGACATTGACAATGTGCCTAAAAGTCCCTAAAAAGGCTCAATTATACTTAATGTAATACCAGGCACAATTTTCTTCAGTGCTGGGACCATTTAACTGCCATTCAAAAGTGACCTTTACTGATTTTACAGTGACACAAGCCAAACCCGGCTTAGAGGTCAGTCACAAAGACCATGAGTCAAAATCCTGTTATTCTTCCAAAAAGCAAAATCAAGACGGGCGTATGCAATAGGAAGGAAACGATTTTAGGTGTGAGGGAGCCATTCTCTCTGCTGAAAGGTAAAGACCATTTCAAAACACTAAAACCATGCAATAGTTAAAAAAACAAAAAAAATATTATTTACCCAGTGTGTAAAAGCAATATTCTTTTGCTTCCCTTGAGTACAGGAGTATTCAGTCTTGCACCCAAACTAATCTGATAACGTGCCATATATTCGCTCCCACCGAACGTTTTAATGAAGATTAACAGAGAGCAAAAAGATAACAGCATCGCATTGAAGGGCTTCACCAAGCCTTAAAAGAGAATGGTGCTGGAAAACTGGGTGCAGTGTCTGTGACAATGCGTATGCCAAGCATGAAATCAGCATTACACAAGGTAATCGCTGCCGCCACGAAAGTGTGAAATTTCATCGGGGAGGGGAACACAGGCAGAAAAACTCACTCATAGACTCCAGGTGAAACAGACAGGAGGTCAATGATAGCAGACTGAAGAATCATTGAAATGCCTGTCACAGGCAACAGGGCTCAGCACTTCCCTGGAGACCGTTCAAATCTGTTTTTAAGAGAGGAGTGACAGCCACTTGTTAGCAGAAGAGCACTCCACCCAACACATTCAGAGAAGAAGAAGGAGGAAGAATGTGATAGAAAAGTCTTTCCTAATGAGCCAGTTAAAAATTTCTTAAAAGAAATGCAAAAATGCAGCCAGTGAAGTGAGACAATTTCACTTATTTCCACTGAAGTTATATCTCCAAAAGTGAACCACAAAGCACAGTTAATGAGAAATATTATGAGGAATAAATCTTGTAAAGATAAAGCAGTGGAAACTCATGTACTGCAACAAACTGTCAGTCTTATTATGTAATGCTCTACTAAGCCGGCAAGCGAAAGAAGCAGAACAACCACATTGGCAGATTTTACATCCTGCTTTCAGTAATAATTACATGACTCAACACCTGTTGATACAATCCAACATTAAAAAGAGATGAGCAGTAAACTGAAGGACAGATATTCGGAAATGATAAAAGTAAAAGTAAATTATTCGTTTTCCATTCTTTTATTTTTTGTATTCATTATGCAGCATTATGTTGACAGGTCCTTCGTTTCCTTGAGAACAAATAGACAGTGGAAATAGAGTGTAATTAATTTGTACCAAGTGCAAGAAACTCTTACATAAGTGGGTGAGGAGGTGGCTGTAAGATTGGTACAGTGGGGTTTGTGGGTGAGAGAGAGAGAGAGAGAGAGAGAGAGAGAGAGAGAGAGAGAGAGAGAGAGAGAGAAACATGTGGTGTGGGTAAAGAAGAGTAGAATGAGGTGACGGATGGTTGCGGGTGAAGCTTTGCAAACAGTCTCCATTTGGAGCAATTCCCATCTCAGTGGTTGAGTAGCCTGTCAGTCACCACTTCAACATCAGACCATGTCAGCTGCGACACACCCGGGAGCTCCTCTCTCTCCACTCACACCCAGCCTCCCCCTTTGACACGTACAAAAAATACCACTTGCCACAGAGAGCTCTCTCTTAACCAACAAAAATTCACGTTTCACTTACTCTCAATACTCTGTCCACTGCACTCAAACACACTTTCCTGCCGCCGTATGGTATGACAGCATGGTGAAGTGCCCCCGGACGTACAGTCTCTATACACAGATACATGGCTGTATATGGAGCAGACTTAGCAGGATGCCAACAGGCCTCTGGCAGATTGCAGGGTGCCTGCAAGCAAACACTGGTGCAACACGTAGCTCTCATTTGGCTGTAAGGGAGCTGCCACGTGACTAGTATCAAGAGTTGCCTTCATGAGAACTGAACACTGCTAACAACCCATCGAAAGGTCGGTGTCAAACTTGGTCAAAGTGTAAAAATAATTCAAATTCTGAACATCAGGGATGTGAGTTTTGCCTGAGTGATTCCCTGGAGCAGGCGTAGCATAGCTGCTAAATCAGGCATCAGCGTTACTTCCATAAAAAATGAATGGTTTTACATGGTGTTAGGCGCTTTGATGCTGATCATGTGAAAGTGGCTTAAGTTGTCAGGCATGCACACGGTGCAGAAAATCCATCTTAAATCTTTGTTTTTCCCAATAAATCTTGCTTTCCATCAAATATGTAAGAGAGTCTGCCAATGATGTAAAGTAATTCAACTTTTAATGTTTATGAGAAACTAATGTCAGCAACTGTGCTAATATGAAGAATACTGACGTGTTTAAGTAACATAATCTTGCCAAAATCATTTCTTCCCATTATTTTAAGAAAAATAAAACTGTAAGACTATTATTTTACAGTGTGTACTCACTCGATTAGAGCACCCATTTGAAAATATATATATAACACATAAAGGTCAGATAGAGAACACTCTACTCACTGTTCCCAAGGCACTAAAAGCCTGGCCATTAATGCCTATACACTACATACAACATAGACTTCAACCACCAGCAAACGTAAGTTTTATGCATTGTGTTGCAACAGACAGCGCTTTTGAGTGGGAGCATTGTGTAAACATGACCAGGATATAATCCATTAGACTCTGACAGAGGGTCTGGATCAGGTTCTCCATTAGTTGAGCACTTACAAGCCGAACATGTTACATGACTGTAGAGAAATATCTCTTACACATGCAAATATCTTGAGGTTCATCCAAATCCAAGGCAGCTGATCAAGGAAAAGCCGGAGTCCATATGTTTTTCTGTACAACTTTAGTTTGTTTCTCAGATTTGGCAATGTCATTTTCTTAAAGTTTTGATCTGTACCATCTGTTCATCTTGCTTATGAATTTCTTTGTGCACTCTTACTTCAAAATACACAATGCAAATCCTTCTTTCTGTAATATTTGACTGTGTTACAAATCAAGAAAGCTGCAGCTTTAAAAAGAGCCACATTGTTACCGCATAAATAATGCTAAATGTTATATTTTATGTGACTACAACCAGAACAGGAACCAATATAAGCTGGAAACTTTTAGTGTTGATAAGCCAATGCCAATTATTATCATTTTTTACAAATGCTCCACAGTCTGACACTATCACAGATAACATCGAGACACCGTTATGTAAGGGAAGGATTTAATGAACATAGATAAAGCCACTGTTTCACAACTCTTCTTGTTAAAGCTGCTCAGCAATAACACCTCTACTGTTTTTTTCAAAGGCAGACATTTACAGATACTTACAGTAGCTGGTGTAAAAACCTCTTTGCAAAATCTTTTATAGCACTTTCAAAAATTGAATGAGTGCCCACGCAGCCAACAAAATGAGATATTTGCAGTTAATTCAATCTCAAAATATAAAGGGAAGACTTTTTTTTCAAAGACTAACTGAGGATCACACAATACTTTGATTGCATTACTGTATACAGCTATGATAACATGAGAACATTTATTCATCTAATAGGAAGCTAAATTATACATTTCTCTTGCCGCTGTCAGGCATTTGACTGGTCACACAACCTTCAGTACGATACTACAAGGTTTTCCTCAAAATGCATGATCCAATGTGAATGCTAACATACCTGGGCCAACTGCATTAATAATTCACATCATTCTAAAACATAACACACTGACTTTATAGTTTGTGCTGAATTATTCAAGGCTTTACAACAAATAGGGAAATATGTACGCTTTAAATCACTATGGCATGTCAGGGCATTGGGGCATTGGTCATGTCAGTGTCTCAGCTGCAACATACTATACTTCTACACCATCACTTCAGGGAATTGCAGAATATTTCTTTTTTTTTTTTTTTTTTTTTTTTTTACATATAATCCTTCAATTGTTGTCCCCACCGTTACTATATAAGTGCAAATCAAAGTAGATGCCCTGCAAGCCTTAGCATTAGGATACATGCTAGACCATGGCTAAGCTATTCCCAGACCAGGCGAGGCCTCCTGGCTTTGAAAATAATGAACTGTGTTGCAGTTAAATCCCAGTTGTAATAATTTGCGGCCTCTGGATTTTTTGTGTTTACTCCGGCACTGGGGGAAATCTGTTAATGTGCATTGCAAGCCATTTTCAAACAATATTTTCAGAGATAACCTCAGGGCTGAGGATAAAATCAAATCTAACACATGTATTATGGTCCGAGATGGGGGGACAACCCATGACATTTTGATGCGTTGGTTTGTGTACAACATCATTTTCCATGCTAAATTTTCACATGGATGTTAAAGAACATCATAAACAATTTAATTTCAACAGGCCTGTTGAATGTATCCAAAAGCATTAATCCGTTTATTTATTTTTTTTACAGCTGACTGAACTACAAGCATCACTGGCTCCCAATCTCTCCTCGTTCTCTGTTGCTCTTCGCACAATCCTGCAGCCCCTTATACAAGCCTGTCAGTTTGTTTTTAGCACATGTTTGCTTCGAGCATCACGGCAAAAAAAAAAAAAAAAACACCCCCACATGTTGAGGAACATCCTCTAAGCAATGTCTGAAATGTTTGGATTTTCCTCAGTAAAAACTTCAGCAGATCATCATTCTAAAACTCAAACTACTTATGCCCTGCTTCCTCTGTAAATAATGTGCTGATTTAAATTGGATTCATTTGATCCAGTACTTTGTCAAATCTTTGTAATCAATAGCCCTAGTTTTTACAATTCCCATTGCACATGATAGTCCAATAGAGTCCTACAGTACAATGAGACATAATGTCCTGAAATGATTATTACAGTAATGTTTTACTTGTTAAAGCACAGATTTGTTTGTTATCTGGGTTAAAACCCTGGTGTCCGATCAGTTGTGGATAGCTGCTCCTCTCTTGCACTAATCTCCCAATTTTCCTCTAAATCTTCCCCTTCTCTCATTCCAGACACCCATGGGTGTGGCAAAGCCGATCCACCAGCTTGAGTGAAGACAAGCCGCAGTCACGGTCTCCACGGCAACCAAGGGTGGATGCTGTGGTCTTTGTAGGGCGGACGGTGCCTCTGTCACACGTTTAAAGCGATCGCCATGTAGCAGGTGGTGCTCCCACCACAATTGAGGGCTGCAATGGCCTGCAGGGCCAAACGGGGGCCTGGTCGGAGCCATGCCATGCCGGGCTAGCTGTCAGCTCACATTAGCACAGATCACAGAGCTAACGCCAGTGAGTGGCCTGCTTTGTGTCGGTATCAGGCTTATTACAGGGAGAAATCCCCTACATGGAAAGGTTCTTGAAGTGGGGGTGCAGGGGCTCCTGACATTTCTTTAAGAGCCCTCCAGAACAATGAGACATGCTTCAATTTCACTGTAATTTATGCATAAGATTGATTATTACAATCATCACTTCTCTGCATATTGTTAATTCACAGTTCACAGTTTAATAATCAACTGAAACAAGAATCTCTCTGACAACTTGAAATTATAGTTCCTGAACTCAACCTATCTGAAAATATTTCTGCTTCCTTGCAAATGTTCTTCACTGAGCTCTTCTTATCCTGAATCCGGACCTGCATGCATTCAACAGACAGGAGACAGTGCAGCTTTTAAAGCCTTTGACTCGAGTCTTGTAGCAGTACAACTAGAGGTACTTGACCACACACTTCACCTTTAGTGCCATGTGAGTGTTTCAGCAACCTGAAGTCTGCCAACATGGTGCCCACTGCTGTCAGACATTTAAACAGCGACTCACAGACTAAACTGCCGAACCTACTGTTAGAGGAACTCAATAGCTGCAGCCTGCAGCATGTAATCAACCTCTGAATACAAAGAGGCTTTTTAATGGATGGAAAGAGAGGCACTTGAGCTTCACACTCAGCCTGTGACTGGCTGCAGTGGGTCACAAGCATTTCGGTTCATTATAGAAATAACTGAAAAATATATCAGCAGAATGTCTACACTGTATGTGTGCATATTTGGTCGTCACTGCACTGGTAAGGAGTGTCACTTTTCCAAACTGATGTGAGAAGAAATAAAAGAGGGAACCCAAGTCAAAAGTGTAGCTAACACATTTAAGGAAACTATCTATGAAAGCAATCTTCATAAATACAGACTATTAGCATATTATCAGGGCATGGATAGGGCAGGAGCGGGATGGTTAGCAGCTGCTACAGCTGGAAAACTACATGTGGTTTATGCCTCTGTTACAGACTCTGCACATCTTCAGTGCAAATATATGTACAAAAGCCGCAAGGCATGCTATAATGACGGAGCAACTGGAAATGTTTTTATTATCATAATATGGAAGCTGAAACTATCATTTAGAATCTGGGATCACACCGTTAGAACCAATAATGTGCTTCCATAGCCCCAACAACAATTAGATTAAAAGAAAGCAGATAAAAATATTGAAATGATAAAAAAAATAAAATCTCACTACAAAAAAGGAGAGGCAGCCAATCCAATTTGTCCCTCAATATCTTTCTATGCTAATTTCTGTGCCCCTGGTAAACTGACTCGGGACCTCCCTAGTGCCCTGTCTGCAAGTCCTCTTCAGCCTTATTGCCAGCTGCGACATTATACACTTTCATTAAAAATCCTGAATGGCTAGACGCTCCCGGCTCACCTGCGGTGCTCTTGGCACAAATCATCAGCAAAAAAAAATTTTCTCAGCTCCATAGTTCTGGTTGGAGCTCAGTGCCAGAGAGAGCGAAACCCACCACAGCAGGTGAGGATGTTTCTAGAACCAGACACCGGATAGAAAAGCTGTGAGGAGCTTTGATAATTAAGTTCTCTCTTGGCTTTCTACACACAGATGCTCGTCGGTTGCCCTCTGTGAACAAGCCTTCACGGAAAAACCTTAGGTGTTGTCTCAGCGGGGATTCTCTGTGTTGCTGTTGGATGAACTGATGTAGTTTATCCCATGTGAGCCTGCGAGCGGATGTATTGATTTTGGAGGGTTTCATTTCAGTGCATGATGGGAGGATGGCAGTAGCAGTGGGAATACAGACCTTTAAAAACTTTGCTGTGTTTAAAATCCAGTTTTCACATCCAGTTTGATGGTATTACGCTCGCAGTTTGTGTAAACACATGTGATAAGGACTGGAAACCCTCAGATATAAAGATCTGGAACCGACATAAACCGTGACCACAGTCCCTCTACCGCCCTGTAAACTTTACAACCCTGTTGTTTACAATCTGCCTTTACTTGACATACACGCAAATCAATGGTCAGAGCTTAAGGCCATGAACCTGTATTCCCTACCTTTAGCGGGAATGTAGACCTGATGACCACAAAAAAGGAAAACCCATTATCTTGTGTTGACTTTGTTATGGACGCTGGGGGTCAGAGGCCAGGGAATGCGTAATAACAATGCATTGACTTCCTTTCTTAGAGAGGGCTTTCGCTTTCTTTGGCATGTCTTGCTAATTAAGTACACCGTCTCTCATTTGTCTATTGACTGTGAGACGACAGGTTTAAATCTATGGTAAAGGTCACAGCAGAGAGATCGCCAGGCCTAGTAGGATTGGAGATCTACAGTGTGACTAGCCAGGAAGAAAGACCATAAAGAGGACCCATCGGATAACATTAAACCGCAGTGATGTAGTGAAAAGATGGCTTCTGCTTGTAAGAACTACATTACAACAACTACAACAGGCAGATCCACTTTTGGAAACCATTCCAGTTTAATAGAGATATAAAGGAGGATAAAATTAATGTTGTTGGGTCTTTATAGCCTGGTCTTGCCATAATCAGCATACACACACACTCATAGACAAAGAAACTTACACACATACAGAAGGGGGCAGCAGTAAAAGAGGAGACAGCCAAAGCTGGAGTAATTGAACACAGCAAAAGATTTTACTGCCACTGCATTATTCACAAAGGCCACTGCGTACTGTATGGCCATGTGAATGACTGCAGGGCAAACATAATGTTGGAAAGAGACAGTGTGGGTGAGAGACACTCTGAGACCATTTTGTAAGTCTAACACAGCAGACTGTAGGCTTGGGATGAAAGAATTATCCAGATAGCAATTTGGAAACACAAAGTCCTACGCCTCCAAATGGACTGTGTTTTGCCCTTTAATCAAACTGGTACAGTGATGTACGTTACAATCAGAGAGAAAGAGTGGGGGGCACAAAGCAAAGAGACAGAGATGTAAAGTTAATGGTGGAATATAGGCAGCCTTCCCCCACTACTCCCATTACGGAGCACGTATGAGATATACAATTAAATGGCCATAGAGGGATGCCTTATGGAACGGGTATTCCAGTTTCAGCACCACGGACAGCGAATGGCCATTGAATGGAGTAAGACCATAGTCACTGAGTTGAAAGCTACAAAGTAAGTGTGAGGATAAAAACGACACAGTTACTGACTTCCCCTGTCAGTCATGCCCATCCTTTTACTCTGATTACGATAAAGGCTTAGAGTCATCTTTAACCTGACAGCCACAGTGATGCCTGCCTTGTGCCTACTCTGTCTGAATATCAATGGTCGCCATACCGAGGAGAGCACTAACACTAGGTCTGGTACTTTATTCAAAATTGGAGCTATTGGGAAAAAACTAAAATTATTTTCCGTAAAGATTTGTTTCGAATTTGAGAATGCACAAACTGTAAGGGCAACGGGCCATTTGAATAGGTTTGCCTTGTGCTCCAGCAGCAGGTATTCTAAAAACTGGAGGAAACTAGCGAGGCGTTCTGGGAGGATAATCATAAAATCTGTATCAAATTATTAAATTGGGTTTTACACATAGATGGCAACGTCATGGATGAAAGTGACTTGTAAGTTTGTGAACAATGACTCTTTGGCAATTGCGTTCAAATGACATTCAATTCAAAGTGTCATCACTAATTACCTATGGTTGTTGCTTCAAGTATCACAATCTGTGGCAGGTGCTACTCCTTTATCCCGATTATAGACCTCTTAATTTGCCGCCCACATCTGCAATTGGCTTAGCATTGTCAATGGCTCTGGTGTTGCCCACCTAGCCTGCGTACAGTTTGTTCCAATTGGACTGAAAAACAAGTCCTAAATGGGCAGCTTCCGTGTCAAGATTGCATCAGCTGGAAAGGCACTTGCTACTGATTCCTTAGGGCAAAACAAAGGAAAATAATACCATTCTTCCCAGCATGAATTCAGCTAACATGGACACAATGTCAGGTTTAATGAATTAAGTGTAACAAAATTGGCAGTTCAGTCTGATTTTCAGGCAACTTCAAACATCCCTCCTTCCTTTTCGTCCAAAAAAAGGAGCTGGGTATGGCCCCAGGTGTCCCTTGTGCAGTTTGGCTTCCTGTGTCCGCTCTCCTGTGCCTCTGTGTCTCCGGTCTCTTCCGCCATCTCACCCACCCGTTCCTGCTGTGGCCGCCCCTCATCCCCCCCTGTGTGTGTGTGTGTGCGTGGAATAAAACCCCCTTTAAACCTTCCATACTGTCTGGGTGTCTGCTCCTGGGTCCAGTCCTAACACCAGCCCTGTCAAGCATTTCAAAAAGTTCTGGTGTTGACCACCTAGAACTGCAGTACAGGTTGTTCCAATTGGACAGAAAAAACAAGTCCTAAATGGGCAGCTTCCGTGTCAAGATTGCATCAGCTGGAAAGGCACTTGCTACTGATTGATTAGGGCAAAACAAAGGAAAATAATACCACTTCCCAGCATGAAATCAGCTAACATGGACACAATGTCAGGTTTAATGAATTAAGTGAAACAAAATTGCAGTTCAGTCTGATTTTCAGGCAACTAACATCCCCCCCTTCCTTTTCAGTCCAAAAAAAAAAGGAGCTGGGTATGGCTGGAGGTGATGTTGTCACAGCAATGACAAATATACTGACGATGGCTCCTGTGGGGGTGAAGATGTGACCCTGTTCTGAAGTACATCATGGGACAGTTAGAGAATAGGAACACTATATGTATGTGCAAATGTGTATGTCATAGAAACAGAAAGATGAAGAGATGGATGGGTAGAAATGGTCATCGAGTTCTACTCCGCTCTGTCGTGGCTGTACATAATTTACAATGCCATTGACTATCGGGTCACTTGGTGTCGGAGCATTGAATCTGGGGGGAACTGACGTAATGTCAATGGTCAAATGAGCCTCTAGTGAGGTGATCAGCACTGAGGTAGGGGTGGTTTTTTTACTAGCCATGATTCACTATCCTACTATCTCCTTCTCTTATTCTTTTTTGCCCCTGAAAACCAGCCAGTAACTATTTTAACCCACACAGCCAGACATTGGCCCTGATGAGAATAATTTGTGGAGGTGTCTCTGGTTCACAGCACTGGCCCTTTTTTTTTTTTTTTTTTTAAAACAGGTCAAAAGTTTTCTTGAGGCTCTCTCTGTCCTAATAAAACGTGACCTTACTTTCTGTGGTCTTCCTCAGTTAACATATTTTACACCCCGCTACATCAAGGATTGACAAATAAATGGCTAACAAGTCAGTTAGTTGTTTGACCAAACACACAAGAAGCCGACAGATTCATCCTGCTTTGATTTCACCCAGATAAAGTAAAATAAATTCATGGTTCTGTATTCTGTCAAGCAACACGCTGAAAACGCTCTCTACCTTTCAAGTCCACGTTGTTGGATAAATGAGATCAGACTGGTGCGGTAAGCCAGGAAAAGGGTTACACCATAATTGCATCAATGAAGAGAGGTTGTTGGCATACTAGAGTCTATTGAAGTGAGAGGCTTGGCCTGCGTGTGCACCCTACTCCACTTTAAAATCAAATCTCTGTGGGATCTGTGCTGCGTATGTGTGTGAAAGAGTGTACCAGCTCCGTGCTGCGGCAGTTATGTTTCACAGTTCAGCATGTGCTAACAATGACTGACATCACACCAGAAGATTAAAGGATGATGTGTGATAAAAAGATGTAGAAATTTGAGTCTCATATTTAAGGATAAGGCTGGAAATACTCCACATTTCCATTTTTGCTAGTGTCAAAAAATCCCATGAAAAGACCCAAACCGACGATGAGTAAGTCTGCCTCTCATTACTTTTGGAATTTCCTGTGGTGCTTAGACCCAATCATTTTTGTACCTAAAATGAGCCATGAAAATATACTTTTATTTTTTTAAAGGCTAAACAACAAAAACATTTTTTAAGCAGAAGTTACTCAAACAGGAGTAAACATTGCCGTTATTGGGGACTGTTTTCAACCACACATTTGGTGCACTTTAATTTATGATAGCAGGATGCAGGACGGTGTATATAGAATTGAAAACATGAACATGATTTTGGTCTTTTCAGGTAATTTGGGTCTTTTCAAATATAGAATATCATCAAATGTATCCCTTAAATATAAAGTCCAAGCAAAAGAACAACATTTTGGAGCGACCTTTGCAAAAAAATTTAAAAAAAATCTAAATTGTGACAAAATTAGAAAATTAAAAGTTAACTGTAAAAACTTTTAGTTCATAAACATTTCAGTAAGAGTAAACATTAGTTTGGGCATCTCAGGATCTCAGGAATGCTGATTGGTGGACATTTCTGCTGCTGGCAACCATGGAAGTTCAGTGCGCTCATGTAATACATGTTTTTCTTCCCAGAATTCAGTCTGTAAGGTTATCTTAGTACTTCATAGGAGTTCCATAAATATTATTAGTAGTTCAAAACTCCTAAAGCAACAGTTTAGTTTCAGGTATAAAAGAAAAATTGCTTTGTTTACTTCAATAATTGACCCTGTGGGCACATGCTGCCTACAAAACGAAGCTCCAGGAAAAAATGTCCCACTCACAATAGAAAGAAAGTCTGTTTGTGAGGTCTGAGGCTTGATGATTTGTAAAATGTATTTATTGATGAACCATTCACCAGGGATTGGTTGATTTTGTATTCATTCTTGCAAGATCACACATTCCTGGAGGGATTGAATGGAGCAGAATCAGTGCTACCTACCAAGTACAGGCTTTAGAGTAACACACACACACACACACACACACACACACACACACACACACACACACACACACACACACACACACACACACACACACACACACACACACACACACACACACACAATCCCTGGTACACAAACAGACAGTCTTCAATTCCCTCCGTCCCTTGTTCACTCCCACAAACACCACAACAACACACATACACACCCCAAACACACGCATACACAGGGGCCTCTTGCTTTCGAAAGCTCACTCATCCTTTTAATCGGTGTGGAATCCATCAAAGTGGGTCAAACTCCATTCCCCATCTGCCCCGGCCAGATTTTAAACGCACGAGGGCTGATTAAAAAAAGACCAAGAAAATAGGGCAAATGCCTCCAACACACACATGTACACACACACACACACACACACACACACACACACACACACACACACACACACACACACACACACACACACACACACACACACACACACACACCACTCAGGAGACCAGCAGCAGGAACAGATACCGAGGGGAGGACTGTGTGTTTAAATGCGTGTTGGTGGGGGGGGGGGGATTTGTAAGCAATTACCGTGTGCCAGTGTAACAAACCAAAGGTCAAGCACTTCGACTTCAATCTGTTGGCCGTGTATCAATTTGCCACGTTTGTGCTCATTTGCATATGGCCACCTTTTGTTGTTCCATCAACTGTCCCTGAGCACATGACACAGGGAGGGCGGGGCACTAGAGGAGGGGAGGGGAGGGGGGGTAAGACAGCTGGGGGGATAAGCTTGCTCCCACAGCTGGGTGTATTACTGTGTGAGTGTGCATGTATGTGGGTCTCCCTGTTTGAGTGACAAGAGTGCTTCTTCACATGCCTTCGATGTGAGTTTTCTTGTTGGTTTCTTTGCAGTCGTGTGTGTTTTCATGTCTAATTACATGTTGCCGTGGATACATCTGCACACACATTCACGCCGCTACAGAAATAGCCCTGCTCATCAAGCAGACGCACAGCTTGCAACGGTGGAAAAGCTCTCGCAAAGCTTCCACATGTTTCCCTCCGGATCAACCTGCAGCGCTGCCCCGGAGTCATGTGATGAGGAGAGTTACGACAGGCTGCTTTGATACACGTGCAGAGATCATCAAAAGGGGGCGGGACGCTGCATTTAGTCCATCATCACGCTGCACAAATGGGGATTTCCAAGATTAAGCATTGACATGCAGTAGATAGACAGAGGTCACTAATACAGTAAGTTGAGCAAAGATGGTAGGAAATGCATTAAAATGTCACTATCTGAAACTAACAATTATATTCCTTTACAAATAATATGTCAATAGTTTTCCCAATTAACCACAAATTGGTTCACAATCTCATAACCCCAAGATGACATATTCAAATTGTTTTGTTTGACCAAAAGTCCAAAACCCAAAGATAATTATGTGTAATCTTAGAAGACTAAGAAAATACTCACATTTGAGCTAATACCTGATGTTTTCTGCTTAAAATGACATGATTACTAGCTGATTAATCACGTAATTGGTTCAGCTCTAATTCTTTAGTCCACCAGCCCAATGTATTTGATTTACAATAATAGAAAAGCTACAAATCCTCACATTTGAGATGCTGTAACAGACAAACATTTAGCCTTTTTGCCTGATAAATAACTGAAATAGCTTTTTCACAACAGTTTTCTACAACAGCCCAAGGTCACATGAAATAAACTACTGACAAATGCAAGAAAAGTTATTCAATGAGAGAATAAACACAAAGACAGACTGTCCACCAGGGTTAAACTGGAAGTTAAGGCATCGCCATGACGAGCCACCTCTGGGTGCACAAGAACTAGGTGCTTCCTTGTCATTCAGACTGCTGTCTGGTGTCACCTGATGAGTCATCCAGTCTCACAGACCTTCCCTGCTCTAAGAGCCTGACTGGGCTTGTGAAAGTGTTCAGGTGTAGGTGAGAGTGTGTGAAGAAGTCAGCCCAGATTTATGCACCTGAAGATGTATCACTGAATAAGAGGCGCTGTGCCATTCCTGCACTCAGCTTAAGTAGCGTACAACACAAGTTCAATCTGAGCCTCAGTCTGAATGTCCCTGTGTGGAGGTAAGGACCAGGCTAAATGAGAAGTAGCACTTTTTAATCAGCGTGCGCAGTCGTGTCATCCCTCTTTTCTGTCAAGCCCTGACTGCAAACCCTCAGTCAGACTGTCAGAAGGGAGCGCCAAACGAGGCACGGCTTTAACGGTTTGATTAAGTGGAGTTTGTCTGGGCTGTGGCCGTGCTAGCAAACAGGGCACTGAGGACACATGCTCGTAGACAAACCCGGCCCTAAACAGCAGCTCTTTAGCTGAATTCCCCCTGCGGCTATGCTTCCATAAACTTCCAAAATGCCAGTACTGAAAGAGAGAGGATTAGTCAGAAGGAGAGCAGTGAGAAGCAGCTCATTTCCTTCTTCCTCTCCACTTTACCAGCGGGCCAGAGAGATACTTTTGCACAGCAAAGACAGAAGGGACGAGTGAAATGTATCTAAATGGGTCTGAAAGTTGGCTGCCAACTTTGGTTCGACTTTGCCTCAGCATTGATTGGATTTGGTAGTCAGTGTTACCTCATTCTTGTTATCCAATTTCTGTCAATTAACTGTGGAGTATGAGCCTCTCGCTGTAATAGTACCTTCTATTGCTAGAGGTGACAAGCTGCATGGGCTGTGTGAAAAACAATGCATTTCAGAAAGAGAGAGAGAGAAAGAGATAGAGATAGAGAGAGAGAGAGAGAGAGAGAGAGAGAGAGAGAGAGAGACAGGGGGAGGCCGTTAGGGTAAAGACATTGCGGCTGAAGAGACTAATCACATGCAGCGCTAATTTGACAACCAAGGACAAATACTGGGCAACAATAATATCTCATTTTTCAGGTAGCTCAACCCTGACAAACAGTTTGGCGTGGTATTATTGGATGGGAACAATGGGATATTAAATACAAGGACATGGACAAAGCAGCTAATAATCCAACAAAGGAAAGATCCAGGGTTGAACTAAATTTCAATGTCTTTAAAGTGACACTTACTAAACATGGGAAATATAAGCGAAAGATGCTGTTTTGTTATTTCGACAAGCAACTGTAGGACAATGGGACTAGATTCTACGAGTTTGAACATTTACACTCAACTTTTACACTCAGTGAGCTTATTTCATAAAAGATCAAACTGCAGGACTACATCCATCTCACCAGAAAATTTCCCAGGGAGCAGAAACATTGTACAGCAGTTCTCCAACTGACTCTTACCAGAACAACTCTCTGAAATGTTGCTTGATAAAGACATTACATGGACTTTTCCTGTTCCTATAATGGCTGGCTGGGTCATCCAATACATCTCTTGGACTTTATAAGGCATAACAGTCTTGGTTATACTCTGAGCATAAGAAAGAAAAAAATAAACTTGTGTCACATCAAAGAGACTCATGGCTAAAACTCTGCTGTGAACCTAATAATGTGGTCCAGCGGGTTCAGAGAACTGCCTGCAAACCTCTCCCATGGGAGACATCTCATGGATGTCACTGCAACACCAGCAAATACTCATATAAAAGGCACTTACGGAGGTATATGTACCGTATCGTACCAATAGTTGCCTCATTCCTTCTTGTCACGATGTAGAAACAGCAAGGAGCTTTTGTTTAGTTTCAGACTATTTTCATTACAACTTTGGTTTGCCAAACTCATAATATCACACCAAAATTTGGATGGATTGTCATATAATTCTGTACAAACATTAAAGGTCCCCAGAGGATGTCTCCTACAGACTTTTCTTCTACCATCATTATGAGGTTGACATTTGTGGTTGTGAGTAAAATGTCTCAAAAACTGCTGGATGAATTGCCATGAAACTTGGTGCAGACATCCATGTTTCCCTCTGGATAAAATGTAATACCTGTGATTGATGATCAAATTAACATTTCCTCTAGTGCCATGTTCAAGACAAAATTTCTCCTAATACTTTGGTTTATTATAAACTAAAGACATTCAGCTTCAGTGCCACTTTATTGCCATGCTAAAATGCAAGAATAAGATGGTGAACATTGCACTGAACCTGCTAAAAATCTGCATGTTAGTATAGTCATAGTGACCATGTTAGCATAATAATGTTAGGTCAAAGTACCTGTGTGCCTACGCTAGTCCTCACAGAGCTGCGAGCAGAGTTGTAGACTTTTAGTCTTGTTTTTACTGTACCTCAGTCAATTTCGAGGCTTCTTTGTTAATCCCCAAACTGCAAGTTAGCAAAGCCGGAAGCACTATTTCACTCTCCTCATGTCAATGCTTCGTATTAATGTGCCACCTCTGTTGCCACCAAATGTCATTAAGGAGTTATCGGTTGAAAGTTGGAACAAGATGAAGAGACTGTAGACACAGCTGTGAGGCAGGCTACCGAGCTCTCAAACTAAGCAAACTCTGTCACTTCTGGGTACATGTTTGCAGAGCCTGGCAGTGAATACTAAAGGACCTAAGTAACTTCATCACCCTGGTGGAGCCGCTGAGGCTTAAAGAGAACCTACTTTGCAATTTAATTTAATTTGCCCTGGCCGATTTATAATTGCAAACTAGGAAGGGCAATCTGATAAAATGAATATCATTAGGAGTTGGTAAACAATCTTACAAGAACTGTGTTCAAAATGGCTGCACTGAGAAAGCACTGATTTGGCAAGGCCCAATGCAGTGATGCATGCTTTTACCTAACCAAGCATGATAGATCTTATATCACCTCAAGGGTGGAAGAAAATGAGTTGTGATTTATGTGTTTTGAGGCAGCCCGATACCGCCTTTCCCTACAATTCCTTTTAATGGGGATTTCCTGGGACTATAATCTGTGAGCTGGGATGCCTTTGATTTTGTGATATCAGAGGAGCTTCTTCCAACAGGTACGAGCCCTCAGGGAGCCTGTCTTCACAAATGATTTGACATGAAAAGGCAAAGCCAGGTTTATGATACCCCAGACAAACACCGAAGGGGGAAAATCTTCAAATGTGAAAGTCACAGTGGCTGTGCAGTTTGAGGGCAGACAAACATGATATTGGATGAAGTGATTTAAGAGGCAGAGATAATGATACTTTGCCTTATTGGGCTTTTGCAGCCCCTGGCCTTCCTTTGTTGTTTACTGTAAAAACAAAGAGGTAGCTAAAATATCCCCAAAACAAACAACTTGCGAGCAGGGATGAGACACTCAGCTCTGTTGTTGGCCCAGATTGTGATGAGACTGATGAGGCAGGTGTATTTCCACATTAGCATTTCATCTAAAAACTGAGCTCCCATCAGCACTTCAGCTCACTTGAAAAGCAACCCACAAACCACTTTCCACTCATCTTCAGTAAAGCAGCGGCTTCTGAAATCACGCCGACTGCACCTGGATGCAAAAAAATTCAACCATCATCACCTTTTTTCCCCCCCTTTCATTTTCCAAAGGCTGGTTCTTGAAGACTGCTGAGGGTAAAAAAAAAAAAGAAGGATAAAGTCTCACTCACTGAAACATTTCCTTCCCTTTACTCTTTCCACCCACAGTAAAAACAGAAAGTGCTGGCTTGGTTACAAGAGTCATGTGGAAGACACTCAATCAATATCCTCTGACACTGCTTCATTGCCATGCATTGGGTCTGGGCAGAGCTGAAATATGCATGGGTAGCCTACAGTAATCAATGTAGGGCACTGTGCACATTTGTCGTTATTCCTCCTCAGAAACAGGGGGATGTAATAGAACCAGAGCACAATTCAAATATAGATATACAGGGTGTGAGATACGGTGGGTTAAGAATGAATAATTGAATATCATTATACAGTAGCAAGATGAAGATGAACTCTGAATTCAGTTTCTCACAATTCTACTCTCAGATGTTTAATTTAACAAGCTGAAGTATGAAACCACTGAAATTCTTCTTTTTGTATTCTTCCTTTTAAGAAAAGTGGGATTATATAAAAACACAGTCCCTTCTGTTCATTCTTTATGGACTCTATGATGACTGAGTGCACATATGAGCTCCTCATTTGCTGTCACTATACTACACTTACTTCTGTCTACATATCTCTGCATCCACCTAAAATGCAAAACAGTAGTGGACTGCACCGCAAATCCAATCCAAAATCGTGGAAAATTAGGCTTGAGCTATGATGAGAGTCTGAAGGACATGCAGGTAGGAAACACCCAACACTGACTGCTCTGCAGACAATCTCACACACGCCAACAGCTCTAAATATGCCACAAAAAGCCACAAAGAATCTTTTTTTTTTTTTTTACAACAGCAAAGAAAACTAACAGAGAAAGAAAGAAACATAAGGAGCATTAAATAGAAGCAGCAGCTGACATCTGAGTCATGGTGCACAAGCGGTAAAAGGACTAAAGCCACGCAGTTAACTTGCCTGGAATGTGTAGAACCTCGTCCCATTCGGTGGGTGCACCTTGGGGGAGTTGGTCCCCGTACTCATGTCTGAGAAAATCATAATCCCTTTGATGGGCAAACAATCCAGAGCTGGTCCGGTTTTTTAATCAGCCAAACGTGGTGTGCTGCGCAGAAAACTCTAAAAACGATCCGAGGCGAGCACTCGGATCAGCCCCTGACCCGATGCTGTGCTCCCGGCATCAGATGGTGGAGAGCTCCGGTAAGATGCGCAACGCCCCGAGAGGGAAAGAAAAACAGTGAAGACAAAAAGTGAAAACAAGGCAACTCTCTGGTCTTCTTTGCACGTCCCCTACTCGCATGCAGATGATTATTCTGTGTGTCCGTCTAGCGTTTTGCCTGGTGAATAAAACCCGCAGAGAGACAGCGGGTCCATGGTCTCCCGACGCCCGCTGCAAGCAGCTCTGCCAGCGGCTCGGATGGGTCCGTCTGTGCGCGGATTATCGCCTCCCTCCTCCTCCGGCTTCACCAATAATCAGTCAGAGCATCACCGCGCGGCTCAGCCAACAACATACTGGGTGCCTCGATTGGCAGCAGAGACACACGTTCGCTCTGTTTTTACACTGTAAAAATGTTCTCTTGTTACAAAAAGTCATTTAAAGTCATTTCATGTGTCTTTTTTCGAAACAGGTGAAAACAACATTTTGTTCTGTAAAGCGTGTTTATTCTGTTTGTTTTTGTTTGGAGCATCAGTGTGCAAAAATGTACCATAAAAACTAAAATAAAAGAACAAATATCTATATATTTGACATCAAAAGATCATATTTGCATTGCGATAATATGACATGATATGATTAGAAATACCTTGACTTGTTTATTAAATAATTTCTATGTTATCTAAAATGCCTATTTTGAAGTGTAGCCTACCTAAGTATTGATTGGAGGAGGAGACAGATGCTTAAATTCCTCAACAGTGGCAATTGTCTCTGTGGAACTAGATGAGAGATTATTACTGTCTGAAACAGAGGGAGGAAGGGATATTGTGGCATATCATGTGCAGAATCACTCTGAATTTCTCTCAGCAGTTATAGAAAAAAGCAACATTTAAAAAGGTGATGCAGATACAGTAAATACAGGCTGCAAAATGAAAGATGATATAGTCTTTTATGGTTAAATATGTCAGATGGATGTTGGAATCGGTCGGTATCATCCACATGATGGATATGAAGCATTCTGAGTGACTGACTGTTTAATCAATGCTGTCTGTGGGAAGTCCTTCACCTTCACTAAAGCATGCAGTTAAGTTTTAATGTGCGCTTGTCTTCAAGTTGTTTGTCTTGGCACCAATCTCATTCAAGATCCCTATGAGGTGACATTCGTAGTGTGAACCTTACTGCTTCAACAATGTTCTTCATTATTTTTAGTCTTTTTATATTTTCATGTAATCCTGTCTCACAAATAGAGAAAGAAGAAACACAGTGACGTCTTATTTCCACCAGCAAATCTCAGCCCACCATCCATTATCGAGCTGGCTCTGAAACACTTCCAACCAATTTCCTGGCTCTTGCTTTAGAAGTATTTCCACAGACCTGCCATGTTCCCATGTAGTAGGCCTATATTGATTTTTTTTTATGCTGACGCACTTTAAGGTTTCTATGAAATACCACTGCTTCTACCATTTTAAAACTAGTTAATTGACTAGAGGCAGCTTTTATAGGCAATTTTATATGAAGAAAAGCACTTCCACTTCCAACCAGGAGTAACGCGTCTTCAATTGTCATCAATTTCACTCATCAAGTGGCCTTTTCATGAGACTAATCCACATTTGTTGAATGGTTTAATCCAATTCTCTGTCCAAGCTGCCATCTGGGGAAAAAAAACAGACTTAAAAATGAAATAATTTTCTTTCTTCTACTCAACTGGGTGCCAACATTCAAGTTAACATGCTGTATCTTGATTAGGTGGACTGTCATAATTGGATCAAAAAGCTACTTAAAAAGTATTTAGCTTTTATTCAGATATCAAATCTAGTTTAGTCACTGTAGGAAAGACCCAAGCAGTTCATGCTCTGGCCTTATTTTGTGTTGTTAGGCACAGCTCAGTGAGCTTGATTAAGCTGAGTGGGTTGAACTCACTGCTAGCCTCACACTCTTTGGAGGGATTTGGTTCTGGGAGACTTCAAAGTATTTGCTCTTGACATAGGAGGTTAACAGCATTTCCAGCTGTGGAGCAGCAGATCCCATTAAGGAGGCTGAGCTGAGGTTGCACTCCTGACCCGGGAATATAACTGAAAATTAATTCAAACTGCTCCTCAAGCTTACCTTCAACACTGTAGTATAATGCCAGATACTCACTGTGGGCTTAACCTTACATGTGTGATGATAAAGTAATATCCCAGGAATAATAATTAGTAGTAATTAAAGGAAAGGACCTCAAAAGTGTCAAAAAAATGTATCTTTCCTTTTATTCCTGTCACTAAATTACTACCCCCTGATCTTCCTAGGATGATGCCAGGAGAGACTCTGGGCAGAGACGTTCCAGATGGGGTCTAAAGTCCGAGCATCTGATTGGCTGATAAAACCTGGGCACAGCTCAGTGGGAAGCATCCCAAGGGCCTGTAAAGGTAGCTTCAGTCTCGTCAGCAGACATGTCTGGCTCCATGTCTCAATACAACAGCAAGAGCACTTACAAAAACGACTTATTAGCCTTCATACAGTAGAGATCTCACTTTAGTTTGACAATAACCAGCCACATCGACCGCCACATTCTTTTTATTTTCCTCTCTGCTACATAAAGGACATATTATTTCCTTCATTGAAACAGAACTTAAGGCACAAAACTGTCCAATATAGATGTGATTCCTAAGATGCTGGGCTCACCATGTTCACTGTGGTAGATTAGTCTTATCATCGATTTTCATATCATACAGAAGAAAATAGAAGCTGATGGCTGCCTGGAATGGTGAGAAAAATACATTTAAAAAATCTAAATCTAAATAATTAAGGAGGTAAAACTTGCAAAAACACTTTTGTGTCACTTAAAAGTAATGAATGTGGTCAAAGATAGCTAATGATGTTCAGTTTAAAAGAGTAAATTGCTATAGTTAATGTTATACAGGGATCAATTGGAAGTACAGTCTGGGATTATTTTAGAAGTATGAGTTTCAGAGGAATAAAAGACCACATATAAAAGGAACCGTGCTTTAGCCTTTTTACTTTGAACAGGAGTCTTTGCTACCCACTTCCTCTATTTTGCTCATATTAACTGACTTTGTTGTGTCCTTTTTCACTTGTACCAAGCTGTGCCTTCCCCTGCTGCAACATTACTACAGAGTAGGGCAGTGGACGTGCAGGATCTTTGCCATCAGGGGCTACTAAGCCCTCATGCACATCAGTCACATAAAGGGTCTGTGTGCTGCAGTGCACTGGACTCTGACGTCATTGTACAGATGTGCAGTGGGCATGGCTTAGTGCTTCTAAGTGCTCATTGGCTGGAGCCTCTCAATCCTCTCTGTGTTTTCTCCAGCTCTGATCGCCACTGCTCTTTGTCTTTCAGCGTTTTCAAAAGCTGCCAAAGCGTTACAGATGAAAAATTATATTTCAGTCACAAGACCAAAACTGTTAAAGAATGGTTTCAAATTAATTACAACAGGTTATTGTTATACAAATTATACAGTTAATAGAATTTTTAATCAAAGTAGGATGTTTAAAAAATAATATTTCTAATCAATATTTCATCAAAGTGCTTATTCGCACAGTCCCACTGAGGCAGTTTGTGCAAACGCAGAGATATTCATTAACACCTGAGTGAGTGTGTGTGTGTGTATGTGTATGTGTGCATCTGTGTTCATGTGCTTTCAGCCTGCATGTCTCCTCAAAAGCATCCCATTCTCCATCTAAATCCCTTAAGAAGAAAAACACACACAGTCCTTTTTCATCAATCAAAGAGCTCAAACAAATTGATTTTTGGTTTGAAAGCCTGTGTTTGATTGGTCCACGGTCCTAATCTATGAGGCCAGATATAGCCTTTGACAGATATATCAGATAGTAGCGGTGAAGATACATAAATTGGGGATTTGAGAAGAATCTGTGTTTCCCTGCGGAGCAAAGCTAATGTACATTTAGGCAGGAATGTGTGATGTTGCTTTTAGAGGGCTTGTTAAGGACAGATAAGAATTCTTCCAGATGTTGAGTGAAAACATGTTAAACACTTAGCAATGACCCATAGCAAAAATAGGCGGAGTATAAGGCCACACATGATGACTACCAGGACTGTGGTAACCTGAGGATATGTATGTAAATCACACATTTTCATTTACTATGCATTGTGTGTGTGTGTGTGTGCTGTATGTCTCTAACACACATTGTAAGCTTATGACAGAGCATTTTGCTGCAAGCCTGTTTGCTCAAACAACCACTTAAACTGCAAATGAGCTGCAAACAAGGAACAGAAAAGAGTACCAGTTTGTGCATACATAATGAGGATTTGGCTATTGCTATTGCAGCTTAATCTTGCAAGATGATGTAAGGAAGCCAAAGCAGTGAAGAAAAATGAGAGACAGACCAGCGTTAACAAAAGTGGCAGATTCTTTCATGTTTGAAAAATGCAAATCATACTGCACCGACAAAACATCCCTGGCAGCTCTTTTTTAGCGGTGAACACCGAAAAGTCAAATTAATTAGTCATATGAAATACTCGTATACACAATCTTTCAATGTTGACAAATGAGATGACAGAAAGCAATTATTCTGGGGATGAGAGTCATGAGTCTGCCCTAACATGCAGAGCAAAAATACAAATGTGAAATCCAAACTGTCAAAAGAAATGATGCTAGAGGGAAATAGGGCAATTTATTTAAAACAAACGTTATGTAAGAGGAGAATGTTGTGCTGAAAATTGCTTGACTGCCCCTCTGTTTGAATTTAAATGGTTTTGCTCATCCGAAGGCAAAACAACTTTTCAAGGAACTAAAGCTCCAAGTAATGATTCATTTCATCACATAACAATCTGTCAATTATTTCTACTATTAGTTGATAAATCATTCAATCTATAAAACATCAGAAAATAATGCCCATTACAGGTGCCCAGAGCCAGCAAATCGAGTATTTGACCAATTGTTTCAGGGCTTCATGGAAACACTAATCATGTACGAAATATTGTTCGTTCATAGTCAAACAAGAGCTAAATGCTAACATAAGCATGCAGAAATGCTCACAATGTCAAAGCTAAAATGCTGATGTTTGGCAGGTATAATGTTCATGCTCACCATCTACGTTGAACACGGTAGCATGCTAAAATTGGCTAATAAGCATTAAATAAGGAAAAAGGGAATGGAAAATGTCTGGTAATCATGCTTAATAAATTACTTAAAAAATGTTTAGTTGGTCAGTTGACCAAACACTAAATGAAACCACTTATCACATTAAATAACAGGTAATATTGCAATATTCATGGGACATGTTTTTAATGCATGGATCATGAAATGCACTAAAAAGAGATCAATAACATACCGAATGATTTAATGACACAGTGCAGTCATTTTAAGCTATCACAAGTTGGTGCTGCTGTAAATAGCACAGCTCCAGAGGCAACTCTTCCCTGCTTTTACTACTTGAGGTGCAAATTTGATTGCAAATGCAGCACATGATAAATCACTGTGGGACTGCAGGATTGGGGACACTCGCGGGAAATGATGGCATGTTAGAATTAGCATACACTGCTGTCACCAAGCCAGACACACAGTGTCAAACACGCACTCTTAACAAGCTGACTAGAGACAAGGCCCTTTAAGGCACTGAAGCTGTGTTGTCATGTACTGTAGTACCTACTGTATTTTAAAGCTCCCCAAAGAGCTCAACTGTCAGCTGAAGCAAGTGGCAAATCTGCACTCTTCCTCTGGGTGTGGAGTCAGATTACAGAGAGAGACAAGGATATATGAGCATCAAGAATAAGCCTCACTGTATCTCCAAATACTGTGGAGAAATAGGGCGTTTTTCAGGACAAATCATTGAATAAAATGATTTTACTGAAAGCTTGTGGTTTTCTTTGTTATTCTCTATGCAACGTCCTGTATGATAGCTCATTCTCTAGCTGAAGGGCCCCCCACAATGCTGCCACCTTCTATGATCAGACTTGTTCTATATCAGACTCTGCTATACTAGTTATTGGCATCAACAATATAAAACTGTTTGTGTCTTTTTCTCTCACAAATTAGTCCAATGAATGCTGTAAACTGCTTAATACTTGTATACAGAATACTAATTTATTTAAGTACTCTCAAACAATTGAGCTTCTGATTGCTATTGCTGTTGAGTGTTTTTAGATTGCTTTTGCTCTGATAATTTGAGGACTGCACCTAATGCTGCCCAAACAGCGCACATCTTGACTGGCTTATCTACTGGCTAAAGGATCTTGCAAGATTACCAGCTAACACACCCACAAGATCCGCAGGTGTCAGTAAAGGTCGTGGGCTCCTCCCTCCACCGAGGCTTCTTGGAAAACGTAGGTCTGAAGCGGAGCAGCAGCGGAGGCATATTGATTGTGTCAACAGTCATGTGTGGGCAGACAGCCTTAATGGACATTGCCCTGGTCCTGTCACTGCTGAAACATTAGAGAGCTATTGTCGAGGGTACAGTGCGAGTGAACGTGTGTGTGTGTGTGTGTGTGTGTGTGT
This sequence comes from Dicentrarchus labrax, assembly GCF_905237075.1. Classification (NCBI taxonomy): domain Eukaryota; kingdom Metazoa; phylum Chordata; class Actinopteri; family Moronidae; genus Dicentrarchus; species Dicentrarchus labrax. The sequence goes on along the minus strand of NW_026136724.1, from coordinate 17,081,419 downwards.
GTGTGTGTGTGTGTGTGTGTGTGTGTGGAACCTAAACCAGTCGATAAGATGTGACTCAAGGAACAAAATGCTGGTGAGGAGAAAAATGGTTTTCTCTAGTTTTCTTTTAATGGTGAAGCTGCTGGAACAAATGCCTAATATTTTCAGTTTTAGTAATTGAATAGGATAATTGAAAATTGCATATATGTGATTTTGGAGGTCTATATTTTCATCTATGAATATCTTGCTTGTTGTCTGATCCTATTCAAATGCACTTAATCCATGTAGGATGTAAACATGCTACGAGATTTTGAAAAGAGAGATACAAATTCTGCATTCTGTGACTAAAAGCACCGATACTGTGAAAGAAAAATGGTGTTAAAATAATTATATCCAACAATACCTCACAAGAATGTACAGAATATCTGCTTATGCAGGCATTTGGGAAAATGCTCTGTCCTGAGGCTGTACATGGTACAGTATATACAGTGGGAGAATAAGCTGGCAGAAGAGGAGGTGGATGCTGGCATGGTTTTCAAGAGAAGTACAGTTCTGTGGTGTTTGCTGCATATGCAGGTTTGTGAACGCACTGTTCAGCAACATAATATCTATACACATAGAAACACAAAAGGTTCACTAAAGACCTTGTGCAACAGTGGCTTCAAATAGCAGTGATCAATAGGTAAGTGTTCAAATTTAGTGGTAGTCACGACCTAGAAATTATTTGCTGCATACTGCATGCTCATTCTTTACTGAAAGCAGACAGCCAGTGATGCTTTATGCCAAAGCATGTCAAAAGAAGGGGAAAAAAAGTAAAGTACATTTGAATTTGAATATTTTGAGCATTTTTATTGTCATTTTACCCCCTTTCCTCTAAACTTTGTTCTTTTGGCAGACTCACAACTGCACCAGCTAACTCTGTGTTACTGTAAAAAACAAGCATTGTTTGTATTTCACCTAACATGAGGGGTGGCTACGTAATGACACCATTGCTGGGTAAACTTTTTTGAGGACATGAATTTAAAGGTAACATATGCAATTTTTGACTACGTTGTTTGAAACTCGTTCATGTGCAAGAGGATGCAAATGTACATGCATGTGGATCACACAATTCACAGCCCTGCCAATGGTTTCACACTATTCCACTGATCAACAAGTGGCAGTAACATGGCAAGAAAAGTATAAAGCCAACAGCAAAATACAGGGAAGAAGAAGACAGCAAGCTAGCAAAAATGAATGTAAATGATGCATCTTTCAAATAAATTTTAAAAATCAGCTTTGCAAAATGTTTTATAAGGAAAAAAATGCTGTTAACAGGTTTGTTAGGCTATAAGATACACACAATTTCTCGATGTTACGGTCAAGATCTTAAATGGTGGGACTTTAAAGCAAAAACACTTGCTCTATTTCCGTTCTTCCTATCTTTCCACTTTAACTAGCTATCTCTCTAACACTCCTTCTGACTAAATCTTTGATGTTCTAGTCCTCTGAGTCTTTTTCCTTTTGTCTTATGTGGTCATTTTAAAGCACTGACACATGCAGTCTTTTTGGCTGCAGTGTGATTTCTTCCAAGCAATGGGCAGATGATGAAATCCAAGGGACCATTATTTTCCATTTTTGATCTGCAAGATTTCAAAGCAGGTTGTGTAAGACGTCCAGTGCTAAAAGGACAAAAAGGAGGAAATTGATAGATTTTACTTACTGAGCAGTCTATAACTTATTGCATTGGTTGCCACCCTTTGGGAAATTCCAGTCAAGATGCTTTCACAAAAGCTGTACAGGATGCCTTTGACATGGTTTCCCTTGGAAGTGAGTCTCAAAAAGGAGATTTTGTCAGTAGGTTGTCATTTGAAATCGCTATGGTATAGCTAAGATAAAGAAAAAAACAAACCCTTTAAAGGAGCTGAAGGAAATGGTGCTCCCAGCTCTTCTCAGCTCTTGAGTGCAGGAAGTGCTTGAGGTTTCACCCTTGTGGTTGACTGACCTCTCTATCCCACTTCCAGGAGTCCTGACAGAGGATACCAAAGAAGAGCCTTCTGTCTTGACTATGGACATTCCCATTTTTTTTTTATACCTTTCAGATCTTTCAACCCCCTACAGTGCTCTACTTTTTTAATGAAGGAGGCTCTGATCTTATGGAGAATTCAAGTAGGAGTAACATTAATGTGGAAATGATTAACTGATATAAAGACTGCATTTGTTTTGCACAACTGGACAATGGATATTAAAAGCCAGCACACAAAACAAGCACAATATTAAAGATGTAAAATCATATTCCACAAAAACAAAATGCTATTTTGTTACCTCAGAGAAACAGTCCTTGTTTAATATCGAGAGATGGCTGTTTTCCAGTTGGCCCATTCATACCTCATACTGTATATTTAGCTCCTCCAACACTACCACTGGTGACAGTTATTTGTTTACTCATACATAAAATAACACAGACAGAGCCGATTCTGGGATGCACTTGAAGAGTCCATTGGGAAAGTAATCAAACCAGGATCGAGCGGAGAGCGGCAGAGCAGGTTTTCAATCATCCCCAAAGCGAACTAACACGGCATTACAAACATGTGGCTTTGGACTGTCCCAATTGCGTGTGCTGTTGCGCTCAGCAGTTCTAAAGAAAACATGCTGATTCGGGTATATGAAGTGTCAATCATTATTTTCAGTGTAGTTATTCATGTGCATGCGCTGACTGGAGACATCCAGGGTTTACTATCTACTATTTTCTACATGGAAATAGAAGGCAACAATAGAAGCAGAGGAATTCAAAACTCTGGACTGACAAGCTTCTTTCACCTCCACTGAACTGTACATGTACATAAATCTGCTCATAGATCAACAACTAACCGTAAATGTTCTTTATAAAGACCTATTATATCTATAGGAATAAACAGAATACATTTGAAGTTATGGTTATGTTTTAACAGTCTGAAGGTGTTGCGATTAACTGTTAGCATCTTTGTCACAGCCAACATTGTCTGCAAGGGTCAAGCTGTTATATGCTCCTTTAATATCAATTCATTTGTACTGGACTATACTTAAAAATAAAAATGTATTATCTGTTAACTTCTGAAAGTGTTTTTAAGCACCAAAAGGCTCCTATTAAACACTCCTACTTAAAGCTGCTATTTTGATGTTTCTGCATGATATAAAACAATCTGATCCAAAAGTTATACATAATGGCTGAGTCACAAAATGCAGAGCTTCGATGTGAAACCGCCCACATGTCATTCTTGGTAGTTGGCTCTGCAGTCTTATTAGAATGTCATGAAGCTTTTTTTGGATTCACTAATAGCTTAGTAACCACACATCAGATGAGAGATTGTAAAACTGTATTCAACTGCTTGATGTGTGTTTATTTGACCTAGATACAATCTTTTGCTTACACCTTGAATTAATGTATTCCATACTATGTGAGGGGTTTCAATACCATGTCCATATGTCCATAACACTGGCATTTCATGATGTTACTTAGACTAACACTAAGATGCAGTTAGACCAAACAATCAATTTGATGCACAAAATGCAAGTAGGACATTCAACAAGAGGTATATCCCAAATTATAATTAATCAGACATAGTTTGTAACTGTTAAGTGGAACATTTATCTGAGGCATTCCACTAAGTACTCCACTGTGATTTATGGACCAAATTACATTTTGATTACATTCTCATCTTATTTTTGCATGCAAAACGTCTTGGTAACTCTTTTTTAGAGCTGCTACTGACAATAAATACATGTACAGAAAAAGGAAAGAAAGAGTAAAGCATAACAGGATTACTGCAGAAAAAAGGCTGATTATTTTAATTTGACACTGGCCCCAGTTTGAGTGGTCATGGCTTTTTCAGAATTTGCACCACAGAAATAAGCCACTATGTTCATCAAAAAGTCAGTGAAAAACAGTGCAGGCTCTTAAGCAAACTTTATTCTTTATGATCATGTTTGCATGCTTACAAACAGCATTTAACTCAAAGCACAGTTTCAAGATATGTCTCTTACAATAAGTCCTGCTTGTAGAAATGATATGGCCTCCAGTGTACAGTGAAGTAGAACTGTGACCAGATTTCTCAAGGTACCTCTATTATCTTGACATAAATAAAGCTGGAAAATGGATGAGTAAGCAGCTATTATTTCCAGCTGCCATCTTGGTTTGGGTCATGGAATGGAGATGCATTTTGAGAACGGGTCACAATCACATCTCACTCTACTCCAGAAAAACTCTAACTTTCCACTTAGGTTCTACCTGAGTGAAGTGACAACAGAGCTGTCCACATTATAATACAATTTAAAATACAGATAAAATATACAGAAAGCTACCCTACTCGAGAACAATGCTATTGATATCTGAAACACCCTTTTTAAGGCTGTTCTGGGAACATCTATAGTGATGTGGGTTGGCTGAGGTTAACAGGAGTCATTTTGAAGGTTTAATGACCACTTACACATGCACAAACACACACATATACACACTATTGTCAGTCTGCAGGTCTCTGAGTGGGTGGCTGATGTCTCTTAAATGGTATCCAGAGCAAAATTATGTGTTGAGTGACTGTGTTTCTGGTATTCCAACATTAAACAATGTTAATACAACAGTGGATCTAAGAGGGTGTCCTCTGTCTTTTCAAGATTAATGTTAATCTCAAAATCCAGCCTAGATCAAGTACCCAATGTTCTTCTTGATCTTGGAAAGGAGCCTTAAATCTGTGAATACAAACCAGTCTTTGTCAAAACTAAGATTGTAATCTCTGGTGTTGTCAAGAAATACAATGGGTTTTTTTTTATTAAACCCTAGCAACAAGCATAATGGCAAGCATCTTTTATGCAACTGTTTGACTACTTTACAAAAGAGAATCCAACATAATGGTTATTTTATCATATTCCAAACTAGAAAAGTAAATTTTTTCACATAGGCAAATGTTGCTAGTCTCATTTGTACTCTCATCGCTCTGTACGTTATTCAAATCTTATTTTGACCTCATATCCAGCTGCGGATTGCATCTTCAGAGGTGTTTTTGTCATGTAATGGATGTCTACTGTATGTAAAGAAATTATAATGTGTTTATTTACGGCTAGCAGTAGACTTAACATATATACAACAAAAGAAGACGAGCGGAGCAGAGCGGCACAGTCTCTGAAAATACTGGATTTAAATGTTGCTCTTATCGTAGGGAGCATTTTATCATCCTGGGCAGCAGTTAAACATGGATGAGATCACAAAAATACCTTTGAAGAGGCAACCCACTGTGGTAGTAGTAAGTCATTACTTCTCTTTTAGTAAGTTTGCGTGGGGAACGTAATGTGAGAGAGTCACGGATTAACATACAAAATGGTGAGGCCACAAATGGGGTTAATGTTGACTGAGATGCCTGAGATCAATATAACATGTCACCTCTACAGTGTGAAAAATCTAATTGACACCCTAATTACATTTTTAGAGACCGTTTTATTGCAGTTAATCTTAACTAGTCCCATTAGTATTGCAATTGGATAAGAAAGCGGACATGTTTCAACCACCAGTGAAGAACCTTCCTGTAGCTAAAGTCTGAGTGTGAGGGTGGAAATCTAAGAGGAGACATATTGCACCACAGAAATGAAGTGGATATTGACACAATCAATCTTCCAGGAGTATACGAGCACATCTCTTTTTATTCAGTATATGTGTGTGCGTCCCTCTCCTTCCCACCCTTTCCCCTGATTGTTTTTACTTTATTTGCAAGTTCAGGCTCATCAGTCTTCTCCAGTAGCACAGGGGGGGAGGAACAATCTCATAACTTTCTCATTACCGCCCCCAGCCCCATGAAGAACACTGCTGCTGCTCACAGATAACAACAAACCTTGCTTTTGGGACACTAAAGATCATTTCTCCGGCAGTTTTGCTATTTAACTCTGAAAGTCATTAAGTAATCCAATAAAGGGGCAAAGGAAATAAGGTTAAAGTTCTCATGATAATGAAAAAAGGCTAAAACTGAGCACATGTAATATTTACGGTGAATACTAGAAGAAGAAAAAAATCACATGCCAACAGGGTGAGCATAAATCCACATCCTGCACCAAAATATTACAAATCTTGTTAAATAAAGACCAGGAAATGTTTTGATTTATGGAATGATTATGCTGCACAGAAGTAAAAGAAAACTCTTGCATCAACTTAAGAAAGTTTGTGTACAGCTGAATCCCTCAAAACCTCATTAACAGGGCCGACAGACGGTTGCTTCTCTAAAGGCCAAATCATCACGGCGGAGGTGATGGATGGAAATGAAAGCTGTCCCAACTGTTTTACTGAGAGAACACACACTGTCCCCAAACAGACCATCCATCCTCCCTGATGTGGACACATGAGCACTACGTCTTCTGGCCTGTCGCTGGCAACCAGCAGAGACCTGCACTTGATCACACGCCTTAATTGGCCTCCTGACAGTGCAAACAAACTCATATAGACGTGCAAACACATTGCAAACGCACACAAATAAAGCTTCAGAAAACAAGTTAACACACAGCAACGCATTGAGATTCAAACAAGACAAGGTCGAACAAGGTTGAAACCTGTGGTCAGTGTGCTCCTGTTTGCATCTCTCTTTGAAAGCAGCCTGAAAACATAGTCGAGGACTGTTCTAGCCTAATAATTTTGAAAGAGCAATGACCAATGGGCAAACTGCAAGAACTCAACGGACCAAAGGTGTAATTTTGCTTTGCTGCAGTCCAGCCAAGAAACAAGAGTGTCAAATCTGTTCTGCCAAGGTCAAAATTGTGGCTTCTATATGTCAACTGTGTTCATGACACCTAACTTCCACAGTCAGTAAATACTGTGTTCCTTAATGCAGAAAACCATCTGTTTCCATCTTTACTGACACTGACGGCTGCTTTTAGCCTAGTAAAGACCATTATAAAGTCTGAAGGAGTCCGCTGACACAACTTGTGATTTATTGCTTTGATTCGCCCTTTGCTGAAGAGCCAATTCATATTCTGCCGGTGGAAGTATCAAGAGAAATAGTCTCTGAAATGATCACAGCTTCAACATTGCTTTGCCAAGATCAATGGATAGGGTTAATGACTGCAAGAGACATGTTGGAGGATATTGGAGGAGATACATGTCTAGAGGTTTATGTGCAGTGGTGGATGTAGAGAAATAAGGAGGTAAATAATGAGCTTTTGTTGCATGAGCTAGCAAATTGGAGGCTAAGAAGACTCAATATACGTCTTGTTACATAGCACCACCTACTGGGCAACGGCAAGCATTACTTGGAACAGTATAAGAACCCCTTCAGTGTCATTGTAAAACTTTTTTTTTTTTGGATGAGATTACTGTCCTAGGTTATTAAGCAAAACATATCGAGTCAATCAGACGTCAAATCATCATGCCTTTTTAATTATGTAATGGGGCGACTGTTTGGTCCACTGACACTGAATCAGTAACTTGCACATGCACAAAATTAATTGCTTGACATATCATAATAAAAATAGGTTTGGCTATATGACAACATATTGGATGAAACCACAGACATATGTCAAACTAAGATTTTCTTGACTGTACATACAGTTTAATATCTTAATATCTTTGTAAACGCCACTGTAGCCTATGTTGCAAATCAATTAGCCGAACTGTTTAACAACAATATTGCATTTACAGGATTATTGCATCAATGTGATGAAGCGCCTTATTTTTTCATTCTACATTACGCTGTATTATTTTATCTATAATCAGCTGCCCCATGGAATTTCCAGAAAATGCATTATATCACGACATACAACAATATCACAATACAAAATTAGATAAAGTGTGATAGAAAATTATACCCATATCACACAACCCTAATTTTAAAATGCTTCTTAGAGCTTAAACATCTACAGGAAAATGTACCGATGTGCCAGTTAACCCAACACTGTTGATGTCAAAGGGTCCTAACAGTTTTTCCATCTTTCGTCTTCTCTCTGTGGTTCATCTTGAATAAGTGTGATCAGATCCGCAATTTAATTCTAAGCTGCCGTTATTGAATTAACAAACTTTACAGGAGGTTAAGTTAGAGGGGATTTTACCTTTAATAGTATCCCTGCTGACTGTGTTACCTAGCATGGCCACAAGATGGCATACTCTCACAACAAGAGAAAGAGTAACTTGACTGCAGTGAATAACCCACAGATAGAAAGAGAAAGTGATTTCCAAAATGATCTTGCCCAAACTGATACAGACTTGGACCTGGTCTCCACACAGTTTTGGGGTTAAGTTGGACATAATTATAACATTTTTGTGAAAAAAAATGCTTTCTAGATTTGGTAAAGCAATTTTCAGTTATTATTAATTCTTCCGGGGCTCCACTGTAGGGAGTGCAGCACCCAGTGACCTGAGTTTTTTAGCACAGTGTTCTACACAAATTTCTAATTGTTACATGCTTTTATTGTATTGTATGTACTGTCTTAATGTTTCGTCAAGGGCAAAAATAATAAAAAATACATTCCTGTATGAGAATCAACAAGGATTTGGCCACATTTCAGTCCAGACAGGTACAACTCATTTAAGATGTATCCTCATTAAACTTCCATTTCCTTTGTTATGGCTTTTAATAACAGAACCAGAGCTCTGTTGTATATATATATAGCAACATGTGGATGCACCTAAGTGTGCTTTATCAAAAGGTGTCCCTAACATTTGCTGCTATCTATCCTTTCTTGTGCCAGACGTCAGGCGTGAGCTTTTCATTCAAACAAGAAACTGTGCTGTCTGCACGTCTCTACTGTAAAGCCTCTACAATCGATAGACACTAGGCATCACAAGGCCTCATGTCAGCTATCAGAATGAAGCATCCTCCCACACTCAAACATGCAATCCATATGAGCCGCTCTCGGGAAGCAGCACCCTATCAGAGTGGCAAATTACAGCAGCTACTATAATCCCCTCACAACAGGGCTGCTTGCAGCTGGCTGCAGCCGGCGCTTCCAATCATGAATGTTCAACCCAGGTCCCCAAAAATGAGTTCTAGTAATGACTGGTCATTCTCTGACTGAGTGGGGTTTGTGATGCACTGGTTGGGGGTTGTGTGTGGGGACTAGTGCTGAATGAGATTTGAACATTTTCAACACTGGCGCCAAACCAATACTTGAGTTTTGATAAAATTATTCTTTTTATTTTAAATACTTTAGTTTGAGGAATGCAAACATGCTTCAGCATTTTTTCCATTTAACAAAACACATAATCATTTATAGTTGTCTAATTAATGTCATTAAAGTACAGTCTAAAATGAACAAAGTTTCCCAATTTTCTGATTTGTAAATATCTGATTGGTAATTGGAAAATCAGTTGGTACACAACACATATGTGGGTTAGGGCTACATGGTGTTTATTTTTTCTTAGATGGTTTCTATTTAAAATTGTCCAATATTTCACAAAACAGCATAGATTCAGTCCACAAATGAAGTTATTATTATGTAATGTATGAGTGGAGCAGAACTTATTTCTTTCTGTTTTACTGCCCCATTCATCATCTTACAAACCCTCCGATTTATCAGCCCCTATAGGACTGGAACCACTGCACTAGTATAAAAACTAGCTCCACCTCGACCTGCTACAACATTAAAATACTGCCTACGGACATATTAAAAATCTAATATATATATATATATATATATATATATATATATAATGTATCACCCACAGAAGCCAATTTTCTACAGAATGAGTACTTTTGACACTACATCTGTAATTTTCCTTAAGTATGATTTTTAATGCAGGACTTTTACTTGTAATTTAGTATTTTTTATGTACTGGTACTTTTCCTTAAGTAAAGAATGCAAATACTTCTTCCACCACTACATGCGTGTGTGTGTGTGTGTGTGTGTGTGTGTGTGTGTGTGTGTGTGTGTGTGTGTGTGTGTGTGAATGTCTACAATACCACCTCCTCCTCAACAAATGGGACCTTCTATAATCCCACTACACATTACCTCCTGCTATAATTAAACACTCCAGCCCCGAACATCCCTCTCACCTTATCTCAGACTAACACTGCCCCACTGACCACTGCAACTTGCTCAGTCAGAACATAGGCATTGCTGTTTTTCCCTGGGAGCTAATGAAGTAGGAAATAACCTTTAGCTGTGTGACATTTCACAGCTCTTGCTATTGTACAGCATGGGCAAAATGTTCTGAAAGGAGCTGTGGGTGCTGGTCCTGTATTCCCCCCGCTGATATTAAATGTTTTTCATCTAGATTTACACATTCACACATGTGCTCTAGACTGAGCGTAGCTGTTAATCCCAGTGTGTTTCTTATTCCAGAAGGTCTGATTCAGTCAAAATAGGTGGGTGTAATCACACTTCTACCATGACAGTTATGTTAGTTCCAATAAAATACACTGTCAATCTTGGTCAATGAATTTCGAGGCCTGAGAAAATTGCATCTTGACTTGTAGTGTGCTAATGCAGACCTGAGACTTGACTCATGATTTGCTCTCTAAGACTTGTGACTTGACATGAGACTGTCTCTCAAAGACATAAAAACAGCTCTGGGAAATAGCACAGCCAGGGTTCCTTCGATGTGCTCGCCAGTTCCTCTTCATCTTTTCGGAATATTGGCTGCAGTAACAGTCCAGTTTTATTTACAGCTGAGCATCCTTCACAGTGTAAGCGGGCCTGTACACCGCAGTTGTAGCTCATCTCCAGTTTGGTACACACAGATCTGTGGTCTTAAAAGGATAAAACTGCGCTTGATGTTGGATGACGAAGTGAAGCCCTGGTTCCCACCCCACTTTAAGCTAAGACAGTAATGAGATGCCGAGCCCGCTGCACTCAATTTCCCAAATTAAAATGTCTCCACGGGCTTCCGTGGGTTAGTGGAAAGAGCGACTGAGCTACCTCGAATAGGTGAGACATTGGTTTGAACATGTATATTCCCTTCTACAGTTGGTCCTGTCTTACCGTAAACATGTTCACCTCCTATTTAGAAGGACTAAATGGCGAGACACAAAGCCATGGTTGGATTAACCTGTCAAGGAATCACTAAGTAAAAATGAGATGCTGGGCCCCCTAACCCCACTTTCTCCTGTGCAATCCTCTGTGTGTGAAGTTTTTCTTTGCTTGAATAGCAATGTTGGAAAGTAACAGATAACATGGCTACGTCCAGTTCTTTATTATAAGGTGCAATATTTCTGACGTTTCATTTCAAAATCCATCTCAGACTAGATTACTCACTACATTAAGTTAATTTAATTAAGTAATCTGATCCGCTGTTGAATAGAACCTGACCCTATTTCTGCGATGGGGTTATTTGATTAAACACATACATTTAGGGTGTGCAAGACTAAACTCAAGTAAAGGTGTTGAGCTTGACATCATTCATCTGCTAGTGAAGATCATGCAATATGATTGAAACCTCAAGCAGCCATTAATAGACGTTGAGATGGTTTCGTCTAAAGCCTATATGGGGAAGAGGTCCTTCAAGTGTGCAGAAAAAATGGAAAATTGATAACTGAGCAAGCTCCAGAACAGTTCATGAATTGACCTTGAGGTGAAACTGTCATGTCAACTGAATTAGTGAAGGTTTTAAAATTAGATTCTGACACATGGACCCTCTTCAAGAAAGACCCTCTAGATCAGGTAATAAAGCAGGATTCAGGGGTTCCTTCTGTTCTGGGGCCTTATGGCAGTTTTCCCAGTTGGTAATCTAACCTTGCACAAAGCCATCCATGGTTTAAGATGACTTCTATCCAAATACACAAGAGCTTGATGTAGCTCTAAGTGCTCAAAACACGGAATACAGAAGAAAACAACACCACATAACAGCTTTGACTTTCTGTGCTGCATTTTTACACTCTGCAGGAATGGATGAAAGTAGAAAAGTTATTTACCTGTGGTGCAAGAGTGGAAACAAGCCAAGAGGTTGTGATCCAATGAACAGAAGCAGCAAGCACAGAGAGAAAAGAGAGAAAAGAAAGAGCACATTAGTTCAGGCAAACATTTAAAACTGTGCTTGCACTGGCGCAAATTAAATGAACACAATGAAAGAGCAGGTGAATAATTGCAGTGCAGAGCATAGAGGCACAAACAAAATCATCGCACTGCTTGTACTAAGACAGCTAAATTGAGGATGCTCCACTGATCTCTTTTAAATGACAATGTGTGTCTCAGGTTATGCGCTAAACCAGCTGTTGTTGCTCATGGAGACGTGTCGACGGGCTTTTAACAACACCCACACACTCGTCTTCTGACTGGGCTAAAGAAAACCGCTGCTACTGGGAGACTCAAGGCCACACACACACACACACACACACACACACACACACACACACACACACACACACACACACACACACACACACACACACTCATACTCACACACAGACATGAATGAAGAAAATGACATGTATACAAAATGCACATGTAGAGCTGCCAGTGTTGGTGGGCATCAAACAAACACTTGGAAGAGCGCTCTGCTCCCGTGCAGCTTCTCCAGACTCCAATTGAGCGATATCTTTATTTCTCTCATCCGTCTGCGCCTCTGCCTCTTTCTCTCCCTCCTCTTCTTTCCCTCATCTTTTCTTTTTTGACGGCAGGAACGTGAAGGAATCTCATGAAGATCCTTTTTGCAAAGTGCTGCAATACCTGTAGGGGCGCGTCTCCAGCACGGGAGGGATCAGCTGAGAGGTTGCTATGGCTTCTCAAAATAACTTTTCTAAGGCTTCTTTGCTCAGTGATGTCGGAGAGAGAGAGAGAGAGAGAGAGAGAGAGAGAGAGAGAGAGAGAGAGAGAGAGAGAAAGTCTCTGTTTTCTGTTCTTATTTAAATATATATATATTTTTTTTTTTGGACAACCAAATTGCTCAGCTTCTTCTATCACAGGAAACTTTGCACTCTGTTTTCCTAAGACAGTCCCTCGCCCTCCCCTTCCTCCTCCTCCTCCTCCTCACCCTCTTCTTCGTCCTCTGTAAATTTGTGTCTTGTAAGTGCTTGTATGTGATGGTGGACAAGAGCGGCCCGTCCACAGGGGACGAGAGTGGAGAAATGGAAAAGGATGGAGAGAGGACAAAATCACCCAGCGGAAGAAGAGCACAAACCCAATTCACCTCTAAGGGCAAAGACACGGGCATGTGGTTTTTGAGCTGTTTGTCACGCAACAACTCCCCCCCTTCCTCCTCCTCCTCTCATCTCTTACTCTGGTTGTTTTGGGAATTTGGGAGAAGAAGAGGAGGACAGTGATCAAATATACTGTACTGTATTAGAAAATCTACACTATATACTGTGTGTCTGGATTTGTTTAGTAATTAATACACCCCCTGGGCCAACAAAATATACAACCAAGACTTCTAAAAGAATAAAGCAAATGCCAATATTTTTATATATTGTTTTGTATTACTTTAGATGTCAGTGGTTAAATGTTGAACTGTGCTGAATCCTGATATCCCTCTTCCTGCCCTGATCTCTTCTGTCAGTTGAATAAATATTACCGTTAGATCAATATAGGTATTAAAAAAATATATTTTTGGTTTGAGGCTATTCATACTGATCAATATTTAATAGTTTTAATATCTTTTATCTATGGTATATAATCACTGTCATAAAAAATCAAAAAGAAATGATTAAGAACTTGTGAATTATGTATTATTTTGTCTCTGAAACTAATAATTTGCATATTTATATTAGATACATTCAAATATTTGCATAGAAGGTGATAACGAATATGTCACTTTTAGGGCTCCACTGTTGGATATCACAAGGTTGTTATATTCAGTAAATTAGTTTGTGTAAAAGTCTTTTAACCTCCTTTCTTGGTGAATCCACTTTCTACCAACTCATCTTCTGCTGAATTTCTACATGTCCCACGATGACTTTCAGCAACCTCCAGAGACAGAAAAAGAAAGTGTTTCATAGAGACAGTGAAGCTGTCATGTGGTGCCCTGGGAATCACGTTGGTGGAAAAACATTATCTCTGCCTCTTTTACAATGGATTTCTGCCTGTGTGTGCTGAAATGTCCGCTCTAGAAAGAAGTCTTTGCTCTTTGACTAAAAAGGTTTACTTATTATTTTTATTTTTTTATCTCTATCAAGTTGAGATGTTTAAGATGTCTCACTTAATCTGCAGAAATAAGACAAATACATCATAACAAAGCTGTTTTGATGCACAAAAAGATTAAATTGTGTAGAGTGTATTTTTCCTGTACAAGCTTCCAAATGACAACTAGTGCAAGATCAGTTATACAATAAATATGAAATTGCACAAACTGCATCATATATGTGTATTTTTAAGTGGGAGGTATTTGCCTTAAAGAGTGTGAGTGTGTTCTTCAGTCCCTCAGGCACGACAAGCGTGACTTCCGTTACTGATGACCTCTATTTCTACTGCTCGGTCTGTCACATGACGAGCCCTCTTAGTCACTTACACACAAAAACACTCACACACATCTGGGCATACGCGTTGGGTCACATGCGAAAGATGCATGCTGTAGATGCTCACACACTCACGTAAAACTCAAGAAAAACACATGGTCACTTCTGCACATCCACGCTTACACACTAATGTCGGCCCACCTCCTCGCTCCTAGCACTCTCCTCTCCCCCCTTCCTCTTCCTTTCATTACCCCTCTCTCTCCTCCTCAGAAATGTCAGCCTCCTCACAGATACATCTCTTCACATATGCTGCACCATTTGGCATTTAAATATCAATGTTGAAGCACATATCCGAGTCTTGGCTTCCAGGTGCTTAAGATGCAGAGTTCATATGAAGGATTTAAGGCTGCAGTACGGTGGTATCAAGCTGCCATGGGTCATGGGTTACCATGCATAAAGTATGTGAAATAGAGAAGTGGCCTCTTTGATTACAGAGGTCAAGTCTGATCCTTTATTTATCTAGAAAAGGTAAGCTGGTCTGCCCTTTCAGTTGATCTAAGTAAAGCTATAAAAATTGATTTGTTTAAATTACTTAAATGATAAATTTCCACTTACTAATTCCTTTGACAATAGTGAATTATTGTGTCAATTCTTGTTTCTACTGGTAATGAATGAGGTTGAGGTAAAGGAATCGGATTTATTCTGCAACATTTTTGTTCATTTAAGTACAAAAGAAAGGAACTTCTGTCACTCAATCGACTCAAGACACGCAAGCAAACCATGTAAACAGGGCAGTGTCTTGACATCTTACCGTGACGTTGAACGACATTGAACTTTACCACAAACAACCAGACTCAAACTCATCCAAAGGTCAGAGCCGGCAGGTGGGTACTACAGGACGTATGATCATTACATTTGTGTCATGGAGCTACGCAGCCGTTCTTCTGACGTATGAATTCATTGGAATTTTACTAAAAACACAAACTGTTGCTTTTTACTTCTATTATGTGGATAAGAAAACAAAATCCACTCCCTGCATAAAAACAGAATTTTCCTAAGCTGCAACTTTATTTCATGTCTAAAAAAATGAGGAAGCTGGAAGGGATAGAAGTCTTTGCTCAATTCGTATGATGCAGCAACAAACTGTTAATTGTTAATGTCAATATTGTTTTCCATTATTTCATATTTTCCACCTATGCAGGTGTAACTGTGTAATCGAAACTCTCATCCTATCTCAGGGTTGCAGCAGGAAGAGCAGTGACCTCGCTGTGGCTGAGCATTAATGAGAGTTTGCTTGTGGCCACAAAAATAATTTCTCTCCTCTCTGTCTCACTATTGAGCACTTCTACGGGAGCAGTTCGGGTTAGCTGCCTTGCTTGACAGTAGTTTAGATTTTTGCCCGCCCACATTGTGCTAGTCGGTCAAAGCAGCGACCCTTCAGCCACAAGGTCACTTTTCTAAGACCTACGCTCCCACTGCGCCCTCAGACTTATGTTAGCAGCAGCTTGTGTGGTTTGGTGCTTGCCTGAGGGCGGAACTGGAGAGTTATAAACTGAGCTTGTGCTGGCAATGGCTGGTTTTGAATTGCTTGTATGATTGTAGACGGGGAGGTGGAATGGATGTGAGGCGGAAAAAACTTTACTACGCTGACCAAAGGACAGAACCCCAGCCAGTGTTCTCACATGTCAGAATACATGTATAGACTCTGATGCCAGGCCTCTACAACAGCGTGTGAATGTATGTGTGTGTGTGTGTGTGAGAGAGAGAGAGAGAGAGAGAGAGAGAGAGAGAGAGAGAGAGAGAGAGAGAGAGAGAGACAAAGTGTTTTGTGCTTTGTCCTTGTTAAAGGGAGAGATGAGATGTGTCTAAACAGAGAGGGTGACATCACTTCTTGGCAGGCGGCTCCAGGGAGACCGCGGTGCCTGGGCCAGGGACATGCGCTCATCCGATTGCAAAAAAATTAGCCACTGTATCTGAGTGTGTGTGTGTGTGTGTGTGTGTGTGTGTGTGTGTGTCTGTGTCTGTGTGTGTGGTGTGCTGTGACCAGGTCAGTCAGCACATGCCTCCCCACAGCTAGTCCTTAATAATCAAAAGGAGGAAGGTCAACGCGCAAGAAGGAATGGGAGTACAGTGTGTATGAACGTGTGTTTTCTCTCTCTTTTTTGCCTTTGACTGTGATGCTTACATGTGTATACACATCCAGGATGTCTGTATTTGAATTAGATATATAAAAAGAGAGATGATAGCCAAAGCAAAGAGCAATACTTGTGTGTGGGTATTTTTTTGCATGCCAGTCAAAAAAAGTGATGTATACTGCACTTGTGTATCTGCACCTGTGAGTATATGTATACCCATGTATAGGAGGGAAAAGTGTGTGTATGTGCAAGACAGAAATGGACCAGCGAGGGGGAAAAAAGCCAGTTGGAAAAGATTTCAAGAAGTGCAAGAGAAGCGCAAGCGAGAGAGAGACAGCGACGGTCTGTGAGCGAGCAAGTAGTCCGTGTATGTGTGTGTGTGTGCGTGCATGGGAGTGAAAGCGATGGAAAGAGTGCCTGCTGTGTGTATGTGAGAGAGACATAGTGCTGGCGGTAAGGTGAAAAGGATAAAGACAAAGCAGAGTAAGGGAAGAATAAAAGCAGTGGGGAAGCTGGGTCATGTTGCCTTATGTAATTTACAGGTCAGTGTTGTATGCCGTGTTTGAGAAACTAATCTCTTTTTGAAAGGAACGCTGATAACAGTATGTTTAGATTCAATTTCCTGATACAATAGCTGATATTTTGTGCAGACTTTTGCCCAAATCTGACCATATGCTTTGAAAACTATCAGTAAAACTGTATAACCTATTTTAAATCAGACAAATGGAGTCTGGTGATAGGCTCTCTTTTCTAGTGAAACTCAGGGAAAAGCTGAAGAGTAAAAAAGAAAGAAAAAGGAAAAAGAAATCACCAAAATCTAGAGTCTGCAGAGGGGCCAGGTTCGATTCCAACCTACGACCCTTTGCTGCCTGTCATTCACCCTCTCTGCCCCCTTTCGTGTCTATCTTCACCTGTCCAATCAAAATAAAAGGTATAAACAGCCCAAAAATATCTAATATTGAATGAATGGATGACTGTGAAGGAAATCCCCATATCTACTGTCATTTAACATATTTATCTGTGACAAGATTATGATTTACGATAACTCCAAGATTCCTTTAATGATGTATGATGAGGGGAGATATGATCTGAACTGCTGTGAGAATAATTTTCAGTGAAATTGGCTAACTGCTAGAAGTCTTTTTGGCATTTAGCAGCAAAAACTGTTGGTACATCCAACTTCAAATGTCAAGAAGAATCTGTGTACCTTTCCTTCAGTCCATGTTATTTTCATAAATCGAATAACAGATAAAAAAAAACAAGTTTTCTTTTTTCATTTCAAAAGGATTTTATACAAATAAACTTGCTTGTTTAGGTCGAACTTTGAACCTAGAAGATCTAGAGTCTAGATCAGCACATTAACCTACCTGAATACTACTAATGCTCAATGGGATCTAAGAGTATACAATAAATGTTCAAATAAACCATTCTCAGTCAGCAAAGACAAAAGTCACAATAAGCTCTGTGCTCACTGCTCGACATACCTTCAAACTCCAGATGCAGACACATTTCTGATTCTAAAGATAACAAACAGTCGCATTGTACTTAACCCACACCAGTTACTAATGGGCTGCACTGCTTAAAGGTCCAGTGTGTCACATTCAGGAGGATCTATTGGCAGAAATGGAATATGATATTCATAGGTATGTTTCCATTAGTGTATAATCACCTGAATATAAGAAACGTTGTGTTTTTGTTACCTTAGAATGGGACTGTTTTTTTTTTCTACAGAGGGAGTGGGTCCGCCATGTTAGACCGCCATGTTTCTACAGTAGCGCAGAATGGACAAACCAAACACTGGCTCTAGATAGGGCCTTCAGTGTTTTTTTGGGTCTTCCACAGCCACCGTAGTTTCTCCTACACACATGGAAGGTGATTTATTTTTCATATTACAGACATTACACACCCTTTAATATGTGAAAGAGGAAGAAAACTAAGCTTAGACCATTTCATGGATTTTCTTTTGCGTTAGATTTAAGATTTTATAATTAGATTCTAATCCTGATCCTGACAATTATAGTATATCCATTTATTTATAGAACAAAATACTATGAAAGCACATGTTCTCTTTTTTTCTCTTTCATTCTTCGCCTTAAAATTAGCTCTTGCATCATAAATGATTGCACATACCACTTACACACCTTACCACACACACACACACACACACACACACACACACACACACACACACACACACACACACACACACACAGATTCAAGTTAATGTGCCATTAGCTCATGCAGTCTACAACACTTCACAAAGTCACATTTCCCATTAGGTCCTATGGCTCAGCATGGCATTAGAGATAAAAAAGGCACAGTGGATTAGACAAACTCATTAGCCTTTCAATATGACTCATCTCCATACAGCACATAGAGCAGTATTTAAGCAGAGAATGTGTACAGTAACTCTCTGACTCTGATCACATCCAATACGACCCCATGTGTCTGCAGATTTTCAGGATAATTCCAATTTTTGTTTTTTGCTTTTGGCCCAAAATGTTTTCTTTTTTTATTATTGAATAGCTGATTTTGAACATAAAAGGTTGTGTATTATTTTAAAAGGTTGTGTATGTTGGAGCATTGGATATGAAATATATTTTTATATAACTTTCTTTAGTGAAGATTATTTTAGACCAGTAGTAAACCAATGTTTAAATCAGTATTCATCTTTTTTGTATCTTTTTGAGTGCCATTTTATACCTTAAATAATCCACATTGTTCTTGGTGTATACTCTGTGCTAATAATTAACAGACAGTTTATTTGTTTAGTGTTTTTGTAGTGTCTGTGAGTCACACTAAATACAGATAAATTATCCGAAATACCAGTTTATACCACTTGTGTGTATAAAAAGTGCATCCTTTTGCCATATTAGCACAATAAATGATCTATCGTAGTACGTAGAGCTGGCTACATTAGCTGGTGACAGTTTAGATATGTCATATAGATAGATAAGCTTGAAACAGTACATATGATTTTCTTCTCCACTGATTTCATCCAACAAAGGCAGAGATTGGAGGCGCATAAAATAGGGGCATGGCAACACAAATGAAACCAAATGATGGATCAGGTGTGATCACAGGGATGCGAGCTCACTGCGGCAGGAATGAAATAAACAAACAGAGCAGGGGATATTTACGTGAAGTGGTTCAATTTGATTGGTTAGATTAGATATGTATTCTATGGGTATGGTGCATGAGCTGAAAGGAGTGTTTGGGATGCTTCCTTATGGCGTGCACCACATACGTAGCCACTGTCGAGTCAGTGTGTGAAGGTCAAGGACATACTCTCTGTCTCTCCCCCTCTCTCTCATCAGTTACCCACTGGCCATCTGTGCCCCAGTGTCTCTCTGTTTTTCTCCACTGACCATGTAAAACTCACACTGTAAAAAAACCCATCACATCTTGAAAGTGTTACCACTCGAGATAGGAGCAGCATCCTGCTGGATAAAGGACACTGAGGCATCACAACATGCAGAAGAGGACAAGAATAGGCCTACAGTACAGTTGGAGCTGCAGCATCTGAAAGAATTGTCCTTTTCAGACCACCGTAGAATGTATTATTGTTAAATCAATTTACAAATATCAGCCTCGGCCTGTTTTATAAATATCAGATAGGCCCACTGGCTATATAACACATAATTGAACATGAGAAAATATTGCCATTAGTTTCAAGGTCACTCACATATTATCATCTAATATGTTAGCGAACAGTGGTTTATTTGCACATACAGCAGATGTGAAGCCACATTAGCATTAATATCCGAGTTTCTATCTTCAAATATAAGTCCAATATTCACTGTCTCTGTTGCTTTGGATTTGTCTTTAGCAATTCCTGAGAATGCCTGACTCTTTTAGTGCTTAATGCTCCAATATGTTCACCAAGTAGTTGCCAATGTTGTCTGTCTGCTGCTCAGTATTGGACAGGTACTATATAGCCTTTTCCTATTTCTAAAAGGCCATAAAACCTATACAAAGAGCTGAAAAGCTAAATTTTTCCACAGAGTTGAAGAGAACTGCAGAGCTGGGTTATTCTCTGTGGGTTCATAACTATGAACGACCCCTTTCACATCATGCATAGTAAATTTAATCCATTGTTAATATAAAAATATTGATTGCCGCATCTTCAAAGACTGCACTGAGACACTTGACTAAACTCATTCAACAGCTCCACAAAGCTCGACACACATCCTCTGTCAAACAAGACAGTCTAACATTTTATTATTTTCTTTTCTACCTGTTGTCAGCACATCCATCACATATCCTGCCATCCATAAACTGCTCCCTTTTTTGTGTGATCTGTAACCAAGTCTAAACTTCCCTGGAGTGATCCCCTCCCTTGTGGTGGCTCGATACGTCGACACAATGTCCAACGATTTCTCATTATGATCATTAGTACAGAGCTCCTAACATTTAAGCTCTGGATAAAATCGATGTCTGCGTTGTGGTACAGAAAAAAATAACTTACAATGTACACTTCCTGCACAACTGCATGTTGAAAAGAAAAAAAAATATTCCATCAGGACTTCTTTATGCTGACACTACTTCACCTCAGCTCATCCTAGGAGTAATTGCACCATTCATGTTAGCTCTTGACATGAATTCAAATGAACAAAAACAGTGAACAACAAAACCTTATGTAACCTTTTCAGCATGTAATTTTTTAAAGCTTATCAATCAATCAATTCAATTTATTGTCCTCCAAGGGGGAAATTCATGTCCACATCACTGCACCTGCAGGCAACACCATACACTCAACAAAGAAACACACTATCTACAATTAACAAATCTATAGAACAAAACAAAACAAAACAAAAAACAAACAAACAATCAAATAAATAATACATGACAGGTTACACACTCAGCACGCCCCTTTGTTTAAAGCAGCAATAGCTGCAGAGATCAGGCTTTTCCCATAGCAAGCTTTCTTGCACCTCAATGTTCGGTACCTCCGTCCAGAAGGCAGTGGGGTGAGATATTGATTGAGTGGGTGTGTAATGTCCAGTTCTATTGTGGTTGCAATGCGTGAGATGGCCCTGTTGTTTAGTTCTGAGAGATTGGGTGTAGGGAGTCCGATTACCTTGGCCGCTGTGTTGGTGATGCGTATGAATTTTGTCCGGTTGGTGACAGTTAGCCTGTTGTAAAAACAGGAGGAGCAGTATATGAGGATGGGCTGGATGATACTTTGATACAGTAGTAGGAGAAGATGGGGGGAAACATAAAGTCCTTTGAGTTTACGGATGACAGATAGTCTTTGCTGGCTCCTTTTGAAGATGGTCAGTGGTGTGTTGCTTGAAACTTTATTGTCCAGTGGTACTCCAAGGTATTTACAACTGTCAACCATTTCAACTGTTTGGTTATTGATAGTAATGGGGTGCTGTGGTGTTGAGGAATCAATGATGAGTTCTTTGGTCTTACTGACATTGAGGTGGAGATGGTTGTCCTCACACCATTTGCTGAAGTGTGTGATGGTGCTGTGGTAGTCGAGGACGGAGTGCTTGTCTGTGAACAGGGCAATAATGGCTGTGTCGTCTGAATACTTGAGGTAGGTGGTGATGGGTGAGGGACTGGTGCAATCGTTGGTGTAGAGTGTGTACAAGAATGGGCTCAGCACACAGCCCTGTGGCGCTCCTGTGTTGATGGTGAGTGCAGGTGATGTGGTATTGCCCACCCGCACCGCTTGCCGTCTGTCGCTGAGGAAATTGTGCAGGAGATGGATCAGATGGGTGGAGACGTTGAAGTAGTGAAGCTTCTGGATCATCAGATGCTTTTGGATGGTGTTAAAGTCCACGAATAGGATCCTGGCGAAGGTTCCTGGGGAGTCCAGGTGCTGGATGACTAGGTGCAGTAGGCAGGCCACAGCGTCCTCTGTGAACTGAAGGGGGTTCAGTTGAGGGGTGACAACCGGAAGAAAGATGTTGAGCAGTAGTTTCTCCAGGCACTTCATGATTATGGGGGTGAGGGCAACGGGAAGGTAATGGTCATACATAATAATTAGTTTTTACAACCTGCATTACTAAATTCAGTTAAAATTGTACAGTTAAGGGTTTCTGGTGCTCAGCCAAAAAATATTTTCTCATAGGCGTCCATATTTGTTCCACCATGAAACCCAAATAAACACAGGTTGGAAGAGGCATGATTCCAGTGAGTGAAACAAGTACTGTATTTCTAACAAGTTCTTCTCTAGTATTCAGGGATAACCACAGATATTCTTGGAAGGAACTTCACCCTAGAGCTCATAAACCAGTCTTTGCTCAATAGAGACCTGGCTTTCATTGCTAAAAAACAAAGTCCAAAGTCTTTAGGGCGGTGACATGCGAAAGTTGTGTGACCATATAATGTTCCTCGGGACATCCATTTTCAGTGTTTCAAAAATCTCTCTCCATGTTACAAAGTGATTCGCTATGTCTCCAGTTTGTTGTGTCTTTGAAGTGAGGGGCATAGGTTTGTTAGCGGCCATTCATGCGACTTTGCATTTAGAAATCCCCAGACGATTGGTAGACGCTGAGATCTCCAGTCGCACGGCATCGTGAAACTGCTGCCAGGGAAGAACACAATGGGGTGTCAAAACATGCAGAAAAGGACAAAACGCAGTAGACCTGCTGCAAATGACAAAATAGTCCTCTCTAAACCACCTTATTAACATAATAATGTTTCCTTGGGGTCCTTATGTCTTTCTCCCACTCTAAGTTCACCCTTGAGCCGTGTTCACAACCCATTATCCTCTTCTACATCCCCCTTGCGTTCACCATCACCATGGAAACCCAGACTCTCTCCACCCCACCCAAGCTTCTACCATGTCCTGTCTCTGTGGTAACCTTTGGGTGCTTTCAGGGACCCCAGATGGGTCTCCGAAGGTGACTAAGAGCAAGTAGAGTGTGGAAACAAACAGCACCAGAACACATCAGACCAGATTTAGGAAACAAAGCCTGAAACCCCCTCTAGGACTTTGTGTTTGGACTATTAATACTTCAACTATGATCCAGCATGTCTGTCAAAGCACTCTGAAATCATACGGGCCTAAAAATACAGCCTCAAATCCCAACACCTCACGCCTGTTTACAGTACGTGATCGCACTTTTAAACTAGTGAGAAAACAGCATCTTTCTCCTCAATGGAGCCCAGAAAACTGACCAGGCATGCAAAAACAAAGGTCTTTTAAACCCAAAACCACAACGACAACCACAGAATATCATCTGTCAGGTCAGTCTTTAAACCACAAAACATGTCAAACAGATCTTTAGATGGCTCCAAATGTCTCTGACAGCTTACAAATAAAGGATTTTTAGATTTCCAAGCTCTGAGAGACAAAGTCAGTTCAAAGCGAATTGTGTGTGGGAAACAACTATTTTTAGACAGTCCACTCAAGACATGTTAGATGAGAGGAGTTATGAAAGAACAAGAGCTATTATCAGTATGATAATTTCATGCCACACTGGGCCAGGTTATCTATATATATAAACACCTGAAAAACATGTATTTCTTCTAAAAATATATCCAGCATCCTTTGCCTTCAATTCAGTGGCTTGGGATACTTATTTGAAGGAATTAGGATAACCATGACGAGGATTTGAATAAACTTTTTTTTTATATGCAGATATTACTTTACATGTTTCTTAGTGTTTGTGAAAGCTGTTGTGCGCTTGTTCTGCAAGCATTTACGGATACTTTGTGTTAAGTCTGACATTAAGAAGTGTATACAAGCAGGATGGATTTTGTGACAGTACACCTAGCTAAAACTAATGCAGTCTAACAACACTCCTGCATTACATCCTCTGTTCATGACTGCAATGTTCAGGTTTTGTTGAAACTGTTTTAGAGAATTGTTAATTTAACTCTATGGTCATTTTGGAAGATGCAGTTTGTGGGGCAAACTAAAGCTTCCAAAATGCTCAGTGGAACGAACACCTCTCTACAACAGGACTGTTACATTCGACTGCATTACTTTTAGATAAGTGTACCCAATAAACCATCTGTGATTATTACTAATACTGAAGAATTCCATGAAAAGAGGCCTCATGCGTGCCACCACACCCTAACTCTCCACTCCTGTCACGGTTTGTCTTTGTTCCTGCCTCACTATCTATCTCAAAATATCTCTCTTTGGTCTTTCAAGCCTCGAGGAGGATGGCGATCACATGGTGTGTGCAGCGTGTAGAGGTCAAGAGGGGACGAAACGAGTCAACGCTCTGCTTCAAATGTAGGTTCATCACAAGTGAGCACACGCAAGCACGGTCACAGCTACTTCCACATCTAACGCCTATCATTTAGGACTATAATGGGACTCTATTTGGCGCTGGATCATTTGACTGGGCCTTGCGTGTCATGATTAGGTGACTCATTACCTAATTTGCGACTGACGCAGACATCAGCTGAACAAATGACATTTAAAACGTACTAAATTACTTCTAGTGTGGTTTATCCCAACAACGAGTAACAAAAATCAGCTGGTGTTGTGAATTTGATAAAGTCAATTTGCAGAATATCATCAAAATCAGAGTTCACACCTGTTCATACCAGTATCAGTGTACATTTAAGTTACTCAGGTCAATAGGATATGTGCTGTGTACTAATCTAATCAGTCTGCCTTCATTGGTGTACCTTCTCCCATCTCTATCTCCTTCCCTGTGTCTGTCTATCTGCCAGTGTCTCACCAGAGGGGGTTGTTGGCTGCGACCTACTTTGCGAAGCAGAACTGGAGCTGTCTGTCATGCATGTGTGCGTCACATTGCCTTACCAGACGCTGAGAGGATACTGCTGCCTCACTCTGGCCTGCTTTCCTCACCGCCACACTAGAAACTTCCACGGCGGATGATATTTTCAGCTTTTCCAACCGCTGCTCTCCCCTCTGGGTCTCTTTGCCACAAACAAGAAATGAGGAGTGGAACTCTTTCTGAAAAAAATCTAGTAGCTATTGCATAATGCTACGAGCCGGATGTCTGGCGATCATCAAGTTGCTCCTAGTAGGTAAAAGATGATTCAGGCCTCCTTCATGTCCAGTGGCTCCATTAGTGCAGGAAGGTGACGTTTACATCCATTAGCCCAGAATAAATGGCAGCTGAATTATTGAGAGAATCTACTTGGTGAACGACTGCCAATCCATTAACTAAACAGGATCTGGCTGGCAGGAGATAGCTTCAAGTCAACATTTATTTTACCTACAGCTGCATTTACGTCGATGGACTCATTAATGTCTCTATCAAACTCAAGCCGGCGCAGTGATGCTGTGCACTCCTTCAGTACTAGAGATAAAGCAGAGGGATGGATGGGAAGGATGAGAAGTAGACTTGATGAACTCCAAAGCTAAAAAATCACATCCAACTGGAAAATTAAATGAATCTTTCAGTGACACAGTAGAAGATAAAATTACAGTGGAGATAACTATAGACCAACCCAACCTCTTTGGTTTGTGATTCTTAAATAAAATTCTTAAATAATAAGCAATATTGACTTGTCACAGATTGCATATGTCTGACTTATGAGGAGTTTAACCAGAAAAGTCATATATTATCAAATATTCTCAACAGAGATTTTGACCATATTTCCAGTCTTTTCCCCAACCTGCTGCTAAAGAACGCTGAGGGGCTGACGACTACAGTTAAAACCTCTGGAAAAACTGAACCTTGGATTTAAAATATATTATTAAAAAATATAAATGTTCCTATGGTCAAGAATTAATCTCCACAGAGTCCCTCAGTAGCCAAACACTAAACTGCACTACAAACTGCAATGTCCACAGTTCAATTCCAGGCGGGGACCTTTGCTACATGTCACACCTCTGTCTCCCTCGCCCCTAATTTCCTGTCTGCTTCTGTACTATCAATTAACCAATAAAGATGAAAATTCCAGGTTCAAAAAATTAATGTTTGGGGGCATCCTAAAGGCCTATTGGTTAAGACATGTAAGCGCAAACATCTCTGGTTGGTTTGATTCTGGCCTTTGTTGCATCTTGAACCCCTTGCTTCCCCATGTTTCCTGTATATCAGCTATGCACAAAATAGATAAAATACTCTTTTTGAAACTAGAAGTGAAAAGTGAAAGTGAAACTACACTGTATTCTCCAACAAAATGGGAAAAACAAAATAATCTCAAGATCCCTCAGATTTATCCTGTGGCTCCTTGGGGAGTCCCGGCCCCTAGGAGCCACTGGCACAGACTAATCTAGGCTCAAGGTGGACGTAAACAAGCCCCTATATCTACCAGTGAGAGGCCGCTGCAGTGATGGTGGCTGTAATAACGTATATTATAACAGGGATTTTACTTTTCTAGCAACTTTATCTACAAAGTATGTCCTGGAGATCCTGTTGAATTTGCCACATGTGCAAAAAATAGTCACAACAATGGTCATTTGTTTAGTTTAATGTCTTGAAAATCTCAAAACAAGATTTTGTTGAGTTTAAAAAGATGCTTAATCACCTGCAAATCATCTGCGGTTCTGACTGCAAAAAAAAAAAAAAAACAGCAACCGAAATACAAAAATCTCTCCTCCAGGAAGTCATTTAAATCAATCTCTATTAAATTTGCATATTCAATCTAAAGCTGTTCAGTTCTACATGAACAATTTTGCAGTTTTGTCCATCCATCCTGTAGACCTTGGAACTAAATGTTTTCTTTTTACACTGAAAACTTCCACATTCACATACTTTATCCTGTTGGAGGGGCTGTTTGCTGACCTTGATCAATCTATACACCGCTGCTATCACAGTTGGACTATCACCAGACTCTGCAAAACACATAAATCAGTTAATATAAGTTTTTACGCAGAAAATTGAGAAACAACATACACACACGACAGGGATTCAGTGTCTTGCTCAGCGGCTAAAAATCTAAACAGACCTACAAAAACCATTTCTCCCGCTTGATTACTTGCTGAGTTTGAGGTTTATCCTTTCTCACACATATCTTTAATTTCCACTGTTACTTGATGGAACCTTCACGGAGAATTGTCATGGTTTGAATTGAAGCAAACCTCTTTTATTCTGTAGCATTAAAGTGTGCAGAAGTCAATAGCTTTTTTATGCCTCTTGTAGCCAGCTGCTGCAAACCAAGACAATGTCTGCTACTGAGCAGGAAAACACTGACTGGAAACAAATATTCATTCACTTTACAACAACCTTGGGTGAGTATTGTATTTGTAGGAGTATGTATGTGGGATGAATGCTGGACACTTTCTTTGAATGAGCAGCGTCCGGTGTGAATGGGAGACAGAGAGGACTGCTGGGAAGAGGTTATAGGGTGAGTTACGGCCTGGATTAGCCCATGTCTGAACACTGGGTGATAAAAGTGTGACCCCTGTGTCATTTGCAGCACATCACACTCTAGTTGCGATCATTTCCCACACACTGTACCCATTCTTCTTCTTTCTTGTTTAAAAATCTTTACTCTCCGTCGCCTTCTTTCCTGTATTTCAGTTCCTTCTCACACATCTGTTGTATCTCTTTCCTCTCCTTCCTTCATATGAAAGTGAATCACGTTACCATTCCACAAACAAGAAGAGGAAATCATCAATTAGCACTGTCACATTGATGGCCAAATATAGACAAGCATCGCAGCCGCAGAGATATGTGTCATAACAACTGCACATCAATGCTCAATGACAAAATGAGACCACAATTAGTCATCTTAGGGCTAATTGTATTCTTAGACATCTGCTTCAGTTGATGTATTGTGGCTAGGAAAATGCAGTGTTATTTGAACTGCAAAGATGAAAAGAAAACATTTTATTTCAGGAGAGCTGATGAAAGAGCTGATACAGTTGCCCTGCTATGGTGAATTTTTATCACACGAGAGAGAGAGAGAGAGAGAGAGAGAGAGAGAGAGAGTGTGTATTTTACTTAGGGCATCGTCACATGATTATTTAATCAAGATACAGATGCATTTGAATACTGCAGCAGTTTAATATTGCTGTCTTAGCTGCAATTTAAGTTAAGTATTTAGTTTCCAGGTGAGCTAGAACTCCTCTTTTCTTTTGTTTGTTTTATCTGTATTCTTTTCATAAAGTTTATATCATACATCATTTTCAAATGTAATATATGATTGAGTAATACTATATGGTCAAATATAACCATAAAGGGCATAGTTACCTCAAACAATCACACCTTTATGTGCACACAGTATACACTACCATACCATTTATTCATCCAGCCACTCACACATCCATGCACACCCTTGCTACACTGGATCAAAACCCTCCAGCTCCCTGACAACTTTTGACTATAGATTGAATTATCGTTATGTGTACACACATTCCTGTGCCAGGCTAATTTCATCAATTTCTTTCATGAGGAATAAATAACCTCGCCTCTTGAGGCTTTATGATGGAAATCTTCATGACAAATCAGCTGCTTCTATTGTGTTCATATGTATGGCAGAGGTCATCCTATGTTTTATCTCCATAAAGAGCTAAAGTAATCGAGTTGATCACTGAGGTCTGGGAAGATCACCGGTGTCTGGCTGAGAGACTGACTGCATCGATTCAGTCAGAAAGAAATGTCTGTCTGGTGATTGCGTCATTGCACTGCTATGCACAAAAACAGCTTGTTTAATCCAGTGCCAATAAACAAAGGACATACATCACACGACAAAAAATCCTGAATCAATCAAATTATCTTAACTAAATTGTCCTGTGTTTAAAGAACACTGAGCAGACAGAATCTGTCAAGCAAGCAGCACGGTAATAATCCAAACACAAGGCGGCCATAAACATGCCTGTACTGTAGGTTATAACATGGACAAACAGATTGACATGGAACATACTTACTAATCCAAACTCTAGGGGATCTGTGATCAGCCGTGCATTTGTCTGCATATTACATGACTAATGCTGTCAGAGACGGAGAGAGATTGTTTCAGATTGGCCAATCAAGATGGTAATTAGCTGCATTAGGCATTTCAGCGGCAAGCCAGAGCCAAAGGCAGCAGATTAAAAATGAGCTGCTGCTAATCTATATTCTGTGTGCGTTTTGAGACGAGGGAATAATAATATACACAGAGTTATAAACTCTCAAAAGAAAAGGTTCAATAAAACCCAGTTTACTGTCCCTTGAAGCCATCAGTCATTTGAAGGCATCCATAAAGCATGAGACCTGTGATTCTCACATGCAGCAGCAGTGCAGTGATGGCCTCCCAGTCAGAATAAAGCCTAATGGCTTCAGTCAAATACTTCTTTGTTGGAAACAATGGGAACATTTTGCTATACAGAGAGACAGTCTGAGTAATTCAGTTAGTGGCGTGCTGTACGAATAGCTTTAGTTTCTGCAGCATTGCAGTACTATCTCAACACATGACATACCCTACTATAAAATGGACGAAACTGCAGAGAGCTGTAGTAGCGATAAGGCAGTTTAGAGGACACCATGTGATTACAATTTTCCTGAATTTTCTAAAAGAGGCACAAATGTGAAATTCATCCACCGAGAACTAACAGGGGTAAAATTGGCTTTGATTGGGTGCACATCTGCTCTTTCCTCTGTCTGTGAAAAGACAGAGAATGCAGTGCAGTAATTGTTGGAATTGACTTAGTGTTACATGCAACTACAAGCAATTTAGTCAATAAAGTGTGTTTACTGTGTGTTTGCCGTTTTTTAACTTACAGTTACACAACATATTGAAAGCAGTGATCCAAATTGGCGGTCTTGCTTACTTCAGGGGTCTTAAGGTGAAGCTGGGGGGTTGTGAGATGACATAATAATAATCATCCCACATAATGTGATAGCATGGACACATTATATATTCACTGATTCTGTATGTTTTGTGATTATTCCCTATATTTTTTTTTTTTGTCTGCAATGTTTCTAGTTACCACAGTAAAATCCATAATTTAGATGGTTAAATGGTAAAATACAACAACTAGAACAAGAGTCAAGAATGTACCACTTAAGATTATAGCAAATATATTATAGTAAAAAATTAATAAAAGCTTCAAAAGCCGATGACATTGACAAAGCTGCCTCTAAAAAGTGTCTTTCATACAGTAATATTAATTACAGACATACACTTGTGAAAAATGTCAACCAGTTTTGACTAGATTTATCCAATTTTACTGCCTGCCTACACTTACTAAATTCTCCTTAAACAATGATCAACCTGCCTCCTGTGCCTCCATTTGGGTTCAAGCTCCTGTTAACACTGTTAAAAGATACTCTGTGCACACGCATGCTTTTTGTCAGACGCTGGTTAGAGCAAACACAATGAGTCACACAACAAATTAAGCATTCTTCACACCCATTACATTACTTTGATGCTTTAAAGCTTTATTTATCTGAGGAGAGTTGACTAAACGCTGAGGCTTTTTTTTTTTTTTCAGGAAACGCTTGCATTACATTCACACCTTCCCAGCTACCACAGTCTTTTACTGTTTACTCTAATTTGTTTATTTGTCAGGGACAATCCCCATTAATCAACAGTAAATGAGCTAATGCTTGTTTTAAAATGAGCTAAAGCTAATTTCCATCTTTTGTCACTTACCAAGTGTTAAAAGAGACATTACAATGTGATAGTTCTTACTAACAACTACAAAGGAGAGGATGGAGAGGCTGTGGAGAGGACAAGTGGACGTCTGAATTTACCCATACATGCCTGGCTTAAAGGCAGCAGCTATAGGGGTGCGTTGAGGGGTGTTATTCACCTATCCCAAGATGTATTCCCAGCTGATTTGGGGCTGTGAGCTGCCAACATGCTGGACACGTTTTCCAACCAAAAATAAATGCAACGGAGAGAACAACACCTCTGGGTTTCATCTAGTTGATTACTTCAATGGTGCTTATGAGCATTTGGCAGCTCCGGCGCGGCACCACAGTAGAGCGGACATGGCCACGCTACAGTACATGATGTGCCCTATTGGATACCTGTGATAGAAGCTGGCCGGGCAGCAGCTGGCAACAGGAGGCGGGCACCAGATGACTGCTCTCAGCACTGGGAACAAAACAAGCAGCTGAGGGAGCGGTGGGTGGGTTGGCCCTGTCTTTAAAGGAAGCCAGGCTATGATTATCACAGTGCAAAACAGGGCCACGAAATGCTGTTAACATAACCAGGCCAGCTAGCTAACACTTGATACTAATTAACCACTGCCACCTACAGCTTACAGCTCAATACCAATTCCAATGAGTGAGCCATCAATCTATTCTTGCAATGCTATGTTATATATACTTATTACACTGATATATACTCATGTCAGAATTCAAGGATAAACCCCCTGAGATGAATCATCTTATTTTATGTGAAAGTAAATTAAAGATGTGTGTGATAGGATAGTGATAGAAGATTAGCAATGAAAGTAAAGTGAACATGAGGAGAAGAGGCAGAAAACAGAACAAACAAGGGTTAAGGATAAACAACAAAAGGTATAAACCCAACAAGAATAAAAAGATATTTACCTAGATACAAATATAGAACATGGAAGACACTATGTGAATTATATAGATGCACAGATATGCAGTGAGCTAAAAAAAAAAAACCTCCCAATAAAAGTTGAAGACAGGAGTTCGGCCTATGTAGTTTATACTGAAAGCAAAACAGAAAAAGCCAAGCAATGAAATGGCAGTGATTACAAATAGGAAAAAGACTAATCACTAAGACAGTGACTATCAACATTTAGTGTCCATGAAGTACAGCTTAGTAATTAGTCGCATTAAGTCCACAAGTGTAAAAGCAAAAAGAGTCTATAACAGTTCGCCCAATAGAAAATGAAATAACTTAGAATGTTGTATTAGCAACACATCGGTTTTAACCATATACCCATGTTACTACTAAGAGCTAACTGATTATCAAAAAACTGAACTAGGAAATCACAAATAGACTCTCATAAAGCAGTTATAATATGCCAGTGAATACTTTCTTGTTCTCTGATTTGACAAAACACTTTAACTGCTATTGGAAGTGTGTCCGTAGGGGCTGCTATAGCATCATAACACCAAACTGAAACCAACTTCCAGTTGCAGAATATGCTGACACAATGTAAAGTAAAAGAAAGACAACCAGCTGCCATTACTGTGGTGGTACCTCACTTAAACCAAATTGTAATATGTAGAATTTCCATTTTTAAGCACTTCTGCCAACAAATCTACCAGAGAGATCCAGTAGAATCTGTTACATGTTTAAAATATAGTAATTTAATTCAATTAAAGTAAGTTTTAACAGATGGCTAGATGTCTTTTCTGGGCTCCAAAACTGTAAAGTGAAATCCACAAGCATGTGCTTCACGAAATCAATTTCACTTTTATAAATCTCAATTAAACCCTCATGTTTGTCTGGCATTCTCGAGTGGCATTCTGCTGATGGTGAGTTGCCATATCGCTTGCTTGCTTGGTATACGTCTGTCTCCTGGCCAGTATACTACTTTTAATGTATCATGCATTTAAGATTTTTATTAAATGGTGTATTTCTTTTGATTACAAGTCAAGACATTTTGAATAGTAAGCTTGCAAATGTATAATTATAAGCTAAGTAATTCCTGTTGGGTTTAATAACTCCACAGCTTTCATACCCACACTGTGGAGGTTGGACAGGAGTACTTCCACTGTCAGTGGCATTAGTTGAGCTTCACTAATAATGTTGGTGTCATTTACCCTTACACCAGACAGAGGATTCCTTTATGTGTGTATGTATCGAAGGGACTCCTGGAGTTTTATGTCTCCAATCTTGCTTTGTGTACTTTTTGTCTATTTTGTGATTTCCAACAGGTCCCAGAATTCCTCTGATGAGCCTGGAAACTTGCTGTATTCAGCTGTAAATTATGTGCATAGACGGCAACAGTCACCAAAATGGAAAAAAAAAACCCAGTTCCAGTCAAGAAAAACTCTTCAAAATGCAACATGTCACATAGCTCCACTGTGTTCGTGTGTATTGACGCTGCTGTCAGTTGAGAAGGGGATATCTCTGCTGCTTCTATGATTTTTTTCAACATGCTGAACATGAGTGCAAAACGATGTGTCTAGAAGGACACCCTAGCTGTTTGATTTTGGAAAGGCTGACACCGTAATACCTTTAACAGTTATCAAAAAGATATTCACAGTTTTGTTTTACATTGCAGGGAGATTTTCCGTATTACACTCTGCAAATATGTGAGGTGATGTCTCAATATGTGCTGTTATCTACAGGTAAAACAGCACAATTTAATGCTGTTTTCTCTGTGTGTGCGTGTGTTTTATAAAGAAATTTAGTTTGCGTTGCCTTGTTTTTAAGACATCAGTCATGTTACCAGATTATTACCAGAATATCCCATAACTCTGCTTCCACTTTCAAAATTCAACACATCACATCATGTGAAAGTGACACACCAAGCTGTGGCTTAATTGTATCAAGAATCTCTGGCTCATTGACCGCCTAACAATGTCAGATGCAGGAGTGACATTATAAAGTGCAATGCTGTGATGCACCTGAGTCGCATTAGTGGGCTGGATGTGGGCTCTCTGCAGGGTAGCGATGGGAACCTGCCACATCTGCCACAGAGAGGAGGAAGTTCCAGACAGTTTGGAAAGACGCGGTTATGGAGAGACACACAGGATCAACTCCTTGGAGAGTGTGAGCAAGTCATTATATTTCACCTTCAAAACCGAGGATTTTATTCCTGTCCTTGTCACATGATGCTTTCGGTGTGGGAAGAAGATGATATATAGGTCGTTTGTTGATGCTATAAAAAGCTCTATTGAGCTGAAGCTCATTTGAGTGAATGCTTATGTGGTCTTTGTGGTAGCCGGGGGCAGAGGGGGACATCTGCTCTTAGAGACTCACTCAATGGCTTGTGCCGCTCGCATGATGACTGCACTTCATAGGTAATGGCAGTATTAGAAATCAAAATGAAACAAGTCAAACAGCTCAATTCTCCAGTACACCTGGCTGTATTCCCCAAAAGTTTTAATAAGATTTTAGTCCATCAATTAGTCTTGTGACTTTACAAGAGAATTAGAACTTTAAAACAAATAAATACACCAAATAGAGCTCAAACTCTCAATTATTTTCATTATCTATTAATCTGCAGGCTGTTTTCTCCATTAATTTATGAATTGTCTAACAGTCCAAAAACATTAGAGATTCATTTTACAAACAAAAAACTTCCATAAAATGACACCAAATAATTATCAAAACAGTTGCTGATTAATTTTCTGTCTGTTGTCTACATTAGCCCAAACCCGGCAAACTCTAAACATCTCTATATTTATGGAAAAAACATTTTAATTTATATAGTTACATTTACACATTAACTGAAACTCATATTATACTCAGAAAACCTGTTCTTGTTTAACCTTCTCAAACCCTGAATGCCCAATTTAATCCTGATGCACACGTACTGAAGCTTACACTGGCCTGCCCCTCACTATGTGTATGTTCTAAAAATCAGAAATAGCAGTATTACAAATAACTCATAAGCAATTAGCTAGTAGCAAGTAGCCCTAATTACAGACTAATGTAAAGTACATGAAATGTAAATGTGCTGCTTTGAAGAACTGTGCTAATCACAAATGTGTAGTAGTGAGTGTAATGACTTTAATGATAACGTGTGCAGATGTGTAGCGGTTTTCAAGATGTTTTACAGAAGTGCGGCACAGTTCATCGCACCACATTATAGGTGGGAGCTGTGATGCAGCAGAACATCATGGGATGGGCTCTCTCAGGAGTCCTTGAACAAGATTCTCAGCAGGCGCCAAGAGCCAGTGACATCATGCTCTATTTCTGGCTTTCAAGTGGAGCATTCAGAAGCTAAAAGGTATCCATTAATGGGGACCAGCTGCATGGTCGAAAAACACCACTCCATACCAGAAGACCTGGTTGAGGAGTCAAGTGCAGCTGCCAACCCCCCCCCCAAAAATCGAATTACTGCTCGTCTTTCCCGACATGTCTTCAGGATATTGTGTCAGCGCTGTCAGGAGTGACTGTCAGTCTAATTCCTCATCAGTCAGCCTACATTTGCTGCAGTGTTATGGTTAAATAATCATGTCTTGGCTAGTTATTAGAGGGGAAACCAGCTGATTCAAGCCTTTCAATGGCCGCAAAGAGCAACTGGCAAAACTGAGGAGGTAATATTAATCAATGGCGGAGGCAAAATAAACAAATGCAGTGGCTTTTGGAGGAAGGATTACATTTCCAGGTCGGCACTGCGAGGAGCACTAAGTATTGGTCATAACCTCATTTCACTGTGCTCACTTAAGTGGCTCTCAAGGGACCAGTTCTCTAATTCATTCGGGCAAAGCCAGCAGGCAACATGAGTATGTGTCTGAGTGTGTATTTGGGTGTGTGTTTGTGAGGATGGGACTGTATGTTTGTGTGTGTGTGTGTGTGTGTGTGAACTAAGATTTGAGAATTTCTGTATTCCTTGCCTCAGGGTCTGAGTCATGTCCAAGTTCTACCCACAGTGATGTAAACTCTAACACAACCCTCGCCCCCTCTCCCCTACCTTCCCACAGAAATACACACTCACACACGTGCACTTTCGCTCACTGCAAGAGATGACATCAAAGTGTGTCTACCCACGCACTGTCATTTCGCAAAACACAAATGATTCATGAAATATTTTTCAGGACATTTGGAGAAGAAAAAAAAGAAAAAAACCACCTGGAGATGCTGCAGTGATAGAAGTAGAGAAGGGACATATGAATGTAATCGCATCCACACAAGCTAGTGACTCAGGAAACAGTAAACTTGCTTAGCATAGAATGGCAATAAATATTTGATGTCTTTAACATACTTGGTATAGGCACTGATTTCATTATGTGGGTTATCCTCCTAAACTACTAACCAACAGTACTGGTTACTGGGGATTTACTCCTCAGCCTTCCCCCTGAGGGGCTCTCCCTGTCTGCCCTCCTCTTTGCTACAGCTATTGAAACTAACTGAAACTTTCAGAGAAATTCACAAAATATACAGCTACAGAAGAGTTCACAGTGGCCTTGTTACATACAGGGCACATGCTGCTTGGGCTTTGTGGAGAGTGCGAGTGCTGTGATTGGTCAGGCTAAAATTGTGCTTTCCTGTGATGGTACACAAAAAGGTTAAATGGACCACACTGGACTGGAATGGACCCTAACCCTAACCCCCCTTCCGACCACTACATTCACCCATAGTCATACACTGATGGCAGGTGCTGCCATGCAAGGTGCCAACTGCTCATCAGAATCTAACTAATCCCATTCACACACACTCAAACTGATGGCACAGCATCTGGAGCAATTTGGGGCTAAATATCTTGCCAATGGAAACTGATTTGATGGAATAATTTGAGCAAACCCATTTTGAGAATAACTGTAAAACAGTGAAATAGAGAATGTATGGCTTACTATTTTTGGTATATCATAAATGAACAATACGGCTTCATAATGAACACGTCTATGAGGCACTGCGATGGCAGTGAACACCTCAGTGGAGGAGCATAATTAAGCCTTTAGTTTTAGAAGCCAAAGACATCTGCAGCAACTACTTTAAACTCTGTGTTTTCAGCTTGAAAGTCAATATAGACACATTTGTAAGCAATATCCTGCTTGGGTGCGTGCATCTTCACTTTCAACTTCCCTTTCCACTTCTGAACATCATAATGGACACTATGGACCAACAGCAGCCTCATGTGTACAAATATTATCTGGGCCTAACAGTAACACCATTTTAAAATATTTATTACTCAAAATAAATCTTGGACTGGATGGATCAATTACATTAAAAGATTTAAGATTTCAGGCGACCTACTGTACCCCCTGCAGATGCTTCCGCTACAAAATATGTGTCAAATGTGGAGAGAGCCTCTGTTTAAAATTCATGTTGTACGTGAAGAAACCTAGATTAAAAATGAATACCTTGCAATTGCCAACTGAAAGCAGTAGCTTAGCAGTACCAAATATTTCATCCTACATCTGGGTCTGTCATGCTTGAGTAATTACTTCCTGGCTGTAGAGTCATCTCCCATAATGCTGCAGACAGCCTGAATGACTGGTGGTGCGCTTCTTGCCCTTTTCCCTAATAAGTGTACTTACAGCTTATAGCAAATGGTTAACGCATGATGATTCATCACCATCTAGGAACAAGCCATTTCCCCGGGCATCAGTAGCATTTTTGATCTATTGCATGATAACTGATTCAGTGTTCTTAGGGATCATTTCCAAACAATGAGCTCTTGCTGTGTATAGTAATCTGAACTAGATTCCTCATCCCTTTTAAGTGCTTTTTTTAAACATGTTCTGTATTGTCCATAAAGCAGTAAAGAAGAGAAAGAACATTTTTATGTGATGTGCATTAGAGACACTATAATGTTATGTTACCATGTCCAATGTGCATCACAATGACTGCACTATGTTCTGCTTTTTGATGAAATTATTTCAAATCTGCT
Source organism: Dicentrarchus labrax (assembly GCF_905237075.1). Taxonomy (NCBI): domain Eukaryota; kingdom Metazoa; phylum Chordata; class Actinopteri; family Moronidae; genus Dicentrarchus; species Dicentrarchus labrax. The sequence goes on along the minus strand of NW_026136724.1, from coordinate 17,043,683 downwards.
AACTTTTAACTCGTTTTTTTAAATGCCAACTTCATGGATCACATTGAACTGAAACTGGTTTACATTTCCATACCATTAAGTGCAATAAAGTCAATTCAGAGTGCAGCTTTCAATTGTTACCAACCAGTAAAGCAACTGCATATTAATTCAATATTCATTCTTTCTTGCAAAAAGCATCAAAATACAAATTGATTTTGTTCTCTTGTCCAGCATCATAATAGGCCCTACTGGACCTAGACAGCACTCATTCATACACCACTTATAGTGAGACACCTTGCCATATATTTTACAGTGTATTAAAAAAATAGCTGCAATCAATGCCTCTTGACTGTTCTTCACATTTGATTCTGCAAACACTCAAAAGTAATGGATTGGCTGCTTTTGTTCACTTTCTGAGTGACTAATCATCTTTGTTGATGTAATTTGGGCATTTTTAGCTGACAAAACAACTACCACAAAGCATTCAATATACTATCAACTAACCAAAGCTCAGCTCTTAGGTGACAATCTTGTAAAAAAGCCTTGTGAGGTAGTGATTAAGGGTCTCAGAGGTATTTTGCGTGAGTGAGTTACACAGCCACTGTTGTTTTTCCTACATGCTTGGAATGGGAGGGTGAGGCGAGGGGGTTGTAATCTTGAACTACATCCCTAGATGCCATTAAAACCTACACACTGGCCTTACTTCCTTATATATGGTTTAACATCTGTTTGACTTCAGCTTCTACAATTTAAATTCTTAGTGTGATCTTTGAGTACACAGACTGAATAACCCCAAAGAGGACTTTGTATGCGAGCAGCTGCTGTCTCCTTGTTAGGCTGATCTACTGTTCCTGCAACTTCCTGACTTTACAGCACTCTGGTGCCCTACTGTGCTGTTCATTAGAGAGATAATTACATCTGCAGGAGATCCTTCTGCACTGCCTTGTCACCTTGGTGTGTCTGATCAGAACCCCTACCTCATCCCCTTCTCCTGTTTCCTCCGCCAACCCGCTGTCAGACAACGGTCAACCAGCATCCACACGCTGGCACTAGCAGTGATGATTCATCCGGAGGAGGGCTAGATCCGTCTCCCTAATCAGAACCTAAACTTTCAAGGGTATTGATCAAGCATCTCTGTCAGAGCCATTACAGACACTTGATGCATATGGTGTGTGCCAGGGGCCCATCCCTGCTTCTGTCAATGTGGAGAAGATTAAAGAGAGAAAAGAATTAAGGGAAGAGAGGAAAAACAAGGCTTTGGGGGTAAATTGAGCAGAAAAAAACGAAAAAGGATTTAGTTTGAAAATCAATGCTTGCGAGACAGGAAAATTGGAAAATACGCTCCCGCTGTCTATCAGCATGTGAGTATATCAAGTAAAAGATAGCCGTGCCAAGGGCATGGGTAAATCAACTACTAAATTTTCCAGTGTTATTTGATCAAATCCACAGACATAATTGTGCTATTTATGCTAGGTATTCTGAAGCTGGTAAGCTTGTCAACTTTAAGAAAGACTGGTAAACTCCTGTGCAGCCCACTCTTGCTTGTCTTTGCACAGTTTCCTCCCCTCTTCCTGCCACGCATCAGCCGCACATCAAGCCTGCAGGCGGTGCGAACTGGGGCACAAACAATAACAGTAATCATGGAAAATCATGTGCTGCTCTGGCGGAGGAGACCAGCTGACTGGCTGACTGCTGGAGCCCAGAGGGCCTCCTGTACAAGCAACAGAGAGACAGGGAGGGGGTGGAGGGAGGGAAGCAGTGAGGAGAAAAAAAAAAATCAGAAAGCAAAGAGAAGGATTCACCTCTCATCCTCCCCCTCCTCGATAAGCTTAGTCATCTTCGTTTCCACATTCTGCCCTTGTCAGGGAGCTTCACTATCTCCCCTCCCTCCCATCTTCTCTTGTTCACTATTCACCCCCATGGAGGTCTACAGAGTGGTACATTCCATGACTACAAACGTTCTTTTGGCGATATTGGCTGAAGCTTTAAGAAGAATGGGAGGACATGGCCATGCGCCTGTGGGGAGATTCTTTGACGAATGGCCGTGTCATGTATGATTTATAAACAGTGGGGTGGAGGGATGGATCATTGACTGAAAGCAGGGTGCTAATGACCAGACACCAGAGATGTACATAGTGCTTACCCTTTAGATAAATCCACTACCGTCCTAATTACTAATCTTTAAATGAAACTGTAATTGCTGTGTGAAATCAAAGCATGTTCCCAAGCTCAATCACCCTTTTGTACGAACGGCGTTGCAGGAAAGACGCTGTTGTAATTTCTACTGAGGCCAGTATGACGGTCATGAATGAGTGAACCACAGATCAATGGGCTGCTCTGTACAGTAATGTAGTGCCGTCTTAGCTTTCATTACAGCATCAGCGTGTGAGTGATCAATTGGCTGGTATCTTATTACTGTCTGGCTGGGTGGAGAAAGATCAACGTCTGGGGAGCCGAGGCCGTGCTGTTGGTCCTGTGTGTCCAATAGACAAGATTTACACATCAACAGTGACCAACAAACTTATTTTAGATTGAATGTTATTAGTAGAGATTTATTATGTTTCTGAATCTAACAATCAAAATGTAAGATTTTCAATTTTCATTAAATAAATATAAGCTTTTTAATAAATCAAAGTGAATCAATCTGGGGAGATCACATGGTATAAAGTAGTTATATTTGTATGACTAAAACGCTTATGTAAATCTGTGATGTTGTGCAAACTTGCTGTCTTCAAAGGCTAGCCGAGTCACATGTCTTGTGGACATTTATTTTGCGTATTTGCAGAACAAAAATAGTGCCCTTCTTCACATTTACAACCTCACAGAGCCTGTTCCATTGTCATTTCATGTGATTTTCTTCCCTTTACCACACCTAAAGGTCAGCTGGGCTTCTGGTGTTCCCTACAAGCTTAAGTACACCTGCTGACCAGCCAGGATCCCAAATGCCATGGCCGTAATGAAAGAGAAAACAGAACTCGGTGCCATCATACAAGTTAACCAGTGTGTGTTCTACCAGGTAAAGTGACACTTACTAAATGTACTACACGTACTAAAGTTCAATTAAACAAATTAGATTATTTCTGTCTCCAGACAATCTCGTCCTCAAAAATACATCTGCATGACTAAAGCTGTAATCTGTATTTGTGGACGACTACAGATCTGTGCCAGCGACCAGGATCAGCAGGAGCGGAAGCTGCTGCTGAGAACATCATCTGCAGTGGCAGCCTTCATGAGACTGTGTTTGGCAACAGTAAATAAACAGCATGGGGAGAAGGCTCCCATAGCCCCCCAGGGCCCTTCGAGTACAGTAACGCACAGCTGAGTGCTTCGGAGAACGCTGCCTGTCTGCCAGCTTGCCTGCCTGTGTTGCAATACAGGGGGCATTGGGGGATGGTAGGAGGGTCACATGTGTGCGATGCTGCAGGCTTTGGGTTGTCTACACGCTCTACACGTCTTTCTCTGAACTGAGTCCATCGAGTACTACTGGGGCGTCTTTCTTCGAGCGGAGTGACTACTGATTCGCTGTAGCAGAGGAAACAAGCCAGTATAATGCAAGACACGGAAAAACACCAGGCTTTCGGATGACAATGCTGCTCCTCATTTCCCAGAGAGGTTTATAGTTAGAGGGAAGTACAAATTGCTCACCCTGTGCAACGAAACGCATGTTGCATCAACAGCAGAGATGTAGTTGAGGGTAAATCCATCACTTTATTTAATTAAATTGAATTACTGAATTACCTTACTGAGTTTACCACATGTTATTGGGTACAGAAACGCTATCCAAATTTCATAATTTTTCCATTTTGTTGGATGTTTGTCCTAAGAAAATAACATAATGGATAATGCGCTGTAGGAAACAACTTTCCTCTTTAAAGTCCGTAAAGTCATCTGTCTACTACGGTAACAATCAAAGAAACAAATACTGTCATTATTGATTAATACTTTAGTCTTTAAAAAGTCAGAAAATAGTGAAAAATGGCCATCACAGTTCCCTAAAGCCCAAGGAGACGTCTTCAAAGGTCAACACAGAAAAATCTAACAATTAGAAGCTACAACCAATGAGACATTAGAATTTTTACTTGAAAAAAAAAAAGCCTGAAAAGATCAATTAGAACAGTTTCTGTTGATCGATTAATTGTTTCAGCTATACTATAATATGTATTTGAAAACTTTACTCACTGTTCCTCTAATTGCCCCGTTTTGCTGCTGGAAAATCTATCTTTTGAGTCGAAAACTCACCACCTGTGGGCTTGAAGAGCGGCTCTGAAAAATTAATTCAATAAATCACTAAATACACTACATCCTGTGGAGCTTAAGAACTACAAGTAGGCTTTGCTGTGGAAAAGAAAAATCATACTCAACATACAAATCAGGCATGGAGAAAATCGTAGTGATTTCAGCTATGAGCTGTTTTGACTTTTTTTCCCCCATTCATCATTCAAGCTCTGAATGCAGTAGCAAGCTACAAACTTTTCAAAGCCACTTTTCAAGCCTACAAAATATTAGTTTATATATGTTGAAGTCAGAAGCATGTTAGTGTACAAAAAGCATGTCATGCAGCGATGGGTGCATGACACATATGGCTAATGGTTAGCTTCCATTCCTCTGTAACAAAATGGTCTGATGTATTGTACAAAGAAAAGACAGGGGACAGTGGGTGAGGAAGGGAGGCATTTCAGGGAAGGGACAGGGGCACTGTTGGATTGTTATGAATGTAAGGGGGGATGCGGTGTTGCCTGGAAGCGTCGAGCGGGGACGGCGAATGTCACTCCGATCAGTCGAAAGTGTCACGACGAGCAGCGGAGCCGTGACCTCCGATGGAGGGGGGGGGGCAGAGAAGAGGGAGACACAAGGCAAGGCGCAACATAACAGAAAAGGCAGTGACAGCAGAAACAGAGAAAGAGAGGGAAATGGGGAAGAAGAACAAGAGGGGAGGGAAGTTTGTGGTGGGCCAACGCCTAATCCTGCCAATGCTCCGGGCTTCGGGAACAGAGGAGTGATATCAGTAAAGACACATTCACTGCCTGACTATCGCCTAAATGAGGCCACTTCTGTCTTCAGAAAAAGAAGCTCTGCTGTTTCTCTTCTTGTTCACCACCTCATCTGCAATCACACGCACAAAGTGGAGAAAGGGCTGGAAGCCATCTTTTGCCTTAAGAATCCCACTATATGATTATCTGAGCATTGTTCCACACTGCTGGTCCTTGAAAATTGGTGCTGTATTGAAAAGCTCCTGTTATAAAAGAAGTGTCAGATGCAGTAAAATCATTACAGCCTAATCAAGAGCAAAGACTTAATAACACCCCAGCACAAAGGTGATGGCTACTTCTGTGGAATAAGCTCATTCTTACTGTCTAAAAAGGCAGAAGATGCAACTCTTATCTGCTGCATATTAAACAGAAGCACAACAGGGCCTCTTTTCCCTCAGCTGAATGCTTCTGTATAATTACCAAGGTCTCACAAACCTCTTCATAAACCATTAGAGTAGTGTTGCTATCACACAGGCCAATAAGATGCCATCAGATTAATTAATGGAATCGTCTATGCCAGGATGTCGCTAGGAGGATCCCGATCGCTGGAGTGACATCTAATTTAAGCCGGGTGCCAGGAAACGCACCAGAACAGTATGTCAGCTCTGTTATTACACAATGACAACCAATACATCACCACAGCGCCACCACAGAGCCTTTGCTGCTGGTGAACATCAGTGAAATTGTCTGATAATGGAAATGTTATTTCACTTTGGCAGCCCTGGGTGCTTTCTCTGGAAATGAAGTGGAGGGAATGTTTGGACAGGGGAGGAAGATAAACTCAAATTTGCTATTTCAACAAGAATAGGGAAAGACGTGCATAAAAATGTGGGAAAGGAGAGGTAATATTGGTGTCTTTTTTTTTGCTTTGTTCTATTCAGTTTGTAAAATCTTTTAACAGCATTTTGTAATGCTTAACTTTTCTATTTTTTGTATTGTAGTCTCAACTGTATATTATGCCCACTGTGAAACTTCTGAGCAGGATAAAAGCCCCGGGGCGAACGTATGAGCTGGAGGCCACATTACCCAGAGTTCAAACCTACAGTCTGAGACGAATCCGAGATGAAAACATTGCAAAGGCAGTCTCTGGTAAAGGCATAGTTATAAAATCTCGACAAGCAGACTCCCAACGATCTGTTCCACACGTCAGCATGAAGAGGTGTAAGTGGGTTAATTCAAATGATTCTAAAGGCCATAGGTCGAGAAGGAAAAAAAGACGATATTGAAATGGTTTTCTGGCGGGATTAATTCAAAATAGGAAGTATCATTTTAACACTTCAAACCCCTTTTAAGCTTTAATGTGAGATCACACCAAAGCTAATACAGACACAGTGTGTGCCTCGCCTGTGTCTCTGAAACCATGCGGATTACTGTGCTATCGGCGGGCACCGCCTGCGAACAAAGTCCTCCTCTCTCCACCAGCAAACCTCCAGAGTCTTCTGGAAACAGAGTGGGGAAAGCGTGTGACTAGAATTACTGACACACTTTCAGAAAGTGCTAATCTCCGTTTACTGTAGGAATTATTACATAAGACTTTTCTTTTCTCCGCACATTGCTGCAAAAATGAACAAACCACACCAAAATTTCAAGCTGACTATTTACATGTTTCACTGATTTGACTGCAAACAAAAGGCAAACCTGCAGTGTCACACAACCAACAAATGCACTTTGAATGTGAATTATTCTGTTAGGGGATGTCTGAAACAGGATGGCACAATTCAAGATATCTGAGTTGGTTAAACGCCATACAAGTACGGTACATAACAAAAACAAAAGCTGAACACGCACACTATATTTAACTTGGTGCATGCTTTTTTCAAAGTGTTTTATAAAACCATCATTATGCAATCCAGTCCAACTCGAGTCCAACTGGTAATTAGACCCCACTTTCAAAATGTTTAAAGGGAAGCATAAAAATACTACAAACGTAAACACTTTCTTCAACTAGAAACTCTCTTGATTCAATTTGGAGTTAGCCAGAGTCACTGAGTTGGAAAATTGTCCAAAGTATTGGTACCGGAAGATGCAATGTTTGTGACATGTTCATTTAGGCATGATGTACTAAATTAAAAGAGAATTACCCACATTTTCAATAAGAGATACTTATGGGGTGTAATATATTTTAAATCGCTCTCATTGTAAGAAAAATTGTTTGTTGGAATTCAAATGAGAACAAAGCAATACAACCACATACTGTATGCAACAAGGCACTAAAGCAAGAAAACTGGAGGAAGATTCATAGAATTCAAAGTTTTAAGATGTACTGTGTGGGGAAAATACACCAAACTCTGAATTCAGCAATTTTATCAAAAGCCACAAAGTATTCCAGGGATCCACACAAAAGCGGGTGTCTTGGTGGCCTAGAAGTTAAGGTGCATAACATACAGCCAGAGCATCCTCATGTCTCCCCGTCTTTCCTGTCTATATCTGCACTATCAAAGTCAGTAAAGCCAAAAATGTCAAGTATCATCTTTAAAAAAACGGCAAAAGTGATGCTGCTGGTGCTTACCTGCGGCAGGGCGGAGCTGAGCTGGCGCTGCAGAGAGTCACGGTCATAGATGACGTCTTGAAGATGCTGCTGGGCCAAGCCAAGGCTCTCCTGGGTCTCCCTCAGCGTGTCCAGCAGCCGGTCCCTCTCGTCCAGCATGTTGACCATCAGCTGCTCAAAGTGGGAGTCCGGATCTGAGGCGCTGCTCTGAGAGCCGCGCTGGCTCAGCGCCGTGTCCTCGCTGATGGTGGGCATCACCTCGCACATCATCCTGGCGCTGCCGGGGAGGAGGGAGATCAAGTCAGGCTTATTTCTAATGGCTTGTTTTAAAATATAGCATACAGAATTACAGTGCAATGTCCTCTCTCAAGAGGGTTGTCTGCTATATGCTCAGGTATACATCCTGAATAAAATGTTTACATATTACGTTATGTTACATATGTATATTAAGCATTACAACTTGCAAGATCCAAGATAACTTTGCGCTACATTTTGATGTATATCTCCTCACCTCTGCTTTTCTGTTAACCCCTCGGAGGAAATTAAGCTCCATTTGTTTTACTCTGATCCACTAACTGAATTACTCTATGAAAAAGTAAAATTTGACATGTACACAAGTAACCATTTAAAACAAATCCAACAGCAAGAGGCAGCACTAAGTAATAGATGGCAATATTAATCAATATCAATTTACTTGGGTCACACCTGAAGCAGTTTAATCGAGTGAAACAAGGCTCTCTTTAGCTTTGCAATCAAAAGGTGCCAATAACTATAACAGCAACCTTTTCAGCATAAATGTCATCATGCACTGCAAACAAACCCCTCAAACATCAAGGTTTATTGTTCTGCATATTCTCAGGTGGGAATTAGCTTTCAATTTTCTTTACCAACATATTCCCCTTCAGGGTTACAGTGGGCTGAACACATCCCACTATACATTGTGCAAGGTCAATAAAGCTGGTCAAATTTAACAACCTCAAGGCTAATTATTGCTAAGGTTATGCAGTTCTGAAAGGCAGCATCAAATCATTCACTGACTGACTGATCATTCTTAAGTTTGATCTAAAATACTTGTTCCAAACCTTTTTTGGTTTGGGACCCTTATGAATAAACAATGCCTATTCATAACCCCTCATCACAGGTTGCAAATGTCTTTGAGTTGAAGATTTAATCCCAAAGAGATTCCTTCTCAGACAGTTTTGTTTTAATAGGGAAACCTCACTAGATTTGAGAAAAGTCAGAAAACATGAACAAATTTAGCATTTTTCTAATCTTCTTAATCATATTGTAATCCACTGGAGGGGTCTTGACCCCAAATGTCTGATGTTACATTTATTTTAAACTAGTACATATGATGATGGTTTTCTAAAATAAAACTATGAAAAAGCTTTGTCTGGGTTTTGTATTTATACCAAATCACTTATCAATCAAAATCAGATGAAGATCTTCATAGCAAAACAAAGGCGTGCCCATATCAGTGTCTACTACATGTGTGAATATCCACTATTACTATTTGTATGGCTGTGTGTATGTGACTGGGCCTGACACAGTTGGAGCTCGGCTCAGCGTCACCCCGGCGGTTCAAAGCTGCAGAGACGTCTTGGGAGGCTGGGCGTTCTGCCCTAGATTTCACGCTTGTGCTGTTTAATGGGCCAGCCCGGCTCAAGTTGCATAATACACCATATCTATGCTATAGTGGATATGCGAAGCCATATTCCAACTGCCCTGAGGGACTTCAGAAAGCCTCAGGAGTCATCCTAACCGATTGTTGGTAGTTCATGAGCTAAAACCAGGTTTTAACATCATCACTTGTTGGAGTCATGTGATGAAGCGAGATATGCTGCAAAAAAAAAACGTGGGTTATAAAATATTTAAAGAAGTACAGTACACACAAAAGATAAAGTTAGGATAGTCCATTAAAAGAAAACTTGTGATTCTTTGCTTTCCTACCGTGATTTAATATCGGTTTGTCCCATAGAAAGAGATTCCCAGACATGTTTAGCCTAGTTTACAGCAGTGGCTGAAACGGATAGCCTCCGTCAAAACTGTAAAAACACACCTTTCAACAGCAGTAAAATTATCTTTTCTACTCATTATATCTTATTCGCAACCATGTCAGTTGCTTATACATCTAAGAGTCACCAAGGTTTAGTTTAGAGTTGCAAAACTGTGTGAAGCTAGCATCTTCAGGAGGACATCTGCATTCACAGTCACTGGACGCAGCTGTTTGGTATCGTGACTGACGAGCTAACTGCTCATTAAACCACAAGTGTCTCCTTTTCTTATTTTTACACATGTAAAATACAGTAATTAATGTGTCAATATAACAGCGTTGAAGTTGACAAAACGCAAAAAGGTGGTAACCATTTCCCCTTATTTTCAGCACAAGTTAAGCTAGGCTAACTGCATCTTGGACCAATGCAGAGATGAAATTGATGTCAATCTTCTCATTTAACTTCAGCATGAATGTATTTCTCTAATGTTTGAGTGTTTCATTTCCGAATGGATTCACGACAATGTCACAAATAGCATTTATTGTTGGCCTTCCAGAGCAACAACTACTTACAAAAATGATGATTGTTGATGGAGGCTAACGTAAAAAACACACAACCACACTTCCACAAACATATTAATACGTGCAAGTCAGTGGCTCAATCTACAAACAGTAATTAAAACCTAACAATACCCGTAACACCTACTTAATACTTCAATGGTACACCACAGTTACTCATTGAGTTGACCCAGGCCAGGTTTACTCAGTGAGATTTCAATATTGCCATTGCCCAGACTTGGTCCCCTCTGGGTGGGTTATAATGGCAGGTCTGTGTCTCAGCATGTTCTGGCAGTGAGATGGGGTCTCCCATATCGTCTCCAGGCACCCATCCAGATTCCCACCAGTTCACCATTCAGCCACCATTCGCTGCCGTTTAGACCTGTAAGACCGAGCCTGTGTGCTGCTTGGCTGGACACTCCGCACGTGCCAGCCTTTGCTAGGAGAGCAGGCCAGCCGGCAGACAGACTGGGACAACAGTGGTGCATTTTAAGTAGAAGGTAGTGATTTATTCCTGACTCTGGCTCAATACACGTTCGTTGTGCACAAGGAGGAAGGTGCTGGTTGCATAAAAATCTATACAAATATGGCATCTAGCAGTGGATATCAAAACAAACTTTAGGCGAAAAGTATTGATGCTGATTGTAGATGTCTGTGTTGCTTGTCAGTCGGTTTAAAAGAAAAGTCCACCCTGAGGTAATCTTTTCCTATGAAAAATGTATGTGTGATGTTGTTTTCTTATATACTTTTTTGGCTGTTCCCGCTTTCCATTAACCTCACTTGTACGTGTCAACTTAAGTTAGTGATGTTGACTAGCTCCGGTTTTAAAACCTGCCACATTTATCTGTTGGTTAAAACTTTATTCTTCTAGAAATTCACATCTCTGCCTGTTGTGCGAAATGCAAAATGGCAGCAATGAAATGCAAAATGGCAGCTCTTGTTTCCACATTCTGAGAGGTTAACTCCAAAATCTGACCTTTACTTGTGATCTTTTACATCACTCAAAACTTGTCCGTGATCTCACTCCGCTGTGGTCTCCACAATGCACCGTCAGACAAACAGGGCCTCAAATGCCAGCCGCAGTTTTGCTGTTTAGTGGGGTTTTATTTCTGCTTAAAGCTGTGCGGAAAAACAAAGTGATTGAGGATGTTTTTCTGCTTCATGGCACATACAATTCCCTTTTGTCCTGTTCCTGCACCTTATGCTTTGATCTCACCATGACTGCCCCTTAAATCACTTCTACTGTCTATGAAAAATCAATAGATACGGAGGGAAAGTGTACTGACTGATCAGATTTTGTCTGCGCCCTTATACGCATAAGCCAGCCTTCCCGAAAACTGAAAGCAAAACATATCACTCAGTGAAACATTTATCTGCTTTATTGTGTCAGTCAAGCAACATCAAGCCTGGCTCTTTGGTTAAACTTTAGATTTAGAAGAAGAACAATATAATAAATATATCTGTTCTGCAAAGCCTTGAAGCAAAATGCAGTGACAGACACTGTTTCTCCCAAATTTTCCTCTTTTGTGGGAGTAATTATGTTCCTCTGTTCCTCACTATTTGCCATATACTGTCAGTGCATGAGCAGAAAGTCATTAGTTTCTATTGTGAAGCTGTCAAGGAGCTGCGATGACAGGTAAGAGTTAGTGTGATCCTCTTGGACAGATAAACACTAATCACCCACAGTGGGCAGTGTGAAGAATGTGTGGCCTGAGAGCTCTATTTACCAGCTGGGATGCAGATGTTGTCTAGATTGCACTCGCTAGCAGTGACAATGCTACTTCCTCACAACTGAACAGCCAATCTGACCCCCATTACAATAGCTATTTGGTCTACAGATATTCATAGAGCCTGAAACAGAACGACTACTGATAGAGTGTCGCTCTACGCACATTTCTTCTCCAATGCAACATCATGGTACATTATGATAATGTACACCAAGAAATCTGCCCTCAAATTCCACTAGCGTGTCAGACTTTGGCTTAGCATAAATGCATGTCTAATAATGAATATGTAAGATTTTATCTGTCAGAATGATACTTGTGGAGAAAAATTGGTATTTGCAGTAATAGACTAAGAATGTTGTATAAACAAGAAGAAGCTTAAGTAACTGAATTTAGTGCGGCTGGTTAAAGATGTTAAATGTGAGTCTAAGATTATGCAGGAATCACGGGAGGGAGGAACAGCAACATGCTCAATTGAACACATTGTGGGCCACAGATGCAATAAGAAATGCACACAGACAGACAGGCAGGGATCATTGGGCTTTTCTCTCCATGCCATATGCCAATCAATGAATTATTCAGGGGGGTAGGAGTGAGGTTTTCTTCCCAATCAGTGCAAAAAATCCACAGCCCTTTTTTCTGCCATTTGCAGCCTCATCCAAGATCAGACACCTGGCTCCAGACTGAAGTGTAGCTGGCTGCAGGAAATTGCTGAGCAAAGTCACAACCAACATAAAGACAGAAGCAATGCTTGACATGAAGAATTATATAGCAGCAAACTCTTAACTAACAATTAGGATTATTTTTTTCCAGGACTCTATGCCTGTGAAAAGCCACAGTGATCAGCTGCTGCAGCCCATATCACTAGGAGTCACATCCATACCGGACTATGCGGCACAATTTAAATCTGCATGAGAAAAACGACTGAAACGCATCCTGTCTAGACAAGTCTTTGCCGTACTTTAACCAGAGTTTATTTGCCATAACCACAACCTTTTAAGGTGTCAGTTGGAAACTCATCTTACTAAAATTTGCTATCTGAGAGAGGGGAAAGGTGCAATAATTGTTCAAATTAGGGTAAAGGTGTATACTCTCTTTCCCCAAAGATGTTCATAATGTTGCACAGTGAGTTTGCAAGAGAAGTTGAAATATTGCATTCTTTCAAACCTCCACACACCTGACCAATTGCAGAAATTGACAGGTGCAGCACCCCTAATTCCGGGGTCGGACACTCAATACTGATACTGAAAACAATACTGATACTGTTGACTGCTGCCATGTGCTAATTGCAGTTCCTTAAATGTAAGACAATAGAAACTGTTTGTATATATCCTCAGCTGGGCTTTTGTTATTGCATGCAAGAAGTAATATCTTTAAGATGATTATCTATACTTTAAAAAGATCAACATAGACAAACAGGGTAAAAACACTTGAGAGTTCCCCTAAGTAAAACTTAAGCAGGCAGTGAACTATCTATATGGGACAGATGTAAATTTTGCCACTTGTTGAACCACTCCATTTTTGGCAAGAACAAATCAGCAAGCTGCAGCTAATTTCCTGAATGTCTTCAGTTAATCTCATTAATGGGTACAATTGTGTGAGTTGATAAGGAGCAGCACACAAAACAGCAGTATGTTCCTGAGCAATATATGGCCATGTGAGGCAAATTCAGCACTATTCACCACCTGGGAAACATCAAAAGACATGTGGAGGAGCGAGCGTGTGCAGAACAAGCAGAGGACTGAACACGACACTCTGTGGCTTTGCAGATAAGCTGCACTACTGTATGCTCTTTGAGCTGACTTTGGAGACACTAAAATAAAACCAACATTATTTAAGAGTGTATTTAAAGCGTTGCTATCATCAAGCATGGAATTCACAACTCTTTAACTCATTGAGCAAGGAGATGGTCATTTAGAATTGAGTAAAATAAAACAAATTAGGCCCAAAAAGCCCATTAAGAAGCTAATCTTTTATGAAATACGGGGTCAACTTTTCTAACATTTGTAACACCCTATTAGGTTCATCCAAGCTAAGTTCCTCACAACAAGAACAAGAGTGTTGGACCAAATTGTTTTGATGATAATGCACTTTGCTTACATCAGTACCAGAAGCACAGGCTGATTACACACGTCGCTTTGCGGTCACCAAGGGAGCTGACGACTGGGAAATTCTACTTTTAAATAATGTCTGTGTTTGATTCCTTGGCATGCTGCTGAGCACAAAGTGCATCCACAGACTCTATTGATGAGCACAAAGGGTAATGGAAAAACTGTTGCATGCCGCTCTTTCCCACTTTGGCATCCATATCAGGTCGACAGGTGGGAAAAGAATGACGCAGCGTTTTTGTGAATGGAACGGACCAGATTGCATGGTACACTCATAGTGCTGAGAAATCCCATTCATATGGCTCCTTGCACCAGAGAGACTTCTGACAACCAAGAGACGGCATGCCAAGAAAACAACAATTCAAGTCTATTCAATTTAATCTCTGCCACAGGAACATACAATAGCACTCAAGCGGGAGTCCACCGAGTGAATGAGGCAAACTATTAACTCATCTCCAACAGTGCAAGGCTGTGCCAAGCTGATCTGTGACCTGCAGTATTGTGACATTCTGGGGTGATGCAACAGTCATGCATGATGATGAGTAACATTGATGCTAACTGATGGTGGTTTAGGTGAAAATCATAATCACAGCAACATAGAGAAAAGGCTCTTGGATACTGGAAGAGTGATATGATTTAGGCATGTGCACAACAAAACAAAAACACTGCATTACGCCATTTTAGCCTCTGTGTCATGTGACTGGTTTGAGGCAGGGCAGCAGCTATAGGACACTTAGGTCATGTTTTATGTATTTTGTCAGGGAATCTGGATCATTTTCTCATGGTGACTGTCTCCAAAATGTCGATTTTATTAAAGGTCATGCTTTAAGGTTGCACTAATCAATATTTTTATATGAACAACGCACAACAATGACTAATGAGAAAGGTGTCCCTTGTATCGACGAACCTACAGAGAATGATCACCCAACAATGCAGTGCTCCCCAGCTCTATGTACCGTTTTAGCATTTTTTTTAGCTAATTGTTTTGGTTCACTCAGTGCTCTCATCAGTCTTGTTCTAGCAGAAGTAGGCAGCAATCTTCAGTGAAAAATAAATCAGATAAATGCACTGTACACTATCTGCCCAGCACCAAACAGACACACAGAGTAAGCTATTAGCAGGTGAACATAGTGGAGCATTTAACAGCTAAAGGGCCGGATATTTCCCTCAGGAGTTGGTAGAGACTACAAACAGAAATAGAAGGAGAGTTAATATTGGACTGACACTCGCCAGGTGGCATGAATGCTAATGAATGAATGAATGCTAATGTTGCTCCATGTCTGTTGGATGTGTAAATAAGCAGCTGGTTGTTAACACATTTGCCATATCAACTTTATAAGCTTAGCAGCAGGCACTGTGACCACAATTGGAAATTATGGGATGATTGTAAATAAATTCAGCATTTTATTTATATGGGGAGAATGTATCATTTGTTCTTTTAAAGGACCAGTGTGAGGGATTTAGTGGTGGTCTAGTGGTGAAGTTCCAGAGTGCAACCAACTGAATACCTGCTCGCTTTCCATTCCCTATATACAGCCAGTGTTTGGTTTGTCTGTTCTGCTACTGTAGAAACGGTTCAACATGGCAGATTGCACAGAAAAGAAAACACTATTCTTATTTTCAGGTATTTATCGATATAAAATCTATGTTATATTCCATTTATGCAAATAGATCCTGTAAAATGTTACAGTTACATAGATGATGGTTTTAGAACACACTGGATTGTCCTAATGTGAAAATGTGAAAACCATCAAAAGTTCTAAATACAAGGTTTCCACTAAGCAATTTTTTAAAGGGTGGTGGAAATCTATTTCTATATTTGACTGTTTCTAGGCCAAGAAAAAAATTTCATTAAGTATTCCCTGCAAGGATTTTAGCCCTGGAATGTGCAGAAGGCTCTTAGAAAACAGCAATAAGACGCCACATGTAGGGAAACCTTGATGACATTCTTGGTAAATGAATTACTCTCAATATTGGACACCAGTATACTGACAGTTAAATAATAGCTGAAAACTGGCATTTAACTCAACTCAACAATAGGTATATTTTGATGCAGTGACCTTCATCAGGTGTTTCACTTAACGCACAGGTAAAAACAAGGTCTGGTAAGGAAGCAGGGGAATAAATACGATTTTGAAGGCTATAAAATAATCGAATAATAATCAACCGTATTTCTTTTACCAATAAAATTCGCTCAAAATTGAATTGAAGAGTTAATATTTCTTCTGTTTTAAAGGAGCTATTTAAGTTATGTCAAATCTACCAACAACTGTTGCTTTATTTCCTGAATATTAGTAATTATTAGCCCAAATTACACACTGCATAAATGGAGATGAGTCAAAAGTACATAAAGAATATTGTGCATCTGTCAATTCTACCACAAAATGTTGTTTTCATGTATTCTACTGTGACTGACATCCTCATGTGAACACTGATACACTGAGCAGTAAAAAGTGAATGAGACAGAGAGGGGATGAGGAGGATGGCATTGGTGTAGAGTTACACCCAGCCTGCTGCCATTAGGGAGGCAGGAAAGGGAGAGGAGGCTGTGCATCAAGTGTGTGTTTGTGCATGTGTGTCTCCATTTGTCTGAGTGCGCTTTACCTCTACCTGTGTGTGAGCATCTGTGTGAGGGAGGAGGAGGGGGGAGTTTCTGTGTGTGTCCTCTGATGTGTGTGTGTGTGTGTGTGTGTGTGTGTGTGTGTGTGTTCATTGGTTGTGTGTTCAACTGAAAATAAGTCTGCATGCACATGAAAGCATGAAAGGACAGCGTGTAGCCTTTAACATCGCCCACAATCCCCTGCAGCAAGGTCATGCAAACCATCAATCGATAGAGATTGAATAAGAGCGCGGATCGAGGTGAACAAAAAAGGCAATAAAGCTAAGGTTGTAACTGATTTGAGTCGTGCCACCAGCCACGACCACCAACATTTCAATTGGATTCCACCTTCCTCATTATGGAGGTTTTGGCAACAGTCAAACCCGGCCCTTAAAAGCATCATTTTATAGACATAAACGCCTCCGCCACAGGTAGCCACCCCTCTGCGTGACACCTCAAGGTAATAAAAGCTTTGTCTGCACACCAGACATATTAGGAAGCGGAGTGTATTTGCATGGTTGAGGTGTATCACTGGAAAGTCACACTCTTTAATGCAAAACCGTTAAATTAAGCATCCTGCTCCTGCATAATGCATCCCTGTCACACTTGGGAACAGCGCGTGCCACAACTTCAGCAACCCATGCAAATATTGCCATGTTCGTTTATTGTCCTGGTTGCAAAAGTTAATATTCCTTTGCAACATCAGAGGAAGATCACAGCTTCGCCTGCAGCGATTAACCTTCCGGCATCAAATGAAGCCAGCGCCAGGATGTGTGTGTCTTTTCATTCATTCACATCTACAACAGGGAAAAAAGTGTGTATGAATGTGTGTGTGAGGTGGAGAGGAGGGAGGTGATAGATAGGGATTGATGGAAGAGAGACAGAGAGGCTGTTCATGCTCTCTCCCTCCTTACATCTCTATAATAGCCGGTAATAATATTGTTTATAGGAGGGGCAGCTGTTCCTCCTATGACAGCTCCTCTTTTACACACACACACACACACACACACACACACACACACACACAAGCCAAGGCGGCCTGACTGCGGCGCTGATCGCGTCTGTACACCTCTGTAAAATCTCCTCCTCATTCTCTGAAATGATAATTGGGGAGAATCCTTGGCTATTGTCTCAAGTGCATTACATCATGCCAGCCTCTCAGTCTGCATCCCGCCCCCCTTAAACTCTCTCCACTGTGACAGCCGGCTGGAATTTATTTTTTATTTCTTCCTCCTGCAGAGCCTCACAATGTCATCCACACAGGCGAAATGTATAGGTAATATACACCACATATCCATCCACCCCGGGAGCCTTATACTCCTCCAGCATCCACCCCCCACCCACCCCACCTCTACCACCACCATCAGTCCAGAGTTGAGGATGTGAAGAGGGCACCGCACAGAAATCACCTTGAGCCTGCAGGAACAGGGGCAATGTAGGTCACCGCAATACCGGCGGGCAACAGTGTGCATACTCACAATTTATTCCTTTACTATCAGCGGGAGGCTCCGGCAAGCGGATCAATGACAACTGCAGTCTCTGCAAGCTAGACCATGAAGCGGACAATCCTAGGAGGCTTCTTCAGCGCAAACGAGCAGCGGCGCCGAGGATCCGATCGTAGAGGTGCGGCCGGTCCCCGCCGCTGGCATTGTCAAAAAACCCCAAAAGAGCAGGAATAATCGCCAAATTAGCCGCGTCGGGTAATGACATTTGATTACCGGGGCTACACACACACACACACACACACACCGGTTGAGAAATTATGGCATGTTACAAATTCTGCTGTGATAAGCGGAGCTGGAAAAGACCATTGTGGGAGCTGGCGGAGGGGAGGCGTGTTGAGTCTTAAAGTTGCAGCTGTGCAATTTTTTTCTCTCTCTCCTATAATGATCCAGACCTATAATAACGATGGTAATCATAGTAATGACAGTAATAATAATAATAATAATAATAATAGCATGTATTAAAAAAATGTAGCAGGCTAATAAAAGGCATTATTTTACTGTAACAAATTATGAAAAAAATAGTATTTACTGTAAAAACAACAAAATAAAATGTATAATCCTGACAGCATTAATAGAAAATGTAAAATGATTTCCAATCAAGTCACGCTTTTTCCATTCAAATTTTTTTTTTTTTCCCACAGTCAGTGAAGCAACTGCCAGTTGAAGCCATGCTCACCTTCTCTTGTCACACAGATGGTCTCTGCCAGATTCCAAGTGTTGTAATTGGGATTGTTCTGAGTTGTTCACAGTTGCATTTAGTCTGGTATTTTCACAGATGTGTTGGAAATGAGAGAAATCTCTTTGCTCACCTTCTGGATTCAGACGTGATTCTGGTGGGTGGTATCCAGTTCAGGGGCTCATAAACATTTTCACATAAAGATCCTCAAACAGTATCTGATCTGGTCACTGGTGATTTCCCTCAACAGATTGCAGGTGCAGATGAATTGCAGATGTGTCTTGATACACTGTGTGGTATGGATACCGCTGCCCACACCAGTTTGTGTAAGTCCGGGGATATTTTCATGGCTTGGGTCAGACCCCTTGAGGAAGATCTTCAATCTTCAATGATATTTTAGAGAAAAGTGTTCTTCCAAGGCCCTATCCTTTGTCTACATGATATTATGATATTATGTCCAAGTGATGTCATGTTTTTCCCATTTTGTTATGGAAGTCCTTGACTGGCCAAATCCCTGAAGTCAGGTTCCAAAATATTCTGGAAAGCCTGAAACCGGGAAAGTGGAGGCTGTAATTTCATAAAGGATTGTCCATATTTTGGGATTGCATATTCAGTCACATATAGGTGTAGTTTCTGGATGTCCATATACATTTGGCCATCTGCTGTAGCTGAGAGTGAAACCTGTGAGTTCTAAAATCCCTATTTCTTTATTTATTACATTTACAGTGAATCAAATTATGGTGGGATTCTTTTTTTTCGCCTTCTAGGAGCCACCATGAGAACCACTGAGGCTATAGGAGCATGCCCAGAGAGTCACTGGTTGGGTAGAGTAAGCACAAAGAATTAATGAAATGGTAATATATTCAAACTCACATTTTCATAAATAAATATTGCTCATAATAACAGCTGTGCAAGCAACACTGAGTTTTCACCCTGGAGTGGACAGCTAGCACCTGTAGCTTTCCCTCCAAGAGAAATAATGACTAAAAGACACAATATTTCTCCTAATCAGTGAGTTTGGGATCAATAAAGTCTTAATCAAGAATAAATGCAATGCGTTTCAATTTTGTTTGCTGTAACAAATGCTGAGGCTATTGTCCTGTGTTGGCCCATAGGCAATAAAACACTGAAATGTCACCAGCTGATGAATCCATACTTAATCTTGTCATTAAGAATCAATTTCTTCCCTGGAAGTTCACAGAGTTCTCTGTGTGTCTCCAAGAAGTTTTGAGATTATTAATAACTTAATAAATAACTGGGTTCTTATTTCAGAGCAAGTAGGCGCATTTAAAATGTTAAAAAGAAGAAAATGTTGGACAAAAAGCAGAAACTTTCTCACAGGACTGGGACAGGTGTAAAAGGGAGTCAGGTTACACTGCGAATCTCAGTTGCTCAATTCTGATTCACTTATCAGATTTGACCTTTTGTGGCCACAATTTGATATCTGAACAAATGATCCCTCTAAAGTAAACCACATGTGCAAAAGACTAATGCCAAAGTCTTCTGCTCATGCCAAAATACACAAATTAAACACAGGCCACATTTTTAGTTATTTTACATTTTTACTTTATTGTTAACACTTTATAATCTGCTGTGGTGTGTTATCTATCTAACTGACATTTCTTTTCTTTTCTTTTCTTTGTTTTTCTTCCGTTTCAGATTCATCTGATGACTGAGACTGTTTTGATGTCTGATTTTTCCAGGCTACAAGCCCAAATTCCCAATAAAGACTGAACTAGAACTGAAAAAGAAAAAAGGCCAAACATGTGTTGGTTTCACCTTCTCAAATGTGAGACTTTGCTGTTTTACATCACTGTTTATATTTATAATTAATCAATAATTTCATTAGTCGAAAAAAAAGAATGATAATTAAGATAATGATTACTTGAAGCCCTAAAGTCTTAACTTGTGTCTTTACATTGCAGCTGTTTCTCCTTTTGGCCCTGTGCAAACATCTCTCTTTATACACCTTTAAACACACTGGTTCAAATTTGGCTCTCCTTCTCAATATTTCTTTATTCCACTGAGTGCCATCAACACAAATATTACATCTAAGTCTTGGTGTGAAAATGCACTCTTCAACAAAACAAAAAAAAAACAATACTGAGTAGTGAGAATCTCATGGCAGTCGTAGTAAAATTCTCTCCCCTTACAACAGCTTAGTGTCAGTGTCATTTTTGTTTTCAGATCATTTACATTGCATTACAGTGTTTGGTTTCATTTAAGCAACAGTTTAGATAATAATGCAGATAACAGCTCTATTTCTCTCTGAGCACCTCTGTACTCCATCTCTCTCTCAGCAGCAGCAGCAGCAGCAGCAGTGTGGGCTTGTGACAAATTTGTTGCCTGTAAACTGACCAGCGATTGATGTCACTGTCCGTGGTGCTGAATCCTGTGCGCTTATGCTGCACTGCACTGCAGCCCAATGGGGAGACTGCTGAAAATGTAGATAGATAGATAGATAGATAGATAGATAGATAGATAGATAGATAGATAGATAGATAGATAGATAGATAGATAGATAGATAGATAGATAGATAGATAGATAGATAGATGTAGACTACAAAGTATTGCAACCAACTGTTTTGTGTTGTAACATCAGAACATTACATTAGATTTTTTTTTTAATCATGTCATCAAAGATCTATGGACGAGTGTATCCTGTTCTTGGATTCTGGGAAAACATCCATTCCGGTGGATTTATCTGCCCTACTACCTGTCAAGGCCAGGATACTTAATTAACATACATTATGCACTAGTCTGGTGTTTCCTGTCTCATTCTTCTCTTTAGCAGGGACTGAATCCCACCTGGGAAAATGCTTTCAGATACCTCTTTTCTGTGTTGCAGCCCCAGCTTGTTTTCCCCCCTTTTCTTTTCCTCTTGTCTGATAAATTACCAAAACAAACACAGTGCAAAGTGGTAAAGTGGAGTGCTGGCTCTCCCTTCAAGTGAAAAAATACTCACTTGTGGGTTATAGAGCCTGCATGAATACACTGGTTAGGCACTGACACACCTAGAACTTGACAATAAAGGCAGCGGGACATTTCCCATTATGTATTAATGGTTTTGAATTCTAGTGTGTGTCTTTGAAACAGAAGGTTTGGTTTGTTTTCTGGAAATTACAATTACAATAACCTCATTACAATTACCTGTTTATAATGCACCTGACTGCTTCTATACCGTCCCACCCACTATATTGACCTACTCTGTGCATGCTCTGCTACTACAGAGTCATATCACTCCTGTCGTTCCATATTAATTTCCCTAGAGGAGTCCATATAAACCTCTGCATATGAATGGTTGAAAAAGTCACATAGTGACTGGTTTGTCTCAGAGACAGTTGCACAGGCAAATCTTAAACCTGAGATTTGTACGATGAATCCTTTGACTGTGCCATCAGTGGAAATGATGCTAAAACAGGGTGCCAGTTAAAAGGCAATGATCAAAGCGATAAAGGAATCAAGAGGAAAGCTATAAAAAGAGACCTATAAAAAGAAAAGAGACCTGTGACGCTGCTCAAATCTAATCCTCCTCCTCATAGCTTGACACGCTAAATGTGTGAATGTCATTAAGCGAGTCACCCTCCCCCTTTCGTCATGCAAATGGGCCCCTTTTCATGCGCAGGGTTAGCGCATGCAAATCTCACATCAAAATCTCAATGATCTCAAAGGCTAAGCAGTTGAGCTCCTCACGGCCAATTAAAAAGGCACACACACCCGGCTACAGAAATGCTGATGCAAATGTTTGCCCAGGATGATGGAAGGACTTTGTGCAACGGTTAATATAAATTAATAAATGTTAATGTAAACAGTCATCCATATGATGTGACAGCTGAGAAAATGCTCTCACAAACTCGAGGGGAAGATGGTGGAGTGCTGCCTGGCAGGACGCCCTGCCTCTCCAGGTTGTTTCACGAAGATCAAAGAAAATGTGTATTATCAAGGCTGACATTTTTCACATCTGTTAGCATGTTTTTGGCAGGGTTCCCTTTTTGAAAGTCCATCACCTCAGCCTCCATTCCCTCTGTCCTGCAGAGGATAAAAAACACACATTGACATACATCATGCCACAGCCTGTGCAAAGAAAGAGCAGCCAGAGGTCTGCTATCTGTATGACTTTCTTGAACCTCTGTTTTTAAGGCCTGGCTAGAATCATAAATGAAGCAGGCTGCCAACCTCTTGCTGCTTGATACACTGATAACAGAGATGAGCTCGGGCCGGGGTATGAGATGCATTAGAGAGACAGAACCGAGAGGGATTACAGGTGTCGGGACTCTTGTAAATCTTTTTATCTGCCGGGCCCACCCCCTGAGAAAGAAATGTTATTGCACCTTAACACACATCTCCTCCATCGGTTGGCACACAGAATTAATTTCCCCACGTTAAACAGTGTTAATACTTTTTTTTAAAAAGCAGTTCTGTCGTTTCAGGGCTAAATGGATCTTAACTGTTAAAAGAGTTTCTTATTTTACCCTTAAACTAACCAATCAGTATAGTGCTCAAGTTGCTTGTGTTGTCAAAAACAGATATTCAAATGTTTTATAATACAAAACACGGAAAGGCAGCACACATGATCAGCCATTATTTCAATTATTTCAGTTTTTTTCTGTTATCAATTAATCAACAAATAGATGTTTTACTAGAATAAAGGTTGTCTGATTTGCCAAAGATTTGTGATGCTTCTTTAAGTAATGGAATTTGGAACCACTGTTTACATTTCTGTAGTCACAGTTTATACTTAAAGGGCAACCTCATCGATTTTAGGGAGTATTACTGCATATGTTAAGAAAGTTGTACGAAGCCTTTTTTGGCCATGGACAGAGCTGAGCAAAGGCTGATAAACTGCCTCACTTGAGTCAGCTTTGGTTGGTGCTGAAGACTACAAGTCCAAAAATCTGTGGGTGTAGAGTTAGAAAGAAGTGAGTTTACCAGACTCTCCTCATCTCTGCTTTTACATTAGCTGTCGTAAGCTTAATACACCTGAATCTCCAAGACCAAGAGTTGCATTGTGGGTAATGAAGATGTAAGTTGAAGAGGAAGCTTGGAATAAAAAAAGACTAAAAAAACTGTCCATAGTGAGTCTGACAGTGTCATTGGAGTGCAATGCTAAATCAATGGAGTACTCTTTCTTGTAGTCTTAAAATCAGAATCAAAGCTTTTGCTCTGTGAAATATTTAAACTGACAGAATCAGGAAGCAGGGTTTAGTATCCCCCTGGGTGTTGATATACGTGTTTGTTTATATATTTGTCTTTGACAGGTAAGTCATGAAGCTTAAATCAAGAGAAGACATTTTTAAACCAGTCCACTGAAACGAAATGTTATGTTTGATGTACAGGGGAACTCCAGCGGTTTAATATTGCAACTCCATAAAGTTGGTTCCCACATGTGAGAGACATATTAAAAAAAGAAAGATCCAGTGGAAGTCGAGATACCCTGACTTTGATTCTACAATGTGGAAAAGCCCTTTATCCCACAGTTCCCATAATAACTAAGTAGCATCTTTTGTTAGATCCTCGCTGCCTGCTAAATGTTCATGTCTTTCAAACTCAGCGCCCCTGTTTGAAACACAGGTTTTGGGTTAAAGATTTAAGCAAAAAGAACAAAAGAAAAAGTATACCTTTAAGTCTGTTATTCTGACAAATTTACTGTAAAATCACACACTGCCAGAATTTCATCATGACTTTTTAGAGAGTTTCTCCCACACAGGCTGAAAACAAATGACGTCTTAAAGCTGCAAATGATTCATGCAGCATTAATACTTGACCTGTGCTCCATGCTGTATAACAACTCATACCATAACCAGTCATTACACTACCACAATATGCTCCCATTTCTTGACAGGTTATATCATTAGCATTCACCATTAATGTAAATGGCAGCGAGCAAAAAAAGTTATGGCCACGTTCACATTTACTACCCTCATGAGTGGCCTTTTAGTTTTTATGACAAACACTTTTCATGCTGGGGACAATATAGAATAATGTCTCTCACTAGGATGTTAAGCTGTTTAAATAAAAAAAAGACGACAGGCTGGATGGGCTTATTGTTGGAGAGTATCTAAGGATAAATGGCTTGCTGACTAAGCGGGTGAAAGCAATTTTCATACAGGAAAAATATTCGCTGCAGCAAGCAATTACCACAACACTATTTGATATACTGTACATGTGCTGTATAGGGGTTGCTTGTATTCCCCATGCAAGTCTGTTTAATTTTGCATCTGCAAAGATGAGCGAAGGATGTCCAAGTATTCGAGTATGTGAAATAATATGTGGAAGAACGAGGTGGATGGGAGCAAGAGAGGAAGATTAAACTAAAGCTGAACCGTTCAGAGATTGACAGTCCCACACTTTACCCCCTTCACAGAGAGAAAGAAAATGAGAGGGGGGTGAAAGAAACAAATGCAGACAGAAGGTTAACAGCCTGAGTTAACTAAAGCGACACCTCAGTCAGGAAACAGCAGCGTCAGGTTAAGGCCTGTTGATAGAGCTCACACATTCAAGTGATCGGGCACTAACAAAGGTAATCAGTCTGTACAGTTCTACCTCCACCCCTCCTGATCGCAACACTGAGAGATCTTTGTCCTCTTCAAAAAGCCTATTCAGATGGAAAATACTACTTCTCAGGACAAATGTGTGTGTTAACTAATGCTGCATTCTTAGGTATAATGTTTAAATATAACTATTAATGGATGGATGGATGGATGAACATGGACAAGAATGTTAACTCTCCAACATTTGCTAATTACCTCTTAACACAAAGTACAACTGCAGCTGATGGGAATATCATTTGTTTTTAAGGTATTTCATCACAAACCAATGTTTTGGAAAAAAATCTAATTTGACCTAATAATGGTGCTTTAGTCTGGACCAAAGTGGTGGACTGACTGAATGAATGACCAACCGACGTCACCATTTCTAGAGCCTATCAGAGAGGAAAGCGTCATCCCCACGGATGCTTCCAGGCGTATTTTGCTCAAAAAGATCCTCAGTATATCCAGCATTTTCACTCCCATCAGTCACGTAGAAGAATGAAGGTTAAAGTGTGCAATTTACTGAAGCCACATTACACGAAGCAACGGTAGCACACTTCTGCACAATCTAAATATAGAAAAAAGAAGGTATGATTTTTCAGTGTTAATTTATCTATAGAGCAGGTGATGAAGTCTGTAAAAATAAACCAATAATCTTTCACTTTCACACCTCTTAGAGCCACCAAAGGCACCAGACTGTACGAAAAGCAGCGATAAGGGAGTCATAGTGGATGGTACTGAGCTGAAGTTGAAGAAGAAAGTATCTGATTGACGTGAAAAGGAAAAAGGAGATAGATAAACTTTTTTCTTTGTTGACACCTACATATAGCTGCCAAGACTGTCCAAAACTTCATCCGAGCAAAGGATACATTTTTCCTTTTGACATGTACCTTATGAGGCAAAGGGGATAATCCACCCAGCTCAGTATGACCGTATGGAAATGATAGCATCAGAAAATTCAGCTCAGACGTCACTGAAGCCATGTGTCAGAGGTCAATGTCAGAGCTCCAAGGCCACGTATGTTGCCCTCTTCATACCTCGCACGGACAGAAAGACAAGCGCGGCTGCTGTAGCCATTAAGTATTAATCGAGTGTGCTCCTCCGCAATTTGAAATCCAATTGACTTTTTGTAGCAGGGCGGCAGGGAGAGGGAGATGGAGGGAGCTGGCTGTTAGGAGAGATAGCTCTGCCTTGAACTGCAGCAGAGATCAGTGGAGCTTTGAGACGACAGCAACCCCCGGCGTGATGTAGTGTTCGCCAGGAGCAATTACAGTCTTATATGCCACCACATTTCTGTTCAAACTCTTATCTATTTTTAATGCCGCTGGGCTTTCGACGTTGATACATTGCGTTGATGCCATGAAGTAACTGTTCATATCTCAAACCCGCCAAAGAAGATGCTGTGAACCATGCTGGGAATGGTTGTATATCAGAAAAGGAAAGGGCTTCAGTGTGCCTTTAAATCATCTTTAAAATGGAATTTAAAAAAACGCAAACAGGAGTAAAATTTACATGATGCTGCAGAATCTGTGGTCCTGTTCCCAACTTTGTCAAAGCACCACAGTTGAATCTTAAAAATGAGAAGACAAACATGTTATATATACAATATATACAAAATGACAGATTATTATCAACTGATTTATTGAGAAATAAAATACACAGAAGTATGTGAAAATAAAGAGTAAAAAACAGGTTGGTGGAAACATGTTTTGAAGACACATGCAATTTTTCACTCAACACACATATACGCACATAGATCACAATATCTTTTCCTGTGCTCTAGGCAGAGTGAAATCCTTAATCTCATAAAAAGGTTCCATGCTGTGGTCCTCATCTGTGAGCTGTCAGTGTCACAAATAGAAGCTGCTGTAAAAGTTAGTAGTTCAGTCGAGTAGAATTAGTGCTGATAGTACCTGTTGTACTTGAAACAGTGGTGAGTACTAAACCATATGGAACCATGAATGTTTTCTGTGAGTTATCTGCCATTTAAAAAGAGTTAAATTAGTCATTTTACATGTATTCAGTTTGACAGCATTGATTTTAGCCTTTGTTCACTTTGACTGTGTAGGAATTCTTCTGTACATAAATTCAGCAACCATCACAGAAAGATGGACAGTTTGAAACTATATATGACTTGATTTTGCTGTCTGTATAATAAAGCTTACAGTTGACCATATATATCAGCTAAAATATTTTTTAAAAAGCTGTTTTAAAAATTACCCTTGGATTACACTACAACATATTCATTCTGCCAAACTAAAAGTATGAAAGCACTCAACAAATGTAGACACTTGAAACATAATTGTGCAAATGCACCTCAAATTCTAGAAATATACTTTCAGCATGGAAAAAAAACATTTTCTTTCTTGGGATTGTGTACTACTATGACTGCAAAAGGTCCTTGACCAAGAAACTTTCAGATAAGTGCTGCAGTGACCAAGAGGTTTTTATAGCTTATTTACTATTTTCCTTTTGGTAAGTATAAAGAAAAAGTTTTGTGTTAGCAATCTCTTCATTAAAGCAGATAATTACACTTTGTGACTCAGAGATAAAGTTAATATACCGGTATTTTATAAAATGATACTAAATTCCCTCCTTTACTTGCTAAATCACTCCACAATATGAAATGAAAAAGGCAGATCCAATGATGCATCACAGGCATATTAGACAGACAAGTAGACCCAGAGAAAACCTGACAGTCTCTTAGCAACATCAGTGCAGATAGACCTTTCGAAAAATGAAGATCCATGGATCTGCTCTTACGTAATTGTAACAGATCATGCAACACTCCTGGAATCCATAGATCCACTGTCATTGTGCATGACAGAGGGAAGAACAATAGGGCAGAGAAGAGATTGTGTTGGATCAATGAACTGAGAGGCTAAGAAAACCTTAAAAAGGGTAACAAATAGAGAAATGTGTCATGATATTGGTCCTCAGAACAATGATTCATTACCTGTGTTGCTCCACCTGGACCATTAGTTGGTGGCTGTGGTTAGAAATGATTCACCGAGCGCAGGGACAGTTTCTCTAATGGTCGTCTTTACTGTCTTATCTACAGGTGCATTATCTGGAGCAAATGGCCCCAGGCACTTATTTATGACCATAAGTCACAGATGAATAAAGCAGGGATGTTTTGCCCTCTGCCTTGCTTTGCCTCTGCTGCTGTGCATTATCATTGATGGAGAGCAGGGCTGCTTATGTGCATGTCTCGCATCCATCTGGTGAGAAGAGCAGGGGTGGGATTTTCAGCTTTCCCTCCCTGCCTTTTACGAAATAAGCGGGGCTGTTTCTCGAAGATTCGTTCACGAAGGTTGCAGGAATGCTTGTAAAGGTTCAGACCCTGGAAAATTCTCCCCCAAACGGCCCCTGTTAACACAACTTTGTTCGGCTGACTCACTCGCTCTGCAGAAAGGCCCCGCGTCTGCTCTGCCCTTGAAGTGAATGAGACTGAAACAAAATCAATTGAATTGGAGGAGAACTCGGTCTCTCTCTTTTATGTGTCAAGGAGAGAACTCCTGTTGCATCCGGCCCTGATTGGCCGAACAGGGTCCCAGTTGCCAGGCAACCATCCAGCGGTGTATGGGGCCTAGCTGACAGACAGCTGCTAATGAAGCCGGGGCGGTGGGTAGAAGGAGTGTGCTGCAGAAAATGGTTATCCGATCTCCTTTCTCATGCCTCACACGTCCCGGGGTCCTCATGCAGGTACACATCACTGTACATCTACACACACACCAATGCTTACATGCACATGTATACACACTCATTTACTTCCTTCTTGTGTGAAGCATCATCCCACAGGGGCCAGAGTCAGGTGCTTGAATGCAATCATGTCTTAGACAGCCCCCACCTCTTACACCATCACCACCCCCCTCATCACCCAATGACTAATATTTACACAGCGAAGGAAGGAAAGGCATGCGTAATCACTGTTCAAAAGGTTTCTGCAAGCGAAGTCTCTTTTTCACTCCACTGTGTCAGAGGTTTTAGAAAGTAGAGGACTCAGAGGTGTAAAGACACAGATGGCATCCACACAAACATGACAACCACAGAGCAGAGTGTTGATTGCTGTGCATGAGTCACACTCAGGTCACACATACAGATCCTGCAGTGAGCATCCCGCTCAATCTGCTTGGACGCACTGGAGATCCAATGGGAATAGACGATACAGTAATATATTTTATTTAGTATGTCAAAACACAAATATTGTCCAAGTGGGAGGTTTCCAGTTGTGTTGTGTGTGTGTGTGTGTGTGTGTGTGCATGTTTCGTGTGTGTTAGAGACTACTGCCTGTAAGACAAAACCTTTACCCAAAGTGTTTCATTGTGCTTTTTGCCTGTGACATTTTAATGCATGTAATGTTGTAATAATGATGCAGTGTTGTACTTCACTGTTTCTTCATTGTCTGTCTCAATGCTATTACACCATTCATGTGCTCTTAATGTAGTTTTATATGCTCCTCTGCAGAGTGCTTTAGCAGCCACTGGAACAGCAAAGCTAGGCTGCCAGGCCCCCAGCAACTCGCTGCCTTGCCTGCTTGTGGTGCAAATGGAGCAAAGCTCAGGCCTGTGGGCAATTTCCACTTCGCCAAAAATAAGTGGCAAGTTTCCAAATAATGTCAGTGGTCATTGAAAAGAAGTCTGGACCAGGAGGTATCAGTGTCTACACTGTCAACACTACAAAATGTGTGCTGTATACCAGTTATAATTTGGTCAAGGAGCTCACCATGCAGCTGCAAGGGTTCAGAAGTGACACAAAAGTCAAAATGAAATAAGAGAAGAAAATATATATTTGGAGGAAAACAAAAGTGTGCGGACAATGCCCTCCACAGCAGTTACTGTGACGTAGTTGCATTTCGCCAACAAGAATAAGACTTGCACCACAGGCGTAAAAGCACATGAAGTCAAAGGTTTTTAAATTGCTTTAAAGTAATTTGGCATTTTATTCGGCATGGTCATAGTCAAAAATAATGAAAATATATTCTGTAGCTACACATTACATAACTATGTGGGACAAACTACCAATCATAAAGATTGTTTCTGATCAGTCAAAGAAGAATTGTACAGTATTCACTTCAGTCTCACCACTGTAGGCTAAAGAATATAAGCTTTTTTTTCTTACACTGCTAGAGATTAAATGAGTGTGAAGATGAAACAGAGGTCACAGGGTAGTGTCAGAAAATAGGATAAGATGCAACTAATATAATAGTATATTAGTCTTGAATGCAATGAAAATAAAGCCATATATTAATAAATGTTGTCAACGGAATGTCTTAGGTTACTCATTGTAGCAATCCTGGGATCAAATAATACCTAATACCTTTACTATAGATATTTTACTATATTTTGATTCTCTTTCTTTACATAATCAAGTCAAAATATCTCCAGATGAATGAAAAGTAATGCATAGTTGTTGGTTTTGACATCTGCGTCTGTCCGCCCATCTGCCCAGTCCCTTTTCCCATTTAGAAATGTGTGCCCCAGACACCTAGTTTGTCGGATCGTGTCTAACATCTTCCATACGCAATGAATCTTGTTATGTGGGATAAACAAGATCGTTGAGTCCCTCGATAGATAAGAGCCTCCCCCTCAAGGTCTTTCAGCACTCTCTCCAGGCGACAGCTGATTGATGGCGTCCCCATAAAGGTTTCATGAGGCCAATGTCAAAAGGCCTTGTACTCTCACCTGCAGTGATTCCTATGTTTCGGAGGAATGATGGACCACCTGTCTGGTTTATCACAGGGATATGCGGTGAGGGAATGGATAGTTATCCACTGAAGTCACATCATATACTTTGAGTGACTGGAAGGAATTCTTTTTAAAAGCAAATAAAAATCCATGCAATGTCTGTTATACGCTGCTTAAAAAAAATCAGCCATCTGATTGTCTTTTAACAATAACATGACCGCTATTAAGTCTTCTCAGACTGCTTAGATTGCCTGAGATTGTTTATCTAACTGACAGGGAATTACTTTTTCAACAGATGGCATGTATAAAATGCCCGAGTGGCCCCATCCTACAGTCTTCTGAACAATACATTATTTCCTCCTGAATGTTGTGTGCTCTCTATTTCAAAGGCAAAGTGTTTAGGGCCTGCTGAGAGCCCAGATATGCAGCAGACATAAATAATTCAAGCGGGAGCAAGGGCAGGATACACATAGGGTCCTAGGAGACTGGAAACCAGTGAATCTCACCAGTGCTAGACTGGTTATTTAGGCTGGTGCGGGGAGGAAGCTTTGACGTCTTCCTCTGAGACCTTTGAGAGGTTTTGGCGCAGGGTTGAAAATAATACTGAGGAGAATCTCTGGAGTTTATTAATGGAAAAAAAGAGATTGTTGCTACAGTTCAGGCTGTAATTGGCTGAGGTTAAAGACCTGGATGGAGTATAGGTTGGATACCAGAAACAGAAAAAAAGGGAGCCTGCAGCAAGGTGATTACCTGCGTGAGCGAGAGTGCTGCTTGAGGCAAAAGAGGAGCAATGTTTTGATGAGAAACTTCTCGTTGCTCTCTGCCTCTCGTTGTCCTGAGGGACTGATGAAAATAGTTTTAAATGAAGGTGGGTCAATACATCAAAACAGTCAAATGAGCCAGGCTAAAGCATCAGAGAAAAAGAAAAATAATGAAGTTACACAAGGAAAAACTGATGGAGCAAGTAATGAATCACTGAATTAATTAATGAGCTGATAATTATGACTCATCCATAACGCCAGGGAAGCATTCCTCGAATCCGCTGCCAAGGAACTTCCTTTCCCTTTTAATGGACCTAAAAGGTACATCCGTCCTCCAGCATCAGCAGCACTGGACACTCTATATTTAGTACTCTCAGTGGAAGTATAAATAACACGCCCAGGCAAGTTGATTAAGTCTTCTGGAATGTGAAAAAGTTTAGAATTAAACAGAAAGGCTAATTAGCCAAAGCCTTCAGGCATGAAATGAGAGTGAAGCCAATGTACAATCTGTGACTCAGTACATGCATGCATACAAAACTGCTGTCGACATGTAATCAAGAGATATCCCTGCAGAGGGTGATCAGCAGTGGCAGTGAGCAAACAGGAACGTCAGCGCTTATTGATGTTTGGTTAGCCCTCTACACTTCCAGGTGAATTATTCAATTTCATGTCATCTGGGTTTGAAATGTTCTTAAAAAGGTTCCCTTCACATAAATGTTGTACCCAGATTTTTGAAACTCATCAGCTATCACTGTTTAAAATGATGCTACACAGGTCCACAGAAAGAGAGATACAAATGCTAAGGACTAGTGATAAATTAAGTTTAAAAAGTCACTGTTGACTTTGGAAACAGAAATAAAGAACATAACAAAAAACATAATTGAAAGAGGATTAAAACATTTTAGCACCAAAATGAAGCAAATAACATTTGCAATGACAATTCAAATAATACAAAATTAAATAATAAGATAAAAACAGTAATAATTAAACAGATAGGACATGTTGGAAATAAAATGGTATATCAAAAAGCTTTTTTTAAAAAAAAGATATGTTTTAAGGAGAGACTTAAAGGTGTGTACGATTTAGTGTTTAAATTTACAGCACCCACTGTAAGAATTCAACAACTCAAGGGAAGAGAAGAGTCTTTGATTAAGTAATTATTTCCTTGGTTAGGTTGTGCATTAACAGAAATCTGAACCCTGTCACCGCTCGACACGACTGCCTTAGTTTTAGACGGAAGTGAAGGAATGATCATAAATAGTCTAAGACTTTTATACCAAAGAGAGACATAAAATGTGTTACTTACTCAACATTTATTTCTGAAGAAATATAAAAGTGTTGCGGATGCTAATAAATATTTTCCTCTTAATAAATCTGGTAAATCCAAAAAAATCTATCAAGATTAAAGCAGTATATATCTGTGCATGCAGGAAGTTCAGGTTTATTTTCTCCATTGTTTTCCCTCAAACCTCATCATACACTGTCTGGCCGACTACCATGATTCTCCCTCCCCAGCCGTCTCTAGAGCTCTTCTTGCTGTCTGTGCCAAGAATCTGACAGATACCCTGGGCTTAGATTACTGCCTCGGACTCCACCGCTATCAGTCACTTCCCAGTCTAAACCCCAGTGTCCCTCTGCCATCAGCCTGGCCCGGCTCCATGGAAGAATTTCTGAGTTTGATTCAATAAAGGAAAATGGACTTTGAGACATCCTGTTCCCATAACAGTCACTGAGAACCAACTGTACGATTCTAAACCCTTTAAAACCCACACCCTGCCTAAATGCATAATTTTACCATGGCCGTGGGTGGTCTAAATATTAGCTCAAGCCTTGTTAATAGACACTAAACTTATTCAACAACGTTCAAAGAATCACAGATGCATTCAAGCAGCCCAATGACACATGAACTTTATATACCGCAATGACACATGTACATGATCCTTTCATCTTAGCAGTTTTGAGACTTCTTGAACGTCTCTTTACCCATCTGTATGGGTATCATACGTATCCTCATGGCCACAGCGCTCTCACCCTCCTTCACACACACACTAGCATTTCAATTCCCCACATTTGATTAAGTCTCCCTACCACAGAAGACACTCTTTGGCTTACTTTTCTTTCTCTCACCTGTGTAAATAAAAATGAGACATGGGTATGAATGAAGGAGGGTGTGGGAGGGGCTGGAGGTGGCATTTGAGGAACAAGCCTATAGGATTATAAACCCAAAAGTTGGAGCCCACCACTGTCTGCAGGCTTTGTTTTGCTCTGAAGGAGCAACAGTAGCTCCACTAATATATTATAGCTGCTTTGAAGATCCACAAAAAGACAACTTCATCAACAAAAGATTAATATTGGAATAATTGGACATTTTGGGAATTAGCTTAGTTTAGCTTAGCATAAAGACTGCGAAGGGGGGAGACAGTTGAAAAGTGAAAAAGAATCCCTAACAGAGCCTCTAAAGCTCAGTAATTTTTATTTTTCTCTAGGGGCAAGTAAAAGCAAATTAGAAACCAGGATGCTGCCATTTGAATAATGGGCGACAGCTTTCAGTGCTATTATCCATCTCTATCGGGAGTACTATTCTAACGATGTATTTTCAATTTCAAATTGAGGCCTAGCATTGAATCCTCAGGACGACATAGGCTTCAAAGTCATCTCCTCCAGAGGTGGAAGGTCGGTCAATGGGCCGTCCCTCGAGAGCATCCGAGAACACAGCAGGAAGAAAGCTAAATGCATTTTAAAGCCCTGAACATTTCCCACTTAATCATGGCAGGTCAGACTGCATCGACCCATGACGGCGTTTGACCAGGGTCGGGCTCATTCCAGTGGATTTATACCTTGTGCTATTGGCTTGTGCCGCCCACCATGTCCCACCAGACTACATATATGATTGGTTACTGATTGCCAAGTTGTATACATGGCTCAATACTGTGTTTTATTGTCATGTATTTAACATAGAGTTTATATATTTGATTGTATGCCATGATCCTGGGCATGAATCTTGTTTTACACCTAAGCATTTAGTTTGGACATTAAACTGTCAACTTCTTGGTCCCTTGTTCTGGCTGATACAGACACATGACTATGCGCTGATCCAAACCACTAGCTGCGCTCCACTCTTCTGGCCAGGAATCGCAGCTCACCAATTTGAAACACACAGCTCTGGGAGTGGGATGAAATCGACTTCTTCCTCATTAACAGCAGAATAACGTATGGAGAAGCAAAGGTCAGCTGCAGTGGCCAAGCTGAATGTCAATAACCCACCAGCATACTCCGGCCCCACATCGAAGCCCCCAGTGAAGCCTGTTGAACACAATAATCCAGCATCCCTGGTGGGATTGCTTCCGAGTGCACGACTCAAAAACAAACCATTAAAGGCCACTCCGCTCAATCAACACCTCACAGACAGATCTGGACAGGTGATCCAATCGAATCAGGAAGAACAAAACTGTAGCAGTCTTCTGGGAGAACCATGTTCTGTGCTTGAAGTCTTCAGAGTGTATACAGTAGAAAAAGAGAAGTTAGAAGATCTGTTCACCTTTAGACATTTGAGTCCTCATTTCAATTTTTCTTTCATGCTTTGCTGCCCCATGATTTATTCATGACTACTCTCTGGTCAGGCTATCCTCACAGGAAGGCCTGGAGGAGAATCAATAGAGGCTGGCAAGAAGAAAAGCTCTCCCTTTTCTCTCCAAATTTATTCTGCCTCTCTTTCCTGCGGATGACTTATTCTATTATGTGAACTATCAGATTCAGAATACTTTATCCCCTACCTGTGATAGCTGATTGGCTAGTTTCGTGGTAACTTTTATGTTTCAGGACTTACAGTGAAAAGAAGATACGATGGAAGATGGATGTGATGTTAAGTATTACAGTGACATAATCTGGATTTGTTCAGACTATAGGTGATTCAGATCTGTTTCTCAAAACAGATCTTTAAGACTGAAATCTAAACTGTTATTTGCAAGATTTGTGTGTCCAGACATCCCCAACCTGTCTGTACAGGTTGCTGTGGGATTTAAGTAGGCTTCAGTAACTACGTATGCTGATGATGCAGCTTTCCAACACGCAGGAATGAGAAAAAGAGATCCATCATCTTGCCCTTCAAACAATTGCACTGTCAAGTTGTGGTGCAGAACTCCAGCGACAGAGGGGGCTGGTATGTATACTCAGCTGCTCTGATGCACTTTTGTCACTCTGGATTGGATGCTGTTGTTGTCACCTTGCGAATGATGCAAAAGACACTTTTAAAATCCAATTTCAGTGTCCAGAGCGTCCAGACTGAGACACATCTGTAGAAATCCAATTAGAATTGCATTTCAACACAGTTCCAAATGTGGCTTGGCTCTGATTTGCAAAAATGTTATTTCATGTGGGGTTTTGCTCTCTAGACCTTCTAAAATGAATCTGGATATGCCAAAAAATATATTTGACCTGGCAGGGCCTTTGAGATTGGCTCAAATGACAATCAGAAGTCAATGAAACTGCACTATTTTTGGTCACCTGAGACTATGTTTATCTTTGGAGCTCCTCCAGTTTCATACCAATATCCAACATTTTTAAAAGGACCATGTTCGTGAAAACTTTCATCTGTATTGTTTGCCTCCCCACCTTTAAAGGTTGTTGTCTTTTCAGCTGCACTGTTCACTGTGTTTTATGATAAATTAGGTCCTGTTAAAGAAATAACACCTCCAGATTTGCTTCATATAATAGAATGTGAGGCACAATTGAGAGTAACTAAAAAGCAATATGCTCATTAAGTTCCTCTTTTCTCCAAAAATTTTGGATTACAGGGGATGAGAGGGAAAGCTTTTGTGAGTGGCATTTTTATAACTTCATCCTTATTTTGTGTGACTGATTTTTTCCCCACCATTCTTTTATAAGACCTAGTAATTCCCACATTTTTTGTGGAAACATAAAAGCAGAAAATAATGAGAACTATTCATCTTCAGTGCAGTTAGACATTTCTCATATAAAGAATCTTTCATAGTGTCCCAAATTGATTTAGACACATTTGAGATGGGACTTTCTAAATATCATCCTAATACAGTGGGAACTGCTGCTCTCAATGTGCTGTTGTTCTTTACATTTCACAGAAACCAGAAAATTTTGACTTCAGGATGGATTCGCTTAAGGGAAATAAGAAGTCTAGTAAATGTCCTGGTTATTTCTTCCTACATTTAACACGGTTAAATGTGGTCTAAAACACAAAACATGAAAAAAGAGAGTTGACAGGCCCCAAGGAACATGATATGAACTTATATCTGAAAACAAGGTGAGGTGGTCATTTCATTCCAGCAACCTCTACCTCCCTTTAAGTATTGTTTGTGGATGCCTCTCGCTATCTGTCTTCCAACCTTTGTGTGCTTTACTTTCCCAGACTGACACTCGAACACAGTAAGGATGGACAGGTAGAGAGACAGAGCGTCCATCAGCCAAGGCGGAGCAGACAGAGATGGAGTTCAAACAGCTGTGTTATTGATCTGAAACTATGGGGTTGGTGACAGCTTGTCAACTTGTGAGACCAAATCTGAGATGGGCAGCAAGGGCAACGTGTTTCAGAATCTGAAAGTGTGTGTGTGTGTATGTGTGTGTGTGTGTGTGTGTGTGTGTGTGTGTGTGTGTGAGTGTGTGTGTGTGTGTGTGTGTGGTATTATGATGCTTACAAGAGGCTGTCGCAATGTAATATCCTTTTAATCTCCCCATCAGGGGGAGATTTTTTTTCACACATGATTACTTTTTATGGTTTGTCACATTGTTGACTCCAGGTGATTTGGCTGCTTGTACTGGTGGTGATTTAGGAATTGATCAACCTGACTTCCTGTTTCATCTATAAAGAATACCTTAGGATTTTTCCCTTCTAAAAAATACGTCTTTTAGTGCCCCAAACTAACCTGTGGCACATCAACATGTTTGCTAATGATGAGAAATACTAGCAAGACTTTTGAGTCTCGTTTTAAACTTTTGCTTGATTCACATATACAGGAATTGCACTATTTTGGTAACTAATCTGACAAACTTTCAGTTTAAAGTCCCATTTTCTACGTGGAGAAAGTGGTGATTTAGTAACACAGAGGCTCTGTGAAAGTGTGAGTCAGCACAAAGGGTCAGGGAAAGAAAGTAGCACTTTAATCTGTGTAGGCTGGGTAGGGGCAGGCAGAAAGAATTGGAGAGACATGACAAAACTGGAATTAGGAATGAGCTCTTGGCTGGATCACACCCAATTGCTAGAGAAACTGTTTAATCTCTGGTGCTGCAAAGGAGGAATGAATAAACAGAATATTTTTTTTTTACAAGAAATATTATATTATTAAATCCCATTGAAGAATTCACGTTGCATCAAGAAAATAAGTGTAAATTTACATGACACTGAAAGGCAGACCCTTTCAGCAACCACAACTATCACACATTGTTGGTAATTTATCTCAAACAACCCTTTGAAGAAGCGAAAACTGTCTCAAAGTGTTCTCATTTTCCGAAAGTTTTCATTTAACTTGCATCATCTCTTCCACCCAGTACTACAGGGTCATCTCGAGCCAACCCTCTTCACACACACATAGTTATTTGATTAATTGTTAATATAAAAATATTGCTTACAGCAGCTTCAAACAATAAATGTCACATACTGTAAATATGCAGAACTTATTCGATCATATCTTATCATGACTTATGAATGAGACAGACATGTCAGTTTCGAACAGGAACATAAAGGTTATGTTCAAACACAACCCGAAATCTGAATGGTGTTCTTTTTTTTAGCGAAGGTGGGGTGGACGAGTGCAATCTCTGTTTTGTTGCTGTGAGCTTCACCATAGAGACTGTGATTTAATCTCTGTTATGAAGTGTGTGTTTGATAATGGTGCTCTCTGGCTTTTATGAGCTGAGACCTCTACATCACAAACATATTTCCTAAACAATCTCTGCTGTGTCTCGTCCAAATAATAGATAATTATCTCCCCACCCCTCGCTCTTCAGTGTAACCAGGATAAGGGGCTGCAGTGGGAATATGGTGGAAATAAATATGACCTATACCACGGAGCATGTTCAAAAATCAATTGTTTGTCTTGTTTCACTCTAATATGTGTGTTTGGATATCATTTGATCTGCACTGTGGGACCCACAATTGTGGTTAAGTATTTAAAAGAAACTGGTCCCACATATTATATCAGTTTAATTACCTGAAAACCAAAGACGAAGTGTGCTGATGGGAGACAGCTGTTTCCTTGTAGGGTTATGGCTGAATCAAAGGGTCACACATATGACGGCAACAACAGCCCACTCGCACTTCTGCATCTCCTCCTACTACCCATATGCACTTTTCGGGCAAGTTGAGTTCACACCACACAAACTGCAGGAAAGCTTTTACTGCAGTTAATCCAGCAGAGACCATTTGTTAGAGTCAACCTCTACTTCACAGCGCGGCATGGCAACAGAAGAAACTGACGCTGTGTAGGAACACACACACAAACACAGATAGGGAGACACACAAGGGACAAGGAACAAGTTCAACAGGCAAAAAAAAAAAAAAAGTCACAAGAGATGCGTGTGTCACAGCATGAATGATGTTAAACAAAACTATGCTTTCAGAGCCATATTTTTGCTAATGCGCACTCACGGTGTAGAAGATTGTAAACTCTGTCAGTGCAGCCTTAACAAAAACGTTATTTTGTTCAGCAAACAATTTAATTCATTATTAATTAATCAATATTCAGTGAGCCATTAGTATTTAAATATAGAAACCTTATCACATTTATTCTGAGACAGTAGTGTATTTTCCATTAACAAGACAAATGACAGCATCGTGGCTGATGCAACGTCAGGCACTTTGTGAGCATTACATTGAAAGCTCTGAAAGCTAGTAAACTGTGAGCTTAGATTATTAAAGGAAGTTTTACAACTAGATTCAGGAACATAGACCACGCCTCACTCCCATTTCCACACAAACATACTTAAGCACATCTTGTTATTTTCCCTTCTCTGTTATTCATTTGAATACCAGAACCACTGGGGGCTCTATCCATCAATTCAAGAAGAGACAGCTCTCCCACTCACAGTCTCGACTCCCCCGATTCCCATGTGTCTCCCTACCAGCAGCAGACACCAGTCCATCTTCATACAGCTCCATCCAGCCGCCTACGACCCTGATTTCTCCCCTCATCTCTCGCCCTTCATCCCCACCATCCTTTACTCCTCAACCCTCACACCCATTGCTGCATCCCTCATTCCTCCCTGCGGACCGTTGATCCATGCCTCCTACATCATCTTGGCTCTGCCCCATCCATAACATGCAATAAACTGTTCTAAATCCATCTTTATTGGTGTGGTCTTTGTTAGCGAAGTGACATATATATATATTGAGAATGAACTCCTATGGTATAGGCCTCTTACCTTTTTCCTGAAAAGGACTTGTTGTGGTCATGCGGATACCTTTATGACCTCAGAAGTAGCTTGGCATTGTCATAGTGCTACAAAACCTCCCTGGGGGCAGGTCTTGGTTGAGGATCTGGCACACAAAGTGTTGCAACTGTGACACCAGAGGCCACGATTTGTATCTCCTATGTTGGTTTCTTTTAACATGGGTCAGTGGGTCATTATGGAAAGCACTGACAAACAACCCACAGTATTTTGTAATTCATCATAAAGTGTCTGCGGTATATTGTGTTATCCCAGCTGGATTGGGGAGATTTGTTGCAATAACTTTGTGCTTCACCTGTGCTTTAAACAATTAGTGGTATGTACTTGTAAATCTTTAAATAAATTATTAATTGTTACTCTGAATTCAGAATCTGATTGTCTTGCTTTTACTCTCTCTCTTTCTTTCTCTCCCCAACATACACACAGACTTTTTTACAATGGGCAACCCAGACATCCGCAGGGCAGGGAGGAAGTGTCTCCTAGCAACTGGTTCTCCGCTAAAGCATTTGGT
Organism: Dicentrarchus labrax; assembly: GCF_905237075.1. Lineage (NCBI taxonomy): Eukaryota > Metazoa > Chordata > Actinopteri > Moronidae > Dicentrarchus > Dicentrarchus labrax. The sequence continues at coordinate 17,003,119 of NW_026136724.1, read as the reverse complement.
CAGCCGGCTTTTTCTGGAAAGGAGAACACTTGCACAGCACTGTGGTGGGTCTGATGAAGTGACACAAGGATAGAAATTAAGTCAACAAATGTGAGTGGAAAAAAAGAGAATGAATGCTATAATGTTATAGGACACACAAGTAATTTAGAGTTCTGGAAGAAATGACTGAAGGACCGGAAAAATGACAAATGATAGTGTATTGTTTGACTTATTATTCTTGGCAATGGGTGAAGATGGTATCGTTGACTACTTCACAGCCCCGTCAAATTAATGCAGCACAGTAAAGCAAAGCTCTTCATCATGCAGGACATAAATTCCCTGGCTAGACAGATTTACATTGATTGAGCACGCTGAGATGAGCTGAACACGCCCCTTTAGGTAATATAGTGCCACAGTCAATCACCCATCAGACTCTCATCACAGCTGTATCCCTGCCATCCAGGCCTATCAGGCAGGCTTCTCTCCAAGCTGTCGAGCAACATGTGGAACCTGTGTGAACTGAGAGGAATGCAAAGACAGGGGTTGTTTTGTTTTGGGGAAAAGCATCAAGCAAGTAGGTAACGTGAGCTCTATACCAATAAAGGACACTTGACAGTGCCTAATAGCTGGACTGAGCAAAAGCACCAGCTCCACCATCTTTAATGCAGTTTGACAACAACATAATTAGAAAAGTTCACGGGAACACAAATGATTTATTTCCTTTCGAGACCTCCTCTTCTCATTGTGGGCTTGATTTTTGCAAAAAAGGTTTTAAAGTAGTGTTAGCCTATTGAGATTCTGCACAGAACAGAGCGTTATTTGGGTCTAATCCAGAATGAAAGAACAGCCCTGTCCTTAGAGATCCATTCACTGGAGCCAACACTCTCTTGGCTCTCTCTCTCTCCCTCCCTTCCTCTCTCTCTCTCTCTCTCTCTCGCCGCAGTCCATCTCCATCAGTTTGGCCTTAAATGATTTACCTGGGCAGATAAGGCAAAGTCATGAGCGCAGACACAGCAGACAGCTCCAGTGGAGGCCATTCACTCCTGCTGAGCTGGACTCCAGCCCAGTCGGCCGAGCCTCCGCGGTGTGAGAAAGACGTCCTGCAGTTGTCATCCATCAGTGTGATCTGCTGGGTCAGCCGCTGTCCAGATGAATGCAATAAAAGTGCTCTCATGCATCTATCTGCTCAACAACACTTCAAACCCCTTTCAGAGGGCAGATCACAGATTAGTGGCTCACTCTCTGACTGGGCAATGTATTGTTTTTCTGGTCGGTAAGGACACATTTTTGGCCTCTGGCCGCTCAATTAAAAAAAAAAAAAAAGAAAAGAAGAACAAGAAAGGAAAAAGTATTATAACCCATGACTGTGTTATTCAAGCTAATGAAAACCACAGCCACATCTCCGTGGTGACCACTCTGTTCTTCCTATAGCAAACTTTTCAGAATGACAAATTAACCTTCTCTGACAAAAACAGAAGTTCAATTTGAGTGCATATTTAGCTTTGGCAGTTTAATGTCATCCCTGATGACATTTACACAAAGGTTATTAATTATGTAGTCTTGTGGGCTCTATGTGAGTTGTATGTGTGCTTACTCTCAAACATTAATCTAATGTATCTATGGAATGCATAGGATTAAGCAACTTCAGTCTGATTCAGGTCTTGGGTTTTGTCGTACACATCGTTTGTCACACGCCCGGAGTATTTACAAGGTAAGAGGGATCCAATATGTTTTACAGCTCTCTGAAATAATTTATACTTGTTGTGAATCACATGCAGTATATCGTGCTTGAACAGTAGCCATGTAGCTATGGTTGTTTCTGCCATATAAAAGCTGGCCTCTCCAGTGCGCCTGAAAATAGTCATTCATCACCGAGTCACATGCTGGACTGCTGTAAAATGGTGATAAATGACCTATTTCAGTGTATCACTATGGTTATTTCATGTATACAGCGGGAAAGGTCAGTAGTAAACCAGAAGTAATGTTATGTAATGTGATTCTGTTGCTTTTTTAGATGTTTTAGATGAATTGCCTCAGTGTCTCCTCATGTATCTCAGTTAAGGGATTATGAAAGCCTTGGCATTTGCTTCAGTAAAGTTTGATTCAACTGGGGGAAACATAGAGGTTTGAGACATGGAACATCTCTGGGCTTGAATCCCCAACAAGTCCTCTAAGCAAAATGACAAAATACGTTGTTTGTCATTGCTTTTAAAAATGACACATAAGCGTTTTCTAATCCAACGCCCCCGAGTGCAGAATGTCATCCTTTGCCAGTGCCTTCCAAAACCGTTACAAATGACGGCTGCAAAAATTATTTACATGACCATTTTCTGACCTATTTTCCTGTCTGCTAAACCATTGTGGTTGAGGTTTAGTTATGCTCAGGCTTTAGGCAGTGGCTTAAAACTATCTTATTGGTTAAGATTAGTAAACTACTGTGTAAAATAAAGCTGAAATCTTTAACTTTTTACAGTTTAATCCCAAACAACAATATCAGAGTCTGGGAAGCATGTGTAACGTAAAGTTTTCTGCACATATTCTCCACTGGAAGCTCTCCCTAGAGGGATCTTTATCACATTTTCTCCACTAGGAGGGCACCCTAGAGGACACTTCATCACATTTTCTCCAGTGATGGGCACCAGTGACACCAGCAGTGAAAGCATGACGATGAAGATGCAAGAATCACAAAAACAGAATGCCATGGTCCACTGTCTGTCTCTCTGAGGCACATTTACAAAGTAAATAAAATCATCTAGTCAAAGTCTAAAGTCAGCTTTACAGAATTTGAGTAATTTTTTTATGCTGTGTTTTACAGTCATCTGTACACCTTACACCTTGAAATCTAGCCAGATAACTAACATTACTCTTAGCTACACTCCTTGGCACCGACAGCCTGAGAAGGGGTTAGCAGAGACGAAAGTCTGCCACCCTGCAGTCCATCACAGTGTAAGTAATACGATGTAATTACAGTTTCACTCAGACCAAATCAATATCTGTTGAATGAGAATGAGCTTTAACGAGCAATTTATTGTGTTGCGATGAAACGGACACTGTGGCTTATTCCTGCTTTAATGCTCTCGTAAATTCATGAAGGAGTCCTCTGAGAAATATAATGCATGATGGGAACATTTCCTCTGGAAGCTCTGGAAAAATATTAATTTTATGCACATACAAACCAATAACAAGATGTTTGAACTGTTAATAAATGTGTTTAAAACTACTTTAGTGTTGGATGCTCCGTAGCTCCAGTTGTTGACAAATAAACTGAAATTAATCCAGTATATATGCCTGCTTACAACCACATTATAATGTGCTATAATACCCTCTATTCATATCTGCTTATAAGCTATGGAAGGGTTACCAAAGTATTATAGCAACTCTTTTTTGTTTTAACTTAGTAAGGGGAAAACAGTGTTACAAAAAACCTTAATATCTCAATAATATATGGACTAGAGTTTTATCTCTATGGAACATATGTCGATCTCTGAATCCTCAAAATTTCTAAAATAATCATAAATATAAATGGCAGAATGACTTACAGCCACAATAAGGCTGTCAGGATACATAGACATGATAAGATGACATGAATCGTCTGCAGGGCAACACATAGTACACAACTGAGACCATAGTTTATTTCTCTGATAACAATATTCCATTTTGTGAGACTAGTATTGAATAACAGATCCATTTAAGCTTGCAGATTTATATAAAGGGTATAGACCTGATAAATCTATCAGTTTCAATGCCAGTGTTGAGGTTCTTATGATGATGACACTGATATAAACTGCTATAATTCAAAATAGTGCAAACATTTAGACGTGACAATTACATCCATAACTCATGGTGCCATCCATGGCAGCGAAGTACATTCACAACAAATGATTGCAGTCAATGCCAGCCATAGCATAGTGACGGCGATGAATTATTAACTGTGTTCATTATTTTTGATTAACACTGACTTGTGCGCTCGGATCACATTTTTCATGATGATTGTTGGGTTGTTTAGTGATTTACTGCAAAATGATGGGCCTTTTTTTAGAGTAATAAAAATGAAATTAATATGTTGCAAATTTAAGTCACATTATGGAAGGTGGTTTTTGTCACGTATATACATTATATATATATATACAACTATAACTCTCAGAGATTGCACCGCATTGTGAGACGCATGGGGCAATCCAGCTGCCTGATGACTCACGCTCTACTGTCTGAGTCACCTCCCATTGTTGAAGGGTATACCAGAGTAGCAACATGACTGAAAGATTTAGATTGAGAATACGAGGCTTTGAGGTTGAAGAGCCAGTCAGAACTGTGGGTTCTAATTTTATCATCACCTAATGTGACTGAAAAGAATCAGGAGATCTGTTGAAAGATGACACAGAGCAAAGTGAGGCTGTTATTTCCTCCTAACTTTATTTAAATTAAGGAAATTTCATGGACTTAGTCTTTTGAATTTTTCTCCCACAGCAGAATTCTGGCCAGGAAAATAAATTACTTATTTCCCCTTTATAGACCCTTCTTCTTAAATAAAGCCTGAAGTGTCAACAAATGATCTACTGAGGACAAAATACTTCAGCATTGTTATTGATGAATAAGTTGATCAATTTCTTTTTAGGCTTACCTTGGGATTTAGGTATCAGTAGCTCAAGGCCCCTCGCTGACTGATTTAGTGCTTTTATACAGTACGCTACCTAAAGCAACTAGGGGTGAATTACCTACAGCAGCAAAGCTAACAGCAAATCAGTGGCAAACTGCCAGAGTAGACCCTTTTCACTGCAGACATTTCCTGTCAAAACAGAAAACGCACAGGTTAAAGTTATACCATAAATGATAGCTCAGTACCATTAAGTGCCTTGGTAAGCCATGTCAGTAAGTGAGCATGCACCAGAGCACTGGCACACCTGGCTGATCTTAGCCATCCACTGTTTAAGGAGTTTAAGTTGCTTCTGTCTGGCCGCAGATTCATTCTGCCAAGATGCAGGAGCAACAGACTGAAATATTCATTTGTTCCTACTGCAATTGGCTTTTAAATAATATAATGTGATATTTGTATTGTATTTATGTGCTTAGGGCACTTACTCTATGTATTGTCTCACTGGTTGTTAACTATATTTGTTGTCTGGTGATGTTGATTATGCATACACTGCTTACTGTAGAACAATTTGCCCTCTGGGGATAATAAAGCTACCCTTGAACCTTGAACCTAAAACTGGCTCACCTAAATGGAATGGTAGCTAACTCACTCGACCGGCTTGTTAAATGAAGCTCCAGCAAAAGACTATTTTTTGCATGCTCATAGGCCTGTAGTTTATTTCTTTTTGCATCCTGTATTCACTCCTCCCACGCATGACGTTAAATTGAATCACTAAATATTGCAAATTTAACATTATGAGCTGTAGGGACATTATCCTGCAGACACACGATCGGATTACAAAGAACAAAGGGGTGGACTGGAAAGGGAATAATAACTCCCACTGGGTTATTATTGGATATAAAAAAACAAGCCAGCTCTGTATTGGTTCTGGTCTGGATTTTAAAAGCAACACTCATGTGGAGCACTAAGGTAAAGAGTATAAACATAATGCCTAGTTACAGAGTCAGATCTTATGATAATTTACCACAAACCCTGCACACAGGTATGAATGTCTGTCCAGAACTCCAAACACTCTTGAATGTGTGTCTGCAAGTGGAGAGAAAATGAAAGCACGAAACAGAAAGAAAAAGAGATTAGAGCAAGAGAGAAGGAGAAAGAGATTTCCTTCTGGGAGCCACTGAGTCAGATGAGGATGATGTATTGTTCTTTTTTCTATTTTTTAAAACTGGGTTCTTGCATCTTGGCTTGTGGACAGTGGGGGTCCGTATCACCACGCTACAGAGCCTGTGGTGTTTATTTACTCTTCTGATACTGGGAAGACCTCAAAATCCCAAAGAAGGCTTTTGAATTGCAGCCCTTCTTGTTTGTCTACAGGCTAAAGAACCCAATGGCAGTGAAGCATACCCCAAAATGCAACGTTGAACAAAAGCACACGGTGGCTTCTTCTACATTTCTGTCACTTCTGTTTCTGTATGGCTTTCTCTCTTGGGCAGAAATGTAATTTCAGAATGCACCGTAAGCTACTTAATTAAACAGCAGGCTCCAGTACTCTGCTGTTACCTGTCGATTGGTTTTATCTATGTACCATCACCCAACCCCATCCATCATGTGTAACATATGTCATCTAATGTAATGATCCTGTTCCCCACACCCTACACAATTCATATTTGAAACACTCTGTAAGGTGAAGTGTGTGAGTATGTGTGTGTGTGTGTGTGTGTGTGTGTGTGTGTGTGTGTGTGTGTGTGTGTGTGTGTGTGTGAGGTGCAATAACAGATGGGCTGTGAGGCGTGACCTGAATGCTAAAAGCAACATCCATGACTGTACGTCCTCAGTGGCAATTCAAATCACACACAGTCGTATTGGAGTATTTCTATTGTTAGATTTGGATTTATGAAAGCCAGTTTTATGATATTGGTAACTGGTGAGAATTGTTCCAATAGGTTTGCATCCATACAGTTTTTAAGAGGGTACATCTTTCAGAGTTCTTCTCTGTTGCACATTTACTGGATTATAGGGACCCCAGAAAGCCCATCAAATGTGTCAAATTACACCACAGCATAAATTACCACACAAAAAAACTGGGTTTGTGTAATATTCCAACATTAGAGTCCTATACAGAATTCAGAGGCGGATGAACTTGGGGGGTTTATGAGAGCCCAAGAGCCAATTTTAGCCCCAGTGCCCCAAAGCAGGTTAATGCGGCTGGGTATTGATTCATTTTACAATAAAGGACAATGTATGTGCACAGAGGTCTCTTAAACAGGTAGGTAGGATCTGGTGCAAACAATGAAAACCAATTAAACACTGTCGTTGAAATAAGACAAAACATATTTTAAAAGACAATGTGTGCCAATACATAGGTTTTCATAATGAGCATCACCATGATAATAATTAGAAAAATAGAAATAGGTCAAATAAAATGTATTATGTTTTCCCACATCAATACTCAGGCAGCAGTGTAATGTAACTAATTAAATCTACACAAGTGGTACTTCCACTTTATGTTACTTTATACTTCTACTCATATTCATTTAGGAGGCAAATATTGTTCTTTTTACTCCTTTATTTGACAGCTTTCATTATTTATTACTTTGCATATTTAGATTATTGATAGCAAATATAAATCAACCAGTAATTTATGATTATAGATTTAAGCCACCCAGCAATATATAATGTAATTCAAATTAGCCACACCTTTACTGGTTGCTACATTTAAGTGCACAACACATTAATGCAAGAAAAAAGAAAAGAGCCATTTTGCATAATTAGTACTTTTAGTTTTGGTACTCTAAGTTTATTTTAATGCTCATACTTTTTCAGAGTTTTAATCAAAGAGTTTTACCTCCAACTGAGTATTTTTACATGGTAGTATTAGTACTTTTACGTAAATAAAAGATCGGACTAGGTCTCTTACCACTGCCAGCAGCTACCATTGAACACCCAAAAAACAAAAAATAAAAATAAAATAAAAAAACACATAAAACTTGCTCAAAAAAGCTAAGTAAAATTCAACTCCTTATTTCTCTCAGTCCAACAAATCTACTTTAGAAACAGGATCACATTTAAAACCCAAGCAGTAAAGTTAAGGAATCATGTAACACCCATTAAATATGACTTTTCCTCTGTAATTTGCAGAAACAGTGAATTGCACTCTTTAATCTTGTGACATATCTAAATGTCAGATGTAACACTTAATCACCTTGTGTTTCTCTACAAAAAGACATAGCTTGTTTACTCTGTCCTGCTAAGATAGCAGCACCTGAAGGTGTGTGTGTGTGTGTGTGTGTGTGTGTGTTTGTGTGTGTGTGTGTGTGTGTGTGTGTGTGTGTGTATATGGGCATTTGTTTATGGGTGTTTTCCATATCACTGAATGCTCATGAGTGCTGTTTGTGTATGCATGTACAGTGTATATATCTGTAGTATGTTGGTGTGTGTGCCGTTGTGTGTGAGGGTTAATTAACTCCCAGGACAGGGCCAGACACACATACACACATTATATGCGATAATAGGGCTTGTAATTGGGGGATTCAAGACGTCGAGACTTGTTCCATGCATGCAAAGACCTCGGCTGGTTGCCAAGGGCAATGTCTCCATGAGGACAGTATGGAGGATGACTTTTCTCTCCTTGTTACCTTGAGAGGGATAATCCATAAGGAGAGAGATGAATAATTTTAACCCGCCAGTGTGTTTTACTTGATTATTGATTCCCAACAAGGGTTCTAAAATGTTTTCATGTCACGTAAAATCCAGACCCTCAAAGATCCCATTTTAATTAGAGAGCCATATGTTGAGATCTCCGCTGTTGCTATCATTTAATTGCATATGAATAAAAGAGTAGTGAGAATGAATTATGTGATTAACATGATCATTCCCATACATTTTCTCCTTTGGGATACCTACTGAGGGAAACAATGCTTTTGCTGAGAAGCTTTTGTGTACTTTTACATCCTCAAAACCCCACTTTCCTAACCAGTGATTTATAAAATGGAAAAAAGGAAACCTCAGGGACCTTCCTGTAAATGGCTCATGGGAAATGTCAGGGCATATTCCCTTTGTATTCTACTCCATGGGAGTGGAGCCTATGGGAGGAACAGTCAGGAGTGAGCGGTTGAGGCCTCCATTTGACTGGGCAGGGATCTTGGGAGGTCAGGTGGAAAACAGCAGGGGAGCTGGTGCTCACATCTCCTGGGGCGGGTGTGGGAGCTCACGGCAGGGTTACCCACGGAGAGAGGGGGGCTAAATTCAGACCTGCCCTGGGATTTCACAGTGTGACGCTCAACATGTCCCAGGGCCTTACCTGGTAGAGATAGGTAATAAGTAACACAGAATCTCTCTAATAGATAATAGATATCTAGTGTGAGATGAGGTCGCCATCTTGTGGAAAGAAAACAAAGTGCTCCCAGCTTTCAGTAAAAGGACTCTTTTAGTAGGTTAAATACTTCAGTTCCCTCTGCTGGTCAATTGAAGAGAAGCATCAGGGATGGAAACAACCAAGATTTATGAGTCATTTTGATAAGATGTTGATATAACTCTATGACTAATTTATCTGAAAACATTGATTGTTTTCATTCTATAATTCATTACAATATGCCACAGAGAGTGAATCACAGTTTTCCAGAAAATGTGACATCTTTAAATGTATTGTTTTGTCCAAGCAACTACATTTATTTTAAAAAATAATTTTATATGTTTACAAAAATCCAAAATCCATGGTTGTTTGCATTATTATTATTATTATAACCCTTGTCAGGTGTCATATTTGAGAGTTCAATCCACCATTGTTAAAATGTCAAAATAGTACATCTCCATTTTCTAGCTGAGAAATCTCTCTCTATATATCATCACATGAATCCCAATTGTCTTGTCAAGTATTCAAACATATATCATGATGTATGCACAGGAATTACATATAAATATTAGATTTCCAAAACAAGATTAGAAGGACAAAAATACAAGTAAAAATGTCCTTTGTGTTGCTGCAGTGTCAGCATAGAAGTCACCACTCATCTTGTGCATCTTCCCTTGGGTGTAATATTGTCATTTTTGAGGCTGTACTTTGGCGAGTATGTACTGGAATGCAAGAAGGACTGAATGCCATTGCACACATCTTTTAGATTATGTCTTCATATATCATTACATAACATGTCATGATTGCTCGTATATGAAGGAACAGCTTTTGCCTGAGAAGAAAAATTTAAGCTTCAAAGTCAGAGTTTAGCTTGTAGAATGTCAAATGTTTATTGGCTTTAACAGCAGGAAACTCCCACAAACATCCCCCATTTGTGCATCTCTCAGCTTCTTGACCTTCTAAATAAACAAAGACATCATATGATCCTGTTATGCTGAATCCTGGATACATGAGGGCCATTAAATACCACAAGAAAATTCCATATTTCTCACAATATTTTGTATATGAGCTTTTGGTTTTGAATGCATCCAGATGACATCTCCTAACATCTGACTGCAAATGCAATTGTTCACACTTCATAAATCCTGAGCAAAAGAACTTCTTGGTATGTACTGGGTGTGGAGGAATTTTAACAAGCAGAGCTCTCGCTGATGAAGTGAAACTGACATCCATAGAGCAGTCAGTCAAGTGAAAATAAGGAAAAACAAGCTGATAGAGTGGCCTCTGTTTTTGTTTTCTGCTGCCTCTCATACTGAGCTGTTCTAAGGCCTGTTTGATCTTGGCAAGAATATTGCACAAATATTTCCAATTCAGCTGGAGATGCATGTGCAAGAAGACTGCCAGAAAGAATAACTGATATGAAGGCAGTCAACACCAAAGCACTTAGGTGTTGTAAACCAGAGCTTCAGAGGGAACATGATGAAAATGTCTGCTGTTATTGAAAGTAGCCCTCCTGCAGTCTGTGCAGCTGCCACTACAACGCCCTGACCCTTCCACCCCCCCCCCCCACCACCACCACCACCACCAAAGAGCCCCAAAGGCCTCTGTCAAGCTGTACACATATGTAAGAGCACATGCATGCAGCACAATGCAGGAAAGCGGCGAGCCTTTAAACTGCGCTAATTACTTGCTGAAGCTCGGAAGAAAGCTGGCTTTGTTCCTCGCTCAGGCTGGGGCGGGTGGAGTAAGAGCCAATGAGGGGGAGAAAAACATAGAGGATAAGTTAAGGGGAAAGGGGGTTCAGCTTCACTGACATTCACCAAACTGCTGCAAATGTGTCCAGAAGGGTTAACAGGAAGCACAGAGAGGCCTGTTGATTGTTGTTTGGGGGGGGTGCCAGTTGGAGAGAAAGTGGAAAGGATTTTGCTGCTGTTGTGTCATTGAGCAACAATCAAAAGGAGGACTAAAAAGAGGTAAGAACTTTAAGTTTGCAGGAGTAATATACAATAGATGTAAACTTCAAATGAGCAGAATTAAGGAAACTAAGTGTGGTCAGTTTGAAGTGGAATCTAGAGCCACGGAGAAATGGACAGGACACAGATAAAGAAAGAGGAGGGCGACAAGGAGGAGAAGACCGAAAAGGAGGTGGTGCACCTCCGGAGGGAGATTGGCCTGCTGCCTGCAGTGTCCTTCATCATCGGCACAGTGGTGGGGAGCGGGATCTTCATCGCACCCAAGGGAGTGCTGATGAACAGTGGCAGCGTGGGGCTCTCTCTGGTGGTGTGGGCTCTGTGTGGGGTCCTCTCCATGTTTGGTAAGATCCTTCATGGTATAATTCACCTCTGTTGTCTTGGTAAAACATTGTAATTGTTCCTTTATTTGTGTTACTTGAACTGCATTTTACATTGATATTTATTTACTTACAGTCTGTGTTTGGTAGCCTACAGTGTGTGATGGAGTGTGTTAGGAAACACAATATGGATTAACAGAAAGAAAAAGTGTAAAGCGTTTTTAACATTTTAAAAATACATTAATTGAATTACCCCTTAAATAAAGAATAATCTATCCATCTATCCACCTCTATCTATCTATCTATCTATCTATCTATCTATCTATCTATCTATCTATCTATCTATCTATAAGTTACACAATAAGACAAAGACTACAGCCATTCTAACAGCTCTCTCATGCTAACATGCTCACAGTGACAATGCTAACATAATGATGTTTTGCAGGTAAAAAGGTTAGCTTAGCATGTTAGCATGCTAGCATTTGCTAATTCCCACTGAACACAACCTTCAGATGATGCTGATGGGAATGTCAGTGGTTGTGCAGATACAATTTTAAAGTAAATGTTTAATGGTGGCGCTAGATGAAAGGTCAGGGGATCAACAAAGTTACTCGGTTTTATCCCAACTTTAACCAAATTTCATGGCAATCCACATCTTTACCAAACGTTGTGGTACTGATCAACCGGCAGCCTGACAATATCATCTGAAGAGAAACACAGCTACCATGGCAAGACGTAAACTGCATTGTATATCATTATATAATGTTTGTAAGTCCAACATGGACACAAATAATGTCTATAAACTTGAGGACTACCAATACTAATGCTTAAAACTTGAATTACATTTGATATGTTTCTTCCTCGCCTGCTCTCTGCTCCATTAGGGGCCCTGTGCTATGCTGAACTGGGCACCAGTTTTACAAAATCAGGAGGCCACTACACTTATCTGCTGGAGACACTGGGGCCACTGCCTGCCTTTTTACGACTCTGGGCTGAGTTCTTATTTATCAGGTTGGTTAGTTTTGTCCTGTTTTTCCCGGCATAAGTCAAATCACACCACATAATGATCATATTCTCTATTTTCAGGCCAGCTGTCGCTTCCTATGTGTCTCTGGCTTTTGGCCGCTATGTGGTGGAGCCGTTCTTTGAACCTTGTGCTGCTCCCACGGCACTCATCAAACTTGTCAGCATCCTCGGAGTGAGTGAGTGGTTTTATACCTCCTCCTTTTATCCACAACACCATTATACTACTCTGCTACTGCGGCGCGAGGTATAGACTCATAAACTTTTCGTTTACCAGTTGTTTGTCTTTGTGTCCCTGCAGCGTTTGTCGTGGCAGTCAACTGCTGGAGTGTGACCATGGCCTCTCGCACTCAGGTCACCTTGACTTTCGTTAAGATTTTTGCTCTGGTCCTCATCATCGTCCCTGGTGTCATCGCACTGGGCAAAGGTGCGAGGGTGTGATTGTTACCCCTGAGTTTACCGATGGCTTTCCAACTGTTAACTGTCAAATGCTTTCTCTCTCTCTCTTTCAGGCAAAACAGAGAATTTCCAGAATGGTTTTGAGGTCGACTCATTAACATTGGATAGGGTGCCACTGGCCTTCTATAATGGCCTGTATGCCTACGGTGGATGGTAAGCAAATCATTATTACAGTATTGTCTTCTTTTACCATACACTAGACCTCTCTATGACATATATATCAATATACTGTTGCTGTAAGATACATTAAGACCTATTACTTTGCTAAAAACACACACAAAACAATCCGAACTGTGCCTGTGTGTACGGGCTTTTCCTTTTCCCTTTAGGTTTTATCTGAACTTTGTCACAGAAGAGGTCATAAACCCAAATAGGTATTTTACATCTGACATCTGCTCTCCAGTCAACCTATTTTTAAAAGCCACATTGCCTTGAAAATAGTATTATATTGCCCTGTGTGTATCCTGTCTTGTCAGAACCATCCCGCTGGCAATAATCTGCTCCATGGTGACAGTCACAGTCTTTTATGTGCTTGTTAATGTGGCCTACTACACCATGATGACCCCCGCTGAGCTGCTGCTGTCTGACGCTGTGGCTGTGGTCAGTGCTCCCTGCATTTAAAAAGGAAAATCTAAAGAAATAAGATGCACTGTATGTTTAAATGTTCAACCCTGTGTCTCTGCAGACGTTTGCGAACCGTGCTCTCCAGGGAATGGCATCTGTGATTCCCATTCTTGTGGCCCTATCCTGCCTTGGAGCGCTTAACGGTGGCTTCTTTGGGTCACCCAGGTAACCCAAAGAAGGGAACAAAAAGGTTATTATTGTCATTCAAGAACGATTGTTAAAAGCCTGGTTCTAAGTCTTTGTTTGTGTTGCAGGATGCTGTTTGTGGGAGCCAGGGAGGGCCACTGGCCTCAAATCTTTTCCATGATTCACATTCGCAGACAAACACCTTTGCCTGCCGTGCTGTTACTGGTAAAGTACATTCCACACACTTAGACCAGCAACAGTGTTTTTATTTTATATTTTTGTCACTGCGTGAATGGACAGAAAAAAGACCAAAAACAAAGATAAAACAGCATATGTTTACAGTGTTTCATTCTTAATATGTTTTTATAACTGCTGTTAGGGGGAGGTTTAGCCTTCCATGATCTAAATGTTTCAGAAGATCTCTAATCAGCTGGAAACAGCATTTTACATTTTCAGTGTTGTTATTTGTATCTATTCTATGTCTTAATTTTTGAGAAAACTGTCAACAAAATATAGTACAATAGGTCTCTGGGGCTTTCTGTCAGTCTTTCTAAAATGGATATGGAGACACTATCAGTGGTAACTGTCAGCTATGCAATGAAAATATTTAATTGATTCCATTTGCATTCAATAATCACAATTTTCATTATATATTGGTAAGAAATCATTACAGTAAATTAAATTTACCGTAGCAAATGTTTCTGAATGGGAACCAGTTCTTAATTCTCATTCCTACTGGGATAGAGAGAGATATGATAGAGTTGTTCAAATAAAAAGGTGCTTCACTCTCCACTGCCTGCCTCCAGTACCCCTTGGTGGTGTTGATGTTAATCAATGGAGAGATCTACCAGCTCATCAACTTTGCCTCCTTTGCTCGCTGGTTCTTCATCGCCTTGGCAACCTTGGGGATGCTCATCCATCGATATCGCTTCCCCCTCCACCCACGACCTTTCAAGGTTAGTGTGTCTGTGGTTGTTGTGTCTAACTGTGTACAGCATTTTCCAATATTATGGTACACTAAACTGACCGAGCTGTGTTATTCTGCTCTTTTTAATAACCTGAAGGTGCCCCTGGTCATTGCTGTCACCTTCACAGTGGTTTGCTTCTTCATCGTGGGTCTGTCTCTGTACTCAGACCCCTGGAACACAGGGCGAAGCTGTGCTCTCACACTGACCGGGGTCCCAGTTTACTATGTGACGGTTTACCGCTTTCGCTTGCCCCATAGATGGAGACGCATCTTCAGTGAGTCATATCAAAAGCTGTTATCTTGTCATTTCTTAAGAGTTTTACGTTTTTTTCCAACTTCAAATTCGACCACTTAACCCGTGGCCTATTCAATGCCACTCTGGGCATTTTATCCTAACTTTGGCACAAATTAATAGGATTCTCAACTCTTTCATATTCTCAGACTACTGCAGCAAGCAGCTACAGATCCTTCTAGAAGTGGCTCAACAGGAAGTCCAGACATACTGAAGACCACAAAGACCTCTTTCTACTGACAGACTTCCTGGATATCACCTTAATAAGTCCTAGAACATTGTAATGTTTACAGTTTGAACCAGTGTTTGATACTAAATGAATTTTAAGAGGCTGGTGTATCAGGCTTCTCTTGTAGAAGCTTAGGCTGGAACAAGAGGTACTTTTCTCTGTTGTTATCATTCTTCATGAAGATCTGAAGTTCTGCTCAAGATCTTATTTTTTACAAAGTTCTGTAAGAACCAATAAAATCATTTTTGAATCAGACAATCTATAAAATGTTTTCAACTTTTATTCAAATATAAATAAAAATAGGCAACACTGCTATGTAGTTTTTCAGATACAGTCCCCCTTACATTGCTGTACTGTAGCTGGTGTGAAGTTGTAGAAATTGCACTAAGTATATTTACACAGTAAGCTGCGAAGCAAATCAAAGCATTCTTATGGAAAAAAAACATGACCGAATAAAAGCCCTTTTTTTTTTTGCTACATAACGCACCAACACATTTATTGTATTCACAAAAACACCAACTTTAGAAAACGGGACAAGGCACATGCTTTGAAAACAGTTTGTTAGAAACCACATATCACTCTTGCAAGCGTCTGTAAACAGATATCAACTCCCTGCAATGCCAAACCTCACTTATTAAACACACACGCAAACCTGAAGGAATTATTAAAGCCATACATTATTTTGTGGCATTCTCAAAGATGAGTCTAACTCCCATTCTATCCTCCAAAGATGGTGCTGACGAAAGATGTTCTGCTTGGAACCAAAAGCTCTTTCCCCATGTTCCATTTGTGCTCACAGAAAAATAAAAAGGCAGTTTGCATCTTTATTGAAAACTAAGACAATCTGCACTAGATAGATACAAAATAGTCCCAAATTGTTCCCAAAGACTGTTTTTAAAATATGTTCACATGAGGAGTCACTGCATGCAAAATGTCTCTCTCTGCAAGTACAAAGTGCCCTTAATCTGATGAACAATTACTGTAAGGAAATATAAAATCAAAATGTGAAGACAGTTCTACAATTAATGTACAGAGACAGTCCTATTGCTGTTAGTGCTATTTGTATTACCTTGTCATTGTTTATTGCTAACAATCCTGCATCACAATCTAAATTCCAGGAGTCTGCCTGAAGCAAATGGCAAAAGAAGCATCTCACTGGCTTATCGGGCAATATATTGTCTCTCCATTTACATATGTAAAAGCTAACTTATATATTAAAATGTGCAAATCAACATACATATACACATAGATATATTTCTCCTCTCAAGCGATTCCTTCAAGAGTACAGATGGAGATTACAGGTAGGGTAAATGAAAGAAAACAGGACCATGTGTTAAGTTTCCACATGGGAGGTTTTACAGATAGAAAAAAAAAAACGGATAAAAGGCGGTTAATGAGTGATGGAAGCGTTGAAAAAGTAAGCCCGAAAGAGGAGAGAAACAATTAGAGGGACGACAAGTAAGCAGCTTGCTGATTTGACCTGGTAGCTAATATTAAAGTGTCCCCGTCATTCATTAGTTTTTGTTGTTGTTTCTTTTTAAACTTTATTCCCAACAGCAGACAAACATCCAGGGGAAAGCAAAGCAGATGCAAAAGAAAACAAGCAAAACATTTTTGCATTTTGAACGTTAAAGCTACAAACGGTTCAAACGAATGACTACAGCAGTGACAAAAGATTAGGGATTTTATCTTTAATCCATACGCCAATCAGGTCATCTAATATTTATCTCCTGGCCAATTAACTCAACTTCTTCTGACTGGCAAAAACTAATTATCTTCAGTATTGATGATATTCTAAGAGTATACTTCATATTCTTGGTGATAAGTCTTATTATCTGTAACTGCTTGTCCCACTCTGACCAAATTGAGTCATTCTAAAATCAGCAATGTAATTTTCATTTTAATCCAGTTGCTATAGTCTCTATGAACCAATTCTGACAATTTCTTAAAATTTGAGTGTACAGTTTATCAATGTTTTAAAATATATTATCATTTTTCCCACATTTGCATCTGCTTTGTTGTGTCTGTGTGGGGTTTCCCCAACTATAGTGTTTTAAAAAAAAAAAAAACTACTTTAATTGAGGGATGAACTCGGACCAGCTGATATTGGCCATACCCAAGTCCTCATCATCCAGACCAGAGAAGCTAATGTCCACTAGTATCTTGCTCAGGCTGTCATTCATTGTATCCAGCACTAGGCCCTCCGTGACTGAGCGGTTAGCGGGTGTGGCGCCTCCCGCCTGAAGCAGCTCTCTGGAGCAGCTGCTTTTGAGGCACTCCATGGGAGAGTCTGTTGGTCCGGTCACTCTGGGGGGAGCTGATGTGAGCAGCTCTCTGGGGGAGCTAAACAGAGGCCAGTCTTTAAAGGGAGTGCTGTTGAAGCTGAAGGTGGTGTAGTCGTGCCGCGGCGTGACTGCAGGACCACCTGGCGTGCGAATGGGGCTGAAGTCCAGAACATTTCGGTTCCCTTTGCTCACGGGGGTCACTTTCCAGGGTTCAGGCAAGACAGAGGGGGGCTTGCTGGGTGTGGAAGAGGTCAGGTGGCTGCTGCTTTTTATGGGGGTCTTAAAGGCTAACTCCCGATCGGGGCTGCGCTGCTCGTGCTGGTGCTCGTCCGGCTCACTGTCTCGCATGTCCTGGAAAGTTGAAGCGTCGGAGGCCACGCCAGAGTCAAAGAAAGTATTATCGGGGCAGAGGAGCACAGGCTCCTCGTGCAGAGAGTGAACCAGGCGCTGTTTACGGCGGGAGCTGCTGGCTTGTCTCTTCGGAAGGGATTTAGGAGTCTCACATTTAATTGGAATACACTCCGGCTCTTCCTTCACCTTCTCCTTGAGGTCTTTGTTCTTCTGAGGATACATTACCACGGCTGGGATGTCATTTTGTGTCACCTGTCAGACATACAATCATGGACTTTACAATTCTACCAGTAACTGTGTCCTTGGGTCCTTGTTCATGGTAAAGTCTAGACAACAGTGTGCATTTGCATACAATACATGACAAAGTTTTTACCTTAGGAGCTATCCGCACTCTCTTCGTTCCCCGTGAAGTGTTGTGTTTCTGCTGCGAGCAGGAGGTGGGAAACTGGGCCGATGAGGATGGCAGATAGACGGAGGAGGCGACGGGGAGCTGGATGGGAACCAAGTAGGAATCGGTTCGGGGGAGAAGAGGTTTCATCCTTCTCTCTGAACGTAGAAAAGACAAGTCAGAGCAGAGTTTTAAACTTAAAAACAAAAAACACATTTATTTGCATTTTCTTTCCCCATTTAACTCTATCAAACTCCTTCCACCTCTGTTAACTCACCAGAGCCAGTTGGAGTTTTTCTTGCATCAGGAAGCATCCTCTTTTGTTGCTGTGAAAAATAAGAAATCACATCACATCACAGAGAAGTGTTCTGCCTCAGTGGCCTTACTGTGCTCGCTCATTCCTGACTACACCACAGTGACAACCTGCGTTCTCTCCATTGCTTTAGGGTTTGTCAAGCTAGAACAGACAAAAATGTCAAAGTTAGACACTTATAACTTCCCCTACACTTTATGGAGGAGTGATGTATACATTTCTGAGTGTACACATTCTTTGTTGGACGGTGTCAAATCAGACTAGTCTTTCAGTGTGACTTCAGCCCCTCTGCTGCTCATATCAACTCCTCCTGCAACAAAACGATTTCCCTAGACCTCCTGGTGACAAAAAACGGCAAATGACAGAGGAAATCTTCTGACTTTCTGTCCCTTTTCTGCTTTCTTCTGTCTGACTGCAGAGATGAAGACTGTTCCTAGAGAACTGAAAGAAAGGTAAATCCATCTTACTTGGTGGGGTAATAAAAGCATTGGCACCGGAACAGGAGCAGTCATGGGGTCACAACCAGGCTGTAGAGAGAGATGTGGAGTGAAAGGCAAGAAAACCATTAAGATTGGAAAACAGGAGTCCAAAATTAATTTGAAAGCACTGCAGCTTCTCTGGGTATACAAAACATGGCTGGAATAAGCTGGAAATTATATAAAAAGGGAAGTTAAGCACCTAGAATATATCTTTCAGCTTTTATATCATGTGACACAAAGTTTCCCTTGACACGATGGATGATAATGATGACATCAAATAGATAAAGAAAAAACCCACAAAAAAGGTCAGTTGTAATCACCTTGTACACCTGATCAAGAGTGAGGCATCGGTTGGCCTCAGGCCGGATAGTCCAGAAAGAAACTTTACCATCTGGTGACGTCTCGCGAATGAACATGTCGTGTAGAGAGAGGTTATGGCGAATGGAATTCTGCAACAAAACAAAACAAAAACTCGTGTTTCAGTCAGTGATACTCAAATATGCTATTTGCTGTGCGTCCACAGATGATACATTTATTTTTCAGTTCTAAAGTACCTTCCATCCTGGTTTGGCCACCTCTCTGAAGTAAGGGAAGTGGTCCTCAATCCACATGTAAATCTCTCTCAGTGTCATCCTCCTGGTATTCCGACTGTTGATTGCAAACTGGATCATGGCCATGTAGGAATATGGTGGCCTCTCTGACACAGGTTGTTGAACAGATTCTGAACTGATATGTGTATTTTGTGTCTGTGCAAGAAACGAGGAAAGAAAGAAGGAACAAAGAAAAAGAAACTGTCTTAAATACATGGCACATGTATTAAATGATACAGATTATTTTAGATCAATTTAAACATAGCCAGGATTTCTAAAAAATCTTTATGCCTGGATGCATCTTCAATTGGCTTACAAATGTAAAAAAGGTAAAAAAAAAATCAGCCCAGATAAACAGCACCATTTGTAATAAAAGGTGAGCAGCATTGAGACTTATGGAGCAGACTCAGTAAAGCACTTTGGGTTTGAAATGTGCTACAGAAATACATTTTCTCTGTCTTGCAAAGACACACAAACACATTATGCTGAAGCAAATAGAACTTATAAAACACCTATAAAATTGCCTGGCCCATGTATGTGAGGAAATAATTAAATTCAAATTTCAAATTAACTTCAATTAAGCCATCACAATAACCTCATTATTCACAGTAACTACGATATTGCACAGATGTCAACTGTGGTACTTTGGTACAAATCTACAGCATCTTACTTACAACCAAACTATTACACATGAGATATTGCAGCTTGATGAGTTTTTTTTTGAGCTGCTACGTTATTAGCATTTATTTACTTTAATTATCTACAATTACCCTTAAATTAAAATCAGACAATCCAAACTTTTAATTCAACCTTGGGGTCATTAAATCATTTCAACTGTAGCAGCAATTGTTTTCTGCAATCCCAATAATATGGAGATTCATTATAAAACACATTGATGTTACATTATAGGGGGACCAACTAGTTAAAGAATGGTCAATGGTTAATGGACATGCTGAGATCAGTGTTCCCTTGCACACTACACACATGCACAATTCACATCAATCACACTGAGGTAACAAGAAGGAGCAGCTGACCTGAAAGGTCTGTGAATTTAGGACCTGGTTCTCCTTGTTAGATGTCTGCTTGTCAGGATCTGGTTCTAAGGCACATGTGCTCATTCTGCCCAGCCACTGAATATTGGTGAGACTGTCGTCTAAAGGACCCCCATCCAGATCCTTGTTCACTAATTAAGAAAAGCAGAAATTATTATTGTTTCAACAAAGGAAGGATTACAGATATATAACAAAGTCAGTGGAATTAAAAGAAAAAACACATACATGTTTTAATTCCAGTGAGGGGTTTAGCATCCGGAGAGCGCATAGTTTCTGTTTTCACTGGTTGTCCAACTGTAGTGGACGAGGTGTCATCCCCTTCAGCAGCAGGCTGACAAAAAGAGCCATTGTCATGGCTGCCATTCTCACTCAGTAGGATGAACTTGTTTGGCCCCTGGACCCCACACTCTTTGCCTTTCGCAGTGAGGGCCCCGATAACACTCTGGAGGTCTGCCGTTTTGGGAATGACGACCACTTGTGTATCAGACATGGAAGGGTGATCCATAATGCGGACTCCATCGGGGAAGCACTGACTGGCAGCGGATTCCGAGGGTTCTGTGGAGCCTGATGCACCACACTGGCTTTGGGATTCAGCTGCTGGTGGATCATTTTGCTGAAAAGGCAACTTTCTTCTTCTGAGGATCAGGGGTCTCCTTGGGCTCCGTCTCATGGTCATCAAATCATTGAAAATACTCCTTGGTGTTCACTGGTATTCTGTACAAAATATAACAAAAGGCAAATACGTAGATTGTTTTAAAGCCTGCTAAACACTGAAAGAAAAGAATTCAACATGTATCACTGCCTGTGTAAGTCGAATTACCAGTAGATTAAAGTTCAGTAAAGTCAATGCCAAGACAGTTGGTGCTAACAGTTACCACAGGCTGGATTCACACCGTTCTTCCGTACGCTAACAACGTTAATCGATTTAGACTCAAACGAAGAAATCGATTCATATCAAATACCAGTCAGAATATAACTTACTATACACTGGCGGGACTGGTGCTGTATGTTAATAATCAAAACATGAAATCCAGCTTCCCCTTTTTTTGTTGTTGTTGTTGTTGTTGTTGTTTAGATGTGAAGTTGCTCAGTTCAGCAGCCTATATTTTCAGTTGGTTATGTTTCCTGGCGACTCATGCCTTCTAGAACAACAGTCGTTACATGTTTGCAGTTGGCGACGTTTAACGTTTACCGCTGATTTCCTGGCCAACAGCCAAAGGTTATATGAATTCATAGTTCAGGAGGGTGGGGTGGGGGGAAAAAATCGGCTTATAAATAACCCACCAGACAGCCTTACCATCTCAAAATAATTCCAAACTATACAACCGATTCACAAGGCTTTTCTAACTGCTGTCGCCCATTAACGTTAGTTAGCTACGTTGGCTAACAGTCAGTGTGGCGACAAGAAGCGGTGCAAGTTAATGGATTTGAAACTGCATTAAAACAAGCGCTACATTGTTTATGTTAGCTGTGCCGAATAAAAAGACATGTTTCAAATTATTGATAAAACAGTTCAAATTATTTATACCCATGTGCATTTTAAAAATTCGTTATGAATACAGTACAATGCCATATTTCTTAAATGGAGTTCAGTCTGACAGCGATTTGACACGCATGTAAGTTAGCATCGCGCTACGAAATGAAGATTACCCTCATTTGGAGGAAACATCTGAAGAATATACAGGTTAACTTTGGCACCTGGGGAGTCTGGCTAACGTTACAGCTTTCTTTCATATGTGGTTGGAAGGTAAGCTAAGTTAGCTGACATAGCTAGGAGGCTAGTCATCGCGTAACAGCCTGTTAGCTACCTGGCTAACTACTCTATTGTAACGAACAACAAAGCTAAAACAAGAGCCAAACCTTCATGTTATTGGAATATTTCAGGCAATTCCGCTTGGCTGGACTCCCACTAGCAGTTGCCACACTCGGTTCATTTTCGACAACAAATCAAAAGGTCCATGATATCTGTTATATTCTTCCATTTAGCGTTATTTACATGCCGTCGGGTCGATTCAGAAACGTTTTTGAATTTTGGCGCTGTGGGTGCTGCCTCCGTCACTTTGACCACGTGGTACGAGAGTCCACCAATAGCAGCTGGAAGAAAAGACCACGATGGAAACAATCCAATCAGAGACGACAATGAAGGAAGCCGGGAAATAAAAAGTAACAAGGCGACGACAAAAAAAAAGTGTATAGCAGACAATTTAAGAGGAATTACTAACTGTTTATGCATTTATGTATTGTTTGCAATGGTGGCCATCACTTCTGCTTAGTATCACATTAAGGTATGTATAATATCGGGTTTGTATCTACGAATTATAACGTTAAAAGGTAAACAGCTGACTGTGGACATTGAACCGTAAACACTAATCTGCGTGTGGGAACAGTAAAAGTCAGATATTTGAATATACTGATT
The DNA here is from genome assembly GCF_905237075.1 of Dicentrarchus labrax. Classification (NCBI taxonomy): domain Eukaryota; kingdom Metazoa; phylum Chordata; class Actinopteri; family Moronidae; genus Dicentrarchus; species Dicentrarchus labrax. Next base: position 16,980,311 of record NW_026136724.1, on the reverse strand, counting down.
GAGATGATGCTTCGTCTCAACTATAGGATCTCCAGGAATGATTTCTATTAATGCCACGTAAAGCCATAAAGACAGAGAAGCCTCCCCTGCTGTTCCTGGAGCGGACTTTGTGTGGAGCCAGACTCCAAAATGTGCCTGAAGTGCGAGCAGCGCTCAACCCTAAAGAGTTCTTCACCGAGACAGAAGCACACAACAGCTCAGCTCTTAATTCCTGGGTAAGTTGTTGATTCATATGAGCGCCATTGGGGTGCAACATGACTCTGTGGTTGCAGACATTGCATGCAAACACACTGCTGAAGTGTGCCTGTGTACGTCACTGAATATATTGTAGCTCAAAGGCTCTGCAGATCAACCTGACCTTCCTGTACTTTCACAGAACGATATGTGTTATATGTGACTCAGGTTCTATTCGGCTGTTTGATTACTGTACTTTTAATCTCTTAGGTAAGCCCGCAGTTCGACGGTTCACTTGCAGCTGCACCTCCAGTGAGGCGTGGGAGGAGAAAATGCCACTCGTCGACAAGCATCCTTGACAGCTGCAGTCAGCTGTCCAGGAAAAACAGCGTGTGCAAATTCCCCTCATTAACGTTTCAGACAAGGTCAAGAGACCAGGCTAATCAACCAAAAAGCACACGCGCAAAGAAAGATACAGAGCGTACTGTTGTGTCTGACGCAGGAAATCAACCACGGGGATCATGCCGAATCAAAAGGACCGTTTCAAGTGCACAGTTCTCAGACACACCGAAGAGACAGACGACCTCAATCAGAAAAAGAAATGTGGAGAGATTCTCGGCCGCTGCCGCATCCTCCAGCAGACATTTGGATCAACTTCAAACTCCATCTATTCAAGTCACAGAGAGATGTGGAATCCCAGCAGATGGTTCTTCAACACCTGCCTCCAATGAGTTCATCACTTCTGAGGTCAGCGGTGTTGGTCCACCGCCTGATGTGGACACTCCAGAAGTAATACAAGAAGGGAGAAGTTGTCCCTCCTCAGCCTCTGTACACTTGCTTGTGCCTCAATCATGTACACCACCATGTAATCAGCCACCTGACATTTTGGTGTCTGACACACCAGAGAGGGATTATGGGGTGAAGGTGACATGGAGGAGGAGGAGGGGTTTGATGTTGTTGATGAAAGAGCGGGGCCATCTCTCTGATTCAGATGTGTTCACTCACAGCTGATGTATGGAGCTGATGAGAAAAGAAAGAGAGCACTGATCTCTACAGAGAAGAGATACTGATTATTAATTGGATAGAATTCTTTCTATGAACTATTTTGATTGCACTGAACAGAGCTGCTGCTTTCTAAAGTGATTATGACATTTCAGTTCACTGATGGCTTACTTTGATTTAACCTCATAATAATAATAATAAGCCGATTAAATAACTCTCTCACACCCACTCTCTCTGCACAGCCCTGGTAGTTGTGATTGTAAGAATCAAGATCCCAATTATACTGTACTGTTCCAGATTATGTGGCAAATCAGAGGCAGTCCTTCTATTGAAACCCAATCTTGACATCTAACAACACAAGTCCATTGTCTGTCTGTTTTTCATTGCTTCAGCCTTTAAAAGGCACATAAATGTAAAAAGGTTGCCTCCATATGAACCGTAACTGAATATCCATCAAACGCTATATCATTTTGTCAGTGTCATGAAATCTTGAGTCAGTGGTGTTAATAAAACCAACGGTGCTGCAGGAGGATCAATTAAACAATGTTGGTGTTGATTGTGAGCAATGTAACAGAAATCCCTGTTTGTATTCCAAATGTGTTGCATAAAATATATGGAATAAATGTATAAGTCAGAAGAGCTAACTAAATTGTGGATTGAAGACGTCTCTCAGCCTACAGTTAGTGATGGGAGGGCAGGGATAGTGAAAGCAACACAAAACTATACACTTTTAAAGCAAATATTCTGGGGAAACATGTATTTTATCACAATATCGGAGTGGAGGGACATCAGTAACTGTAACAGATGCAGAGAGTTTCCTGGACTACCGGTATGTGTTGCCATGGTTACTGGTCACTGTACCAAATCCTTTTATAGTCATCTTTTTTTTTTTTTTTTTTTTATATATATATATATATATATATATATATATATATATGTATATATAACAATAAGTTTGCTCTTCATGGCTGAAAGGCATCTTTACATTGAAACGATAGATTTCAAGGTAAAAAGGAAGAGAAAAATAATTAAGATCTCCCCACAGAGGACAACTCACCACCCTTTCGCCAGAGTGTCCACCAATCAGCTTCCACCTAAGAGATCGGTAGACCAATAGGAACGCCCGTTGCTGGTGTGCTCGGTTACTAAGGACCGAGTTACAGAGTTCTCCTCAACCGCGTCCACAAAAAGTCTTCTGCCGCACGAGGATCTTCCCTAGCAACCGTGGATAAACATGAGTTACTACAGCATAAGGTAAAATAAAACATACGTGGCTTGTACATTACGTTAGTATTCGTTTTGTTTGGCCAGCTGCGGAATGAGAAGCTGGCAGATGAGTTAACCGTAAAAAACTTAACTGTCGCCCACAACTTTTAGAAAGGCACCCCGTTGCTTACAGTAGAGGCAGCTAACGTTAGCCTCTAATGATAACAAGCTAGCTAACGTTATAACAATTCCACAGCTGGCAGAAAAAAAAACAAAAACACACAAATGATAGTGACTATGTCCGTGTGTTTACTAATTCTTCTCCTATTGGGACGATACGTGTTGCTCATTGAATGTCAGTGTCTCAGTGAGCGAGCTAACGGTCGTGGTTTCAGCACAAAATCGCGTCTCAAATGGTTTAACGTTATAACTGAACGACGGAAAACGATGGAAATGCACCCAGGACGCTAATAGGGCTTTAATAGCGTGTAATGGGTGTCCTCTCCGATAATAAATCCACCAGGCTGTTCATGTGGAACAAATGTGAAAGGCAATGGAAAAAAAATTACTTATTACATATCTAGATAGTTAAGCCAGGTATTCGTTGTTACAAATTAGTATATGTGTGTATTTTGACGAGTAAAATAAAGTAGGATTGCTTTGAGTTTTGGAGTGTGGGTTGACCAGAGGGAATCCAGCTGTTTCTGTTTAATTACTATGTATCAAGCGATCTGCAGCACACATAGTGGTAACTGTAACGTTGGCTAGGTTTGGCTTTAAATACAATGAAGCGAGAGGCATAAAGGGGGGAGAAACAAATGTTTGCATGTCATGTTTGAGCATGCCTTTTCTGTTGCCTTTCTGTTTTCTGTGTCAAAGCATTCCTGTAAGGTAGTGTATGTCCTCACCACCCAAATGGGCTACTAAAGCTATAGATTTAAGGTATTAGTAACTAGGTAAGTATTAAGTGAGTAAATAGGAAACATGGATTTTTTTTCTCCTACATTCATTCTACATGTAAAAGCAACAAGAGGGATTGAATGCAAACATGTAGCAAACGTTTGATAGACGCAGTTAGACTCAACACACACAAATTCATCTCAGCATAATACACCATTGTGCTTTCCACTGTTTTCTTCTGATGTCCACTCTGACCAGCAGAGTGGGCAGAAAGCTGCGGGCTAAGGGGGGTCATGTGTTTTTGTGTGTGGCTCTGAGTGCATGATGGTAGCTGCTTTCATTTCGCAGAGAGATAAAAATCAAAGCAGCTACCACCCTTTCCTGTTACAGTCCTACTCTGATTATTTGATTTTTTTTTCTTCCTGTTTGTAGGTAAAGGTTGTCATTCAAGGCATAGACATGTGATGGAAGATGATGTTTAGATTCAAGATTCAAGATTCAACAAGCTTTATTTTATGTTTTTTTTTATATCTTTTATGTTTTTTATGTCTTTGAGTATTTAGAAAAGCGCTTATAAATAAAATGTATTATTTATCCCGAGGGAAATTACAGTTACAGGGTTGTTGAAAAGCTATGTTTCATATAGCATATTGCACTAAGAATAGGAATATTAGTAATGTTATTATTATTAACTGTCTTTGTACGACACAAAATCCATAATCTGATGGTGGTGCCAGTCAGTGTCGGTTGGTTCACGAGCTAAAAAAAATGACTTGGCATATAGCTTCCACCCTGTTTATGTTTTACACTGCGATTAAACACAGGGAGAACTCTTGCCATCGTAGCTGTGTCTGTTTAGTAACGTGAGACGCAGCGATGGATTCATTCCCGATTAGCGCACCAGCTGTGATGCACACTGCTCTGTAGGGTCAACCTTCAACAGTTTGTGTTAAAGTTCACAGATGGCTGACTCAGCATTTATAATGATCAACCTTCAAAGAGAGTTCGAATAAGGGGCCTTTTCTCTGCTTCTTGTTGCCTTTTTATTAATCTCTCACACATGTATTAATTACAGTTAGTATTATTATTGGTTGTAGTAGTGTGTTTTTCCAAATGGACAGGGACCTCTTTAATATAAGATAATATTAGAATTTAATTAATTTTCATTGTCATTCTCGTTCACTGGTTTCAGCCGTTTTAACTGACTGAGTGAGTTGCAGAGGTGACACAACTGAAGAGCGACAGTTTTCATAACAGCATCACAAATAGTGTTGCAATGACTGCTTACATGAGTGTAGTGTTGAGACTGAAGTGGGAGACTGATGTTTTCTGTTCCTTTGTCGCACCGTATTATCATTGCCAGGGCTAGTGATCAGAATGAAGCACATAACCTAAATGAGAAATGGGGCATCTGTACTTTTATAGGGCCCTAAGACTTCCAGTATTGACCTAGAATCATCAGCTGAGAGGTGAGGATAGCTAACAGTTCCCTATGTTGTTATTGCTGACAACTGAAGCTAGTTCTGCCGAGTCTCTTCTCTACTAACCATAGTTGAGTGTTTGCCTTGCTTTGATTCCGGGTACAGCAGTTACGCAGTATAATATCCACTATTTAATATATTGTACCATCAGTGTCACAATCACAAAAGCATCCATTATAACAGTCTAGAATATCCTATAGAGTGTACAGTCTTTACGGAGTACAATACGGAACAAGGTTAGAAAGATTGCTAATAAGCAATAAGAGTTAGCAAAGCAAGCAGTTGCCGGCACCGTGGGAAAATGTAGCAGACTAAACTGCCAGTTGACCATCGTAACCATAAATCAATTTTTTAAATTTCTGCACAAGCATGGCGGTTGACCTCTGCAACTTCAAGCATGGCTTGTGGTTCAGTTGTGATCTTCTGTGGTTGTGGATTCCAAGCACATCTGACCCAGTTGGCCAGAGTAATCCACTCTGCAACTCATGCACTGAGACACTGAAGAAACATCTCTGGTATTTGTACTGGACTCACTCACACTCCTCGATGAATGCCGCAGCATTGCATACATTTCACTGAACTTATAGTTCTGTGCTGTATGTTCATGACAAATCTGTCCGCACCATGTTAAAGTTTTGTTTTGAATTTGCTATGACCAAGTGTCAAGAAGCCAAATTTGCCAAACACTTAATGGTCGGTAGCTGACGTTTCATTAAAGCTGCCTAAACAAAGTAAAGCGTCATTGTAGGAGAGTCATGAGTGGAGTGTGCGCCTTGGGGTTCCCGAGGGAAACTGTATTATTATCAACTCTTGTAACTTATTTCCATCATTTGTTTTGACTTCAGTAATTACTCCCTCTGGTGAATGAGTCCCCTGCCTATCATCAGTTGACTTATATGTCATTTTACCGCTGTCTCTCAGGACAAACATACACAAACATACTCTTCATTTTCTCTGTGCTTTCTTTCTCTCGCTCTTGCAAATAGGCATAGAAAAAATTATTGGGAGAATCTGGTTTCCTAGCAACTAGATTAAGGCCGCCACACCGTGTCTGTTTTTAGAAAGGTTAATCTATAGGTTTCAGTTTATTGAGTTACCTTTTTAAAACAGCATATGCCTTTCAATATTATCAACCAAGGAACACAGACTGGAATATGTTACTCACATGCTGACAGTTGAACATAGAGTAATTCAGTAATGTTGATGGGGCATTAATTTTTAGAAGCGGTTTGGACTATTTAAAGCTCAATAAATTTCCAGCTATTGCATATAACTAAGATGCCAGACAGAATGTGCGTCTGTGGTTTGATAAATGTGGGAGCCCCCTTATGAGTCAGAGGAAATGGGCTATGACTGATTGCTGAGCCTTTCAGAAAGTTACTGGAAAGTAGTCGGGCAGTAAAATAAGGGGAACTTAGGTGATAGTGACTAGTTTAACTGATTCTAACTTTTTTAGAAATACTTTCTGCCACTAAGAAAGAGTGACTTTATATCAAAGTCCGGCTTAAGTAACTTCACTGAAGTTAATAGAACATTCAGACTTTGTTCTATTAAACCTGATCTTTGTGACACTAGTATTTAGGCCTGTCACTTTCACACCTATCCCTGGCTGACTCCTTGTGCGTTGCCTCAAGTGTGAAGTCATGGTAACAGCTCCGAGCCTCCCAACCTCAGTCTGCCTCGGCACTGGTAGCTGTCACTCCCCCGGGTGGGACGTAGCTACTCTTTCTTAGTCACATAATAGCAGAGATGTTGGAGGCTGCAGGGCTTACTGTTAGGTAGGACAGCACAGTAACTCTGAGCTGCAGTGTAGATGAAGATTTTTGTATTACCGTAGATAGAAGAGCCCTGGACTAGCATTCCTGCAGCCGCATCCATGGACACTGTAAAGGATGGGGGATCTCAGCCTGTCTACAGCCGCTGGTCATACAGGTAGTTGCACACACACACACACAGGCACACATACATATATTATAATCTTGGTACTTTAGTGGCAGTCGTTTGAAAATAGCCCTACTTTTCTGTTCTCAAAGACTTACGGTTTATTTGTTCCAGCAGGACAACTGGCTCTTGCATTAACACAGACAAACACATTTTGGCTTTAGTTCCCCAACCTGTATTGACTTTTCAGGATTGAGAATTGCAGAGTGGCCTGTGCCAGAACAGAGGTCAGTGCTACTATAATGTTTCTTCCAGTCACTGCTCCATCCCTCTGGCCAGCAGAATGGCTGTCCTGCAGTCAAAGATGTGCCTCTCGCTCATGTTTCGGCCACCATGTCGTTACTTATTCAGAGCGCCAGGCTGTGACTGTGCTGTAACCAGAGTTGGTGATTTGCGTATGTGTGTCCAACCTTTTTTTTTTTTTTTTTTTTTTTTTTACTTCTTCTTCTTCTTCGTGTGCTGTTGCCTGCTTGATTGGAGCAATCATGTAACAAAGGATGTGCTTAGAATATCCCTCCAGCTGATCACTGAAACAATTGAAATTATGGCGTCTTCTTTGAATTTTATTTGTCAAGGCCAGTGATGTCGAGAATCTAATATAATAGCAGTATTGTATTCAGTATGTAACATCACATTTTTTGCCTTTATTAGTGATCCAGTTTTTCAAGGTTTCAGCTAGTTTGTTCATTGCATTTGGATATGAATTTCCCCCATAAACCTTTTTTTTTTCTTTTTTTTTTTTACATAGCCTCAGTTGAGATGAGAAAAAGCTCTATAGGGGGACAAACTGACAACAGACACTTTAGTTGCTTGTTAAAAACCTGCAGCTGTTTCACATTAAAAGCCAAACATTTTAAAGGACTTAGTTTAACATTGAGAGTGAGGTTAATATTTTCTGCATCATGGTTTTGAGCTCCATATATTAGCCAGGATCTTGGCTAAAATGCTGACCTCTGTGACTTTTCTCCTCATCTTTGTTTAATTTTTTGGTGGCTTAACACTGGGAATGTGTACATGTAAAGCAGATGTTTCTTAGACAGACATTGTGTAGAAAGCACCAAATAGTAGGAAGCTTCTTTGATTTGATTCGCTAATGTCATGATAGGGTACTGTGGACAGTAAGGGTCACATTAGTCTCAGCCAGTACACATAAAACACAGCGATGTAAACCTGGCCCTGCGCTGTAATTTCTCCACCTGGCCGGTGACCCCAATTTATCTTTTCTGCCAAATCCAAAATGTACACGCGTTTGGCACTTGGCGGGTGTTCATTTTAGACCCTGCATGTCAGTCAAAACACGGTTAGCCTAATTCAGCATAAAGACTGGAGGCATAGGAATATCAGCTAGCCTGTCTTTGTCCAAAGTTCAAAAATCAACACCAGGGTGAATCTGGTTTGAATAATCAGTACAGTGAGTTATGTGCTGTAACGTTTTATTGGCAAACAACAGCCAGGTGAAGTAATTGTGCTGTCTGTCATAACAGTGATGTTGCCGTGTTAGGTTTGGTACCATTGGGCTTATACCAAAATCTGTGCCCACCAGCTGTATGGATAGAGGGATAAACTGAACTGTTTCATGCTTGCTCAGTTGTAAACAAACACATTAGTGTGGACGTAGTAACAGTTGCACTTGTTTCTGACCATTTTTACATAAGTGAACTTTTTAGGTGAAAAGCTAAAGCTCACTAGGCACTGCTTAGCTTCACGCTGGGAGAGGACAGACACTGTGCTTGTCTTTTAATTCTTTCAAAGTGTATTTTGGTATCATTTTTTCTCTCTCTCTGGTTGCCACGCACTGATCCACAGGGATTTAAGGATTAAATCTTATCAGTCCTCCTTTTATTCTGTATCCTCTCTAAGTTGGAAGCTGAATTGCCTGTGGCCAACGTTAAGTTATGCTCATTCAACTTTCCAATTTCCTTTTGAAGTGGGAAAGTGAAAGGCATTTAATTAAAATGAACAGTCAAAATGGGCCGTGTTCATAAGATTAATAAGACCCCTCTAGTCAATGGCATGCAATTTCTTAATAGCTCTGATTCTGTCATCAAGTCACTTGTTAGCCCGTCCTCTTTTGCACCCTGAATCAACAGTAGTGTGATACACAGTTATTAGCATTTCATTATTTATAATCATATTAGGCTCTACATTTTCTCTTAAAGGTTGATGATATTGAATTGCACAGTTGATTATTTTCTCACAAAAACCTCTGGCCAAATGTAAAGAAAAAATTCTGAAAAAGATATGTTGACGTGCAGCTGAAAACAAATGACACGCTCTGGTGGACCCCTGCCTCTGTCAGTCTGTAAATCTTTACAGCACAGTGCTAAGGCCTCCAATTACAGTGAAGCCCAAGAACTGGCTGCAGGTTTTTAATCAATGCTGGTGGAGGTGCGCTGTTGACGGAGCTGAAATCTCCATGGTTACCCTGGTCTGACACACAAGGAAGGGACAACAGTGGCGTGTCTTTCTCTTGTCACCCAAGCTGTGATGGACTAATGAAACATTGATCACTCACAGCGGTGATGAGCCACTCTAAGTGTGTTTGTGTGCGTGCGTATGTTTTCCAAGAAGATTTGTGGTCGAGGACATTCTCTCGACCCCCAGCAGATTGAAGTATTTATGATAATACTCTGTAGGATGTAGTCTTTTCATTCATTATCAGCTTGTTTAAATTAATCAGATAATTACTGTCCTCCTAAAGAATAATACAGTTGACTCTAACAGCTTTATTGTTTCATCGAGCTATAGATGAATCATTGTAAAGCTTATAGCACTATGGAGTATTATTCATAGCCCGTAGAGTTCTTGTTCAATTTTTATCTTGTTACTGAACCTATTTTTTTATTTTCCATGTCCTGTACTACTGGCTACCTTGGTGCAAAACTGTCATTCTCCCTCAAGACCCTCCAGCTCTGCCAGCTTCTCCTCGAACTCAACAGCAAGGTAGGCAGCAATACACTCGCCCAAACACACACTCACAACACTTTCCTTTTCCAATCTGTTACTTGGTTACCAGGTTAACACATTTTGAATAACATGCAGCATTTATTTTGTTGTTTTCCTGTGGATGTGGTAACAGCACACATGGGTGTTTGTAGGGCTGCAACTAATGATTATTTTCAATATTTATTAATATGCTGAATACGTTCTGGGGTGATCAATTAATCAATTAAACAACTAGGTCTATGAAATAGTTTCAAGTCCAAGTTAACATCTTTAAATGGCTTGTTTTGTCTGACCAACAGCCCAAAACCCAAAAATATTCAATGTGCAATGATATAAACGCAAACAAAAATGATTTTATTATAATAGTCTTGATTGCTAGAGAATGAATAATCACAGTAAGATATGTGAAGGACCTCCATTTTAGATGCATTTTTAAATTTGTTTGACTTTTCTTTGGACACATGGCAATCAAACTGCTTCATAACATGTCAGTGATGTGCAAAAGGCTCTTTCATCAGTTACGATTGATGTCAAGGCCGCAAACAAACTTAGTGTGCTTCATCTGTAGCTGTCACGTGGAATGTCTTTGTCTGGGAAAACAAAATGTTACAGACAGAAAGACTGTGTTTGAGGTTGGAAACAACAATGAAACCCTGTTATAATTTAATGTAGAGGATGTGGTCTTCAGCCATTAATCAGACTGTGCTTTGTAGCATGGAAACAGCATGATCATGGCACAATGGGAAATCTAAGTAAACACAGTCAGTTATGTATGTGTTCGTCTGATTATTAGACATAATTATATTAGTTTGAGACAGACTGTTTTGTAAATACGGCAGTCTTTTGGTAAAAGCCAGCCTCGTAGAAGCATCCTATCCAACGGGCCACAGTGATCTCTCCCAGGTCTCGCTGTTGAGTTCACCTGCACAACCATCACCCATCTCTGTCCTTAAGAGTAATTAAAAACTACAATCATCCTCCTTGCTATAGCCCCCCTCCCTGTCACCAGCACCTGCTCTCAGGTGGCCTCCCCGGGGACCCATGTGTTTGCCAATATCAGCAGTGAGGGATACATGGAGAGGGATTTACGAGTGATGATACGACACACTGGTGCGAGATTACTCATTTTGATGTAGAATCGCCAGATCATGACTCAAGCCTGTGCTGGCTGTTGGGCTACAGATGATGATGTTAATTGTAACGCACCGGCCTTCATAAGAGTGGAACAGGCTTGTTAAAGCACGAGAGCTCTTCTTGATTTAAATTGGTTTCCGGAACTCGTCGCCTTTTGGCATTCAGTGACTGTCCTTCAGAGATGAGCTGTGATGTCAGCCAGCATCGGGCTTGAGGTTCTTAAGTAGTGTGTGTCATCACCTACACACTAGAGCTGTGGAGAGGATGTGTGAAGGGAGATTGGAATAAAGAGTGTGAATGAGCAAGTCAGATATCCGATGAGCTTGCCGGATATGGGCAGCATGATTTGAAAACTTCTCATCCTATACCCTTAATCCTTTTCTATATAAAAAATTTGTATTTCAGCTCAGCAGAACATGTGATATTTAAAGATGTACCCGACAGGAAAGGATGGAAGAAAAGAGTTGTGACCCACACATTACATCAGTGTATGTGGGTGACTTGTGCTTGACAGAAATATTGTAGGTCTCTGACTTCGACAGTACAGACTCCTGCTGTTGCCCTTCTCTCTCTCTCTCTCGTGGTAGCCAAGCAACATGGGCCCAGTCCCTTCAGATAGGTGTCCAGGGTAAATGCCCAGAGGACAAAGACTGCAAGGCATTCTCTCAGCTGGAGCCCAGTCCTTTTTCTTCTCCTTGCTCCCATTCTCTTTCTTTCACCAAATTGCAATCATTTTCAGAGAATGTCCTTATTTGGTTTTAGGTTTTAATCTATATAGGGTATTTCTTGGCTATTTTAGTTTTACTGCAGGATAGATATTTTCAGTTCTCCCTACACTACTGATTCATGCTTTTAAAACCACCACTTCTGTCACTAAGCCCTATTAACTCCCTCGAAGACCATACAGGATAAAAGTTCTTCATTGCCTGATGTTAATGCAACAACAGTGGTGACCTCTACTGGTTTGATAAGGAAAATCGAATTCGTTATAGATTCTTTTAGCGATGAATGTGTGTGAGACTCTTTATAAGAAAGGTTTCTCCTTTTTCTCTGTAGTGGCATCGAAGACGACAGTGCCAGTCTCATGCAGCAGAAGCTGGAAAAACAGGTAAGAAGCCAAACTGCATTCACAAATGAACAACACACACTGACAATTCACACTTTTGTGCTGTTTGTTTTCTCTTTATTGTTTTCCTTAGACTCTGACGTCGCGACTTTTTTGTCGTTGTTCTTTTAAAGAACATCTGGTGTAGTTCACAGCTGTTATGTGGCACGGTAGTCTAATTAAGCCTTCTAACTCACACACAGACAATGTGAGGTTGAGAGCTAACCTGTTGTATTTGTGAGCACCTGCCAAGATTCTTCATCAATCCGGTGAAATTAAAGGGCTGAGATGACTTTGAGTTCTGTGTCACCACGGGGGTGTCTGCTGTTGGCAGGAGTAGCTCCAACATCACTGCAGTGGTGTGCAATTTAGTGATTTATGTTGTTGATTCGGAAATCTCCTGTTTTTCACCCGCCCAGTCACTTGGAAATTTTACCTACTTACTCCCCAAGTGTAGTTATCTTCTTTTATCCACCCATTACCTGACATAGCCCTTCTTCTGTCGCACATTTGTTCTCTTTTCATCCTTTTCCCCCTGCGTCTCTGTAAGATGCTTTATCCCGAAACCTTGCTGAAGAGCTGCGGTGTAGAGCTTTGATTTAAGCTGGAAGCCGCACTCCACTATTTCACACATTATGCAGTAAGGAGGAGGGCCAGATTGGTGAGTTCAAAGGAAGAGAGGGATTTAGTGCAGGGTGCCTGGCTTTGTGTGTGTGTGTATGTGTCCCATGGTCCCAGTGGGGCTCAGTGGTACAGCACACTCTCAACTGAGTCCAACCAGCCTCACTTGAGAGTCTTCTCTTCTTATGTAACTCGTGAGGACAAACACACATGTCTACTTATGCCTAGAGGGGGATCATATGCGGGTTGTAGAGAATTGATAGATAAATAAATATCAAACAATAAAAGTTAAATCCATGTGTCTACTGTACTGTGTTCACTCAATTCAATGTTTCCCACCCTGTTTCGAATAATAAAATGAAAATCATTTCGACAATAATAACCAGAGCACTGTGGTTGTGACCGTATTTCACTTTGAGTGCACCTCTCTTTCTCTTCTCTCTCTCTCTCTCTCTCTCTCTAACCTCTCTCTCTCTCTCTCGCTGGAGCACTAATGACTGCTGATTCAGTTAGCAACGGTGGCCGCGCATACACATACACACACACACACACGCGCGCACACATAAACACACACACTCTGGCGCTCAGCATTCGCCTGAGAGGCAGACCTTTTTTCTGTCAGAGGACCACATAGTGCAGAGGAGGCTGTTGGTTTATCGATTGTCAAACTCAGTTCCAGGAGAGGAATGAGGGACAGGGAGCCAGAGTCCAGCCCAGCAGGAGTGCTGCTCTTTGGGGGAGAATGTAGTTTCATCTGACCTCAAGACAAATGGGACTTGTAACATTTTTTCTATAGAGAAAACCTGTTAACTTTGGCTCACACTTGTTCAGGATGTCAATGGAGCGGGTTGGTAACTTCTAATATTTCTTTTTTATATATTATTTTCTTTTCATCTGTGTGAGGATAACAGTTTGTATGAATTAAATATCTGTGTCTGAAATAGGAAAGAGAAATCCAGACAAAGATTGTTTAACTTCTAATTTCAATTTCTAACATATTTAACTTTTAGTCTCAGATTTTTTGCAAAGAGACACGTTTTAATATACAGTATGTCTCCTTAAATCAGATTTATATCTTTGGTGTACTTTTTCTTTGGCTGATACAGGAAAGACAGAATGAAGTCACATCCTGGTCTCAACATGCCAAGTACAGAGTCTTTACAAAAGAATGGAATAGATTAACAATAGATTAACTTAAAATAGCAACTAAAAGGGAAGTCAACACAAACTGGTCTGTCATATGAAAAATTAGTCCAGAGTGTAGACAGCGCAGGTAAAAATCTATCTTAAGAAGTCATTAAACCTTACTTTAGCCCTTCATTCAATAGCAGGTATCTTGACAAAAGGCAGAAGAAGTTAGGTCACACCAAGTGAATCTAGAAAATAACTAGGACATCAAAAAATTTGGAGCTCAGCTTCAGGCCAGATTCAGTTTTACATACACCTTCACCATCAGCAGTCTTCTGTGTTTTTTTCCCCCCATCACTGTTGTTATGCATCTTGAAACTTGGCAGTATTTCCACTTCCATTTATTACACTAACACTAATGATGTTGATTATGATAATCCTGCTTTATGTTTTATTCATTTGTCGCCTTTATTTATAGCCATAAAGTATGCAAATCCCGGTCCTCTTAAAGCAGAGTCTTTTGAAATGATAACAAATCTAGGTCCAGCTTATAAAGCTCCCAGACTCATCATACACTTGTACAATAAAGAGCTAATGTATTCGGTAACACCGTTTCTATTCCTTAATCATCCTTTTTACCTTTTTCTTTTCTTACCTCTTACTCAAAGTTGGGTCATGGGGGTCATTTTCTCATCTGCTGTCAATGCACTATGCCTCTTTGCACTATGGTGCTGTAACGTTGATGTGAAAATGAATCCTCTTTTTCAGTGGTGGCAGATGTTAATGGGGTTGTACAGAGGGTCGGACAGATTTCTTAGAGACATTTTCTCAGTATCGGCACAATGACTGATGGTTTATGAAAGCTTTTTTGGTCTGGTGAATATAAGACAAGGCCTCCTGGTCTCTTCCAGCTCACTAAACAGCATCACTAAACAAGGCTTGTTGTTGTGCATTTGACGCGCTAATTAATGCGCTTGCGTAATCCATTGGGTGGTTTGACCACAGAGACTGGGGCTTGGGGTGGGGGAGTGGATACAGCATGACCAGGATACATTTTCTACCCTTACTGAAACTTATAAAATAAATCATAAGTCACTAATACCATACTGCCTAAAGCATATACCAATTCTGTGTATTCATCAGGCAAACATACCAGTTAAGGAAGAGGTCTGTGCTCACGTTGCGTTGGATGCTAAACATTTCTTTACCAAGTCTTTGTGGGATGGACTGTTAGTCATTCTTCAATAACACTAAATGAGACCGTCTCAGCACCCGTTATCTGGGCTATTCTGTGAACCCATTCATTGCACTCGGCGGTATTCTGGCCTTGGCATGATTGTTGGCTTTTATTATGGCTTTATTTTTTACCCCTCTCTTTTGATTTCACTCTTAATATTTTTCTGCTGTGTGAGTCATCCTGCATTCACATCAGCTGTGCAGTGCGTTTGCATTGTCCATACAGTGTGGGTGTTTATCAGTATACTCGTTATTTGAATAAATCAATTTCCATTTCTTTTTTTCATATTTTGAAAGGTTTTTCAAGGTTTCCTTTTTTTATTATATAAAATATTCTTACATTGAGTCACTTATTGTAGCTATGCAAGAATTTACCCTGATGGCTAATTGGCCTGAACAGGATGTAGCAGTCTTTTCTCCTACTGCACAATGTGTTGTTATGTGACTTGTCCAGCTTGTGGCTCTTGAGACGGCAGTGTAGGTCAGGGAGTTAGTTGGTTGGCGTAACACTTGGTTACGAAGTCGATATCTTAAAGGTCCATTATGTAACATTTGGGAGGATCTATCAGCATAAAAAGAATATAATAACCAAATTTCCACCAGTCTCAGCTGTATTATGAGAATAATCTAAACTGTGCAATGAAGTTGCCACTTGTGTCTATTACAGGGTCTTTAATGTTATCTTCCTGGTATTTTGCAATACCTACTGTTAGCCACAGGTTGGAACTCATCATGCATACTAATGTAATTAACCTCGGCTCATAGAGTTGATGATATCCAGCTTGGTTAAATGTCCTCAATAGAAGCCCGATATATACCGGCAGTAATTTTCCAGTCATGTGCATTGTAACCCAGCACATTTATTTATTTCCGTTCCCCTGTTTGTCCCACAGAGGGCACTGCTGGAGCAGAAGCAACGGAGGAAGCGTCAAGAACCTCTGATGGTCCAGCCCAACACAGAGACTCGGCCCCGGCGCTCCAGGACACGGCGTGGTGAGGAGCAGGCCCCTCTGGTAGAGTCTCAAGTCAGTATCACCAATGATGTCATCATGGATGGTGAGAAAAAAGACCCGTTTTTTATTTTGCATAAGTTCAGTTTCACATTATCTTTCCTCGTAGGATAAGAAAAGTAGGTATTAATGTGCTACATTCTGTTTACATGTGTTTAATTACACATCACATCATACTACAGGCGTGGATGTGGTACAGTTTAGAAATACCTGACACAAATCATACATTACAGGTATCTAATATAACCTCTTTAAGGCTCTCACTCAACAAAACCTCAGGCCAATGTTGAGCTAATTAGAGAAGTGGAGTTTTTCAGCAAAAAGTGATGACTCAGTTGGAGCATAGCTCAGAGACAGACAAACAGTTCTTTGTACTTATTACAACATGAGAACATTATGAGCTCCTGTAACAACTGTTTCTGCCCTGCTGTAGGTATTGATGGCCCAGCAGCGTTCTTGGGCTCAGAAGCCCCTGATCTGGGAATGAAAATCCAAATCCTGTCAGTGAGCCAGTCCCAGTCCCAGTCCCAGTCTCAGCCCCAGTCCCCCGCTGCTGAGGAGCCGGAGAGGGATGGAGACACTGAGACGCTGCTAGAGCCCAAGACTGATATCCACGAATTACTGCAGAAACAAGGTGAGTCCTGGCAGAGTTTACACAAAATCAAAAAAAGTAAAAAGTTTTTTAATAAGCAGCGGTAATCAAAATGATATGGCACACCCCTAGTCTACAGTCAACCTCCTTGTGAAAGAAAAAAAGCCTTAAATATCCTTTTACTTTACTTCATAAAGGATAAGTGAGGGACTTTCTATCAAAGCATTTTAATTCCATGAAGCCTATTGATTGACTTATGTCCTCCCTGTTAAGGGAAGATACAGCTTCAGTCACATTTAATAGCCAGTGTGGTCTCCTGCTTAATTCCTTGTCTTTGTCACCTTTTTGTCTGATCATGATCTCTTTTGCAAGAGAGAGAAAAAAAAAGACACACAGCAAAACACCACCAGTGACACACAAGCATATACAACCGCATCAGTAGATGTCTGTAGTAGACATTTATAAACAGAAGTTGTGTTGCATATCGTGTGTAGTTCTCTTCTTGTTGTCAGTGAGGACCAGCCTAATATAGTCACTCTGTGTTAATGTGTTTGTAGTTGTAATTCACTCCATATAAGCAGCAAGTGTTAAGCAAAGTCAGACTTTTTGACATCCCCTAGACTTTTAAGCTGTCTGTTGCTGCAGTATGGAATATGGATGCGGACAGTGGTGTGATTGATGGTGACGCAGTGAGAAATGGGTCATTTTATAATAGGCCAGGGCATTGTTCATACTGCAGCGCTCATCTATGGCATCATTATAGCTACTGCCACCCACTCTCACCAGCCAGCTGGCAGGCAGGGATCTATAAAGTTTATGGAGGGTGCATTAAAAATCTAGCCCAGAGTGGATGGTGTACTTTTCAGATCTACCTGCTACTGTGGAGCAAAAACAAGTCTCTCCACCCTAAAACAAGGTTAACTTTCATTTAAAGGAACATGGTTAAAGGTTAAAACAGCTCCACAAATGTTATAATGTTGGCATTGCAGAGCCACAATTGAATCCTGGGTCAAATTATCAAAAGTGGCTCTGGTTATCAGATCTTTTTTCCTGGGCTTTAGTGTGACGTGACGCCACAGTAGCAAATGTCATTGTCCTTCTCAATAATGCAAGGCCTCATTGTTAATGTCAGCCCAGTTTAGCATAAGAATATGTCCTCAGGACTTCCAGCAGGTATTTTTGGCTCTCTGTCCTTGCATAATACCCCAACCCCAGAGGAAACAGAAGAAATTTTGAGGTACATTCATATTTGATCAACTTATCCAATCAAGATCTGCATTTTTGGGTGCCTGAAATTTAGTGTTCTTGACCTGCTGTGTGTTAATTATTATGTTGTGTGTGTGTCGTTTTTGCTTTTATTTTGTAGGTTGTTGGTTAGCCCATTGTGAGTCCTCTTTGACATTTCCAGATGGTTGATTTTATAAGCCTCACACAACGTTGTTCAGTGTTTTAATTGGAGCCCTGGAGTCACTGTTAGAGGGAGGCTACCATTCTTTCACAATAGTTAATATCAAGGATAGCTGCATATCCTGGGTTCATCTTTTGTAAATACCCCGGTTTACATATTGTGTTTGACTGTGTTGTCTCTCACATTATTATTCTTGTTCATTCCTGCTTAGGCCAATGCTCTCCAACCCCTTCTGCTCTCTAATCTGCCATGATATGTTGGTCAGGCTTGAAGGAGGATGTGGCCTGCACTGTGTGTGAATGGTGGGCCAAAATTACTTTCATTTATTCACTCCAAAGCTGAAGATTGGATTACAGTAATTAGGGAAACTTGTGCAACATGCTCTATAATTTCATACCAACCACGCTGTTACCATCAATGTCATCTCTGGTCATGCAATTAATTAAAGTTAAATTTCAATCCAAGTGAAAAGTGTTCTAGTTTTACATCTTTAACACTGCAGAGCTGTGGGGAAACACAATTTCCCCTGCTTACTGAGATCTTTCCATACCAGCGGACCACTGTTATCCCCTGACAGCACATTCAGATGGGCTACAACTGCAGCCAAGAGCTGCGTCCTGGCTGATAAATCCAATTATCAACGAAGAGACAGATGTCTCAAGCGGTCTTGACTGGCTGCAGTCAGCTAGGCCCATTTTACATCTGCATGACTGCATGGAGCTGTCTCTTCACAAGTGCACAGATGCAAGTCTTGGAGGGATGTTCCGCTTCTTCTCTTGACATTAATCTCACCCTCGCAGAAAGTGACTTAGAAAAAGATGCATTGTTTGTGACAGGTAGGGCTTCAATTGAGGCCACTAGCCAAATGTGACCTTTCTGTAGGGTGAGTGCTGTGCAGCGCTTAACTGGATGATCAGGTTGTTCAGTTTGATAGAAAGCAGTTTGGATTGGTTCAGTTAGATTCTCAAGGCTTTATTCACTTTCCTCTTTTCCAGTTAAAGGTTCTCCCTTGAGTAAAAGTAAAAAAAAAAGTACCCGGCTAAAAACAAAAAACCTATAAAAGGGAGGGATTTTAACTGTATTATGCACTATTTCTGCTTCAGCCATTGCTCAAGGATTGCATCAGTTCTTGATAAATTAGTTGTCATATATCAAAGACCATAGAAGAACCAAAAAAAACCCTAAAATCCACCTGGGGGACACTTTTGTACCAAAACCAAAGAAATAAGATAAAGTCTTTGAGATTCTTTTGTTGTTGGGAATATACACAGAGCCTCTGGCATTGTCTTGTATGAATGAGCTTCCCAGCATGAATATTGTAAAGACCTTCATGCATCATTAAAGCTCTCTCTCACCTTTTGCCTCTTCTCCCTCCCCAGGCCTGTGCGGCAGTATGAACTTCGACGAAGCCAGCGAGCACGAGGACGATGTAGAGGAGGAACGGACACGGTCTCTGTCCCCTAACGCAGACACCACCAGACCCGCCTCTGCTGCCAGTGGCAAGGACATTCCCGTGAGTGTCCCAAGCAACGCATTCACCAACAAGCTTCAAGTGTATACTACACAATCCTCATCCCAGTTCTAAATATTGCGTAAATAAGCTATCATAACAAAAGTTCATGTTCCATATTCAGGAGGTGGTGACCCCCGGATCACCCACAGCAGACAGCGCACTAATTGATGTGGCCAATCTAGAGGAGTTTGTCTTTCGTCCGGCTCCACGTGGCGTCACTGTTAAATGTCGAATCACCCGGGACAAGAAGGGCATGGACCGCGGCCTCTACCCCACCTACTTCATGCACATGGAGAGAGAGGATGGCAAGAGAGTGAGTGTGTGCAATAGTTCATCGGTGGAAAGACATAAAATTAATCAGCAGCTATTTTGATAATCAATGAATCATTTTTGACATTCCACGTTCCAGGATTATCGAAGGTGTGGATTTGGTGCTTTTCTTTGTCATTTATTATAGTAAATAGTACATCTTCTAATCGCATTTTTCACAACTTTCTGACATTTTACAGACAAAATCATTTATTGAAAAATAGCTGGTAGTTATTCCACAATGAAAATAAGTAGTCTCACCCCTAAAGAATTGTTATATACTATATGTTAAGTGTATTGTGGAACTTCTTTACTTTTAAAACTTTTTAAACTACCTTAATATGCAAGACTTGTTTTTAAATGTCTCTCTTTTCAGGTGTTTTTGCTGGCAGGAAGGAAGCGAAAGAAGAGTAAGACGTCCAACTACCTTATGTCAGTGGATGCCACTGATCTTTCGAGAGAGGGCGAGAGCTTCATAGGTAAACTGAGGTAAAACCACACTCACTCTTAGATCTACCTGTGCCCATAAAAGGTCAGACTGATTCTACCTAAAATCCTACAGTATTCTAAGTATAAGCAAATTACAGTTAGGTTCAGCTTTTGGACAGTTAGCAGCAAGTCTTAATTGCTTGAAACAGTGCTTTTGCTTCTGCCTCTACGCACGACTCGGGTGTTAAAGGTGCCATCAGTTGACAAATGTGAAGTGGTGTAATCGTTTCATCACCAATGTGCATTCTATCAGGTCCAACCTCATGGGCACCAAATTCACGGTGTACGACAACGGCACCAATCCCTGCAAAAACCCCGGGGCGCTGCTGGAGGAGAGCAACACACGACAGGAACTGGCTGCCATCTGCTATGTGAGTAAACGACAAAGACACGCACGGCACACGCTACATCCCCAGTTCATTCATAACACAGAGTGAAACTGTCACACTCTCTGTACTGTTTGGCAGGAGACAAACGTGTTGGGATTCAAAGGACCACGTAAGATGACCGTAATCATCCCGGGCATGAACATGAATTTTGAAAGAGTCCCTGTAAGGCCTCAAAATGTGAGTCTGACAGTCCTGGGATCATGTTGTTTGAGTATAATTTTATATATATTGTACATTTATCAAGTATTCAAGTATTTCATATGTATTTGGATTCACACTGAACAAGAGCATCAACTTAAATAGGTATGCTTGTGTTACAGGAGCAGGAGAGCCTCCTGAGCAGGTGGCAGAATCACTCACTGGACAACCTGATTGAGCTGCACAATAAGGCCCCTGTGTGGAACGACGACACCCAGTCTTATGTGCTCAACTTCCATGGCCGCGTCACCCAAGCTTCAGTCAAAAACTTTCAAATAGTTCACGACAACGACCGTAAGTATTCGCCCTCTCTTTCCTACGCATTTTCTGCACCGTTACATGCTTACAGCAACGATTAACGCGCTGTATGGCTGTTTTACTGTTTCCCTCTGCCTCTAGCTGACTACATTGTCATGCAGTTTGGCAGAGTGGCCGAAGACATCTTCACTCTGGACTATAACTACCCCATGTGCGCTCTTCAAGCCTTTGCCATTGGCCTGTCGAGCTTTGACAGCAAGCTGGCCTGTGAATGAAAACTACCGGTTTTACTTCCACGCCGCCACCTTTCCTGCCCTCCCTAAAAATCTCTTCTCGCGGGGGCTGTTTGGAAGTCGACAGCTTCACTGCTCACATCATTGGCAATCAGTTCACGCACAAGTCAAGGAACAAATTATGAAACTGCAAAAAAAAAAAAGGCGGATACTGATCAGAGATGTTGGTGCTCTGTTGGCCAATCCAACAACCCTCTTGGTTCCTGTGCGGTAGTTTTCCATGCCATTTTAGTGGGGTTATTTCAATATCAGTTTAACCTTTTTTGTATAGTGTACTTGTATACAAACTAAAAAAGGGAAAAGACAAAGTAAAACACTCTGTGCTGGAGACAGGCACTCCTGTCAGACATCTGCTGCAAAAACAACTGTTTAACCTATGACTCAATCATTGTTTGAAGGGCGGTGATATGTGTATTAATGATGTATTTTCTATCGCTTCTGTTGCCTTTTAAATTTGATTTCACTCAGTGTTTTTTTGCCACACTAGCGCCAAAAAGAGCAACGTCGGCTGAGAAGTCCCTCTTAAGGAGCAGAAACCATTTGGAATTACATTACACCGCCTTTCCTCTGGCGCCACCCTCAGGCTCAAACTGTAGAGTTATTGGAACTAAGAAAAGCAAAGTTTTTTCACCCATCCAACACTTTTTCTAGAAAGTAATGGGCATCACAGTCTTGGCGCTAGCGTGGCTACAGAATTTCAGTCTTGTTTACATCTTTAAATGTGGCTGCATGGTTTAATCTGCCATCTACTTAAAACTAATTTTGGTGTTATTCCTTTATTATCATGTTGTCATCCCTTTGTTTTAATGTTGTGTGGAAGGTGCATTATTCAGAACAGGCCTGTCTTATGTTTGTGTTTTTTGTGAGTAAGTGTAATTTGTATCTTGTGACTGTGGTTTTTCTTTATCATAACAAGTTGGATTATCGTGAAAAAAGAAAACATAAACGCAGAATTGCACATTTAAAGAAAAAAGAATATACACACTGTACATAAAACACAAGGTAATGCCTTATTTGATCTATTCTTGC
Organism: Dicentrarchus labrax; assembly: GCF_905237075.1. Classification (NCBI taxonomy): domain Eukaryota; kingdom Metazoa; phylum Chordata; class Actinopteri; family Moronidae; genus Dicentrarchus; species Dicentrarchus labrax. Next base: position 16,957,949 of record NW_026136724.1, on the reverse strand, counting down.
AGTCTTTAAACAAAATACTAGATGTTACTTCAAGACGGGAAGGGATTTCAAAAATATGGATAGAAGCATTAATATGATAGACAGAGCTTATATTTCGTGGGTACACAGATACAGAAGTCAACCCAGACTTTGTACAGTATGAATAAAAACAACAATAAGTCTGCTGTATCTACACTGAGGAGTCAAGATACAAGTGGCATTTTATTGAGCTGAGATGGAGTTGGAACCAAGTTATTAAAGCCCACATTTAGTCCATCTCAAAGTTTCAAAACTATAACTGCCTATGTCCCTTTATCAGTCTCTTCCCCTTTAAATTTAAGGGAAACTTAAGGGAAATCAATAAGGGATAACACCCTTTACATGACTTTATATCATTATTAAATGTCCCTAATATTTCGTTAATTCGGTGTACTGTATGTGTGTGAAAATAGAACTGAAAAAAATCTGATAGTACATACATGTTGAGGGTCATTATTGCTACAGAGCCAACTGTAAAAATTCAGTCACGATACGGTTCAATCTGTATCCTTAACAGAAAAAGTGTTCAGTGGGACATCCTGCTGAAAAGGCTTTTCAGGGGTAGATTTAACTTCTATTTCAACAGGGCGTTTCCTGCATAGAAAATCCTTAAGAGATTCAAACACCTGGTACCTGGTTAGTTTTAAGACAATTACTATTACAGATATTTTAAAGTGCCAGGAACTTATGAATATTCTGTTTTGTCATTTTGTGTATAATGGAGTTTTGAAGAGAGAAAAGAGATTTTTTGAAAATATTTTGAAATGTATACGCTTTTACTACAAGACACTTTGATGAAACACATTCCAGTGTGGCATTTCAAAAAACATACAATCAGGTATATGTATTTTAACAGATGAAACTATAACGACGGATGATCAAACTTCATATTAAAACACGGTGAGATGAATGTATTCAGTGAACAGCTTATTTTCATAAACATGACAGATGTCAATTTGATTCAGAACACATTTGAGAGAAAAAACAAAAGTACTTATTTCTGATGGAAAATGTTTGAATAACCAAAATAAAGACAATTTAAAAAATAAAGAACTTGATGAATTTGAATATCTATAACTTCACTGCACATTATTTTAACTTGAACAAACTCCCCTGCTATCAAAAGCCATCAAATATCAATCTCTCTGGGCAGGTCTTTGTACTGGATGAGGTAGTACGGGTAGCACTGACAGCTATCAAAAACTACAAACATGGAGGGTTTGTCCAGGCTGTCCACACAGGCATCATAGAGATGGTACTGCCTCATTTTGGAGTTGAGCGGTGGCGGCCGGCGGTAGTGGGACCTTCCAACGCTCACCTTCCCCACCAGGACTTTGGCCAGGAACATGTGGCGAACCTCGTTTGGCCCAGCCTTGCTCGAATAGGTCTTGGAGAAGGAGGCGGTCGTGGCGAAGTAGGAGCCAAAACCGTAGGACGTACCGTTGACGCCGGCCATGCGAGGGTCGAAGTTGTTGTGGCAGATGTCCTCTGAGGCTTCTTCGGTCGTCCCGTGGAAGAGATGTCTCTCAAGAGGCTCCTTAAACTTGGTGTGCTGCTTCTGCATGTGTGCCTTGTGCCTGTAATGACAGCGCAGATAGAAGTGTTTTGATGCGGATAGTTTACCACCACAAATAACTTTAACACTGTAACTTTAACTCAACTCAACTTTTGAGACAAGAAACACAAACAGCAGCTGGACCTTTGGTACTTGTCCCAGTGGAGCAGGTTCTGGACCTGTTGGATGCTGATGATGTCCACCTCAGACTCAGGCAGGCTCTCATAGAAGAGGTTTTTGACCCTCTTGTAGGCCTCTGTGCTGGCTGGAACGTCCACCAGGCTGTAGTCCTGCTCCGGGGTCACACACCACACAGGAGGATACCAGGAGCTGAACTCCACCAGGGGGTCCACGCTGAAGTGGGCCGCTGGAGGTTTGGTGGGGTCTGTCTGGATTCCTGTCCTAGGTATGGGGAGGAGAGGAACAGCTATAACATATTTTGGCATACATGAGTGCAGTTTGTGAAGGAAACACAGAGAGACAGAGAGTAGAACCAGGATACCGACTGTAGGTAAGGCTGCATGGAGTCGGGGGATCGGTAGAAGGGTCTGCACCGGACGTGCCTCTGGAACCCTGTGGTGAGGTTAGTCTGGATCATGGCGGTGAAGTCTACCTTGTACTCTTGCGAGCCGATATAGAAGGACCATTCAGGTTCCTTTTGGCTCATCTTCTTTAGCAGGCAGGTGGACAAATTCTACGAAAAGATTTACCAAATCGTAATAGTGGTTAGAGATAAAACTAGAATAAAAGAGAAACATAAAGAGGAAACATTCACCTTGCTGTACTCTTCCCAGTCAAAGTTGTTCCACCAGTAGATCTTCCACACGCTGGGAAAGTAAGGGTTCCTAACCAGACTGTCAGAGTTCGTCAGCCGTCTAACCCCGTCATACTTGGATGAGTCGTCCAACTCCATCTCTTCAAAGTTCAGACTGTAGCGGAGATGCCTAAAGGTACAGCATTGTATGATTCCAATTAAAACATACTACAGAACTTGCCTTTTTTCTGAGATATCAGTGATGTAATAGTCTTTATTAGCCGAAAATATCTAATAGCAACATGCAGTAAAGCTAAAACCAGAGATCTGGCTCCAGTTCAACTCTCTTACTCACCCATCCTTAAGGCAAACCACCTCTTGGTTCACATTGCTGTAGAGTCTTTCCAGTAAGACCTGAGAGTGAAGGGGGATGCTGACCCACTGGTGGGTGATCACACACCACAGCTGCCAGTAAAAAGGGTAGGGAGTGTGGTGCATCTTACACCTTTTCCCCGCACGACACAAACCCAGGAGGAAGTTGTCACAGATCTCAACGTCGGAGGTGCACTTTGTGTGGAACGGAGACGGGACGGGCACTTTGGACGGGGATTGCAACTTGGTAGGGGTGGCTGTCGGGGTCTGGATGGCGGGTGGGACCCTTTCCTGGGTAGGGGTGCTGGGCTGAGGGGCATGCTGTGGTTGGTTGATGATGAGAGGAAAGGAGATGATGAGGGAGGTGGCTGCCTGCACAGGGTTTGGAGGTATATTCCGTGGTTTACCGGGAGGGCTCGGCAGTGGATGGGGGCTGTTTTGAGAGAAGGTGAGCAGGACACAGGAGGTGTTCTGGGGGGAGCCATGCTGCTGACTAACGGACTGGATGACCACCTGAGGCTGCGGGATGCTAGTGGAAGGTGCTGAGGTCTGTGCCACACTGGGCATGCCTTCACTTTGGCTGGAAGTTGTAGTATTGTCTTGCTTCGAGGTCAAAGGGGTTAAATGAACGCTGATGCTGTAGGGGTTGACGGTCCAGACTATTCCAACCTGCTGGGATCTTATGGCCTCCCACACGGGGAGGCTGGTGTTGGTGTCAGCAGGGATTTCCAGTAAGAGGAGTGACTGGTTCAGCAAAGTGACATTGGGAGATTTGGGCGGGGTCTCTATGATGGAAACATTCCTCGCCAACTTTCTCTTCGGCATCTTGGACGTCCTTTAAAAACAGAAACATTTATTTTTAGTAAATTAGCACAATAGAGTGGGTTTAGCCAAGTCTTTACCAGCTTAATGCAGATATATACTATATATATTATATACTCTATATTTATAGAGTATAGAATCAAACTCCTTGATTTCAGTGGTAAAAAGTAACTAAGTACATTTACTGAAAGATGTAGTTAAGTACAGTTCTGATAAATTTACATTTTACTAAACTACATTTATTTCATAACCCTATTTACTACTTACTTTGCAGATTCAGATAATACATGTAAGAAAAAAAATACTTTATGACATATTATTATACATTTTTACCACCCAGCAGTATAGAAAACAACCTGAGGCTGACACATGAATGCATCATTATTATAATCCGATTAAATAGATAATTCTGTCTACCTTTTCAAGTAGGTTAAACTATGTGAGCAGCTGCCTTTTTTCCACCAGTGTTTATTGGTCATAATTTATGTCAATTTAACTTTACCCAACCTCTAACTAAGAAACTTTTGAACGTACTTGTGACTCCATAACACATTCTTCGCTAGCTATTATCTACAGGCACAATTAGCATCGCGGCCATAGCTAATAAACCGATTTGAAAGCTAGCTAATTAACAAGTGGGTAAATTGCCAACCTTACCTTCAGTCCTAACACCTTCTGAGGGCTGAGGTTCAACCTCCAGCTTCACAAATGATGCCAGTAAGTATATTTATTTTCTCACATAAGTAACCAAACGTTGTCACATTGGTTTAAGTTGCTTTAGGTGAAGGAGTGAAGAATAGGGTAATGTCGACGGGCCATGCTGCAGTTCAGTGGGAGGGGTAGGATGAAGACATGTTGTTAAAATATCAAAAATGTAAAAAAAAAAAACAAAAAAAAAACCCAAAGATTTCAGTATTTTCACAGTAATTTCACTTACACAGATACAATTTAGAATACTTACTGTAGCACACAAACTGATATAATGTATTTAGTGGTGGAATGTAACTAAATTCATTTACCCTAGTGGCCTACTGTACTACTGTAGGTACAAATTCAAGGTATATAAGCCTAATTATTATACTTTACTTGAGTTTTGAGCCCATTTTATGCAACTTTAGTTACTTGATCTTCCTTCAGAGTACAATGCATACACTTACTGTTCAGTGAAAACCATTTATCTCCAGGTTTGATGATACTGAATGCTTGTGATAGACTGCAGGATCAAGTGTTACTTTATGTGCTGACAGGTAATTCTCTTTCTTCCTCATTTATTTAAAACCCCTCCTTTTATTAGCTGGAAAATGCATCGTGACAGAGCTGAAATCAGAGGTGTTTTTCTGAGCTCATGAAAAGTCGACTTTTTAGATATATGTGGTTCTCACAGGACAGCGATGCTACAAATACGATGATCTTACAGAATATGATGGGTTTCTGTAGATTGAACTACCCAGCAGTATATACAGTAGTTAAAATGAGCTGAACCTCAAACATCTACAGCAGTAAAATGCAACATACACATTAATGCAGCTGTAATATTAATCAAAAAACTTCATATATATTAGGAAAACACTGACAGGAACCATTTAACTGCATAACGAATACTTTTACTTTTGGTACTAAAGTATAAAGTACATTATGCTGGTAATACTTAATACTTTTACTTAAATAGGATTTTGAATTCAGGACTTCTTTCACAGTGTGGTACTAGTACTAAGTACTTAAGTAACTTAAAGGATCTTAATACTTCTTTCACCACTGGTAATATATACAGACTTATGAAATTTAAATTTCAAAATAAGAAATCTTCATCACCTATTGCAACACACAATTAAATCCCACACAATTTACTAGTCTTATGAACTTACTTTTAGATATATATAAAGAACAGTCCACTGTAATATCCATAGCCATCTTTAGCTGTCAAATGATTTACTTTGCACTGGAGTCCATGTATAGTTTCCTATATTGAAATGCCAGCAAATAGTAATTTTACACTGTTAATCATTTTATATAGCCTAATGGCCTCTGTACTACTAACCCTAAAGTGAGAGGAGAATGTAATTCCTCCTTAAACAAAGCATTCATCGTTTCAATATAGGCGAGACATGACGGCTGCACAAAATCAAGGGAGGTCCTGAAAATTCTGCAAATTATATATTTATTTGAGCACTCTCAAATTTCTGTATCATCATTAGCATTTGCACATAAAGCACATTCCGTGTTTTCCATATATCCATAACATAACAGAAATGAGCTTCAGAAAAACAAACACACATTTAGAGTTTGACATGCAAATTCTGAATCATTTCACAAACTTTAATCCATCAAACCAAAGCCAGACTAATAAATGTATTCAGGCTACACTGCACCATTATAAAACACACATTAAGCAGCCAGGCTGTGTTTTACACAAACATATCTATACAGTACATTTTAAAGAAATAGCATATAGTGCGAAGGTAGCAGTTCAAAAGTGCAGAGATCAAATTGGAGATCAGAGACAAAGTATTTATAATTTTTTCAACTGGAAAAGGCTGTACAAGACATTGTATTGAACCAGGAAAGAAAAGTGCTTAAATTATGCAATTTGATTTCATATTCTGGGAGCTCTCCACACACTATGTGCAATTCAAAAAAAACCTTCCCATTCCGTTTGTGCTGAAGAAAAAAAGATAAGGTATTTGATTGCAAATGTACTTTCAACAATACTCGACAGCTCTCACAGAAACCTCGAGCGGCTCGACCGTCAAAGGACACTGCTGACAGCCCACCCAGAAGTAAGGAAAGACTCTCTCGGTAAGGGCGTGCTTGAAGCTGTAGATGTGTGTATTGTCATGTGGGTCGTAGAAAGACACCCTGCCCTTGTCACAATCCAGCTGCACTCTGATCCTCTGCGGGTTCCTCTTCAAGTTGAGCCTCGTTAAAGGAGAGGTACCAGCGAAGTACATTTTGTGGTAAAAGTACACACACAGGTAGCCGTTCTTGAGCACCGAAGACACTTTCTCCTTCCTCTGGACGGACGCTTTAGCCACGCCGACAACCCACGCCGTGTTATCCCCCACGCTGACGTCCCAGGAGTGCTTGCCTGAGCTGAAGCCCTCGCGGCCCAGTACGCCGGTGTCGGGGTCGTACCTCTCTGGGTTGTCGGGCAGCTTCTGCTTATCATCACTGTCACAGACGCTGGTGAGGTCGTTTGACAGGATGAGCCACGGGGCAGCGGTGTTGGGATCCAGAGTCACTGGGGCTGAGGAAAACATGGCAGACTGTCAGCTGTCTCCGGTAGTTCATTCAGAATCACGACCTTCTGTCCACCTCAGGAATACATGAGGCAAAAACTGCATCTAAAAGTTTAGAGTTTAGAGTATGTACTCACTGTATTTGATGATTTTATGCATCTTCTCCCATACGTGGAAGGACAGAGAGCCTACATATTTGGCCACATCTATGAGTGCTCCGGGGGCCATAACAGGATCTTGGATGGGGCAGTTGGCTCTGCAGGGAGAAGAGTTAGGCAGTTTATGCATGTTGTTATGCAAGCAAAAGAAAAGTAAAGTTTAAAAGATAAAGCTTTTTCTCACGTTGCCAGAGTCCTCTTGCATTTCTGTGGGGGGGGGAAGAGGCAAACTCACTTAAAGACTTAAAAATAGAACTTGGATTTTTATGCAAATATCCACATTTGCAAACTTACATGAAGGACAGAGACGCCCTCCAAAGCCATCTCCTCCTCCAAAACTCTGATGGATTCAGACACGGATGTTATGTCTCTGGTAATTTCTTCAATCTTCTGCATCATTGCCCGACTCTTCTCCTCCTCCTCACTTGTCAGCGCCCGCATTCTGGCCTCCTCCTCGGCTTTTAAGAAAGAGTGAAGCTTTTCAAACTCCTCACGGGTTCGTCTCTCCACAAATCGAGCCTGGACCTGAAACAAGGACCGTGTGAGAGTGGCTTGGAGATGGCAGCGTGACTTCTGTGGATTTACGAGAAAGAATCCTACTACACCTGAATGTATGCCACGATGTCCTCGTAGTTTTTCTTCATTTGGTCAAAAGCATCCCTCTTTTCCTGCAAAGAGCTGAGGGCTGACTTCATTTTCTCCTGAGTGGAAAATAAAGAGAAAATTAATTTGAAGGCCTTTTGAAAAGAAGCAGATTAACCTTTAAAACTTTAAGCCGGCAACATCCTTGAAGACAAAACAGAACATCTATTCAGGGAACGTAGAGTAACAACCCCAAGGAAAAGCACATCATTATTCCACCTTAGTTCTACATTTTATCTCAAAGGCAAAGTGTTTACCTTCACGTCTACGACAGCCTCGCTGACAGGGCAACAATCGTGCTGTTTGTGCTTCCTTGAGGTGTGGCAAACCACACAGATGGGCTCCTTGTCCGGCAGGCAAAAAAGCTTGAGCCTCTCCCCGTGCAGAGGGCACATCTCCCCTGGATCGCAGTACAGCTCCCCTGACGTATCTTCCGGACCCTCACTCTCCTCAATGTAAGACTCGCAGAGGTTCTTCAGGGTGAGGCTGGGTACGGGGTCGTCCACGGACTGGGTTCTGCACAGAGGGCAGTCGCGGCCCCGTGCGTGTGTCCAGTACTTCTGCAGACAGGATGCACAGAAGCTGTGGCTGCACTTTAGGACCACCGGGTCTCTGAAGATTTCACAGCATATGGGACAGGAGAGGTCCACCCCCGGGAGCGAGAGCCTGCTTGCCATTCTGACACCAGCACTCCTGTTTCGCTCTGGAAACGAAAGTAGGGCAAAGGTGCAGGCACTGATCAGACACAGGGGCGTTGTTTGTGCCAAGAAGCAGAAGCTATGTGACTACGGACTGCTGAACACAGATCAGTCTTTAAGGCTTTAAAGTGCAAACTGAATATCATCATATATAGCATTTCCATAAGAAAGTGAGAGCAAACCATACCTGGGAACCAAAGTCCTGTGACAGATATACGTGCTTAGACTTCGAGCACTTCCTTCTTCCTGTTTTGTTGAGTCACCCAAAGGAGGCGGAGTCTTAGAGGCAGAGCAGGCACTTTTAACCCTTAACTAACCCTAACATCTTATTCACAGTCTAAATGGGTGTTTTCCAAGGAAACATCTGAAAGGTTACCACATTATAAGAAAGGACAAAAACAAAAATAACAAATTATTATTTTTTCAGATTTTCTTCATGATTTTTGCCTTTATATTTGTGAAATATTGCATTTGTTCACCTCTAAGGCTAATTCAAAATCCTTCAAATTCTAAAAAAAAGAGTCCAGAAGTCAAAAAGGCTGGGAACCACTGATCTAAACTAAGATTTGTAAGATCCTTAATCCACACTCAATAATAAGAAAAGCATTACCTCCGTGCTCAAATTCATCTTAAACTGATGAAACTGTGAATATGAACTAATTATAAATAATGCAACACAGTTAAAGCCAACATAAAAAATATGTTCATTATGAAATATTCAGCAATCATGTTGGGTGTAGCACTATGGTCCATGACTGCAGCCTGTCTCCATGATACTTTCATTGAGCTCTACCACTAGCTCTCAGCATATGGCGCCATCTGGTGGCAAAGTACCGCAAAAGGTTAACTTCAGTGTACAACTAATGCCAAGTGTATTTTGCAGCTGAATGGGCAATGTAATCACTTTTCAAAGTCAGTTTTGAGCTTGTTATGAGGGTTCAACACAGTGGTCAACACACTCATTAGGTTTTTACATCTTTCATTTAACAGCAAAATACGGCAGTCTGCACCATGCTGCTTTCCAATTTCTGCTCACATCATTGATTTTATTAAAAACCTAATAAGAAAGCTTCTCATTTTAAATCAATTTATCATTTAATTTGTCTGTTGTTGTGGTAAACTCCTCCACACATTTATACTTTCCTCATATTTCTTTTTCTCTGTCATATTCTATCATACTATATGCTGTAAACATCCACAAAGCCTTTATCGTATTTGTTGCTATTTTTATGCTCCAGAACAATAACAAATAGACAGAGAAAAATAGTCTGCTCGCTAGCGTTCTTTCTCCTTGATAAATGTATTGCACAACTCCAGAGCAGCAGCGTGCAGACTATTTATCTTTAGTTTTCATTCTGTCCACTTGAAGTCCAGTTGTACCCACCTACAGCCTCCACATGGCCTCTGTGATTGTAACTTGATTAACTGCACATCGTACGGACTTCTTTTGATTGTAGGGAAGCGCCTCGTTGGGAGCTTTGACCGTCAGTGAGCCGAGGCCAGATAACAAGCTGTGTTTGGCCCTAGTGACCCTCTCCGGTGTCTGATTAGAGCCGTGGACTCCTCGCCATGTCGTAATCACTGAAGATATAGGGAACATTTTTAGAAAGAAATAAAACAGATCGTACTGCCAGCTTTGCATTTAAACTCAGGAGCTGTTTTTAGAAATGTGGAAACAAAGACAGACGATCTCAAGTGGTTACTAATGTTTGCCAGGAAACAATTAAGTTAATTAATTTCTTACAATGGGTGTTTAGAGGAAATGTAAATTCATTGTAGAAGCTATGTTTGTGGTATGAGTCACTGGCTAAATTTATTGCTTGGATGTGGTATGAGGCGAGAGTGACACTATAACTTTTGAAAGAGGAAATTACACAATCTTCCTCTTCCAGAAGTGGATTTTTTAAGCAACAAAACACATTGTTTCTAAATTTAATACCCTGAGAACTTTTACTGCTTTGTATATTGATGACTAACATGATGGATTAATCTGATTATTTTCTTTCTTAATTTCTTCTTTAATTGATGGATGCTTGGTTCGTAGAAATTCAGAAAATAGTGAGAAAAGCTGTCCAAATTACCCAGAGCCCAAAGTGACACCTTCACAACAGTCCAAACCTCAAAATTATTAAAAATAAATTAAAGGAAAATCAGCAAATTCTCACATTTGAGAAGCTGGAACCATGAAATGTTGCGCGAAAAAAGACTATATCAATATAGTTGGCAATTCATTTTTCTATCAATCGACTAATTGATTAATTGACTAAACGTTTTAGCTGAACTTGTATATACTGTTGGGTAATTTCATTCATAACAACTAATATCTAAAGCTTTCAAAAAAATATAGCGAAGTGGAGTAGAAAGTTGCATGAAAAGAAACGACAAGTAAAGTACAAGTACCTCTGTTTTTAATTTATTGTATGTTCCATTTACCTGCCCAGGGACTACAGGTGGAAAATAGCAGTTTGCTAAAACCCGGTGCAATGCATCTCTCCTTGTTATATACAGGGTTAATGTTTTATTGTGCACTGTCCCTGTTCAAATAAAAGAAATAATAATAATAATATATATTGACGTACAGTACTTGCATTACATGTCCATGCATTCCACTGCTGGTTACATGTCAAATTTACATTTCAGCTGTTTAATTCAGCTCAGCCAGGGCAGCTGGGGAACAGGTAGGCATCGAGAACTTGCTGAAAGGAACTGACAGGACATTGATGTTGAAAAAAAAAGAATCCAATCTCTCGCCATCATTTTTTGGTATGCCACAAAGACTCAAGAGTTTCAGCTTTTCATTTTGACCCAGAGCTGCAGAAGGTTATTTTACTGATTGATTGGAACGAACACTTGCAGTCTTACCCCTGACTGATGGAGCAGTCCGTACTCGGCTGTCCTGTCACCTTCAAGAAAAACGTGAGCATAAAGTCATCTTTCCAAAGTCACTTTTAATTGAACTTCATTTTCTTCAGTTGATGGCCCTTTCTGCTTTTTTTTGACATGAGACTGGCAACGCAGATGGTCTGTTTGTCATCCATAAAGGAGGTTTTGAGTTTCCAGCAGATGTTCTGGTCGTTAATTTCTACACTTCCCTCCTGGAATGACTCAGAGTTTTTTTTATTAAAGGCACGCTGAGCTCTGCTTCAGCTGGCCAATAAAGTGTTTACTTTGTTAATGTTTAGCGTAGGACATCATAAATGCACTGTAATTAATTTACAAGCGTTTCGCTGTTCATACAGTAGTTTACATGAGACGTCAATGCATTTATCACATGCATCATCATTCATTATGATATGATTAAGAACAAAGGTTTCAGTGCTCAATGTAATTTTGTAGGATTATGGGTTATAATATAACTTATTATATGCTTGCTATCATGCTTTATGAGCCACATGTCAAGTAAATATTTGTCTTTCTTGCTAAGAGGATATGTCCCATAGTCTGTTGTCTCAGAAACACACAGCATATGGAGTACATAAAGTGCTCTCACAAACTTGGGAGTTTTGTCATTTCTGATGGATGTAATTGTAACAGTTGCTTCTCACTTTATTGAGGAGAAAGTTGACATCTTTCCTATCACATGACAACTTGGACAATAAAATCTGACAGCATTTTTGTACTGAAATGAAACAATGCATCCCTGATGTTGCTATTATTTTCCACCACTAGAGGTCAGAATGTACTCACTTATGGCAAGGTCAGATAAAGGGCCAAAAGATATTGAACTTGCGCTGCAGCATTCATGCAGAAATGTCCTTCATTACTTTGCATCGAAACGACCTGGGGTGAAAAGACAAATATCAGGAGATAAGATAGAATACGTCTTATCTTACCATGATACGTGCTTTGAAAATACCTGTGCTACCCCAGGATGAAGCAGTTAAACACTCAGATTTACCTGGATGTCAGTATCTGCAGCCTCTTCTACCCTGTAAATTGGTTGTCAGCCAGTGTGACCCAGGCTAATAGTGATTCATTATTGCTCACACCCTGCCAGCGTTCACAGAGCTTCATCTGTGCTGAAGGGGAAAGGGGTGGGGGGTGTGGGGGGTTGTGTCAATCTCTCAACATCTAATGAGGACAGGCAGGCTAACATGCAGCAGAGACAACCCCAGTCAGACCTGTCTCACCGCCTGATACTTTACACAGACCACTCTGACATCACTTTGACGGAGCTGGACTGCAAATGGATGGAGCTTCTCCTTTTAAAGAGTAAAAGTCCTAATGACTGCAGCTGAGGATGCAAATTAAAAACATTATCAGCGACGCATAACAATTTCATATTTATTTCACCTCTGTACAAGCCTTTTTGCAAAAAAAAGTCAATTGCCTATTACTCGGCTGTGCTACACCGTGAAGCCGTACAGTAAAAAGTGAACTAAAGCCACTGAATTATTGGGGCCCGTAAGACGAGTGAGAGAGAGGTAAATAAAGAGAGATTTTATTTTATGGATTGATGGTGTTGGCAGGCAGTTCTCCCCAGTGACCCCTCCACTTTATTATTGGCTGTATAATTACACAACACCTGTTCAGGTTTCTGTTATAAAAATGGTAAAGCATTAGGCCTACCACTTCCTAATTATGCACAATTTATAAAGGGTTTATGAGTTGTGACTAATGGCGTTTTAAATAGTCGTTGCTGAGTTAAGTAACCACAAGTGAATTCTACTTAAAGTGGCAGAACTTAAACCTGCATCAATTTCATTTTGTGGCCACTTGGGGGCAGCAGAGAAAAGATGTAAACAAAGCACTAATACACTATTGTTAATTAATTTTATACAGAATTAATAAATAATTACTAACCGTTACTGAACCCATTCCTTGCTACTTACAGTACAATGTCACAAGTGCATAGACGTAGACATAGACAAAATGGCCATATTTGGGCCTGGAGTGTGCCCATGCTGTGTTTGTGTGATAGCTTAGTTTCTGACTGTTTTTGACTTATGATGCACTCAAGTTCTTTCAGTTATTGTCCTTAAAGCCTCTCTTCTCTTCATACATACATAAATTGATGTCATGATGCCTGATTGAGTGCACTTCTTTCGGTTCAGGTTGTAAGAGCTTGTGCAGATTGCCTCAGTTCTCACCCACTAAGATGACTTTGCACCCATTTGCATCACTTTGACTTTACATATAATTGCAACTCACAATTACAATTACGAATTCACTTCAAAAAAGTGTCCACTGTGCTTTTGACCATTCTATTTCATAGATAATTCCATTCCGCTGAATATTGAAATTGCTGCAGTAAAAAAGATTACAGCCAGTAGGCAGCAGCTGAGTCAGTGTGAATTTATAAGATTAATCTCTGAGTTTAGTCATAATTGTAATTGCACCCGAGAGACAAGAGAAAGAGAGAGGGACCAAAACTGAATTATACTTTCTGCCATATCAATATTTGATCTTTTCAGATTCAAAAACTTGTGACGCATTGACAAATCATTTTCATGCTCTTCACATCGTGACTCATGAGCAGCGAGCTCCATCGTCGTCAAAGGGAAATACTACAGCACATCCATTTCATAAGAGGAGGCTTTCATTTCGTCTTCTCTTTCACACATGGATTGAGTGCTCCATATAAATTGGATTAAATGCACAATTTCACTAAGGCTTGCAAGGAACTCTCTCCACAGACCAGGTACCCTTTTTCTCTATGGTCACATATTGATTTTCCCCCTTGGTAATGGCTGAGAAACTTTTGACAACAATCTCACACGGACACTTCAAGGCATGTGGGATGTAGTGAAAAAAAAAAAAATCAGAGTAACAGAGTTTAGGTCTTTTCCCTGCTAGCTATTTTTAGTGTGTATTTGAAGGTGTGTGGGAGTGGTTGTCTGAAACAACACATTTGCTTGTTGCTCACAGGCACCCACACATGAACGTGCATGCAGCAAGCCCTGCACATAAGCACCCCGACATTTTCACAAACACAAATGTGTGCTGAATTGGAGGTGAATTTGATCGTATTGCCGGGGCTGCTGGAAAGCCTGGGGCTCAGAAACCTCCTTGAATCTTTGGAAGGTCGCCAGGCCCTCCAGATTCACAGGAAAACCACAGTTATCAGTATTTCCCTCCCTCTCTCCTTGACGCACACACACACCTGCACACAGCGACCCAACCCACTGGAGTTTAAAAGGAGTGACATCAATTCAATAAGCTCGGCCTGACAGGGACAGCGCAATACACCACAACACAGCTGCTCTCTCTATCTCTTTGCTCGCCCATTTCCCCTCCTGGCTTCCTCCCTTCCCTTTAAGCTCTAGCTCAGCAAAGCAGAGTGATGACAATTTTGTTTTAGCCGGATGAATCTACTGTCTACTGTGATGACCCAAATCTTTATTAGGTTTTTTCTGCTGCTCTGCTATCAAAAATGGTATATAGGGTGTCAGGAAATGGTGTCCATGTCTGGGAATTGCTCACAATCATTTTCTGCTGGAACTGAGTTGTGTTTTTTTTGGGTCTTTTTTTTTTATCTTCTCAGCCTTTCATTGTTAATAGTTGAAGGGGGATATCAATGCTATTGCTCTTATTGCTGTAAGATTCATTAAAATGATAGTTAGATCATACTTGCAGACTTGCACGTAAGTTGGATGGCTCCATGGAGCTGTTGCAGGACCAGGAGGACCATGCATTTCTATGTGGGTCATTTGGCTTAGTTCAGGCCAGAGCCGCCTGTCACCATTGATGTGTCAAATCAGCTGTGGCATGACAAGATAGGCCGTGGGGCTGAAGCCAGGGATCTCGCTGGTGGAGAGGCAGAGCGATGTTATCGAGCTTGAAGCCCACAGAACGCTTTGACTAACTGTGATCATCACCTGCATTATGGCAGATCTTATCTGGTATATCAAAACCCAATTTAAGGACTACAGCAAAAGTCTGTATGCGTTTTTGTTCTCTAGGAACAAATTGGCCCCTGGCTTCCTTTCATTTCATCTACTGAAGGGAGGCACGGGTCTCTTTAGGGCTCAGATGGATGTGCTTGGTCTGCCAGTATGACACCCAAAGGGCCTCTGTCACGTGATAGTGCACATTAGGAGCTGATCTGGGAGACAAATACCCCGCCCTCGATGGCTCTATGTTGGGGCAAATATAAGATATGGATTGCTGGATGGAGCTGCACAATCCCCAATTGACCGCTACAAGTCCTCTATGTGTGTGTATGTTTGTCAGTATGTGTTCCTACTGGGGGCGATAAAAGCACCGGACAACACATCGGAGTGTGTGATACACTTAATTCGCTTGATAAATGACCTGATAGCCATGACCTGGGCGAGACAGTAGGGAATACAGAGCCCACTTTGAAGATACGTGAGAGCTGCTTGGGTTATATTTTTTAGGCTGTGTGTCTGGGTAGATAAATCAAACACACCTATGCTGGTTCAAATATTTGCCCTGCTTTTCCTGATAGGACTCTTTCTGACCTCAGCACTAATTAACATTCCTGAGGCTGCACACATCAGAATGATTTCACTCTGTGACAATTCTGTGAGATTATATTAATATATTTTTTATCTTAGCTGCAGGGAGGATTTGAATGATATAAATCCCCATTGCCAGAAAAAGGATTGGAGCTTTGGCCTGACTTAAAGGTGTCGAACAGTCTGCAACGACAGTAATCCTGTAATCTGGGCAGTCAGCAGCAGCAAAGGTCCCTACTACAGTATATACAACATACAGTGACGAACAAGGAATGGTACAGAAACATAGCACTGCCATTAAGACTACAGCTGCCACCAGCAACAACACCACCCACATCTCGTCTGTCATCACATCCCACCTCACATTGCTCCACTTTATCCTAGCAACCCTTTGTCCTCGGCTGAAATCATCGCACTACCGAGATGAGCTCAACAGCAAAATATTGGTGTTTTCTATGTGACGAAAAACACTGTTCATGTTTCCTTCTCCTTTGAATTTTTATGTTTTTGACTTACTGCACATGATTAAGTTGATTAAGACTTTTATTCAAAAGTAAATGCACTCTTGTACTCATTCCAGGTCTTGTTTACATTGTGTAGCTGTCATTGTATGACCCCATATGGTGGGCTTGAATTAGGACAGAATGCACAATATGATGGGACAGCCCACAGCAGTAAAACATTTAAGTATTATTTAAGACAAAGGTTTAAAAGGCCAGCAAACATTCAGGATAAACGAGCAGTTCAACCTTCATTTAAAGGACAGTTACGTTATTATCATTAGAAGAAAATTTGAAATAAATAAAAACAAATTCTAACTCTGGACTACACACGATTTATTTCCTGTGAATCCAGTATAGGTATGGCGGACTCTGCCACAAACTACTGTATAGAGTTAGTATAGCAGTAAGTAATTACTGAATGTAAAAATATTGAATTGCTATTGCTAAATGCCATACCATAATTAGTATCAAAAATGGGGTTGGATTTAATAAAAAATTTAACATAATGAGGAATGAATTGAGGCCTTGTTGGTATAAGAAAGTGGTTAGTATGTTTCTTGTTAACCTTGTCAACTCTCCATTTTAGAGCTCTGACCTGATAGGCCAGTTTGAACTGGATAAGCGGGCTCCTGTACTTTATATATGAGTGAAATGTGAGTGACTTGACTGTTTTGTTAAGGGCAGCACCAGAACTGATTTGAGCTGTGTTTCATGTTTTTTTAGGCTAAAAATAAAAGTCTGCAAAAAAATGTAAAGTACCTTGGATGAAATCATAGGCACTTAGCAGACTCCATTCACTGATGAAGACCATATTATATGGTTGAAAGCTCCAGAAAAGGCTAGTTAGTGGAGCTGGACTCTTGGAGATTAGCCTTTAAACAAGGAAATGGTCCTAGGACTATATAGTCCATTTTAAGCACACCTTCAACAGTAAAATAAATTTAATTGCACTCCCTGGGCCAACTACAATTTTTGGCTTAAAAGTAAGCAAAAATAAACAAAAAAACATGGCACAACTGGGGGTGCAGTGGTTAGCGCTATCGCCTCACAGCAAGGGCCTTTCTGTGGCTGGGACCTCTCTGTGTGGAGTTTCCATGTTCTCCCTCTGTCAACGTGAGGTTCCTTCAGGTGCTCCGTCTTCCTCACAGTCCCAAGACATGCAGGTTAATAGGTTATTGGTGCCTCTAAAATTGCCCATAGGTGTCAATGTGAGTGTGAATGGTTGTCAGCCCTATGATGAACTAGGCCATGTCCAAGGTGTGCCCCACCTTTTGCCCGATGTCAGCTTGGATCGGCTCCACAACCCTGCCAAGGATAAGCAGTTATACATAATGGATGGATGGACAAAACAATATGTGGCAAACCCTGACCAACTGGTAGCTGAGATGCTAAACAAAGACACTAAAATATCCTTAGGAATAGTTTTTTTACTCAGGCCCGGGCAGTGCCAGTATCAGCTCTCCTGTTGTGAATGTCAGAGGAAGTCCACACTGACACATTCTCTGGTCACGACCTGTAAAAATGAGAATGAGACTAAATGAACTAAATGTGCCAGTCCTTTGAACATCAGCATCGGCGGCTGGGCAGAAATGAACACCCATTCCTCCCAGTAACCAGCCTGTCCCCTCCTACTCCCTTATGTATAGGTCAGAAGAAAAGATTTAGAAGCTCCGGAGGAGAGACACAGACATGTTGCTGGGATACCAGAGGGCTGAATACCTTGATTGCATCTTATGCTTAAAGATGAACACTGAATCGGATTACAGTGGCTGTTTGTACCTTATTAGTCTGACATTTCTACAAGAGGAGGACGTGTCCCCAGATGACTCAGAGAATTGCCTGTATTTAAATGTCAGACCGAAGGGGCTAATGATTTTTATGTCTTGACATGTTTTAATATTCTTATGACAGCGAGGGGGGAAAAGTGAGTCTAGAAAATTGCAGATTGCGGGACGAGCGGAGAAACTGATAAGAGACCTTCTTTTATCAGTGCGGTTCCTTTCAAGAAGAGACACAGCAAACTCTTCAAGTGAAGCCCCGACTGAGTGCATTTGATGATAGCAACTGCATAATGAGACTATCCTGAAGCTTGGCTGAGTTCTCGACTTGAAAAATCACAGGTTTAGCGTGGGCGCGTCAGAACAATGCCATGTTTGAAGTCTTTGTTGTGGTCTTCCTTTTTTTCTTTGTCAAATATTAATAACTTTGCGATGGCCTAAATCTAATGAATGTCACATCCAGCAGAAGGTGGCTCCTCTGTTCCGTGTTGCGTTTGCTTCCTCGCTCAAAACAGAAAAACACGGCTTTCTCTGAACAACAGCATTTCTTTTACGTCTCTTACAGAGACAATAACTCAGGATTTTGTTTCCACTGCATTAATATGATGGCTATAATGTGGCCTATAATCTAGCAACCATCTACACTGACTCATGCTGGTCTAGAGTTGGACTTGGCTTGCAATGAAGGGTGCTTAAACCACAGCGGGAGCTATAATCAGCCATCGATCCATGGACAGAGGAGTTCTTGGTAGCTGCATACAGTCAGGCCTTTTCGATTTTGATAAAACAATGATGTATGGTGGGTGCGCAGTGGGGGAAACGAGCTGAGATAATTGTTTTGTTGGTGTTCCCTCCATGACCACACCGTGCCCTCAGTGAAGGTCATGCCTTATTGAGTGTTTAGCAGCACTTGTGACCATAACCATGCAGTTACGTGGAATAGTGTTATCGATCAAACCTGCTTGTGGCTTTCAAATGGTGTAGAGTATTTTACAACATTTCAAAATGGCCCACCAATATACAGAGAGAAAGAATCTTGAGGTAGCACGAAAGCTAATCCATCACGGGAATGCGATTTTGGTGTCTTCAGGTGCACATTCAGGAAGGCCTGTTGTAAATGTGGCCTGTAAAGTCTGAAAGACAAAGACACCAAAGGCTACACAGTATTACATGAAAACAGAAATAGAAATATTTATTTTGAAGCTAAATATTACCTTAACATAGGAATTTGTAACTTCAGAAAGGAAGAAATAACCCAATCTTACTTCTCTTTTTTTCTTAATAAGAAAACGCACCATTTCTCAGTTCGGTGCACTCAGGGGTTTTGTCGCTACAGCCTTACATGATCTGGTAAAACCAGTAGTGTGGTATGGTGGTGCAAAACTGACATTCATTGCCGAGTCACTTAAAAGTTATAGGCTTGCTAAACTTTTATTCTTTTGTAGTTTCAAAACATCAACCGACTTTTACTGAATATATTCTATGAAAATACAAACCTTAAGACTTGTCAGTGTAAATCCTTTTAAATCTTGCAGTGCCACAGAAATATTTGCATTTATTGGGTCATATTTGCATTTATTGGCATTTTTGACAGTGCATGCTGGAGCCATGCCTTTTGCACACCAATCTGGTTTGTGCTGAATTCTAAATAACCAAAGTCCTGTCCCTTTTCCTTATCAACAGTCTATCAAAGTTTCTGATTTCAATATATTTTTTAAATTGAAACAAGTGTGTATATATATTGTTCGATATCTAGATCGATAGCTGGATGGAGATGAACTAGGAATTGACTTCACCCTGATGTCTTCTCTGCCATGCTGACAGATTCAAGACTCTTCACAGTGAGTGATATGCATGCACTTCGGTCAGTTGTGTTCCAATCTGTCAGGCTCTTGTGAGTGATGGTTATGGGGTGTTAAAGGTCAACACAGTCTGGCCTTACCTGCTCAGACTGGGGCTATTCTCAACCTCATTAAGTGGAAATCACAGCGCTCTTCCTGGACCAGACGCATTCTCATCTGTATGCCAGGAGACACTAATACAGACATCGATGTGACTGGCACTCTGCTCCGTCTGCTTGGCTAAAATTGACCCAAATAAAACACAAATGAAATACATATCGCTGTAGCTGCTATGCATGGTGCCAGTCATAAAATGTAACTTGTGAATGCAAATGAATCAAAATGGCTCATTTTTAACTGTGATCATTATTCATACAGCAAGCTGTAATTAAGTTAAATGCTTATCTTTAAAATAACATTCAGATAAGTTTTAGGAGAAATGAAATGTTGTAAAAGATGTTGCTTCTGTGGTTACATTTACAAACCCACTCATGTAATTACAATAACGGAGACCATTTGGGAGGCTGCATTGTATTGCAGCACATTTAATGCTTGCTAATGAGAATACAGCATTGGTATACCTTAGTGATAGATGAAAACTCATCAGCAAGCATTAAGCATGGGGCACTGCAATGCAATGTCTAATCCTTATCTCTGCAAGAATGTCCATTTCCATCCACGACAAATTGTTTCACTGCTGAAGAACATTCCTTTTGAGGCCACTGCAAGTGGCTGCTTCATTAAAAATTGATGTTAATCAAAATGAGCTGAGAGTATTGTGATCAAAGTAAAGTCCCTATTTAAACAGTCTTGGCTGTAGTTTGAGCGTTTCTTTCGAGCAGCTGTAGCTTCTTCTCAGCATCATGATCAAGTCTTACAGTTGATGAATGTCTTATTTACATGTGAGTCACGTTAATCGAGATTGATTTTTAAATTTTTTAGGTCGGAGGGAATAAATTGACTATTGCAAACTCTGCAAATCAAATAGTGCAGTTAGACTGGAGCAAATCTTCATGTCATCATGTACTTCATGCGATAATATGTGTGCCATAGTGTGAGTAACTGGGGAAGAACAACCACGCGGTCTAGAGCTCTGATTGCAGATGGTCCGAGCTGTGTTGTCAGATGGACTTTTATTTACTTTACCACCTCCTGGATTGACAGTGAGCACCTGCAAAGGGCAGGACCAGCGCCCGCTAAGCTGATGTGTGTTTACACGCTTGGCCGACCCGGAGAGAAGCCCGCAACTGGAGAAATGAGGCCGAGGGGCCCGGTGCCAATCACAAACACTTTAGCTGTCTCGCTAAATTCCCCGAAGAAGAGAGTCAAAAATCGAGACAAATCCATCACTTCTGCATATGGTCCCTATCACCCAGATGCTGTCTCATTACTGAATGTATTTCTCAATCTTTTTTTGGAAGGGGAACAGGGCTGATTGTTGTTGAGTTGCAGCTGTGGCTCAAACTCTCTCCTCAGCCCTCTGGCGAGGTTGCCAGTGGTAATTTGTTTTCTCATCGATTGGGACTGCAGGCCCCTCCAAACACTGACAACTGGTGATCAGCTGGAGTGAGACAGAGGTGTTTTATTATGAGGATATTGACTTCTATCTAAATTCACTTAAGTACCACAGGTAGGTCATATTTATAAAGCACACTGAGGCAAGGCGACAGTCAGAGCAAGTTTCATCACACAGAATGGGGTTCGCGCATCTGTGCAGTGTCAAAACAAACAACTCCCATCATCACACAAGCGTCTGGAACATCAGGTATACGGTAACAGGGCCTGAAGTCCTCGGGTCAATGCTGGTTTCCTTCAGCATTTCCTCGGAGGAGGGGGAGAAGGAAGGTTCAGCGTTTGGTCACAGAGCTATTTCCCCTCCTTGTTTCTCTCAATCGGCAGATAAAAGGGCTGTGCAGTGCCAAGCAAACAGCCCCCAGCCCACTGGCTACAGACTAGATGACAGAGAACAAATCAAACAGAAAGACGAGTGCTCCCTCAGGGGTTCAGGCTCCATCAGTGATAGCAGTGATCCCAGGCAGTTTTTATCCTCCCTTCCCCTGCTTTTTTTTTTGCCACTCAGCTTGGCACTAATCCTATTGTTAAAGGTGACTACCGGGAACACCGAGACGCTCTGAGCACAAGTACAGAGCTCTGTGTTTTTGTTTTTTTTTTGGATGATGCCACAAAGTTACTTTTATAGAACTGGGCAGATGATATGTCATTTAAGTTTTTCTCACCTCTCTGACTCGCCCTTCGATCGGTCTGTGTAGTTTTTTTCACAGCAATTCTCCCCA
Organism: Dicentrarchus labrax; assembly: GCF_905237075.1. NCBI lineage: Eukaryota > Metazoa > Chordata > Actinopteri > Moronidae > Dicentrarchus > Dicentrarchus labrax. The sequence goes on along the minus strand of NW_026136724.1, from coordinate 16,935,857 downwards.
CTAATTGGCCTCAAAGCTATTGTGTAGCATGCGTGAGAGATGCATTCAAGTGCACGCTTTCTTTCTTTTTTGAGAATTTGGTTTGTTTTGACAACTGGAAGTTTGAATTGTTGTCTTGTCTTTGAGCCCCCGGAAATAAGGAGGAATGTTTTTTTATGAGCGGAATGAAATATGGAAGGCTGTGTTTATTTCACCACAGAGCGAATACCCAAAGGGGAGAGTGAGAATCCATAATCCCAACAACAGTTAAAAACAAAATACCAGAACTATTTGTCTTGTTTTAAAAGTTCTTTAAGGCAGACGGACTTCTGGACCATGGCATTTTGTCATCTCATGTTGGGGTTTTGATTTCTAAATCTATTCATTTAGAAAATATTAAACTTAAACTAAGAGGTCTAACATCGCTCAGATGAATACAGGAGGTGTCAGGAGATATAAACACTGAAACTAAAGGTGTATGTGTGTACAATGTCTGACTATGAACAGATCCTTTTCACTGTCTATTTTTGTTGGGAACCATGTGGCTCATGGAAAAAGGAGATTATTACCTCGACTCTCTAGTTGAAGCGTTGCTGGGACCACAGATAAGATGTGCTCGAAGCGCACGGCTCACGTGGGCAACTCTAAACTGTTAACATGACTGCCAAATTTAAAAAAGCAAGATGTTCTGGGCATTGTGGCCAGGGCTTGAGGGTGGGATAAGGGCAGGGCATAGAGTTCAGGCAGGGCGTGGATGACCTGGGGAAAATATGGAGGAAAAATAAGTTGAATGAATAGGATATGTGTAGGTAAAATAAACAAACAGGCTGCTAATAATATCGTGCTGGCCTTTATTTCATTACAATTCAACTTATATGCTTTTCTTAGTTGCTTCCCTTATCTGTTTGACAAAAAATGTGGGGGTGGGTGGGATGAAAGCCACTGGGTTGAACACATTTCCCTACAGGAATCAATAAAGGATAACTTCATAGAGTACATTTTTTCATAATTATTGACAAACTGCTGCAGCAAAGAACCCCTTGCCCTCTACAGATTTTTGCCCCTGCGTCTTTCAGTGTCTTTCACAAGTTTAGAATTCTTGTTTGAACTAGGCCTATGACTCGCTTGAAGCTTTTAGACATTTTCATTTTCTGTCATCATCTCTCCTACCAGATCTCATACTCGATTATCTGCAGCACTCACCATCAAATAACTACAAGAAGGATCACGTACATTTTCTATTCGAAGCCTTTTTTTTTTTTTGAAGAAAGACATTTTATAATCTTGCTTTTCTCTATAGAATAAGATTGAAAAAGCCATTAATGAGAACATACGCAGGCCATACTGGAAACACAGAATTAAACCATTAGAGATTAATGAGTTTTTGGGGGGAAGCGTATGGAGGCAGATAAACGCTGGGCGACGGGGCCAGACTGTCGGCTGGGAGACGAATCGGGCGAGAGCTGTTTTCGCCAACGCTGTCACGCTCCACCGGCCACGCTGGAGTGTTTTGGCTCTTTCAGATTAATTGTCAGTCATAAATTAAGTTCCACAGTGTTCAAACAGGGCCGCCAGGACAAGGTCTTACTGACGTGGTTATACATGAGTATAGTAGAGAGCATGTTTGATTTATTTAGTTGGAGTTGCATTAAAATTCAGCTAAAAAAGTTCTGAGGCACTGTACACAGCAAAATTAACCCTGTACTGCATCAGATTTCCATTTATATGATGGGTAGGAGCTCCTGCAGTCTGACACCCAAGAGTAACTGAACACCTGGCATGCTCTAAGATCCCTAAGGATCACTGGTTTCCAATACAAGGGAACCACATTATCATACAAAAGCATCAAGCTAATAAATCAGCATCCATTCATTTTCAGTCTTATTATCTTGCTAATCAATACATTTTCACCATTACACTGCTGATGCTAAAAGTGTATGATGACTAATTAGCATCAAATGGATTTTAAATGGAGATTAAATACTGCATTAAGGCCTGAATAACAAATGCAGCTGCAGTCTTAGAAGCATTAGAGGTAAACCTTTGCTTCTTAGGCTGCTTTACAATGGAAATGTGCCTGAAGTTGCTGGCCACTCAACAACAGAAAAAGAAAACATGCCAATGGTATTCCACAGGGAATGCCGAAGATGATCTTTGGAAAGTAAAAATCTCTTTACTTTTATAAGCTAGGGCACAGGCATATGAATATTAATATTCAACCAAGAGCTTATGCTTTATTAATGAAACTGAGCTTCTTGTGAAATTAAATGGGCATAATGGGATACCGTTCATTACCTCATGCTGAATAGATGAGAGCCATAAACTTCATCAGGAAATAAAGGTTGTGCTTACATAAAGATTTGTGATGGGAATCGACTTTACTGAGGTGTTTGTGTTGTGCTTGTGTTTCGTTAGAGTTACAATACAAGACTGTGTGCTGTTATTTGTGCTCATCAGGTCCAGAGAATCAAAAAGGGACTTTCATTTCCTAAAGCTGCACTGATGAATGTTTTTACAGTAACAATGGATCAAATGCAGAATGCAAAATGCAGTATTAAAAGGGGTCTCTTGCATTATTATTGTCCGATTCAGCAGGTTCCTTTTGGTCTACGATGTGTTTTAGCTTCTTTTTAATTATTGTTTTGGTTTTCTGGCCCAGAACTTTATTATTAAATTCACCACTGCCATCAACTTTGTTTCCAACCGCAGCAGGCAGATGTTTTCAGTGCAAAAACTTGGATAAACTGAATGTACGCTACCAAACACTGATAGGCAACAATAGCGAATAGCTGGTGAACACAGTGGAGCATTTAGCTGCTGAAGGTTGGACATTAATCTCAACAGTTGATGCAGACTAAAACAGAGCTTAAATGGGAGTGAACATTGCTCTTATGACACTGCACTAAAGTTGAACTGTGTGGATTTACTTCATCTCCATGGGTGGATCTAATGAACGCACATATTTATTGAAATGAATTGAGTTTGGATGAGTTGTTTCTCCTGAAATATTTCTACTATAAGCGCTCGGACTGACCGGTACACTTTGCTTGAAAACTTTAAATTACTGGCTCTGTAACTGTGCAAGTTTTGGTTTGATTTATTTTTTTATTCTGCATTCCTTGTACTGGTGGTATACTATATTTTGCTTTACATATACATCCTGAGGTCTGTCTTTCCCCTTTGAGAGATAAGGAGGAGTACTCCTGTATCTGAATCACGGGTGCCAGGATATGCTGTACAGATTGCAAAGCCCTCTGAGACAAACTTGTGATTTAGGTCGATATAAATAAACTTTACTTGTTTCATTAGGTGTACTGTAAACAGCTGGATACAGTATTTAGCGGGATACAGATTTAAATGGCGGTCATGGCCCCGCAGATGTTCAGTGTGTGTGTGCTTGGGTGTTTTTGTCCTGTGTCTGATATGACTCGCAGCATAGCAGGGTACATTCTGCGAATCACACTGTCGAGACATTTTGTTCCTGCATTTTGTCCCCATGCACCACCTTCTCCTGATGAATGACATGTATGCACAATAACGGTGAAGACAGTACATATCTTCCTCTGACCCTAGAGTGTGTTATTATGGGGGCTTCTTATATGCAGTGTATGATTATCTTATATCTAAACAGTTTTTGAGTGATTTGAGAGGACGCTCTGAGACACAGCTATTTCCCCTCCTTCTCTTACAACCATAAATTCAATCTCCATTTCCTCCCAGACATGTTGCACAAATTGAACACTTGCTTTAAAAAAAAAAAAAAGTGTGGAAAAATGACTTTTCAGCCATTTTCTGGCGCTCTCATCTGCACAGATACTTGGTGGTGTTTGTGTCAGGGAACGATGGGTAGGAGAGGCAGAGCTGTTGGAGCTGTGGTTGAAAAAAGAAAAAGAAAGTCAGTGGCTGACTTCGACAGGCTGATTTCATTTGGTTTCATCAGACTCCCACCGCAGACAGGCCCAGTCACTGCCGTCTTCTTATTGGGCTGCCGGTGGACATATACTCCACGAACAGGGTTAGTGGGGCTTAACACCGATTTCATCCCTGGCTCTGTTCAGGCACAAAATGACAGCAGCCAGCTTGAAGTGAGTAAAAATAACGAGGGAGCTGTTTGATTTAATATAAAGATCACATTTCAGTCAAACCCCGTTATATCTGTGTAAACTGTTTTCTGAGGCTTCTTTTGAGCTTTCAGCGCCACAGAAAATCAACTCTTGGAACAGGCCATTGAGGATCATTTTGCATCCTTTTTTCATCGTTTGTCATATCTCATTTAATCAAACGAGTGAAATGATATCATTAGAAAAGCTCCTTGTGGATGGCACTAAAGCATATCACACACATAGGGGGTGGGCTGAAGGGGGGTGCAAATGGATGCAATGTATTATTAATGATTTGAACATGAGAAGGCAGCAGTGGAATAGTATATCGTTATCAGCAGGGGGTATGAGTCATACTAATTACTGGCCATCACTGGGGCTGACGCTGAAATCCCCAACAGTGCAACATGATGCTAAACATGTTGAACTGCAGTGGTAGCTCTGTCACAGAAGCAGCTCCACCACAACATCCAAGTGTTGGGCAGAATGGATGGGCTAAGGTGCAGGATAATTATTCAAAACTGTATACTGTATGTGCTCCATATCATCTGATCATGGCCCTGAGTCACATAAATAAAGAAAAATAAATAAACACAACACAACTTTGAACTCTGTGGTTAGAAAAATGGAAACCCAGAAGATCTTTGTTCCCTATTTGTGGAGGTTCTGAAAACATATTGTATTTTGATGCCATTCGGTCACGTGTGCACTGAAGTGATTCGTAAAATTTCTCAACTTTGTTGAACCCGCTTGTTCTTTTCCAAAAACCAATGCCTTTTATTTCTATTTTCGGCCTTAATTTAGACTTTAGATGAGTTCACATCTTCCTTGGGCAGATGCTCCAAACTGCCTAAAGGCTCCTTACTAACAAATCCATTATTTTGCTGCTGGCCTATTGCTCGCCAATTTCGACATTTTAACTTAGCACCTCTTTGATGACTTTCAAAACACGCCTTCAGTTGCTAGGCTTTTTGAATTTAAAGTTGGAATCCCCTCTTCACCTCTCTATCATTCTGTTTTATATCAACCTGAGAGAAGTTGCAGCGTGGGATATTTAGACTCAAGACGTGGACTTGCATCAGAAAAATTAAGAACTCTACTTCGCCCTAAAGGAGTTGAGCGCTGAGCCTCGACTTGTCTCAGTTGAAACCTGGCTTAAAACAGCTCCGGTGAGAAGATTTTGGTATTCGTTTTTAGAACAAAGTTGACAGTTGGTGAGCATTAATGCTAATGTTTGCCCCTCTCTTTGAATTAATGATGTTGAGTCTCCATCACACTGTATAATGGCTCTTGAATGTGCTTCCACCCATAAATGGCCAAATGGTGCATTATAATCACATTGTGAATGGCTCTGAATACCACCTTAACAACAGACTCTGGCACTAAAATGGGTTATCTAATAATTACGAGCTAAAGAGCTGCTTTTTTGGCACTGTGAGTTTTTTCTTTTGTAGTAGTATTAGTACAGAGTGAATTCGTGCCAGGCACTCAATCAATAACCCGAGCCAGGAAAGACAGCCTTATAAGGTGAAATATAAGGCCATTTCTCGGTGTGTGGACAACAGAGAGTTTACAGAGGCGGTCTGACATCAGTATTGTACACAGGGCTTTGTGGACAGAACTAATGGTACACTCTATTGATTGTGTGTGCTGTAATCTGTCAATCCCGGCCTGTCCAGCTGCAGCAGAGTGCCGGGGCTGCGCTATAGGGTCATCTACAGCCATCTGCCATTCCAAACACCCTGAGAGTATCCACAACTTATTACCACATTCTCACTAAAAAGGATATCTGGCCAGAAATGGTTCTCATTTGTGAGAGAAACAACAAGAGAAGCACAGAAACTATAGATTTAATTATAAATAGGTCTTTGGTTTAGTTAGCAGATTTAGTTAAACAGAGCCTTATTTTAACTGTTAACTACAGTTTGAAAAAAGTTTACATCTTATTGACTTTTCTTTCTGGTGATATATTAGCCGCTCAGTTCTATAGCTTAAGAACTGTGGTGTTATGTTCACAAAGGTGACTTTAAACAACTCCAAATAGTCCACACCCACGCCTGACATCTTCTGTTTTTATCATATATAAAGTTCCACAACATTCGATCGAGTGACAAAAACACTTAGAGAAACATTATATAATCAGATGTCATTCATAGTAAATATATTTTTGCAGTGCTGGCCCATGAAAAACAAATCCAGAGGCCAGCTGGCGTTTGTCAATATTCTATTGATTGCCTTGGTCCGACTCACTTTTCCATGGATCAACAAAATATTTTATATAACTCTGTGTGGTTTGACTGGGCCGCTGCTCCCTCTGTGGGCTCATCCAAGGCTCCTATAGCTACGTTTTGTTGTTGTGTTTGCCCTCACCTCCTGAATATCTACCTCTCTGTTGGCATTTGGATCAGTGTCTCTCGCTGTCTCCCTTCTCTCTCTATATTTGTGAGTCTCTTTTCCTCTCTCAACTCTTTCTCCCCGTCCCCATGGATCTCCCAGGCACTTTGGCTCTTAACTGCTCTTTCTCTCTTTCCCTTTCTCTCACGCTCTCATCGTCCATCTCACATCTTCTCTCTGGTGTCTCAGTGAGTGCCAGGCAGGGCGTCCCTGGAGTGACCTTGCGGGTAATGAGCTCCTGATCACGAGTCAGGAAACCCGGCATTCAACACCCACCCCGCCACCCTCCCCTCACCCCATGCAACACACACAAAAAAGAAAAGGGAAAAAAAAAACTACACAGCTATCGTATGCTCAGCCCACAAAGAGAAATAGTATTGGAGAGGCAGGGCAGCTGGGCAGAGGTGCAGATGAAAAGAGTCTAGAGAAACTTCTTCAAGCTCTGATATACAACTACCAGACCTCCAAAATAAAGTAAGTGAATTTTTTTTTTCTTCTCCTGGGTGCACACTTAACTGATGCATGGCTTCTGCAGGGTAGGTGTGAGGTGATGGTAAGGTGGTCACTTGTGCTGCCAGGCAAGCAGAAAAAGTTTGGAGTTGAACTGTATTCTGTGCAGAAAGACTCTGTGGTACAGATGATATGAAGGCTATTTTTGTTTTTCCTAGTGTGTGAATCTGTGTGCATGTTGGGGTGGAATTTATGTGATTTTCAGAGTTGATATCAACCACTGTTGGGGTTCACATTGTTTTTAAATCTCATAATAAGTAAACTTTAAGTAAAGTTGGAAAAGAAGCTCAGTTAAAGTTTCTCTGGTGATCAAACACTGTTTTGCATTTGTGCATTTTTCCTGATATTTTGCCTCTCCGTTTTAGTGATTCATACTTTACCAAAACACTTCTGTAGACATGGTCCTAATCGCTTCTTTGTTGCTCTTCCCATTTTAAGCAGATTTTTCCCTGAGGCTGTTGATAGGAGATAATAAACATATGAAAACAGAGACTATTAAGCTTTAAATGCTGAGAATTATAACCGCAGATGGAAAAATAGGTTGTAGACATACTGGGTAAACAATTGGAAAGCCCCTACAATCCAGCAGCCATGGGCTACGGACTGTGGTGTTGAATCATTAACAGGGCCGTTTACTCAGTGATTAGACTTCAAACATCCATATGTTTTGTTTATTATCGCTATCAGCCAAATATACGCATGCCCAATTAAGTATGGCCAAGCATGTATGCTGGTCGGAGTGGGCCACTTTAGCTCAAGATGTCGTAATTTGGGTCAGGCCTGACTGGAATGACAAACCCCGAGCAGCCGTATTGTATCAGCGCTATGTGGTCCGACAGACCTTCTGCTTGCGTTGCCATGGCTTTCTTCAGCACTGGTATAGCAACCCGAGTCAGACCAAACAGTATTCCTCTCTGTCTTATAGGCATTCCTGCTGTGGACAAAAGCCTTCTCCGGCTCATTCTTGCTCGAAATGAGGTGTCCGCTTCATTTCTTTAGAATCAACACATGGTGTGGTCCTAATGAAAGAGCTGGGGGAGATTAAACATGAGGTGGAGATGAGCTTGAGAAACCAGCTTTGGTCCGTAGGAAGTCAGAACACAATGTGGATTAAGCTGGATGACAGCCAGCAGGGCCAAACTCATGAAACTGCTTCATTTCTAAACAGATCATGGCATTTTCCTTCCAAGATGGCCACTTGGAAGACACTTTAAGAGACATTCTGCCCTTTTCTCTTGTTAAACGCTTGTCCCACAGACTTCACCACGTGATCTTGCCTATATGTCAAGACTAAACACAAAGCCAGTTCATTTCCGTCTGTGTCTTCACAAATGCTTTAACAAGACTGTTCTCCACAGAGGAGCTGGAGCAATAAGGCATAGAATTGCGCTGTTAGGGCCCTGAGAAGTCCGCTCCGGGGGGGAGGGAAGCGGTGTGAATGGAGCCAATTCTCGTCTATAGGGCACAAGTAAGTGAGAGAGAGAGGAAGAAAGAGGGTAGGGGGATGAGGACATACACAAAGATCCTCACATTGAGTGGCTGGTTTATTCTTGTGGGGTACGCACTGACCCCTCACATGTGGGATGAACAGAATGAGCCTTGATGGGGTCCGGAGGGCCTCCAAAGAAAGGAGGACAGGATAAAGAGAGGAATAGAAGAAAAGAGGAGGGGAGGGATGCCAGGAGAGAGGCCTGTCAAGGAACCATCCTTCATTGCACCCAGCTGTAGACGTCATAGCGCAGAAGTTGCAAAAAGTAGAGCTGGATTCTGGTGTATTGCGACATACGTTTTATTTTCTTAGTTTTGGCCACCTTTTCTATTGGTAGTAAGGCAATTACTGAAACCTGGGAACACAGGCTAAAAGAAGTCAGACAAAAACAAATCAGGTTTTCTAGCTAACAAGTGTATGGTCAAATTCAAAGCGTCAGATATCCTGATATTTAGTTCCTAATATCAGCCTCCAAAAAGCAGTGAATATAAGTGTCTTTTGTTCAACCTTCCCTTCCTGGTAAACATGTCTTTCAAACTTCATGCCCCTGGGTTGGTAATGTAGGCTTTTTGATATAAATGTGTCATCTCCAGGCTGACGGCATCATCAGTGTTTTTTGTTTTTTTTTACTTTGAGCACCAAAGAAGATAAAGTTGTCATTTCTAGTGGCAAATCAACTGAACTTCGTGCATAAAATGTGCATCTAAGCAACCCACTGTCAACATCCATCAAAGTTTACAGACTAACTTCTTGGTTTAGCTTTGACATACCTTACTTGTCACAGCTGTGTGGGCACGCAGGGCTCACAGTCACCATCTTGGGTGCCTTCAGTTTTGGTTTTACCTCCACATAAAGCGTGAAATTATTGGCTTGTTTACCCTTGTTGGCCCTGTTGCAAAGTTGTTATATTAGACTGAATAACCAATAAAAAAATAATAGCCATAACTACAAAAATAGTTTTGTTAAAGTGGAGTTTTCCTTTAACTACAGTTATTCAGGAGACGCGTAGGCGCTCACAATCAAAGTACCTGAACTTGCTACTGAAATCTCACCTAATCTTTTATTCAGCTGTGCCGATGAGTAGGGACTACAAGGGGACAAGCACCTGAGGCTGTTGGGTTAATAGTTATGTGTGGAAATGGAGACGTTCTCATGGAGACATCAAGCAGCTATGTCATTACAGGCAAGGGCGAGACAATCAAAGCTGTCTGCAAAACCTCTAAGCCGGTGATGAGAGAATGTTCCTCTTGTCTGGTGTTGCTCCCCATTGTCTGAGGGAGCCCATTGATGGGGCTACTAATGCCTTTTTATGGATGGATTTATATACACAAGTCTAGGTCTGTGTTTGCGCATAAGTGTTGAGGAATGCTGAGAATCCCTCAGTTCTCTTTTGATCAGAATCAAACTTCCACCATCTAGTTTTGCACCCTCAAAAAGGTGCTCATTTCTTCCGTTCAGATACTTTTCCTGTGGAAAAACAAATATCTAATTGTGGCCTGCATTTCCCCACCCTGCTGTTGGCTTGATCTGGCGTTTGATCCTCGGAGAGCTAATGATAACCCGAGGCTTTCCACTGTAATCAGTCAGCTCATTAGTGTCCCACTCAGTCACACAGCCACCCACACAAACTTACACACATATGCACAAACATACACAAACTGTCCCCAGGCCTGCCAGTAGGTGAAGGAAAGAAGAGAGGGCAAAGGTGACAGGGCTGGAACATAGGTTGTGCTGCTTCATTCTGTACCTTCTTAGAAAGTAAGCATACAGTGGTCTAAGACTTAACACTTAATTGGATTTGTTTGATTGTATTTCAACGTTGGTTTGTGGCACATTAAGATTGAAAATGGTGTTTTTGGAACTTCACACTATCACTACACGTTTTCTGTCTGCCATTCCAGGCATCCATTGTGAGCTATGTAAATATTATAGAGGCATCTTGAAACTTTTTTTGGGTCAAACTTACATTGTTGTTGTCCAGCATTTTTTTAAGTTGTGCTTATTCTCCATGAATGAAAATCATAAAGTAGCATGGTCAAATATTGATCCAGACTTGATATTGTAAGTTATTGTTTTCAAGAGTTTGCCAACTTATTTTTTTACCATACAGAAATTAATGTAAATCAATGGCTGCCTACAGTTGCAAAAATATATAATAAAAAATATATATATAGCGGTGTTACAATGATTCAAAAATGGTTCAAATCTTGTGTAAATCTGCATTCATTGGTTCATTGCTGCGAGCAATCCCTTTCACATTACAAACAGTCATTTGACCCATGCTTAATATAAAAATATTGATCAGAACAGCTTTCAGTATGCGTGGTATGCATCTAAATAAGGAGCTAATAAGGAGCTTGTTTGCGTATTAGCTTTTGTACCATTCGGTTATCTTACAAGAAGCTTAAACAGTTCAGTGCAGTGTACAAGACACAGCAAAGGCTTTGGACGGGGATGCAGCAGTTGTGTATCTTTAGCAAATGCCATACAGGGAACTCAGATCCTGAGGGTGCTCCCCCATCCCTAGTTTGTGTGTGTACATGCTTCAGACTGTGAAGCACAGGGGAGTGGGTAGTGTTTGTATTCCTCTAATGAACTGAGGGATGATCTTGTCTCTTTCACGTACCATGTCATCAGAGGAAAAGAGAGAAAGCCAGAAACTGACAATAGGAGAGTTGGACAAACAGTGCTACTTCAGTTGTGTTTTACCAATAACCAGGAGCATATTGGAAACATATGAGTATTATATGAATGCAGTGGTAGTTATTTATAGAAATAGTCTTGTTTTTAATATGGACCATCTGGTTATTCTTCCATTATTCCTTCTCTTGATGATAACAGGTGCAGCAGAAATAAAGCATGTTATTGACTTGGAAAACTTTCTCCCCAATGCAGAACCCTTGCTAAATGGCTCAGAGGTAAACCCTGAGGGGACTATTAAATAACATGCAGCCAATATGCTGCCAAAGCTTCACCTAAATGCTGTAATCTATTGTCTCAATCAATGCAATCTCATTTTATTTAGAGCCACTCTTTGGCTGCTTTGTAGCCGGGAGTGGATTCGACCCAGCCAGTAGAGTTATTAGCGACATTATAATCATTTCTACAGAGAGAAGTTGATTCTTGCAAGGTGTAAAGAGTGAGTAGGTTATAAAAGGAAAGGGAAAAGCATGCAGACACATGTGGCAGCAGGTCGCTCTTACTCACCGGGATTTGTTGTGATGTAGCCACTGAGGTTGAATGGAAAGTTAAATTGATCGTGAGCCTTACAGTGGAACACCGTCTGCCACTTAGTGTCTCCATTCCAATCCCACTGCTAATTGAATTGCTAATGGTAATGTTGCGCAAGGGTGACAAACGTCTCTGATTAGAAGGGTTTGCATAGTTTATCCTGAAATTCAGTCGTGTTTTAAGTGCAGCGATCACATGAAAGAGGGATGCAACTGCTTTAGCATTACTCTTTTCAACTGTTTCAATTAAATTATATGTTGGGGATCGAACAATCTCTGCCATTTCCTTCTTGTAGCTCTTATTATTAGGACAAACAATTGTTACCAAGCTGCTTAAAGGTTCCAAATCTTCAATACTTAATACCAAAATAATTTTACAGTTTATGCAGCCTCCAAATGCCAAAGGGGGTGTCTAATCCATGGTTGAATCTCAGCAGGTTTTAATCTGGCCCAGTGGAGAGTTTCTGCAACTCTGGGATGTCTTCCTGTTCCTCCCTCAAGGCACCACATTCTGGAGAATGTGCGATTTGGAAAGTTAAACACCTCAGATGGATGTGCAGAGGATTAGACAGGCCCACTCTATGGTCACAAACACCAAGGATGGTTTTATGTCCACCCACTAATAAGTGATTAGAAACCAGGATCAGTAAGGGGTGGGGGTGTGTTCAACAAAGCCCTCAAGAGAGAAAATGTTCTGTCAGGCACTATTTATTTGCCCTAAATACCTTAAAATGCACGTGCACATCATAGCTGTCCCCTTAGTTGTAAAAGAATCATGCATTTTGAATCCCTAAATCAAGAGTTAAAAGTTTCATCCACGTGGAAGGAAATGGAGAAGGAAGAGTGAGGGAAGAAAGTCGAGTAGGAAGGAATCGGGAGAAAGGGAAAGAGGCGAGAAAGAATCATTAGTCATATCCATTAGTATTCCATCCACAGCTTGTGCTGCGAGACAGCCGGTCTGTCCAAACAAACAACCAGCAGAGGGGGGATGCCTCATTATTACATCCCCTCTTTTTTCTCACCCGGAGTTCACATTCCATCTGACCACAAACACCAGGCCAGGGCTGTGGCCTTGCTCTCTGTCTCTGCTGGAGTTTAGAGATGTTAGCAGGGCTAGTAAAGCAACAATTCACATGCTGTTCAGTACACCACGAGGACAGTACAGTACAAGGCAGTGTCCTGGGAGAGGGGAGACAAAAACACAATGTGAATTCATTATGTTTAGTCCTCTGAGCGTTTAAGGTTGACGCCCTCTACATCCTGATGCATTGTCTGGTGGAAGGGGCGTCTTTCCAACCTTGAGACATCCGCTCTTCACATGCTGTCCACCTTCCTTTCCCGACAGTTTATCACTGAAAGATCCCAGTGCCCCCAGAAGGAGGCAGTTGCACTCGGCTGGCACAGAAAAACGAAACTATTGAGGCTTCGACAGAATCTTTGACAGAAGCCATGTCTCCATTAAAATGTTCCAAATATCTGCAAAAATGTAAATCAGTGCACATTTGCTTTAACTACCCCTGTGTCAAAATATAGGACATGACAAATTACATGATTAATAGAGTATGAGTAACTGATGCATTTCACTGCTGCTTCCTACCTAAGATAGTGTTTTTTTAATGAATGGATTTGTCTCTTCTGATCCACATGTGCCCTGTGGTGTTTTCATCAGCCTTTATGGTTTATAGAGAGGGAGGTGACACATGACAAGGCCCCCCTCTGGAACCAGGGATGTATATATGTATACCCCCCCCCAACAGCATGCTCTTTTTGTTCCTTCCTCTATTTAGGCTTTGTGGTGGAGTGGAGATATGCAACAGTCAGTGGCAGCATGACATTCATGCCTTAAGCAGGAGCAAGTACCACAGCACCAAGGTGTATCTGAAAAATCTCTTTCCATCAATCTTTATGCTTAGCTGAGGTGTATTGAGAATATGCAATAAAGACTAAATTTGTCTTCTTTCTGCCATTTCCACACAGGCTTTCATGCACAAATTATAAAGGGGCACAAAGACAGGTAGATGCAAATAGATACCGTGAGATGTCGTTGGACACCAGCTGACCTCTATGCTCTCAGGAAAGCGTACAGCAGCATTATACTTAGAGCACAAAGTATATTAAAATACCCTTTCTTGCAAGTAAGATTTTGAACCCTGAGTGACCTTTAAACATAATCATCAGGGAATATAGAGAGAATCAGAGCGCTACATTAATTCCAATGGCCTATCACCCTTACACAGTCCTTGATGTCTTTATCGCCAGAAGAACAAGGCAGTGTCGCCACAAGGACTTGGTTCCTCACAAGCTTTCCATCCACCAATACCACCACCTGGGGGTGAAGCACTGCTGCCAGGAATTTAACCCCGGTCCCAGCAGTCCTGTTCCGCCTAGGTTCCCTAGTCAAAGTGCTGTATTTAATTTAATAACCTAGTCACCTTTAATTTAGGCTGAATTTGAACAAAATTCTACTCTAAAGTGTCTGAAACTACTTTGTACCTTTATGGTTGATCAAAAGGCCTATTAATTCAAAATCTAAGATAAGATTTCTTTCCTGACTGCTGTCATAAAGGGTCTAGAGGATGATAGAAAAAGGTTAACCTTATTGCATTATCATCATGGTTTGCATTTGTTTGTTGAGCACTCATTTATTCAGAATTTTTTCTTTCATTTGTCAACCATCTGTGTGATATATTAATTGTCAAAAACCTTACTAACTAATCGTAACCTGTAATGCTACATTTCTAGTTGTTTCAGTATGAAAAATAATACTTCTTCTGTATCTCCTCTGGCTGTGTACGCTCTTTAGAGACAACCAGCTCTGCACAGTTATCGAATCAACTATATGTCAGTTTGGGGCACTCGCACGCTCTTTTCACACAGGGTGAAACTACCTTGACTGCAGTGGCTTGTGTGACCCACACATTAAAGTAAAAGAGTGAATCAGCGGAGGCAGAAGCCCCGCCACACACTGCTCTATCCCGACATGAGGACTCGATGTCTCCCCCGACTGTTCTAATGCTCAGTGGCAAGTTGAAAGGTCATGTTTAATGCTCTGGGCTGTGACTGTGGGCACTTCCCTCCTCCTTACACCCTCCTCCCTCCCTTCACCCCTTAACCCTACACCCACCCCACAGCTGAGCACAGCCTGTGTCATAGAGAGGCTACTGGCATTCGTACAGCAGCTCTGAGTTGTGTTTTCATTTTGAACTGGAATGATTGGATGTGTCCGCGCAGCAAAATGGGCTCCCTTATTTATTTGTAAATTGTGCCATGTATAGTATTGCCACATTTATGGTTTGGTAAATAAAGCTGGAGCAAATAGTGTTTTGTGCAGATGAATGTAGACAATGACAGCAGCGGGCACACAGAAAATCTGCTGGGTTGCGTTCCTGATAGATGGAAATAGCTTGCTGCAGAGGCAGGCTGATGGTGAATAGGATGGATCTGTGAGGTGGACATCAGCAAAGACTGTGTGTGTGTGTGTGTGTGTGTGTGTGTGTGTGTGTGTGTGTGTGTGTGTGTGTGTGTGTGTGTTTGTGTGTGAGAAACAAGGCAAAATCAGTTTGGTTGGAAAATGGGCCGTATTTTGAAAGGAGTAAAAATCGGGAACATTCTCGTTCCTTATTATCATACAGTGGCTACCTTTGCAGTGGAAATAGATGTTTCAATACTCTTCGGTGAATGAGGCTTATTGGAATATTGGATTGCTCAATGTCCCATTTTATAACACCACTGCAGTAGGTAACACAGTAAATAAACTGGCCTAATACTGTATTTCAAACTCATGATTGCATTTAGAGGGTATTCTATTATACTGCTCTTGTTTTAGCAGCTTAACAAACACACAAAAACAGATTTTAACTGCTTCACAGAAACCTCTTTCGCTAAAGAATCTGCGGTGAACTTCAGTGACGTTCATCAGCCCCAACTATCAATGGAACTGCAGACAAACAAGCTGCAGCCCATTTTATTGTGGAATAAATTAGGTGGTGTGGATGCTGTGTATTGAATTCCCATCAGCCTCTCCAGCTGACGTCAGAGGACCTCAGGCGGTGGATCTCTGTGGTGCTGCACGTGCCCTCCTCGGTGACTGCACTCCACTTAAAACTCCAACTCTCTCTCAAACACACAAACAAACAGACACATAACACACATTTTGGTTTCCTCCTGGGACCTGGATGCCAATTACATGCCAATTACTACCTTTTTTTTCTATTTTTCTCTTTTCAAGTCAAGGACATCACATATAAAAAGTTATTTACATGTTTATTAAGTTCGGTGTTAAGACAAGATTTGTGAGGACTCTTTGGGAAAACAGGTGTTCAATTAACGTTCAGCCAGCTGGTATCAAGAGATGTTTTTAAAGCAGATTGCTTAAGTTGCTGCTTTTTTTAAAGTTGTGATAGACGCCCAGAATAATCTTACACTAGTTGGTCTAATGAATGCTCCGGCTCTGGAGAGCAAGGCCACAATCTGAAGAATTGTTCAAGTGTTTCCAGACTCTACAGGTCATAGACTGGACTTAATCTCTGTCCAGGAAACTTAGCAGTGGAAGACAGTGCTAGATGAAGGCAATGCACCATGTTAGCCTCCCAATTCCATCTCCTTGTGCCAAATGGTCCCAAAGACAATGCAATAAAAGTGAAGGATTTGCTTCGGCCAAAAGTCATGTCCTTGACAGATCTGGGATGTCCAATCTTCCTCTGTCCACCATTCTCGGTAAATAACTTTCCCCCTGCTTCCTCGATGGCTGGAAATAAGACTGTCACTGGGTCCTGGAATATAGTGCGTTGCAAGAAATGTTTGATTCATTGAGGGTCACACAGAGCCTGGCAGAGTAGGAGCTGAGTGACACTATCATTGCAAACTGGAGTAAACAAGTTAAAAATAGCAGTCTTCCTTTGTCGTAGTAGGGTTTCAACTACAAATTTTCTTCCCATTTTTCATAGAGCGACAAGATAAACAGGTTATTATAAACAAACCTCAAAGAATGTACAAAAAGGACAGTGTCCTAATAATGAGCCCCATGCATGCGTGTGTGTGAGGGGTGGTCGTCGTACAACAATCAGGGCCGGGCAAGTGGGCTCAGCAGCCTCTATGTTCATGGCTGATGGCGAGAAAAATATTAGCTGGCTTACTATGTCTTGTATATGTTGTTGCACTAGCCTGATGTTTGGCTGCGTTGACTGGCTAGTTTTTGATCATACGTAATGTAATCGTAACAAATCCACGTATGCAGCTGTTAATATCAATGACAGTGGAACTGCACTCTGAAACTGTGGGAACCAAATCACATCAAATACCAAATCTTACATAGTGTTGCTCTAATTATGTTAAATTCTTCTGCAACTTTTGTTATTGAAGCTAATTGTGGATGATTGGTTTTCTCTTATTTTCTTTTATTTATTACAAAAAAGAAGAGTCCCTATTATCTACCAATAACTCTTGACAAAATAATACAAAATTAATGCTCTTATACCTGTTGGCTTATATCAATTATCACAAATACGAAATTATTCAATAGTAGGGAGCAACTGTTTTTTTTTCTTCTTGCCACTTAAGGACAACAAAACAAGCCGCCCCTTATAAAGTTTCTAATGACCAACATGTTAGCAAAATGTTGTCTGTTCCAGCAGTTACAGAGCAGCATTAGCATTAATTTGGAGTTGCGTTTCTGGCCACTTGACCAATGTAATTCCAATATGTGCTCTAATAATTAATAATTTTTGGTCTCCACCAATTCCTAAAGGAAATATCTGGCTCTTTAGCTCTCCAAGACACTGACTATATTCACTAACTTTTAATGTTTGCAATTTGGTGCTGGGCAGATACCATTATTTTGGTGTCATATGACTTAGTTCTACATTCATAGGTGCATATAAATATATTATTCCATCTTTTAGCTCTGTTAGATCAATTTCTGAGGGAAATACCTGGCTCTTTAGCCGCTAATTGCTCCACTATGTTCACCATCATGTTAACTTTGTCTGTTTGGTGCTGGGGGCTGGGATTGTATAGTAGGTTTATCAGAGCTTGTTGGCTGAAAATAGCTTCTGGCTGCAAACAACGATGATTAAAGTGAGAGTGAACCTGAGTTGCAGGCTGTAAAACTAAAACAATTAGATCAAAGATTGTAACTCTCCATTGAGGGCAACTGCAGGTGATAATTCGTTGTGGGCTTGTCACTACAAGCAATCCCTTTAACCTTACCTGGAGTAATTTGTGCAGTTAAAATGAAAAATATTGCTTAGTGCAGATTCAACTTGGTGTAGTTCCTTGTGAAAAAGCAAGTTTGTGTGAACTAAATCAAATGTTCTCTTACATCAAAAACACACAAATCTGTTAAAATGACTATTACAACTGAATGTTTAAAATATTCATTGATCAAGCATGACTTACAGAGAATATATTTATTGGTTTATGTTTGAGAAAGACAGGGCAAGTGAAGTAAAGGCTTCATGTCTCATATGCAAGTATCTGCCTGTTTTGACACCATATTTTCTGAGAGACAGAAGTAGAGTTTTGACATGTTTGAGAGGTTCTTGCAGTCGGCGGGTATTTCATGCCTGTTTCACTGAATGAATTTTGATGGGCTGCTATGGTCCGGGCGTCTTTAACAGCCCCGACAAGCCTTTGTTCTTTCCCTGTTTTCATGTCTGATCCCCAACAGCCCACAGGGGAAGCTCTGTCGGCCGTGCGCTCCGAAAGCCTTTCTGTTTGATCAACTTCTAACATATTTGAACAATTTAGGCAGGGGATGAGTGCAGGTAATTCAAAGCCTGCCAAAAGAGTGTTTTTGGGAGATGTGAGGATGTGCAGGTTCACAAGGAGTAGCGGAGAAACTCAGCTTTCTCATTTCTGCGCTGCTGCATACTCCAAAACTACCCATCAACATGAACATGAAAACCCTAATGCGGCTGACATCCCCCATCTACAAAAACCATTTGACATTATCCCATCTCCCCCAAAACCACCTCTACCCTTTTTCTGCTTCCCTATCTCCAGGCAATAACTTTTTTTACCCAGTAGAGGCCAGTGTGTAGCTGATGAGGTCATCCTCTCAAAATGACAGCTACACTGCAAAAAAAGGCTTTTGAACACCTTCACTGGAGTTTGGGTGAGTGGGAGGGCGGTCGAGCGGGGGGGCATGGATATCATTTGGTCCAGTCTAAGCAGGAGAATCACTGCGAGGGAATCAATGAGACATCGAGCAGCAGGAAACAAAGAGACAGTGTGTGACAGTGAGGTAAGGTAAACGTTAAAGCCATCTGCGCCATTGTTTGAGGTAGAAAAACACAGCTAGCAGGAGAGAAAAGCCCCGTTCAATATTGCCATGAAAGGACGTTGATGGTGGGTGTCATTATATACAGTTACTGCAACAGAGTGCAGATGAGAGGTCAGGGCTATTGTGGATAGATCATGAGAGCCCTCTACTGACAGTTAAATCAAAAGAAACCAATATCACCATCAAAACAAAGTCTCCAGCTTCCAATTCCTGCTCCACATTAAGAAGAAAAATAGACTTTATTGAATAGGTGTGATTATTTTCCGTGGTTGAGTCATCAGAAATAAGCAGCTTTTTTCTCTTCATGTGGAGAATCGGAGTGGGACTAGGAAATTCTAATCATCATTTAGCACTAAATTCTTATTTCAGACACCCACCTACTGCTGCAGAAGAAATGAAGAAATGATTTAGTGATCAAAGGGGAGGTGTGGAAGAGAGATAACAGTGTGAAAATGATGAAACTGTTAACAGAGTGACCAGTGATTTATTTTCAGTTTTTGACCCTTTACTGTTGCAGCTGTGCAACTTTACAGCCTATTTTTACAGGTGGGAACCTGCAGAAAGAAGAAAATTATGCTCTTTACTTTGGAAAATAAGTCCTACAGTCTAACTGTAACACATCGCTTTTTAAATAAATTTTTTACTCAAATTGTGGCAGTATTTGCGAGTAAAAGGAGGTAAAATCACTTATTTCTGATGCACATTCACCTGTATCTGGACCTTGAAAAATGTCGAAGCAAAACTTTAAATAACTTTGTTTGCATTTAATATGGTGGGAATATGTAATTTGTTCAAATATATTATTTCACTTAATTAAAGACAAATGAGATTCATAAAATTTAAGTTACCTGTTCGATGCTGCTCAATTTCACATCCCAAGCCATTTTATTTATAGGAATAAAAGCAAAAGGGCTGTAAATATTCATTATATCATCTCATGAGAAAATAAAATCCATAATATGTTCTGTATCCAGCCACAGGTTTAGTGAGTAATGTTGGGAAGGACGAAAAAAACAACAACTTCACTCCCTACTCTTTTGAGTGGTTAAGTTCACCTCAATTCTGTCTGGCTATCTTTCAGTTTCAGACAGGCTGCCAGGGGTTTTTGAGGAGAAAAACTGTAGGGAGAAACAAATCCCCAACCAAAGCAGCAGTTATTGAACGGTGCACCTAAAACTCTCTCGTCTCTCTGCGGGTCGTCCACATGGGAGCAGCTTGTGAGTGAATATTAATCAACCAATCATTTTAAAGTGGAGATGGGAATCGAACAGAGAGTTTGGATATGCATGCACTAATTAAAAGGGAATCCACATATGTTGGGCACATGTGGTGCAAATTGAAGGGTCACTGACTGGTGTCCTTGAGAGAAAATTGGTGAAAATGACCACTGCTGATTGCCTCCTGCCAAATCGCACAGGTTAGTGATTAAAAGGCCTAAACTCGCTCGGTTGCAGTCATCCCTGAAATTGGACGGATATCGAGGTAATGCTGGGACTCAAAGGGCTGTACAGGCAGACTATTATTATTATTTTAAAATCAATAGGCTTTTTTTTGGGCATTGCGGGGGGGGGGGGCTTGACTGGTCGAGGGGTGTGTGACGTGTGTCTGTTAGATGTTGAACTGTAACTATTTCTCTCCACTGCTGTTGTGTGATCTGAGGTGAGGTGAGGTAATCTCCAGTTGAGCTTTGTTCCACTGCCACACACACTACAGGGAAACCAACAGGGCTGTGGTGCTTCTGGAATACAAAGAAACCATACTGTATCGTTGTTATTCTACATTAGACCTGCACCTTTTGTACCTATTTCAAGAAGGCATTAAGAAACACACATGAAAGCACTTATGATTCACAGTTCATATAGGCTCGAAAAAAGCACCAATTTAAAGGTGATAGGTGAATATTAGTGCTGTCAGTTAAACGCATTATTAACGGCATTAACGCAAACCCATTTTAATGGCGTAATTTTTTTATCGCAAGATTAACGCTCTTTTTGGCCTAGCACACTTTGTAGTTTTCTTTACATGCTGTTGCAACAACTAATAACGTTAGAAAAACTACAACACCACACCGGATCTAGCTAGACCGGAAACAAAACAACAGGCACACCGCAAACACTTGTTTAAGAGTAGTAGACGTTACGTTTTGAGTGGATGGCGAGCACGGGACGCCGAAATGGATGGCAATAATATTCTGAATGGAAAGTTTACTTTTAAAAAGTTGCCAAATGGTTCCATTGACAAGACCAAAGTGATCTGTGTGTTTTGTCATTGTGAACTGAGCTATCATCGCAGCACGTCCAGTCTGAAATACCACTTGATGGCCAAACACACAGCTGATGCGAATTCTCCGCCCCCTCCTCAAAGCCAGGCGACAATGGATGATTTTTCAATAAAAACAACATTTGCACAAAGCAAGCCGATCCACTTTTCCATGTTGATAAGAGCATTAAAATGAGAAAAAATAATGGGCCAAAAAGAAATCAAGGGACATTTAGAATAGATAAAAATGTGCGATTAATTGCGAGTTAACTATGACATTAATGTGATTAATTAATTAAATATTTTAATCGTTTGACAGCATTAGTGAATATACATACATATATATGTGTATATACTGTATATATTCTCCAGTATCTATGCCAACAGTGTGACACTAATACTGTAAACACAACATTACATTTCCACAAAATGGTGGGAAGAGCTGTCAAAACTGTCCACCACAATTTGTTTTGCTAAAGTGAGTAAACAAGATCCGCCCCCACACTTTCTCAGCTATTGTCTTCTGTCGATGTCAGACAGTCAAAACTTCTCATCTGGAGCATGTCTCGGTGACAGCACAGCTTAGCATGCCTTGCAAGCTAATGTTGCCACCACTGTCACCACGGCTTCCCCTTAAGATGCAAGATGAGATCCGCAGGCAGAATGCAAGAGGAGGAGGAGGGAGAGGAACATTAATGAATCCTGAGACACTTTCACTCACTTCTTCTCTCTCTCAACTTGCATACAATGCTGTGCAATGCTCTCTGAATACTAAAACAGAAAAACCTAATTAAATGAAATACATAAAAGTAGATCTGTCTTTAGAATTTGCCACAAACAGCAATATATTGTAGGTAACAGGAAACAACCTTTTGCAGTCATATTTGACTATATTTTGCACAAACCTGTTTAACAGCTCTGTCTGGCAGAATCTAGCTGGTACTGTGCTGTAATGCATTTTAGATAAAAATATCCACTAAATGACATGGGTTATGTTATGTTCTGACTGTAGAGAGCAGCACATATCCTGCATCCACGGCTCCTTGGCACTTGTAACCACTGACCTATTGTACTTTATCAAGTGAAGAGTGGTGGCTAGTTTTAATTGACATATATCTTTAAACAACATAAGGATCACACTGCAGAACACTTTTTCCTTTGCCAATCATCACGCAATAAAAAGAAGCCTCAAAAGCCGGAGGTTTCTGATACTTATTACTTAATATAAAGTTATCTTGTTTTCCTAGAGTTATCTTTTAAATATGGCTTCGTAGGCTGGGTCATGCCCTCATATAGAACTTTTTATTTGTCTCATTGACTTGAAAACAAACTGCTGCCATTTTGCACTGCAGTGCAATATATTTGTACAACTCCTTCTCACTTCTGAATGTGAGCATATGCAAATGTGTACCATAATGTCACAATCATAACTCAGTGTGTGAAATAAAAAAAACTCCTTGCAGGGAGTGTGCTAGCAAAGCATTGACATTATTGTGTAAATAAGTTTAGTTTTTGCTCTAACGTCCCATATTTAGCTAATGAAAGCATACGTTTGCTACTCCGAACAGCAGATGTCTGTTACGGTAGGTTGGGGGGTGGGGGGGGGATCCAGCCTAACCTTTAGGCTTGTAGTTTGTGTGAAATAAACAAAAGGTAATCTTAGCCAAGGAATTCCGCAAAAAAAAACAATAACATATTGTATGTGGCTGTTAGGGTACATGTTCTCAGTCTGGTGTAAATCCAGAGCCTATGTTCTGCTTTTTGGACGTGTTGCTGTGACCATAATGCTGTGTGTGAGAAGCTGCAGTAGGATTACAGGTAACTGAAGGCTTTATCTCTCCACCAGCAGCTGTAGTCGCGCTCCCTCTCAGCCTCGCAGTGTGATGCCTGGTTTCGGGGGAAGTGGGTGGTAAACCTCTGTGGGGAAATGTTGGCGTGTCTGTGTAGGTGGTAGGTGTAGGTTATCTGAGGCTGGAATCATGTTTAAATCCTGAGGATGAGCAATATCTTGTCTCCAGTTTGTGGTATGTAATATGGAGTCCTGAGCTGAATCTGAGGTCATACTGTATGATACACCAAGCTTTCAGTCTGCTGCTCGTTATTATTCAAATTAGCACCAGAGTCAGCTTGCGAAAGGGAAACACGGCGCTTCTTAGCCTCCCACAGCCACCAGGGGGTTACCAAATCTGATTATACCTCTGTTCAGTTTTGTCATAACTTAAACGTGCTACAAGGAGTTTTTAACTGATTATGAAACAATGTCAGTTTAAAACTGATGCTTTATATGACCTACATAAACAATCAATACCATCAGTGAGAAGACTGACCCAGTGGCAGGTATTAAGAATGGGTATATACAAATAGCCAGATTTGGTGGGATTCCCCTTTAAACCAATGAAACAATGGGTTGGAGACATTACCACTTATGTCCACAGGGCCCGCCAGAATCAACACATTAGGAAAGTTTGTTGTAGGGGCTTTAAGTATGGGGATAGCAACAAGTTTTAATAAATTATGAGATTATAACAAATTCCAAATTTGGTGGGGCACTATTAAAAGTTTGAGACACAGGACAAATGTAAGAAATAAGAAATAAGAAAGTAAATTTGGGATTTGGCTTGGGGATTACAAACGATTTGGCCAAATACAAAATTCTGGGGGTGCTCTATGAGACATTTTTGAGGACAGAAGAGGAAAGGTTCCCTCAGAATTCCCTAAGAATAATGTTTACCAAACACAGGCTCATGCACATATAAATGTAATCAAATGCTTCATACATAAAAGGTGAAAAGATTTTAATTTTTTCATTAAATAAAAGAGATGATTTGGATGAATTGTCCCATACGGAAATAACACAGCTGTGCAGATCCAGGTGCTAGACGGGTGTTCCAGTGATTTAAAGCAGTAGAAAGTCTCGGAGCATAAACTCAAAGAAAACACTGGGGCACACAGATAGTTAAATTGAAACATCTTTTCATTTTGATATGACTGCATCATAATCAGAATCAAGTCTATGAGCACTGATCCCCTTATGTGTGAGTCTGTATTTAAGTATATGATCAACCATATATTGTGTAGCAGTCTATACCCTAAATCTGTTTACTGCATGTAATGTAACTGCAGAGAGAAAAAGAGGAACTATATGTGTAAAATATTTATAGGTTGGTACTGCTAAGTTAAACTGAGAGTGACTTGAAAGCTGGCTGTGAAAAGTTAAATTGGTCCTTTTGTGGAGAACGGTGTTCAGCTTGAAATGGATGGAAAAAAGAGAGGCGACCATGTTGACATGAACCTTTTATGAACTTAAGAGAGTTGTGCATTAGGACTGAGATAGAAGCGGTGCATTTAGCAGAACTATGAGTGTTTGAAACATACTCAGCATATGGAGGGACAGCACAGAAGTGGATTATGCTGCGAAAGTGGTTTGAAAACTTTCTACGGACATCCTTATTCTTGTTTAGGCCATATAAACCTGTCACTGTTGGAATTTATTGTTGCTGCAGATCCTAATGGACCTCAGCCCTCATTTCCTGTGCAGTGGAGGCGCAGTGGAGGCGCTCAGGTTATGAGGGGCTTAAGCGTTGAATTCTTAAGCTGCACTAAATTTACTGAAGTGAACCATGTGTCAGTGTCGTGATATATTGCAAGTCACTTGCTGGTTACTGACAGACTGACTACTGAGGTTGTTGCTGAGTTATTAACCATATAAATATTGCATTTAAGCCTAGTTTCATTCTGAAATATTTTTACAGCTTCATAAGCCCATTCTGGATGAATGCTTGACTTCCAATGAGAGATTTTGGCTTAACTATTACTTTAGCATTCAGGGAGCAAGCGGTGCAGAAATTACTGTCTCTCTAATTGGGTCTGCTTAATTATATATGTTTAGGACATACTGACTGGCCTTAATGTATGTGCCATCAGTGTACAGTATTAGCACATATACACAGATTAAATAAACCTTCAATCGAACATGCAGGTTATTAACTTCATAAATAGAAATATTTTGCATTTTTGCTGTATTATTCATAGGTGAGTCATGACTGGCAGACATATCTGCTACAGCATTATTTACCTCAATCCACAGCACATTAAGTACATTCTCACTTTCAAGAAGACGGTGATTTCTGGGTTCTTTAATAAGCCGTCACTGCCTTTCCACTCCAAATATTAAAATCCACAGTCTGTTTACAAGCAAAATTAAATACACAGAGATATAAGCGGCATTGCTCAAGTGGACAGAAATACAAATTCTGTATTCTCTTTATCTCAGCTAAATACTTTGAATAAGAAGTGGAGAAAGGAACAGATGGAAGGAGAAAGAGGCAGACATGATGGAAAAAGAGAAAAGGAGGGAGGATGGCTTAATCAAAAGGCGGACAAAACTGCCCACGCTGTGTGCAAAGGCTTTCTCATCCAGCATACTTTAATGAACAAGTGACTCAAGGTGCTTTCAGTGGGTTCCTGAGAGGAACACACACACACTCACATAAAGATAAATGTTGCCTATTCAATTAGACAGACACCTCTAAATTGGTGCCTTTAGAGAGTAGGCAGGAGAGAGCGAAAGGAGAGAGGGGAGGCGGTGACTGTTGATGCTAACAGCGTGGGGCTTGAGGGACGGAGCTCTGTTTCTGGGCTGTCAGCGGCTGCCAGGGGGTTCAGACTGCACAGGTCCAGTATGCAGACAGCCAGGATCTAAAGGGAACAGCTATTTCTAGCAATCAAAAGGCACCCCAATGGAGAGAAAAGGACGAGAATGAGGGGCGGTGATAAGACGTTGCCTTCAACCCTAACCCAGGATGTGCACAGGTGATTCAGCTGCAGCTTCCTTCACTGAGAGGAATGGAGATTAATGGTCAGGATGAAAACAGGCGGCTGTATGAATACAGCACACCCGTATCAGCATGATCTAAACTGGTCAAACCTGCTGACTCAAAAACTTCACACTGTGTAGCCTTTTTCAGCATATTCTCTAAATGTGCTACATCTATCAGTGTTTAGCCTGTGAACCCTTTCAGCTGTGACATTTAGTACACGGAGAAACCATACTGTTGCAGCTTGAATCAACCCTAATGTCTGCTGCTGTAAGTACAAAACAGTCCCTAATTTTTTTGACTGGTTACTTAACCTTTTAAAATATTCATTTATGCCTAACACAAGAATTGTCACGGTGGAAAAGCAGCTGCATTAAACTACAGGGCCAAGAATAAACTGCAGGCCCCTACAGACAGCCTTAAAAGAATGATTAAAAGTGACTATAATCAGTATCTTTAAACTAACAATCACATCAAATGACAAAGTGAAACGGGTCGCTCATAATGAAAATCTACAGAGAATTAGGACCTGAATCTGCAGCGCCCCTCTTTATGGAGCTTTATAAAGAGTTTAGCTTATTTCTTAGCTGTCCGGCTGCAACTTTACTGTTTTAGTTCACTAGCACCACTCTCAAAGAATGGCAGCAGATAGCTGTAGCAGCACCAAACAGCAGTCAGACACACTTAGCGACCAACTAGTGAACATAGTGGAAAATGTAGCCACTAAAGAGCCAGATATTTTCCTCAGGAGTTGGTAGAGACCAAAAACAGAGCTAAAACATATTCATCAGGTGGTCAGAAACCTGTCTCCAAATGAATGATAAAGTTGCTCCGTAACTGCTGGATGTGTAAAAAGACAACTGTTGGCTAACAAGCAAGTGTTCACAACTAGTTTCCGCTGCCCTCAAGTGGTCAAAAACATCAGTTATTGCAGGTTTGAGGACATGCTCCATGTAAGCATTAATATAAACTGAAATAATAAACATTATCAAACTAGATTTTACACAGGGCCCCTGCCCACAAAGCTTAGCATTTTTTTTCCCTGACTTTTATACTTCACGTTGCAGCTTTCGTTTTTTTCGCATTTATTATACGCCCTTTGTTTTATTCTGAATTGCATACATAGTACAGCACTTTAAGACAATTGAAGACATTAAGTGTGTTTTTTGCTGTGTTTATGATTCATGTTTGTGTTGTTATGCTGCCCACTGCCTGTGGAGTGGAGTTCTTAACTGAACTGAACTCTAGTCAGCACACTGCAGAGAATAAAACTGAAGACAGGTCCACTTGTTAAAATTGCAAGAAAACTTTCAAAACAACTGCAAACAGTGGCAATCTTTCAAACTTGTGTGCCATCATTCACAGCGTCCTAAACCTGAACATTCTCTAACATTTGTTTGAAATGTTTACCCCTTGAGCCAGTGCTAAAAACAGGTTTTTTGGTATTTTACCAACCTGTCGCCACTGAAAAAAAGCCCTTATTGAAAGTTTAATCCACTTGTGTGGCCTGGCTCTCTTTGTGCAGCCTTTGTCCATGAAAAAACATGGCTAAAATATTATAGAGCTAAATAGGCTTTGCAAATGCAACTCCACTCCCATTTTTATATCATAGACAGTTGAATGCAGTCTTTATTAGTGGTATTGCAGTTTCATAATCCTAAAAAAGAAGTAATTGATAACTGCTGGAGTTTGTCGTAGCAGTGACAGTATGGGGCTCATAATGTCCTTGTATGAGTGCTTATAATAAAGAAAACGGGGCACAGAGATGAGTGGGAGGATAAGCGCTGGAGTGGGTGTTTGGAGGCGTAGACATAATATGATCAGAGTAATGGAGGCATTCATGCGTAAATTGAAGTCTTCAATTTCAGCTGTTTCAGCTCCGATGCTCTCACGGAGCCATTGTTTGTCATCCTTATTATTGTGTTTTTATCATTAAACAAGCCTGTCATTCTGCAGCGCTGTTCAAACTGAGCTCTGTTTTCAAGACATGGCCTCAAACACAATACACACATGCAGAAAAGCCAACACACACACACACACACACACACACACACACACACACACACACAGACGCAACCACACATATAGAGCGCCACACATGCTGTTTTTGTTCCGGAGCGCGGCTCCCTGGGGGCTCCTCCAGGGCTGTTCTGAGAGATAGCAGGGACCCTCTCCACACACTCTCTCCCCCACTGTCTGACCTTTACAAAACACAAGTCAGAAAATGTGTGGCATTTTCCTCTAATCATCTGCACCTAAACACATGAGAAATGATGGCTTACTTCAATTAAGGCATCCGATGGCCCCATGAGAAATGATTCACTCCTCTTCAATGGCAGTCATTATCATACCCGGAAGTATTGATGCACCGAGCAGCAGTATGATATATATATATATATATATATATATATATAGGCCTTATTTATCTATATCCCTGCTTTCACACAACTGTGTATACTTTTTTCTACCTGTAATCCACTGTTTTATTGTGGCTGTATATTGGAGCTATATGCTTGACTTTACATGGGTGTCTGCTTGGCTGTCTCTTTCAAAGGCCCTCCTTTGTCCTCTAGTCAATACACTTCTCATTTCATCTGTGCTGGAATCTCTCAAAAGCTCAGCTCAAGGAACACACAGACCGAGAAACTCCTAAATAAATCCTTTCAATATACCCTGTGTCTAGGTGAGGCATTCGCTCCTCTTCTGAATCACAACTTCTGAGATGGGAAAGCCACTCAGAAGTGGATTTTTCTGCCTGACTTTTCCCAAGGACATAGTGCTGTATTCTTTGTCTGTAACTAAAGATAAACAAACAGTGAACCGTACAGAAACATCTGTCAATAAAATGCGTTTTCTTTTGTCGCTACTTTTCTAAACATCTGAAATGTCTTATCAGGAACAGAAAAGTCCCTCCAAGTAAAGACATTTATGTGTGAGATATTTAAATTCTGTTTCTGTATTAATTTTTGTCTTTATTTACCAGGTAAAGGTCATCAGTTTTACAAGAGCATTGGTGCAACTGAGATTTTTGTGGGTGAGAACTTTGCAAGAAAGCAGCCTCAGCAGTAACATAGCAAGTAGCAGCAACAACCAGCACTGTTCATACCAAAAATAAAACAATTAAAACAGAAGCACCAGGATAAAACAATGCCCAGAAATGCATACAAAGATGAACCTACCACCAAGCTGCAGTGATGTCACAGTGCACTGATCACACCCGGGAGTACACTTCTACATCACTACAACAAGGTGGAAACTTCAACCACAGGTAGTCAGCAAAAAAGTTTTAACAAAGGTTTCAGAGCCTTTTTCAATGTTAATAGCTGCCTGATGCTGATGGAAAGTAGTTGATGAGAGTGGTGCCACTAAACGGTAAAGTTGGGATGGACTAAAATATGCTAAAACGCTCTGTAGAGCTGAGGAACTGCAGACTACAGTGATGTATGGGATGTGACATCTTACACAGAAACTTTCCCTGACTTTGTTCTAGCCTAAGGGCCAGACAGCAAACTCCAGAGACTTGAAACAGTCCAGGAAGGAGAAAAAGCCGCATTCATATTGTGTGGACTGTACAGGTACAGTGATGCACACAGCTCCTTGCCTGTTTTATGGACTGTGTTACTATAACATTGCAAGACTGTTCAGTGGCCTTTCCTCAGCTGTTTGTGTTGTTGTTGGTGTCTGTGCTTTATACTGTGACAAAGATCTGTGAGTCAGAGGCTTAACCTTCTATATACCAAAGAGAGAAGTGAAGTCAGTTCTTTCTTGTCCATTTTGCACTTGGAACAGCTCTATGTGACCTGAGTGATTTTTTTTCAAATCAGACTAGTGCTTACCACTTGAAAGAGAACTGTGGGTGGAAGACTTTAGCTACTTCCGATTGCACGTTCATGTGAAATGTACCTCCAAAACTGAAAGTGACTATGAAAAGACGGAAAGGCTAGGGGGAGAAACAGGGGGAGGGGAGAGCTTATTACACAAGATAAAACATGCTTATTGCAGCATGTTTTGTCTTTGCCATCCACAACTTTCTCCTCTGCACAAAGTACACATGGGGTTGTGTTTTTTTTTTCTCGCTGGCCTGTTTTTCAGTGTTGTACAGTCAGTCAGCCTTGTATCATGAAACATGTTTGGCTGCCATCCCTTTTTTTAACTTTGCAGATTAGATAGGAATAACATGGTGGCTTGTTCCAGTCTGACCTGCTATCAGGGTTTGTCCCCTGTTACACAGCTGTGTGAAACACAACAGTATTATTTATTGTAAATTTGGTAGTTTAATGCACAACTGATTACATGTTTACCTGCCATTCCATTACTACTTACTCATTCCAGTGAGTGACTAAGCCTAGAGAGACCTAGAGAGGGCTCCACCTGTAGTAGAAGGAGAACAAAAATGTGGCTATTGTATGTATTCTTGTTTATTGATGGAATTTAAGTATGGAAGCTTCTCAGTGCTTTTATAAAGAAAATTAAAAAATTATATAGAGTATGGGTATAAATATATTATAAGTAAAATAATTTTTTGACTAATTTGGGGCAGCAGAAACAAGTTGTGATATCATGTCATCACCTTTTAATAAAGCAATCAGTTGCCTATTGACACCTCCAGCAGATGTTTCTGTCCACCTGGCAAATATGATTTCTATATCCATTCTCTTGTAGCTCCGTCTCCACCAACTCCTGAGGGAAATATATTGCTCATAAGCTGCTAAATCTTAACCAGCTAACCTAACGGGTATGTTTGATACTCACAAGGTATTGTACGGTGGGCTTTTACAGCTTTTATCTCATTTTCTCTAATTATATTGAATTAAACTGAATGAAATTGAATTGAATTGCTGCTAACAAAAACGACACCATGAGAGAGGTGAGAGTTAACTGAAACTGTAAAGTTGCTATAAAGTTGCTAATTGATACTAAACCTGCTATAAAAGGTGGACTGCAGATTTGGGGGATAATTAGTATTATATATTTTATATATATATATAAAATATATAACAATATAGATTAAAGTCACTTTAAAGAGTCTACTAAAACCAGATGTGCATATTTCAGTGTTTTAAACAATGTTTGTTGCTTTTTTTTATATTGCTTAAAGCGTGTTTTAATACACTGTATGAATGAAGTCAAAAGGCACATTTTGACTAAAATAAATCCTCATAAAAAACAAATAAAAGCATCGCCTCAGACTGAAACAATTTATGCGTGATGGAGTCAAAGAGAGCTAGGAAAGACTTAACTTTGGAAACTACATTCTTTGATTTGTTACCTCCAGGGGCAAAGAGTTATTAAAAAAACATGTATAATTCATGTGCCGCTAAGTGATATTAAAAGCATACATGTGTGTTATGATAATATTTGTGTTCATCATTAACACACCACAGAGGGGCTGTTGCATAATTACATGCTCCCGATATGCATTTAGACAAGCTCTCTGATTAAGAACTGGATTTTGAGAGGTTAATGATTTAAATTAAAGAAACCAAAATCCATTCTTCACAGAACGATAATGGTGGAAATCTTTTTCGCTCAGCCAGTACAACTAATAACTCAAATAAATCACCTTTTCTTGGGCCTTTATAATTGATTAATTCAACTGCTCTCTCCTTTATTCCTGCACTCTCAACTCGCGCCGACCCTGGCTTTGGAGCAGATGCAAACAAAGGATCTGATATATAAACAGTTTTATGTACTTGGCAGAGATTACGTCAGTCCTAAAGAGAGTGAGGAGAGAAAGCGTTCGCGTGTGCTCTAGAGTGGAGGAGCATCTTATGTTTATTTGCCGGAGCTCGCAAGGAGTCACTGAAGGTCTATCGATTTGTGGCCAGTATTGGCTTTCCTCCTCCATTCCTTTCACCAGGAACCCGCAGCTGAGTCTGGATCAATGGGGCAAATTGAGGGTTTGATAGGACTAATTCTCACTGGCTCATGAGCCACACTGGCCACTGGATGCTACTGATGTTCCAGCTAAAGTGACCTGCATGGTGTGAGGTTTGCAAACATTCAGTTCTCCTGTTCCCATCAGAGCTCAGTGGGGAACTCTACACTAGATTTTTACATTTAGACTTCAGTCTGTTTCTGTCTTTAATCGCAAACACTTGTTATGATCTTGCATGGATCCCACTTTAATACATTTTTGACATTCAATTAAGTTTTTTTATTCTGTGAATTTTTTCTTTTTAGACATATTTACATACTTCCTTTATTGTTCTGAGGGGTCTTTCATAATTTGTAATGTACAATTTGTATTATAAGATATTAAATAAACTGATCGATTAGTTGATAAACAGAAAATTAATCAGCAACTATTTTAAATAATGAATTGGTCCAGTCATTCATCAAGTAAAAATCAAATGTGACAATGTGCTACTTTTTGCTGTTATTTATCATTTTAAGTTGAATATATTTGGGTTTTCAACTGTTAGTTGAACAAAACAAGCATTTGAAGATAAACTGAGAAACTGACAGGCATTTCTCACATTTTTTCTTACATTTAATAGACTAATGATTAATCAAGAAAATAATTTGCAGATTAAATAAGAAGCCTTACTATGTAATTAAAGTTACTCATTTAAATGAAGCTATAACATGTTTCTATCTTGGATGCTTAATGGTTTAAATTGTCACCATTCCAAGAGGCCAAGAGTAGTTTTTAAATGTATGAATGTGCTGTGTACTACCAACTGTTTGTCTTGGTCTATTTACTTTGATTGTCCACAAAAGTTCCAGGATGGCACGTGAACTGCAGTTAGTTCATACACCCAAAAAGCCACAGAATCTTGACCTTTCATAACTAGTTTTACAATGAGCATGGTCTCTTTTAGAACCAGTTCGAAAAAATTCCAACCTTAGGTCTTTTCCAAATATATTATAAAATATAATATATTACAGTCTCACTACAACCTCTGAGGTATTAAATGACTTTCTTTTATTTGAGTTTCATTTCACTAAATCTTCAGGTATGGCAATATCCTGTCTCAAATATCTGGCTTAGAATCTGGGGACAAGTTGAACAATGATTGATGACTCTTTTTCTCTTGCTTCTTGGGCATCAACTTTGGCAGAACATTGAAATGTCTGAGAATTTTACAAAATTCATCAGTAATTCCCCTGAAAGGAAACAAAAACGAAGGATGTTGTGACCCAGGAGAAACCACGGTGAATTGAGCTGATAAAGCGCTCATTGCTTTAGTCAAATTATGAAGGCCTGACTCATATGAATAAGTGACTGAGTCTTGGTCAGGTTGCCAGGGGCCAAGACTTGGCAGGAAAAAAACGTTGGTTGGTGTTTTCTTTCGTTTAAGCTTGTCTTCTCTTTGTCATAAGCGTCAAGCTGTAGGTGTGTCTGCTTTTGTGTGTATTGAAGAAAAAGAGAGGTGGAGCATTTATGGATAGGCACAAGTGGACATCCTTTAAGTTGGCAATCCCCAGTGCTTCTTATCAAAGCCTTACACAGGCAGCACACATGCCTGCCGAATGATAGTCAAATGCTCCGATCCACCCAGTCATCCATTATAGGTGCTGTCATGCTCTGGAAATAGGAGCTACATGGTTGGGAGAGACTTCCATTTAATTTATTGAGCTCAAGAGGAGGAGAAAGCTGTCTTCTCAGAGGATTCTCAAGCTACACCGGAAATGGTTAATACACTTTAATTCCCAAGACTTTTTCTTTCTTTAACCTACTGTATGGAGTGTTCATTCAAAGTCATCTACCCTGTCTCCTTTTATGCCTGCACTGCACCAAGAACCCATCACTCTGTATGGCACTAACGGAGGAAAAGGCTTTCTTATCTTTTGAAAGGCCACAATGCCTTTCTCTTGGAAAATGATCTTTATCGAGGAGCTTTCATTAGGTTTTCTCTCTGAAACTCTTAGAACTCATTGTACGCACTTCTTACAGTTGGGATTCAATGATTTTTTTTTCCCTTCCTTTTTTGGGGTTATGGAGATGAATAGTTTGGAATCTCTTAAAAAGAGTCAACATAAAAAAAAAAAACTGGGAGATGGAGTCTGAAGTATTTAATCAAAACAGGGTTTGTATGTGCGCTGCCACAGTCTGAAAAGTATAAAATCAATCGTGTAAAGGATTCAGGCGACTTTTCCTGGCAGGCAGACTGAAGGCTCCATAAGGCTCATTATGAGTGCTGGGAGACATTAAATCCTAGGTATAATGCAGTACAATAACATCGAATAATTAAATATAAGTTTTGAATAACTGATTTTGAAAATCAGAGGCTTTCACCACCGTCTGACAGGTTGAGACTTAACTTATGTGAATGTGAATGAAATGAAAAGTTGGGAATGTTAGTTCATTATGCAATGGGGTGGGGGGCCTTAGAGCCAGCTCATGATTAATTAAAAATGACAAATGGATATTATTTCCCTGCCAGGCTCAACCTTTCTGCAGGAATTGAAGCACTGAGGAGCATTTTTGGCATCAGCCAGGTAATTGCTTCAGTCTCATGCTGTCTCTCCTCACAGAGAGGGAGAAAGACAAAGGAGAAGGAAAGTTGAAGCGAGCGGGTTTTCTGCAATAGTTTCATCAGAGCTCATTATGCTGGTGATAGTGACAGTAACAGCTTTCTGCTGTTCCAGAACCAACAACAGATGAATTTCTGATTCTGATAACATTGAGTACTTTTGTGATATTTTAAAAACCTTAAACAGGCTAAATAATGTCAGCAGCTCTGTGCAAACAATGGACAACAAAGAGACAGACGCCAGAGACATTTTTTCATTAAAATAAATATAAACCTCTCAGCTGTCTTTTCTCGAGCAACTAGTAAGGACTTAAAACACAAGTCACTCGAACTACAAGCGTCTGTATCTTCCTGCAGCTAAAAAGTGAATACTGACACTGGAATAGTCATCATTTTCTTCCATTTTTGTGTCTTTTCAGCATCCCTTGTATCTTATTCTTAAGACAAACACCTGAATCACTCTTCAGACACTTCCTATATTAGGGATGCTGTGATCCAACTTTCTCACCCAGTACACATTCCAATAATTTAACTCAGAGCACAGATCTGATGCCATCACTCTCTTTTTCCAAACTAAACCTGAATACCTCACTGTGTGGAACTCATTGTCATTAAATCCAAGGTAACCCCAGCTCCATCCCACCATGACTCAATCAATGTAACTGACACTGAATCTAATAATGAGATTGATGTAGAAACTGTAACGTTTCAGCGCCAAGACTGAACATTCTTTCACGACTTTCCAATCAACCCTCAGAAAACAATCTAAAAATAAATACTAACGTTTTTGGCATCACTCTAGAATTAAATTAACTAGAATTAAAGAGCCCAGTCTCAGTTTTTTGTTGAGCAAAGGTTGACTTACTCTCACAGTCCATAAAAG
Source organism: Dicentrarchus labrax (assembly GCF_905237075.1). Classification (NCBI taxonomy): domain Eukaryota; kingdom Metazoa; phylum Chordata; class Actinopteri; family Moronidae; genus Dicentrarchus; species Dicentrarchus labrax. Next base: position 16,900,434 of record NW_026136724.1, on the reverse strand, counting down.
GATAATTAGCACAACATTATAAATAATTAACATTTTCAACATAATTTTGAATCTGTTAAACTTCTTGCTTCAGGCTACAGAGGGCAAATAAACAAGAGTTTTGACAAATTAAATCAAACTTGTGACTTTGTCTTCCTGTGACAAGGTTTCACAGAGATTGGCAGAAAATGCTGCAGTGACTGACAGTGTAGTGGCAGTGCAGACAATCAAAATGTTGATATTGGAATCCAGCACAGTTGAAATGACACAAGATGAGAGATGGAAATTCCCCAGGCTATTCCTCTCTCTCATGAGACTTGGGACAACTATTGCTTTTCCCCCCTCCTTCCTCCTCCCGTTTTACCAAAAAGCTGAACCTGTCGAGTTCAGGCACATTTTTAGGGAGTTTTCAAAAGTCATGAGTTCTCAAACAACAAGGGACATTTCACATTCAAAAATAACTCCTGAATTTGCACTGAACAGCAAACTTTGACTGTGTAAAGAAAACAGGGTTCTCCTCTAACTATTGTCTTGTCTCTCTTTCAGAATGAATGGACAGAAGCAGTGGACACGGGTGGCCGTGATGGCGCTCCTGGTACTAACGGTGATGGCAGCTGAAGGAGGCAAAGCAGAGAAACAAGGTGAATCTTGCAAAGCTCAGGACAGATTCTTGAACAATAGAAAAATCTATAGGATGAATCTATATCTGCAGGTTTATGAACTGTATATTAATGTGGAACAGGGGCACCAGTTCAGTTTGAAACTAAATCAATATTAAATGATTAAGTTTGACATGCCACAATTAAGGTGGACACTTCTACTTAATGCTGGATCTTTAAAAAAGCATAAAATGGAGCCGATGCTTCACTGGTGTCAAAATATGTCACAACTTGTTTGATGATGGAGAAGCAATGTCTGTCAATTAAACTCACTAACATAAAAATGACTCTGCCCCAGTGGAGTGACATACTGTGCTATCACTCCCCAAAAGGAAGCACTGTGAAAAATGTCCCTCTGAACAACTTATTTAGTTGGATGAAACTCTTTAAAATATATGAAAATTAAAAAAAGTAGCCGTTGGGGTAATTTTTCTTTGTCTCCTTTGAGATTTTACCGGAAACAAATAGCAATATCTTGTAAGAAAGGCAACTCCCACTTGGGTAAAGAAAACAACATTTAGCCTAATTTAAATTCAAGAAAAAAAGTTCATTTGCATTGGAAATTAGCACATGCACTTAAACCCATTACATCTGCCTTGAAATAATTTGAAAAAGCCCAAGAGGGGGTAACAACTTGTATAAACACTGCAAGTAGCAGTTTCCATTTCTTGTATTAATAAAAACTAACACGTTTTGCATAACCAGAGCTGTAAGACTCTCACCAGAACTAAAACCTAACCCCTTAAATACATCACTTGACACTTGACTAAAGGACTCTGCTTCTAAAGACTTGCGACTGCATCGTGCCCTCAAAAACTTCATGCGTCTTGAGACTTGCTTTGACAAGAGTTGTCACTTTGAAGAAGTTGCACTAGTTTCCGCTGACTTAAACTCACCCGAAAACTTAATCTATGGCAATATTATAGAACTGGTGTATGTTTGGCCCTACAGGGAAGAAGGAGCGCAAGTCAGACTGTGGGGAGTGGCAGTGGAGTGTGTGTGTAGCCAACGAAGGGGACTGCGGACTGGGCACCAGGGAGGGAACACGCACTGGCACCGACTGCAAGCAGACCATCAAGACCCAACGCTGCAAGATCCCCTGCAACTGGAAGAAGAAGTTTGGAGGTGAGGTTGGACTGTTCAGACCAGATATTTCTTAGTACATATCTAAAAAGGTCTAAATAGTATTTAAATAATTTACCACTAAAAGATCCAGAGAACTCCTCTCCTTCTGCACAACTGCATGGCTCCCATCCCACTCACCCCACACAATCCCCATGATGTATGCTGGCTTGTCATTCACAAGAACAATGGTCCCATTTTCACAATAGGAATGAGTAAGCTAGCTAATTAGAGGTACAACAGAAATGTCTGCTGAGGACGTGATACATCGTAACAGAAAACACAGGAATAATCATCCTGCTTTGTCATTTGCTTTTTGGGCTTGAGACTGTGCAGCCTTCACAGCTGAAATGTCTTACAGTGACATGCCTCAGGGACTTTTGTTCCCCCAGTAAGGCCTGTCAGGCAGGAGCCTGCTGCTCTGCAATGAGCCTGTCACAAGTGATGAACACACTCCAGGAAATAATGGTCCCGCTAACTGGCTATATAGATTATAGCAGCAAAAGTTTTTGAGAAGTGGCAATAAGTTACATGCCTCTGGCCTCTAAATTGTAGAAAGTTACTTGAAAAAAGAAAAGTAAAGAGAGGCTAACTAGCCCTTCTTGTGTTGTAGAGGCTGAAAATGAAAAATTGTTGCAGAGTGAGCCAGAGTCTTTTTTTATTTAGGATATTTTTGCAATTAAAAAGATAAATAAATACTGTAACATTTGGTTCCTACGCCCCACAAAATGTGTCAGAATTGGTGTGAAAAGACCCTGTAATTTAACCCTGGCAGCCAAACCTGGATACAGATATGCCGCTGCTCAGCAAAAGTGTTTATCATTGATGTAAAGACTATTTTGCTTGTAGACTAACAGGCTTAGTGTAACCTTAATAATGGGACTCGTTCCAGACTAGATCCAGAGCATGAAAGATCTGACATCCCACTTGGCAAAACTGTTACATCTGCATACAATATTAAAATTACAAGAGATCCTCAAAAACAAACAAGTAAAAAGTAAGGTAACTGTGGTTTTACATTTGCAGCACATGGCCTAAATAGTTCTTTGCAACTCACAGGAGTGCAACATAACAATGCAGGGAAAGTATAAATGTGCCTAAAATAGGAGGGTGTGCACAACACTGTAGGGTTGCCAGCAGCATGACCCAGAAAAGAGGACAACTGTGTGGGGTTGGTGACACTACACTACAGCTAATGGGTTTCTATAGACCACAGATATACTTGTACATTGAATGCACACAAAGCCCAAAACAGAGCTTAGTGATGTTATAAGGTGATACAAGAAAGGGAACAATATTTAAATCTGCAAGTAAATATTTTTTTCTTCAAGCCATTGAGGTCTGGGTCCCTTATTAAAGGGGCACTCCACCCATTTTACACATTAAAGTCAGTTTACTTGTCATAGCTAGAAAGTATCTAGTTATATATAAGTATAATGTGGATCTGAATCTATATTCTATTTGTTAAAAAAGATATAAAAAACATAACAAAAACAATCATTATTAGCATCATTTTAGTATTGATTATTATCATTAAACTATTATTATCGTTATTATGGAGATTTAAGTGTGAAGATGTGTGTAAAATATAAATAATTCTGTATCATACTTCATCCGTTAGGGATAAGCGAGTACACCATTATCTGTATGTGTTCAACCAACTAAATTATCTGTATCCTTATCCTTACTTGAAATGGGTGGGGCTTAAAGCAGATGTGGGTGATTCTTAAACTGGAAGAGATTCGATTATTTAAAAAACAACCTTGTAATTAAGTTTCAGAGCAACGTTTTTAATCACAAGAGTAAGAGAACTAGTTACCGAACAACTTTAAAAATATATGTATATATAGGTAGCTGTATTTCCAAGTATTGATATAGATGCATTTCACTCTGATGATACTCGTACTCGTATAAAGTACTTAATTCGTACTGGAAACTTGTTTCAGCCGAGTACTTGTCCAAACCATCTTTTTCAGCTTTTCACAAACCAACCCTGTTGCAGGTTTATAGAGAAATGTATTATTTCTATCCTAAAAATACAAAGTCCTGAGCAAATATTTGACACTGAATTTATTTTATTTTTTTAAAGGCAGGCAAAAATTCTACACGATCAGATTTTTTCCAGTCATTCAGGATTGCTGATGAGTGGGTGTGTACAACCATTCTTTTGCCTACTTGTATGTGACACCTTAAGCAGGACATGGGCTGTCTGCCAAATTCCCAGGAGCCAGCAAGGAAGCCCTCGCTCTCTCAGAGAGACAAATTATGGAGGAGCAGGGTTTTAAAGTTGGATGCTCAGGAAGTCCCTGTAGGATTCTTGCAACAATGGCCCTGTCACTCCCTCTCTTGGTTCTCCATCCCTCTCCTCCTCACCCCTTCTCTCCCCTCTCCCCTCCTCTGATGAGCACCCTGGGATCTCAGAGGCAGTGAGAAGGGGTCCAACGCTTTCATGTGAGAGGAAGCTGAGGAATGAGTGTCACAGCCCCGAGGGAGCCCGGCTAGAGTGGCAACAAAATAATGGAGGGAGATATGAGAGACATGGACATACAGTACACAAACACACACACACTCACGCGCACACACACAGGTTTCTTCAAACACAGTTCTATAATATACACCAACAACTGCTGCCATTTTCTAGAGTAATCTTGCATCCTCTGGGGTTAAGTTTAAGTTGGGTTGAATTTAATATCAAAACGAAGGACATATGTGAAATTTATTTGAGTTGCTGCTGAAAGTATAAGATTGTATCTGTCCATTATCTCCAAGATGAACAGGAGCCAGGCCATTTTTGATTTACATTATCGGGTGTCATCATATAGGAAATACAAGATAAAAACTGTGAAGTGCCATCTGTTCCTGTTAGCACAACGATATAAGCATCTTTTATTTTGTTGTTAATCTGTCTGGTGCCGAGCTTTTAAGAGATCTCTTCTGTGGATCTTGGACAGGAGATAATAGCCAAGTAAATTAAAAAGCGCTCATCAAACAGTCATTCACAGTGTATGACGCACAACTCCTCAGGCTCAAGGGGCTCGTTTCAGTCACTGATTGCAATTGAGTGCTTATTAAAACAAATATATAGAAGCTGCATTGTGTCATTTTACCAGGTTTTCTGCTTGATCGCTGCTATTCTGTGCCTCCTCAGAGCTACTTCACTAAACAAAAGCATCTAATTGAGTATCTGATTTCTTTGTGTGCTATAGGGGAATGCAAGTATGACTTCCAGGCTTGGGGGGAGTGTGATCTGGCGACAGGCAAAAAGAACAGGACGGGTGTACTGAAGCGAGCGCTCATGGATGCGACCTGCGCCGCCACTGTCACAGCCACCAAGCCCTGTGGGAAAATCCCCAAGACCAAGCTGCAAGGTGAGCAGAGAGGAATAAATCATCCCTAGATAAACTGCACCTTTGCTGGACATGTTGAGCCTATGGGCAACGGGTATGTGGGTGAATCACCGCGTGCACAAAAATATGACACAAGGTGAAGATATGATATTTTACTTTTCAGTTTCAGAACATAAACAAATCTTGAATGAAAACACATTTTGGAGGAATGACTCCTTCCTTTGCGTGCCCTGAGGAAGAAGATTCTTTCTTGTGTTGGCACGGTTACATTTATTGAAAAAATCAAGGTTTTATCCTTGAATATCTGTATTTCCAATAAAATGTAATACACCCAAGACGAAGCCAGGTCTTTTATGAGACTCATGGACTTCTTTGAACCCAAGATGGAACACAGTAGCCTTTCTGGACTAGTTTGAAAGCTGAAGTGTTATATACTCTCGAGAGAAATCACATGTCATTCGGTCGGTTTGGATCAAAAGCAAGGCCCACGCAGAAACAAACTGATGATTTACGAGATGTAAATCGTTCCAGTACTTTCTTGCACTGTCAAATTATTGTAAACAGTTGCAGGGAATGTTAGATTAGTTGGTTTGTTTAATTAATTATAGCTGAAGGGATGTTTACGTCTTGGGTTTCTCCGTTTCTTCAGCCGAACCGCTGCTATTCCTCCTGACATGCTTTTCCTATTTTGTGGTGTTGCTGGAAGTTTGCTGTGTTTTAGCTATAACACACAGGTCAAAACTATGAAATAAAATAATCTAAATGAAATTTAAATGTGATAAATTAGCATCAGTCTATGTATCAAGGTATATTTGAGAGTGAACTTCCTCTATCCTCTAATTACTGTGTAAGTTTTGTAGGTATTTATCTTGTCTCCTGGTACATCTCAGATTGATTGCATCTCGGCTAAATCCAGCAATCCCTTGCAAATGATTTTATTCTCAGTCAATGCTAGCTAGCTATTCACATTCAATCCACCATGAGTATGATGGAAATCCACCTACTTAAGTACTCAGTTGAAGCAGCGAGTGACAGTGTTAAGGCAAGGGTGAATAGGTTAACTCACTATTCAACTGTAATTACATGCTTTTAGCTTTCGTCAGTCATGTCAAAGAAACTGCAGTCAGGGAACTCTTTTGCTTCTGCTTCCTACATACGGAAATGACCAGTTCTTGCAAAACTCAAGCTGACACAAGATTTGAGCTAATGGGAGAATATTAGATAACCATGTGGACACATGTAGAATATATTAGTCTGCTTGGAGAGATTGGTGTAAAACTGCTGATAAGACAGCACTCGATTCATTCCAAGTGAGCCGGTGCCCTTTGTTAATTATGTAAACAAGGATGTAACTGACCCACAGTGAATGTCCCATTGTCCAAACAGGATTATAATGAGTGCAGAATTGCTGCCAATTGTCATAAACTGCACCCTTATCAAGCTCAGCAGATGACATGTGTGCACACAGGGTTTGCACGTGGAGTTTGCTTAACCTAGCTGTCACTTCATCAAACAGCCACAATCAAGTGAGGCCCCAAATTACCATGATAAGACAGTGTGAGCACTTCTGAGACCTTTTTTTTTTTTTTACTACAGGGTGTCTGCAGCTGCAGTGCTGCCAGCTGTAACACGTCTGTCTGCTCCACTGTTTGTCTTAAGATTTTATGCCAAACGCTATTTGACTTTCAAAGAAGGAATCTGTTAAATTTTTCACCCGGTAGCACATCATTAATGCATTATGACAGGAAGTTTCTTGAGGAGCTGTACTGTACTTGCCATCTGTGATTCGTTCCATGCTTTATATACACAACAGGATGCTGCTGTTAAAACATATACATGTATATAATGAATAATGAGTATATAGCAGGAAGGTGTATCATATTGTGGGGGATTTTAGAAAATACTGAATACTGAATGAAAAGAAAAACGACTACATCAATCGTTTCAGCAAATTCACAATAATGGCATGTGATTAAGTTAAAGTGACCCCTAATTACCATAGGAGTTGACACTCTTGTCCATTGGGAGCAAAGGGAAATTACAAATGACATACTCTGCCGTTAAATTTGTAGGACTTGTTGTGTAATGTCCATCCATTCATTTTCTACATTGATTTATGCTGTTCAGCGGTGTGGGGGATGGAACCTATCCCAGAATGCAGTGAGTGAGAGTGAGGAAGGGGACACCCTAGACAGATCTCCAATCTATCAGTGTCCATCACACTCACATTCACACTATGGTCAATTTACTCAGTGCCGTAGCATTGTTTGGATGGTCCATTATTCCGAAACCCCATTAGTCTGGAAAATGTCCCATTGGACTGAAAGCCTATCATACCAAAAACAAATGGCCTTTGCTCCGAAGGCGCCTTGTTCCAAAAATACACACTCTGGTATCTCCAAATTATATTCGTAATTTAACTGATATATCTAATGTATTTAGTTTATTGTAAACCATGATCTTTTCCTAAACCTAACCAAGTAATTTTGATGCTTAAAACTAAACAAACTGCAACATTTCACAATGTTCGTGGTTACTTCCCTTCCTGCACATCCAGACGGACTATAGGGAAAAAACTCTGGGGAGAATGTGTATTTTTAGAAAAATAGACCTTCATAGCAGTTGTTTTGTTTTTTGGGATAACGGTTGTCGGACAAATGGGCTTTCAGTCCAATGGGACATTTTTCGGGCTATTGGGGTTTTGATATAATAGGCCATAGGAACAATGAGCAATCCCCATTTACCCCACCTACATGTGTTGGGCTGTGCAAATATTGTCATGCAAACTTCGTAGGTTTTTTGCCTTTCCTATCCTGGTAGAATATTATATTGTGAATATAACTAACCGTATGCCAAATTGATACATTTAATCATCAGATTCTTTCATTTGCTACTATATGGCATAGAAATTCAAGAAAACTCTTAAGGAAAATCAATTGTGAGGTCTGAGGTTTTCGAGGATAAGCACGAATGCATCCACATTAATCTTTGATTATTCTGCTTTTCAAATTTAATTACTCATGTTTCATTATGCAAGAATATTGATGCAGATCATGAACTTTTCATGTTAAAAAATGTAAATGAAAATATATATATTTACATACTGTGGATGTGTGAGTGTGTGCGCATGCAGGTGAAAATGTGTTTGGTTTTGCAGTCATGTGTGCAGTGCTGCATACCTGCACGCATCAATTCTAATGAAAGCCAGCTGCGTGGATGCAGAGTGACAGCCTGAGAGGTGTGAGAGCTGAGGGCAAAAGAGAAGCAGAGCAAGGATGACAGTGGCCGAGATGAAGGGAGGCAGTTGGGAAGAGAGACCTCGCTTTCTGAGCTATGCGAATGCGTGATGTGCAGTGTGATTTCCCATGTCTGCCAGTTGGAAGATAAGCCCTGGGAAGCAGAGGGGTTACTGGGAAAAAGAAAGAGGGGGTGCTGTGCACAATGAGGTGTGTACAGGAAGGGGAATTGTGTATGCTTTCTGTGTGTGTCAGGGGATGGCAGAGATACAGTCCACAGCAGCGGGATCAGAGGGCTTATGAAAAAAAACACAAATGTTTGGCTTTGGAGTGACTGAGATGGAGAGAGGAGAGGCTATCTAACCCCCTGGCTAGGAGCAGAGATGTTCCCGGCCAAATCTGCAATTCTGAACAGCCACCTTGGGTTTGGGAGATAGGTTTCCCCTGTCTGCAGCAGGATGCTGTGATGGAGGTAGCATCTGTCATTTGCAGATTCTGGAGGAGACAATGCTAAGAGGCACCTTGGGAGCGATCTGAGATTCAGAGTTGCGTGTCTTTGCTGTCTAGCCCAGGTGAAACACAGACCCTGCGGAGCGAAAGAGAGAACAAAGAGTGACAGAAATGAAACATTATGAATGCCTGTAGAAACCTCAAGGTCCCCGCCTTCTCTTTCAGCAGAACAGGAGTGAGTAGCGTGTGAAGGAGTGCTTGGACGCCAGAATTGATTTCAGGTTAAACAAAAGGCTTTGTAGAGATATTTCTGGCATGTCTGAATTTATTTGGCATTTGTTTGTGCCATACTTTCTGGGCAGACAGGTAGTGTTCTGATTTGAAATCAAAGACATTAATTCAGAGCCACACAGATTATTATTATTGCACTTAATGTGAGCCATATAAAGGCAGAAAGTAACTGCAAAAACTTTTTGTGTGAAGTTACTGTATAACAAATACATTTGTATCTTGTAATAGCTTAATGTTATGCCTTTTTTAAGCCTTTTCTTCCTAAAATACACAGACCATCACTTTGTGATTTTTCCAAAGGCAGAGCCTTTTCTGGACATCTTACACCAAAATACATGGAAGAAAACAATACTTTCTTGGCCATTTGAACTGATTGATTAGTATAATTAATTAATCTAAATTAACTATCTTAATAGTTTTTAACACCTATACTTGCATAGTTAGCTGCAATTTCTTTTACTTTTTTTAACAAAAACAAATTAATTAAATTATTTTTTTAATTAAATTGATGAGGTCCCCGGCCAGATGCAAACTAGGGATTTTTGTGGTTCATGGTCAGGGGTTTAACCCCAACACCACCAGGGACTGGGAAAATTAAAAATTTTTGTGGCATAAAATGCTCTTATATGTGCTAACATAAATGCAGTGGAACAGAAATACTAGATACTTTTTTCTTGTATTATCATATATTATTAGGTTATTAATGCATCTATATGGTATGCAGTATTTTGATGTTGCAGCTAGTTAAAAAAATATTTTAACTACTTTATGTGATTTCTATAATTTGATTTGTGTGTAAAATATTAATCTGTAAAGTTACCACGTGTCAAATACATTTAGCACACATTAAACAAATGTCATAAAGTCGGTTTCTGCTCTTAACTCAGTTTTTAACTGAAATATGTAGTGGCTGTGCTCTGGCTCAGACATGAGCTGGAGAAGGCAGTAACAGGGCTGATTATGAGTCTGTCAGTAGCAGAGAGGAAAGCGAGCAGCGTCATGTAATGTGCGAATGCAGCAGAAAGTACCAGCCTGGAGTATTCCAGTCCCCATCTCATATATGGAACAGATACAACAGAGCAAGAATGAATCAATTCCTCCATCTATCTCCCCAAGGAGCAAAATATGCTGACAAAAACAACAGAGAGAGAGAGAGAGAGAGAGAGAGAGAGAGCAAGAAAAAAAAAAACAGAAAATATCCAAACAAATGAAAACAAGCAAACAAAAGGGATGGAAGAGCAATTTCTGTATTTGCATGACTGAGAGCGCTTTGCACGTCAAAATCTTAATTCCCATGGAAGTTTGCAACTGAGGTGACAAGAACAGATTTCTAAGATTTCCTCATAGTGCACATTCAGAATGTTAAAAAGGTTGAAACTCAATTGAAATCTCATTGACAAAGCATACCCTGCCACTGTTCAGAACTACTTGCCAGCATGTCATTAAAGGATTTGTGAGTTGTGGAGGTGTCCTTTCAAGATAATCCATTCATACAAAAATTAATTCAGGATTTAACTATTGACGGTCTTCTCATATATTATCACACTTTATCTCTTTTAGGTACACCAAGGTGCTGTTTTTTTTTTTTTTTACTTTCCTTTTATTGGATTTTTCAGGCATGCTAATCAGATGTGGCTTTTTATGGGACTTCCTCTAGGTTTACCTCTGAAACGGCACCATTATGAAAATATGTGCAGGTTTTTATTTTTACATTTGACACTTCTTCCTTTTATGTAAAGCTGGTGGAGTTGAATCTAAACAAAAAGCTATGTGGGAGGATCTAAATTTAGTGTAAAGTGCAGCAGTAGGAACTTGCTTTGGATTAGGTACATGGTCTAAACAAAAGGGTGTGGATTAGCCAGGCTGATATCTCTGTTCAACATGTCATAAGCTGAAAAGCTTGTAGCTTATAGTAGGAAGATTAGTAGTGCCAAGCATCTAGGAAATACAAACAGACAGATATATTTTGAAAAAGATTTTCAAATACAAAGAGAAGTACAAAAGTGGCAAACACACGATACACACTTTTATTCACTAATTTGAGAGGCCTCATTGTAGCTGGTGTTACTAATAACATTAATGACGGCTCTGTTCTATTCAAGTATCCCAGTAGGCATAATGGTGTGACAGACTGACTTTATTTGGCCCACTAATTTTCCGTTTGTTCCATTTCCCGTTCTGTCTCTTCCCCATTTTGGGAGTTTGCTTAAATTGGCTTTCTTGTAGAGAGTAACACAAGAAGATTGATAACACCACTACTCCTGTCTGTACCCTACATATGCTACCGTGTGCAAGGCCAGGTGGGAAGGAAGGGGACCGCTAACTGCATGACCAGACAGGAAGTTAGCAGAATTCTGATTCACTTATATCTTTAATTGTTCCATAATAATAGACAGATCTTATATCTGATTTATTGAACCTCATACAAACATATGGTATTTAAATCAGCATTCCCTAAAACAGGTAAAGAAAAGCTTTAATACATACGTTAAAATATCTAGCACAGTTTAGTAATTAGTGGTTGAATGTTTCACAAGTTTTGTTGTGAAAGGTGATCACCAGAAGCAATGTCCATTTATTCAACCCAACACCTTCCACTTCTGGTACAGACAGGAAGTTAAAAGACAAAACTGTGTCAGACCACTTCCTTGTAGAGCCATTAGGGTCAATATCAGGACCTTGAAATGGAATTCAGCCATTGTTCAGTTCATTATTTACAACTGTGCTTTACTGGGACATGTCAAAATGTCTTATATGAAAAAGGCCTATTGGCAGGAAATCATCTTATTTCTACACAAAAATGATTTCAAAAAATGTCAATTTAGGCATGTGGACACACACACACACACACACACACACACACACACACAGGCGTTAGTTCAAAGAATAGACACAAAGACAGACAGTTGGACTGAGATATAGACAAACATGCATATAGACAAGCAGACACGCATAAACAGCCCAGCTGATTGACAGTCCAACAAACAGCTAGCCAGGAGGTAGCTAGCCAAACTGCAGCAGGTTGTGCTCTCTTCTGGTTCACCAGAGCGGAGAGGCCCCAAAGCAGAAAGGGAAGCCATGGACTGTGGCTTCTGTCATGGCTGCCAGGTACCAATCCACTGTTGATAATGCGAGTTTTCATGGGGCATACACAACGCCACCAAATCAATTCCCAGGGGAGAGCGGGAGGAGGGACTGCAAGCAGTATCACGGCACTAAATCCGCACGCTGGCAAAAAAAAACTAATTAAAAAGTCATACGGGTGATTATTACAATCTGAAGCGGAGCATCTGTGCTCTTCATGGACACAATGGGATTTATGTATTTTCAAAACACCACCTCTGGCAGAGAAATTGTCTGAGTGAACACTTTTTTTTGTCTTTTCTGTTCTTGCAGATGCAAAGAAGCAAAAGAAGGAAGGCAAGAAGCGAGATCGCACCCAAATGGACTGATGAGGTTGTTTGTCCCAGGGAGGAAGGGAGAAGAGGGTGGAAAGACATCCATTGCCCTATTTCAACACGGTTCCTCTTTATATGTCCTGTAGGTTGACAGTAGGAGCCTATAGAGCTTTGACAACACAAGTGGAAATTTGACTTTTAGTGACAATATGTTTTACTTTTTCTTCTTTCTAGCACCTGATAAGAAACAACTTGTATGTTGCGATAGGAGACATAATACTCAGCGGTAGGGACAAATAATGAATATGGAAGAGATTTGTTTACTAGTGTTCTTACCTAATGATGTTATTTCTAGGATTATTTTCTTCAGAACAAATTGGATAGGATTTGTTTTACAGTTGCATAGCCTAACTCTAATTTGGAAAACTCTTCGGTCCATGCCTCGACTTAATGAAGCAGTCTGCTAAAAGTGAAGCTCTTCACTTAATTAATTAGTGGAAAAAACAAAAACACAAAAAAAGTTGTGCATTTGCAATTTTTTAAGTGACGCAAGTAAATGGTAATACTTTCCCCCATTTCTCTGTGCTATACAATATTCTACTTTTATTTCCAGTAAGAATAAACATAAGATAGTTCTTTCTGGAGGCTGCATGAAATACTCTACAAGTGTGCAAACTGTTACTGTTTTTAGTTTGTTTTCCTCCTGCTGCTCTGTTGTACCTCAATTTATACCCACTGATTTTTACTCTCCAGCTCTTGGCTGTAAAAAATTAAAGTCCTCACTATTGTAGTCATCAGTTGGAGTTAACATTCCCCTTGTTTCCCGTTACATTTCCAAAAATAAAAATGAATAAAAAAATAAAAAGGTAGAAAAGAGGTTTTCTTTTTCATCTTCTGCATCCAGTCCAGACAGTCAAAAACTAATTTTAAAACACATTTTGATATATTTTTATTTGAATTTCATTCTGAGAGAATATGGCACAATGTAACCACTTGATGCAGTTCATCTTACAGTATCGTAGGTGGCCCGTGATAGTAACACTCAGATTCATTGTCCAGAACAAATAATCAATCAAGAATGCATCAAAAAGGAAATCAATACCATTGTTACTGTACAGGAAGTATCATAGTGGGGGAGGGGGAAGAGAATAAATGAGGGATTCTTGGGGTGGGAAACATTCAAATAGTAGCTATTAAAGACGTGTATATACATTTCAAATGTACCACATCTGAATTACATATAATGTATTATCATATAGATATATACAATGCAAACAATAGACTGTTAAATTTATTTTTCCTATTGCAAGAGAAGCCACAAGCCACAGTGAGTGAATACACAATGAACATCTACGTACATAAGCAAATGAAAAATGAACACTTGTATGTACATTGAACACTTGCAGCAGGCTAATAATTTTATTTATTTTTTTCCTTTTTTTTGTTTGCTGATTTTGTTTTAAATCCACATTTTAAAATCTTTTAAAGTTAAAGCAACTCTTGAAGTTCCCATCGGGTCGAACTGCTGAACCCTCAACACTTTGCTTGCTCCACACAAAAATAAAATGAAATAAAATAAAAACACCTTTTCCCCAGGATGTTAAAATTGCAAAAGTTATAAAGTGTGTCCAGTAATATAGCAGACAACCTGCTTCTTCCCAAGGTGAGTGTGAAGCCTCATAAATTTACAGGTGAAATCAAAATGAAGCCCTTGCCTCTGGGCCTTTGGGTCACATTGAAACTAGCTTTTAGTATTTGTCCTCCAGGTTTCCAGGTTGGCTCTTTTTTTCCCCTCTCCGGCTGCAAAAGTCACTCTTGAAATTCCCTGGAACGCTTCTCTGAAGTTTCAAAGTTTTGGATCCAGTTGCTCATTTTCCAAGGCAGGAATCCAATTCTTCAAAAATCATGCCTCCAGAAATGCACAGATATTTATACTTTCTACTTTTATAATCATATTCTCTTTGAAACACTTCCATAATCCATAATATTTATATCATTACAGATTTTGAACAACATTTTTAATTTCAAAACAAAAAAGAAACTCTGGCTGTACACTGATCATACTCTTATTTGCAATACTACATTTGTACTTTGTACAATGATAAAAGAAATAGAAAATGTGATAGAAAATGTACAATATAATGTATGTATTCCAGTACCACACAAAGCTGTGTCTAAGTAAGGCTTTGGGAGCCTGTTGCTATTGAAAGACTGTTTAAAGAGGAAGGAGTGATGACAGAAAAATAGACAATCAAACTGTGTGCATCTTCCCTGATGTGTGCCATGATATTTTGTCCAATCTGATGTCTTCATGCTGAGGATGCCATTTAGAAAAAATAAAACACCGCACAGCAAGCTGCATGCACACACACACACACACACACACACACACACACACACACACACACACACACACACACACACACACACAAATGACAGCACTGATGTCAGTATAATGACAGACACACAGGGTTTGCACAGGAAAGCACAATTTCCCATATGACAAATGTGAATACACGCACACACACAGCCAACACACTCGTATAGGATGGAAAAATCAACCGAAATAGCCCGCTGTGCCTCGGGGATAGTACTGAAATATGTCACTGCTGTGACTGTGTACTGTACGTTTTTTGATAGATTATTTCAAAAGGCATTGAGATGATGATTTTAGATTGTTCGGTCCAAACTTTCATTGCCTCTGCAATCAGACCGTGGCTGTTAAGATGGAAATTATAGTAATGGGAGCTCAGAGCTGAGAAACACAATATCTTTGACAAAAAATAAAAAAAAAAGTTAATTTAGGAAGGCTGAATAACATGCTCTTTAGTGTGCATCACGCTGCAGCACCGTCTGCAACTTTCAGCACAGACGCGCTAAGGATACAACAGGGATTTTAGGATAAAAGAGCAATTTGTTTATGTCACTCTGGATAAGGCACTTGAAATTGCTCTGTACAATCTGGCGATATATTTTTTTCCCGATAAAATTCTCACAGCACAAGCTGCTGCGTTTTCACTTCTGCATGGATGCACAAGATCGTTGAGATTATTCTCAGCAACAGCCCCAAGAGAGAAGCCAGAGAAACCTTAAATTTGAAGTTGTCTCTGATAAACGTTACATGTCATATGTACTCCGTAAAAGGAGTTTAGCCCTTTGACATAAGCCGTATGAAAAGGAGCCCAACTAGCTCTGACGGCACACGATGATCTGTTGAATACAATAGAGACAATGTTTATTCTAGTCATATTAGATGGATGAACATCAGAATATATGACCTGTACATGAGCATGTATGCATTAGAATGGACTTATGGACATATTAAGGTCATAATAATCACAAAGCAAGAAATGGTGGATTCTGTTTGCACAACATGAGAATGAGATGCAATAAAAGCGAAGGAGGGCTGGTAAACAGCGCCATATCACACTGTGTGTTTACACCAGGCGGCAAGTTTCATCTGGGACAGTCAAATTCCTGCAGGAAAACCCTTGGCTGACCTGCCCAGAACGGCTGTGACTTCTCCAAACATGGTCCACATGCAGTGTGATCCTCTAGCTGTGGATTTTGTCACTGACAAACCCCCCCCGCCCCAAACATCCTCCCCACTTCCTCCCCTTCTCTCAACCCCCCTCCCAGGAACCATGACTACAAAGGCAAGCTTATCTGTTTTATATGTACAAAGTGTACACCTTAGGGGCTATCAGACTCCTTTCTGCCTCACATGCATGACAGCCGTTCTCTTTCACTGTCACCCAACAACGCTCTCTTGTTCTATCACAAGCCCACGTTCTCTCACATCATCCACTTCCCCCATTTCACTTTCCAAAACAAAAGACAACGCCTGATACAAGAACGTTGTTTTGTTCTCGTTTGCTCAACAACTTGGCAACAGGAGCGGGGGGGAGTGAAAGGGTTTATGAGAACTTTGCTCCTGATGTTTAGAGTGCTTGGCGTGGAGATAACCACAGTAAGCACTTTCAGATGCATCTCAACCCTTTTCCCGCTCCAGGAGGTGGTAAACTGACATCACCTTCCATCAAACACCCAAGCAGCTGCTCAAACTGGGACCCCTGGACCTCCACTTGAGCTGTGAGCCACTTACTCTCCTGCTGGTATCACTCAAACGACAGCTTAGCAAAGATTAATCAGATATTCTAGAAGGCTCTTTACCCACCACTGAGATGTGTGACAGATGTCAGACAGACATGGCTCGACTTATCACTGTGACGGATGGTTGGATGTTGAACTTGGATGGATGCCTCAGTTGAAACTGCTTGGATAGATCGACACTGACCATCTATGTATGTGCAGCAGTGAGGGAAAGTGCATTTACTGAAATACTATACTGTAGTAAAAATTTTAAGGGCCTTGGACATAAAGTTTTTTTTTTTTTCTGTTACTTTATACTTCTACACTGCACATTTGAGAGGGGAATAATGTACTTTTTACTCAGTCTGACAGCTGTAGTTACTTCTTAGATAGTTCCTGGATTTTCCATATAACACATGATCAGGTATTAAAATGATGCACTTATCTATGCAATATTAAATGCTGCTTTCGTATAGAATTATGCATTGGTAATAAAAGTACAATGATAAGATTGTATATTCTCCATAAAGAGTGTATTGATTTTTGATATTTTGATAATACTTATGTACCTCAATGTACTGTCTTTAAATGTCTTGTTATGTCCAACCAACAGTCAGAAACTGAAATATATTCATTTTACATTACATTAAACAGAGAAAAGGAACAGAAATTCCTATTTGAGTAGCTGGAATCAATACATTTGAAATAAAAGTGGGTTTTTTTTTTAATAACTAATAAGAAAATTGTTGCTGACCAACTGATTATTTAACAAATTGTTTTAGGTCTACACTTTTGTAAGGCTGTGGGACTCACAAGAGACTTACATTAAGTAAGACTTACACTTGCTTATTGTCACACTACAAAAATCCTACATAATGCAACTAAATAGTGCCATTCGAAAGTATGATCAAATCAAGTTAACTGATCAAACGTCCACACAGATATAATCAGACATACTAGCTGAGTTCTTGACTGTTAAACAGGTTTATTTCATAAAGAAAGATTTGAAATCAGATTTTCAGGTCAAGCTTTGTTGGACTTGACAAAGGTCCTTCAGAGTTACAGACCATGTGAATAGTAAATTTAAATAGTCAAATCAGTAGTAAAAAGTTCAAATTTCTTGTAATAGAGTAATTTTAAATTGTGATACTGCAACTTTTATTTGAGTAAGGGAGAGATGCATCCAGAGCTTCTGGTATTTTAACATTTAAGATTGCGCTGTAGGTTGCCAGAAAAATGGAAAAGTTAAACCAACTAAAATTTAAATGCAAGTGCAAGAATGTTTATCCTGCACTGGCTCTGCACATATAGCAGCTTTACAGTGTGATAGCAGGAAGGGAGGCTTGAATGAGTGAAAGAGAAAGCGAAAAAGATAATTAACGATAGAGCAAGCTAATGAATGTACATGTGATATTTACATTACATTCATGACCTCATATATGAGGTAGAGACTATAACAGGATCAGGGCTGAGTGGAGCACTAAGTGGGGCATGGGCGCGTAGCATGCAAGCACAAGCTGAGCGTGTAATGGGCAATCTTTAATCTCAAATGTAGGTGTTCCACATCGTCCCATAATCTGATCAGCCTCATGGTGAGTTTTCGTTATAGGATCTGTCCCAGATCTTTCTTTAAAGGAGACAGCCTTGAGGAGCTATTCGGTGCAGGCGTAATTCTGTGCAAAGCCCCCCTACCAGCCACTGTGGCAGCCTCCTGATGGCAGATTCTCATGCATATTCATCACTCCTACTGGTGAGCATACATTAATGTAACTGAAAATTGTCTAATAGGTTGAAATGATGGATGACATGCATGAATACACAGAACATGTCTTACAGTAAATTGATATTTTCTCATTTCTTTTATAATTAAAATGAGCGCAACTATTTATTACTTTTAATTTAAGAATAGAACGATTACATAGAATTAATTAACTCGCTTGTTAATTTTCAAAATGAAAAAGGAGATGGGTTACAAAAACAATGTACAATAAAGACGTGGAAATAGCCCTTATTTAAATCACAATTTCGCAACTTGTGATCAGAAATAAACTCCACTCTTGGAGCAAACACACACCTCACACAAGAGCACCCCCCAACGCACACACACACACACACACACACACACACACACACACACACACACACACACACACACACACACACACACACACACACACACACACACACACACACGCAGACACACACCCAACCAGGCCTTCACAATCATCATCAGTACAATGTGGTACAGTACATGCTGTGACATCAATCCACTAATCAACAGGATTAAATGACGTCTCTCACTCATCCACACACAGCAAAAGAAACAAAAAACCCCACAACACATTGCCTTCCCACAGACAGTAATAAGCACAGCTCTGAGCTCCACCTGATTCACTCACAGAGTAGGAAGGTTCCTACAGTAGCAGTGAACTTCACAGCAGACATAAAAATCTTAATAACCACAATAAAATATACATCGGACATCCTGTCAGCAGATGTGTAAAAACTGACATGATGTGATATAAACGGTGGGCGGATCAAAGAGTGCAACTGAACAATCTCATGCCACAAATTTTTCTTGTTTTGTTTTGTAAAAATTAAATAGTGAAACGACAAGTTGTGGTTTTACTGGGGTTATGTGAGGGACTATTTCTTGGCCGGGTGCAGTGGCTTCCTCAAAGTGACGACAAGACTTCAGGAAACTTCCCCGCAGAAAAAAAATTGTCCTTCACATAAACCTTGTCAAACCACAACTTGACATTTTCGTACTTTGGTTTTTGTATGCATGAAACAAATTGGATATATCAGTGGTGTTCTGCCTGTTCATGCTCTTTAAGCTAATTGTATTCTGGCTTCAGCTTTATATCTACAGACACGAGTGATCTCAATTTTCTCACACTTTATTTTTATTTGTGTTTTAGTTACATATCAGAGTCGGGGTTCTAGCAGGATCACAGATTCATCTAATTGGTCCAAATCTGTAGTTGTCTCCATCTGTTAGATACTTATTTTTCTATTTCATGCTACAACAGGGGTTAACATCCTGTAAAGACTTGGTTCATGGAAATTATAAAAAATAATCTTGTTGGAGAGTAGTTCTAATGAAAAACTTGTTAGTTACTGTGTAACCAGGAATATATGCTGCTGTTGAATATTTTAAATGTCATTTTCCAGTGCTATAAGCATATGCTAAATTGTGTTTAACTCATTATTGTTGGGTGAAGGCCAAAATTTGGATACATTTATTTTAATACCTGGCCAAATATAAGCAACCTAACCAGCTGCATGGTGAAACACCACCTGTAGAGGTAAGTAAGAATGTTTTTGTAATTTGGCTGAACCGACCCTTTAAGTTTGAAGTTATTTCCAGCCACCAGCTGGCAAGTTGACAAGTGCAGCGTTAATATATTTATCTATCTATTATGTATTAATGGCAACTCATTCCCACAGGGGCTCATTGGTAGATAGGATAGCTTCCAGCCCTGATGTGACCATGTTTATGGCAATCTACACAGGCTGCCCCACTTTATTCTACATGTTGCTGGTTGGAAGTGCCATGATGAGGATCACAGACAGATAGAAAGAAGGCAGGCAGAGGGGTACGCATGGGTGTGCACACATACTCCGAGCCAGCACACACCCACGTGCACTCACACAAATATTGAGTATACACTGATATGTACAGTTATCTACAGGAATCTTCACTGAACTTCAAACTTCTGAGGTTTGTAAATTCAGTCAGCCCTATTTTCCCATTTTGAAGTTTTCTTGTGTTTTCGTACAGCGCAGATCTTCCTCCGCTCTTGATCTTGTTTCATTTTTTATCAGCTCAGTGTCACTCCCAAGTGCTCCCTGCCTTACACACCCTTATTTTTTTGAGCTTACATCTCTGAATAAAACTGAATTTTTCACAACCTTCCTCATCTGTGCTGCTTCTGCACAACACAACTCAACGCAACTGGCATCAGTTGAATTTGTGTAAAGTGCTACAACCGGTTATTGAGAGAGAAATTTAACAAACACATGATCAAATGAAATGAAGTAATTTCAAATGTACTCTTGCACTCTTTATCATTCTCACTAATCTTTCATACGCGCACACACACACACACACACACACACACACACACACACACACACATACACACACACAATGGATGGCACACACAGGCAACTCAAACTTCAGCTTTTTCTTCTAAGTGGCCCATATTTATCTGGCTGACCTACTATTTTTATACTGGCAGAGGAGAAGATGTTTGAATGTCTTTTTAAATGTGACATTGCACAGAGCGTAGCAGGCGGGGTTGATGGTACTGTTGATGTAGCACAGCCAGTAGCCAATAGTCCACACTGTGTTGGGGATGCAGCTGGAGCAGAAGGTGTTAATAAGCACCATCACATTATAAGGAGTCCAGGTGGCTACAAAAGCTACCAGGATGGCCATTATTGTGCGAGTAACTTTTTTCTCCCGTGATGGCGCCGCTTTCTTCTTCTTAATGGGTGGTTGCTTTGTCATCTTCACAATCTTCCGTGCAACGTGATTCTGCCGCTCTGTGGCTGGGACGATCTCAACGGTGGCGTTGGACGGTGTGTAGCAGTCACCCTTGGGTGATTTAGTCTTGATCTTGATGCAGGTTAGCTTGGAGCCTCCTGCCTTGGCTCGCTGACGAGGGAGTGGCTGGCTTGTCTCCACGCTGGAGTTAATGGCAGTGGGTGCAGTCTCCTCGTCCTTCTGATTGGACGCAGCCACACTGCCTGATGTTGAATCATTGGAGCTCTCCTTCTCTTCTCCAGGAGTGCAGTTCTCCTTTGCAACGTCGTCACCTTCGGTTTCTCCCTCAGCAGTGGTTGAGGAAGGTCCTTTCCCATTTTGCAGTTTTCCATCATGCTGGTTAGCTCCATCCTCAGCATTCTGGCTCTGGGAACATCCTGTCTCTTCCCCTGGTACGTTGTTATTGTTGGGTTTTGGTGTGTTGTTCCTCGTCTGGGCAGGCGACAAGGGCTCTGGATTGGCTCTTGATGGTTTGCGGTTATCCTTCTTCACACGGCTCTTGCTCGCTCTGGAGATCTGCCAGTAGAGCTGAATCATGATGATGACAGGCAGGTAAAAGGCGGCGATGGCAGTGCCAAACGTGACTGCGGCATTAGAGAAGAACTGGATGTAGCATTCCTTCTCAGGCACTGTCCGCCCACCAACAATGAACTGCCAGAAGAGAATGGCTGGTGCCCAGAGGATGAAAGAGAGGACCCAGGCTGCGGCAATCATCATTCCTGCCATCTTGGTGGTCCTTTTGACAGGGTAGCTGAGAGGCTTGGTGACACAGAAATATCTGTCAAAGCTTATGATGAGAAGATTCATGACAGATGCATTGCTGACAACATAGTCCAAGGCTAACCACAGGTCACACACCACCGGCCCCAGGGGCCAGTACCCGATTACTATGTAGACTGTGTACAAGTTCATAGAACACAGTCCAATAATTAGGTCAGCACATGCAAGGCTGAATAAAAAATAGTTGTTGACAGTCTGCAAGTTCCGATTAACTTTGATGGAAAGCATGACCAGGATATTTCCAATAACTGTAACCAAACTGAGGGAACCGGCCACCAACACGATGAACACCACCTCCACAGTCTTGTAGGCGCTTTCGCTCTTTTTCACAGCTTCTGTGTCATTGCCTTCAGAGGCATTCCAGTAGGTCAAATTGAAAACATCCATGGCATTTGGTCTTTTGTTGCCACCTCCTACTCAGATGGAACCTACAAAAGAGAACAAGAGAGAAGAGAAGATTTGTAAAGAGGTGCAAAAGATGACTGTGTCAGCTTCAGCTTTTTAGTCATTTGAAGACTTTTGAATGGCGTATATATAGGTTCATGGGCAAAGCACAGTTATATTGTACTCTTAAGTTTTACTCATACTTCACCTCTTTCTTAGCTCAGAAAGAACTCTCAAACTGCCCTCTTCAACTGAGCATAGAAGTCAAGTATTAAGGCAAATACATTTAAGAGAAAGAATCCCACAAAATTCAACTAATCTAAAAACTACGACGGAGTATTGGGGCCAGAGTAAGAGAAAAAAATATTTAATTTTTTGGGGGAAATTACGAGAATAAAGTCATAATATTAGGTCTACGAGAATAAAGTCGTAATATTATGAGAATAAAGTTGTAATAATACAAGAAAAAAGCTCTGATAGAGTTACCAAGATCTGACGTGACCAGCTCAACTAAACAGCAGTCTCAACCTGAGTCCAGCAGCCGCTGTTTGTCTCAGTCGTACTGTCAGCAGGTAAGCTAACGTATTGATAATTTTGCCGTTAAACAGTTTTGCTGGCTGAGCCAAAAGGCTGACTCATAAAATTACTACTTTATTTTCGTAATATTACGACTGTTTTCTCATAATATTATTACTTTTTTCTCTGAATATTACGACTTTATTCTTGTAATGTTATGACTTTATTCTCGTAGACCTAATATTACGACTTTATTCTCGTAATATTACGACTTTATTCTCGTTATGTTACGACTTTATTCTCGTTATGTTACGACTTTTTTCTCGTAATGTTACGACTTTTTTCTCGTAATGTTACGACTTTTTTCTCGTAATGTTACGACTTTATTCTCGTAGACCTAATATTATGACTTTATTCTCGTAATATTACGACTTTATTCTCGTAATGTTACGACTTTTTTCTCGTAATGTTACGACTTTATTCTTGTAGACCTAATATTATGACTTTATTCTCGTAATATTATGACTTTATTCTCGTAATTTCCCAAAACAAAACTCCGTCGTAAAAAACCACGAACCGTGAAAAAGAAATTATATAAATCAAAATACTAAATTACTGTGGAAAATTGGCAGCACTGTAACATTAAACATGCATTTATTTATTAATTTCAGTCACATTCAGTATAAATATATTCAATATGCTGGAAAAGATGCAATGCCATCTTTTAACGTGTAATGGACTGAGGGGAGAGTAATGATGATCCACTGTTAGATTATAAAATATAAATATACATGTCTCTATAATCCATCCGTATGAGTGACCTTTTCTGTGTTACAGCTTTTAGCTTGTCTAAAAGCCATTCATCAAAACAGTGACAGTTTTGGCTGAACACCAATTAAATAGGTAATTAGAAGCACAGATATCTGGCACAGATATTTTTCATAATCAGTGCGTAAATAACATCTCCCAATTAGACACCTGCTTCATTATTGAGAAAAGAGGGGGAAAAAAGGCACTAAAAGGGACTGCACAATTTAAATGCACATGAATGGCTGATGAAAAATGAGATGTGTGGAAATGAGGCAACAAGTCAAATGAGGATATCACAATGATGACAAGCCTGAGCATGGTGGCGCAAGGTTTAGTATCAAGCACAATTAATTTCAGCCTAACCAGTGGAAGAAAGAGGTTGTTTACTCACTGGACAACTGAGTTTAATAAATGTATGAAAGTGTTTCCACTACCTCTGAATTGAATCTGACAGTTATTTTCACCATGTGGAAATCCTGGTGATTGTCTTTTCAAAGCATCTGTCAACTTCATATTTATTTTTTCACAGAGAGTTTTCAAAGCTGTTTTTTCTAGGCTTTTCTCTGCCTACCCACTTTGATGGATACATTTCTGACCACACAATTTTGACTATGAATTACTAATGGCTTGACTTAATGTTTATTTGTTCTGTCTTCTGAATTTCTTCCCCAAACCCTATATTTGCAATACGTCAATATAATAGTTATTTAAACAATGTTAGCACGTACATCCTTAAAAAGGAGAGGGACGTGTAATTATACACCACACACACAGTATATATTATCAAGAGTTCAATAAAAACTTTAAAAGGAATTATTGACCAAATTGGCACTGACATTTTATCTTCAAAGGTCCATTTTCAGCTTGCACTGAAAAATTCTCTTCATACAGCACTATAAAATTCTTTTGATCTGCAAGTGACCCACTAGTTCTCGCTTTTAACCTTAAACACTTGCCTGTTGTAGACCTCGCTTTGATTTATACACTGCTCAGTTCAGTGTTTCACAGGCCTTTGATATTAGGAGTAATGTGGTTTGTCTGCTCTGTGTCTAGAGCGGGGTCACAACACTTGGAGCTCTTTCGTGTGCTGCGGGTCAGATTTCATGGCACAATTGGTAGTTATCACTTCTCAGTTTGACATAAATATCATCAGGCTGGAGAAGTTCCAAGCTGCTTTTTTTGTGTGGAAAAGAACTAATCAAACTTTATCCAGCCTGCGGTATTCAGCCTGTAAATCAAATACTTTTTGAAAGTACCAATCTGTTGTTACTTAAAAGAACGATCAATATGCTGTCCAATAAGTTTCTTGACATTAAAGCGGATACAAATCGAAGGCAATCTGACTAAAACCCACTACAAAAACCACATACATTTATCATCGTTCAGACAGCATCTGGAATCAATCATCTGTTTAATCACAGAAGATAGAATCAAATATTCTCTTCAGTTCAGAGAGATTAATGCTAAATTTGAACGACATACTGCAAATAAATCGTACTTATTTGCATGCAACATGCACCTGTGAAGATATTTTTCTTTTCTTTTTTTAACTTAGATCTCTATCAACATGCTATGTATAAACCACTCACTTGATTCGCACATAATGGTGACAATAGCTTTGTCATTGACCATCTGATGAAGTAAAACAATGTGAAACTGACTGAAGTGTTTTGGGTGACGCACTACAGCAGCTGTCTTGTCCAAGATTTTGCCATTTCAGCTTATGGTCTTTAACAGTTGAGCACAGTTGCTGAGTAACTAGTGAACATTCACTTATCTGTTGTGCCAGAAATCCCTAATCATTGCATTAGGCATGGAGCTAAGCTGGACTAATCCCCATAAAATGTTTAAGTCCACCGATTTATATTCAAAAACACCAACAATACAAATGGGACACACTTGTGGCTCGCTCGAGACAAGTGGATTAGAGAAATAAAGTGGATCAGTATAGATGGTCATAGCACAGTGGAGACAGTTAACTCCCCTAGCTGCTCTTTGTCCACCTCCAGCTGCCATAAGCCTCGTCCCACACCTGAAATCTCTGCCACAACACAGCAAAAGCTGTGCCCCAGCTAGAGTCAACTAAAGACGCACAAATCCGTTTCAGCTCCATGTTGACAGCCATGGTTTTCTGAAAAGGTCTCAGGGGAGCCTAGACTTTGTTTTAAAGCTTACGTCCACATATTGTGAGTCATGTTAGCATCAACCTATTGCGAAAAGACACTTCTGCTCCAAGGAAAGCCTGTGTTGTGCTTTATTTTACCCATCAGGCTGCTGTTTTACAGTTTTACCACTTTTTTTTCAATTGCAATAAAGTTGTCTTGAAGAGAAGAAAGACATCTTTGCTTCAGTGTTGACTGGTAGAAATGCTGGCATCCCAGCCCGCTGAGCATGAGTGCAGTTGCCATCACCTGGGGAGAGCAGCAGTGGCACTCTTAGCATAGCCATCAATCATAGAGCTTACCTGCATGTCTCAGTACTACTGCAGTCAGCGCCAGTGCATCTGACGGAGCAATCAGGACATGACTGACACATCCATCATTATCCTAAGAGAGATGAATATTCAGATTTTCGTTTATCTCATCACACTTCTTAATGAATTATCACTCTTGCTATACTTGAAGTAAAATATAAGAAAGGCTTGGCGTCATGGTTTATCTTTGCCATCCTTATACTTTTGCTCTGAGTAAATGTGTGTCAATGGATTCCACAATCCTAAATTTTCACTTTTTGTTTAGTGTATTAGAAAAAAAGTGATTCAAGTCAGCTACTGCCATGGGAGGACATGAATAAATGAGCTTGAGTATTGTTCTGTGTTCAGACTTAGGTATTCTGGAGCTTGCTCACTAGAGCTGAAAATTGCTTATGCCCTCTGGGAAGCAGAAAGGGCCAACCTCACCCGTTTTCCACAACTGTCTTTTGTAGTGGACTCCAGGATGGTTAAATCATAACTGCGTAAATCCAAATAACTGTGATGACTTAAGAAACAATCATTGCATTGACAATATCTGCTTTGCCTCATATTTGAAGCTAAATAACTACTTACGCAGGTCACTGGTTTTGTCAGGGACAGACAACAGGTGTGGGCTTTCTGTTGATGTAGCTTCAAGCATAAAAAACATTTTTTTCCAAATGTGGCAGCTGCGGAGCTGCTCTTGAACCGATGCATTCGGCTGCCTCCCTAGTGTCCAGATTCCCATTCCCCATCTCTGAGCACTGATCCAAGGTAAAGCCCAGGGCACTTGCCCCCTGCTTTCAATGATTACATGCATTTTCATTGCTGGCCCTCTCCATGGGAGCATACAGGGTTAGGCCTTCGTTTACTTGCTGTTTGCAGAGAAGCATGACTGGAATGCAAAAGCTATCATTGCTGCAGTACAGCTTCCCCACAGGGGGTGCAGATCCATTCAGCACTCCTCCCAATGGTATTACAGTTAATGGATATAAACAAGTTTTTAAAAAGAAAAAAGAAAGAGACACTACTTCACTTGCTCATCCAAAGCTCAAGGCTTACCTATTGTAGACAACAAAGCATGCAGTCAGTTTTCTGGCAAATGTTAAGAGGTGTAATATGACGATGTGGAAGGTTTGAAATGGTTTATATTAATGACGTATGGTAAACACAAAGTGGAAGTCTTTCTTTTCACCAAGACAATCTCCTAAATCGTTTTGGACTCTACTGTGAGGTTAAGTTCCAGCTAAGGTAAATATTGGTTTGTTTTATACCAAGTGTGTGCAAACTACTCTGCAGTAGGGCTGTCATTCAGACAGGAAAATTGACAAAGCACTGAGATACACACAGATGTATACAAATATTTGAAGAAATGTTTAGCAGGAAATGAAAAAGGTCCTGATAACCATCAAATCAACACACTATCTCACTCTTCTGATGAAACATGGCTGCAAAACAATTTGAATCTTGAGCTGGTGAAGTATAATTACAAATCTGCATTCATTTCCTTGAGTTCTTTCCACTATCTCAGGGGTATCAGACTGTTTGGGATGGGTTTTGACAGATGCCTGTAGAGTTACAGTGTAAATATTTGTACAGAGAATGATCAAAACCATTTATCCATCCATTTTCAGCCATTTATTTGGATACTGGATCATGATGGCAGCTAAGCATCGTCCTCACCCAGCCACAATCTTCAGCTCTACCTGGGTAATCTTGGGGTGCCCCTGCCCAGAAAAGTGATGCAATTCTCGACCTGTGAGGAGACCCAGGGGGATACCACCATAGGGAATACCCTGCCTGGAGCCAATCAGGTCAGAGCAACTGGCTCCTTTCTACTTAAGGAGCAGGGGTTCTACTTAAAGCTCCCTTTGGATACGTGAGCTTTTCACCCTGTCCGTCTAGGTCCTTACAGGTGAGCCAAGACACCCTCTGAATGCCAAGAAAGTAGATAATCTGATAAATCAGAGCTCAACTCTGAACCACAGCAGTCCATTATGATGCCTGCAACTGCCTGTCAATCTCATGCTCTCTTACCCTCAGGGACAAGTTATGCTAGAAAAGAAGTGGTTTGTACGACATATTGTGTGACAACATAAGAAAAGAGAAGTTTATGCTCTGAACACTCGAAGGCAGGGTGAAACACCAGTCGTCATTGAGAGGGCCAAAACGCAATAATCATTTAAATATGGGGATAGCGGTACTAATTTACAGTCTCTCCTGGTATTCAAAGTGTTGCACTCACTTGAGAGAAATGTAAAATAAGAAATTATGTAAAAATGAAAAAAGAGCTTGAGTAAGAAAATCAAACGCTGCTTACTTTCTCACATTTGCAGATATGGCACTCTATTAAGTGGGCGTGAATGTTACAAAATTTGTCTGTAGCAGTTAGAGAATGGTCAGGGGAGGTGATTCAGAAGCTCTTCGACCATCCAACAAGCTCTACTGACAAAGTATACTGGTGCCTTTACTCATGAAGGAGATCCCAACATACTTGATTTCCTTCGCCTAAAGCAGCAAGTTCCACCAACGCATCAGACTCTGAGATAACAAACCTCACCCCAACTGCTTTACACTTGGCTGCACACCTGTCCCTGAATGTCACAGACAGACATCATCAGCAAAAAAAATAGACATGAAATCCTAAGGCCATCAAATTCGATACTCTATACACAGATGGGTAGCAAAAGACAGCCCCCAGAGCCCCAAACCAGAAGAGAATGCACTTACCAAGAACACATACATAGTTCCCACTGCAGTTATACAAGGACCGAATGCTCATAGCAATGGCCTGCATGCCATATTCTCAGCTCCACAACACAGTGGATCTCAGTTGGGTTCTTGTGAGCATCTCAACATTTGGCTGGTGCTTCTCACCATTGGCAGCCCTGGTCCAGGTATTGTTTCCAGAGCATGTGCTGTGCATGGAGCCCAACTACATCTAGTTGTTGGCCTGCCACATAAGCTTGCATCCAGTCCTAACCCCAGGAGGGTTTTTCCTGGTTTTCCAGTTCTGTGTGAAGTTAGTTCCCATTAAATCACTCCTAATCTTGTCCCTCACTTGAGTCTAATTTCTCTTGGAGACCCCACCAGGAGCTTTTGCCCCCCCTGACAACTCCCAGGGTCACAGGGGCACAAAACCTCTCCAACGATAAGACTGCCATTCATGGATAGTGTATCAAAAGCTTACTGAATAACTTGACAATGGCCTCTCCTTAGAAGTTAGACAATGGCATTATGCACGAGAGGATATAATTACAGGGAAAACCTCTTCTTTGCAGGTGTGACAAAGCCTCTCAAACCCAGACCTCTCTTGCAGTGCTTGTGTTAAGTGGACATGAAGCAAGAGACGTTAATGGAGAGTTAACGAGCAGGAAATGGCATTCAAGCGGGTGGAAAAACAAGCTGTGATAATCTGCAAACAGTCCACTACCCAGAGATTCCCCAGAGAACCTGTAGGTGGCCATGTGTCACTGTGCGCCAAGTGAGAGGAAAGATATCAAAATGTACTCTGGAGAATTTGCGTGACTTTGTGTGTGCACCTATTATGATTAATACAGCGAAGGGGTTTATGAATACAGGTCTTGGTCAGAGTCTTCTCCATCTTCTGTTTCAGTTCTAATGTGGTCAACCAAATCAACACCAAGTGACTGCTCCACTCCCTCGTTATTTCTGTTGATGAATAGTCTTGAGACTTGACAGCAAGAGGCTCATAATTCTTTCACTCTGACCTTTAGATGCCACTTCGCAGAAATTATATTCATACTGATTTACCGCAAATTATCTTCAGCATTGCAGGAATGTCAGTTTAAGGTGCCCTCTATCCAGCTACTCCCCTCCCTACCACTTCAGAGAATGCTCAGAGATCAGCCTATTGATATTCCAGCTACTTTTCTATGGCAGCTTCCACACCATCTGTGAAAAATGACAGTGTCACATACGACCTCTGCTGTTCTGCCAGGCAGCCCAGCCAATGACTCCAATTCACCGTAAGCTGCCACATTAAACCCAAAAATCTGTTAGATACAAATTCTGAAGATAAAATTACTGGAAGCATTTTTAAGCCTTCTGCTGAGCATAGATTAAAATAGCCTACAAGAGCCAAGTCAATGTATTCTGAACAGATGCAGGTCAATGGAAAGATCTTTTATAGTTCTAACCACAGTTGACAGTTCAGAAACCACACTGTCTAGAAAATATCACAACCCTTCTGGGATGCAAAAACACTGGAGCTTAGCCAGTAATGAATGAAAAAAGTCCTCAAGCAAACTGGGAAGGTAAGGGAGACGAGTCAATTTTCTCCTGTCATATGGAAAAACCCTGCAGCAGCTAAGACTTGACAAACACCGTCACGCTACCTACTCCAAGCCTCGCTATCTCGCCTCTCACTTCACATTAAACATTTTATTTCATACAAATAATTTATCCACAACTGAAAAACCCTGTACCGTGTATCCTCTGTTGATTTGGCTTTAATTAGCAGATTTCTGATTTCTATTTCTAATCATAATTGCTTCTCAAGAGTAAAATCAGTGGTATGAGCTGCTACCCCACCTAGTACAATTTCATTAGTCTGAACCTCAATGGAGAGTTTTAGTGTCTTATTATAGTTTAAGTAACATCAGCTGTATTTTCCATATCAGCATAAATATCTATATCTACTATTAACAGCAACCTTGATCTAAAAGTACCCTCATCACTATCTGCTCTAAAAAAAACACAATGTTAGCTAAACCCTAATGCAGATGTTAGCCTCTTCTCCTTTTTCCTTAATTGTCCCAGGTGTCTCTGTTGGCTGCGTACATGACAAACAGTTTTCACAGGGCAGCAAGGACATTTGCAGCAGCCCTAAAACAAGCTATAATCAACAGACAGACATATCAAGTAACATCTGGCATTCAAGCCAGTTCTCTGGTGAAATGCAGCAACAGACAGTTATGAAAGACTAATGCTATAGATGGAATAATATATACATAGGCAGTGATATAATACTGTGCATGAAAAAATCCTTTGAGCCTGAATAAGTATTGACATTCTCATTTCTTCGTCCATAAAAATATGCCCATTTTTGATTATGTAATCTGTGTCTCATGTGGGCAAAAATAGAACATCAGTGATTGTTCTTGCAGACCTGCTGCATTTCAGGATCTGATTCAGATAAATCCAAGGAAATGGAGCCACTGCTAAGCTTTGCTCGACCAGGGACACTATCATGTACTAAATTATATGGGGCAATATGGTGTCTTACCCTTTTGTTGCTATCAGTTGAGAGCATTTCCCAAGTAATGTGCACTGCCATTAGTAAGACAGTATAGCCTGTTTCTTTTTTTATATTGCCTCTGGGACTCCCCTGCTGTCCCCTCATACTATGCATGGCAATGAGCTGGCCTGCTAGTCTCTCATGGCAGTTGCTTGCTCATTACTGATTTCACATAGAGCATAGACATGGATGCACTCTCCATCAAGTCACTGCATCTATGTAGTGGCTCAGTAATCGCCTCACGCAGGTGAAGCAGAGCCATGCTGGTGCTGCTCTGGGGCTTCCTCTCCCAGGCTTTGTTCAATTAAACCCTGCTCTTAGCTGCCACCACAGAACAAGTGTATAGTCACATTACCAAGTATGGAAATTTAGAGGAAAGGAATGGGTAAGTGTTACAGAAATATAGATACTTCAATGTTGATTTGTTGAAGAGTTTGAGACAGCACGACTAAGAGGAGTAAAAATAAAATATGAGGCAGCGTCTGCTGGAAACAAATGGAAAGGTCACCTTCTATTAATGTGGTGCAACGTTGCCTTTGAATAATGAGATCGTGTTATGCAAGTGAGCTCTCAGACTTTGTACAGTGAGTGGTTCTGATCGTGCCACCGGCTCTCAGTGTAGACTGACTTTATGACCAGACATTTTAACTCAGGCCGATGAGCAATTATAACTCACCCTTTGACTGGAGTGTGCTCAGTGGGAAGAACATAAGCCTGTTAATGTCACTCTCAATGTGACACTCTTAAAGGTTTAACTGCTTCTCAAAAGGTGTCGAGCACATATTTAGTATTCAATAGTTGAGGAAAAGTCATGTGATGTTACACACACCCGGGCTGTAGTACTTCTAGTCTCATTACGGTCTCGGGTCTCATCTCAAGAGCACTTTTTTGATTTATCCACTACTGGGAGTTGACTTTACTTTTTACCTCCCTATTGAAAATTTGAAAAAAAGGCATTTATTGATGACAAGAATGAAAGTTTCACCTTTAGAAATCCATTTAAAGCCACTGTATGCACAATTTCTATGTTTGATTGATGTAATCAACCTCTTTCAAACTATACTGGTGTTGCAGTCTGTTGCTTTCAGCCCATTATTCTCTGTTTCCCTGAACTAGATTTGTTGGGGGCAAGGGGGGCAGTAGCATGCATTCAAGTGTCTATTTTGATATGGTCAAAACAGGAAATTCTTAAATTCTGTATGTACTATTATGTATTTACTCAAACCTTTTCTTTTGATTTTCTGAGTAATGTTGCTGCATTTAAAAGGACTATGTAGGTCTCATTTTTCAATACAACTGATTGTCTCTGCTATTTGTCTTTACTTGGGCTCTTCCCTATTTGATCTTGACTGAAACCTAACTGGACTTGGAACTTCTACAAATTATACAATATAAAATGCTTATTACATTTTCATCTTGGGGAGATGATGGGTGCCTCTGCCATATCCCTGAGCATGATGGTGCTCTTTTGCTCTCTCACTCTGAATCAGCATGCCTGTCTAAGCACTCTTAATCGCTCTGCCAGCAGAGCTGTCACCCTGCTACTGTCCTGTCCTCGTTCCCCTGTATGTGTCCTGCCTGTGATGTATCACACTGGCACCATCCCTCGATAGAAAGCTGTGGTGCTCATTAAGATAGAGAAAGATAGCAAAAATGGAAAAAAGGCAGGGAAGGCGAAGGGAACGAGATAAAGCGTGTGTCTGTTGGATTTGTTCCACTTCATTGTTTCTGTATTCTGCTGCCCATCCCCCTTGTACTCTTGTCTTTCTCCTGTGATTCAGAGTTTAGTGATAAAAAGCAGAGCTATGTTGTCCTTGGACAGGTTACTCTATTTACAGAACTTCTCATATATTACAGTAAGCCTGACAATTATTTCCAGCATGATATAAATTAATCTAGAACAGCATTCAGTGAGGATAATATGAGGCTTTGATGGGAGGAAAGTACTGTATACTATTGTATAGTTTTATTCTTGTTTGGAGCAATTTCTAATCTTGAAACTCTAGTTTCCGGTGTTCTTTAAATGCAACAGTAGAACCAAAAGCTAGGAGACTATAACAAACTGTCTATTTCAGTGGAGCGTTATGGGACTTGCGGTCCAAGAACCACTGATGTATGAAGGCTCTCTATGGTTGCTCACTTGCAGAGGGATCTGTCTCACACTTGTAAAGAGACAACTTCAGCTAAGATAAGACAGGAACACAATGTGCCACAGCCAGTCACAAGTGGCCATCAGCATCCTTGGCAGTAATCTGAGTTCTGAAGCCCAGTGTTGCTGTAAATTAAGCTGACAGATGCTAATCCGTGGAAGTCAACCTTGATCCAAATAACAGATGCGCCATGACCAGAACTCAAAGCATTCAAACCTGATGGCCTGTCAAGCAATGTTGTCACACAGACAGGCATTTTTGACAGGATCCACTTATGTGGATTACCTTGTCACTGCTGCTCATTTATCCGCTGATGAAAAGAGATTAGTAGTGGAATAATGTGATACCTGACTGGCAATTTTCACCAATGCCCTTTCTAGAGGGGCTCTACAAAGCTTTTGACAGTTGTCACACAACTTTGAATGCCATTATTTTAAAGCCTGAATTCAAGCAAACACCGACGGCCACTTTTGGGCTTCTTTCAAGAGTAAAATTATAAGCTTCCACCCTTCGAATCTACATTATATTTCACAGCCTTTGTCATTAATTATACATGTTATATATTAAATACTCCAGCTTCACTATCTGCCCTTCTCTTATTTGCATTGCCTCGAGAGGTTATCCTGCTTGGAATACCCATACATAATGGTGGCTGTTTAATTAAATTGTATATGTGAAGTTTAAAAAGATAAATAATTATCAAAGGGTTTTCCTTTTCTAAAAACTCGACCACACAGGAAGGGCTGCTGGCGTGCTGTCAGAGGCATTTTGATTCTCCTGATGGAGAATGCATGAAGCATTTTGAAAGACAAGAGGCATGCTCCTGCATAATATTTGATTTATTTAAGCTATCTGTCTTTCTAGTAGGTCTTGACACACAGGAGTGATTGCACTGACAAGCACTGTTCTCAGTATTTCAATATGAACAAAAACTGCCAACATTGTGGTTTGCACACTACATATGTCACACCATTTCTGTCCATCTAATAAAGCAATGTCCTAAAAATAATAAGAAAAAACACATGCTGACATAGGGATGCACACCCAAACAAAGCTGTCGTTGAGAAATCACCGTCAAAGGGTGCCTTGATAGCTCAGTGGGTAGAGCTGGCGACCCATGCACCGAGTCTGAGTCCTTGCTGCAGCGACTTCAGGGTTCGAATCTGACCTGCAGCCCTTTGCTGCGTGTCATCCCCTCTCTCTCTGCCTCCCTTTCCTGTCTGTCTATAGCTGTCACTATAATAAAGGCAATAGAAGCCTAAAGAGCAAAATAAATTACTGTGGAAATGTGAAAAAAATGCTCTTCAAAAGGATTTTTTAAGGCAAGAGGTGTCAACTATGTAATTAGCCCTTCTTAGTCTGTCCTCCCCTTGCTTTCAGTATCTCATTCCCTTGTGCTCTGACTGACAGCTTTATATTTCACAGGGAGCATGCCACTGGACTTTTGTGCTCAAAAACCACTCTCCACTGTTCAGATGTGGCTAATTGGTGTTACACATTTGCTGGAGCAACAACGGTGCACCTAACCTAATATCTCATCAAAACATTGTGCCTAAAGCCAATCAAATTCTTCCAACTAAACATTCATTAGCAGACCTGACACTGATGATGGCTATTCAGTTGACATTAGTGCATGCAAAGGAAATCAGCCCAAGGAAACTTGCTGCCGTTTCTGATTCTGTTAATGAATACATTTTGACATTATGTCGCCTGTAGCCAATATCCAATGAAAAGGCCAATGTTTGACCTATTTTCACAGATGAGAACATCTTTCATTAACTGTGGTATTTCCTATATCTAATACATTTAAAGACTTAATATATAGGAAATTTGCAGTTAAAGTGGATGCACCATTGGCAAAACCTCTACTACAACAGCTGGGCCTTCAAAACCCTTGACTTTGTACTGTAGCTTTTCTTTTCCAATTATTCTTGTGTGTGTGTGCCTGGTCATTTCCCAGTGAGAATTACATATGACACTTCTGTTGCCATGATGAGTCAGTCTCCAAACAGCTGCCTACTCAGATGAAACCTAATGTAAACATCATGATCAAACAATTCTTTATGGCTGCAATGGAAAAGTTATCCCAAGAAATCCCATTTTCCAATTCAACGGGAGTTTCTCAGACAAAATACACTTTAGGAATGGAGTACATCAAGGAACCTGCCTTAGTCCTTGTCTATTCTCACTTATATGCAGTCTCTACCAAAAGGCTGAATGTCTACATGAACTTTTTTTATTTTTATAAATGTCTGGCTCTTCAGTTACTGAAGTCACTCAGATATTGATCAGTATATTACAAACCTTAATGAACTGGTACCACAGTAATTTAGTGAATTATGCCCATATTCACCAAAATTATGTTAATAGGCCAAGTTAATGTGTCAGTCACTTAGTATTTCAGTGCCTTTTAGCTCCAATTGAATAGATTTTTTGGCAGTTGTGTTACAAACAACATTATGGCACATTACTAGACATGATATGCTGTTAATACACAACGGCAATCTGACAACTTTGAAGCACATGTACCAGGACTCCTGTATGGTTGGTGCTTTTCTGCCAACCTAATCCTGTAACACAGCCAACCCTACAACTAAATCTATTAGTGTGCAGAAGTTCAACTCAAATAGTGGCCAAGTTTTCAAATTTCTGAGTTAAGTGACATTAGAGTTCCAGTGTTTTTTACCTCAAACCAACAAAGAGAATGTATTAATGCCCCCCAGTTTTCCCCCTCTGTTAATCAAGTTCCTGCCCCAACACTTGTCACTCATCTTGATGAGGTGTCTACCTTGAACAACGTATTCACACATTATTCAGGCTGTGGCTGACGTCATCTCATCTGCATCACAGGCAGTGAAGAAGAGAATTTAGAGAATTTAGCCAAGATTTAGATGTACTGCTCTTTTCTTACTAGATTGCTGTTACACCCACACCCATCCAACACAGTCACAACAAATGGCAGACACCCCTCAATCTCTTTTTTCATTCACACTGGAGAATTTAGGCATGTACTCACAGCCACTGACAAATTAATAATATTAATATATAATTATGTATCTAAGTAAAAATAGCCCATTCCTCCTTTGTTTTTTCTCGACTTGAGATTTCACTGATGCCAAAGCTGTCCATAGTCATAAAAACTTGATTGGTATATGATAGGTTTACACATTGAACACCAAATTGAAAGAACATGGGCTTTGTTTGCAGTGCTCCTATGTTTGTTTGTATTGTTTTGTCCCCTCAATGTAATTTCCCTTATCTTGATTGGAAACCTGGAAGTTAATGAAGCTAGTCAGGATATATTGAAGAGATTATTTGCCAACAAGCAGGGGAATAAACATTTCTGTAATCACCAACAGGTAATCATTAAGTTAAGTTATACAGCGCAAGTAAATAGGCAATGACCACACACACATACATAGTAAATAAGGCTTTGCAATATATCAACAAGGATACTTAGCTGTGCATGCCACAGTGGCTAGCACTTGATCCATTACACACACATCACAATCACTGCATGCACTACGTTGTTTTCATTTTGACTGTACCAATCAAGGGGTTCTTGATGCCAAATATCAATTTATTACAATTTGCGCTAAGTAATTATTTAAAAGCTAGAACAAGTTGTTCCTTACTGTACTAACCAACAATTCTTTACAGCTGCAATGGAAAACTTTTTAATTAAGAAATGAATGCATAGCATTGTGAAACAGGAGGGATAGCTGCATGGCAAACTGGCATCAGAAACCTCTGCATTAATAATAAATGCTAAAAGGCGTTTTGGTTCTAAGTGATTCTTTTTACAAATGGAATAAAGCTTTTTCATATTCCCAGCCTGATGGGGTAAATTTGACCTAACAAAATTCCAAAGGGAACCTCTTCAAACTTAGTTTCTAACGGAGATTGAGCACAGCCTTTGAGTGTTAGAGTGCCTACACAAATGTGACAATGACGGTGACAAATTCAGATTAATTCCAATGAATTCATCCCACATTTCTGCTCAAACTTTGTCATGGTCTATAATTTACAGGAAAAAAAAGGCTGATTTTGATCCCCTTTGTTGTAATTTGATTCAGATGACTGCCGATTACACAAAAAAGGATAATTGACCGGAGTGAAAGGGCGAGGACATCCTCGTCTCCGGAGAATAGATTCAAATATTTCTCAGCTCATCATCATGCAATCATGGTGTCAGTCAAACTGAGAAGGTGAAAGTAGGAGAGCAGAGCAAAAAGCCACAGCATAACAGTCCATTATGAAAAAAGGGAAAGTGAGCAATGTGCTGCGCAGCTGCACTGAGGAATCCTGCTTCCTGCACTTCCTCCATTCTGATCAGAATAAAAATATCTCCTGTTTCAGTGTCACTCACTCTTTTAATCTTGTTTAATTTTTATGTGCTGCATGTTCACTCATACGTCTTGTCAATAAATTGCATATTCTGCATACAGACTACCAATAAGCAATAAGAGAGAGAGGGCTTCAGACGGCACACTGCAATGTAATTGTGTCCCTGTTACAGGCTGTTTCATTCAAAGGCTTTAAGCAATCATTCCTTTGTTTGGTTTAAAAGAAAAAAAGTTCTCTGTAACAAAAGAAATGATGAAATTCTAAGAAAGTGAAGATTGCACTGTGTTGAGTTTGGTTGAAATAGTTTGCCAATATTTGGCCCCATTATAATTTCCACAGCAATGGATTTTAAATATTTGAGTAATTCTTTATTGCCTTGTTTTTGCTTGGAGAATTTTCTTTTTAAACAAAAAGTATCATACAAAGAAAGTTTTATTAACTGAATGCTTGGTTCTAATGATGTTAGCCTCTGGTGCAAAAGTGCCTGTTGATTTTATGATCTCCCTTCTACATCCTATTTTCCATTTCTATACAGCACACAGAAGCATTGAGGGTTCTTCTTGGCTATTTTTAGACTTTAACCTTCACAATTTCTATAGCCATTTTCTATCCATTCAATTGAAATGTCAACCTGGAACATTGTATCTACTTGCACTCAAAGAGATGTCCTGATTGAGTTCCAAAATGCGCAGGCCTATGAAAACTATACGTTTCAGAGGAGCTTATGATAGTGGTTCTCTAGTGAAGCAAAATAGAAGGATCACAGAACTAAAAGGAGCTACCAAGCTGAAAAACCTCCTTGTGTCAGGTATTTTCAGCTGAATGCATCGAAGTACAACCAACTGTCACAAAACAGAAGAAATGATCTGCACTCCCAAAACTGTTCCGCATGACTTTGACACTGTTGTGAGCAAAGCCTCTCTGCTTTTTCTGTGTGCAAAATATAAAACCTCTGACCCCACCCACCATCTCACAGCTGAAGGCACTCGGTCATTAAGTGATCCAATTAGATTACACAAGCGACAGAGGACAGAAATGCAGTAGATCTACTCAATCATGGGGTTATTTAAACAAATAAATACAGCCTATATACACTGTATCCCTTTAGCCAAGTTATAGTATAAGGTGTGATTAGTGGTGAATCTTTTATTGATTTGAAAAGATACAGATGATACAGATGTATTGTCTTCACAGCATGAGAATAGCCTTTATTAACATAGTCTATCATAAACCTCAGTCAGTTAAACAGATGTCAGTGATGCTGTCTAAGAGCTGAATCACAATTGCAATGATTCAGAGGTTGACATTTTCCTACAAGGCTCATTTGAGCAACAAATAAGTTCAGATATAATGGCAGAAATAGTTGTGAATAATTATAGAGAAAAGAAACACGATACATTAGTGTGTGGCCTTTAATGAAACTAACAAAACTTTCCAGTCCATTACTTGTAAGTACGGTCATAACCCATCATCGGATGAAACTCGGCTTCTCAATATTCTTCTTACATAATATAAGTGCTTACAGAATAACAGCTTGACATAGAGTTTAGACAGATATCTGTCTGGTCAACTTTTAGGTTTTTTTTTATTTGCAAATAAACTAAATAAGGCCAATAAGTAGCAGCTGTAATTTAACATGTATGTTGTTTTCTAATTAACCTGACAAAAGAATTGTTCTAGCAAACCCCAAAAATATTCCAGAAATATGGTATTAAACTGCCAGAAAGTTGTAGTTGTGATTTTAAAATAGAGGCTGAGTTATTCTGACCTTTAGTCACAAGTGTGTATCAAGCTCCAAAAATGGTGGATGCTACCAGACCTACCTGCCCACTAAATGTTGTGTAATTATAAAATTCATGATAGTTTCCTGTGTAGACAGTGTACAACTTGCGGTAGTGTGATGTTAATGTTGCTAAAGTAGGGATTTTGCCACAACCTAAGTTGTTTAATTGTTGACATCCCCAGTCTGAAGTAAGCTGATATATAACTATGCATGTATATTTTCATATTTGTAAGTATTTGGGCTTTTGCTATTTCCTCTGTGTTTGCTGTCTGTAAATCTGTAATTTGATAAGTCCCTTTACTGAAATGAATGTATTGCTTGTAGTACTAGTAGATCCTGTAGATTTGTCTCTAGGCTCTGTAGGTAGCTTGTATCATCTAATTGTATCATCTAAAGACTGAGTCCCTGCAGCTGTAAGATGGTGGGTGGGGTCATATAAATATAGACTGGAGGAGTTGAGACATTAGCACACACACACAATAGGATTTATTTGCACACTGAAGACAGCTTAAACTGGAAACATTTGTGCCCTTTTAATCCATTTTGCTTATTAAAATGTCAAAAGTATTTGCTGAGTACATTAAGAGGAACTTCTATTTTTGGGAATCTACAACACATTTTCTCTATTCACTATAAAAACTGCATTAAGATAAGATTATGGTCAATATCCACTTTATCTGTTTTAAGCCACTGCTATTGGCAGCCAGTTTGTTTATTCTCTCCTGCAACCTGTGCTTACTATGTGTATACGTCCCTACAGAATGAGAGGAGTCTACCAAAAGAAGACATTTAATTTGAGGTGGATAATGGAGGTTTAACTGTCCTTAAAAAAAAGCCTCCTACGTTGTGTTTGCTTGGTTTAATGCTTTTGATTTGTTTGTTTATTCTCTCTCCGTGTCTCTGTGTGATTTCCCCTGGCTCCCCTGTGGAGTAGTGCTAAATGAAGTGTAGTCTACACACATAAAAACACACACACACACACACACACACACACACACACACACACACACACACACACAAAGTGGCAGTCTTGTCTCACAGCAAACCAGGGGGTGGTATCCATCACTGCAGGTTTTATCCTAGGGGAAATGATTGATTTTGGGTTGGCCGGATCACATGATAAATTTCACAGCTGAGGTGCATTATTCTCTATTTTGGATTTTAAAGAGTCAGAAGACATGACATCGTTTT
The DNA here is from genome assembly GCF_905237075.1 of Dicentrarchus labrax. Lineage (NCBI taxonomy): Eukaryota > Metazoa > Chordata > Actinopteri > Moronidae > Dicentrarchus > Dicentrarchus labrax. Next base: position 16,859,635 of record NW_026136724.1, on the reverse strand, counting down.
GAAAAATCAAGTAACCCATCATCTAAACGGTACAGCTCAGGGCTTTCACATGAAATAACACACTTTGTTATGGCCAAAGTTGACAACCTCAGATGTGGGCATTAATGGATTTGAACATGCTTTGTGCTTCAACTGAACTTAGTGGTAGATGGCTGAATTTAGCATAGCATAGTCAGTTTTTTGACTAATTTGCTAATAAGCCAGTGGCCAATAACTAGTGTTGCTAATTAATCAGATGGGCAGATGCTCTAGCAACACCAAAAATGGAAAGGTAAAGGGGGTTAGTATTTTACCTCTGTACAATATCAAAAGAGTCAGAAAATAAGAGTTAAAGGGTGAGTTATTCTGACTTTTCTGTCCCTGTTATGACCTCCAAAAATGTTGGATCCTACATTTCCCATAATGCCATCCGAAATCATCTTTACATTAGACTCTTACTGCATTGTAAATGGTCTTTTAAACTCTGAACCCCTAGTCTGTAGCACAAGCTTTCTGCTATAGATTTGTCATCTCCAGTCTCAATCCGAGATGACCCTGATGACATCACTTGGGTTATTTTCTATGACAAATCTCCCTTCAGAGCACCATAAGACTGGTCTGCACAGGCTGAATCATACTCTGCGTGACTACTAAACTGTTTGAATGTGTAAAATACTGTAGGTGGAGTTCTCCTTTTAAAGAGCCGAGAAGATTTCCAAACTAAATAAGTATGCTGCTGGGGTTTTGGCCACTAGTGGAGAAATGGGTTTTAGGAATGAATCCCTGTATTGTTTGTATTGTGCAATACTCATTCCTGCTAGCAAACATGGATGTAAACAATGCACAATTTCAAATATGCAAATATTTTAGGAGGAGGGAAATGCATTGTTCATTGTTGAATTCACCATTGTAACTCAACAATACACACGCACATGCACACATGCGCCCAATGCATTTGAGAAATGAAGGGAATGAGAAACTGAAGGTAAACAAAATGCCCCAGGGCATCTTTTAAGGTTTAAGTTAACTCAGCTAAAGAAAGGGGAATGATGTACTGTCACAGTGACCTAAATCTGAAGACAATTCAATCCATGAGGCTCCACAATAGAACTGAATCTCCCATACAGGATGTTTGGGCCTCTGGGGATCTGGCTACAGCTAGTGCTCCTGTCACTTGCAGACAGTTGCCTGTCAGTGTCAGCAGCGCACTTGGAGATGGGTTAATTTTTCAAGAACACTTCACATGACCATAAAGCTCTTACAGATGACATTTTAGCATATATCAACATGAGCACACTGTCAGTTCTTTGCAGTTTAACCTTCAGACTCATGAACAAAAAAAAACCTTTTCTATTAGTCTGTTCCCTCTCTGTCTATTTTGTGCCTCTCGTGCTCAGCTGTGTCCATCTCTTAATCAGATTAGGACATTATATTTGAGGTTGTTGGCCTAATCAGTGTAATAAAGGGTCTCTGAGAGCATTGCTGCCCATTAGTGTCATTAGGCTGCAGCTGAAAGGAGGGCTTTGTAGAATCTGCTTGATCACCGTTGCTCAGAGGAGGTGAGCATCCATCTCTCAGGTGGGCCTATTGATCTGTTTACTCCCATATGAGCCGGCAGGGCTCGTAGGAGTTAGCCACCACACAGGAGCTAAAAGAGCTGTATTTTCCAAAAGAGCTGCTGTTCTGTTGCATAACGCCTTAATTTCTTCTGCTGCCTTCTGGTTTAGGAAATTAATATTGTGCTGCTATGGGTTTAAAAATGTTCATTTGGTGCATTTTAATCCAAAGAAAACAAATGTTAAGGTAATGCCATTACAAAAATCTTACATGTTTTTTATTACTATTATTATTATAATTATAGTTAAATACATGCCCATGACTGTCTGGATCTTCACTGATTTAGTGTGCTTTAAAACAGGGACAGCAAGATCAAACAGCTGGGACCAAACTCAACAAATTTGGATGAGCCATCAGTGTTTGGGGAGCGTGTTGGTTTATTTTTTATTTTTTTAGCAGAGGCAAATGGCAAATTCCATCTGGCTGTGACCCAGAGCTATGACTTTTGTCAAATCCATTGTTATAGAGTGTTGTGCATTTCTTCTTGCAATGACGGAGCCCTGAGTGGTTTTAATCTGCAGGCCTCATGCTGTCATACTTTCATGGCACAGTGGGTTTGATAAACCACTGCTAAGCGCCGTGTGCCTGCGATGGCAGGAAGCAAGCAGAAGCACTGCCAGGCGTCAGTCCAGCTGGACGGCCGCAGCTAGACTCCAGGGACTGGCATCAGTATGCTCCACTCAGCTACGCGGCCTTTATGTGGCTGAGGCTGAGAGGGAGTGGCTTTGCCAATTTGATTTATAGCCCCAGATTAGCAGCTGCATTGAAGGCTGGAGGTTGTCATCCTCTTGTGCATATGGGGAGATGCTCTTAGGGAATGGAGTGAAGGTTTTGAGCAAACTTGCATGTGAACTTTCAACCAAGAGCCACTGTATGTGTAGAGGCTCCATTATGCACATCAAAGCCCTCGTCTGTGCGTGTCAATATGTGTATGGAAATGAACAACCACATGGTCCATGAACACTGGACAGCTCTCTCTTCTCAGAACCAGTCATGAAAGGACCATTATCAATGACCCCTGCAGGAATAAAAGCAGCGGCTTTGTGCATGTTAGACTGGGGAGGCTGTAGCGAGCAGCCAAAGAGGCCAGACTTGAGTAATGGGTCACTGCACACTCTTAGCAGAGGGCTCCTCAAAGCCTTTTCCTCTGCCAGCCTCAGAGGATAGCTTTTCTTACTACAGATGTAATTGCCCGAAGTTCAGAAGTGCATATTTTGTAAGTTGCTAAGTATTGAGGCAAATTGGTATTGAAGTATGGTATCTGACTGTTCTGCTGATGGTTTGAAATAAAGTTTGGGTAAAATTAATTTGTTGAAACTGTTGAAAGCAGTAAAATCTTACAATCCTTTTTAAAAAAAAAGAAGCTGAATGGACATTATATCAAACCTGATAATGAGGTGTGTGTGTGTGTGTGAGTGTACTGACTGCAGTGCTAAAGGTAAACCTCTAACTCAAAACCTACGTATAACAGTGTAGCTCTTTTACATTTACACCACATGCATTGCAAAGCCAATTATTTAAATTCCTCAGAATCTCTGGCATGATCAAGATTTTGATTTTGTCCAAAACTTATATAAATATAATATAAATCAAAATGTCAGAATTAGGCCCGGCTATAGAGATTATTTTATCACTACTGCTGTGTCAAAATACAAAAAAAGTTAAAAAGTTAAAATGATTTATTACTTCTAATAATACTTTACTCCCTTTGGCACCATTTTGTCATAGGCAGAAGGCAATTTTACAGTCCCATTCAGAACTATAATTTGTAATTATGTGGAGGTTATGATGTTATGATTCTGTGGCTTCTGATTCTCATTTGACAGCCAAAGAATGATTAAAGTCACCTATCAGCCTGTCATTTGAATTATTCACCACAGAGACAGCTACATTACGTCCAAAAAAAAAGGGGGAGACTCAAAGGTTAGCCTCTATATTCATACATCCCAGTTGGTTGACAGTGAAATATACAGTATCTAAGCTAATGGTGACACAAATAGATGAAAAATGTGCTATACTCTTGGCCCATTGACAAGATACAACCAATCTTTTAGCCTGTATTTATATTGTGAGTTATGAAAGTGAACGCTTAAAGAGTAATGAGAGCAGGCAACACTTCTGGCTCACATTAAATCCCAAAGTATCAATTCCAAAGAAATGTACCAATGTTTTAATGATTTAAATACCCAAACAATTAATCCTGAAGGAAACAATAATTGCTATTGATGGTGCCAATCAAATGCTAAATGAATGTGCCTGAACTGTATGTTCGACCATACTTTATGTCCTCCTTGGAATATTGATCAGATAGAAGATTTTTCTCTCTGCTGGCTCTCAGATTGGCTGAGATAAATGGGGCTGTGGGGTAACGGCTAGTGAAACAGTGATTTTTCCATTAAACCCAGAGTCGAAGGGAAGGCATCTGAGAAATGACCAAAGTGGGCAATGTTCATTATGTCTAATAAATTCAGCGTGCCCTTCTCCTTCAGCCCTGTCTGCATTGGACAGGAAAAGAAAAGCTTTAGCAGCAAAATCATCCAGCATACAAGAAAATCACCAAAACACAACAGCAGTCATTCTCACACGATCCTGTTACATTATGTGATGTCCAGGAGTTTTACTGAGATGACATATTCAATTCAGTCTCAACTCAACATTTTCAGTCTACCGGAACCAAAAAAAAGGGTCAATTAGGCCTCAAAAAAATGTATAAAACCTTTTTTTTGGTTTTACGGCAACGACTATCCTGCTGTAGCACCCTACTCACTCTACAGCAGGAAACGGTACTTCAAAATAAAAGCGCTTCTGCGGAAAGTTGATTCACATGCTAACAACCCACAATCCATTCTAAACCTGCCAATTGGAACCACCGAGTTAATGATTTCCTGCATTTCACACAATAGCTCTGAGCCCAAATGTGTTTATTGCAAGTGGAGAGAGCAACAGAGATAGACAAGTGACAGTTAAAAGACTTAATAAGATTACTGGGGATTATATTAACCAGGATTATATTAGCAGGATTACAATTTTAAAATAAAGGACTGATATACTACCATGCACATGCACAGTGCGCACAGATTACAGCACTTCAGGAGTCTAAACACACTTGTCGCAGTTAAAATTAACGTTGGTTAACTAGCTAACCTGTCAATAGTACACTGTTGTGCTTATTGGCATATTTGGTGTTGAGGTTATCCAAAAGTAATGGAAAGTAATCCAGTTACTTTAATTTAATATTGTAATACTTGGATTAGGTTACTAACACATTTTTTTTCTAGTAATTGTATTGGTACATTTTTAAAATAACCTCCTAACCCTTTCTATTTATGAATTCCTGCTATTTTCTCCGGCTCCAATCTTCCATGTCACATCCATTGCAGTCAGAGTTCCTCACATCCTCACATTCATGTCATCATATTTGGCCAACCATCATTCTGTCTGAATTCGTTGAACCAATCAGTGGATGCTGCTGTAAGTCTGTCCTTCAAACCTACTATTGCAGAACCCCCACCTCCCATTACCACTATGGTCTACAGATTGTTCCAGGAGATTCAACTGTGAGATTCTGTTTTCCACATATATTGGCTTTCCCCCCCAATACCACCAGCATGTAGAGGCCTGGGGGATACTGTCCCATCTTCTATCTTAATGGGCCTGCATATAATAAAGACACTCCACATTGATGGAGTCCCAAGTCTTTCTTTGTGGCTATCTCTATTGTTATACGTTTAAAATTGATCTCCCAAGAACAATATGAGGCATTGTTGCCCTATGCTACATTAAATGCCTCACTTTCTTTTTCAATTTAGCCATTGCTGCTATCAGCTCCACGGCAGCTCCACTGGAAATACCTTGCCATGATGTAGATGGCATTTGACTATGAAAAGTATGAATAAAAGACGACTAAACAATAAACATTGGCCAAGAAACACAAGGAGCATTTGCTTTAAAGGAAAAAAAGCTGTGTGGATTTGTCCTTTTTTTATTGCCCTGTGCTCAGCTCCTAAACACAGCTACAAATTTTGACTTGAGCTGACAACCCTTAAACACAGATCAAGGTGAACTGACATTCATTAGCAAGAAAAAGAAAATTAGAGCGGTGGAATTAGTCATGTCTGGCATGTTGCCAGCCTAAGCATCTTAGAAAAACTTCTTGAACAATGTCCCTTTGCTATAATTCTGTAGTGGGATTACGTAATACGATTACCAGGGTCGCCAAATCAACCGTGGTGAATGTGGCCCATAATTGCAGTGAGAAGAAGAGTAAGGTGTGTGACAGAGATTAGAAAAGGTGAACTCAAGTGAGCCTGCAAAATATGCTCCAACTCAAAACACCCTCACTGGGTTTACAAGCAGAGTGTTGCTTCATTTTCAAAATGCAGACTGTATGTTTCAGAAAGTTGAAACAGGACTTCTATACTATATGTTCTATCCTTCTTGGGTTTTCTTTAAAACTGTCTTGAACCTCAGCATGTTTTCAGTGTTTTAGGTTAAAATCTGTTATCACTGGACAGGTCAGTGAGGAATTATTCCAAGTAACAAAGATCGTGGAGTATAGAGTTCACTGTCATGCTAGCTACTTAGGTCCAGTAGTGCTTTAGGGTAAATGCTAATGTCAGTGTGCTCACATGCTCACAATGAGAATGCTAACAAGGTGATGCTAAGCAAGTAAATTGTTACCATGTTCACCATCTTTAGCATGTCAATATTCTAAAATGTGCTAAATGGCACTAAACAGCTGTACTAACCAGTACAGCTGAGCCCGATGGAAAGATTGGTCTATGACGAAATACCTGCAAAACTAAAGTATTAAAGTTGAATTATTTAATTAAAATTAAGTTAAACTTCAATTAAAACTTTAAATTAAAACTTAGACCTGATAATGATGCTTAATTAAATTAAAATGAATTAAATTAAAACAGATTCAATTAAAACTTTGACCTTATTATGCCACTGAGTGGAATGTTACACCAAACTGATTACAATGTTTTGTGAGGTGGACATGGTGTGTGCCAAATTTCATCGAAATCCATCTAATAATTATTGAGACATTTCAGTCAAAACTACTAATGTGAACCTCATGGTGCTCCAGAAGAAAATACAGGGCATAGTTTCTGGGAACCATAAATGTCTGTACAAAATGTTTCACGGCCATCCATCCAACATTTGTTGAGATTTTAGTCTGGACCAAAGTGAAAAACCAACAGACATTTCCATCCCTAAAAGAAATGCAGCTAACATGGCTAAACATCCTTTCACTTCCATTAGTAAACAGAAGGTAAACAAAACTATCTGCATTGCTGGAAAGCACGAAGTCCAAAGACCCAAGACTTTGCTTGAATAAGTGAAGTCCTGTCTCGCCAAACATGACAGTCAACTAGACCTCACTTACTACCTCCTCGTCCTCGCTGTCTCTTCTCCCAGGTGGGAAACCATTAATTTTCATCACATGTCACATAGATGTTGACATTTCATTTACTCGACTCCACTGGGATGCACCTCAAATCAATTGCAAGCACCTGGAAGATATGGTAAATCTTTCTAACAGACATGCCCTTAGGGTAAATGAAAGTGAATGTTATGTCCTCTTGAAGCAAATTTGCAGTGACTATAAGACCAGGTATATGGAAATGAGACCCCAAAGATGTTTGTTCGGATTGGTAGGAAGAAGTTTCTCTTAATGAAACATGAAAATGTCTGTGTGATTGCATAGCTGGTGAATTAGGATCCGAGAAGTAATTCAGGACACAACTGGTTTTGGCATGCTTTCTGTTTGAACCTGATGCACACATAATTGATCACCGGTCCACTTGCTTAGGCTCTCCTAATCATCATCCATCTACAGTATTGATTAGCTTATATGAATACGATGCAATCGACATCTGTGATGTAGCTGACATACGTCTGGTAGTCTAAAGGAAGTAGGTCTTCAGGGCAAATACATGTTTTTAGAGTCTTTGTTGATAGTTCGTACTTGGAATATATATACTGTTCAGATTTTTGCGAAATGCCATGCTTTTATTCATGTCTCTATGCTTCCTTCAGCGGAGCTTTAGACATGTTCTACTGAAGGAAAATTCATTTTGACACCTAAATAGTAAATTAACCAATGTTTTATGTGTTAAAATGAACTGATTAATCATTAATGTGCCCATGTGACACCTCACTGCACACTAGCTTGCCACTTTGATGAGCTATCATGTGTGTTGCAGTGTCTGACATCTTATTATTTGGCTCACTTGTAAAAAATTCAATCTGTGTCTTAAAAGATGCACATATCTATCTCTTTACCAGTGTCCCAGCCATTTCATGAAAGAGTGCACAAAGTCAAGGCCTTCTTGTTGCAGTGGACCATCAAGTAATAAAATCCCAATGTGATACACATATGGTCTTTAATGTCAAAATAGAAATCTCTAGTTTCTGTATTGCCTATATCCCAAGGAGAGAAATGAGCCTTATCTCGGAGAAAGGTGGCCATCCATCACCAATTTCTCTCAGTTTATCAGCCTGCCCAAGTCGCAATGCACAATGATGTCAGGCATTAATCAAATGCTGACACCTTACATTCAGGACTGAGACATGTACCCTTTTCTCCCTGCCCAAATCTGTTCATTGTCTGCTGAGGCTCTCTGGCTGCAGATTTAAACCCTTTTGGTGCTGTGCGCCAACATCAGACAGCTGGAGAATTTTGTTGGAGCCATGTTGAAAGAACAGCATATGGAAAGTGCAGAGACCATACACTTAAAATCCAAAAAGCACCATGTTAAAACTCTTGTACCTCACCCACTTCATTACAGTTTTATTCTCACGAATGTGTAGCAGAAGTGCTCTTAGAGGCTGCCCCCTCGCAGAGAGCAAAGACGAAGAGACTGTAACATTTACTGTGTGTCACTGTGCCGGGAATAATCCTGTCACTGAAAATGCAGCAGGACAAGGAGAAAGAGCTTCTTGTGGTGGATTTTGTATCTTGTTCTAGACTCCCCACTGACCATTCATTCATTCTGTTTAGACATTACTGAGTGCTATTGATGTGCTGAATCGAAACCCTCACAGGAGTTAGGGTTGTCCTAAATCGAACATCTTGGACACTTCGTGGCTGGCTGATATTCTCCACGGGGCTATATTCATGTCAAAACATTAATCTATTGTTGGGAGTTAAAGGTTTGTCTATGTAGAGCAAAATTAGAATAAAATCTGTCACTGATGTGAGTATTTGATTCAGATAGTACTTTAACCCTTGTTAAAGTACTATCTGAATCATAAAACCCTTTGGAGGACTTGCATTTTCGGATGGATGAATATCTGGATACAAAATAGCAGGGAGCCAGATGTGACTCTGGAACACATCCCTTCATTCCCTCTCTACTGTCACAGAAAAAGGATGTTATGCATACACCATTGCTTGAACTCTATTCTTCCCCCTATTATTTTGTGGTAGAAGTCACTGCAGGACATTTAAACTGGCATGACCTGAAACAGGAGATCTGAAATGGTGATTTCACCTGACGAAGTTTTTTTATTGAAAATATTTACTCTCAACGGAAACAGGGTTTCCACCACTCATAGCTAATATTAAACACAGCACAGCCGGCCTCAGGCATGGTTTATACTGTACACAAGGAATAATAATTTAATATAATTTAGATAGTTGAGTTATATAAAAAAAATCACCCCCTGTACAGTTTCCACAAAAAGGGAATTTAGCTATACACCTTTACCCTACACCAAAGCCATTGTACCACACTCTAAACATATTTATTTCAGCTGTGAAGTTAGTGATTTTAAAGGGGGGGGTTATGGAGAATCACTCACTTCTGTAGCCAACCTCAAGTGTCCATTTGAGGAAAAGCAATTTGTGTTACTTCTGTGTTGGCTCCATTTGGCAGCCAGAGGTTTTCGCATGCTGTAGCCACACAACATGGCTATAGTGCTAAATGGGTATGCTCCGAAGCTACACTAACCCTTTAACACACAACTATAAATTAGGTCCCACTTAGTATGTCCCATGTACTGTATGTAAAATCCTGCTAAAGACCGCACTTACTTAAAATCCTTTTATTAAGCATTGGCTCTCCTGATGCCACTCAAGCGTTAGGCATCTAAAACACATTAAAATTAGGGAAAGATAATGGTTACACACTGATCTATCACCACAACTTCAACACTTCTACCTCTCTAATACCTTACAATAACCCCATGGCAAATTATCAAAATGATGTCATTTTTTTAGGAACACTTTGATATTATTTTGCGGTTATAAAAATAAGTCTGCACATATCTTCATTCTCCCTGAAGCTGCCACTTTTGCTGGCCATTTTTTTACGACTGATGAGAGCACTTTATTGTCCACCACTGCAGGCTATGAGGGATGACTGATACAAAACTTTATGGCAAAGTATTTCTTTTACCGAGGTACTACCCTTCTCAATAACAAACTTTAAATCTTTTGCACCAGCAGTAAAAATCATGAGAAATGTCAGGAGCAGTTTCAAATACAGGTAGTATACCATCTCACACACAGCTGCCATCTTGAAGAGTAAGAAGTCACGCAGAAAATTGCATTTTTCATATTACCCACACACTGACTATAACATGTATGCAAATTTTGGCTCCTGAGATTCTTTCTGTCACTGACTTGGTGGGAAAGCAATATTGCTTGTAATGGAAGATTATGAACAGTATATAATGTGCGTGCACTGTGAGGTAATGCCTGGCTTTTATGAGAATACCTATTCTAATGATAATAGCCATGATAAATGTTAATGATCTGAAGGAGCAGCCTTATTTTGTTCCCACTGCTAATGCTCAGATGACCAGCCACCCTTTACAATGGCCCTTAACCCCCCCTGCATACAAACATTGTACACAGATAATTCAATACCTTTTGGTCATTACAGAACAACAACAGTGCTGTTTAGATTGACATAGTGCTAATGTCCCTCCCTTGTTGCTTTAACATCACCCTGCCCCCACAAAACGCAATCAAGAGACTCAGACTGTAGTGTCTCCCTTGTGCAGTTATATTAGCAGCTGTCAGGCCATGTTAGGGTCCCCTACTGTGCATACAGGAAAATTTGCGAGGCTGTGTCTCAGGTGTGGTTCAGGTGTTGTCAATATACTCTGGGGAATGGATACAATTGTCTGATGGTAGACTCAACTTCATGAACCTACACAAATAAGAAAAGGAAAGGGGTCTGATTGTTGTTTATGGATAGAAAAAAATCTGACTTTTTCCACATACACATCAATCCAGCAGCCAGTGTAACCATCATGCTACTTTGATATATGCTACTAAAAAAAGATCAAGATCAATCAAAAGGATCACATTTCCTGTCTGTGCTGTTGACCTATATGATTAACCCCCTGTTATTGACCTCTCACTCTTGGATTGTGGTTGAATTGTGTCTCAGATTGGAATTACTTCCACTAATCTGCTATTCTCAAATCCATGGTGTTTTTTCCTAATAGGATGGCAGCTTACAAAGTCATGTCTTTCCCTGCTTTTTCATATAGAGGGCAAATCTATATGACATGCATAATTCAGGGTCCTGGTAGGGGCACAATGAATAGGTTTATCATCACACACTAAATAATGGATTGAATGTAAATGTATGTTTAGTAAGGAGGTGTTGCCATCAATCTCCATGTCTCAATACAGCTGGATTTGGCAACATGTGTGCTTATGAATAATAATTGATGCAAATTCAGGAAGATGAATGGATTTTATTGCAAGCCATAAGGTCACATGTTGCTATCAAGCAGATATTTGGTGATGTTCCCTGTCTAGAAAGCCCATAGGGCCAGTCAGAGAAAGAACTGTAATCAATGACCTGGTTCCAGTAATTACTGTTTACTTTAGCTCATTATTCTCACAGCTTTGATTAAGCAATAGCCCTCATGTGAAGGATATGTGGCCTTAATTGGTGGTTGCCAGGACGCGTATCTCCCCCCTTTGTTGTGATGCATATTGGGAAGAATGGAGGTCAGGAAGTGAGAGACACCTCAGGCAGCTATTCTTGGCCTTTGAGTCATTCACATTCTCTGATTGTCCAACGAGTCAACATGTGACAAAAGATGAACAGCAGTCCTTCGTCCGGCAAAGCAAACACTGCACACATGCTTCATACGGCGGAAGAGAATGGCTCATATGTTGACATTTACAACCTAATTAAAGCCAAGAAGGGAAATGATCCACACAGGGTCAGAAGCTCATTACATGCAGGTGGTTACACACACAACATACACTAGTATACAAGCCTTTGCACAGACGAAGACACGATCCTACATACAGTTTAGCTACTCTACACACATTTAGCCGAGCGTCACTAATCCCACCCGGCTGGAAAACCTGCTCATTTGAATCACTGAAATCCTTAGATGATTAAAATATATTACCATCTCAGAGAAACTCATACTCTTGATATTAAAGATGCATGTATGCACATAAATTCGTTATTGCCTCCTGTGTTTTGATTAGGAGCTGAGAAAAAAAATTTAGGTAACAAATAAAAATGTATCAAAGATGGAATTTTTAAACGGAGCAAAAATGTTGCATTTGCACATCATTGCATTATTTTTTCACAACCACATACATAAAAAGCTACCCTCGGCTGTCACATCTAACTTATCAAGTAGGAACGTGCCTCTCAGCCTCTTGTTTCAGTCTCACTGGCAACAGTGGACATAAGCTGAGCTATGGTCTTCAGGGTGAAGGAATTTTTTTTATGCAAAGAGCATGAAACGTGTTGTATTTTTTCATCAAGCTGACTGGAAACCAAAAGAACTGTAATCAACCACACTGAAATAGTGTCAGGTGTATTATTAGTGCACAGATCTATTCAATAATTCAGTGTCTACCTCAGAAACACAGTATATCCCTCCTTCTGCTATGACAGCCAATGCCCCTGCATTCCCCAAGCTCCATTCATTAAAATGTCCTTTGAGTCCTTCCCTGCGAAGAACAATACCATCTAGAACTCACAGTTCAGTTAACACCCCCCATCCCCCCATTCACATGCGCAAACACTTGGTGTAGCGATATGCCATGCTGTGTTTGCTTGTGCCGAACCTCCTATTATAACACTCACTGTATGTTGAGTAAAGGGAAAAACAATCCAACCAATAAACCTGTTCCCCAGTTTAATTTTGCCCTTGTATTCTCTGACTAAAAGGTTCAGTGTGCAAGATTTAGGGAGATCTATTGGCCAAAATTGAATGTAATATACATTGGTATGTTTTCATTGTTTCATGTTTTCGTGTAAAATCACCTGAAAACCTTAGAATGAGCCTTTTTTATGAGAAGGAGCTCGAGATAGGGCCTTTTGCCTTTTCCCCCAAGGTTCACCATAGTTTCTGCTACACCATTGAAGCAAGGGGTTTCAGATGGCTGCAATCTACAATCTCACAGCTAGATGCCACTAAATCTTACACACTGGTCTTTTAACACAACATTAAGTGAGGGCTAAAATGTGGTGCTTCAATTCTCTAATACATAAAAATAGAGTCCTAAGACAGATTATAGCATTACATTTCGTCATACAAGTTATTTTACTATATACTGAACATTTTTCTTTCCATGTGCATCAACATGTCTGCTTAAGAGTCCAGTAGGTGCTTGTTGTTTAGTGTGTGTTAATCACTTGCAACCGGCTTTCTCCCTCTCATTTTCATGGGTAATTGGCTATGCAGCACATACCAGAGACCTGCAGGCGACACAGAGGAAGGGGAACACTGGGATGGAAGAAACTAAGATCACGGAAGCATGACAAACATTTTTCTCTTCCCTCCATTCAGCTACTCTATCTTGTTGCTCACTTATTAATTGTGTGCTTTCCCTTCCCTAAAACACACAATGCTCTAGCCAACCGTCTCTACATATATTTTTCAGATTTTAAAATATCCATCTTGAGTCGTGCAGGTCTTTCCTCCATCTGTCTTGCCTCTCCTTAATTTCCCTCCTCATTCTCACTCCTACTCAGTCTGTGAGTGCACCCATATCTCGATTAGACCTCTGGAAACGCCTGTGCAATTTCCTGGAAGATTATAGTGATGGATTTACACAATATCAATCAGAGCAAATGTGAGGCTTGAAATAGCCCTCCACCATTGGCGAGAGAAGTTTTTGAGCATTGGTCAAAGAGCCCACCAGAAACAAGGGTGATGTAAACTCTTTCAATCACACTCCTGACATGCTTTTGAACCCTCCTCCCTGCTTCCCAGCTAATCTTGTGTTTCATTTAAGAATTGCAATAATTGAAAAACAGACATCACGGAAATGCGTGGAACCTGAGATGAAGATGAGCCGCTCCCCGCTGACTCGTCATCTGACATGACCAGTACTTCACTTGCTCCCTTCAACAAGCCGCTCTGAATGAGGTCACATTCCTCTGACCTCAGGGCATTATTACCCTGTAATCATGTGTTGCTCTGCATGGCTACATTTGTTATTTCTCGTTGACAACCTAATGTTAGAAGAAAGCAATTTTACCTGATGGATGGTCATAACAGGGGGAGAGGCTATATCAGCTTCATGCCTCGCCAGTGAATTATGCACAACAAAATCCCATAGATGCCCGCAATACCTGCCTTCTCAAATATACTACCAGTCTATGTGCTTTACACACTGGGTTATTGCCAGAGCTGTGAGGACTTTTCAGCTTGTCAGAATGTGTATGAGGCCTATTCATTACCATAGTATTTACTTGTCCTCTTAAATCAAACAGGCTGTCAGTCCTTACATTACCACAACGCTATGAAAAATTGTTGACTTATTTTCAAGCAGCATACCTTGGACGACTGATTCATAGGTCTCAGGCCATTCATGATCACAGAAATCAATCCGCACTGCTCCTCTGGCCCGCACTTTGTCTGTTGGCGGCAATAGGGATAACGTGTCAAAGTGGGCCTCCTCAATCTTGTCACTTTAAGTGCAATCAATACTGCTTCCCCACCAACCACCCGAATGCCTCTGAATACCAGCCCCCCCTCCTCACACTAGGCTGAACATTTCAATCAATATCTGACTGGAGGCTAAAAACATCTGCAGAAGCAACAACAAAAAGCGAGGCTGAATTAAATGCTTTACAATATACTGAAGACAACGACGCACTCTGCAGGAACAGTAATGCAATGAAAACTGTTGGAAATATTAAGAAAAAACGCAATTCTTTATGGCAGTACATACTACAAATACCACACTTGTGTGGTGTAAATGTTAAATGATTCAAGTCTCAAACACAAAGTAATTTCTGTGAAAACAAAAACTCACTTGCTGGACAGAAGCGTATATTAACTCAGCTTAGCAAATCAAACGCCACATCACTGCTCAATTAGTGCTACAATACAATTAGCAGAACAGACGGCTTTTTTATCTTTTAAACACAGCTTTTCCAGCAGTGTTTTCCACTGTGAATATGTTGTCCCCACAGCCTCATACATCACTGTGGACAATTCTCAATGTATGGCCTGCCGTCGGTTTCCAGACGGCTCCAATCCATAAAAGCAAGCCTCTGGCCAACGTACCTGTAAATTAGTCTGCCTAAAAAATTCAGCAAGCCCAGGGAGAGGTTTGATATGTGCATCTAGGTGCTTGGCCCTGGAAACGATTGTATTAATTGCCTAGAGGATTATGAGACACAGACCTCCACTCCCTCATGCATATTTGACACTTCTAGCAGCACACTCAGGCCCCTGTTGCAGCTAATGGATGATGTTTGGTACGGTGTTGCATATGTATTAGCTACCAAGTTAGGAGTGGGTATGCAGCGAGCGCATCCCCGTGCGTGCCTATCTGTCTCAGCATGTGTGTCGGCTCTGTTATCTCGAGCCAGCCAGGGTGAGTGTAGGGCTGGGTGGTCGGGCTGCCGGCTCCTAATTGGTGCGACTGCTCCCACTACTCTTGCCCTCAAAGGCTGGCGCTGCCCTCTCCTGTTAATCTGTGCCAGCGATTTGGCTGGCCTGACACGGAACTGACCTAACAGTCCTTTGGGGGTGTTGTGCACACAAACATGCAATGGGAAAAAAGTAGAAAGATGAATATACAGTCACTTAGACACAAGAACACGTACACAAAGAAACAAAGTCTCAAATGACAGACACAGATATGCAGTTAGACAACAAATGCGCACACACACACATGTACACACAATCTCAATCTCAGTGAAATGAAAGAGCCGCAACTCCATTTGAGATATGGTTTTGGACAGCATCGCTATGATGAAAAGGGAGAGCTCTTGACAGTGTTGTTGGTGGAACAGCATCAAACAGTGGTTTGAGTGTGTGTGTACGTGCAGATGCCATGTCTGCTGATAATGTCCGCACACACTCACACAGAGAGAAGTGAGGTTGTTGATATCAAGTGCTCGCACATTGCTATACATGGCATCCTTTTTGAGTGCAGAGATTGTCTGGGTTGGCAGAGAGACACCTGATCTGAGGGCTTTTGAAACTTCTGAAGATGAACCACAAATTTGTAAAAATGTTTTGAGGCTGATGGAGCAAGTTTTGGAGCCACCACCCAACGTTAAAGCATTGTGCTCAATCAACAGTGTCACTAACCAAATCAGTAGCTTTTTGCATTGGAATCTTTGGTGACAGAAAGTCATTGTCAATTGAGCCACGATACAATTGACAGAGTGCAAGAAGTCCAAAGAAACAATCATTATGTAATTGCAGTGTTGCAAATGGGTGTTTTATGAGCTATTAAACTGAACATCACAGACACAGTACAAGACATGAGATGGCTCACTAATGTGTTTACTGGTGTAATCATTTGGTTTAAAAATATCCCACTATGAACCTTGTAGTGAATTGATTTGAATCAGCAAAATTCTTCACACTATTTTAACTGATATAAAGTTTAGATTTTTTTTTTTACAAGATTAGGTCTACAGCCATGTTAGCAGCTCTGTAAGGTTTGACTTAGGCACAGTGGTACTTTTGAGCTTAAACTGTTAAAGTCAATGCTAACGCTATGATAACATCATAATGTTAAGCAGCTATAACATGAACCATGTTCGCTGCCATGTTAGCATGCTTACATTTACTAATTAGCAAAAAACAGAATTCCAATTTAGACTGATGGGAATGTCATTAGTTTTGCTAGTTTGTTCATAAAACAGAGTATTGGACAAACTCAAATGTTGGCCTGATGATGCTGCTAGAGTCAGGGGATCAAAGTTTTTATAATTCATCCTGAGGGAACATGTATGTTTGTAAAAATAGGATTCATCCTCTGAGGAACATGTTAATCTGTACCAAATTTTATGGAAATCCATTCAGTGGTTATTTCAGTCTGGACTACAGTGGCGGACTGACCAACCAACTGCCTGACTGATCGACCTGTTCTCAGAGCTTTGGAGCAATTTAATATGCTTGACCATAAATGACTTACCTGAGAAGTCCTCCTGACTCTATGAACACTACACTGTTTCTATGTTCAAGTTTTGTAGCACAATACATACAGTCTGTGAGGATTCACACAAGAGTTTTTTTGTATCTATTGATGTACTCTCGTAACACCATGGAAGTAAAAACGAGTTAGAAAACATGTAATGTAATAATGATCCAGTTATACAACCATAAGCATAAAGCTTCAGTGCAGATAATTGTACATATCTCTTTGCCTGTGTGCATAATGACCACATTTTTTCATATGTATGATGAATACATTTAGGATAATTAATGCTACCTGCCAGGTTCGGTGAAGTGATTCGGCTTCAGGGGAGGTATGCAAT
Source organism: Dicentrarchus labrax (assembly GCF_905237075.1). Taxonomy (NCBI): domain Eukaryota; kingdom Metazoa; phylum Chordata; class Actinopteri; family Moronidae; genus Dicentrarchus; species Dicentrarchus labrax. The sequence goes on along the minus strand of NW_026136724.1, from coordinate 16,842,305 downwards.
ATGTAAATATGTCATTTATGTGTGCATAAATTGCAGTCTGACAAGATTTCAGGGTAACTTGAAATTCATTGAGAGCACTGACCCACAGCAAAGTCAAATCATATATCAAGATAAACATAACTTTTTTCAAATAAAATGAAAGACACTGTGGGTGCAATAACCTTACTACGCTATTTGAACATAGGGGGCATCATTTGGAAAAATGACTACCAGTAATTCAGAAAATGTAGCTGTAGTAATAGGTTATCTCTTTGGGGGTTTGACTTGGTGTGAGTAAACACTCAAAAGCTATCACTCCAGAGTTGGAGTGTGTAATACTTACAGCGGGTGTTAAGCAGTCCGTTGGGCTTTCTCGCACTTGGATAGCATATTCAGGGTGTTTGTGTTCAATGTAGCACCAGCGAGGCTTTTTTAGACAGAAAGAAGCAATGGGTGTGTCTGGCTCCAGCTTCATGGTTAATATTCATGGCCACTGTTAAAAAAGAAGAAATGTAAATGAGGATGAGCAATGGGCAAGTAATGTGCTTCCTTCAAGTCAACCCAAAACCTTTTGCCAACGCATTTATTGCATGCTGTTCAAAATCCCTGATTATGTTCAGTGATGACACTTTTACATATTCAATGCCACGGCTCATAATATTCAAAAATATCTGTGCAAAGCAACCACAGTGAGGTTAAGGTCGGAGAATGCTCCTTCACTCATTTCCACATTATATCTCTGACATTTATCCATACAAAGCTGACTGTATAGACAACACGTTATGGTTTTACAAGGGGTTTTGCACTCTTTACAATAAGCTAAGCTAACCATCTCCACGCTGTAACAGAAAGACATGAGAGTGGTCTTGGTCTTCTAGCTCTCATTAGCTAATGGTCGATTGAATTAATGTATAAAACCGCCCCAAGTTCAAAGTGAGTCTTCAAAAATATTTTAACATTTTACAGCAAAAAAAAAAAATGATTTTGATGTAAAAATACCCAAACATAATTTCTGACACATATTTAGCATGTAACAGGATTAGAATAAATGTACTAAATGTATATGTATAGATTGGAAAATGTATATTTAATTTCACTGTGTCCTTTTAAGAGCACATCATTTCCTGCATTGTCACTGAATAATGTTGATTTTGGCTGTAGCATAAATTGTGCAAGGCAGAATCATCCAATATCTCTGTGTTTCCTTAGGGATTCTGGACTGGCCATCTATGTTCAGAAGCCAGTCATGCAGTTTTAAAGGGTAGAACAGCTACACAGAGCTGGCCTTGGATTTAAGTTTCACACTACGTACATTTTAGAGTCCTCAATCCCTACAGACTTGAAACCCCCAATATACATAATGTACACACCCTGCACGACAATCAAAGAAAATGATGATGGCTCTGACCGCCTCCAATGTAAATGACTGTAGCCTAAGTTCACTATATGTGCTCTCTGTTATTCGAAGCCACAGCCCTGTGAGACCATTATCCCAGAGTGCTGCAGCACTCTCACTCATATTTCCAGATGAGCCACTAACAGGAACACCTCATGTTTAAATGCAAATTTCAACCAGAGCACCTTGCAGGAACCACAGCAGTTTAGAAATCTATTTACCTAAGCCTTGCATGCTTATTAAAAACAACTCTTAACAAGCCGCTGTTTATGTCTTTAGCATATGAAGAGCAAGAACGAAACAATGTCACACCTGCTTTTGAACTGCAGGCAGACTTGAGCTGAAGAAGTTGAAGGAAAGACGGGAACTGCTGATAAAGGGATAAACCCTGAGGCTACAGTGTTTAGTACACTAAGTCAGTCTGGTGAAGAGATGCAGTTTCATGATAACAACTTGTGTTTATGGCATGTCACGGCACAGACACATTAGCCATTACTGTCTGCAGCATGCCATTCACTGTTATGACTAATCACAGAACACGAGCCAGCAGAGAAATCACAGAGCTCGCGCATTTGAAACGAAACAGCTGCCTTGAAGAAATGAAGGTTGTTTGGGCAGAATGCAAACACCAGCAGAGCCTTAGTGAGTGAAGGATTTGGGGAAAGCTGGGGGATGATACAGGTTGCGGCTGTGTGACGCATTACTGTTGTCTCACATTGTTAGACAATACATTGTCCAAATGATTTCCCCATGGTGAAAATCTGCCTAATGATCTTTGTCTCTGGTGCTCTAATTCATTTATTATGCTAATAGGAAAAGCCGTTAGTCTGATCAGACACTGCATAAACATAAGTGTACTTCAATGTTCCCTAATCATGTTGGAAGAGGATTTGAAGGCTCCTAGCAATTCTGCCGCATTATAAGATGATGAAAATTATTCATAAAATTGTCAGATGATGATAAGAGTTTAAAATATCTAATAGGCAGCCTTGGACGTGGATTGCAATCTCCCACGCCAGCGGGCAGTTAATTCCCCCATGAGCAAATCTGAGAATTCTGAATAAATGCGCAGTAAGGCATGTACAGATGAGATCTACTGCACCATGATTGGCTTTAGGGTGCCATGGCCTGAGATGAGTTTCTTTGCTGCTCCAAGCAGTGAACTCACTGTATGTGTGTGACAATGAAAACGTCCATCAAGGTTATAAAGAAACAGTATATGTTCTCCCTGGGCTCAGCCTGACCCAGGCAGCTGTTTTTATCCACACTCTATCACCTTAATCTCCCAAGAATTACCTCAGCCTCTGGGGAGGGGGGGACTCTTATTAAATAAAGTGACTGACCTGCACAGCAGACTGTCATCACTGAGGAGCAGCAAATGTTTGGTAGAGAACATGCTTGCTGAACTGCTCGTGGACCATAAAATCCATCTAAGCCCTGTAAATATATAGGAATGTGACTTACTACTGTTTCAGTGCGATTTCTTTTAACTACACAAATATCATAGTTTATATTCTATGTCTGGGATCTCCGAACTGAACTAATTTATCCCCATTATTGCGTGGACAATCAGATTTTGTTCTTCATCCCCCTGTTTTCACACCCGTAATCAGGTACCTTCAAGATACATATTAAATTTGAAGCCTGCGAGCTGGCTGGGCTGCCAACCAAATCACATTTACATCTGATTACACAACTGAAAACTAATTTTATAGATATGTGTTAGTACACACCAGGGTGGTCTATCTTGAAACGTATCTCCCAGATTTTTGCAGTGTTCATCCAAAATAGTGAAATAGTGGTCGTTAGTCTATTCCTCAATGATTACAGTTTTCTTCTTTATTTGTTTATTTTTTGACAGCGGCTGGTGTCTGTTTTGGATTCCTGACACTCAATTTCAATCAATGTTCAGACTGGCAACCTGTGGGGGAAGAAGGTTGTAAAATACACTAGGTGAGAGATCTTTAAATCGATTGTTCATCTGCTTCGGTGAGTAATAAGGATTGTAGCAACCAATATGCATCTGAAGAGACATTTTAAAAGCTGCTCTGTAACTGGAGACAGTTTTAGCAACAGTATGGAGAATGGAATGGAGGTGGAGAATAACCAGCAACCACTGTAGCTCAAGTGGATGGACTGACAAACCTGCTGATTATATCAAACAGACTACAAAACATTCTTCTGTTTAAAGGTGAGATTTCTTGTCAACAAAATTATGTAAACATTCAGTCTTCCTCATCTCTCTCTCATTGGCAAACCCAGTTGTTTGAATATTTTACATTGTCCATTTTAGATTGTCCTGTGTTTTCTTCTTCATTGTCTATGCCTACAATTGTTGACTAGTGGAATAATGTCTGAAGACTTATCTAAAGAGAAGTCCATTGATTTTTTTATTTATTTATATTCTTTTGATGGTTTTTTAAGATTTTCTGTTCCAAGAATAAAAATAATGGTTCTTTGCAGCCTAAATGCAACTCAATTTGTGTCCTGTCAAAGAGGACCATCAACAGTACTCACATTTTGAACCTAACATATGGCACATTGTAATAGCGGACTCACAGAATGAAGCTTCAACCATTCTAAGGTTCTGCAAATGGTCTTGCTCTTATTATAAATGTGGTTCACTGTGGGTTACCTCTGCATAGCAATATAGTCAAATTCTATTAAGTAGGACTGCACACAGAAGAAAGATGTAGCATGCAGGTTAAGGAAAATGAGAAAAGGTGCTCGCCAGGCTACATTTGATATCCACAGAGATGAAACCATTCATATCACATTTTCACTTATCGCAACTTCACCTCAGAATACCCCTCTGAAATTGCTGTTTTATGTCTGATGACTTCTGCATCTGCACAAGGTCCCCCTACGAGTGCCGTTTTAACTGTCTTATTACAAAAACATGTTCACACTGCTATGAACTGTCGGAAGCGCTTTGGAGAAACCTCATCGAAAGCATAAGCAATAAAACAAGTCTTCCAGTGTTTCCATTTTTAAATACTCCGAAGGGAACGTCTGTAATGCAATTTCCTAGTACTTTGTGCCCCCTGACTGCAGCTGCCAGGGCCCTCCTTCGAGTGTGGGCTGCTGCTTTATTGCAGCATCAGCATTATGATGGGGAGGAGGGAGGGGTTGCTTCTCCACGTCTGAACCTGGTCATAGATCTCAGTGGACATCTACACTGGCTCTTCATTATCTGTTCTCAGCCAACATCCCAGCAGGGGGGCATGAGTCTGGATAAAAAGCCTTGATTATGTAACTGTCTGAAAGGCTGGCTGTCAGCCCATTTATAGGCTGACACATCAATCTTCCACCGACTCTTTAGAATATCTGGGAATATGCTTCCAATATACTGTACATGATGGATCTATGTGCATGGTCTGCTGGTAAACGTTTTCTGTTTAACTGCCTGCTCGGGTCGATCGAGAAATCCAGATAACACATCACTAAACATGCATGGACAAGTGCCAGCATTTATTAAGTCTGTATGTGGACTAATGTAGACATCACTCTTATTATCAGTGGTTCGATGTCTCTACATCTGCCAAACGGTTAAGCTTGAGGGACACAGAAACAGCCGAACTGCAAATGCAGAGGTCCATCGCGCCATGTGCCGCCTAGATGAATGCAAAGCCCAAACCAAACAAAGGGAGTGATTAGCGGATCTGTTTAACCTCAGGGCAGAAGGATCCCGTTATTAGAGCGGAGAGTTTACTTAGCTATTTGCACTGCCGTCTGCCGTGCTCCAGTCCTCTCCCTTTGCAGTACGTCCTAACTCTGGTGCCACTCAGAGCTAACGGTGCTAATTAGGGAAACTACCAAAGGATTTTTTTGGCAGTGAGTGCACAAAGGATTTTTCCATCACAATGTCTGTCTTGATTCAATAACAAGTCATCTGTGCCAATCATCTTGTTAAATCTGTAATATGTAGTATATTTACTCAAGTCCTGCAATAAATTATAAATGACATATCAGCCAAAAACTGTTGGTACCTTCAGGGTGTGAGACATAACATTAAATGGACAAACTTGTCACTTCAGCTACACTCACAGATTCCACCTAGTTGTCATGGTGGTTCAAAGTCAAGATAGGTGAGACAAGCCCTGTGTTTATGCATTGTGGTATCGCTGCTTTTAGTAAAGAATGCAAATACATTTTCATCCACTGATTATCATATTTCTTAATGTGTTCTCATGACTTATTATTATTATTATTGCATGTTTTTTTTAATTTCTCTGAATGACACAGCGTGATCTCTGTCCAGATATCATCGGAATATAATTATATTTTAATGAGTTTGAGGCTTCACTGCACTTGGAGCTGGTGGTGTTTTTTCACCAGGCTGCAACCAGACGTTTACTCTAACAAGAGAATCACTGAGGAGTCTCTTTGATGTTGCCGCCAACAACATCACAATAGGTTTTTACAATTGTTGCTCCTTTTGAGTTGAACAAATGTGTGTTCATTGTGTTAGGCTGAACATGCAGAACAACAATAGCAAATAACATGAATTTGTTTGTTGTACCTTCTGGGTGTTGAGGAAATCAAACCGCGCTGATGGAAAAGCATTTGCTTGAGATTCATGTTTTGTGTACATGTTCCCTGACACATACGTTTAATAAATAAAAAAATATAAATGCAGAGATTTAAAATGGACCAGAAAAAAAATCAATCTTCAGATGTCTATCTGTTTATTTAACTTTTCACCAAGCATAACTGATAAGCAGTCCAATTTAGTTTTTGCGCCTTTGACAAAACAACCACCTGCATTTTATAGAAACTCCTTCTATCAGCTTTTCAAATCCATGCATTTTACACTGTTCATCTTCTCTTCAGTAGAAATCACTTTCTTGGTTGGGCTTAGAACTTTACAAGGATGGAAAAAAGATTTGGGCTAAAAGTTCAAGGCAAGGCTTTAAAAAATGGATAAGAATCGAATAAACAGTTGGTGAGGATCATATAAAGGTTAACTGTGCACATTACAGGCACATCAGAAGCTCCAACGAAAGCCTCACAGGGAGATTAGATGAAATTCCACTGCACTTTGATTTAACAATAATCTTGATGGCAACTGACTGGACCTTTCATGCAATGCCATGGGGGTTTTTAATCATACATGTCTTGGGACTGCATTTGAAAGCTCCAGTGAAAAGGTGGAATTGACAGAATCACATGGCAGCTTTGTTTGAGACTTCAGTGGTTTCTTTTCACTGCAATGTAAAAGATAGAGGTGAAGTAGCACGGTATTCTCTGCTAGGACTGTAATTACATTCACAATGGATGATTTTAGGGGAGACTTACTAAAATTATATATTTCTTTTACAAGAAGTCAAGCAGCAGGGAATATTTTTACAAAGAATAGCACAGAAATACAGGTTAAGCAGACAGTGGTGGAAGTTATTTGCTCTCTCTCAACATTTTGTTAGTGCCATTTCTTTTGTAAATTTGACATCCTTCTTGCACAAACTGACATTAATTTTGTTGGACATGGCATTGGTTTTAGGATCACTGAAAGGTACATTTATATTTCTCTTGATCACCATAATCCAATTTGAGGATTAGGAGTAACGTGTATAAACTGAACTGGACGTGTAAATCCCTTATCAGATATTAGTGTTAGGTGGTGCAGATACTTTTCTTGACTCTAGAATTTGCATGTACTCACAGCTGGTATAAATGATAATACCCATTATTCTGAGGGAATGTGGACTTCATATGAAATGAAGCATAGGGAGCCACCACAGACCCCATGCTGTCTAGTTTCTGCTCTGCAATTTACTGCTTCCTCCCATGAGATAAAACACTTACATTTTACTTGTTTACAAGTGTAAAGTAAAAACAGTTGCATGTACACTTCTTATTGAACAATCATGGATAAGGGAAAATCTATGTTATGCCAAATTTAAAAGGCCTGGTTGTGTGTCTGGATTAAAAATAAGTGTTGTGAGATTACTGCCCTACAAAGACAGACAGGATTAAATGTATCTTTGTTTTGCTAGGTATTTGTCTGTCCATTCTATTGATATTTGTATTGAAATCAATATAAAAAATAATCCACAATTTAATACATTTAAATATGTTATAAATATATGGTTCATAGGTTTATTGGTATCTTAACCACACCAAATCACAAGAGTTCCACTAGGGTCAAAAGCTGAGATGGCAGTTACTGATATTATGTTAAGATAATTAGCTTTAGCAGGAATTTAGCTCTGTTTTTTTCTCCACCATAATTTGATTTAGCGACTGCCTCATTTAGTTATGTGGAATAAAAACTGAATTACGAAGATGTAAGTTAATCCAAATGTGTATACATATATTATGTATAACAGCTGGGGGGGGGTCAATAAGTAAATGTAGCTTGAGACTAGCCGTAACTATCTCACAAGCTGGTTTTTACATGATGTAGCTCTCCTGCTTTAGCTGTGTACTTGTCATAATTTTATAGCATGATCATTCCTATATCATAACACAGATGTTAAAATGTCAGACTACAGTCTCAGTTCAGTTTTTACCAAGCATGTAGTTACTGCATTCATGTTGTGTAGGGCAGAATTGTTCATTTTAACCCATGTGGTGTGACCATGAAAGACACCCGTAGGTGCAAAATTTCCCTCTGCAGGGATATTTACAGAATCAGAGAATCCACAGACTCATCCTCCTTGACTAACTTGGTAAGGATTAAAGAAAAAGACAGAGCTCACCTTCACCAGTGAGTGACGATGAACGCCAAGGATTGCCTTCTTTCATTAAACCTTGATTACATATACGGCTCTTGGCACCTTGCCTCACCTTTGTTCAACTTGTGAAAGATGGCAAGCTATATTTCGGGTTGCAACATGTAGTCAGAGTCATAGATTCTTGACATATGATTGCCTAATCTGATCATCTCAAAAGACAAAAATATGTTATAATGATGTTGCCTTTACAGTACCTATGCATCTTAATTTTCTTTGATCAGGATGCCGAAACAAAAGCATGTTCACTTATTGCAATAGCACAGTGTTAGAGACTGAAATTGAAGAGAGTCATTTCTCTCATTTGCGGACAATTTTACTTTAAAATTATGAACAAAGCCTCAAGGCTGCACGCACTCATTCTACAAATTTTTATTCTAAGAATTAAAAAAACATAATAAAATATTTGTAATTTAGAATATATAGGTATAAAACCTTTTTCAACAGCCTACAAATCATGTCCTAAATCCCTCTGCAAATCATCTTGCAATCCTCTTGGAGGTACCATCCTGCAGTATGCTCTAGATTAATAGCAAGGTCTTTCTTTGGAATTGATTATTTAACTTTTTTTTGCGTTATGTTTTATCTCGGCCCAGCAGAATGGCTTTGCGCCGTCATTGAGGGCTTTGCCAGTGAATTGAAATCCTTCAGTGCAGGTGTGGAAAGCGGAGTGGTGAAGAGGCTCCTTCACTTCTGCACTCCGCTGATAACTTTAACATTTGACCACGTATTGTGTTCAGGCAGCTGGTCTTATGAAAGCACGCAGTGATGCTTTCCTCCAAACAGATTCACATTTTTGTTCTCGCACGACTTTTGAGTTTTCAAAAGGAGAGTGAACTCTTGAAAAGCAATAGATGGTGGGTGGGTTCAGTTGCTGCACAGACTAGATTAATGAGCATTTCTTATCAGCAATCTGCTTATTTCGGTGCTAACTTAGTGGAAGCTTCAGACAAATTGAACCACTCAGGCTAAGTGGGTAGTGAAGTGAATTCCTAACAAGATGCATTTTGCATTTACCTCCACTGTGGTCAAGTTTGAAATTACTATTTCAGATAGTCAGCAGTTTATATTTTTCAGATTCAGGTTATAACAAATGGAGAGTTCTGGCATTCAAATGGCTTTATAATGAATTAGTCAAGCTTGGAAATGAAAACTTCCGTTGTCAGCTGAATGGCAGTCAGACCTGTTCTGACTGCTGCTACGAGAAGAAAAAGATTAAATGCTTGCATGCTGATTTTGTAACTAGGTTATTGGTCATATCCCCCCCCCTTCTTGCTCTCACTTTCTGTTTCCTTCTCTTCTTCTTTGCCATAAGTCTGTTAGTCTTCGCTGGATGCCATGTTTATAGAGTACTTTCATATTTCCAAAATAAACTTTGAAATTAAAACAATAAACACATTTTCTTTATGGAAATATGACATTTTAGTTTGTTTTTTTTCCCCTTATACTCTGACCTTGCTCTGGCTCTTACTGGTTATATACACAACCAATTAACCATTTCCATGCAACTAAACAACCCCCCCACCAAGCTCCCATCACCAATTCCCGCCTTCACACTGCAGCCATTTTCCGGAGCGATTTCAAGGGATAATAGCACTCACAAATCATCCGCTGGGCAGTGGAGCCCATGAAATTGATGTGCCTTCATTTCAAAACAATGGAGGTGCCTTATGAGGGGCCTCATGATGTCATAACTTTAGTAGCTGACAGGCCAGGCAGGTGTATTTTGGCCCCAGGATGGGCACTGGGCCTATGAAAATCAGTCAGGACAGCTTAATCAATCGCCGTATCGAGTAAGATGGCAAGACTGTGGTGTAAGCAGCCACCAGACATGCTCAATCACATTTTCTGTACTGAGCAAACTGACAGCTTTTACTTGGAAAACCAGGCCTCCTTATCTCCCTAGAGTTGAGTAATGCTTTACTGTCTATCTGTGACTATCTCTCTGCAATTTCCAGCCCAACAAAACAGTCCAAACAATAAAAAAAGATAAACAACTCACAGACCATAAAGACGCAAAACAGCCAAACGTTAAATATATTAACAGAATTTCGTTTTTCACGACTCTTCCTCTCACGATAGAGTCTGATACCAGTGAGATTTGCTTGAGTTTTGTTAGAGAGATTGAGTAATAAATTATTCATGTGACCAAGTGAAAGGACACCATAAATCTCTGAAGTTTTTGAACTGTAAATGAGTAGGTTGGGCGTCAGTGGAACTGCCATCCTGATTTGAACGCATTAATTAAATTAAAACGAATGAATTATATTTTTCACAGGGAAAACTTCAACTATATCCATCAGACACATTGCCTCTTTTAATTAATTCTTCGTGCTCTCGTTGGCATTTTTCATAGAGGGTGCATGGGTTAAGCACACCTCCTGTATGAAAAGATTAAAAAGCCACTTGCGTGCTAAAAATTATTATGGATGACTGAGGAGCATGGCTTGATTTGAAATTGATTGACTTGGCCGCGTTACACCTGGTCTCATAACATTTCACATCCCTCATGCATGGGGAGTTTGATGCATTTTTCAATAAGCGGCTCCACAGCAGCAGAACCTTTTCATTCTGGTGTCTCTCTGTGGAGAAAGTTGTGTGGATGAAGCCATGTTGCCACAACAGATCCAAGACTTCAAAGAGACAGGGTGGATGATCTTTGCATGACGGATGCAGCTTTCCGAGCTGTGATGCACCTCATATCTGAGTTTCATGAGCCATTGCCCTGCAACTGCAACAAAGAAAAACACACACTGGTGTTGAGAAAGCAGAGAAAACCATCTCCTCCTTTTCCAAGATGGATGCCTGGTGTCATTTTGTGGAGCCACTTCTGCTGAATGCAGTTCAGTCAGACAACTCACGTTTGAAATGTTTATTAAAGCAGTATAGGATATTTATATTTTGGCGTCTAGGCTCCGACCTCATCACTCCCCGCACATATGTTTACATAGAGATATTGGGGAGTGATGCGCAAATACCTTAAACCCCTAGCCAGAGCCTACAGGTGGATGCTGGGGTGGTGGTGGGGCTTACAGTGCAGCAGGCAGCAATAGCTTACAGAGTAGCAGCGATGTGATGCAAGGCAACAACGGCATTGAGAAAGCAGAGGGAGAGTTGGGAAATTTTGCAGCTTAAATAGACCGCCAGATTGAAAGGGTGCACTTGGTTAATGACTATGGAATAAGGCATGGCATGTGTGTATAGCAGTGCAGCTCGAGTTGACTGCCTGAACTAGCTCGCAGGCTTTGCTCCATTAGTGTGCAATCTTGGTAAAGTTCAAATTATGACATTTGATGGGTAAGAATTTGGTAATACGGTATTATTGCTTTGCAAATGTATTCTAATCCAAGTATAGCATAAAATGCACTTATCATTGAAAAGGGGCCCAATCTTTTGTGAAACGTGACGTTGCCACCGCTTGCAATCTGCATGTAAGCAGTGCTCACAAATTGCTTCTGTGAAACAGGCCCCAGATGTTTAACCTCATCATTACCAGCTGTTTTGCAGTTTTGTCACTGAATCAAAGAGAATTACATTTCTATAGCTGACTTCCCTAGAGAGAAAAATCTATTTTTTTAATGCCATTGTTTCTATTGGCAAAATTATTTGAATAAAACCCATAACCAGACACTGCATTAATTTCTCAAGTGCAGATACCAAAAGAAAAAAAAGAAGCAACAGCTCCAAGAAGAAAGTCCTTGACTGGTCAAGTGAAACATTTTTTTGCTCATTTTCACTGATACATATACCATATTTTTGTCTGCTGCATGAGCATGTGAGAGCCCATTTGGGCTGGCAAACATATCTTGTGAGTAACGATCAGATTGCCACCATTTACAATCTGCATGTAAGCGGTGTTCACAAATTGCTTTTGTGAAACGTCTCCTGGATAGTTTTTTAGCTACATTTCCCTCCTTCTTATGAAGCGGCTCCAGGCTACCCCTGGGTTGTAGACCTATATGGGACCATGGAACATTTCCTAGTGGGCACAAAGGAAACCATTTGATTTGACAAAAAGGCTGAATAATAATTACCAGAAGACATTTTTGCGATAATTATCTTTTACTGAGGAATATTAACCTAACTGCAGTTTGTTACACAGAACCATCTGGGAAGTTGTCATGGAAACTGTTTGGAAAGGGGCAGGCACTTTGCAGGTGATTGGATGCACCATCTGTCTATTACGAGCGAACTTCAACCAATCAGTTTATCAATTAACCACATCACGTAGGAAAACTCTTACCGAAAACAGGTCAGGGGAAAGAGGGAAAACATATTTTCCATCGATAAAAGCCTTCAGTGCCATTCTCTGCTCATCTTCCAATGAAGAAATACTCCAGTTCCTATATAACTGATGCTGGCAGCATCTTTGCTAAGCTCTCCTCTATGGTAAGAGTCACTTCTCACACATGTCACCACACACACTTATTGTTAAACCACACCTGTAGCTCATGCCGTAGCTGCCAATCGTTCCTTGAAGGACACTAATTGGTCTAAACCACTGTGGTTTGGCATCATGTTCTCGCTCCCAACTCGTCAACTACTGCAGCTTGGTCAGGGACCCTTAGCTACAAAATATTACGCTGTAGGTATCCTTCTAGCATAGTTTCTGAATGCGCAGGACAAGGGTCAAGTTAGCAACAACAAATATGCCTGCAGTTTGGTTAGGTTTAGGCACAAAAATGAATTGGTTAAGATTAGAAAAAGGTTGCAAATTATGTCAAGTACCTGATGTAACTTATTTGTCGACTTGGGAGTGAGGCCACAAACTCATAGCTGGAAGCCTGGCAACATGGATTCAAGTGTGATCTTATGATTTTGAGCTGCCTCGCAAGGTTAAATTAATATAGGACATGTATTTTCAATTTCTTTGTGTAAATTGGATTCTTTAATCAATGGATCTAGGCAGAGCTTTACATTAGGATTTGCCTCAGGAGAAACATTTCAAAGAGACCTAATGTAGTTTGCAGTCCTTAAATAGATTACCCATCAAGCTACGGGAGCATGAGTGGGCATAGCAGACAGAGATGTGATGGAGGTACGGCATGCATGGCTGCTCTACAGGCTCCAGACAGACGGAGACTGACAGGAGAAACGTGGGGATGGCGGACAAAGGAAACTCCTCTCGTCTGCCTATGTACGTCAGCTGGGGTCATTGGCACAACAGTCCTCAGATGTAAATGCAGCTAAGCACAGTGGCAGACAGACAGATCCACACACCTCTCCATGAACAGAGCACATCTCTGGCTGTCAGATCCGACTGAGGAGGTTAAGGGAGGTCAGAGTGACAGAGCAGGAGCAGCCAGACAGCTTGTCAATGCTGTTGACAACCAGATGGATGAAACAATACTTTAGGGAGCCACAGTTCTACTTTCCGGTTTATTAACACATTGTACTTCCTCATTTGAACATGCCCAGAATGCTTATACTGGTTAGCTATTTACTGCAATCTCATGTTAACAGCTCATTTGAACATTCCCAGATGGATAAATTTGAAATTCTATTTTTTCATATCCATAATCTGTCTGCAAAGCATTTCAGCTGCCAGTTCTCAGTCAAAGCCAAGTATCTATATGTGCTGTTTATTGGGCTCACTGGGCTCAAGGTTGCACATTCATTTGTCACTGCTGTGCGTCTTGGAGCAGAATCTGATCCCAGAGTCAACATTAACATGGCTTTTCTAGGGCAGCAGCTTCATTATTGAACCCCGGCATGGTGAACCAGACCATTACTGCTCTGGAGAGAGAGACCAAACACGGAGCAAGGAGGGGAGATGGAAAGATGAGAGCAGCAAGGATATAGGATTATCAGAATGATGAAGTGGGGAGAGGGAATGAGGGAGTGTGAATGAAGGATGCTAGCATGGCGACAGAAGGAGAAAAGAAGTGACCAAATAAATCACCAGCCCACAGATAATTGGACGAGCTGCACTCAAGGGACTGTTGCAGCACCATGAAAAGTGACACCGTGATTTGCAATTAACTCCAAGAGGAGGAATGGGGATTTAGTTCCCTTTGGATTAATTCCAGGAATGTGATACCTGACAAGATGGTCGCCATAATGAATCTGGTGGCCTGCAGAAATCATTATCATCATTTAACTTGTATGATGGAGCTTCTCTGTAGAGAGCAAATGTCTCGATCTGAGAAGCAGAAAACATATCAAATTAGTCTTCGAGATAGACCTGGACACCAAATGACACAGAGCAATTAACACATACAGTCATGACTGGGCTGTACTGTACTGGCTGTCAGTTGAGCTATTTCCGTAGTTTACAGGGCTTGAAGTGAGGCATTGTCCTTCTTATCAGGTCAGCTGAATGCTCTCGCTTTGTAAGTGCTGTACTATTAAAGAGAAAGTTAAGTGACCTCAAGGACAAGATGACTCAGTCAAGCTCTGTGTCTTCTCTGAAAGTGTGACTGTGTGTTCGGTGTAATTATGGCTGTGTCGAACAACCTCTGTTCAGAAGAGTAATTTAAAGATAGGATCGCACCGATATAAGGTTTGTGTTCGTTTATCTACAAAAATAAATGTGTTTCCTAATAAGGAAGTCTGAAGGCATAAAACTTTCTTTTTTCACCCAATTAAGATACAAAGAAGAACTCACGAGGAGCTGCACTGGATCAAAATGCCAAGGTCACGTTATAGTCTTTCTTTTTTTTCTGTAATTGATGGCATTTTTGCCTTTTTAATGTGAAAAACTGACAATGGGAAATTAAAGAAATATGTAGAGAAAGAGAGGATAACATGCACTTAGAGAGCTTGACCACAAAAACGTATACTTAATTTGTATCTTATTGGAAATTACCTGATCTAATTGAAAATAGATTTCACCTTTATCACTCTGATTAGGCAGCTGTAGCAAACATACTTTTTATTTTTCTTACAATGGGTGCTATCGCTGTCTGTGTTCGTAGCAAAACAGGTTGACCTTTCTAGCTCAACTTCCTCTAACAAAGCACTAATTACAGTAAGATTTTTGTTAAGATCAGAGCGATTGCTAATAAATAGGTCTTTAAATACAAAATAAGATACTCAGCACTGATCACTGAAGGCTCTGATGGCTCACAACATAAAAAGTTATTATAACTTTGAGGAGTGAAAGGTTCTCAGAGAGATTTCCCCCCAAAAAAGAATCTTCAAAGTACCTCTGATCACCAAGGCTCACAGTTTGAAGAGTCATCTAGAAACTGGGAACACTTTTGATCAAATAAAGTCTGTTAAGTGTGATTCAAGTCAAAGAAAGTACAGCCATACATGAGGCTAGCTGCTACAGGTCCCTAGTTACAGTGATAGAGACACAAGCTATTTCCATTTAGACCTTAATCATTTACTAAATAAACTGAAAACTCACACATTTCTCAATTCACACATCTTTAAGTTCAAGGTTTACACAATGACTTTACAAATACTGTATCTTTACATTTTGTCTCAATGCTGCTAAATGCTATATTATGCTAAGAAACATTCAAATGATTATATATATCTGGCCTAATGTGAAATGAATTGTTCACTACTCCTCCTTTATGAGTAAAGAGTTTTTAATTCGTATATCTTGGCAAAGTAGTTTGGCAACTCCAGAAGCACTGTCAGCTTAAGTTTCAATGAATTCTCTAATAAAAATTCATGGATTTTAAACTGTGCTTAAACAAAGTGGAGAATGAGGAAGGTCTGTTTTTGCTTAAAACATCCTACCCAACACTTGAGCTTTAGTTTTAAGCATAAAGTGAATGAGCCTCAGTCTTATTCCACAAATGGCAAGAAGCTGAGCCAATTGATACTCCTGTGCTGTCCACCATACTAACAGCTTCCAATTATCAGGCAACTGGGGAATGAGACCTCCCTGGTTTTGCGATGTTAGGCAGTATTGATTGGACTGGAAAACTGTGTACAATTGGAGAGGACTGGGATGACCTTGTCTCTTGTACTCTACTCCTGATTGACAAACAAAGTAGGGACAGCTGTGGAGATGTACCTGCATAGCAATGCTCTCTTTTTGAGCTTTCAGATTGTCTAGTTGAACAGTGTGTTTTAGAGAGACAGTGAAAAGATAGTTAGATAGTTAGAGTGTCTTCTGTTTTTATAAATTGACGTGTGTCTGCGTGAATATGCTGATGTGGTATAATTTCAAGAGGGTTTTTATCAAATTGTTCAGAGATTAGATTTAATTGCTCAAAAGTGGACAGGAATGTGAAGCTGTACAGGACTTTGACACACCTTGTAGTACACTTGTAAATCGCTGCAGCAAAGTTAAACTACTGGAGGTCAGCAAAACCAAGATTTTCAAGGGGTGTTAAGTTACTCAAAAAAGTGTTAGAACAGTTACTTCAGCGACACAGGTTAAGAACTTTCTTCTTCAAGTTTTTTTATTTGATCAGTCATGTCTTTTCTCTGCTATGACTGCGTTGTTTGTGAGATGGCTGTCAGAAAGGACCATCAGAGAGTGTGAACATAGGGGCGGCGGGTGCCTCACACAGTAAATCTATCCTACAGTCTGTTTGTGCTCCACTGACACAGTGTAGTCTCTGGACTCTGTCGGCAGTCTTGTTCCTGTCAAGTCAAATAACAGCATTTCAGATGGGCTCCTCGCTCTGACACAGCTCATGCCGGCTCAATGGGAGGCCAGAGAGGTTAAAAAAAACTGTTCGGAAAATGTACAGAACTCAACCATGTGCCCGCTGCAGAATGCAAAGAAGAAGTTCCACAACACACATGCACGCACAAGCTTGGTTAACCTAGAAGTGCCCACTTTCCTTCTTGCTGGCATTTCTTTCAAATGTCAAATCATTCACCTAGAACGAGTTACACAGACCTTCAGGGATCTTCTCGGAGAATGTCAAACTGAACCATGAATCTGTACAACGCTTTGGATAAAGTGCAATGTCCACTGGCTTCTCATAGTGAAGCCTGAGGGGAGGAAGTGAGACATACAGGTCTCAGATGACTCGGTCATGCTGCACTTATTAAGTCTGCATGTAATCTTAGGCTATGTTTTGTCTTTTAAATAACCCAGTCATGTTTATCCTGTGGAAGTATCTCGTGACCCCGTTTCCTGTGAAACTTGGAATAATACTGTAAGTCTGCATACTCCAGTGATTTCCTTTACCGCCCCCTGAGGCACCACAAAAACAAGTCTAGGTTATATTTTCTGAGGGAAAAAAGACGTCCACCAAATGCCATCAAACGAGACACTGGTATTTACTACCATTATCTGGGTTTCGTCTCACGTTTACTTTTAAAAAGACAGTACTGTATACAGAGTCAATAAATTGAACTGGCTGACCGCATAAAAGAAAACTACAGTTTACAATGCCTCAGGGGATTAAAAGAAACACAGGATGAACCCAGTTATACCTGAGGCAATAAACAGGTCTTCACTTGCAAAAGTGCAGGAATAAACTGAGAGCTGACACACAATCCAATAACAGTAACAGACAATGATTGTCACTGGACCTAATAATATTGGCTCAAGATGGGATAGATAGCAGCTACTCTTCCACCACCTCGCTGCCTCAGCTAGTGCTGTAGTGTCTCTCCTGCTGTGGAGAGGAAAATGTTTACCTTTTGATTTGATCCACAATATCTAGGGTCAGGACCCGTGTTTATCTGTTGAGTGTGTACACAGCATTGAGCTTTGTGTCAAGTCATCTGTCTCAGAGGCAGCTCTAATTCTTTTTCTCGCTGAGAATGTGAAGATAATAATTGTCTGACACAGTTTTGGACAATTTGTAGACTACTTGGACACACTTTTCTGTTATTGTCACCTGTGCATAGAAGACATTTCTGAACCTTTAGAAAAACCCCTTAAGCTATTTCAGCAAATGTTTTCTTAAATTAGTGATTATCAAAAGTCTGGCAGAGAAGAAAGTCAGAGTTCTTGTGGTTTTTAATAGCCTTCTTTTTATTGGAGTGGAAAGGAATTGAATATCCTGCCAATGCCCCCATGGAGCGATATCTTTCATTGTGAAATAAACTAATGGTGAATGGCGTTCCATTTTAACTGGTGGTTTCAAGTTAATGGACTTGTGTTGGTCATATGGGACCAAATTTCTCAAATTCTTAGGAAAAGCCCAGGGACACATTTTGCTAGCAGAGAATAATGATTATGATTGTAATTACAGAAAGCAATAAAGCACAGATTTACCGTCTTACGAGTATCTGGAACCTGATTGATGAATGTGATTTAAAATGCACAATTGAAGGTCTTTTCGGTACATTTGCAAAGTGTGAGTCAATGATATTTAAGCACGGCCCTTAGGCTAAATCCAGATTTGAGAAAACCTTCATGTGTTTCTAAATGCATATTACAAGGCATATTTTTGTAGCAACAATTATATCTTCAGGCTTAGGTAATGGAGGGTCACTCTGAATAATGTGATTCCCAATATGGTTATAAGCTGATATAGATTCAATTTCAAGTTGTGATACTTTTGGAAAAAATTAAACTAGCTCAAAAAAGATATCTGCTTATGGTGGCTAACAGTCTTGTTTATTGAGAGTCATGTGAGCAGCTCTGTGAAGCCGTACTTAGGATTTAGCCCAAAGGACATAAGTACAGCCTAACACTAATATTGCAACATGATCACAATTTCAATGCTAACATACTGGTGTTTAGGTATAATGTTTATTAGTCACCAACTCTGTTCGCTAAAGTTCCTGCCAAGGATATGTCATTAGCTTTCCAGGTATTTTTTTCAGAAACAAAAGTAGTAGGACAAACCCAACCAGACCTTATGATACTAGATGAAATGTTAGGACATCACTTTAACTTTATCCTGAGAGGGACATGAATGTCCGTACCACACTTTGTAACAATCCATCCAACAGTTGCCGAGAAATGTCACTCAAAACCATAAATGTCAACCTCATGGTGGCCCTAGATGAAAAGTCAAGGGATCACCAAGGTTATTAGGATTAGGAATGCCTTTACAAAATGTCGTGACATCCAGTGTTTGTTGACATATTTCAGTCCGGACCAAAGTGGTGAACAGACCAAGAGACAGACAGAAGAACAGGCAGAAGAACAGAACGACACAAGGGCAGTG
Source organism: Dicentrarchus labrax (assembly GCF_905237075.1). Taxonomy (NCBI): domain Eukaryota; kingdom Metazoa; phylum Chordata; class Actinopteri; family Moronidae; genus Dicentrarchus; species Dicentrarchus labrax. The sequence goes on along the minus strand of NW_026136724.1, from coordinate 16,823,151 downwards.
ATTCATTATTGACGTCAAAGTACATGGTGCCTTAGTTTGGCAATCATTGCTGTTTATCAGCTTCAGGTCAGGTCTGTAATTAGGACAGCAATACCTTCAGGAGTTCAGTTTGACTTTTATTGCCTATTCAGATAGAAGTCAGCTGCCAGCAGCTCATTGACTTGCACTTAAAAGTGGATGGATTAACGCATTTCTACTTCTAATGCGTCACATGTCATGTAGTATAATCTGTGGTTAATCTATCGAACTCTCAAAGGGCTTTTCAAGGTCATGCATGTGCATCCATGTCTGTCCATGTTTGGGCATTTTCCACTTCCTTTTTAAAAATGGTCAAATGTTCCCCTCGGCCTTGTTTGTATGTCTAAATGATTTTAAGCCCCATTTATATCTGCAGTGGCTTTTGCTTCACCGAAAGCAAAACCTCCTGTCAAAAACATAAAAAAAGAGCAGTCTTAGACTTTGTAAGCTTGGATTTTGTCTCCTGAAATACCAAATGCTCTTCCTGTTGGCTAATTGCTTGTTAGCGCTCCTGGCCCATGAGAAGAAAAAGTCACACAGGGCTACTTCAAAAACACCCACACAAGCAGCATCTGCAGCAGCACAGTGAGATATTAAGGCACCCTGTCATGCTGGCACAGTTTACAAGAACTTGTGACACCAGCCTGCTGCTAAAGTTGCAGCACAAAAATTAGAGAGGAAAAAAGTAATCACCCCAAAATTTCAATCCCACTTTCTTTCTTTCCTTTTTGTCCACATCTCTCGAACTCTCTTCAAAATATTAGCTTTTCTGCATATGCACTCCAACTATGTGGATGTGCAGACTCTTCGCCAGAGGAGAAGAGAAGCTTGATTCTACCCTTTGTCTCATGTCTTACAATCTCCCATCATAGAGGAATTAGGCCTGCTGGCAATTACAATAACCCCTCCCTGCCAAGGTCCGGTGAGAGCAGACGGGCACACTGAATGTTTTATGGAGCCAACAATAATGGCTGAGCCAGAGCTTGAAGTAGCCGGCTCGAATTATCTGGTACTGAGGCTTAGAATAATTAAGAGCAGGCAATGGTCGTCCGACATTATTGCTGGATGAGCGGCAAGACTGAGGAACACCTGAGGCTTTTGGAAGCAGAGCACATTTAAAGGGATCTCCAGAGATTTTGGGGGTAGTACTACAACTGCTGCTGCTGCTGTTGCAACTGAGCTGCTGTTCAGATTTTTACAATGACTGAAATGTATGGTTCTGCTATGCTGACACGAAATGGAGACAAACGATGCGAGAGTGAAAGGAGTATGAGCATAATAAAGGACCATTTACAGACAGCTTGATTAAAAATAAAATGTTCTTCTGTAATACTCATAATAAAAGCAGTGAAGGAGAGGAAGAGACTTTTTACACTGATTTGAAAGCACAGGTTAAATATCATTGTTCTTTCCTATCATTTAAAATATAAACAATTTCCTTTTCTAATTGCAGTTTACTATCACCATGGTGACCTTTGGCTAAAAGCAGGAGCACTTCATCCCACCCGAAGAGTTGATTTTATACAGATCTCAAGTGTATTCATTATGAAACAGTTTGTAATTACTATATGTCACTCCTGTACGAGAAGTGTAATAACATATCATGGCACAATATAGTACAATACAAAAATCTGACAATCATGCATCATTGAGCAATAAATCAACCATAGTACCAGCTAAATAAGTTATAAAACAGTTATAACTTTCAGAAGGCGCTATTCATTTGCATATGGAGTACAATTAGCTGTCTGGTAACAGTCTTTCGAAAAAAAAATGCCTCTGTGCAACTCCAGAAATCTAAACCGTTTGTGTGAAGAATTTAAAACTAGAGTTCATGGCCAACGGAGGTGTTTGAATAATATTCAGAAATTTGCTTTTCACCTTTCTGAGGACATTCTAATCCAGACATTTTTATTCTTCATTTTATTTTTCTGCAAATATCTGCTTGTAAAAAAGTAACTGAGCCTCTTAGATGTATAAAAGTAAGACTGAATGCATAAGGAATTCTACAGCCATACTTTGTTTCATTCCAACTTTAAAGCTGCTGTAATCGATATTATAAATTGATCCTGACTGTGTAACTTGAATGGTTCGTATTGGCTCAATTATCATTTGACTCCGCAGTTCCCCTCATCTCAACAGAGCATTTTAACATCTCTCTGCTCATAGTTTTTGTTTTAACAGCCCCAACTTTATTGTTTTGATTTCCTTTAACCGCTTTCATCAGCAGGGAACTATTATCAGTGAAAAACTTTAAAAATCCACCATACGCTACCTGTGCGGCCCCAAACAGCAGACTGACAACCATAGCAACTTGCTGGTGAACATAGTTGAGTGTTTAGCAGCTAAAGAGCCAGATATTTTAATTTAGGAGTTTGTAGAGATTAAAAGCAGAGCTAAAAGGATAGTAATGTTCCCCAGGTGACCAGACACACAACTCCAAATTAAAGCTAATGTTTCTGCATGTCTGCTATATGTGTATGTTCACACTATTAACAGCTTGTTTATGCTGCCCCCAAGTGGCCAAAAATTCTGCTAATGCAAGTTTAAAATAATCCTAGTCCTGAACAGTGAGTGACTGTATCATCATACTGGTAATACTGTCTGTAACAGGATTGAAACTAAAAGGTGTGTTCCTCACTCTGTGTTGCTTGATTTCTTTTTGCTTCACAGACTGACAGTACATCATAGCTCGACACTGCTGTTATGTCTGCACACACTGGAGTGAAACACGTCACTTTCATGTCTTATACATGTCATATTTTTCCAACGTGTGCTATGTAGATCAGTATTCAGGTTGTCAGATGTATTCTGAGTCACATAAAATATGGATCCACACAGACTGTAGACTTCCGGAACCTGCTGAACTGATTTCATAGAATAGACTTTATGAGCAATTACAGGGTCACTGAATCCATTTGTATGTTGATGAAATATGCTGACACCATGCTGTAAGTAGTGCTTAGTCCATTGATTCCAAGTCTTTTGTTACAAATGCAATTACACTGGTTTGTTTCGTCTAACTCTCTCTGTCTGCTAGATAATGACCTTAAGGAGGAATCTCCCTCCTCCCATCCTTTCCAATCAATGCCACTTCGTGCGGTGGTTTAGTGGCACTTCATATTGTAAATCTCTGCAATCACTCAGCATCTGATAAGGGTACACTAGCCATTTGCCCACTGAAGATACAGCATGTGTAAATCCAGATGCCCCGATCAGTTGACTACATGGACATTTAAGCTTATAAAACCATATTTAGATATATGTATGAGTCAAATTCATCCTCATCCTGTCAGTTATTTCACTGGCACAACCTTCATCTACTCGTATATACACACACACACGTTCACTCTTATGTAAAACCCTGTCATAGAATCTCTTTGTATCTCTTCCACAAAATTTCCACACATTAGCATAGCCAATCTTCTGTTTCTGCTCAATTAGAGCTTCCTTCAACACCCAGGCCGATGCTTCATGGACTTCTTCATCCACACAGAGCAAAAATAACATTTTAATTGCGTAAAAATAAAATAAATAAGTGTGTAATGACAGAAAAAGAAAGCGATTAGAGCAGGAGCTCAGTGCAAATAGAGGAGCCTACTGCGGTTGAAAGCGTGATAATTAGACATTCCTTTCTGTGAGCGCCAGCTACACAGATTCACTAATGTGCACTGAGCAGCCGCTCTACAACCGAGAAGCTTATGTCCATGGAATGAGGCACCCCACTGGCTAAATTTAACTTTTTACAAAAGCAACCTCGCCTCTTACACGGTTTCCACCACTGCCAAAAACACAGATTTAGTTATATGTGTGCGACGTGCATTCATAGTAGGTAGAAGCGTTGGCATGAGCCTCCTCCTTCAATCTCTCCTCCTCTCTCTCTGTCCTCCATGTGAGTGAGACCAAGAACAAGTCTGTATTCTGTTACAGCTTCATTATTTCAATATGAAAAGGAGAAAACAGAAAACACTCAATAGAGGCTCATACCTGTCTATATCTTGTTTTCTCCACAGGGGGCAATGAACATCACTCTTAGACAGGACTGCAAAAATCTGTGGTTAGCACTTAAAATGTGGAAATTCTGTTTTAATGAATATGTTCATTACATGCGTAATTTTACTCTGATCTACATTAACCAACATGCCAATAGGCAATATTCATGCAGAATCGCTGGCTAAGCACGATACACAAATCAATCCACGCCATCATTTGCTATCACAGTCAAGCACATTGACACCTCCAGTAAAAATTATGCACAGTCTATAATATCTGCCTCTCTAATGTAATATCAATAGATTTAGGGATGGACATGGAAAAAAAAGAAAAAGATCGAAGCCACACGTCTGACCTCGGTAAACCTCAGAGGACTGGCAGAAATTGAAAAACCCATCAAATAACTGTTCAGTCACGGTGCATCCAAACCTCATCCATCAACATCATGATATCAAACAGAATGATAAGTGGAAATGGAGCGCAACAAGTCTGAGAAACTTTGGTAAACTTCTGCACAGAGATTAGTGGAACATAGCTTAGCATTTTCGATGGATGTAAAAGGTTGTTAAAGTGCACATTCAGTCCTTGAGATAATACAAATGAAAGGCTTAAAAAAAAATTTAAAAGTACATAATAATACTGAGAAAGTTGAAGTTGTTACAGAGGACGTTGTGGTACCGTAAAATAGCCAATGTTTAAATAGTTGCAACACTAAAAGAAAATGGACCAGTTGTACATGATAATCACATTCTGTACAATGAACAATGTGACTATAATGTGATTATGCAATAAAACTATGAGCATTCAGAGACACACAAATTGAATCACAAAATTGGTATTATTTCCTTATTTGGTATTTGAGGCATTTAATCATATGTAAAGCAATGGTTCTCGCCTCAATGTGCTAAGAGGTTCTGTGAATGTGATTCATGAAACATAAACAGTTTTGTGTGGTCCTACAAATTGTGTTTATGATGGAAACATAAGAGGCTGCTGGAAATCTTTATCTCCTAGTAAGCAAATGGCTCTTCTGTGGAAATCTTATGGTTCAAGTGGTTCAGAGGGCACCCAGTCATAATCAAGTATCCACCAAAAGTGAACATTTTCATAAAAAGTGGCAATTTTTTTTTTTTTTCCAAACAGCAACTGCAATCAGTTTGATATTGATTGGATAAGCATTCTGCACATACAAATATGACCACTTGTTCCCCTGTCGTGCTGTTTGAAAAACAACAGAGCATGGCTGAAGTGATGGAAACTTTGTAATGGATTCCAATGAAGTATCAAAATGCAAGTCCTCTCCTGTTTTTGGCAAGACACCACATCAAGGAGATCTGCATGAAAGTGCGAGAACAAAACCAGCATCGACCTGCACACCCAGGAACAGACAGCGACAATAACAGATACTTAAGGCGACATTGGTTCTTTTTGTTTACCTGCCATCTCTTCAACAAAAACCAATTACCACCAGCGACTTAATCAAGGTCAAGCCTCAGCACTCACTCATACACTGCACAGCGAAGTGCCAAATGAATGTCGAATCTCTGCACAGGTTGGTGCTACAGGTGAACTGTATCTGCAATAATATTTGGGACCCTGCTGTAAATATACACTTAATAGCCCGTGATAAAATATGAAATTCAGCAAATAATAATCACAAACAAAATGCACTCTGTCTTATGTAAAATCCCGATATTCACGGCAAGAAGGAGGCACATATAACACCACAATTTGTCTCTGTTCCACATTTAGAAGCAGCGTTCTGAGCGTCGGAGTAACGAGAACATATTTTTCTTCTCATAGAATTACTTTAATTTTTTATTTTAGCAGCTCTACTTACGCTCACTCTCAGTCTCTTATTAATGTAAGAGTGAAGTCAAATGATCCAAAACTAGAACCTACCTCCATCCTCCACAAGTTCCTCGTTCCACTGCACAGCTTTATCCAGTCAAATGAGAGGAAGAGTAGACATCTACGTTTTCTGGCGCCCCTTTTCATTCACATAGACGCGACTGAACTGCTGTGACTGCAATTGCCATTCTGATTCTAAAAGAAAATAGGACCTACAGCATAAAATTGTGGGGGGATAACAGATATCGAGAGTCCTCTGGTGGATTTATGGGCAACAAGCTCACTGCATGTCGTTTAAAGCATGATTTGGGAGATCCTCTCTGCGAGTAAAACAGCTCAACTATGAGACCCACAGTCACACAGTCCGACACAAACCTGCCGCCTCAAGTCTGTTCAGCTTCGAGCGTTGCGCTTTTACGCGCGTAGGCTGTGGCTGCGACGCAAAATCACAGCTCATTCTTAAATAGGTTTGAAGATCTCAATGCATATATAATCGCACCACTTTGTATTGGACTGGTTGTTTTATCGACCCACGGGCAAGAGAATCATATGGCAGCATAAAATATGATTTTTTTTCATCCCACTGTGGCCATAAAACACTGAAATCATGAAAGGTCGACCGAATTGAGGAGACAAGAGAGGACGCAGCTCCTGGGCAAATATAGACTCACAGATCTGCATCGCTGCTGTGTGTGGAGGGTTAGCACAGATTAGAAATCAAAGGCGGAGAATTGTGGAAGAACCCGTTATTGTATGAAGGCAGGAATGAAACGATATGCAGTACGCTTTTCTCCAAAGCGCCATGAGCGCGCGTTACTTTTAAACCGATTGGCATTATTTAGATAAATAATAAAAACATAGTTGGTAAAAATCGATTAAAGGGAAAAAAACACTGAGAAAATCGTATTAAATGGGGTTGAAGAGTGCTTATTGCACCAAATCTTTAATGAGGCGGTGCGCAACTGAAGGAGCGGGTGGTTGGATGTATTTGCCTGAAAAATAAAACTGATGTAGGCATTAAACGACACTACGGTATGCTTTGATACTCAGACATGTTCAGCAGTGGATGCTCAGGAAACTATTAGAAATAAACCACATACTAAGTTCTGCTCCCCTCTCTACGTCCATTATGCGCCATATGGCACAGACAGCTGTGGATCAAGCGTAAAACATGTTGTTGTCCTTGTGCTCGTCATGCAAAGCTTCCCCAGCAGTAGATATTGGCGGGCCTGTTTTTCTCCGGGATATTTCAGCCAAATGCGAGGCATCAAATCTTTTACATCAGTCACCTGGGTTGCTCTGTTGGCTCAAATCTTTCCTGAAAATAAAGTTACGCACTTGTGTCACTCTAGCTGACAAAAACAACTTTTGCAGTGTCTGAAATCTACTGGAAACACACTCAGAATATTACTGTAATGATCGAGTTTATTTTTATTTCGGCTTTTTACGCGCTGAAGGATCTTGATCACAGTTGTCGACATGGCTGCGTGAGCAATCCGTTTGGTATACAGAGAGTATCTGTCCCGTATCTGAAAAGTCTCAGGTTCGATCCCTGGCAACAACTACTCAAGACACTGTAGGAAAACAAGCGTTCTATCTCCTGGTCTTTCAGAGTCATGGTAAACCTGCTTGAGAAATATCGATTTTGTTTGGCTTTTATCAGAAAAAAACAGACTACAGTTCTTACGGGGAAAAGATTATTTAGGTATCGGCTTACCTGCTTTCATGCTGTCATGCTGGTGGCTTCTTTTGGTCCGCTTCATCGCACCTTGGCTGCATGTCTGAGGACATGCTTCTGGAGACAGGCTTTGGAGACGAGAAGCGCCTCGGCTGCACGGTAGAAAGTGGGGAGGTGGGGGGGAAGAGTGAGTGTGTGTGAGAGAGGGAGGGAGGGAGGGAGGGAGGGAGAGAGAGAGAGAGAGAGAGAGAGAGAGAGAGAGAGAGAGGGAGAGCTATAAGAAGTAGGCTGGCATTTCTTTGACGATAATGACAGTCGTTATTTGCCTTTTAGATTCGGGGAAACCAGGCTGAGCGATTACCACAAGTGCAGCAACACGTGATTTAAAACACAAAATCGCCCAAAGCCTTCAATTACATTATTCGTCAATACCCCAATTAAACCTCGTGCCAGCAAGATCAGACATATGCAACCAATTTTCGAAGAAAATCAGCTCATTTAGCCTGTTAGGACCTGGCGCTGACACTTTGCTATATTCATTAAATATATTTGAAAGCAATTTAAATGCCATTTCATTCATTTTCTTTAACTTGTTAGAAGAAGGAGAAGCTCCCATTCAAAAAAAAATAATGTAGAAACAACCGCAGCTTTACGCAGACCTACCAGTTTCAGCACCGAGGAGAGCGCACATTTGGGGGAGAAAAACAAACGTGTTCGGGTTGTTGGCAGATTTTACCTGATCAGGTGTGGGCTATACGGTACTCTGAGTACTCTGTCATGCAAAACCATGCAAAAGATAGCCAAACTAAAGTCTTTAAATGTAATATTTGCAGTCAAACAGAGGGGGAATCCGCCAGTGGGAGGTTGACAAATCACTTTCTGAATATCTCTGAGCAAGAGAGAATAAACCACTGAACAGTTCCACTTAATTTTAAACATTTCATGAAACTAATTCGAAATGAGAACAATTAAAAGTAGACAAAAGAGGAATTTAAATGTATGTATTAAATCTCATGGTTTGTTCCTCTCCATTCTGCCCATGAACTCGGTCCCCGCAGGGAGCCTGTTGATCGTCTCAACACATGGCCAAGGAGATCTGCTCTTCGTCACGTTGTATACATTGCGTGGCCTCAGCTGCTCTCCCTCCTCTCTCTGAAGACAGCTGCTGAAGCCGAATGACTCGTTTTATCATATCTGACTGGCACTTATTGAGACTTACCCGCTTAACACTTGTTTTAAAGAGAATTCCTGTCTGATTTATCTTAAGGTTGCATTTCAAAAACAGGGCTGCTGGTATTAAAGGCTTAGTGTGATTTGACATTTAGTACTTATTTAAACCTGCTACAGAGCCAAGATTGTTAGAGGAAATAAACAGAGGATGGGAATGTTTTACTGACATCTACTGGGGAAATAATCTCAAAAGACCTGCTCTCTTTATGTGTGTGTGTGTGTGTGTGTGTGTGTGTGTGTGTGTAGGTGTGTGTGCGCCCTAACAGGTCAGCTGTCTGCCCACAGGAAGTTAGTTTCATACACCATCAGCCCTCTTCCTCCAGGTCCTCTCACAGCACTGATGGACGGGTAACACCAACTTTATTTTAATGAATATGCTCCCTGTAAGAAACAAACAGTGCAATTTCCTACTCTGCCTCCCCTCAATCTCACAGTGCTATCACTCCAGATTTCATCCCATCACCGTTAAGACTTTAGTTTGTTTTCAAATTCTGAAAAAGAAGCTATTAGGCACAGTTTGAATGTTGCCATCCTGAACCCTAGCTGTCAATTAAAATGTATGAAGTGGCAGTGGTTTGGGAAACACATACATAATGTACTTGAATTATTTAACAATGTGGCTCGTGTAGTAACTGAGAAGTATAAATTGGTATGCTGAATTGCGGAGAGGTTGCATACATTTTATTCTTCTATGAAGAAAATAAAAATTAAATAAATACACAAGAGAGACTGTTCTAGTTGGGTGGCAGATGTCACAGTTTTACATATTTTAACTTTGAGTGAATGCATTAATGGCTTAAGTAAAGGTAGCCAGGTAGGGCAATATGTTGTTAGCACCACAATGAAAATTGTCGGTTCTCATTACTAAATCCCATCTGAGGGCCAGGGCCAACAAACATGTTGGGTGACAGTCAAAACACCCACCACATGCTATAGTTGTTCCTATTCACAACACATGACTCACAGTATCTGCACACATGCCGCTTATTACTCATATGAGTCTGTGTGTGTGTGTGTGTGTGTTGTGTGTGTGTGTGTGTGTGTGTGTGTGTGTGTGTGTCGGTCTTTTCATTGTAAACAGGCATCTCAATGGCCATGGGCAGATCATGTGTTGCATATGCAACTGTGTGATGCTGATGAACAGGGGAGCCTCAAAGGCCTTCTTGAGTGCACCGCAATTAGTTGAGGAAAATCCCAGTTTTTTAATGGATTCACTATTGCCAAAGTAAGGGGGACACTGTGAACAAAGAGTCGTCTAATGCACCATCCTGTAAATGGCAAATACATCAAAGTGCATTTTATGAAATTGACTGTTAATGTATTTTTCTTTTATGGTTGCAGAGAGCTGTCAAGGCTGTGGTGCGCTCCAGCTTCAACCTGTCGCAGTTGTAATCTTGTGTGTATTTAGTTCCTATCCTCATCTCAGGGTGAAAAGGCTCATCGGAAGCTGCGGTATGTGAGTTAGTCTTCTATTATGTCATCATTATGAGCCTCTGCTCGTTCAAGTGTTGTTCAAATACGTCTAACGTCTGGTGTTTTTGCACATTTGGTCTCGAGCAATCTAGTCAATCGCACAACTGTGACGAGGAAAAGCTAGAGCCAATTCAAAAAGCTTAATATAACACTGCGCAATGCATTAGAACAACACACTTAATGTAAACTCATAAAGTTTGATAGAATTTTTCTTGATTAATTCAAACCAACTGTACTGAGTGGAAACAGATGATGACAATATTTTCAGTGAAAAGTACTTTAGAAGATTCCGATGGAGTCTAAAGTGGATCAAAAATGTTATTTTGGTAATGGTGATATTCAGGATATTATGCATTTATTTTGGCTGATGTTGTAGCATTTTGTTTGACTATGATGTAAGAGACTGAACCAATATTACTGGGGTGAGGAAGGGTTCTGAACTTTTATGTTTCAAAAACCTCCCTAGTGTTTATTTCTTTCTGTCCTCCCCTTAAATCATGCTCCACCCCCAGTGTCTCAAAATAACAGCAATCAAATTGTACAACTTAACCTTTCATTCCCATGGACAGGGGAAGGATTTAACATTTTATACTTCTATTCTAGACTCACAAGGACAATCTCCTAGCTTTAATAGCTAAAACTGGGTGGCGACAATTAGACACATAGGTTTACTGTGTGCCTTGTGAGTCATCTACATTCTAAAATATTAATAATAATCATAATAATAAAAGTTTAATTAAAGGAAATAACATAGAATATACCAGGAGAGTCTGTTATATGTACGATCAGCGCAGTTAAAGTGCAGTAATAAATAGCTTAATTTATTAAATAAGGTAAAAGTGCAACAGGTCACAGACCTTAAGTGCATTCATTGATTCAGCTCATGTTAGTGGCTAAGTGGTGTGATTTTCCCTCACCAAGTTGTTACAGTTTAAAAACATTATCTTTGTTTAACTACTTCAAGTGTCTACATAGTCAGTTATTGATCACTGGATTGTCAATCAATGCGAACAGCTGTCGAGAGACTCAAACCTGCCGTTGAGGAAAAACCTCTTTATTAAACAGAAGGATGAAATAATCCTCTAGGCGTCTTAAAGCAAAGTCTTCAGGAACTCTCCAAGCTGGGGAGGATAGAGCAGTTGTATTAAGGTTCATCCTTTGATCACTTGATAAAAAAATAAGAAACAAGGACAGGATGGAATTTTTAATTGAAATTCAGTATAAATGTATTCAAAACGTCTCAAAATTTAGTTAAACTGCATGTCACAAAATACACTTTCAACTAAATTTTAAATGTGAATTACCTTAAATAAGGTAATTCAATTACGGAGTAATTCAATTACGGAGGTTCTCACATTCCCAAATGATATGCCTTTTTGTAAGTACCGTAGCCTATACTGCAGCTGCCATGATATTTGAGCTCAAACAACAATTTGGTGTGTGTACCACAGCATAAAACATTTTTTAAATGTAACTCTTCATTATTTTACCATAAGGAGACAGAATCAGTGAACCATTCTAGTGATGAGTCCATGACCCAAAATCTAGGATGTGTCGTGATATCAGGTAAATGAGCCGCAGTAGGACCAGTTTGTCTTAATCAGGTTTGGCAAGTCGCTGACAAGCTGGTCCCATAATTCTCTCAAGACCACAATAACAAAAGACAGAAGCAGAAGGGAAAGGAGGCAGCAGAGGAAATACAATATACACAAATCAATAGAGAGGATGGGGATGGCGATTTACCTGCAAGGGAACAAGCCAAACAGTGCCACAACAATTCTGAAATGCAGGCTAATTAATTGCTCTCACGAATCAGTATGGAAACACAATGTCTTCTTATTTTGTGTCATGAGTGTTTGTTTTTAAAAATGAGATGTTTTTGCTCAGGTCCTTTCTCCCTGTATGCTAATTTCCCTTGTACTTCTGTTTACAATTTGGCACGATAACGAGTGAAGGGACTGTTCTGTATGCATCAGCATTTTGAAGTATGTTTCACTGGAATCTGGTGACCTGCCTGCTGCTCTCTATGTTTTGCTGAGCTATTAGTCTTTGTATTTGGCAGTGCCATTAGCATGGCAAATCCACAGCTTCAGCATTATCCAACCCACTGATGGACACACCCTGGATGTAAACCCTGACATGTTTGCCTCTGCATTAATCCGTCTCATGTTTTTCTGTTCTCTGTGGTGACACTTTACATTTTACTGAGCTTTTCTTTTTTTTCCCCTCAAACCCATGTTTGTCAACTCTAAAACTCCATCAATCAGAATTTTCTGTATTGAATTACTATAAATAATGTGAAAGGTGCCACTCCTACCCACCAACAATTATCGTCCAACTCTGCAGCTCCCTGTAGTTCCAAAGAGCTTTTTAGTTACTTTAAGCTAATTATTTTTGTTTGTTTGTTTGTTTTCTGCTTCACAAATTCCATTTACAGCCACAGCAGGCAGCTGTTTCAGTAAAAAAATAAATAAAAAAGGCTGATAGACCCAAAGCCCAGCACCAAGTGACAAAGCTAGTGTAACACTGGTTACTCTTAGCGTTAAAACTACCTTAAGGTCGTGGGTAAAGCAAGAGCATCTGGCTTACTCGATCCACTTTAATGTCCGCTTCAACAGTAGGACAACTGAACACTATCTTACATCATATCACTCCACCAATCTTAACCATCAGTAACATTACAGGTGACATGCACCTTATGTAGTTCCTCATCTACATTGCAGAACAGAATACAAATATGTTTATATATGTAGTTACCATTAAGTAACCATTGCAAATTCAATAAATGTACTTAAATTCCTCAGGTGGACAAAACAACAATCCAAAATGAAAGTTAATGTTGCTCCATCTGTGCTGGATGTGTCAAGTGGCAATTGTTTGCTAACGCACAAATGCAATTTTGTTACAGCCTCTGTTTTTCCGGTTGTTGTTTAAATTTTTTCTGCCTTCAAATGGTAAAATAATATATATATAATAATAATATATATTGTCCACTTTAAACTAAGTTATCATGATATGCAATGTAAAATTACCAACTTTGTCTGGTGGAAAGTGATAGGGATATTGCAGCTCTTTCTGCTTATAAAAAAGTCTATCTCTGTAGGGATCATTTCCTTAATGTTGTCAGAAATTTAGAACAACAATCTGAGCCTGCTACTGGCAAAGCACTTTTAGTGATTGTACTCTGACTGACTCATTTGTCCCCAAGGATTAATGTTAGCTTGCATTGCAGCCATTGCAGTCCTTTTCACAAATATTTTTGCATCTAATTCTGTGAATTAAAGGCTTATTTTGAACAATCCAGCATTGGTAATAGTTGGAAAGACTGTGAAAAGACTAACAAAGAGTTTTATTTTTATTTCCGTCCCATTCTTTAGGTCTGAGATGCTGTTGGTCTAGTGCGATTTCCAGTGGAAAGTGAATTTGTGTATATATATAACCTTTTTAACAGTTTATCTTGCACATGCACAACCCTTTCACTTAGGCCACTTGGTGAGTCAGATTGAGTCATGTCATGTGTACCTAATGGGAGACAAAAATCTGTGGATTCAGTGAAGAGAATAAGCCCAATTTAATTTGTAAATGGACATAGTTTCCGGTTGACATCTCTCATCAATCTCATGTAGCAACATGTGAAAGCATAAGCATTCCTAATACTCATGGTTGTGCACCTATTCATGGTCAGCGGAGCAGATATTAATCTGCAAATATTGATTGAGTTGTCTACTATTTGAGAGTGGATTTTTGCTTTAAGCTCACATTTTCTCTCCGTATAAAGAGAGGGGATAAGGGAGTGAAGAGGCTTATCTATCATGCCTGGGGTTAATTGCCCTCAATCCAGGATCTCCTTTTGAATGTTTCCACGTCTCCAAATTAGTTCATTAGCAATTCTTTGCAATTCTTTTATAGTGTCTTAATTGAGGGTAATTAAGTGAAGTGATGGCATTAGTGGATTGGTGGACAAAGCATCAAAACCTCTGCCAGGGGTGTAGCATACATGAATATGTCATTAATGGTGACACTCAAGAATAAACCCCACAACCTCTTATTGTGCTAAAGCTTTAGATGAGCAATGTGTTCATTTGCCTGAAACGTTTTTTGTTATTTAGATAAGTGGGATAATTGGAATAGAGATGAATGCTGTACCAGAGTGCAGATGTGCAATAGAGCTTTGTTGAAATCGTGCAGACCAGCAGGATTTGGCCCTCTGTGTCACGCCTCACGGACCCAAACTCTCCACAATGAACTACCTTTATACTAAGGCCTTGTTCAGACTGCCACATCAAATACATGCCTATCCAGATTGTATCTAGCTAGAGTTTGGACAGCAAAAAACCCACATGAAATTGGATCCCATCAGATTTCTATAGTTTGTCTGGCTGCTCAAATTTCAAAGTGTATTTTGCATCACTTAGAACGTGACATACAATGACGATGTCAAATCCAGAGTGACAGAAGCCATGTCACCAGCATACATAGTTACTGACCCCTACTATGTATTGCAACCCATGCAGATAGGTTGGTGATGTCTGAATGCACAAATCCGTTCTGATCACTTGCAAGTAACGATGCGGACAGTCTGTCTTAAAGATCTGATTAGATAAACACACAAGATTTGCCTGTAGGCTGCACAAAGCCTAAGTTTCTTAATATCTTAATAAGTCTCTTGAAATCCTTTAGAGTTCTACCAGTCACACACTGAGGAAGGCAGAACCTGAAATGTCCATGTGTGTACTGAACCATGGCTAACGAGGGGATAAAAGTCAAATGTAAGAAGAAGATTTGTGAGTTCTCGCCTACAATGGGATTTCAATGAATTCAATGGTTTTGGTTTTACTTTTTACTTTTTTAAAGGGACCTGCTCCCTTTATAGGTAAAGATGGCTCATTCAAAGGTAACAACAACACGATTATATTCAATTTCTGCCTGAACAGATCCTTCTAAATGTTACACACTGGACCTTTAGTTCTAAATTATTGTCAATGCGTGTACATATCATAATGCACACAAACAGGCGTATCACTGTATACGTCCATGCAAAGACGATTTCCCACCTCTGTAACAGTAACAATGTTTTAGAAAAAATACCAACAAATGTGGGCATTGATCATCAGTACTTTTATTTGTAACCTTTCAGCTTCAAAAGCTGCATCATAAAAAAATGGATGTGGTCAGTCATCCTTTACCTGGAGGTTGTCCAAGCCTCACCTTGCTATTTCAATAAAGGAAAGAGGAGAAAACGTTACTTGTCTTAGCTACACAGGCTGCTGTTTTGGCTTTGCTCTGGGTCTGTCCTGTTGAAGATACTCTACTCCTTTTTATATGGTTCCTCCACCTGTGACTGCATTTTAGAGGACACTGCTTTTGTGATTCTGCGGATGTTCTTGTAGCCTCTAAATACCTCACCTACAGCAAAAGCTCTGTGCTGCAGTGACTCACTGAGACAGTTGTTTTGATATAAAAAAGTACCGTAAGAGGCAATTTGGCCTTTTGCTACATAGAGCTGTGAGACAAATACTTAGATTACGTGTTTAAAATCTGTACGAATCTGGCAGCTGTGCCCATAATGGAAACCCTGCCTCTGCAAGCAGACAGGGGATATTTAAAAGTTAAATCTTTGTGTCTTGTTTGAGTTTTATTCTGCCCCTATCCCCTTCTGTGCTTTTAACTTTTTAAATTGTCTCCTGCTCAGATAAGCCTGCTATTTTATATGGAGACAACTGAACATCACAACAACTACCCCAAGAAGTGTAATTCTTAGAAAAAGCAAGGCCTTCAAGGAGTTGTGTGTGGGATGTGAGCATGGTGCCAAGCACATTGTCTAATTATCAGTTGGAGATGATTAGAGCAAAAGCAGACGCTCTGTGACAATGCAGTAAAGCCATCAGTATGGAAAATTGCTTCAAAACTTTCTGCAAAGACTTTGTGTCCGTGCAAAATGTGTGCAAGCAGCAGCTGAAGCTGTTTTGGAAAAGTTTTTGTCACTGAATTATTAACCGAATAAAGATCTCATAGGAACTTTTCTGAAAAAAATAAAATCCTGTTATATTTATGTCTGAGTGGCTGCATAAACACTTGTATTTGCTCCTGGTGTGTCATTAAGTGACAATGCAAAATTTGGATTGATTTCATGGGAAATGACAGACAGATAGTGTGAGTCATAAAAATGCAAATGTTTTTTTTATGGGTGTTTTTTTCTTCATTTGCTTCCATACACTGTAGTCTCATATTGTGTGGACAACAACAAGCTGGAAATTGGAACTGTGCAGTATATCGTGGAAATGGCCAGATTGTATAGCTGTGTTCACAAAACGAGATTTCACTTGGCAGAAGTCCTCTCATTCTGGTAATCAAATTGGACCCGCCATGAGCTCCATCAGCTGAGGTAACCGCACAAAATGAAGTGAAGGAGGTTGGGAGTGGATGAGAAGGTGGTCTACTTTAGGGGTACAAATTATTACTGTGGAGTAAACTGGTGCTAGATCAAAGATTGTCAGCCAAGCGTGGCTCCCTTTGTCTCTAAATAATACGAAATTGAAATTGATTATGCCAAGTGGAGCAAGACAGTGCAAAGGAAATTGGAAAGTGTTGCTGGTGAATGTGGGAGAAACTCGGTGGTAAAGGAGGGAAGTACTTAGCCTACGCTGATTTGCGGCACTGATTAAGAACCCCTGTGGTGATGGTGGATCCATGATCCGTCTTTCTTTGGAGAAAGCATCCAGGAGCAAAATGCAGCAAAAGATCTGATTTCACATGGTGTATCTCTAATGGTGAAAAAAATGAATTAACTAATGATTACCACAGAATAGATTTTTCTGACCTTTTTCTTTTTACTTATGACCCCTTAAAATTAAGTGATATCAACCTCTTATCATAGTGAATAGCTTTACAAACACAGTTTATATACTGTACATTAAGTCTTTATACTACTAATGTGTTTTCCCAATTAGATTTTGTTTTTATTTTTGGGGAGCAGGATGTACACACAATGGTGGACAGTGGGCGTACATAGTTCTGGACATCAGAGACCGGAGTTTACATCCTAAACACTGCATGTGGTTAGGTTTAGTCAATGCAGTGCTGTGCAACGTAACTATAGAAAAAAGATGACTCGTGCTTTAGTTGCTACAAGTGGATATTGTGTTGCAAACGCAGATATTGTTGGTAAAACAAATGAAAGTCGATTAACAATATTCCCTATAATGTTAACAGAAAACATAATCCAGGAGCATTGTTTCTCTCAAACTGTATTTGCTGTTAAAACTTTTTAGGGGACAGGGTTTTGCTTCTTTCCGATTGGTTTAATTTCAGATTGTTTCATTCGAGAGTATCCGTTATTTCACAAGACAAGAAACATGATTGTGTGTAAAAGAATTATTAAATTTTTTGTTTCTTACCCATATCGAGAATCCTTGGGGGGGTCCTGACTGCCAGGTTGGGAAGCACTTGAGCAAATTTATTGTCAGCAATTAGCTAACAGATTCATCAGGCAAAACTGCCAAACATTACCTGGTTTCAGCTTCATTTGCTGCTTTTTTTTCTTGTAAAAAGAATATCTTTGGGTGAACACAAACCCAATCTTGCACATGCTTGTCCATGGAAAAGTGATCAATATATATCCAATACAGGACATAAATTATTTAAATATTTGATTCATTTTCAAGTACAGTTACATTTACATATATTTCCACAGAAATAGTTGTTTTCCATATACAGAGAGCAGTTAAGCAAGCCTTCACATTCATGTCATAATAAACTGTAGCCTTGCTTTGCAAGTGTACACTGATAGGTATCTCTGGTTATTTTTAGATAGGTATACAGCAAATCCCCCTGGCCACAGGCGGGTATGTATGCTATTTACACCTCTACACACACCACTTTATTGTCAACATGCTTGACAGTGTGTTGAAATTAAAGCTCTCCATACCACTCCAGTAATTCCAGCAGTGGCTATAATCTTTTCAGGTGGAAGTCATGAAAAACACATTGTATTCATCTGCTCATTCATTCCTGTGCTCATTATGTGTTGCTTCCAGTGTATAGGACACGGTTGATTTTATGGCCATGGGAGAAGTTTAGCAATATGGACAGTGGCAGTATAATTGAAAGTGCTGGTGCCTGGCGTTGAGTTTAAATCACTTGCTGTGATGAGGGTAATAAGAAACCACCAGAGGAAGAATGAAAGATTGGGAGCACCTTTTATTTTACACTAATTACAATGTAAATTTTAGCAGTAACATTAAGTATCACCAACCAAATCTAAAGGGAAATTATGTGGCACAATTAATTAGGAATCAGGGAGATGGTCAAGCTCTATATTTTATATTTATGGGTAGATTTTAATTCTATTGGATTTGCTTATTACTACCAGGAGGGTTTAATAGTCGAGGGGGTCAGCAGTTCTATCTCCTCTCCTGGATCGCTAAGTGGGTTTACACAGTAGCACTGGTAATGAGGAGACCAAACAACCTCACAGGATAGGTAGCCAAGAGGACCCTCTTCTGCAAATACAGTGCAAATATAATTCATACATTGAGAGAAAGCATTATAGAGTAACATGTATCGCTCTGAACAGTGAGCACTAATCTTTTTCCTAAAGTAAGGGGATTTAGGAGATTTAAATCCTCCCTGCTGAGAGTTTTACTCAGGTGGATGACTTCTGATTTCTCATTAGGCCACAGAGACTGGATGCTATTTGTTATACCTCTGAATAAGTTTGCCCTGCATGTGTGAGAAAAAAAAAAAGAAAAAAGTTGTGCCCATGATTACAATCTCCCTGAGACGTGGAAGGTGCACTGTAGGAGTCCATCGATGCTCTTTCACAGCTCATCAGAAGTCCCTGGGAAAGGAAAAGAGGAGAGACAGGAGTGTGGAGTGCTGACTGGCCAACAGCCAAAACACCGACTGTGGCTTAGAGACAAAATCAACTTGTATTTTTGGCAGACAGGAGGGAAATAGCGGTTGGATGACACTGACAATGACTGGAAGCTGGAAAAAAGGCTGCAGTGATGATGTGAATATATCATATGTATGTCGCTTTCTAACAAAGAACTAGATATTTAGGGTTTTTTGGTTAACTTTGTGTACTGTCTTTTGTGTTTAGAAATGATTTTAATTATATCGATTACCTTCCAATGTCACTTTAGAAACCTGTGAAAAAATCAGAAATCTGAAGTAAGAGTGTCCTCTGACCCAATCCAGCCACTTGAATCTTCATATATCTCAATATAAGTCAACAGAACTTAACCACATCTTCAATAGCAAACCTCTATTGTAATTTAAAATGTGATACTTTAGATGTTGATTTTGCCAAAGCAGTTGGAGAGAAAATGATCCATCTGAAGGGAGGATTGGTGAGAAGCGACAGTTGTGATGGGTTTTTCGTGACATAAAGAGGAGAGAGTTTGTATTGTCTTATGAGCAAACTGTGAGATGATGATATCCTGGGGACACATGAGACAAACAAACACTTCAGATGATTATCACTCATCGTCTTATAAATCGTCTTATAAACTGGGAAAGTGTGAGAATACCAAGCCAGAACAAAGTCTACAGAAGTTTGCGAGCAACAGCCTGGTGCTGATAGCTCAAAACCTAATCGGCTATCCACAGTGGATCTGGTGTGAGTAATCACACCTTGACAATGCACGTCACTTAAATTAGACACTGCAGATGGAAAACATGCTACCTGCTGCCTTCACAAAGCTCAAAAGGGAGTTAATCAGCTATAAGACAAATATGTCATCCAGGAAAGCTGTCGCGGATGAGAGATGTTGGAAAAAGAAAAAGCAATTAATTTATTGTTCTTAAACTTTTATCCATGAAGATTCTCAATCCATAGGCCATAATCTATTCAGACGAACTGAAGAAGCCCCTTCGATGAGAGGCAAAACATCTTCAAGAATCTAAAGTCCAGTTGCCTTTTAACTTGGCACTTATATAATATACAAAGAGGTGCACAGTACACGGTGTGCTGTTGATCAAAATGTGAGAAATTTTGACACTAAAACTAGAACACCCTGCTCGATTGTGATGTTGTTAAAAGTTGTTAAACTGGCGGCTTCATGAGCATTTGATGGTCATTGCTGAGAAAACCAAACCGTTAGGTAGATTGATGATGAAATGTTCACAAAGAACGCAAATGTCTGTAAAAAAAAATAATCTATCAAACAGTTCTTGAGACATGTAAAAACCACAAGTTTCAACCTCATGGTGGCACAAGAGTGAAAGTCAGGGGATTACCACAGTCATTAGGATTTCTTTTTTTATTTATGTATGCCATCCCTAAAGCCAGACTAAAAGAACACACCACTCCAGAAGCACAAAACTACAGTAGAGTTGTTAGTTTTAATAATTGTGTTGTTGGGAAGATATTTCTGTAAAGATTAGTGCATGTAAGGGATGTTCCATCATCATATATGGCTTTGTGCATTTTGCAACCAAATTAAATGTCAACTTTACAATAAACCACCAAAGTTTAGTTAAAAAACTCAAGTATGTTGTGTATCACAATAAAACAGATTTTGTCTCAGCCCTGGTTATCATAAGCTGTTGCAGCTGTAAATGTGAGTTGTTATAGAATATTTCCTTAAGGTGTATTTACAATACACTGCTGCACTACATGTTCCACTCTGGTCAGTACGGTATTTACCACTCCAGAACTGGTGGTGCTGTACTAAATGGCTTTCTCTGAGCTACAGTGCTAATGTTGCTTGCACTAAATTGCTCCATTTCAGAGACTAAAGCGGTGTAACAAACCTCCTCTTCAGTTAAATATTGGTGCATTTGCTCATATGCCGTCAAATGAAGTTATGGATGAGACTGGGAGGACAGTGGAGGGAGACGGTCCACCGGCCAAGGACCACATACCTGTCCCTCAGCAAAAAAAACAAGTGCTGCTGTAAACTTAACTTATCCCGCCCGGCTGTGACAGACATCTGTAATCTCCTGTCAGATGATTTGGAGATTAATGCCAGCCGTCCCTATGCACTCCCAGTTGCTGTCAGAGTCACTGCTGCGCTGTATTTCTTTGCAAGTGACCAGCCTGAGTTCTATTGCTGGCATTAGTCTCCAAATCATCTGACAGGAGATTACAGATGTCTGTTACAGCCTGGCGGAATAAGCACACATGCAGCTCCGTAAAACTTTCTGAGTTCGCCATTTAAACAGGAATTCGCTAGGTGCAGACCTCCTGACTTTTAAAGGGAGTGGGAAATGAATTTATTTAATTCATGTTACACCTAAAACATACCTATGGTAAGAATTGAGAGATGAAATACAACCCCTTTGCACTTCACTTTTCAGCCAGATTACTAGCCCTTTAACTAACAAAAGTGAAAGACCGTGCCCTATAGATCCTTTAAATAAGGCCCTTTCAGTTCATGCAGTGGTCAACAGTGATTGGCTGTGCCTACAAAGTTTTGGAAAAGTATATGCAAAATACTGAGCACTGAAATGCACAGAGACGTAGATTATACAGCAGGAATGGGATGTACATTTTTTATATTTTTCTAAAAATATGTTACTATAGACCTTTAAAATGGCATTTTCATGTGCCATTATAGGGAAAACACAGGTGTTAACAATGGCTCCATTCTATTGACGTATCCTGGTAAAAAAATGTGAGAGTGAGCCAGCATGCATAATACCAGCACTGTAAAACCAAAGCAGCTAAATGGAATTCAGACATCATTCATTTTTATCATTTATACTTTGTCAAAATGTCTTCTTTGTAAAAGGCCTGTTGGAGTGCACTATAATGGACAAGAATTCAAGCTGACCAAAGCTGCTGGTACAGTTAAAGAGCTCCCTTTCAAGCTCACAGCGGCTGCATTTGGGTAGATTACAGTTTTAAGATCACCATTAGCTATATCCCACTTTTGGAGACTAGCCATGTGCTGAGAGTTATCTAGTTAATAGATGTTGAAAGATAGAAAACAGCTGCATATCCAGCCAACCGTTTTGAGAAAGTTACTGTTGATTGTGAAGAAGTCATGAATATTTAAAGCAATTATAATGAGAGGCTTACTTTTGTGAGGCACTTAATGGTCTCTAAGTTATAAATGAGCGGTCAAAAGGTTGAAGCCAATGTGAGAGCTCAAGAGAAAGTCATAAATCTTGTAGCAAGTTAATTGGTAGCGCCTGTTGTCTCTTGATACGTTTCCAGCACTTATGCTTCCCTGCTTCCTTTTTCCTTTCTGTCATCATTGTCTTCTTTTTCATAGTTTTTCTGCCTTTTCCTCTTCCTCCTCCTTCATGTTTGTTTAATGCCCTCCTCCGTTTTTTTTCTTCCTCTCCTTTACTCATGCTCACCTATAATCAAGGCTGTTTATATTGAACCATAGAGCGTAGTGCAAGCCAGGATACAGTAACAACTCCTGCTGTCATAAAAACCGGAACATTGGCTTTTAATGAGCTTGTGTAGTGGCTCTTAAAGCGGGAGGAGGAGGCCCCCATATATCAATGTTTAAAATGGTTGTAAATGTATACATTATAAGAGTTTTGTTTGCTCTGGGACCAGTGAGAGCGATAACAAGACACACTGACTTTGTGCTGACTCTGCAAACTGCTCACACAGAAAAAGTCAAGCCAGTCAATACTCGAGACACTTAACAGGTAATGCAGATCGATCAAGTTCACACTTTTATTGGCACTTGGACATTTCGAAAGCGTTAGAGGCTTCTCCGAGCCAAACAAGTCAATATTATCCCTTGAATACATGTTTTCTGACATGCTGCCCAGCATATATTATTCATTAAAGAAGAAAAAAGTGTTTGGAGCTCTTTGCTCTAGTGCATTCTCATATCATCATTAATTATTTCTAAGTTCAACTGTGTTTATTGTTTTGCTCTGGATTACAAAAAGAAAAACGTACAGACCTGATTGAGCTGTAAAAACACACAGATCTATAATGTCATGGTAATTCCACAGGACTTTGTTTTCTTACTTGCTACCATTATGTTACTGTTACTTTGCAAACTCCAGAGCAAACTCCAAAAGGTTAAATAAAACATCCCTGAAACCTCTGTCAGTTGCTGTTTTAGCCACTTGGGGACAGCGGAATAAGCTGTGAACACAACATTGACGTATTATCACATTATAAAGTTGTTGTGGCAAGCATGTTGGCAAACAGTTGCATAGTCACTTGTCTATAGCCATCTGGTGAATGTAAGTCCAATTCATTATCCTTTTAGCTCTGGTCTCCAACAGCTCCTGAGGGAAATATTTTGTTCTTCGGCTGCTAAATGCTCCACCAGCTAGTCGCCAACCTTTCTTTTTGCCATTTGATGCTGGACAGGCAGTGTGCAGTAGGTTTATCACAGCTAAAAACTGTGGAGATAGAAACAAGAAAGGTTGTAAAACCAAAACAATGAGCTATGAAGAGCTGAGAAAAACTGCCCAGTTGAACAATAACTCAGTGTTGGTTTGGCACTAGAGTTGTAAATTGTTCATATTACTGTCATGGTTTTGGGTTTCCTTTGGTTGTTTCCGGTTTTATTTTGCAATCTTTGTCCTCTGATTGTTTGCCCCGCCTTGATTATTCACCTGTGTCATGTTTTTTCTTCCCCTTACCTGTGTATTTAATCATTGTGTTTTTTGGTTCTCTTTTTTGGTCAGCTCAGTCTTATACTCATTTATCTGCCTGCTTACCCATTCCCACACCTGCCCATAAGTTATCTACAATAATTCCCCTCAGCCATCCTGCTACCTGTGCTGTCTTGTATTCAAAAACTGACACTGTTATGTCACGCTCCTCAGTGTCTTATACTAAAGCACGGGTTACCCTTTAGTACCTGTATGAGACAGCTTTTTAATATGTTGCAGTAAATGCAACATCATAGTACAAGTTTAAGGAAATCATAAATGGAAAATTTATGAAGGTAATACAGGAAGTTGCCTAATCATTGTTTTATATTAAAGTATTGGCCTTCCTGTATGTGTGTGTGTGTTGGAGTCTGGGAGATTGGAACTTTGTAAAGTTAAGTGAAGTAAGTAATGTAATTTTGAACTGCTGTCAAGATGGCAAAACAAGGAAAATAAGGCCCAGGGTGAAAATAACTGGAATTACTTAGTTAATTATTAATATCATTTTAAGTATTTTTGTCTGTGGCTTTATTTGCTTCCCATTGCTGTATAAACAGTTTTCAACTAACCATGTCAAAAAAGGGTAACCGGGTCATTGTTGTGTCTGTTTGCATGCTGGGTCTGTTTGCATGCTGTGTCCCTCTAGGTGTGTGTGTGTGCTATGTGCTGTGTGCTGTGTGCTGTGTGCTGTGTGCCCATGTTTGTTTACTGTAGATCAACAAATTTCAAATGAGCCACCCAGCCTCTCAACACTTGATGAAATGCCAACTTTATTGGTGTTTTCAAAAATAGCCTCTCTCTTGTCGCAGGAAACACACATTTTAAAGGGACATTTGCGGCTGCCACGGCTCAGTTTGAAACAATTATAAGCCTTTCACTGATTGATTTAGCTTACAGGCTTTATGAAACAGCCTTCACCCTACATATTTTACCCTCCAGCTGACTCATTGAGCAGCGTGTTATCTCTCACAGTGTGTGAAATTACACTGCCTTTCTTTTGAATTCAATCCAGCGAGCGAGCAGTGTTTCCACCTGACTGTTATTAACATGCCCTTTGCATGCTGCTCGAGTCAATCAGCTTAAAAAGGGAAACCCTTCTCTTGGTCAATAACTTCCTGATGACTGTCTTTTTCTCCCTCTTTTGGGCGTATACACAAAGCTTGACTGTTCACCCTATTGCATGTTACTCACTCTTTTATCTCACATGCTATATCACTATTTTCACTACTTTTGTGTAAAGAAATTGAATTGTAAGATAATTCAACACATTTTGTCCAACCAGTGGATTGCTATATCCCTCTGTGAGATAAGGTGCTAAGGTGTGAAAACACTCCTCTTGCTCCATATTTCTTCAATAAGCAGTGATTTGCAGTAACAGGTGTCTAAATACCATTTTTCTTCTTTTCACACGTTCCGTCTTTTGTGTTTTTTATTCAGTTATTTTTCCTGCCAAGCCGTGGAAACCAAAGAGAACCAGACATTATATTGAGTTAATGCAAAGTCTTGCTGAACAAAAGGAGTCAACACTCAGTCTTATCTAATTTCAACGTGTGGAACTCTCACTTTCTTCTGCACACGCCCACTCATCATACCTCTCAGGTCTCATTTAACAAGTTAGAAAGGAAAATTGTTGTGATCCACAGAGACTATTAGCTTCTCAACAGAGCCTTTGGCAGCGCTGTGGTCCCATCTGCAATCATGCATCTCTATACTTAGACATACCTTGCTTTCCACAGCAAAATCCTACACAGCAATTAAAAATCTACTACAGTCTCATTTAAACAAATCCATCAAAGGCTGTTTCTGGAACATTGTACCTACACCTGCTGAGGTTGATACTCTTACATAAAACAACAGACGTTTACCTTTAGGGGTTTTCACACAATCCAGATACAGTTTGCATCAAAATGTGTTAGACCAAAACCTCTCTCGAACCCGAAGTACCAGATTTCACTTGCTTAAAACAGCCTAAACTCCAGTTGACTTCAACTGTAGATTTGTTTCATCACAGTTTGTACTCATTCAGGAACTCAAATAAGTGATTCTGAGTCATTGTTGACAGAATTGGTGACAGACCAGCATGGAGCGTCTTACCTATGTCATGGCTGGTATGAAAGAGAACAACATTTGTGTTTTTTTTATTGAGAAGCTGAAGCACAGGGCTTTCAACAGAAAAAGAGAAAACTAAATGGAGACCGTATTGTTAAATCTGTAGTGAAGCAAATGGGGGGGGGGGCATAGGATGCATCTGCCGTGGGGCTATGGTAAGGGCAGAGTTTAAAAAGACTGCAGCCTGACTGCTGCATTTCTTTTTCTCTCGCTGTTTTTCATAATAATAACAGTTTAAAAAAGTTTTGTGGCTTCATGTGTTCCGCTCATTTCTTCTCTCTCTCAACAACTCAACGTGTGTGAAAGTCCTGCTGCTACCTCCAATTCTAGCCAGGCCAGTGAATAATAGCTAAATGTTAGGAGCATGCAGCTCGCTCTGTGCAGGTAGCTGTGAGCACTATACAGGAAAGCGATGATATAAATAAGGGTACAAAATAAAGCAGACACAAAAAATGTTAAGGAAAAAAGTGTATTACTTAATTAAACATTCATACATAAGCTGCAATTTATTTTATCAGAAAGAAGAGGATGTACCTTCTAAACAACCTTGACGACCCACTGAACACAACATGGCAGGATGAAGTGGAGTTAATAAAAATGAACAAAAATGAAGTGTTACTTGGCACAAAGTTAAGTAGATTGTTGAAGAACGTCATAGATTGCTCATTTAAATTATGTTTGCCGACGAGCAAGCTACTTGTTGACACATCCACCACAGCGAAGATAAGTGGCGGAGACCGGATCGTGTGGATTTTTCTCTTGTTCGGCATTTGTCCATTGATGACCAGCGGTGCATTTTGGTGTCCCAGCTGTCGCTGGTTATCAAGTTGCATGACCTGCGACCTCAGCATTTCTGAATGTCCCACATTGTTTGAGCCACATTTGATTGTAGTGCTGCTGACCATGAGAATAAAACACTGAGCCTGCTGAATCTGTTCTTCTTCCCCCTTGTACTTTTCCTCCCTTATTCTCTCTTGTAGTTTTTAGAGATAAGAATGCAGTTAGTAATTATGATTTAGAGTTTTTACATCAATAGCTCTGCTGGGTTGTATAAAAGCTAAACAGCAGCATGTTTTCCTGCCTGATTAAAATTCCTTTGGTTCTCACTTTCCAGACTTCCAATGCATGCATTTTTTTAATTCATTAGTTGTTATGCAAAAAAACAGGGCGACCACCCAAATACATTCCAAGAAAATATGTCATTAGTGAATGGCATTTTGGAGAAAATGTATTAATTCAGTTATGGATGTAGAGGGAAAGTGTTTACAGTAGCTAATGAACAAACCGTTACAGTTTTTATTGCATATATTTGTGTTTGAACATTACCCCATGAGGTATTAGTACCAGTTTTAGCTGTAGTCATACCAAAAACAAACCAAACACGCACAAACATCATGTCTACATGTACTGAACAGGCAAGTCGGATTAATATCTTTCCTCTTGGTTTGGTTTTCTTTCCTGCAAATTAAATAATAATTACCGAGAACACTTACAAGTACAGTAGTTAATCTATAATTTGTTTTTATCCATAAATACTGTATGCATATGCACACACATGACATTTGGTAATTGCTGTTTAACCACTCTCACTGACCTGGGACCATCACATTTCTTGAAAACCTCACCTCCCCCAACGAAAGCATTGTATGGGTCACCAGCCTTCTCTTACCCAATGCTCTAAATGCATTAACATTGTTCCAAACCATTAAATGAATTTTCACACAGCACAGTACAAAGGCAGAGTATACAATGTAATACATGATTGAATTACTTGGAGACATTCCGCGGTGGGCAATATTTTCATATCAGGCCGGAGTTTCCCTGCGGGTCACCGTCTGTCATAAGGGTGGATAATATCACATTAATGCATTTCAACATTTACCATGATGGCCTCATTGTGCTGCAGCCACTCAGCGTGAAGGACAATAAAAAACTGAGGGAAAACACGTGCATATCAAGCAGCTAAGACTGAATCCCCAACAGCTGAAAGTTACTGGCTCCTGCGGTAGGGAATAAAAAGAGAAGAGGAGTCGATTTAAGTCACATTTATTCTCACAGAGCTCAGGGAAAAACCTGATCCCTGTCAATGTTTATAATTTATATTTCCACCTGCCAGTGTTCCTCTCAGAGGTCTACAGCAAACACCACCTCAGCACATCTAAATGAATTTTCATAAAAGACTAAATGAGAATTCTTTATTAAATTAAATGCTATACAGGTTGATCTCCCTCATGTTTGACACTAGTAAATCTTTACATCCATATATTTTAATGCTTTTTACACTACAAGCTGCAATTTGCTTACTTTTGAAGTTTGTACATCACAGTGGGTAATTGCAAGACTAACTTTTGTCTGCGTTTTCCTAAAATGAAGTTGGGGATGGAGATTGTCGTTCCTCTCCAACAGTGTGGATGTACAGAGAGGGCTGATGGGAATCCAGTCATGCATATTGTCCCATTGCTACAGCTGCTATCACAGATGCAGGCAAACAGTAGAGGCGGTGATTAAGGCACAAGGTTTGAGTTGATGATTAATGGTGTGTACTTTTTCCCCTGTACATGAAAATAATACATATATTGTTTATTATTCAAGAATAATACAAAACAAAAGAGCAAAAGACACAATCAAATTATAGATTTCTTGTGTCCAGTAAAATCAGATACACGAAACTCATTTGTTGTTTAGTATGAACGTGTTTTATTGATTGCACTTGACTGGCCTCTTGTGTCACCAAGCTTAAGACAGCCGAGGTGTTTAAAATACTGATACAATCAAAATTAATCAAAATTAAATTTCTCTGCCGCATTTGTTACAATGGTAACAAGACAAAAAGGGTAAACTCATTCAGGTTTTTGACACATCACAAGTACGTGAGTAATCCATCAGTCCATCCAAATGGTTATTAGTCGAAACATTGTTAACACATCCTGACTTCACCCAAAGATTAAGATGTGGTGCAGAAGAAGGTAGAGAATACTGTCCACAGGGGCTTTATTATGGATGTATTATTGAATGGGCCAGGCACAGGCACAGAGGCCCTTGGGACACATAAATCAACCACAAAGAGACATCAAATGACCACGAATGAACAACATCTGGGCGTGATTCCCCCTAGTCTGGGTGTCTTTCTCCTCTTTAAGAGGAATGGGGGGACTTTTTACGTGTCTGTGCCCAGGGGTCTGTTGTCTCATAATCTGTTTATGCTCACAGGATTTCATTCCATATCTCTCTACTTTCTCTGTTTTCAGTTCTGTCCAGTTGCAGATGATTTATGTGTCCTGCCAGCTAAAATTTTACCTGTTTTTACTTTTGTGTATAAACTTACTTTTGTCAACCCGCTCCATAGCTATAGTGCAAAGAATTTAGTTTTTCTCAAAGACTGATGTTTGGAAGAAAGAACTCAGGAAGAATGGAAGAATTGGCTTTATGGTTTTATTGATGAAAGTGCTAAATCTCTAACAAGCTGTGAATCCTTGCATATCTCTACAGTGTGTCAATATGTGTGTAATATGTTGCTCATGACTATAAACACTGTTGGGAGTTGTGTATATGTGTATGAGGGAGGGAGGGAGGGAGGGAGGCAGAGAGAGAAAGTAAAACTGTGTTAATATATTTATTGTTTTAATAAATTGAGTTGAAGTGAAAGGCCAATCCATAATGCTGTAGATGTTCCTTTTTATGTTCCATGTATATCAATACATACCACCAGAAGCCCAATTCAAAAGACTTATGTGAATGTGAAGTGTACATATGGGGAATGTAAGGACCCCCATGCATACATGTCCATACTAAACTGCCCTTTGCAGAGAATCAATATTGAATTTCATTCAGCCAGATGTAAAAACCTGATCATGTTTTGGATCACTTCTCTTGATCACTTGGTTTGCAAATTATGGAACCACAACAATCGGAAACAGCTTACACTGATTTGTTAAGTCTTGCCCCGGGGTTACTTGTAACCTCTCTACCAGGAGCACCTAGGTCTGCTCAATAGGTCTTGCCGGCTCCACATCAAATTATACAGATGCTGCCTCAGTGGGACCTGTGCTGAAGCACAGTGCACTTGTGCTACATTGTGTGGGTAGGAGTCGTGGTTAAAAAGGGAACATTCCCACCTAAAAGAGGTTTCTCATGATATTTCTAACGCAGGTTAATCTGTACTTACACTACACAAGCAAACAATGTATAATCTTCACTAAGGGACATATTTAGTAGTCTTTCCATTCAGAATGAATTGACCTTGTGCACTAATAAAATGTTTGTTTGAGCTTTTAAATCAAAATGACCTTCATTTCATTATATTGCCAAAAGTTACGAACCATAAAATGTGACAATATCCTATAAAATTCCAGGAAGAGTCAGTGTGTCCGCTGTCTGTGTCCTTTGTACAGTAAATGATCAAAGCATTTGTGTCTTTAGGAAACTCCCAGCTCTTTTGTTTTCTCCTCCCAGCTCTCAATGTTTGAAAAGATTACGCAAACCAGATATTCCTTACAACGTATGTTAAAACTGGAAGACTGAAATGTCCTTGTTGTGTCGAGTTTAAAACAAGCATTAATGATGTGAGCACACTGTACAGTGACATTTGAAACTGCGCTTTTGGAGTTAAATTTAGAAATGTATTTATTGTGAAGCCAGTCTCAAAACCCATCAGCTAATCATGCATGATTAGTCTCCGGGGGAAATGGGCTATGCAATAGGACTGCAGTGCAATGATTAAGAGTAATCACTTTTTACACCCACACATAAAATAAGGCAAAAATCCAAAGGAAAGGTAGAATTATATATAAATAAATATGTTTATCTACTGCAAATATCTCGGTGGCTTTGTCTTCTTTGTTTTTAACATAAAAGCAACATTAGGACAGCAAGACATTCTAATATCTCAGGCCAGGAAGTCAGTACGCTGTGTTTTATGGTTATTGAGGTAGTTACATGGCAACGTAGGGATAAAACTGTGCAAAGAGAAACTTCAAAACAAATCATTTAAAAACAAAATATCCTAAGGCTTTAAATGAGTAGTAAGCACTGTCTCGCTTTGTTTTGTGTGTATTTTGTTATGTTTTTGTGCAGAGGGGCATTTCAAAAAAAATATTTTTTAAGATTGTATTTGTGTTAATAAATGTGTTTAGTATAATTTTTGGATATTGATTGGACCTAACTGACATAAAACATGGGACTTTCAAATACTGCTGTAATGACTAAAGAAGATCAAGGAATCAAAGGACTTTGACAGCTGTACTATTGAATATTCACAATAATATGTGCTATCTGGCTGCAGAATTAAGCACAATAGTACATTTATATAATCTGAGAAGGAATAACAGATTCTAGGTAAAAGCAGTGGTGGGTTTTTAGCATATCCCCTTTTGATGTTGGTTTCTTCAGATAGAAATGGAGACCATTCCATTAGGAAGCCAGTGCAAGGACTAGGGTAAGGACAATATAACCTCTCTTATCGGTTTCACTTAAAACTCTAGCAGCAACATAATAGAGTTTTTTGAAGAGCCCTGATAGCAATGCGCTGCAATAGTCGAGCAAATTTGGAATGCATGCACAAGCTTCTCTGTATCAAGGGAAAAAGCTCAGACCTTTATGTGATGGGTAGCGTTCCCTCCCCACTCTAGTTTAGCCACACCCTGCAATCATTGTCAGCAGGTGAGGCTAATCACTTCTCAGTCCTTAAATGTAGCTGTGTAGCAGTCAGCAGTAGGTTTTGCCTCACCCTACCCTGACTCTACAGTTGTTTGAGGGATGCCGATGCCCAACTAAGGTATGAATTGTTCTTGGCTTATTTATCATATAGTGGGCGCATGCATTAAATTCTTCCCTCACATCTGTGCAGGTGTAATGGCAGGAATATGGGAGTTAATTGAAGGTAGTTGCTGCTCCCTCCACTAGAAGAGTGGTGTGTATGTGCCAGATTCTAGTTGGATAAATTGTTCATGTAACTCGCAGGTATGTTAATCTTTAAGTTGTATGTCTTGTGTACTATTCTTCTCAGTGGTCTTTAGATTTTAATGACTGAAACATATGTTTTTGGATTAATGTTTATATTATATACATGTCACTATATATTTTGTATGTGTTTTCTTTACAGTAGGAACTGGAACATGGTGTCTGTTCCCATGACCTAGTCTTCTGGCTACTGCTGTTTTTGCCCTTCTACAAATGTATTTATTGTATATGGTTACCTTGTTTTACTGTGTAGATTGTTAATTTCTGATAGTTGGTTTGTGTTTTCTTGGTTAATTTAGTTGTCGGATTTATTTATCATCTTTCATAAACCAAACTTGTGAGTTAATGATATAGTGGAGCTCTTTTTAGTGTTTGTACAGGTGGGCTGTCATAGGCTTACAGGTGGTGGGTTACTGGGTGGAGGGTTTCCCCCTGTCTGGGTTCTATGTGCATGCTTACGTTGCTGTGTATTCTAACTATGTGCTTTATTGTTTTGCAGTGTGTGTGATCTCTTCTTCCCTGTACCTACTGGTGGTGGTGACCCCCCTTTTCTCTCACTCCCTCATTCCTGTAGGCCTCCCTGACAGCCCCCCTCCCCCTTGTACTGGTAATTACCTGTTTAGTGAATATAAGTATATTTTGGTAATAAATCGTAAATTTTAACCTATCCCAAATGGTTTTTTGAGAGTGACATTAAATCTGTGTAAATAAATGTAGTGGTCGAAACTGGAAATTCACATCTCTGCTTCTTTTTCTCTGTACTATAAGAACCTGTGAAAGTGGGTATTCTCTGGGTGAAAGTCCCAGGGTGGCGTTGTCACACTTGCTGTCAGGGCGCTTAGTTGCCCTGGTCACATTTACAATATCCTTTCAATGTTGGAATGCTGTTTTTGCTACACTCATTACATTAAACTGGAATGTTAGATCGGAGTCAATGACATAACCTCAGCTGTTACCTGTAGTGGCTCAGATAGTATTCAGGTTTAGTACAGTTTCTGTAGAATGAATTACTGTCTTGAAAGAGCCTTTTCAGTGTACTAAATTGGGTGGATTTCATCAGAAGAAACAGCTATATAAAATTAGGTGATATCTGCATAACAGTAAAATTGTGCAACCATGTGACGAGTGAAAAGTAGTAGACCCAGAACTGAGCCTTGTGGTACTCCATATGGAACATTCACTCTGTTAATGAGGTTTGGGACATTATGATATACTGTAATAAGTATGACAAAAAGCATTTTAGAGACCTTTACCTATTTTTTTTTCCTTTTACAAATAAATTGACAGCCAAGACTGCACTTAAATCCAGAAGTACAATATCAGAGTATATATATATATATATATATAGTAGTCTGTCATCATTTTCAATGTTCACCAGAAGAGTTTGAATGCTATATTGTTCTGAAACCACTCAGGATTTGTTTGCAGCTGTCTTTGTTTAGACTGTCAATGTGTGAGGACCAGCTTTTCCCAGAAGCTCACTGAGGTTTCTCTATAGTTGCTGAATTGTCAAGTTTTGCCTAATGTTTACAAATTCACACAGAATGTTATTTTATATCACTACAAACTTTACTTTTAAACTGTTCCATTTGTTTTATTTTATTATTATTAAGATCATGTCACCAGGTTTAGTCACTGTACAGCTGTGGTTATAATAGATTATCTGGGCATCCCCATTTTCTCTTTGACATCATCAAAGAAGAGTTTCAGGACAAACAAACAAATTCTGTTCCTGTTATCAGGGCTGTACTCCTTGGGAATTATGTGAGCTACTGCGTTGTTTCAGTTGTCAGCCACCAACTCACTCTACGTTAATTGAATTGATTTATTACAACAGACCCAGTCACACAGGATGCTGGGGACCCTCATGAGTGTTAAACACCTTAGCTTTTCTTTCAACCAGCTGTTTCAAATTACTTAGATCTCTCTAGTGTTCATTAATGGAAAACGGCAATAAAATATTCATGAAAGTTAATAAAGCTAGCTCATAATAAGGCATAATTAAATTTGCTAACTTGTTTGTGTGAACCTGAGCGACTACAAACTTAAAGGATGTGTTTATGACTTACAACTGATGTTTGTATTATTCATAGGAAAGAGTTGAGTCAGAAAAGACATCCAAGATTGGAAGTGACAGCAACTAGAAAATGTATTTAATAGGCATACTAGGGAGCTGATGAAGGTTTCGCGCTGTGCCCTTCTCTTTGATCCGCACTTAACAACATTTTAGGGCCTTCACACAAAAAAAAAAAGCTGCTATATCAGCAAAAAAATGATGGATATTATTGAATAAAGAAGAGTGGTGACTGGATGAGAAGAAAGAACTACTCAGATGCTGGAAGATGCTGGCAGAGGCAGCTTGAGGCGACTGTATTTCTGCTTAAAGTTTCCCTAAGAGCTTCAATTGTGCAGAATGGTACCACATTGTTGTAAAATCATAGTTGTAAACATGGCGATTTGTTTACGCACCACAAATATATGGCAATAGATTTATTAAGAAAGCTGTCTGGAGTAGATAAAGATGACAAATAACATAATCTAAAATGACAAAGACAATGGAATTGAAGCAGAGCTCTGAAAGATGTTTCAACTTGCATTTGACAAATGAATGCAGGAGAAATGTCAGAAATAATGACAAACAAAGCACGAGACGCACCAGGCGCTTAGGGAAATTATGGCAACGGCAAAGAAAGGGAAAACAGTTCTGGTGTAATGGAATTGTCAGGGGCTCACATCATTGATTTAATGCATGCAGTTTCATTTGCCTCATTCAAAAGTAATAGGCAATGAATAAAAGGCTCAGTCATGACTAAGTATTGAGAGGGCCGAGAGGTGACAGGAATGAAGATGCGCAGGCCCATTGGATAGTGGTGAAAGGGTGAAGTCCACCTCTTAGCAGATTATACTGCATGTGTCCTATCCATCTTAAGGCACAGTTTTCTGGTTCCCTTGTTCCACTGTCCACTCTTTTTATCTCTGTATTTTAACAAGATGCAAAAACATTTTCATTGCTGGATTGGGTTTATTTTGTAGACCATCTGTTCCTCCTTTGAGTTTGAATATTTTTTTGTCTTTGATTGAATATGCCGTTTTATCCCCCATCCTTTTAATTATCCTCACTCTTTTTTTTTGCAAGCACTATACCGGAGAGCATCCTGTAAAGCTGCACTCATTGGAGCTTTGAATGTTCTTCAGTTCTGTATAGGCTGTTAAAACAACAGCAACCAAGAGGGAACCAGCAATGACGGAAATTTATTAGGTGAACAGACCATAAAACCTATTTTACACATTAACTGTTTCGGCCCTCTTGGAATTAACTCTTGATTTCTACACATCAGTATTCCAGCAAAGATTGGATTCTGCAGGCTTCATAGCATTCATTAAAACTACTACTGTTTCGCCTTGGCTTTACTTGTTGTCTCATGCAACAAAATGGTTAGGTACTGTAGAGCGGTAATCTGAACCACACTGAATCACAAAAATACCAAACACATTCCTTCTACAACACCCCAAGGACTGAATTTCCAGTTGCTGGTACTTTGGCCAGAGCACCATGTGTTCGTGAGATCAGTGGTTTCTGAGTGCAACAGTTAAGAGCAGTGGCAAACTGAATTGCTGGGTTTTTTCTCCTGCTTGCCAGTCTCATCTCCACTCCCTGCCAATACAGAAATATTTCTCTGCCCTGGGCTCTGTTTTGTTTTCTTTTAAAACTGTCTGTATGCTCGAGCGGAGAGGTTCAAGGGGCTTTTGAGGATGCAATCCAATTCTCTAAGCATACAGCCACAGTTTTCTGTCTGCTCCAGTATTGTGCAAATATAGGCTCGGAGGTTTTAGTCTGAAGCGTGGTCGTTTTCTTGTTTTTGTGTTATTACGGGACACGAGGTTAAGTCACCCTCTCTCACTGTCTTTCTCAGCTGCTGACAAACATTTTCTGTGGAAGCATATTCTGGCATTTTCTGGGACTAAAATACTGTTACTAATCCGATCACTTCTATTTTTATGTCCTGAGAAATCAGTTGTTTTCTGAGGTGCCCCACAACGACATTCAAGTCACAAAGCTCTCTTTAGCGGTTGTAGTAATTATGATTGGAGCAAAAGAGGAGATCAGGTTGTAGAGTGAAAGAGGTCAGGTTGGATGGATGGGTGGCTATTCATGTCCAGTTTCCAACCACAGTCAACATTGTTTCTTTTAAGCATGACCATAACCACTTACAAAGTAGCCATTTTAAGCCAGTACAGTAAGTAAGTACAATGTTGACAACCATGATAGAAACGTGGTGAAATCTTTGTTCATCAAACCAAATCTGTTCTGAATCATTGGTGTATATATCTACGGCAATCACAATTTTTTTAAAAGTGGTACGGATGGATCATGTCTCATCTTGTATTTATATATGTTTTCTCTTTAAATCAGAGCAAATTTACCCAGCATTCATTCCACAATCTGACATACAGTACCCACAAAATTAAAACTGTACAGTCTGACACAGATTGCAACCAGGATTTTTATTACACCCATCTTGCACAATGTAACATGCCTTGAGCCAGCAACGTCACTGTTATGGCACAGTTTATAGAGGCCTTTTAAAAATGTATCAGGTTCCTCTCTCTGATGCATTATGTAGTGGTTTGTCTTTCTTTAACCAAAGTCTGCGCCCCTTGAAACCCTAATAGTCATTCACCACATGATTAAATCAAAGAAAGTTGTGCCTCCTGCACCCATCTGCTGCCCCTCTCTATTTCAATATGACAAAATATTGTTAATAATAATAACTATCTGTATAGCACTTTCCTAAAAACAATGTTTACAAAGTGCTTTACATACAGTTCATCCAAATGCAGCAGCAATAAAGAATAAATGTAAAAGTAATGTAACAGGTGAACAGATACAGCTAAAAACACACCAACAAAAATACTATTAAGAACAGATCAAAACTGTGTGCCAAAAAAAAGTAGGACTAAAGGGTAATACAAGAGAAACACAGGAAATACAAAGACCCTTCAGCGATTCCAAGCTCCCCACCGGCAGTGCATAGGGAGTGAATTCACAGAAAAGCCTGCTCATAAAGGAGTGTTTTTAGGAGGGATTCAAAACAATGTATCATAAATCATTCATCTTCAGACACTTCTTTCAACACAAAATGAAGTACAACATTGTTGTAACAAACATTTCCTGGCTGTGAGGCATATACAGCACTTTTAACTGCCAGTGAATCAAGTGAATATGACTCTTCTTCTACATCTGGTGGTGTCTGAAAAATTGCTGATTGGCCTGATTGAGATGCTAATTTTAATTTTAAAGGCCCCTTGCTGCTTACCCATGCTCTGATTTTGATGTTCCTCGGAGAGATGATGCATCTTGTTTCTGATTTATCAAAGTGGTACATAAATGCTTTATTTGTGGAGGATTATGTGTTTCCTATTAACTTGTGTTTTGCACTGCCCTTGATTTTGCTTCTGTTTGTCCCAGTTGTCAGGCTCTTTCTGAATGGGTTTAAGATGATTGCCATGCAAATATACCTGTTATAAAAGTTGTTATTAATTAGGGTACATAGATTTTACTGCAAGAATGTAAGCACTGATGCTCTCTATACTGCAGCCAAGGGAGTCTACAGTAGTTATTTCTCACTGTTAAACCTGTTTCCACTGATATGCAGCCATTGCCTTATCTTAGTTTCTTGTCCATAACAGCGTCTATCATTGCTTTCCCTCTCCTGACTCTCCTGCTCTCTTTCTCACCTACATCTTTTTGTGTGCTTTTTATCTTCACTGCCAGCCTTGGCATCCATCATTTTGGTGTTACTCCCACTGAATAGCTCTCCACTACATGCAGACGACCCTGGTGTCTTCTGTGGACCAATTAGAAATGCATCTATATGTTCATCTCCAAACACGGTATGTACTTCCCTTTGTAAATGCTGATAAAATGCCTCCCATCCTTCCTCTTATCGTCTGCTGTGCTGTAGCTTTAACATCGTCCTTCAGATGTAAGGAATGAGAAAGCGACTGGCTTTTCCTGGAATGTTCTCTCTAAAATCCCCGAGTACAGTTTATCTGAGAGGGAAGTTAAGTAGATATATAATGCATCCTCACTGATGTTGTGGATATGCAGGTCTGAAAAAGCTTTGCTGAGTATCTCAAATGTGACTAGAGAGAGCAGAGCAGAGGAGCTCTCATTTTGCAGCCTTTTACCTGTTATTTCTAGGGACCATACTATTTTGGTTAAAACTGTCTGATATTAAATAAGATATTAAATAGTGTATAAGATGTCACAAGTGACATTAAAAGAAAACTAAAAGATTATTCTTAAAAACTCTGTGATCAAAATGAAAAATTAACTCCTGGGACAGGATATTAATAAAGGACTTTCTTTTTTGTCACCAGCATTCCTTCAGTTGTTACAGAGGTCTTTATAAAGTACTTTGTGGAAACAATCACGATTTCTTATCTATTTTTATTACTTTATTTCACACCAATAAGATAAGAGAGATCCCTAACAAAATTAATAGGATGGAGCTCTCAGATGTTTGGAGGGGGGGGGGGGATTCGTGAAAAAAGTTTAGGATTTCATTGGACAACAGTATCTGAGTCATAAATCAGCAGGGCCCATCTTAAAAGACATCACACAGGCAGGTGGTACGGTGTTCCGCTAGCAGCTATGTTAATTAAATGCTAAATAAAGGCACACACTATGATATTAAATATCATTTCCTTCTACATAAGCAGATACTGGTTAATGAAATAAGTTACTTGGTGGGATACCTGATTGACTGGCTGATGACGCTTGTTGTTGACACCTTTGGGTCCAAACTTTCAGCAAGACACAAATTGTCACGTCATATATTGATAACAAACTAAGTAGGAAATGTAGAAAGTAGGCTTTTGTCACCTTCAAGCAATAAAAAACTTGTGTTCCCAGGCCTCATTCATAATGTTGACATATTCTCTTTTTGTTTTTGTGGGTTTACTTCCTTTAATGTTTTATGCTAGTAAAAATGCCTAAGGATGGTGAGTCAGTCGGTTAATCTGTCCTTCTTTCCATCACTTTTTTCCAAAGCAAAACATCTTGACTTCATGGTCCACAGAGGTGTGGTTCCTAATTCATAATGCCTTATAATGACCGAACTTGTGGTCCAACAACAGTGTTGGATTTCCATCAAATATTCTGTAGATACACGATGAACTATATATAATGTACACAGCACATTCCCACTCCATAGAAGATTAGTTCTATATATTTTGAATATAACACCCTCAGGCCACAATATCAAACTTTACACAAAGGAGAAAACACGTTCATGTTGCCAAGGGGATAAAACCATTCTGTTATATGAACCTAAAGACCATTTCTCTAGCGCCACACTCTGGACAAACTACATTTTTTTTAAAAGCCAGAAGAATTTGAAAGTCATAATTGCTCCAACACATCATATTGTGCGTTAAATGAATTAAAATAAATGTAATATCTACTGACTTTCCTTGGATAGAGGTCAGGACTAGTTTACTTAACTGTATAGTCACCACTAAATCACTGGTTGCATTACATTAAAATGATTAATGTATGTTATACGCATGTAATGTGTTATGTTGACCTTTGTGTCCCTCAAGCAATTTACATTAAGATGTATCGACTTACATAAATCTTAGTCTGCTGCACGGAGGCTGATGCTCACTCAAGGTCTTTGTCCACACTGACCTTGACAAGCTTTCTCAATAAAAATTCTAAAAACTCTATATGTAAGATTTATTTTCCATACATCTGAATGGTAAGATCTCTTTTATTGTTTTAACGAAGAGCTCAGGAATGCTTGCTATACCACACAATTATAGTTCACCTTTCAATACAACAATAACACCTCTGTAAGAGCTGCTAAGGCATTCAAATCCCTGGACTCCATCACCAGCACCAAGTGGAAGAAGAGTGTATGGTGCCTAATCAGGAACTTTAGGGTGTTTTGAGAGCTACCATTAGGTAGACAGGACCACACAACAGGAAAACACACACACAATAGGGGTGCCCTACTTTTAGTTGATTAGCCAATTATTTGAGTGTGAGTGTATTTTTTGACTAAAACTTGTAGTTGAATGTTGTTTCAGAAATTCAGAAATGAGCCATTAGTCTCTAGGAAATGGTACATCTGTTAAGTATTTGCAAAGGAAAAAATTTCTGCTGATGATTTTCACACAATCAGTAAATTGAAGAAATCATTTTAGTTGACCAAGAATTTAATAATCACCAACAGCTAACATCCACAGTGTCCTTTAATATTGTGTTTTCAGTATCATCTACTCTATTGTGCAATCCATACTTATTTATCATGCACCACTACCAACCGCATTTGTAATACTTTTACATAAGCACAATTTAATGGCCTTGGTTGTGCTACAGTATAATGCTACACTAGTTATCATATAAGCCAATTAATAAATAATGAGCTCATTCTGTTGTCTGCATAGTCACGACTTTCTGCCTCCTCACCTCCACCAGCTCCATCAAGCACCCTCCCCCACTACTCACACCAGCCTCCATAATGTCCTATACTACAATACTGATGACTGCCATATTGTGGCTTAATACAGTTGCATGTATACTCAAATTTTCACATGGCTTTCATGGCTTTGCGTGGTATATACAAAGTATGTAGCAATAAGTAAAATTACAACATTCATTGCAATATACAACATTACATTCATAACTATTGATTCAAGAATGGAAATTGAAACAGAAAGCGTTTTCAAGACTTGAAGAAAACATATCAAAAACATCTCTTTCTGAAACTTTTCCATCAAGGTTCAATATTTTCAAGAAATGAGAGGTAAAAAGAAAGAAAGGTTCGCTCTTAGTTGCACTGAATTTTTTATAAGTTTTAGTCTGGATTCAGGGCATTTCAACACACTGACCTTTTCAAGGTGTTATAGCTATTACCTACTTTTGGCACTTTCACACAGACAAATGTGCTGTTTTACTTCCAGTATATGTCATTAGAGCAAAAGCTTTCAGCTGTTCTGTGGTCTAGACCACTTTTTCCAAACCTGGGGGTCCCAGTCTGTGCTAGAGGTCACCAAAGCTTCACTGGGCGGGAAAACTATTTTAAAAATATATACAGCAGGCCTATACCTCGACATTTTATTTATTTATGTGATTAAATTGTTATTTTTAAAGTTAAGATTATTATTTAAGATAAACTTTGATAAATCTAATAGGATAAGGGTATGGTGAAGATTTTCTGTTGAGCAGCATCATCCAGCATTAGAAGAGTCTGCAGTTAAAACAACCAAAGAGCTGATAGAACAATGGCCAAGTGTATATGATTGTTCAAAGAAAAAAACTAAATACATAATTTGGCTAAAATGTTTCCTTGAAATATCAGGAAAACTCATCTCTGATGCAATTTTTGATGAGTTCATTCAACTCCCTCATTTTACACAAACTTCCTGCAGTCGTTGCATTCACTATTTGGGTTCATTGTACGGTTTATCAGTTGTTCTGTTATTGTTATGCACTGAAGATAATATGAATTATCCATAAAATATGTCACAGGGGTCGACAGTTTCTCAATGATAGAAAAAGAGGGCCATTAAGGAAAAATGTTTGGATCCTCTGGTCTAGGCTGAAGCATTATTTGTAGGTGTATTGTTCCTGTTTTTGCCCCCAGGCTGTCGAAAAGCCTCTAAAAGGCCCGGACACACCAGCATATCTTTTTTTCAAACTACCATTACAAACAGCTAAATCTGAGGCAAAATCAATTAACTCCAAGGGAATCGCAGCAAGCAGTGGATTCACTCGCATCAAGTTCAACTTTGGTGAACATTGATCTGGCAATTTGTACTATTATCAAAGTCAAACTTGTGAACTTTTGAAGAAGTGGAGAGTCTGAAATTGAGGAACTTATCATGGCTTATTAGCTGTGCTGCACCATCCAACTTTAATTTAACCCTCCACTGTCAGAGAATACAAACTGCTCCACAAAAGAGGAATGGTTGGAGGGAAATCAGTCTTTTGAAAGTACTTTGTGAACTCATCTGTTAACAGCCAAGCAATAGCAATATTAGAAGCTTGTTTTTTTCTCGCCTTCAATAAAACTCTTTACTCCCTGTGATAATTTGTTCTCAGGATTGTACATCATCATTCAGTAAACGGCACAATACAGAGACTACAGAAAGACGCTTGGGGAGCTACTGTGACTGACTAGCAGCATGTCCCCAGCTGGCTAGCGTGCTTGCAGTTAGCTCGCGACAGTATCTCAGTATACGCTCCCACTCCTCCAATATAGAT
This sequence comes from Dicentrarchus labrax, assembly GCF_905237075.1. Classification (NCBI taxonomy): domain Eukaryota; kingdom Metazoa; phylum Chordata; class Actinopteri; family Moronidae; genus Dicentrarchus; species Dicentrarchus labrax. The sequence goes on along the minus strand of NW_026136724.1, from coordinate 16,780,981 downwards.
GTCATATTTATCAGATGACAGTTCAACTGAATGATAAGTTGTGAGGTTGTAGTTACATTTGATTGCATTGTTGTTATTTTGTGCACTCTCTACAGTCTGCTCAATGCATCCGCGTGTCTCCTTAATTAGTTGCACCATGGCATGCATAACACCAAAGATAAGTCATATACACTGTTTATTCCAATCATGTCATGTTCACATTGTGTTTGTTCATTCTGATAGTAAACCTGCTTGTGAATTAGGTGTTACACAACATCCGATTCCCTCCCTCTCCTCTCTTCTGCACAAATGTGTGTCTCAGAGTTGCTGTGTCGCTGTTTTTTCCATGTGGAGGAGAGGAAGAGGAAGGCAGTGAGACAGAACAGTGTTTGGCAGGTAGTTGAGAGTGAAGGAACAGTGGCATCCTTGACACTTCCTCTTAATTAGCAGCCATATTTTCCAGTTGCAGAAATACCTGCTGCTGTTGTCAAAACTTTCTTATTTAATTTATCTTTTTTGCCCTGCCTGTATCTACTAATTCAAAACCCTCATGTAATGTTTGAGTTGCTCTCTTTTTTTTATTTAAGTGGTGTTAGTTTTTAAATATACAGGTTTGGAGTCGTTTTTCAGTGCTTTGATTTTGAGTTAGTGGAGTGAAAAAGGATGATCCTCCAACATTTGACACTAGTAAAGTTTCTCTCTTTACTGTATGTTGCACAGCTACTTACAGCTTCTTCATTACACAAGCCTGAACAAAAGCATGTCATCAAAAGTTAAATTTGTGTTGAAATTCAAAGGTTTCCAAAGTACGATCAATAAACCACAAAGGGCAGACTTGGCTAGTGTGCAATTAAATCATACTTAATGTCACAGTGATGACAGTCTAGAATTTTAATGACTATTCACACCTCATGTTTTCACTTAGGTTTCACGGCATAGAACAAATCCATCTTTGCAGAGGAGGGCATATACATAAGAGACTATGTTGGAGAGAGTCATTTTGGGTCTATACTGCCAGGATAGTTCACACATGGTTTTTGAATGAGTACTGTTGACCGGAAGCTCTAAATTGACAGTATCCATTGATGTTTCTTATGCTTTGTTTCTGTCATTTATCCGTATTTATCTGTCCACCATATCCAGAATTGTACATTACAGTTTTCAGACACCTTTAGGAAAGTCAAATTCAGGAGTCGTCAAATGATTGTCAGCATATATATATACTGCTGTGCTCACTTTTTGTGTTAATGATTCTATACCTGGCAAAAACATTAAGGGGCATGATTTACTTAGCAAGGACAAAAAAAATGTAAATGAACTAGTTGAGGCTAATTCTCGGGCACCTTATTAATAGAATAAAACAGTTAAGAGTATGTTCATATAGATATGTACCAAAGTGAAACCAGAACTTCTAGGAAGTAAGGAAATATGGATGTCGTGTATTCTAGCAGGAAAAAGTCATTCATTAGGCAATCTGGGTGGTGTTTCATTCACATGACAAAAGGATCTATTTTAACAACAGCAACAAAAAAGACACATTAACAGCAAAATGCAGCTGCTTTTCCTGCATTTCAAGTTGATTCATAAACTATTTATTCTTCTATTCTCAGCTATACAGAGGTAACACTGGCAGGAAAAGCCCCTTCAAAACAATCCATTACACCAAGGTGAACAGCATTCTCCATAATTGTAGACTGAAAAACTTCTCTCTCAACTTTATTATATTCATTATATGTATTATATTTTTATGAAAGTGCTATTTTTGGTGTTATCAGGCTAGAATGTCCTCTGAATCAATTTTATGAATGCAATAAATCCACATTATAACTGGAGAATATTTACTTAAACTTGAATTTCTCTTTGTTGCCTTCTGAGGTGGAAAGAGTCTGTCTGGTCTTTGTTTTGTTGTTTTTTAAGTTTTGTTTCAGACCAACAGCTGAATCATCCCTGCAGAAAATCTTGTCATGTTTTTGTTTGGTTATGATATATAGAGCACCAAAGATAACTGCGTGTTTCTTCTGTTTTCTCCCACAATCTGAACCAGTCACTCTGTGACAAATGAGTGTTGGCAGAGAAAACTGTACGCTTGCTGGTCGGCTGATGTTTAGACAGACACTGTAGCTGCTTTTTAACAAACTAATTGTCCCGAATGTTTACAGTTTAGAGATCCCACTAATCTCATAATTCCATTAATCTCTGTTTGTTTTTCATTAAAATCCCAGAAAAAAATCCATCAATCTAACAACTGAACAATCAAGGCGTCCTGACTTAGATAAGTGATGCATTTATGTTCAAAGACAAACTGGCTAAGTTTTCTCATAGACACAGAGTTATTTTCACCCAAGTATATCGGAGCAAAAAGATAGGGGAGAAACTCATTAAATGATTATGTGTGAGTTGTTTGGCAACACTGAATAATTCATGCTTATTTGATTGCCGTGTATGAAGGATTTATTGGGAGGTGGCGCATCAAGGGAAGAGATGCTTGTCTGGGTTGCTGAAGTTCAAATTCCAAAGGTACAGTACTATTTATGTGGAACGCAAAGACCCATTAAACAGCCATTTAGGTATTTGAATCTGCTCATTCTCCTCATTATTTTTATTATTTTGCATCACTTATTTTCCATTGTTTTGTTCCACTTACCTTCTCTCCATCCATCAAATCTTTCTGTTTCTCCTTCACACTGCCTGTGATACTGGTCTGAAGTCAGTGCCAGCACTCATCACTTACTTCGCCTGCTCCCTATCTGTGGACCACGACTGGTGTCTCCTAGCAACAGCATTTGATACCGTTTCAGTTGCATTCCTTTAAAGAACAAAAGGAGAATTAGCTTTGAAACACTTAATTTAAGCTCCTCCTATTTGAATGATTAATTTTCCGTTTTGAGGAGGCACATCCTCCACACAAACATTTGTTCCTCGCAGCAGGGCAATGGGATCCTCCTTACTGTTGCTGATAGCCCTGCTAGCCTTGTTACTGTAGTGAGGCATCAAAAAGAGAACACAGTCTGCATATAAAATAGGAACCACCTCATTTTTAAAAACTAAATTCTCTGTTTTGAGCTCTTTCAATTCTTTGTTGCAAAAAACATCACCGCTGTTCCAAGAAAATTGCTGATTGATGCCATTTACTGATGCAACAAGACTATGTAAAGCACAGCTCATCCTCTCCTCAACCAGGAGCAGCAGGGGAGGGAAAGCCGAGTACACCTGTCAGGGGGTCACTGGACATCTGGCAATTACGGCAAGTGGTGAGGAGATAATGGCCATTATCTTTATTTCACCAACCTGCTGGCTTAGTCCGCCATGCAGCTCCTTTCAAGACAGGCCATCAGCTCGGGCAAAAAGAGACAACATCTCATCCATTAGTTTGTCAGTGGGGGGTTACGAATATAAACCTGACATAAAATATAGAAGTCAGACAGGGGCTCAGTACAAAAACAAGGGAGGCCATTAGGTAAGAGGCTTTCCTGTAGAGGTGAATGCAATAAAAAACAGCAAGTCCACATATGAAATCCACTGGAGTAGCAGGACTACATGCAGACATGTAGGGTAATGTCAAAGGGGAGCTTTGATGGATCACCTGTATTTCTAATGGAAGACATCGACGTTAGTGGCAGATGCTCAATATTTTCAACTTATTTGCAGATGATGCTTTGAAAGCTGGAGTGGCACTCAAAAGATGTGAGCCCTCAAACTTGTTATATGATGCTGGTGCATAAAACCCTCTGGCAGGTGTTCGGAGGGGTGGTTTTAGGCTTCTTCCCAATTCAGACGGGGGAAGTTATACCTGCCTGCTGTTCAACAAAAGTCACATCAGAAGCCAGCTGCACAAGCTTTCTTCAAGTCAGCTGTGAGCAATTTCAAAATAAGGCTGCCACAAAAAAAGAAATATGGCCAATTCATCTCCTCGAGGCTTCTGCTTGACTCATATTTGCTTAGCTGCCTACCAATTGATGAAGTGCAGTGACAGCTAAAAACTGGCATCTGCACCTAAAAGATCTCAAAACAGTTTATATTAAGGAAATAAGTTACAGAGAATCTCTTTCAGAATCCCTAGTGAACTCCCTTAAAAAGAGAGCTTTCGCATATACACACACCAGGGAAAATAAAGCTCCACTAAACCTTTAAACGATCTTTTTTCCCCTTCTTATCTGCAAAGCTTTCTGCTTCTTATCTTTTTATCCAGCCTTAAACACTCTGATCCTTTGATTCAAGCTGAGGCTCACCTTTCCAGGGGCGCCTCGCATTATGCCGTATTAGCTGTGTCAGCAGGTGTCACCTACACTAGGAACAATACAAGACCATTGCAGCAGGAACACCCTTGTACTGGAAAGAAAAATTGCTGGGGTGAGAGAAAGTCAGAGGATAAGGAGCATTAAATAGAGCCCAGAGGTGTAGCTACAAAAAGATCTCTTGGTCTTTTGTTTCTTTCTAGGTTTCTTTATCCTCTCTGAAGAATAAGTTAGGGCATCACTGCCAATGTCCAGTAGTAGATTAAGCACTGTCCTAAAATACCATTTCAGGGGGGAAATTAAGATTCTGTCCACATAATTTCTGACATGCACTTCATTATGCAAACGTGGTCGCTATTTTATATGCCAGTCTCATGTTTGAATATGCATGTCAACTTTCCATAAAAATTATAACAGCAATCTGACTAAGTCGGACTACACAATATAAGTCTGATTTGAATGCCCTCACAAGGTACAGCAGCAAAAAGGCTGAATAAACTGAGAGACATATCACATGTCGCATTTTTTATGTATTATTCCACCATAAAAGGTTTTTTAAATCCATCACCCAACAGCCTGTGAGAGAACACTCTTCTTCCCTGATATCAGTCCCATTCCCAGAGAGCACATGTCCTGCACGATAACACATGTTCACCTGTGTCTAAAGTGTGACAACAGAGTGCTCTTCTAACTGTTCTGTCTTGTCCAGCAGGGACACCAAGTGCTCTTTATCAGCCCAGGCTAGTAGCAGTAACAGCAGCATCCATACTGACGAGGCCTCCAGCCTAAAGGCTCCCATTGAGGGGAAGCCAAGTGGTTAAGCAAGCAATGCATGCAGCAATTCATAGATGCTAGGTTTCTATACCATCATACCATCTCTTGCATATTCAGGCGCAGGTTAATATAGTGAGAATTGACAGATTAATCTCCATGCCTGCTGTGGGGGATTACATTATCAGGAAGGAGCAAGAGACTTCTCATAACTCAGAGCTGGATATGCAAACAGTACAAAGCTCATTCAAAGTGATGAAGGGGACGCATTACAAATGAGTCAAGGGTGTGTTTTCAGGCAATAATAGGTAACATATTTCCAACAGTATCTACTCATCAAAACAAAACAAATGCTGTATGTCTGTAAAGGTAGCGACATATGTACACATTTTAATGACAGAATAAAAATGGCTGTGTGAGTTCTCATTTGTCCCCCAGGTTGTTTGCAAGTACTGCAGAGTCAGAAATCTAAGTCAGTGTGAGCTGTTGAATCATTCATGGCTGAGGGCGGTCACATAGTTTTCTTCTTTACCCCAGGGTTCAGGGACAGGGCGGGGAGGTTTTTGAAAGTGAGATAGACCCTGATCCCTTCTTTGCTGGCAAGCCTAAAATTGCTGGTCTTTTAGCTGGCAGCCAACAGCTCCTTAGTGTCCCATAGCTCAAAATAAAGCTTGTATACATTGTTGGGTGCCCTTGATGTAGCAATGACATGCCGAGTTGCCATGGAGATGGATATTTGAATGGATCAGGGTTTTTTGGGGGAAAATTGAGGTTATTGCCACCTGGCTGATGATTTCAGTTGTTGTGCATGGAGAAGTAGTTTTTCAAAAGCGTGTTTAGTATTATAGTGGTGTAAAGGCAAACACAATAACATTTTGTAGAAGCCATTATCTAAAGGTTTTCTTTAGAAATTGGAAAATGTATGCCTCCATGTTAGCATTTTCCTCCCTTTCTTTTTCCATCCATCATCCGGTTGGGAATGGGACTGCACACAATTTATATCCAATACCTAAAAACTTTGGAAGAGTTTGGCAGAATTATCGGGCATTTCCATTTTTGATTTGATTTTTTAAGCAACAATCAACCAGCTATAGGACAGCAATATGGACATGATCCCTCACTGGCTTCCCATCCATGAATACTGCCAGTTGTGTTGCTGGGAAGTATATTACACCATGGGAACAGTGTTTCTCTTCCGTGCCAGTTGTATGCCCCCCTGCAATGTCTTAGACTGTGTCATGGTTCTGAATGATATATTTTTCAGTTTCTTTTCTCAGACGACTGCATGATATAAAACTTTGATTTGATCACTGCTTATAAAGAGCTACCTGTTAACCAAGGTGAACAGTAATGCCTGAGCTACTATGCTGAGATGGCTGATCAAATAACTATTTAATACTTACAAAATCCTCTCACAGCCTAATAAGAACTGTATTGTGTATTAGCTCTGTTATATTGGTATTTCAAATGAGCAATCATTGAAAGTGTTGAAGGCTGTGGTGTAAAGTCTGTGTATTATATTTTGGAAAAGCTTAATTTTCCTGTCCGAAGTATAACAAAAGACTGTCTTTTTTCAGTCACATTTGAAGTTTCTTTGTTGTGGACATAAGCTTGTAGAAACTGCAGTACAGTTGGCGGAAGGGTAGTAAGAAGGATAAAAACATTTATATTCATTTGGATACTGCATAAATCAGCAATATCTGATACAAAGGTAAAGTATATTACAAACTTTTTGATGTTTAGTTTTTGTCTCAAGTGGAACAAAAGTTCCCATACTAACAATTTTGTTGGCCCAAAGTTCCTGAGAGGAACTGGTAATAGGTCTCAGCAGGACCAGGACACTTTATTCCTCCAATTGCAAACAACTCTTGCATTGGATGACTGGTCATTTGTAGGCTTTTCAATGCTTTACTCATTAATTCATGCCCTGTAACACTAGAAATGACCACCCACCAGATGCATTGTTTGGAAGAATCCTTTGTCAGCTATTGGGGGATGAGTGAGCCCACTGGGATCCATTAACCATGACATTACAGAAAAAGCTGCATAACGCAAGTTATCAAAACTTCAGTATGGGTTTTGAAAAAGGGGTTTGTTTCAATTTATTTATACCCAGTGGAGTCTTATGTCAGAAAATGTAAATACCATGACATGCCTGGCTTATTAGTACGTTGTATCAGATGATTGGTCCTGGTTGCTGTTGTCTTTTCTCTGAAAACAATCTGAAACACAAAAACAGCGTTGTTCTTGTTGTGCTTTTGCAAGTCTATAAATCTGAATGGTAATTGAGGTAATACAGTGACAATAATGAAAAGAATAGCACTGAGCACCATACATATTTCATCCCTACACAGTTTTAGACATAATGGCAAGCGTAAGTGCAGCTAACACGTTTCTTTGAGTCCAGTTTTTGCACTTTTAATTACTGTGTCATCATAAATTCTTTTTGTTAGTTATGACTTTGTAAGTTTCATAATTTTTAAACTTCCTCACTGTGGCTAGTCACTGTGTTACACTGTCAATGCCAAACCCAAAATAGTAGCCAATGTCCTTTCAAGTGAAGCGCAGAGGTGAGGTAAATTGGTATAACAAGGAATGGAAACAAAGGACATGTGTAATTATTTTTCTCAGCAGCTCTAAAGTCAACTTTTATTCTTTTTTGTTTTTTCATTTCAGTTTGCATTGTCTTGCTCATACTTTGTGTCGTAATGAACCTGTTATTTCTCTTTCATTTTCACAGCAAAAGAGCAAGTCTGACATTTTTTACCCTCTTCAGTAGAATTTCTGGCACAGTATTATCAGCAAATACAGAGGAGAATGAGTTACTTTGACTTCTATTAGTGTTAACATTTATCTCATTTGGTGACTGTTATATTTCTCTGTAGGGACACTCTCATAAAATCTTTGTCCAGGCAGCCGGTCTGTAACTTTGTTCCATTAAATCAAAGTTTGTAGGAACCTTTTCCAGATTCTGTTTAAAACTGCTCTTATACTGAACCATATGGTGTAAATAGAAAGACATGGCCTGGCTCCATGGAGGACACCAACAGATGCTTGCTTTATGTTAGCAGAGACAGTGTGAAAAATGTATGGTGGGGTTTGCTATATTCCTTGCATAAGAGTAAAACAGAAGTTTATTTAGATGAATGGCAAGAATATATCTTCACTATAGAAAGACCTGAGCTGTCAGGTAGGAGTTATTAGCCACACTAGCAGCATTGCTCTTGGGATGGCAATATTGGGCTGTCGGACCACCCCTTTGGCCCAAACTGAAACATTATTATTAGATGGATTGCCATGGAAGTTTGAACAGACCTTCATGGCACCCAAAGGATGAATCCCACTGACTTTACTAGTCCCTTGACTTTTCCTCCAGTACCACCATGAGCTTGACTTATTTTTTAACGTCCATGTAAGCACTGAAAACAATTATAATATTATAATTATTATTATTTTAATCATGGTGTTTTACAGTTATTTGTCGGGACTTGTGACACCCAGATTCAAATGGGAAGTCCTGGACAAACCAGAACAATCCTGGACAAATCAGGATGTCCGGTCACAGTAATTTAACTGTCTTGGCTGTATTAGCTACACACAGGCCAAATCATACACTGGATGTCTTTGGTTGACACAGACAAGAAAATGAATGACTGGCAAATCCATTCCATGTGTCCCCTGTGATTGGCTCAGGCCCTTTTCAAGTTTGTGCAGACGTTGAAGCATAAAGTCCACAGGAGACTTCACAACAAGAGTGAGGCTAACTTCCTTTCCACAGCCGCTCCACTCATCATCATGTATCCTACTGACTTTGGTGATTCCCTTTGTTTCCCTCTCGTGCCACAATGAGGTCTACATTTGTGGTTTTGAATGAAATATCTTGATGACTATGGGACATGAGACATGATGTCTCCCTCAAGATGACGTGCACTATCTTTGGCTTTCATGTAACACCATCATCAGGTCAAAGTTTTAATTTGTCCAGTATTTTAGTTTATGCCCAAAAGTAATCCAAAGTAATGACATTTGGTCCCAACTGTATTTGTGTTTAATGTTAATAGGCAGATGTTAGCATGCTTACATGCTAAACAAAGATGATGAAATCTATCTAAATTATTATTGTTATTTACTATTGTTTGTTGTAATTAACTGTAAAAATTTTAAAAACGTTAAAATTTAATCAGATGTCCTACAGGCATTGTGATAGGCAACATGTGGTGATGCAGAACACCATATAGTTGCATAATTTTAGCCTTTCTGTCAGACAAACCACACACAGACAGACCAAGCATTTAAATCTGGGGTGAAAGGACTCGCAAAGAGCCTGCTGGCAGCACCCATGTATAATTGATTGAGGTATTTTAAAGGACTGGGCCAAATCTCTGTCAGATATTCTTTATTAAATGAATATAATGTGCACTTCTTTTGAAAAGTTGGACAACCCTGAGGTAGTTTGCTAAGAGTGTTCCACAAAGTATAATGCTTGATTAAGTGCTTAGTACTATGCCCCTGAAAAGTTATTTTAAAAAGGATTAAAGGGATAGTTCGGGTATTTTGAAGTGGGGTTGTATGAGATACGTGTCCAGTGTACAACAGTAGGTGGCAGTCAGTATGTCCCCAGACGGGAGTCCCGGCAGAGAAGCAGAGCAATGCACTGCTGTGAACAGGCACATTTTAGCTACATACAAAAGGCCCACCTCAAAAAAATCAATATCAGTTAAGGTGTACACTATATTATTAATATTTTCACCACTTTACCTCACCATTAGATAGCCTTTTTCTCTGGCACTAACCGTATAACTTCTGTATTCCTACGCATAAGCCCAGATGTGCCACACACTGTATTACACCACAGATCAGAGAAAGGTAAAGCGATAAAAAATATTCTAAATATAGCGTACACTACACATTTTTATATAGCCAAAATACATTTTTCTGCAACCCCCATCACCAGCAGTGCATTGCTCTGACTATATCTCATACAGCCCCACTTCAAAATACCTGAACTATCCCTTTAAGTCAAAGGAAAGGTTGATCCTTAAGACATATAGCACAAAAATATTACAGTTTGATTTATGCACTGCACACTAGACATTTCAAAAAATAAAAAATAATAATAAACAAAAGTCCTGTGTGTGTATTGATTTTGAATTAGCCCTAATATATATGTGTGTAGTGTGTGTTGAAATGCTGAGAAGGTGCATAACCTTGGCATAAACAACCCTCCGTTTTATCCAGTACACCCAAACTCCCAATTAAAGCTTGCTGGATGCTAATTTTGACATAAACACTTAACTTCAAACACTGTGTTACTTACTCAGAGGCACTGAGTCTCTTCATAATATTTAATTGTTCTCTAATTATCTATTGCACAGAGAGCACCTACTCTCTAGCTGTAGCCGTGTGACAGGTGTTAATGCGACAAGTTTTTAATAATGCATTCAGAGATCTGGTGACCCTCACACTCGTACACACACGTACATGCACACACAGTCCTGCATGCAAAAACACCATCTGCTCCTCCTTTTCCGTTTCCTTTTCTATCCATCTCCAAGCTGCTTGACATACAGTAGACGGTATTTTTAGGAGTCGAAGCAAACATTAAAGTATGATGAATCACAGCAGTTGCAGTCATGTTGTGTGTTGAGTGTTAATATATGCTGCAAATAGGATGTATGGCCTCTGAGGTTTATATACAAGTATGTCTCTCCTAGTCTGTGCTGATCTGTCTTCAACAAGCCGTCTGATTCTCAGGCTAACTGTTCTCAGCGGGTACAGCCTCAGGCTCTGCCTCCTCACACACACGCCTGAGTTAAAGAAAGTATACTGGCTCCTGCTTAGTACATTCTGGCTATATCTCAACCACACTTTTGCAATATTGCCTTCCAGTCTTTCTGGCCACTTTTTCCCTCCATCTAGCCTTTCTTTCAGTCTTCTCTCAGCCTTGCTGTCAGCCTTTCTTTATTTCATACCCACTTCTACTTCTGTCTGTCTTTCTGTCCAACCTCTTCTCCTCTTCCCTCCTCCCCCATTTCTGTCCCTTTGCAATATCCAGTTTCACAGCGGAGTGACTGCCTCGCCTCAGCCCTCCAGCTCAGTTTTTGCTTCACAGAATCAGATACTGGTCTAGAATTCTCATTCCGCAACCTCCCTTTTATGCTCCACATAAACTAGAGATTTATACCTGAATTACGCTTCTGGTGAAGTGTTCATCCAGTGCTCACACACTGCTTATCTATCCATTATTGCTCACACACCAGTGAGTGCTGAACCCTCAGTTTTTGACCAGAGGCAAAGAGGTTCACAAAAAATTCATCGTCTCACAGACGTAGCAAGGCTTTTATTGCACAAGTCAAGAGCTCAGGACTCAACATATTTAACTTCAGTAATATGCAGTTATGCAGCTTTATATCCTCCCAGCATGCATTGTATCGTATAAAAGAGTACATCATTTTGCAATGAAACACTTTAAAGGTAAAGTGTGTAACATTTAGGATGACCTATTGGCAGAAATGGAATATAATATTCATAGGTATGTTTTCATTAGTGTATAATCATCTGAATATAGGAACTTATATGTTTTTGTTACCTGTTTGCCTTCCATGGAGTCCGTCCTGTTGAACTGCCTTATTTCTACAGTAGCCCAGAAGGGAGAAACCAAACACTGGCTCTAGATTCCTGTCCTTCCTCTTACAAATTACAGCCATACTATATAAAGCTAACTTGCACTGGGTAAACTGTTTTAGTGAAAGCATTATGTCACCCAGATTATGTTGAATGGCAACAAGGTTAAGGTTAGAGTATAGAATATTAGTATTAGGATATTGTATTACGAGATCAGATATTTCTGTCAAAAACAAATTAAATACACCAGTCAACAACACTGATTATCTCATTATCATGGCGCTTGTCAGTGGGTGGGCTATATTAGGCAGCAAGTAAACATTTTGTCCTCAAGTTGATGTGTTAGAAACAGGGAAAATGGGCAAGCATAAGGATTTGAGCGACTTTGACAAGGGCCAAAGTGTGATGGCTAGACGACTGGGTCAGAGCATCTCCAAAACTGCAGCTCTTGTGGGGTGTTCCCGGTCTGCAGTGGTCAGTACCTATCTAAAGTGGTCCAAGGATGAAAATGCAGTGAACCAGCAACAGGGTCAGACCAAGGCTCATTGATGCACGTGGGGAGTGAAAGCTGGTTCGTGTAGCCGCAGACCAGTCAGGGTGCCCAGGTGGTCATAGTTATATGGCTGATCGGTGTACATTGTGAGCAAACATTTTACTGATGTGTTCAGTATCCAAATTTTCCGACTTGCAGATTTACATAATTAAGCGTAATCCAGTCGGCACCACATTTCCTTCTAAACATATTTGCTGTTGCTAATTAGTTTTGCATATATACATCATTTCTAGTTGACAGGGATGCATTGAAGGTATCAGCACGGCTGCGTTTATTTATTTGTTACAACTGAGTGCAGTCCTAATCATCCTTTGGTTGCCAGGAGTTAATATTGTAAAGAAAAATGTAATTCAAGCAGCATTATGTTTCCCATTTCCCATTTATTTTCCTCCTGTGAGGGTCATGTACAACAAACATGTGGGCTGCTCTGTTTTCAGCCAGTCTGAAAAGAGACACCAGTCAGCACACAGCCGATGGAGGTGTTGCTCACAACCAGGCAGCATATTGAGTCTGCAGGGCACACAGGCTGAACAGGCCTGACTCAGCTCGTGGCCAACCAGATGCTGTTTTGCGAGTTTGCGTACGTGTGTGTTTGCAAGTCTACACATGAGCGTGCGTCTGTGTGTGTATGCATGTTTGAGGGCAGCTATCAGCAACTGACCTGTCACCCTGCTGAGCCTGTTAAGGTAAGTTAAGTACAGTGGTATTCAGCAGGAGAGCTGAAGGATTAATGACAATGGTGAGACCACCTCACAGTCACCGCCACAGGCACCAGCCACTGCTAATTAGATACATGGGAGAAGAGGAAAGTGCCCTTGTCTGAGCAGCTAGATATCAAAGGAGGCTGCAACGAGAAGATTATGTAATTTTTCACAACGTGTGCTTTTTAAATGTGTCTCACTTTTGTGAACACACCATAGCTCTAATAGAGAAGTGAGGTGAGAGAAGCTGTGTGTTCCAAAAGTATTTTTCCTCACTGTAAATTTGGATTTAAAGGGTTTCTTTTCATGATAACCTCAGTGTTCCTTATAGGAGCCTAGGAGTTTCCTGGATAATATAATGCTGGTACAGGTTTATATTTCTACATTTGCTATTTGAATCAGAGTTCATTAAACTCAAAAACAATCAAAATAACACACAGATGTTGTTGAATTAGTGCAACATTTATCCAAAATCTAAAAGTAAATTGATTTATACATTTCTAATGAGAATGGGGTCTCTCTTCCAGAAAACTGTTGTTAGGTTTGCTGCATATTTTAGTGATTAGAGAGGAAGAACAGGTGACTCACTTTGCCTTGTGTTGGAAAATAAAAATCAATTGTTTCAGACAGCATGAGCACAGGAAATTGCCTTTGATGTCAGCATGACAGATGGGAGAATACAATCTGCTGATTTCACTTGTGGGTGGGAAGTTTTGTCAGGTCTGCAGAGGCCCCATGCACACATTTCAGGGCAGGCAGTTTTTGTGTAAAATATTGGTATGCATGTCTTATTCAATATATATCCGACCTAATGCGGTGTGAAGCGGTACCGCTTTCATGTTAGAATCAGTTTCTCAGGAAAACTGACTCAATTTTTCCCCTTTTCCTCTATCTGTCCTTTCAGTCTTCTCCATCTTTCCAGCTGTTTGGCTTCGCCTGCGTGATTCTGACGTAGGACGCAAGCCAAAGGGTGGCAGTGTATTTCAGTACCAATCTGTGTTCGCTGTGAGGGATATCACTTGTACTCGATTCTCACACCACACTTTTAGGTTTCTCCCCCCTCTCCCCTCAGCATTCCTGACTATTCTTCTGCGTGCATGCCTTTTCTGTGCCAGCGCGTGTGTGTGCGACAAAGAGAGAGGAAGGAGGTGGCCAGCTGCTCGGTGGTGTAAGACAGTAGTCTCCACTCCATCCAGCTGTCTTGCAAATCTCCCCTGGGTTTCTCCGACACACTCTGTCAGCCAGCACCTCACACACTCATGCACACGCACACACAGACCAGGCTGCATTCACTCCATAGCTCTCTGTCATGGTTTGCACATTCTGTCCCTGGATGTATGTTTTTCTCTGTATGTTATATCTCTCTGTCTTTGACAAGCTCTTCTACACATACTAAACCTGCTGTGTCTGTTTTAGCCTCACTGGAGAACATCTCTGTCTAATGTATGGCAGCTGACAGTTTGCAGAAAAATGCCCAAGTGACAGGCAACACTTAATTCTCTGTCAATACTGCTTGGGTAATTAAACCTTAAAATCCATCAATACAGAATACAGGTGGTGAGCAATTTATTTATTATTACTGTTCTATTGATGCATGGACTCCTTTGAGTAAACGGCGTGGCAGGTACAGTGGATGAGAGAGAACAGACAAGCTTCTTGCAATCACACACGCCTAAACAACATTCACACATTTGTAGAGGTGGGTTTGTGACAGGCACACTCCTCCCATGACCATGTTTATGCTTGAGTTGCAGTACACGTTGAATTCTTCATTCAGGCAGCTATTGTTTCTTTTCTCCTTGTTTGCTGTCAGTACATTCGTTTGACTGGTTCTACAGGTGATTGAGCTGTTAGAGCAGCCTGCCGGTGGCAAGCAAATGTTTTTTTCTTGCAGAGTTAAAGACAGTTCAAAGTGTGGTTCTCCCACATTACAATCAAACATTTTCTCAGTCAGTTGTAGTTTTTTATTCAGCCAGGTTTTTCTATATTTATTACATTCTTTCCCAATACAATGAAAGTGAATGGGATGCACATGTAGCTTATGGTGCTCCAGTCATTGAAAAATTACTTTAAATAACAAAAAAAAGTCTGTTACTGTGAAAATACCTCACTTCACTGTGAGGTACATCATCCAATTTATATAGGCTATAAAACTGATGCCTCCAACTTTAATAGGCTGTCAAAGGTCCAGTGTGTTACACTTGTTTTCATTAGTGTACAATCACCTTAAAATAAGGATTGCGGGTCGCCCCCCAAGGAGGCTGTCATGTTGAACTGTCATGTTTCTAAAGTTTCTCAGAATGGACAAACCAAACACAAGACAGGGCTATTAAATTTTTTCGTGGTCACCATAGTTTCTTGTTTGTGCTTAGAAAGGGAGTGTGAAGCGAGGGAGTTGCAATCTGCAACTACACCACCATATATATATATATATTTCTCTCTATGTAACCCCATGAAAATGTCTCTTCTTCCTGTCTGTTGTTGAGATCTTGGAACACTGCGACATCGCTAAAACAGAGACCCACAAGGCAGGGAGACAAGCAGTGGGATGATCAGAGAAGTTAGAAACAATCATACCTATTTAAAAAAAAAAAAAAACATTCAAATTATTACCCATGGGGCACCCTGATAGCTCACCTGGTAAAGCTGGCATGCCATGTATCAGTCCTTGCTGCGTGGCATCCCCTCTCTACCCACCTTTCCTGTCTATCTTCAGCTGCCCTATCCTTAAAAAGAGAAAAGAAGCAGGGGAAAAAAATCATTACCCAGGAGTTTCTGTTAAATCCAGATGTTTGTTCATGTTATTGTTAATGGCAGACGATCTTTTTCATTACCAGACAAAACCGTATTGCAGTTGTTCAGAGAGACCAACCTTTTTTCTCACGAAACATGAAAGCTCAAGGTGAAGGACGACCCCTAATTTTTAAAGTATAATATCTCAGCGAATCTGTCCAAAGGCCTGGTTTCTGTTTGTTTCTCCCTCGTTCACACTTTCTCTCTTACTAGGTGTTATTTGTTCCTAGTAGAAGCCTCTGTGCCGTCATCAGATTGATCAATCACCTGCTCATAGGAGCTTGAAAGTAAGAGGGGACATTTGTCAGCCAGAGCAACTCAAGCCCCCCTCCCCTGCATCCTCCTGCACCCTTCACACTGGCAGCCTTGTGGGCACAAGCCCTGCATGGATGACTCACTGACTTTTTCTGTTTATGCGTGTGTTTCCTTCTGTCTGTGTGTAGGTGTGTGCCTGTGTTTCTTTGTAATACACACACACACACACACACACACACACACACACACACACACACACACACACACACACACACACATGCATCCATCAGAGCAGGAGAGGAGAGTCAAGCGGGAGATTGACTTTACCAAAAAGAGCAGACAGCCGTCGCCAGCTGAACGCTTGAGATGTTTCCTTCATAGCACTCAGCTTTCACAGCAGATTACAGACACTTGCTGACTGGTCTTCAGTTTAGTGGCCAAGGACCTATCCAGAATACTGATGGCGGCTGGTGTGGAGCTCTGTGACTGGGTTTACAGTACCTCTGTTCCTATTTTTCCTTCTCTCTGTGAAAAAAACAGATCTGGATGCCCTCCCCGCCGACCTGAATTTAGGTCTGTGTTTAGACTAATATAGCAGTTTCTCTATATTGTGATGAACTTCACATTTTACTAAACATCAGGGCGTTATGTAATCCATTTTCATTATGAAAGCAGCTATTTAAAAGTCTGTAAAACTTGTCATTACATTTTATTTATTTCATATTTTATATTTTAGTCAAAAATATTTTCTTCATCAAAGCCACATGTATCCCAGAGCTTTTCTTACCATTGAATTAGAGATGAGTCTGACTTGCAGAGCAATTAACCCCTGCAGAGCTGAGAGAAACTGACTTATAAAAAGAAAAATACTCAGAAATGATGCACAAACCAATAATCTCTGGATAAAGGTAGAAAACAACCTTACTGTTGAACATTTGAATTCAAGTTGTACTTTGAATGAGTGAGTTAGGGTTGCAGCTAAAAACGTGGACAATGTTAAGGCTATAATTTTCTATTTCTGACAATAGAGGAAAATGTCTATGGTAATATTTTCAAATTGCCTGTTGTCTTTTAACAATGATCTAAAACCGAATGTACTGCATTTACTGTACCTCACATTTTACTGGAAACAGCTTGAGAATGGCGGACTCCGCCACATGTCTTTTTTCCTTTTTTCAGATTTAGTTGGAAAATGTATCAAAAATGTTTTGTGGTAATATAGAGGTTTGGTGTAATAGGTTATGGTGATTAAATTATGTGAGATTATGAGTCCTTTCCAACCTCAAAATATGATTTTGTGGTCTATACATTGAATATTGTAAATTTCTTTGATGTTAATGTTTGCCTGCAAATTAAAATTTAGGTGCACAGATTATCACAACCTTTTTTTAATACATTTATATATACAGTGGGTACGGAAAGTATTCAGACCCCTTTAAATTTTTCACTCTTTGTTTCATTGCAGCCATTTGCTAAAATCAAAAAAGTTCATTTTATTTCTCATTAATGCACACTCAGCACCCCATCTTGACAGAAAAGAACAGAAATGTAGAAATGATTTTGATTTTAGCAAATGGCTGCAATGAAACAAAGAGTGAAAATTTTAAAGGGGTCTGAATACTTTCCGTACCCACTGTATATATATATCAGCATGTGGAAAACAGTCAAAACATATTTCCTACAATTTCTCAGGTGACAGGTGAAGAGAAGTAACAGCCCAAATTCAACATGTCCTGGTATCGCTGTACTGTGAGTGTAAACTACAAATCCAGAGTAAATCCATATCGTAGAGGCATAACAAAGTCTTTAGTGGATTTCCTTCCGTGGAAAACAAACTCTTTGGAGCTCAGTGTGCCCCTTCCCTTCTGTCTCTGCTGGCCCTGCAGAGTGCAGCTCATTGATAAGGGTTTCTGTCCTTGTCACCAAGGACTGATGTCTTTCTGTCAACTCCCAGGCAGCCCTGTTCCTCATTCCATGCTATTGTTTTTCTTCTCTTCTATACCTGACAGATCCCTATCTCCCTCCCATCCCCTCTTCCTCACCCCTCCCCTGTCCCCAATACCATCCACTCTCTTTTGCCGAGAGACATTCATTCCTACCATGGTGCCAGCAGGCGCAGCTTACAAGTTATTGTCTCAATCAGAGCTCCTTCTCTAAAGTCACATCGCCACCATCTCATAAAGCTCTGGGAGGGCGCTCGCCTTGTGAATCCCATAAGCTTTCTGTCTGAAGCTCATACATGCATTAGAGCATTACAAGAGGAACATTACATCGTCCATTGTTGTAACATCCAATCAGACGACATGTGCTATTTCTGCATGCACAAATGCGCTCGCTCTCTCTTTTCAAGCACACATACACAAACACACACACACACACACAGCCATTTTGCTATTTCACCACCCACCTCCACAATATAGCTGTGACTGTGTCTCCTGTGGTTTAACACCTCTTGTGTTCATTAGCACTGTGCAGCGGCGTGTCAACAGCTCTTATTTACTAATTAGCTACTGATGACAATAGCTGAGACACACAATGGAGAGGACAATGGTGATCCTCATCTCTGACGCTCGCTGTCCTATGACAATATGAAGTATTACTCATTCAGCTGTGTAATAAGCTCTTCTGCTCTCATTGAAATTCGCAAATGCACAGCGGATCACAGTTTTGTTTTGTTTTTTCTGGTATCACAAAAAACAGATTGCAAAGTTGTTGTGATTTTAGATAGAAAAAGTTTAGTTTTGGAGAATTCTTCCTCCAAGGTCGAAAGCGATGCTCTGACTGTGCCTGGCCGGTGGGAATGGAGATAAAAATGTCAAAGCCGCCGTAAATAAGAATATAAATAATAAAGTCCCCCACCGAGCTTGGTTAAATTGAACAGCAAAGGGGTAGTTTTCTCGCTGTCCCACTGAGATTTTAATCTCTACTGCTAAATCTTTTCCACCCTTTCTTCCTTTGTCTTACGGTTGCTCCCCAGAGAGACAGTGCACACTGCTGCTATGTGATGTAACGCCCTTCCAGCCGACCCCTAGGGCCAGTAAACTTGTGAGTCACTGTGGAAGGATCATGCATCAGTTTACACAATGACTTCTAAAAACATCCAGGGGCCATTATATTTTTCCTGAAGTGCTAAAGGAAAATAAGAACGAAGTCCTCATACCCAAACAACAAAATAGTTAATTTGTAAGTGTTAGAGAAGCAAGCTTGTGACCAGAAGACTATCAGTTCAGTCCCCCAGATGGCAGGATAAATCTGATTGGGTAACTGAGGCAGCTCTTGACCCTCCCTCATTATCCTTGAACAAGGCCCTTAACTTCAACTGCTCCAGTGGAGCTGTTCAGTGGCTAGCAGATGCTCAGACTGGGCAGCTTCCAGGAGTGAATGTGTCTTCCTGAAAAAGAGAGCATTGAATAAATAAAGGTGAAAAAAACATACAGTCCCTGTGAGTGTTTTGACACACTACCACTGCTCTTTTCAAGTGGTACAATGGTACTCAAATCCTGGTTTGCGCTGTGAAAGGCATGACCCGTGGATGTATTAAAGCAGCAGTTATCAATATTTCTGTATTAACACTGAATCACAAAGCCACTTGTGTGAAAGGGTAGCTTGTAATGATGACCCCACAGAGAATTATCACAGCTTCTCAGAGCTTTTATAGCATCCTTCAGCTTATTGTTTTGGTTTTACTGGCCACAACTTTACTGTTTTAGTTCACTCTTACCACTCTAGCATAATGTTCAACCACAACAGGCAGATGTGTTCTATGTGTTAGGGACTAGCTGGGGAACATAATCGAGCATTATGCAGCTAAAGAGTCAGATATTTCCCTCAAGGGTTGGTAGAGACCAAAAACAAAGCTGAAAGAAGAGTTAATATTGGCCTTAAATTTGCTCAGTAGAAACATAGTACTTCAACTTTACGCTAATGTTGCTTCATGGATGTTTAAATATAACAGGTGCACTGTTGTGTTTTCAAAGACATAATACATAATACCAAATACCACATGCACCATATTAACTTAAAAATGATAATGGCAGTGTGTATTGTCTTGTGTCTTATGTCTGCTTCCTCCAACTGGCCAAAAATAAGTTACTGTAGGTTTAATAAAATTTGGTCCTGTGTTGGTTGTTAGATGGCACCACATTCATTCATTCCAGTGAAAGTTGCTCACCAAGCGCAAATGCCAAGAAAGTCCTTCAGGCTTTTAACAAATGAGTACCTCTTTGGTTGAGCATAAATGGCACAAAAACAACATACTGATACAGCTCTTTGAGACTTTTAGGCTTTATTGAACCTGATTGCTGAAATTGTCATAACACAAAGAGTGTGGTATGATCGTGTGGTAAACATTGTTTCTGGGCCTGTGCTCATCACTAGTTTAAAATTATCACATAGCCTGGAACAGTTGCAGGGGGCTTAGAGATTTTACTGATCCTGTTCCCCCTTTGGGTGGCTATGTCTACACCAGCTGTATTTCTTCCAAATTTAGGCAATTTAAACTATTTTGTTATGGTTAAGAAACTGCCTTTAATGTTAAAAGAAACTAACTGTGACTTTTGGGAGGAGACGCAATGCGAATCCAGGTCACTGGTGTTGAAGTCAGGGTCATTTATCTTCAGGACAGTTGACATACAGACTGGCTGAATCCCTGCACAAACAAATACCCAAAATAAATATATATGTGAGCTGCTGTTATGTGGCTACTGCATGAAAATGGTCACACATGCCTCTTATTCCACCTGGGGGCTTGGTGTTTTGCTCAATTGGTACCCCTGTCAGTAGTATAAGGGAACAGGAGACATACAACAGGAGGCAACTGAAACTAGGTTGAGGAAAAAATTGGTATGATGACAATGGGTAAACGTAGCTGACTGTAGAAAACAAGATGTAAACCCTGATTTCTGGTTAAAGTATGCCACTTTCTCAAAACGAAACCGTTATAAAACACAAATCCAAGACTTCACTTAGCAGGAAAACATAAACATTGATCTTTGAAAAGAATTGTAATAATCAACGCTGTAGTTTTTCTACACAAGCACAGTTCCAATCATCCTTTGTATGAACCCCGAGTCATTTCTAGAAAAGAAAAGCAGAAAAACATGTAATGACGGAGGCAGGACTTAAACAAAAAGAACTCCAGTCATGTCAAGACTGAAATGATGTACAGCAGGACCTGAGAGAGAGGAGGGGGAAACAAAGCAGGCAGAGTGAACAGCTGGATCCCTGGTGAGAATTTATGAAATGCATGCGCTCTCATAAACAAAATATAAGCTATCTGCCCACCCGGATGCCCCAGAGCTTATTAGCAATGCAAATGGATGCACACCTTAAGTTTTTTCATGACAGACGACTACTGATACGTTAATGTGAAGCCCCCTTCATTCATTTGTTATTGGATTATGCAAGATGATGAGAACGGTTATGCAAATGTATCCATATGATTGCAGGTGAGGCGGGAGTCGTAATGTCCTGCAGCGGAGTGTGGTGGTAGGTTGGAGTTCTCTGTGGGAGAGGTTAATGGCTGTTGGCTGTTCACGGCCTTAACTCAGGTATTTGATAAATACTCCATACCCCTGCATCATTTTCATCCAAGAAAAGATGAGCTAAAAATACTAGTACTAGAGTACTAGACACAGTGCGGTTTTTAGTGCTGTGCTCAATTCTTGTATTTTTTTTTAAGTCCTTTTCTCATCACTCCCTCTTTCTTTTTTCAAATTCTTCTCTGACCTCCTCATCACGATGAGTGGGCGCAGGCCGCTCTGATCCTCCCAACACTCAACCACGCCTGACCCTGATGCATCACTCGCTCACAGGCATGAAGGAGAGAAAACACAGAAAATAGAAGAGAGGGGTGTGATCCATCTCCAGAAGCAGTGTACTGTACAGTAGATCAGTGGTCTTCTCCTGCTTTCATCTCCCAGCTCCAGCAATCTGCCACCTGGCCTCCACACAAAAACCGTTCATCTGGGCCTGGAGCCTTCTTTCTCTCTTTAAGTTCTCTTTCTCTTTCTCTGCATCTGTCCAGTCTGGATCTCAAAACAGAGGGAAATGCAATAGAGGACTCACATTCATTATATGCGCGTACTGATCACTCTCGTAACACTCCTTATGAAACAGACCCATGTAATCCTTTGTGTTTTATTTCTGATGGGAGCTAGATTTCCACCTTAGGTGAAATTCCCCTGTTCAAAGTCCTGTGTAGCTTCTTCCACTTTCATTACGATTTCCCTTGATCCGTGGTTTGGTTGTTAAGGAGGGAGATCACATACTTACTTACTTCTCTTAAGTTAGAATGAAAATTTCCAAGCCACTGTTGGTAGGTGAGTCAGATATCTAGGGTACCTACCCATGATTTCCCCAGGCACCCTTACATCATTGTGCCAAAACGTGAGAAACCAGTCCCTTGTGGTAGTGACAACCTCTTCTACAAATCCCAAAGCTCTTTGCCATTGTCACGCAATGAATCTCAAGCCTTCAGGACGTAAACGCCTTTCCTTGACCCATGGGGGTTTAAATCCTCCATTTTCACTGAAAATCCTCACTTTAGCCACATTAAGCTGTTTTTGAGCGACCAGCAATAAAGGTTACAATGATATGTGGGATATTCTACACAATCTTTAGCCAGTGAAGCTCAGCCTTCCCAGGCAAAGATAGAGGAGTGTGCGCAGACAGAAAACCATTACTCCCTATTAGCAGTAAAACAGCTCTCATTTCATAATTTCTTCCAATGGCTGACCTTCTAAGGTGTCTATGAAAATGTTTTAAGAGCGGATCAGGACTTTCACTATTCTCAGGGGGAGACAAAAGAAACACTGAGTTGAAGGACTGGTCATTGAGAGTGATTTAATGTTATCTGTCTTCAACTTCACCCCAGTGCACTTTACTACCTACATCAACTGTCTTTCCCCCCCTTTCTTTTACCCCTTTTAACCTCACTTACAACTCTATCACTGTCGGCTGCCCCCACCCCACCTGCTGCTGCCTCAGGTTGTCTTTCGTCATCTAACTTTGTAACTCACCTACACAAAAGTGCTTTGTACTGTGCTTCCTGCACGCACTCCACCACACTTTCTCGTCAAGAGTAATCCATCCATGCTTTTGAGAGGCAGCTCTCCAAGTGCGCCTTTCCATTAGGTTTGAAAAGATAGCGTGGTTGCATTGATCTGGGG
The DNA here is from genome assembly GCF_905237075.1 of Dicentrarchus labrax. Lineage (NCBI taxonomy): Eukaryota > Metazoa > Chordata > Actinopteri > Moronidae > Dicentrarchus > Dicentrarchus labrax. The sequence goes on along the minus strand of NW_026136724.1, from coordinate 16,757,901 downwards.
CTATAAATGTTTCAATTATAGTGTTGTGATTCTGGTTTCAGTTCATTGTTGTGACCCAAGTTTTAGTCAAGTAAGCAATACCATTTCAACGCCTGTTTCAAAGGGCTTAATAACTACAAATATATTTTTTAACAGTATGTTTTCTTTTCAAATGTGGTGCTGACAAACCCCAAGGCCAGGTTGCTTTAATATTGGGCATGATTGAGAATGATTTATGTTATGTACACTAAATAGACCAAATTAAACACCTGTTAAACTCCTCACCCTTTTCATCTTCAAAACCCGAACATCTTTTAGCTCAGTCTGGCTTATGATTTGGTTTTTTCCTGGCAGAGTAGATTTGTCTTGGGGACAGGTTAAAATACAGTTTGTCAACCTGCTTACACAGGGAGCTCCTCTTATTGTGTAGCTGCTGTAAATTTTAAGTTAAAGATTACTGATTATGCTAACATGATCTGACAGTCACCTGCTTCAGTGTCTTTCTGGAGAGGTTATTTTGTGTGAATGAGGATAGACTTGGGTAGGAAGATAATACAATAAAACAAATGCAAATCGATGTGTGAATCCGGGAGATATCGGAACAGCCTGTTTTATTTCCCTACAATAACCTGTCGTAGAAATTCTTCCAAAGATTGAGAGTTGCTAGTTCTCTGAAGAAATTAGAGGCCAGTGTGATGAATCAAGACAGACTTTGGCAGTACGTTGTTTGGGTGTTTCTGAGCTTTCTTTTAACTTGGAGACTATAGGTGTTCAAACTGGGGCAAGGATTGTGATCATTTAACAGATAGGGAGGATCTGAGAAGATGCTGATTTGCATCATTAGAATTGTAGGGTCCAGTGATTTTCAAGGGACAAAAAGAGGTCATCTGTTTATTAATTTATGAGTTCCACAACTTTCTCAAACTTTAATACTAAAGAAAGAATACTTGTCAAGTCATTGAGTCACTGAGAGCCAATCAGATTGTTGCTGTCAAACTTTAAAATCGGTTCCTTCCTACCTCAACCCATTCACCTCCATGTTTTTTTTATCATCAGCAGTTGCCCAGTCGGGCTCCTAAGGAATCTGGCTCCAGCTTGCATTAGACCTTCATCTAGGCTTGTTATTTGTAATTTATAAATATATATATAATACATTTCTTAAGCCCCTCTTTCAGTTTTAGACACCCCTGATTGAAATAGCTACAGTGTAGAACTTGTGGTGTTTACCCAGTAAACATATCATGTATAGGAGCAAAAAGACGCCTGTGGCCTCATCACCAAACATAGCTCACTGCCATTATAGTGCAGAAAATAGTACTGAACAGATGCTATGTTTCAAGACATTAGGACCCTGATGAATGCAGCAGGCACGCACAAGCGCACACACACAAACCTTCGGTAGCTGGAAGCAGTTGTGGCAGAGTTTCTGTCTTATTTGGGTTTTTGTGTCATTTGTGACTTTAGGCTATTATGTCAACTTCCTCTGCAGACTAGCAGGGCTGAGGTGGCTCCTGCAGGACGGAGCTGAGCTGGCTGAGCATATGGTGAGAGGAAGCTGCCTACGGAACCCTTCTTCTTCAAACTAAGGAGGAACACGCCTCTAACAATTTGCATCTCTCCCCGTTGCACTGAGGAGCCAGTGTAGCATGATAATATCACTTTACAATTTGAAACTGCATCAACTCAGAGCTCACTGATCAAACAGTGACAGGAATTGCAGTTTTGGATTAAGGACTGAATTATGCCTTGGGTGCATGCATATAATTGCAGGGGGAGGTGCAGTTTTGTTTTTATTCAGTTCTAGGAAGGACATTATTATGCTTTAGGGACACCAAGAAGAGTACAGTGATTGATCGATTTTAACAGCCCATCCATTATGATCAACAGAGTTCTCCAATAATCGGTTAGTTTGCTTTTTTACCTCAGCTTCAGAGGGAGAGCCTTTAAAAACATCCTTGTATTAGAAACAGGCTTTTATTCCTTATTTTCTTCGTTTTATGAATATATTTTATCATATTTTAGTGTTTTTCTGCTGCTTTTTAAATTTGCTGTTGATATTGTTTGCTGTCAAGACAAACTCAACACTTCCTACATTTGTTTGTTTGTCTGTTTGTTGGCTTGATAGATTCAGGATGATGTACTTCCACATAGTCACGCCATCACACTGTGGTTGTGAAAAAAGGCAAAGAAAAACTAATTGAAATTAATTAGTGTGGTGAGTATGGCATGATTAATACTGATGTTCCTTGTGCTGTGAAATGTACATAAGGCTGAAGTAAAGTGAAGTAATTAACTTTTTACTGAGCCTTTGGTAGCAGCTGGCCTTCATTTGTTGTTAACACACCTTCAGCTATTATATAAATACTGGCTTTTATTAGAGAATTAATGAAGTATTTAAAGTATTTATGAACTTTTGTTTAAAGCTTTGATATGTTTAGTTTGAAAATTCTCCACTTGGTATGATGGGAATGCAACCTGGTGATTCCTGAGATGAATGTGCTGAAAGCAATGCATATATTTTCCTTTAAATAAAAGCTTACACATAGTAGCTTTTGTCTTATTTGTATAGTGTACCAGCCCAAGCTAACTGTATAGGTTGAGTACAAGCAGGCAGAATAGTTCAGGGGCACAATTACTTTTGAAAATAATAGAGGGACAAGTGAAAATTTTCATAACAATGGAGATGGTGTGCCTTTTCAAAACATGAAATGTCAAGTTCACTTATTCATGAGCTCCTTTACTGTACTCAGCTTCACTCTTTCTGTGTCAGCTGGCACTGACAGATCACTGCTCATGGGGAATTTACATTGTTAGGACAACCGTTAATGATTTAATACACAATCTCTCGCTGCGGGAGGGAAGGAGAAAAAAGAGCAAATGCAAGTCACAAAGCACTGTTTGAACAGTAAAGTGGGTCTGAATACAGCATTATAAGGATTGTTAGGATCAGTAGAGAGGCTCCCTGCAGGGATGCCGGCAGGAGTGCCAGAATGTGGGTAAGTCAGAGTCCTACCCCTCATTAGTGATCAGTGTCACGGCCACCAGTCTGCCTTTCTCACTTGACAATGTAAGATATTAAAAGTGGACCCAGCCAAGTGAAAACAGACAGGAGGGGGAAAGTGTCTGAAACAGACTCAGGAACAGGAAGACCACTTTTATCTCTGGCAAAGATTGGTAGCATTCTAGAGACATTCTGCGGGGGGATCTGGATGGCAGTCCTGCCAAGTATCTGACATCTGCCCAGTCAGAAATGTAGAGATCTTCCACTGTGGTGCAGAGGAGCTGGGCATCTGACCAGCCACCTGTCCACCTCAGTATGTAGGCACTGGTAAATTGGCAAGGCCAAGACTGTCTTTCAGCCAGCCAGAGCTGAGTTAGTACTAGCCAGGGAAACACACGGAAGTAGATATTTTTGGTAATGGACAGAGTGCTAGTGAAGAGGCAAGTTTTTCTGAGGAGATGAGATCAAGACATACATATGATTTTTAGTCAGAGTTTGAGAGTGTACTCACAAAATCCCTGCACACATCTGCACATATTCCAAACTGTCAGGTGTTGTGCCACAAAACATTGCCAAAGTAGTGCCTAACAAACTGGACTGGTTGTGGTGTGAAATATGAAATATGCCTCACAGCAAGTCCATCTGGTTACCATAGTGTCCTGGCTACAGCTCCATGGTGTCCCAGGAAATAACTTGACACACGTCTCCCTTCCCGCTATCCTGTTCCACACCTTCTCCCTGTATTTTCCCTCCAGCTGGCTCCTCTCTTGGTGCATCTGTGTGCCTCGGCACTTGCACTGCAAGGTGTCGGTATTTGCTTTCAAGGCGTTTAGCTAATGCTATCATACCCCAGGGTGATGAAGGGGGAAAAAACAGCAGCAAATGCCTCTCCATATGGGTGCATAACTAAGTGCTTGGCATCGCTGAAGCCTACTACCCTCAGCTTATTCAGTCATGGCGTGTAGTTCTATTGTTGTCATAATCAATGGGGCTTATCTGCTAATGAATCAGAGAAAGGATAAAATAAAATCTGTTTAAATATGCTTCAGTGGCTCAGTGTTATTCAGAGCCATAGGAAGTTGAATTATTGTCACATTTCTGACACTCTCTTGTGATTGAATTCCCGTGCCCATCTGAGTGATTGTATCAAACAGGGTAAGGCTTTTGGAAACAGTTTGAAGTTCTCTGTAGGTAACTGTGGCTGATTCCTGAGGGGTAGGTTAGCTTTTTAGAGATACTACTTAGTCACCGCTGCAATTCAGCATATATATGTAACCAAACAGATACAGCTGTTATCCAACTCATTGCATAGCTAACATCATCCTGATTTTTTTTTCTTTTCATTCCTCCCCTTGCAGCAAAGGAAACAAATAGTTATTGCATTGAATCAAGCTGTGCTCTGAATGCCAAGGCACACTCTGGCACCAGGCTTTATGTAAATGGGGAAACACTGTTAGACTCCCCCTTTTATTATATCACATTATACAATGTGCCACCAACTCCGGATGTCTGCAACGAACTGCAGTCACTTAATCCCAAATTCCACCGGACACGGCAGCGTCACGTTCCAGCTCCACCTAAACTAATTGTACCAGTTCCAGGCAATACTCTTTCCACCAGAAGCGCTGTGGCGCATCTCAGAAGTGTTCCAAAAGCGCCTCTCCACTCTGCTCCGTGTGGAATATGCAGCTGGTCTATTTTTGATGGAAGCTGCGACCCACTCATGTCAAGCAGCACAGAGCAGATCACATTGGCAGGAAGTCAGACACAGAAATGACATGAAGAATCCAGTCAATTTTCAAAATAAAATACCTCTTGCAGACTCCTGATCAAGGTTAGAGGATATTTTGGGATGTGAAGAAAAGCTGTTCAGAGCCGAACTGTGCCACAGACACGACACTATAAAGCTGTGCCTGGTGGAATCTTGGGATTAGGTTGAACCATAGAAGTTCACTGGTTCCAAACATGTTTCCACTGAAACAGCATGGTTTGGATATGAATCTGATTCTAGTTGACTGTGATTGCAAGTTTGAGCTATCCTCGTTAGTAGTTAGTATACAGTAAGTTAGTACAGTAATATGGTTACTAATACTAAAGCTAATTCATTTTTAGCACTAGGAGGCAGAAAGACCTCAGTAAGAACTGTGATTTATTATTTGGTTAAAGCTAAAAAGAATTTACTACTTTCCCATTGAAACTGGATAGTATTCATTGGTGTCCTAGCCCTGCTTTGGTCCACCAACTCCTGAGAAAAATATCCATGTCTCTCTGGCTTGCTAGATGTTAGACTCTCTTCACCCAGCACTAATCAACTTCCGCTTTCTGCCATTTCTTTCTGGGCAGGCTATGTATACATGTTAGTTTGTGCCAGCTTGTTTGTTGAGAACAGCAGCCCACGGCAGTAAAAGGATGGTGGAGTCACACAGACCAGTAAATAACTCAAAATGTTTATTTCCAGTGGGACTGCAGTACTAGTTACTTGTAGTAACCCATCGACAATAACTGTAGACATTTGATTAAATTGTCAGAATTATAGCTAAAATTAAACACTGTAGCAAATAATACAAAAGGTTGAGTTGGTGCAAGCCCTTAAGGCTCCAGGGGAACAATGTATCCAGCAAGAACTTGAGAAAAGTCAAAATAAGTTCCAGCCAAACATTGCTGTGAAAGACTATAGAAAAATGTAAGAATTTCTATGACCCATACCCTAACCTTTGTGGTTCTAGACGTACCTTGAAAATCAACACAAAGAAGAACCAATCTTAGAAATCACAGAGGTTCTAGATACAGAGAGCTTCAGTAAAACATCTGTAGTCAGTAAGGTCTGTTAACAGGCTATGCATGTTTGATAAGCAACCTGGCACATCGTACAGAGAGAAAAAAAAACTTCCTCAAACCATAACTCCCTGCAGCCTTTTACTTTATATTCCACTCCAGATATTTATGAGCAGAAACATCTGGCCAACAATAATTTTGTTTCTACTGAAAGTTCCCTTCGTCCAATCAGCCACCTGAACTGTTAGTAAACCACCCTTTTCAGTCAGTTCCAACTGCATGTGAATGCTCTATTTTCATTAATGAAGTGTTAAAGCAGATTTATCCACCCACATACAGCCAAATTGACACACACCCAACCTGTATTATAATATAGTGTGCATCGAGCTGAGGCATGGGCTGAGTGACACCTTCAACATTCTTTATGCACACGATGACAGTTGAGCCATAAGTGGAATGCATTAACGTAACATGATTTTATGCAGTCCACCTATAGAAGACAGAGAAGTGGTGCCATATCTGCTTCCTCGGGAGTCCCTTCTCCTATGACTTTCAGTCACAGCATTTATTGCCACATTAGTGATTTCATACATATGCTAAGCCCTGCCTGTGGCTTAACTTGTCCTTCCCTCAGAGAGGTGGAGCAGACGCCAAAGGGAGTGAAGTCAACAATTAGATGCCTCTAAAAGGACATTTCAATCACAGAAGGTCCACTAGGCAAAATGATTTTTTTTCATGTTGCATGGTTTGATTACTTTTATTTTCTGGAATTGAAAAAGCATCCATGCATGACTGTGTGGATCCATACACAGATGTACTGTTGGCTTATTTGTTTGTTTGTTACTGTCAGTGAATCCCATTGCTGGATGCTTTGATGCTGTCTTGCTCTACAGTATTGCATGAGATCATTTGCTGCATCTGGAACTCAGTGGCGCAACAGGAACGAGCAGGGGTCATCTTTCTACTACTGCGTTTACACCGACACATCTTAATGGCCAAGCTGTCAGGCTGCCTGTTGATCAATAGCTGTGCTCAAGTGTCCTCAGAGGAGAAGAAGGAGAAGGAGAAGGGATTGAGAAAGACATCATAATGCACAGTATTTATTTATTTACATCCCCAGCGTGTGTGCCCTTTTCTTTATTCGCACTGTAAGCACTGTATTGTTGATGGCACCAGCGATAAAACGAGACGTCAACTCGTATTGTCTGCCTTTACTCATCACCCGGGCTCTTATGTCTCGCGCTGCACAGCCACTGCGAGCACTCGTTGAGGGCCACTTGAGAGTTGAGCTTGTTCACTGTGGCCTGATAAATTCTGAATAGAACAGTATGTCATGAGAGCTGCAGAAGTGGCGTCAGCGTTGGACGAGAAAGCAAGAATGGAAAATGGAAATTGAGCACATGCACTTCAAAAGAGGAAGGCTGGGATTCAATCAATGCTGCTTTCACTGGTCAATTGGAACCAAATGAAAGGATGGCTTTATGGTATGTGGTAAAAAAAAAGTTACGTGTGAATGATTTCTGCACAGTCCTGCATTAGGTAAGGTACTTTATGAAGGGAAAGGACTATGGTGGTGAAAAACTGTTTTGCCCAAAAAAATAACTAATTAGAAGGGCAGAGTAATGTGTTACTAATACTTGATTTATTTTTAATGTGTCCTGTGCAGAATGCAAAATTCTCTCCTCAGCATTATCCTTACAGTAATGACTTGTTAGCTCTGGGCCATGGCTGCTCAGGCCAGAGGGTATTCTTATAATTTACTTCTTGCTACTCTGTATTTCTGTGTTTTCACTGACCTTGATTCAAGGAAAGCTCTCTATAATATCATGGCTTACGCCTGCTAATGCAGTGCAGTTTGACCTTGCTCCTGTAGGTCTGTGCAGTTTGACTGGTAATGGTTATTGTTTTGAAGTCATGACCCTCGATTTAGCTCGGCCGTTTTCAGCCAAGCATGAGAATGAAGTTGACAAACAGCTACGCCTGTAAGCAGTTTTCTATTCTGACCTTTAACCTCGCCGTATATATTGGACTTAATGTATAGTTAGGGCTTAGCATTTTGCACCTTTCCACACACACACACACACGCAATACAGTATATAGGTTTGTGTGTGTGTGTGTGTGTGTGTGTGTGTGCCACTACAACAATTTTTAAAATGCATATTCAATATTTTTGCCATGCTAGCAGCTAGGGATGGGAGTATCATAAATATTATACCTGCCTAACATCAGCATGTTTGCATTGTACTGATGTATACCGTATACTGTGTATTGATGTTAGCATTTAGCTCTAAGCGTCACTGTACTTAAACACAACCTCAAAGAGCTGCTAGCGTAGCTGTAGACTCTTAGTTTTGTTAATACAAAAAATGTTATTGTGATATTTTTCAAAGGAGCAGACTGGTTTAAACTGAATTTCATCTCCCCCGCGCACCCAACATTTGTTGAATTTCCTGCTGCAGGACAACACTGATCACTGTAATTTGCAACAGCTAAGTACAGCTCAGAAATTGTTCCACTTATAGAGAGTCAAGAGAAAAATGCAAATGCTGAAAAAAAGGTTAAATTGTTTCTTTAGCAATCTTCCTTTTTATAAGCAATTTGCAAGGTTTTTTTTCTTAAAATCTTAATTTTAAGCTGTTTTATGACGAAATTGTGTAGTTCCCCATCTCTTCATGATATAAAAAAAAAGTATTGTTGACTGTAATATCAGATTGCCTCATTAGTTAGTTAGTTAATATTAATATTTTTGCTGGCATGTGAATTCAGTCTAACTAAAGCTGATGAGAGAATTATTGAGGCCACGACTCTGTCATACTGTGACCCATAATAGAGTCTTTAGAACTCCTTTTTAGGCTTTATTTATGCATTATTTAAGGCAGCAGTGTGTGATACAGTGACCTACTATAGAACTGACTATTTTTAACACCAATTACCCCCCCCCCACACACACACACACACACACACACTTCCTGAGAGAGAGACAGAGGCGAAGAGCATGAGAGAGAGAGAGAGAGAGAGAGAGAGAGAGAGAGAGAGAGAGAGAGAGATTTCATTTGAGGTAGAAAAAAGATTTTTATTGTACACTGCTTCATCGGCCACAAACCTGCTGTATCTCTCCACCCCAACCCCCTCAGCCTGGTCACCCCCTTCTGATGATCAGCAGACAATATCTCAGTTGTATTAAAGTGTGGTAGGTGGCATCTTTCCTTCCTTTCTCCTCCTCCTCCTTTGTGGTTCAATTAGAGAAGTCTTTCAGGCACTCCTGGGCTTCATATCACCACACACACACACACACACATTCACGAACACCCACAAACACACACACCAGATAACACAGCAATTTATATCCCAATATAGCTGCTCTCCAGTCACAGGTTGCCAACCCAACCACGTTAAGAGCTTCACACACCTCAAGTCTTGAATTAGCAACAAGTGTGTCCAAGTGGCCATTGTTAGTCCCTCCTAATATGGTAAAGAAGGTGCATCTCATGGGACCAGCAAGAAACTGAGTAGCTCTATTTAAATCCCTCGTTCCTCTCCTCCTCCCTTCGATCATAAAACGCAACCAGTCGCTGCGAAACAATCAGGTGGGGATGGAATGATAAGGATTAGGTGACAATAACAACTCTGGGGGAGCTCTTATCAGTCAAATTAGTGCATTAATGGCTTCAAGGTCAGGTCCTGATGCTTTTAAAAGACGACTCATGCTTTTAACACCCTCACAAGCTCTCTGTCTACGTAAGAGGAGCTTAAGCTTAAACCCCATCTGCAGAGAAGATTGCCTTGTGTCTTGTGTGGTTTAAAGAAGATCCACTGGAACTACAGCAAGATACTGAGGGACAGTATGGGACGCTTTACTCAATGATATGTCGACTTACCCAAATCCAATCATCTTTCATCGTCCTCTAATTTGTTTCCAACATGAATACCTGTTGACTGAAATACTTTAGATGTTGAAACAGTTGTCAAGGGTTACTTTTGTGCCAAGGTTATTTCTTTTAAACTATTTTCTTTTTAGCTTCAGTTTTTATTAACAATAACCTTTGCTAAATGATTCTATCAAGCAAAATTCCCATTCATGCAGAAATCATTCACAAAAGAAGTACAAGCTAAGGCAATGAAAGTGCTGTCTGTGGGTGGAGGATCATCACCCCTGTTACGTGTCATTCTGGGTCCCATTGCTGTTTTTCTTGCATGCATCCCTCTTTATGTTGACCCATGTTTGAAATAATGCCACAAATGTTCCTCTTTGATGCCCCTATGGTACAGTAGATAAAACAAGATGAAGAGCCCTAGAGGGTGTTAATCCAGACCTTGACTAAGCTGTTTCACCATAAATGCATCACAATTGTTGGCGCATTTGCTCCTCAAACAGCCTGAATCTGCCACTGCCTCTCACCATAAGCATATAAAATATAATAAAATAAAATAAATAAACTGAAATTAATTAAGCAACACATTCCTTTTTTCAGTACTAGGCCTGTGGCACAGACAAACTTTTAGGCTAATCCATCTTAAGCTGTGAGAGTAAGATGACTCTGAATAAATACTGCTTCACATTATCAGAGCTGGTGTGTCTGTGTGCAGGGCCTGGGAACGTTGAACACAATGTCTTATAGTTGTTATTATGTTGTCAAGGTGGTTACAAGTGTTGGTAGAAGCTCAAGGAGAAATGATTAAAAAGAAAAGTACTCTTCTTCAGGAACTGAAAACAACAGATTAACCTGTTAGGGGTCCCAAGGGGAAAAGTTTTCTTCTGGGTTCCTGTTGAACTCCCCAACCTCCCACCCTGCATTATGCATGTTCCCTGTTGCTCATTGTTTCCAGTCCACACACCAGTCTGTACATGACACCTTAATTTTACCTTAAAAAAAAAAAACAACCAGTATTCCTATGCTAGAATATTACAACCTGACCCCAGGACCCCCATTAGTCTGTAATGTACCTTAGTGGTGCAGATTTCCTGGCAAATTTGTCATTAATCAAATTAGACTGATTAACATGCAATGAACCTGGGGCTTTTTGGTCCTCTGAGAGTCTTAGGGCTTGGGTGGTTTCCCATTTAGCCCATTTGGTAATTCAGCCTTGTCAGTGCTACTGGAAATATCTTGACATGATGGCACCTACAGAAATTTAAATCTAAAATAGCTGACTTGTTAGCAAATTGTTTCCTTTTTAGGCATTCAGGAGACACTGAGCATTAATTTGTACTCATGTTCTGGCCACCTGATGAATGAAAGTCCACTATTCAGTCTCCCATTAGCTCTGTTTAGGTTTCCTGAGGGAGATATCTGCAGCTAAATTATGTTAGTCAGCTAGTCAGCTAGGTCTAAAGTGCATCACATATTATGTATATTTCCCTTAACAGATCCTGCTAGTTTTCATGCACATTTTTCAACTAGACTGAATATTTGCTAAAGTGACACTTCGAAAGCTCTTTTCTCAGTACAGACCACGTCTGACTTCTGTATACCTCTCTCTCCTCATTACTAACCGGGTCACCAGAATGACCTACAGTGGTGATGCATGTATTTGTCAACAGTTGGCTTATTAGGGCACAGCGGCATACAGAATCTCGTGGGAACGGCTCCATCACACCGGAAACACACCAGTAGTGTATATGCATTCATAGAGTCACATGTGCAGAGCAATATTCTACACTCATACAGCTGTACGTTTTACACATGCACATAAACTCCTGTATGTGTTCTATATGTTTATATACACATATACACACAGTATTACTGTTCAGAATTTCAATTACGGCCCGTACCTGCCTGCCTGTCCCATGTCGGGGATGAAATGCCAGGCGGTATGACAGGAGCAGGTGGGTATTATGCTTGTGGAGCAAATATGGCAACCAAGGCCTGCGGGAGAGAAAGACAGAGAGGGGGGTGGGGAAATATTAACGGGGGAATAAAATGATGGTGACAGCAGAAAATGGCAGCACGCTCCAACATTGTGCTCATGGATTTATTTTCTGTGTGTGCAGGGGAGAGAGGAGATAGAGAGATGGTGTGTCACTGCAAGTGCCTAAATGACATTTTGTCACCATTCTCTCTTGTTGGGTCTCACTCACATGAGACCTACTTTATGTAATAACATAATGATCCTGACTTTATGCATCAGGGATGATACCTGTCATGATGGTGCACTGACACATGATTTTTCAGGGATTACATTTTCATATTTTAGTCACGTAATTTTCTGCAGTTTGCAAAAGGAGTCATTTTTCATCCAAAACCCAAGCCGCTTGGATATAAACTTGTTTTTATCTCTAAAATCTTCTATTAGAGTAAATTTACCCTTTTTTCTCAAACAAGTCCTATGTTTTTCCTATCAGTTTGAACTTACTTATCAGTTCCAATGTGGAGATCTGAGACTCAGTGTTATAAACAAAAGGCAACTTTAAATGGACTTCTAAACCAAGTTATTTGGAAGTGAAAACAAAACCTTTGCAGTGCTTTGCAAAACTGCTCGCAAAATGAGGCCATTAGTGGAAATTCACCACGGCCACTATTTACCAGCGGTTTACTCCACATTGTTGTCATAGTTTAAGAATGCAAACTTTAAAAACTTTCCTTAATCAACTGTCAGGCATGTTAATGATCAACAGATGATTCCTTAACAGGGTTTTTTAAAAACCTTTTACATGGACTATTTTTGCTGAACAACGCAAGCAAATTGGAATAATAAATTAAAGCCAAAAGCTCAAAAACTTAAACTTTAATGACGTCAACGCAAAGTATGTGATTTCAGCAGCTAGAGGGCTCAATCAAAACAAGAACAAAAAACGTAGTTCAATGATGTCGTGAAGTAGCGTGGGAACATGGGAGTTGATTAACAACCACCAGTGCCAATGAAAATCTGCCGTGACAGAAATCACGTTCATGGATGAGGTAATTCATTAAAGTTTTATTCATGTTACATTTAGTCCCATTTGCTGACTTCTTTCCTCACCCTCTGATGTATACCGTGTTTCCCCAGAAGTTCTTGCAACTAGAGGAGATAAAGGGGATATGACGCCTTTGACAGGCGACCAAATGAAATGCACGTTACCTTGAATAAAACTATGGATTTCTCTCAGTTTAAGTAAGTACACGACTCAACAAAATATATAACACAGGTCCACTAGTTTTTGGATATTTAAATGCGTAAATGTAATTTTATACCTTTAAGGATGCATGGGCTGTTTTCAGGTATATTTAAACTTTAACTATATCTGAAAAATTCTAAATCACCAAAGATCTTTACGTGGTTTCTAATGGACAGTAGTGATATGTGGTATTATTGCTGTCAGTTACTGGGATTTGATTTTCTTAGATTGGTCCATGTAGAGCTGATGCAGGAAGGAAGTATCATTTGTAGCTGCGGTGTCCGTGTATCTTCCTTTATTCTAAATAGAATCTTATCACAGGACTGAAACACCAAAACAACCCAAAACTGAACTTTTCTATATTCAGTAAGTTCAAAAAGGTTGTCTATTGATTGATTGATTTTTTTTTTGTGGTACTGCAGCTCATGCATTCCTCTGATGATATAAAAAACACCTGCAAAGATGTGTTTCTCTCTGTCACCTCCAGCTCTCCTCAAGAATGCGTGCACCCAACATAGTGTCTGCAACAGGGACCATCTGATAATAGAATTTGATGCTGAGCTCTTTTCCCTTCAATTATCCGGTTGCTCTTCCATGTTAAGACTCCTGCTGCTTCTCAGTCATCCTTTCTTCCCAACATCCTTGAGGGGGGATAAGTTGAAATGCTGTATCGATTTCTCCCATTTCTCACATTGTTGCCTTCAGTGGTTGGCTGGTTTTGGTTGTGTTACTTAAATTTCTCTCTCTCTCTCTCTCTCTCTCTCTCTCTCTCTCTCTCTCTCTCTCTCTCTGAGGTAAAGCTTGAGTGCATCATGTCAGATAAAACCGGCAAAGTCTATAAAAGATCTAGGAGTCGAAACTGTAAAAAAAAAAAAGTCTGGTTGGTGAGCAAAGATGAAGGGCGTGAATAAGTGAAAAACATAAAATTCTGAGACATCAAAGACCTTTGTAAATGTATCTTCTAAACCCAAAGGGAATATTTTTCTGTTCTTTTATTTTCTCTCCTCTCTTTGTTCTCTTACATTTTCCACTTTTCATCTCCAATCTCCTGGACAATAAGAAGGTATCCAGTTAGTCAGAGTGAGAAATTATTTTGAAGATTTTTCTACCACGCATGCAGATGCAAACAGGTAAAATCTTATAGGTTACCATCTAAATCAGTGATTCCCAACTCCTGGTAACCCAGGGGGTGCAGATATATATAATATAAATATATATGTAGAATGTAGATAACAAATATAAAGAATATATCCACATATTTGTTTTCAGAATAAAAATAAACTAACAAATAGGATGACAAATTGTTTAGCCAATTTTGTTGTCACAATAAAAAGTTTGAATTGTTATATAAAAGTATAAAATAGGTTAAAGAGTTGAAATAAATAGCTAATAATTGGCCAAAAGTGATGGATAAACATTTGTAGTGATGAGAAGACCAGTTATTTTAAGGAACCTGGTTGAATTTTGGTACACCTGCCACGAGTGGAATGATTAAATCTGGTTATGCCAAAGTCCGGCTCACTCGTTCTCCAACTCAGGGAGTGTGTGCAGAACGAATAAGATAAGAGAGAGACTCTCTGAGTTGGAAGTTAACCTGACTCTTATGCACAACTGAGCATGCACAATACAGAAGCAGGATTTTGAATTTGTTCCCCTTTGCGAATTGCATTAAGTCAATCCTCTTTAAGAGAGTTTTGTGAATCTAACATCCCTAAACTGTTGAAATAGTTGGTTAAACGTATAGTGGATAAATTGTTGAAATAAACAGTAATAAGTGAATTTATGCTTAAAAGGTCCATCGAGCCACATACAGCCCAAAAATTGCAACCTTATGCTGTGTCAGCCTGCTTAACAATCGTTTTAACACAAATTGAAACGAACACATTTGGAACATGGTAAGTGGGGTTGATGAAGGGCTACTTGAGCTTATCTAATGGGGATGTGGGGGTATGTCAGACAAAAACGGTTGGGAGCCACTGCTCTTAATCCTTTCAAACCCCTTTAAGTCTGAAATACAATAGGAGCGATAGAGATAATGGGAGAGAGCTGAACATCTCATTTGATCTTATACCTCTATCATTCTCACTGTCCTGTTAAAATACAATAAAGCCTCTCCCTTGCTCATTTTGCTGGTCCCCCATTGAACCCCTTCAAGCACCCTTAGGGATCCTCAGACCTCACATATCATTAAACTACAGATACTGAGAAAGAAATGGGCAGCAGCAGGAGAGTCTGCTTCACTGCAATAGCCCTTCTCCTCCTTACTGTATGTCATCACTGATTCCTCCCTCCAGGTGCACAAATGAAGAACAGACTCACTACATTGCTCACCGGCTTTGTTTTAAGTGCAGAACTTGAAAGGATTCAGACTCTACCCCTGTTAATTAGGCAATTAAGAGATCTAAGGCACAGGGGTAATTTGGGTTAAAACAGCAACGTGTGTCAAGCATTTATCCGAATGGCATTTGCCATCCATAACAAAGGTAGGGGGCAGCTGTGATCTGAATGCGAGCTCTTTCAATATTTCCTCCGCTTACACATGCGCCAGTGTTTATTAGTGGGTGATGAGCGGATTGGCTGACTTGCTGGGGTACGCACTGTTCCCTCTACTCAATATGCCGAAGTAATGAATTGGATCTAAATGAAGGCTGCGCTTAGATTAGTTGATTTACTTTCTCTCTGCCTTGGAGAATTTTCTCTCATCTCCTGCACCAAAGTTTGGTTTGCGGGAGGGGAAAAAAAGCAAGAGGAACGAAAAAAGGCAAAAATGATTGATTTTAATGGATTTTGCTGGAGGAAAAATGAACCAAGTTCATTAAATAACAATGAGAGAGCATCACAATGTAACTTCAAACGATCCCTTTATGAGTAGGCTGTTTCTCTGTGGCACAGGCACAGCAGCCATTTAATAACATGTCTGTTATTCATGAAAGAAGCAACTGTAACCTTGAACAAACCTTGTTTTCAAAGAAATTAATTTATAGCAAAAAACGAAGGAGGAAGAAGCTCATATAGAATATTGCCCTTAGCGCCGGTTTATCTCCATTCATGTGGTGGTATCTCTGTGGAAAATATGTGTTCTCCTTGTAACTTCATTTCATCTGCGTTATAGATTGTAATAAATCCTAGAGGTCTAATAGGTGTGCTGAGCAAACAATGCAGGTGATAATAAAAAACCTTTGCTGCACTTTTATTATGAGCTTTTTCTTTGTTGAACACAACCATCGTGATCATCACCTGGCTTCTGAGGCAAAAGAAAAGTCATGCTTCAATTCATAAATACAAAGTAAAACTACATTTTGGAGGGTTAGGGGGTTGTCTGTTTAAATTGCAGTCTCTCCTGTCTAATTAGATTGCCTTGTCTAATTGTTACCCTCATGATTCTCTAAATCAACAATTATCTTATTTGTTCAGTGGAGGAGTGAAGTGACTTCTCACAAGCATTTATTTTCCCACATGAAAATTTCATATACCAGTTCAACAAGTCCTCATACAGAATAGATGGCTCTTCCAAACCACCCATGTGGCTGTCATATGATCATGGTTAAGGTTAAAGGAGTGCTCCGTTAAGTTACAGGACTTGCAAGAGAGAGACAAAGAGTCAGAATTGAAGCAGATATGCTGACATTTTAGGGTCAAACTCCAAAAACGCTAACTACGTAAGTTGTGTAGGGAACCGTAAATTACTCATGGGCCTGCATCATCCTCGTGTTAAAGCAGGTGTCAATATATTCATGAGGATGAAGCAAAACTATCCTTCTGGTCACAAAAAGAGAAAACCAAGAGCGGAAATTGCAGTCTCTCCTCTCCGAGTTTTATGTCAGCATATATCAGTAACGTTAAGTTGATGTGCTAGCTTGCATCTGTCTGGCATGCTGCAATGCGTCTCTCGGTCTGTCTGTGTCTTGTTTATTTGCCAGCCACTTCCAGGGCTGTGTTCTGTGACTTTGTGCCTCACAAATGTGAGAGTGAAATACAACTATTTATAACCATTTGATAAATGCCGATGGGCAATGGTGTTTATAAACTGCAGCCCGTAATAAAGATGACTGTGTCGCGCAGGAACATTCATATGCGCTGAAATAATACGTGTGCTTTCCAGCAGTAACCTCTGTGGGGACCAGACCAGACAACATATGGGCATGATGGCACTACTCATAGGTGCACATCATTTTAAAACAATAGTTATCCAGTCTCTCAGTCAAGGTTTAGTTACAACTCTGGACTAATGCAAGATGGACTGACATTGACATTGACTATTGATTAAATACTGAATTTAAATTTTCTCTATAATCTCTACAATAATCATGAAGTATTCAGCCAAGCCATGGGAAAAAGGTTATTTTATATTTGAAAATGTATAAATCTGGGGGAATTTAAGTGAGTGACAGTATGCAAATACTACTTTCCCATCTTTGGGGAACTAAAAATGCAAGAGTAGTCCTACATGTCACTGTTTATAACACAGCGCGTTTATTCTTTGCTGGACGTGCTGCTTTAACAATTTAGGACATATACTTAGAGTGTACCCACTTCTCCAGGCACCACTACACCACTGCACAGAAGACATTATTTTCTTTTACAAGCTGAGTAGTACTCCCCACGACTAGTTAACTGAGCTTGATGTGTAAAATCAGTGACGTGCCCCTTTAAGAAGAGATCTCCGTCACAGTTCAAAGAATGTTGTATAGTAGCTGAACCGTGGTCTCTAGTGTTGAAGTCACCTATCCATCCAGCCCAGCCTCTAGTCTCTATCGGCCTTCTATTTAGGGTTTTCCTTCAGTTCGTCCCCCATCTGTTTATTTCTAAGGATATCATCTGGAGATCAAGTTTTCCATGCTACAGGCTCTAAGAGGGCGATGGTCACTCTTTTATTCAGGAGCATCAGGGATCTCTTAGGCCTTTGCAGAGCATTCGGTGCCCTCGGCAGTGACCTACAACAGTTCACCTCTTGCAGTTGTCAGAGACATGATCATATCAGTCTTATCTAAAGGTTTTTAGAGGCTGATGACTGTGTTTTTCTTTTTCCATTCAATTTCATTGTTCAGGAGCAATTATATCAATGGATTCTAATACACTAGCTCCTGCATAGCAGCCTCTGAAGCCCTGGAGGCTTCTTTACCATTAGCAGCTTGTCGACAGCAAGGCTATTGTGTATCAGCTGCTTTTCAATGTATAGATGGTGCTTAACCTCTGTGGTTTACATTCACTATCAACAACCATAAGACATTTCCCACATGGTTAATATCCCACACACACACCACACATCCAGCCTTTTATCCAAAGTAGCCGAAGGCTAAAGGAAAACATGGTCTGAAATTTTTATGCAGAGCTAAACCAGTAAACTGCTAAATCTGACGCTTCCCCTCAAAACACTCGGAAATCCCTAAAGAGCCCCCACTCTGACTTGGAATTGTGCTTGGGCAAAGGATGCTTCATTATGGCAATATTGAGGCATAACCATGGGCTAGAGGTTAATGTTAATGTGCTGACCCCGGGATTTTTCACAGTCGGTCAGCAGAGCTGTTCAGAGAGTAGCTTCTGCGCACGCTAATACTCCAGCAGTTTGGCAAGACATCCAGTCCTTCATCTTATACAGTCATAGGGGAGGTGTCAGGGTGCACAGACAAATTACCCTGATCACAGGAGGCCAAGGCCCGGGCGCTCCGGCTTAGAGTCAACATGAATAGGATGTCCTTTTTTCTAATTAGGCAGGCCCCATCACATGTCCTTTAGCACACTCAGACGCCTTCCCTCAAAAGGCGAAGCCATCCTGAGAGGCCCATTTAAAGAGTCTAATCTACAAAACGCAGTCATGTGAGAAGTTTGTGTTGAGAATGACTCCTAAAAAGAGCCTCTAAAAAGCTTTTTGTACATCATGAAAGCCCGGCCTATTTTCCAGCTTTTTCAAAAAAGCCCCTTATTATCTACCTAGAACCCCTTCTCTCTGTGAAAGCCACCCATTTATTTTTTCTTTGCTTGTGATGAGCAAAGTCACTCCTCTTTAGACACCCAATCTCCAGACTAGCAGTTGCCATTAATGATTACCTGCAATGCCTTGGCTGAGAGATGAGCCTAATTAATTATACATGTAAACCAGGCCTTATTTTAAACTGAATTTTCCACTGAATGATACAGGTGTCACTCAAAGCCAGCGAGTCGCAGCCAAGTCGCTGAGCATCAGTCGCTGTCATACTTTTGGCTGTGAGAAAAGGCGGAGGCAAGTGCGTGAAAAGTATAACACACATTTGTCATCTCTGAAATTACGATTGGATGAGGGACGAGTCATATTAGTCATCATTAGAGAAGAGAGGAGGAAGGAGGACGAGGAAGGAAATGAGGGTTCCCATCTTATAATTCAGTCAAACAGACTTGCACTAAAACTGCATTTCTCTTCTTGACAGTTGCAAAAGTGTTTTGAAAAGAGAATCTGGCATGGGAATTCTCAATTTTTATATCGGATCTCCTTTTTGTTTAAAGAAGAGAAGAATCTCACTTTTCTCCTCAACAGAGGATATGACTTTGCCCCTTAAACTTGGTTTCTGTAAGACTTTGGTGTTTGCCATTTCCGTCAGAATCAGATATGTTTACAACGAGTGCTGAAAGAATTAAACGAGTTTGTTGGTTGACAACAAACTCGTTAAGGACATTAAGGTGCCCTCTCCACTCAAAAGTGTGTTTTTCTTAGTCTCACTTTGGGAAGAATGATGTACGAGCAGAGTTTTTAGGAGTTTTTAACATGGCAGTTTTTTTTTTGTGGAAAACAAATAATTCTTCCAGGCAGGGAATTATTAATATATCTGCAGGGCATCTTCAGCTTTTTTTAATAATTGATTGATCAGGTTATTCAACGAGCAAAAAACTGAATTTATTTTGGTGGTCTAACCCTTTGCGACTGTTGATCCAAAAGAACCAATTTGAAAGTGTCACCTTGGGCTAAGGACATTTTTTCACTACTTTTTTATTCACTAAACAGATTTCATCATTCTTTGCAACAGGATACACAGAGAAGATCCAGTCATTCTTCAGCAGTATTGCAGCTAGTTACCGCATGATGACACCTCTCGTGGCCTCCTGCACTCCACAGCCATGGAAGTAGCATTGCTGACACTGAATACAGATGTCATCTTTTAACTCTGACAAACAGGTTTCTTGATCTTATTTGGATGGCAGACTGCAGCACTATTGGCTATCTTCCTCCCATGTTCACAAACCACTGTCTCCTTCTCACTCTGTGTCACTCCCTCCATCCCTCACATCTGTCTGTCTAATGGCACCGCGGCCCCTCTCTAGATACTTCATTATAATGACAGACACTAGGCCGACAGGCACAGACTCTGTGTGTGTGTGTGTGTGTGTGTCCAGCTAGAAATCTCCTGGCAACCCACTTCCCTCTTTTACACGTCTTGTTCAGTGACCCCCCTTTCACCTGGCATTAAGATGCATCATTGCAATCAGAGGGTGCAGAAAAGAGACCAAAGTCTTGGTGTATATGCACCTGAGGCACTGAAGATCTGTTAATCCAAACCTCTAGAGGTACTCCAAAACATATTTGGTTATATTAACAACAAAGTGTTATGCACTCTGTCAGGGGAGAGAAAGTGGAGCACAAAATCAGATGCTTATTAAAATATATAAGGCAAGAGCTTCAGTGTCGATCCCATTGCAGGAATAATTTATAGGGGGTAAAACCCTATAAATCAATTAATTTAGTATGATCCCCCTTTGGGAGCAATAGGTAGGGTCTTATCACTGGTGATGGCAAAGTGATGCAGGGTTGAAGTAGCACACAGCAGAATGACAGCCAGGATAGGTATCAGTTAGAACATTTTAAATACAATCTGACAGGCAAAATTGTTTGCTGAAAGCCTGAGTAGATGACAAAGTGTGTTCAGAGATCTCTGAGATGAAGTGTGATAGGGATGATCTTCTTGATTGAACTAAAACTAAGAGCTACAGTTCTTAATTTCCTTCTCTGTTCAGATTCAATCAGGAAGGACAGCAAATCAAGCCTGCAGCAGTCAGACTGTAACAAATTTTTAAAAATAATTGTCAGCGAGACAAGGCGCTTTACGTCAGTTTGGAAGTAAATATGCAAAGAAGTTATATGCCGTGATAAATTAGACAAGGTATAAAGAAAGAAGGAAGAAGAAAGTTTTCAACTGTGGGAAACTTTAATAGACTAAAACAGCTTGTTCATGTTTACTAAACTGGCTGGTGTACCAAAGCAGATCTAAAACCACCACTCCTGAATCCAACTTTCTCTGGATGGAGCTTCCTCATTGTTGTCCAGGAGCCAATTTGCAGTTAATGCTTAGATTTTAGGCATTTTATGGTACGTTGTTGGATCAGTGGTTTTGACTGTTGCCTCGCAGCAGGAAATACCCAGGTTCAAGCCCCACTGGGGCCTTTCTCTGTAGGCTTGCATGTTCTCCTCATGCTTATGTGGATTTCCTCCAGGTGCTCCAGTTTCCTTTCACAGCAAAAGACATGCATGTTAAGGATATGCTTCTGACATTACACTTCACTAAGGTGCTGGTCTTCCATCTTACAGGAGCTGTTCATTGATCTAAATGCAGAGGAAAAAGTCCAGATTGGAGTGAAATGCTTTCAAATACTTTTCAAAAATGGGATTATACTGTAGATTTAGGCTGAAATTACCTTAGCGTCACTATTTTGAAAAATCCCATAGCCATTTAAGAAATAGTCAGTATTAGTTAGAATTGTATCAAAAATTTAAATTGAAAAGTTTGGTATCACCCATCCCTAGCATCCATTTCTATTTAAACTCTTACATTAGAGTATAAACTGATCTACAAAAGAATAGTGCTTTGCAGTTAAGAGACAGGAGTCAATGAATAATTTTGAATTAACTGTGTGAACAGTTGAATTACCTTTTGCCACTTTCTGGTGTGGCCAGGCCTTTACATTAAATAATATTTTTACATTTAAAACATCATGAAAACAATATATATCAGCTATTAAATATATTAAAACTGAGAGAAAAAAGTGTTTTGTGTTTTTATTTGCATGCAATATGGCAAGATAATTAGCATTTTCATAATGTGTTTTGAGTTTATAATATTTTGTCGACTTCAGTGGAATATGTCTCCAAGTGCATTTGCCATCCCTGGCCAAACACACCCTAGCTCCTGCTGTTTATCTGAAAAATAAAACAGCTCTTGTGTGAACAACAGTGGCACTGGCACAGTTTTTGAGGCAGAGACAGATTCCCCCAGAGAAGGTCAGTGGCTGCAATGTCCACCATCAGGGGGTCTTTTTGTTCTCTGATAGCTCCTGTGTTCTCTGCGTTTATCGCTTAATTAACTGCACTTTCTGCAATTCAATTAAAGGGAGCGTAATGGTGTACAAAGTATGGAACAGCACTGACCCTTGAGGCAATCCACAGTCCCTCGACAATTATCCAGCTTTCTACAAGAACTGTCTTAGGGAGCAAAGGATTATTATGTGAGCACTTTATGGAACATTTCACTGCGTAGGCAATATAGCTGCATGGAGTTCCTGCTCATGTTAATAATCTTTATAATGAATCAATTGAATTACTGTAGATTATTGTGACTGAATCAATTGAATAGTTTCATTGCTTCATGAATAATTCACTTTTGACTAACAGAGTTGAATAAATCATGTGCCAAACTTGCCTGTGGCATCCATTTTTATCTGTACACCATGTTCCCTGACTGACAGGTGGACAAGTCTCTGAGAGGTGCCATTATTTCTGTAACTACTGTACTGTGAAAGTGCAGTTTTTATGTCAAACTGTCTGAACTGGAATGTTGAGTTGAGTCATACCATATTCATGGGGAGTGTTTGGATCAGGGTTCAGTTGAGATAAATGCTTTTCGAGGCCACTTTTCCGTTATGCTTTATATTTGGTATAGATTTTAGCAAATCTATTAAAAATAAAAAACAAAAAAATCACATGTACATAAGTATTCACAGCCTTTGCTCAATACTTTGTTGAAGCACCTTTGGCCGAAATTATAGCCTCAAGTCTTTTTGAGTACGATGCTATAAGATTGGCACACTATTTTTGGGCAGTTTCTCCCAGTCTTCTTTGCAGGACCTCTCAAGCTGCATCAGGTTGGACGGTGAGCATCGGTGCACAGACATTTTCAGATCTCTCCAGAGATGTTTAATCTGGTTCAAGTCTGGGCTCGGGCTGTGCCACTCAAGGACATTCACAGAATTGTCCTGAAGCCACTCCTTTGTTGTCATGGCTGTGTGCTTAGGGCCTTTGTCCTGAACCGGAAAATGAACCGTTGCCCCAGTCTGAGGTCCAGAGCCCTCTGGAGCAGGTTTTCATCAAGGATGTCTCTTTACATTGCTGCGTTTATCTTTCCCTCGATTCCCTCCCAGTTCCTGCCACTGAAAAACATCCCCACAGCATGATGCTGCTACCACCATGCTTCACTGTAAGGATGGTATTGGCCAGGTGATGAGCGGTGCCTGGTTTCCTCCAGACATGACACTTGGCATTCAGGCCAAAAGGTTCAATTAGTTTCATCAGACCAGAGAATTTTGTTTCTAATGGTCTGAGAGTCCTTGAGGTGCCTTTTGGCAAACTCCAGGTGGGCTGTCATGTTCTTTTTACTGAGGAGGGGCTTCTGTCTGGCCACTGTACCATACAGGCCGGATTGGTGTAGTGCTGCAGAGATGGTTGTACTTCTAGAAGGCTCTCCTCTCTCCACAGAGCAACACTGGAGCTCTGTCAGAGTGACCATCAGGTTCTTGGTCACCTCCCTGACTAAGGCCCTTCTCCCCCGATCGCTCAGTTTGGCCGTGCGGCCAGTTCTAGGAAGAGTCCTGGTGGTTCCAAACTTTTTCCATTTACAGATGATGGAGGCCACTGTGCTCACTGGGACCTTAAAATTTTTCTGTACCCTTCCCCAGATCTGTGCCTCAATACAATCCTGTCTGGAAGGTCTACAGACAATTCCTTGGACTTCATGGCTTGGTTTGTGCTCTGAACTGCACTGTCAATGTGGTGGACCCCAATCAAGTTGTAGAAACATCTAGAGAATGATCATTGGAAACAGGATGCACCTGAGCTCAATTTTGAATGTCATGGCAAAGGCTGTGAATACTGCTTTTTTTGTTTATTTTTAATAAATTTGCTAAAATTAATAAAAAAGTTTTTTTCACGTTGTCATTATGGGGTATTGTGTGTTGAATTTTGAGGGGGAAAAAATTTAATCCATTTCGGAAACAGGCTGTAACATAACAAAATGTGTAAAAAGTGAAGTGCTGTGAATACTTTCCGGTCACACTGTACATCTATAGCAGTGCCTTGATGATTAAGGTCGAGACAGACGACCACCCACCTAGAGCCGGAGGATCTGTCCTAGGTTTCTGCCTTTTAACAGGCAGTTTTTCCTTGCCCTTGTCGCCAAGTGCTTGCTCATGGTGGTACTGTTGGGTCTCTGTAATTAATGTTTTAAAGAGTTCGGTCTAGACCTGCTCTATTTGAAAAGTGTCCTGAGATAACTTCTGTTATGAATTGGCGCTATACAAATAAAATTGAATTGAATTGAATCAAGGTGGAGACAGATGACAGGATGGGAGTCTAACACTGTCTAAAGAAGACAGCGTCAAGACGAGAGGACATATTGTTGTGCTTCTTCCTTATGCGTCCCCCTGTGTCTGTCCGACCCTTTTTTGGCTCTCATTATTAAACTGCATATGCAGCAAAGTTCCCCTCCCATAATGTACCTCTTCTGGAGTTAATTAATGGTCTAATTAGGTGATCTCATTAGTGATGAACTGTAATTCTCTTATTTCATCTACTCATTAGCCAACAATATTCATAATTAGTGGCATTAGGACAATTATTGCATGACACATTGGCCAGCATCAGGTCTCATTCAGTGCTGTAGGCACCCTGCTGTGTACGCAGTGAGGTGTGATATTGCCTTCGTAAATCAGACTGATGCGTGTAAGCTTTTAAAAAATTACAATGCGTGAAGAAAAGGTGTGGTGTTGTCACCACCAAGGTCAGTGTAGGTCAGATTATTTACCATGAAAAGTATCACATCATCAATAAAAATGCAGCACACAAGGGCCAGCATCTCAGTAGTATGTGTGCCTCAGCATACCACATTAAGTTCTCCAGGGAGCTAGAATCAAAATCATTAGCAAGAAAGCAATTGTTCAGATGTCAACTCTGCTCACCTCCGCTTTGCAGTGCAGTACTTTTCCCAAATGGCTTTCAATTCCTCCCAAAAACACAATGTCCACATTCACAGTCAGAGTGGCTTTTTAATTTGAAGCATTTTTCATTCTACTTATTATCTTGTATTACAAACCTATTTCAGGCATGCATACAGAAAAGAATGCAACTGCACAACAATGAGGACAAGTTTATTTATTTAAATCACCATTAATCACACAGAGCTAAATAATATGCCTGTGTGGTTATTCATCACAGATCTCAGCCAACGCTGAAACTTCTTTTCAAATGTTTATTGTGCTGAATGTTGTTTCAGTAATTGTAATTAGACTCTGCTCCAGTCAGAAAGAGAGTGTGTCGACACAAGAATGCATTCCGTGTATGAAAACGTCCATGAGTGTGTTAATTACCACACTGGACCTGCCTGACAGCTGCTCGCCATGGCACATGTTTTGATTTATGACAGCAGCTAAGAGAAGACACAAAACTGTTTTCCTTCTGTTTTCCATCATGCTGAAAGGAATAGGAGGTGAGTGGATGGTTCATTGCTTGATTAATTTCTCCAGCATTTGTTACATGGAAGGGTATAAAACAGCAATAAGATATGCTCCAGCAAGTGCATTTGCTAATGAAGAAACTGCTTAGCAAAGTCCCACTGTACAGTTAAAAAAAGGATACAATTTTGTAATATTGATAGATTTAAAGTTTTGGGATGATGTGCATCCATTATAAAAAAAAAATTCCAGTATCTTCAAATAGATAAATCTATAATTGGACAGTTGAATTGAATAGCAAATATTAGAACTTTGAGGATTTATTCCAGCAAAACAACATAAATACACAACACTGACATATCAGAATAAAGTTATGCCGTATGTATTAGCAAACAAATTACAAATCAATGACAATGATGGCTATTGTATTAATCAGAATGTATCCATGTTTTTTAAACTAAGGTAACTAATGTAACCCATTGAGAAAGGCCGACAAGAATAACAAGAAAAGCAAACGTCAGGCCGGTTCATTTGCTTCTCTGCTCTCCTCCACCATCTGCACTTGTCTTTGAGCAGACAGGTTTACCTTGCACCTGAGGTTTTTTTTTAGTGTAGAGTGACGGAAAGTTGCAGTACTCCTCTCCAGTCACTGCCCTGGTCTTAATCAGCGTGCCTCCTGTAGCTTTACTGAGAAATTGGGCTGCCTACACAGGCAATGATTGGATGTCGCCTTTTTAGGGTCCTGCGGTGTTCTCAGGCAAGACCTCAGGCATGGATGGCTTCTCACAATCTGAGGCACTGTGGGGAATGCAAGACATAAGCTTATGTTGACAGGCAGCTAAATCTTAGCCAAGTTCAGTTGTTTCAAGAAGCCTTATTCACAAAACAATGTTCCTAAGAGTCGTGAAATATACATCCATGTGAATGATGGACAGAAGGCTGTTTAAAATGCCAGCGAAGTCCCAGTAAGCAACCCGTCTCTGCAGTGTGTCCGCAGCTGCCCCCACAGGCCATGAAATGAAAATGTGGACTCAACCAGTCAAAGCCTGTCCTCTTTATTCCTAGTTATTTCTCTCTTCATTGACTCTCTGCAGCTTTCATAGCCAGAAGTGCCTCCTTTTTTGGACAGAGTTATAAGACCAAGACCTCTTCGATTATTCTCCAAGAAAATGCAAGCATGGCTGTTAATCCGGCCCCGGACCAAGATTAACTCTACTTCTGCCTCTAACTCTCCCTTTTGTTTGTTTGTCTATTTCACACATGCCCCCTTTGCTTATCTCCTGGAATGGTAAATGCCATTTGTTTTGTTCAAAGTAATTCAGGGTGTATTGGAGTGTGATTGCGTTGCTGAGAAGGGCTGCCAGGGCACAGATAAGCATGTCAGCAGTACATCCTCTCAGCTAAGGCTGGAGTCCAAGACCCTTATAAACCCCTATATAATGCATACAATGAAGGATATGGCTGTCATATAAATGCATCAGCCACACGGTGAAGCTGGAGGTTATGATTGCATATTTGGATATTGGACCACTGTATCCTTCCCCCAGGGTGTCTTCAGCCTGCATACAAAGTTGTATGAGCTCAAAGCAGGTGAATTAACTTTTCTTATACCATATCTACAGCAAGTACTGTTCTATCATACATCAGCTGAACTTTTTCTGTGAGTTGGTAATGGAACAATACAGCAAAAGTCTTGGCAGTTACATTGTGTGAGTTCTGTTTAATATTTCAGCTGTTAAAATTAATTGCATATTGGATTTAAGTGCAAATCTGATTAGTTTTGTTTAATATTTTTATGAAAAATGTTGCCATGATACTGGATTTTAAGATTAATCTTAATTTATCTTTCATACTAGACAATGAATGGAAGCATGGTACTGAATAATATTTCTATTCAATTATAAATCTGGTAATTTGCCAGCCACTAAAGACAGTTGCTGCAGCAGCTTTCACTTCAAGTGCACAATGATAATATCGTCTGAACTCAATGTGTGGTGCTGTGGGGGGTATAATTAAGATTATCCATTCAGTATCGGAATGCCCAATAACACTAAAACAAAACAGAATATGATTATAATGAAGTTGATGTAAAGTGTACAACAGTGAGTCTTCAGCAACGGAGTCCTTGGCCACAGTCTCTACGAGTCAGTCACATGTATCCACATAATCTAACAAATATGACACCTCAGTGTACTAAAAGTTGCCACGTTTCCTCTCAAAGGAACATGTGATGATAATGAGCCCACATCAGGCACCAATCATGCAGCACATCCCAACACATACCAGAGGTTCACTCCTATTTAGGTGAAAAATGGCTTCATGTGCACACAGCTTTATCTTCTGCACTTGTCACATTCGCTCACTCCCCAAACTCATTTACAGAAACAACCCATCATCCGCCCTCCACACCACAGAGACAGAGAGAGTGAAGAAGAGATACTTGTTATGAAAAAGGCATAGTTATGGTTCAGTGGACATTTATTGGCCCTTTTAAGGTTTGAAATTAATTTTCAACACTTCTCAGTAGATATATCGCGATACCAATTGCTCCTGCTCCTTGTAGTGACACCTATAATTCAAAGGTTGACTACTGATGTACATCCAATAAGATTAAGTGAGAATAAATGAACAAACCCATTCCATATGCACTGTAAAGTAAAGGCTTGGTTTCATCCCAGATGTTCAGAGTGGTTTTCTCCTGTATGTTTGCCCAGTACTGATCAATGAAACAACTAATAAGGGGTGCTTCCAGGTTTCCAAGGAACTCCTTGGAGTCCGGGGTTGACCTTTCGAGGTAAACTTGTGATCTTTCAAGTCCTCAGTTAGTTAACCTGCATAGGAAGACCTGAGGGCTTTGTTCTTTCAATCAATATGTCAATTCTGCACAATGTCAGTCAAAAAACTGTTCAACTATACGATAAAACAAAATGTTATTGTAAAAGAAACTCCTGCTTTTTATGTATGTTCAGGTGTAATTTATGTGCCAATGCATTAGGATATAGCATTTTGTTTCTGTTTTTAATTTTGTCTTTCTTTAAGGGGTTTTTATTAGAAGCGTTTTTGCTTTTTAGTCATGTTGGTTGTTTTCTTTCATTTGCTGTTTGAGTTTTTATCCACAAACATTTTTCGTCAACAAAGTTTCTTTTACCCTACTTTTCACTCTTGTAAGTGCGCTCAACTTGTTTTTGTTAAAAGTCCTTTGTTCATGCTGGGCTTCAATTCCATGTTTCCAATGTTTAATTTTCTTCTTCTTATTATTATTATTATTTTTTAAATGTTGACTGCTTAGCCACCAGACTTCATCAAAGCCAATGAACATGTGCAACCACACAGAAAAATAAGATTAAAAGGTTTTTTAAAGGTTTGTTTTTAAATTGTTCAGTTATTGTCTGTTTTCTACAACATAAAAATCATTATCATTACACAATCTCTTTTTCTGTCTTTCTCTGATATGTCTGTGAACTTCAGATTTTATTATTTTTCCTCCTTTTCTCTTTATTGTGTCTTTTCATGTACTTCTCTATTATATTTTCTACTAGGGGGGCTTTATTGAACCAGACTGGCATTGGGGCAATATAGATGAGGGCTGTGTCCCAACAAACACCAGAAAAACTAGGAAGAAAAGAAAAATAACCATATAACTCACTCACAAAGGGCCAGCTCCCTCCTAAAGGTCTGGGGCGAAAGCAATAACACCCATGAGCAAAAGATAAGGAAACTAAATTCAATGAGACAAAAAAATAGAGCTGATGTAGCTCAGCAAGCTGCAATAGCTCAGCTGATTAAGAGGCCTCTTTTCTCTAATATAGAGCTCAGGTCAGAATGTCACATTAGGCATCAGACAGTACCACACACATATGAATGGCATGCGTCTCAACGTATTGGAACAAGCAGTTCCCAGTAGACATCTCCCCCAGATGATGATGAAACGAAAACTATGCAGTTGTTTAGAAATCACCAACATTACCAGTATCCTTAAAATGTCACTATGATGCAGATGCAGGTACAGGTTATTAAAAAGTTCCAGCAATTGACCAAAGGTGTCTTAATATAAAGAAAATAATTCAGCCTTAGATTTTCAGAACATTTTGATTAATCCAAAGCCTTTTCTCTGCTTCTTATACACAGAGATACCTGATTTACATTTAATTTGCATTAAACTGTATTATAACAGCAATCATCTTGTCAAAAAACATATACTTTCTGCTGATGGGAGACAGGCGTCTGATTTTTCCCATCCAGTAGGCAGTATGTTTTGCAGTCCCTTCTGCTTATCAGGCTTCATCCTGCATAAGAACATTGCTGGGAGTCAGCTGACTACCACTCAGACCCTGGGAGGGAATCAAAGGAAAGACATGGATGTGCTTCCAGGGATGGAAAGCCAGCCTGAGCTCCAGATGACAAGGCTGATATGAGAGCTAAAGACCATTTTCAGGTCGACTGCTTTGGGTTTTTTTTTTTTCTCCGTTACCAAGGGTTGAGTTGAACTGTCTCTGTTCTCTAGCGCCGAGAGCATCACAGGCGGTCCCAGACAGCAGTGTTTTGCATGGAGAGGCGTGCCAGGTTAAGTCGGATGCAACGCGCCAGCTGGACAACGACCTCCACAGGACACCAAGAGGGCACACCAACGCCTTGTGATCTGCATCTCGGTATTGTCTGAGCCTGAGGGAACTGAAGCACTGCATTCATTGACTTTCAGCACCGTGCTTGTGTTAATGCTGAACACCCCATTTTTCCTTTCTGTTTGCTGCTTCAAATACTTTCCCTTCAGGCTTTTTTCAGCATTATGTTGATCAAACTAAATCACAAACAACGAGTCAGCTGACTGTCAAAAATGACTCTTTCATTGTGTCCTAAAGTCATTAGACCTTAATTTCACTGGTGAATACCTGATCTGCTGTGTTGCACCGGCTGCAATCACAAAGCTGTAAACACAGACCACTGCAACAGCACAAACCAAATTAGATGCAGCAGTGGAGAGGATTGGAGTTTAGGGGGGGTGGCTGTTTTTAGTTTAATCAATCATCCCCACTGAAATCAGAGTTTGGTTGGTGGGGGGGGATTGAGCAGCAGTAGGTGGGGATGTGGGCTGTTTTGCGAGGGAAAGGAATCCCATTTTTTTCTCTTAAGGCGCTGCGTTGAGCCAGCTCATTTTTCACCTGGGCGCGGCTCATTCGTTCATTAGGCAGAGAGATAGGGGTGTATGTGGCGGATCTGCGGAGCTGCTTCATTACTCTCTGAAGGCTGGCAAGATCGGACCACGCTGTAGAATTTTTAACCCCCTCCCTCCTTCCCCGTTTCCCCCTCCCCACCATTGCTGGGGAATGATGTGTGTTCAACAGGATTTGAGTCCCTGCTCATTATAGAGGCATGATCATAACTCAACCAAGGGTGCTAGCTACATGCTGAGAGAGCAGCACTTGCAAAGGCAAAGAGATGCTGAACCAGTGAAGGCGCTGCTGCCCTGAGGAGGAAAAGAAGAACTGTGGCTTTGACTGAAATGTTGATTGCTGAGGAAGATAGAACACCTTTCTATAACAGCACTGAAATGTTCTTTTCAACCACTTTAAAGGACAGAACCATTAAAGGTGGCTCTTTTTCAAGAATATTATAAAACAAAAGGAATATATATGACAAATATGGACTATACCTCTACAATGTATGCACACTGTATTGATCAGTGCACCAAGACAGCTTTATTACTAGTGCATTTGGAGGTCAAAGGTCTCTTGATTAGCCTCCAGTGCATTAGACCTGGACATGGACATGGCCGAGATGTGGCCATTAGATGTACCTCATCATCATCCATTAACAGAGGGGATGGTTGCAATTGTTGCCTCTTTAGTGGCTTGAGGTCTGATTTTTTACAGCGCAGCCATTTCCAAATGTTTCCAGAATTTCTTAACATCACTTAACTATGAAATAAAAAAACACTTAATGGCTCATATGTTTTGTGATGATGATATGATTATATATGTATTGAATTCTGAGAAAGATGTTTATTATAAATGAGGATCATACTTTCGTACTTTTTAATTTTCATGGCTTTAAGCATTGTGTCCTTCGGTGAGCACTGTACATTGATATTATAACTAAAGTAATTGCTGAGATCTTTGAACTCAAAAATGTGACTTTTAAGAGGTTCAGGGAGAAATAACACAAGTAGACAGATAGATTGTAAAGAAGCCAATGGTATAGCTATATTACAATATCTAAACTTCTTTATTTATAGGTAAAAGTGGGAACATCTGAAATGTAATGTAATTTAAAAATTCCTTATTTTTCAAAGCCATTATCTGTATCTCTTTATGTCACAAAAATATCTGTATTCATATATGGAGCAAAGCCTACGAGCTAGTTCAGGCAGTCAACTCGAGCTGCGTGGATATACACACATGACATGCCTCACTCCATAATCACTAACCAAGCGCTCCCTTCCAATCTGGCGGTCTATTTAAACTGCACAATTTCCCAGCTCTCTCTCTGCTCTGTCAATGCCGCAGTTGCCCTGCATCCGTATTGCTGCTGCTGCTGCTCTGTAAGCTATTGCTGCCTGCTGCGCTGTAAGCCCCACCACCACCCCAGCATCCACCTGTAGGCTCCGACTGGGGGTTTGCGCATCACTCCCCAATATCTCTATGTAAACATATCTGCGGGGAGTGATGAGGTCGGAGCCTAGACGCCAAAATCTAAATATGCTATACTGCTTTAATAAACATATCAAACGTGAGTTTACGTGAACTGTATTTGTATTTATGCAGGAGGTGGATGATGTCAGGAATTTGTATATTGATTAGACGGCTTCATTTTCTGTGGTTCTTGTTGTCTTGATACAATATATAAGTTTAGCTGCCGGAAAAATATACAAAGCAACATAATATAACTGTGTACTTAAATGAATCAGATAATAAAAAAATATTTATATTTGAACAGTCTAAATAATAGTTATGTAACTGTTAAAGGTCCGGGTTGAAATGAATCGGTCTAGTGGTAAAAGTATGGGATGTTTTAACGCTGGGAAAATAGAAGTCAGAATTGCATTGAGCCATATTGAATGGTTTTTCTTTAAAGGAGGAGTCTGGATGTTGCATGTATGATGGGAAGAAGCGCACATAAAAGTTAGTCTGTAATTAAAAAACGAGAACGCTATTCACAAGAAATATAAAAGTTGGTCATTTTACTTGCACCTTTGAGGCCACCCCTAACTTCATCCACTCTTCTGTCGTATACTGTTTGTATCTGCCCAGGGCACATTATCTGTTCATATCTGAATAATACATTCGTTTATATCCCTCGAGCACAAGCACAGCAAGTGTGGTAGGTCACAGTTGAACGAGGAAGTCAGCTTATAAACCGAGAAGTATTTAAACAACAGACAGTCTGGGTAATACTTTCACTGTTTGCCTTTGTTTTCTCTTCCAAATACGTTTGTAATGTTGTTACAGGAATGATACAACATCAAAAAAAGACTATTATGTTTTATTATCCTGTACTGTGTACACTATATCTGCCCTCAACTTGTCTGTGAGGGCTTATTCTGTATGTAGATGGCCGTGCTGAGGAGCTCTGCTCTGCGGCGTCTGCATATGAGCAGGCTGTCAGGGAGAAGCAGACACACGGCAGGGCTGGTTGGTATCGTGTTGACATCTGTCATATGTGTTTGTTTATCGGGAACAAGGCAGCACCACAGGAGAGAGACGGATACTCTCCAGAGAGAGTGACTGAGCTGAAGCCTACTCTTTATCTCAAAGGGGGGAAGCAGGTCTGCTGCTGTATTATACAGACCTCATACCTGCACATACAGCATAGACTACATTGTAGAACCAATAAAGAACATCCTGGGAAATACACACACACACACTCAAAATCCACAACAGTGTGGCCAGGTTCAGTTATTTTTACAATAGGCTCTTTATCTCCTATTATCAAGTGATTTCTGGGAATTTTATCTCAAACCAAAGCGTTGCAATGATTTATCTCTATAGAGTGTCATGATAGATGATCCTCCAGTGTAAAAATACTATTTGTGTAATTGGATCATTCTTTGGCCCGCACTCTATAACTCCTCCGTCTGCTGCTGGTAGAGTTATGTGCCCTGGTGGCAGGTAATGTTTTTCATTATATGCCAGGCCAGTTTTATATATAGAAAATGGGTGGGAAGGGACTGGGTCTCGCCTGGAGCCATTTGCTTGGTTAGTCCCTGTAGGTGCATCCAATATTGATTGCTTGGGAGTAGAGTGCTCTATCCCCACAGAAAAGCAGCATATGTACTGTATGTGGGGAGTGGAGATACTGGGTGTTCTCGGCCAGCTAAATTTAGCAGGCGAAGCAACACCCATGTTGACAACCTCCTAGTGGAGGTGCCATGAAACACAAGTATGCATCACAACCTGTGGAGCTCTGGAGAAACATAAACATACACAACTAAAACAAAGACTTGGGGATTGCTTTCATCACATATTTAAAGTCTAATTGGTTTCAGTTGCTGCAAAGGCATTGCCCTCTCCAGGTACTTCAGAGCGTTTGGTGACAGGGTCGACGAGGTGAATAAATTAAAGCAAGAAGATGCACCTTGCAGGAAATGTTTGAGAGTTCTGAGGCTGTTACATAAAAGCATCTGGTTGAGTTCAGGCATTTGATATGAGCGCACTTTCCAAGATAAGACTGAGCCTCAAGAGAAAAATGTACCTGCATATTTATCTGTCCATTAGTCTCTGTCTCTCCCTCTCATCATTTCATCCTCTCCCATCGCCAGGTAACAGTTACACTGCAGAGCATAGTAAATATTTGAGATCTCTCTCTGCCAATGAATCAAGCCTCATTTTCGGAGTGGGTGGGCATACTCCGGAGAAAAAAATGACAGTGTTTATCTCCATTTTCAGAGCTCCACTGAATGATGAGCACCCTCGCTCTGTAGTGCTCTAACAGATTAATTCACGTCAAAAGTTCCTGATTTGCATTCCAGAGGTTAACTCTGGTCTCATCCGATTTTCACTTTGAGCTGTGATGAATCTGCTGCTGAATAGTTTTTTTCTTTTTCTTTTTTTTCCGCCTGCAAAGGTTGGATTAAATGAAAGAGCTGTGATTTTTTGAAGCGCTGGTAGTTTTTTGGCAGTCAAAGTATGCTGCGTGGATATTTCCGCACACAGCGAGTGATTTTTCTAATCAACACATTTCACATGAAAATGATGTAAATCATTCTCTTTCATATGCGCTTAATCATGAGTGGGGAAAAGGCATAAATGAGACAAGCTTGTTAAGTCTGGCTGGCTCATCCATGTTATAGAGCCTGAATGAACAATGAGAGGTTTGGAAAGTTCAGCATTGGCCTCAGCACACAACATCCTATTGTGTTTTTGTCTTCTGGCAACACAAAAACAATAATTCCAGAAAGGTGTTGAAACATGAAGCCATTTTCTGTAACTATGATTTATCTTTTGGGGAAATATTTTGCTCATTAGCCACCATGGCTAGAAGTGGATAAGCCCTGGCATAAGATAAGCTCAGTACATACCAGTAATAAGGATGTTCAGTGGAAACCAACAGAGCAGACTGGAGAAAAACCAGGAATAATTCAGAGTCAGAGAAAAAGTGTTTGGTCAGCAGGAATAAAACCTCCCTGAATTTCTCTCCTTATTTTCTCCTCCTCCTCCTCCTCCTCCTCCAAAACCAGTTCAGGCAGCATTCAGCTAAATGTGTCATTAAGGAAAGCAGAGCCTCTAAACTCTCCCAGATTCTGCAAGGTCTTTAGACTGGCCAATTTAAGTGATTCACAGTGGAAGAAGGAAGACGGGAGGAAAACAGGCCTCATCTGATAGTTACCTGGAGCAGCAGCCGGGCTTCTGCCCACAAAGGTAATTACAATTATGCAAATGAAGCACATATTCAGGCCCTGGAACAAAAATCTGTGCCACATATGCAAACTGAAAGCCTCAAGCCGGTTCACCTGTGCATTTAAATCCACGCAGAAGCAGGTACACTGGCATTTTTATGCTAATGCACCCAATAAGACGGGTTAATCATCCTTTCATTGCAATAAACAATATGAATGGTCAGTACAAATGGATGTACAGCGGGAAATCATGAGTCTTTCCCAGGAATCACTCTCTGAATGGCCTGCAATCTTCTCTCTCTTGTTCCCGCGTCAGACTACTAGATTGCTTTAGCAAGAGATTGAGTGGTGAAGGTGGAGATTAGGAGGAAAAAGAGAAAGCTAGGAAGAGGTGATGAGTTTTGGCCTGAAACCCTGTGAGGCTCAGGTGATGAAAGGATGGTGTTCTCTCTAATTCATTAACGGGCAAACCAAGTTGCAATGAGGTGTGCTGCGATGGTACCGCCGAGCACAATGGAGCGTAGAGTTTGAAGAGTGAACATGCTGAACACAACATTTAGTCACATTGCCACTATTCAGTGGTACATTTGAAGTCTTTTTATGCGAGGTACAGTCATTATAGAACATGGTGCTAAAGCAGGCCAATCACAGTCTTGCAGCTGAGCTCTCTACTTCAATGTCCAATGTTCCTATTACCTGAAAAAGTGAGAATAGACAACTTTTTTTGCTTTAACTTATCGTTGTGAAGTAAATGTTGAGTGCACAGTGTAATGGTGTAGAAAAATGGCACCATACCCGTTAAGTTCGGTGCCCTATAAGCCTCGCTTTCACTATTCTTCTAACTTTGAAGTTACTCCATCCGGATGCCAACCCTTGCTGTAGTTACTTTTTGTGTGAAGCAATAACGTTACTCAGCTTATTACCATGCAATGCACGTCATTACAATAGCTTTTGCCTGTTACCAAAATAATGTAAAATTGTGACAATTTCAATTTACCTCTTCAGTGAGCATGCATTCTTTCTTCTCTCTTATTTCCAAAGTGTGATCATTTCTTCACAGAGCTAAGCTCTGAGGAAAACGGAAACTAATTGGTTGTCTCTATGATAGCGTCGCAAACAATACTACCACTTGGAAACACTGTTTCCACTTTAAATACAACATTTTTTTTTTAAGTTTTTTTAAACTCACACATCAAGTTTCAGGAAGTGTTGCATATCACTTTATTCATTGTTTGATTTAATTTTAATGACAACACTGATAACATTGTACGTCTATTTTGTGTGTTTAACTGTTTGTTTCTTAGAGCTGAAATTGGATTAAAGCATGTAATTTTAGATGTAGTTGGTATTAAATCTATACAGACAGGCATATTGAATGGTATTGAATTGCAGATTGTCATTAATACTGATAAAGTAGTTTCTTTGACGCAGTTTGAACACATTTGAACTTTTTATTTCATTTGTTTCCCACTAAAACTATCACTCTTTGAAAAAATCTAAGTTGAATTTAAACTAACACGTAGTTTGTTCAAATGAATCTGAACACAATTAATGTTGCCTGCTCCTAAGTTATGTTGTAGAATTGCCTTGTGCCTACATGACTTACAGTAATGCTAGCTTTTCAAAGTCAGCAAACAACCTTACCTTCATCCACCATTTTTCTACTATTGTATCAAATTCAAGAGGCTTTCTTAAATTACTTCCCATGCGGTTTTGTGTCCTGATCTGTTCAGCACAAGTTGATAGTTTTCTCCATTTTGCAATCAGACACTGGGGAACTTTGCGTTCAGTCTGATCGACACAGAGTCCTTTTTCCCCACATTGTAAAATTTTTTTGGCACATTGAATTTCAAATAAAAAATGACACCCCTATGCCTACCTCCCTTTCTCTGCCTACCTCCCTTTCTCCTAAAAGCACAACAATAGATGTTTTTCCCGGAAGACCTTTTGACATGTCACAGTACAAAAAGCACAGGTGTACATAATAACATCCTGATTTGAATAATGATTGAATTTTGATTGCTGAATTCCATTTAGCTGCATTGGTTTCAGGGTCCTGGTATTATGCATCAAGATTCAATGTCACGCTGTCTTGACTTACTGGGACACTTGAATAAAACAGAGCCATTGTTAATGTTATTAGTAACACCTGCACTTTTCCTATTATGACAAGTCTAAACTTCTGATGGATTTGTCATGCAATTTCTGTAACTTTTGATATATATATATATATATATTCAAACATTTAGTGTGTAACATAGTAGAATCTATTGGCAGAAATGGAATACAATAGCCATAGGTATGTTTTCATTAGTGAGCTGTTTTTATCTATAAATGGAGCGGGGCCTCTACCACATAGTCTGCCATGTTGAACCGCCATGTTTCATGAATGGTATTCAGTTGGTTGCAGTCTGCAACTTCACCGCTAGAGGCCACTAAATCCTGCACACTAGACCTTTAAATTATGAAAGAGACTAGCCTCGGATTAATGTATATATTGTTAATGATTAAATATATTCAGTCAAGGAAGCAATTCTGAATAAATTATTCTATGTATGTCAAAATATGGTCCAATATTATTTTTTCAAATTCATAATAGATATGAAGCAGAGCACAGTCTATTCCCAGGAGGTTTGGATTAAGGCAGGTTTTGCTATAAACCTTGAGTGTACAGTCCAATCAACATGATACGACAATACGGCTTTCTGACAGCTTTGCCTGTATTGCCTATAGCATATACATGCCGGAAGGCTCCCTGAGTAACCAGCTGAGTGCTAATGAGCCCATCTCCTGTTAATTTAATTTAGAGCGTGGGCCTGTCCATGGAGCCGCAGCTCCGTCTGCCTGTCTCTGCCGCTGCTCCCAGCTGCAGGGTGTTTGACCTGTGTGCAGCTCTACAGTATATTGTAATAGTGTTGCACCTTTGTTGCATGCACATTCATATGCTCTAGACACACACGCGTTTCCTCGTAAACACAGGAACATTGATTTGCACACTCAGATACTCATCTACCAGCCCTCCCCCCAACAAACACAATACACAGATGTTAATATCTGCAGTACAAGAGAAGAAATCATCAGAGGGTCCAACACTTGCAGTTCATTAGTGTGATCTGGTTATGTTCAGTTATGTCAGCAGAAATACAAAAGGGGGAAGATGTTGAGAAAATGTGTTTTTTACTAGGAAGGACTCTCCTATTCATGGTCTTAAAAAGTAATGGTCCTTATTTACTGATCATATCCCTTATCGCTGGCATTGTGCCTTCAGCATCTGTGAATTGTTGAATCATTGCTGGATCAGCAGAGCTGGATTCAATGTGGGTCACCTTGAAAAATTACAACTGAGCAGGATGACATGGTCAAGTGTGAAGAATGTACAATAATCTCATCTTCAGCATTTATGAAAACCCACTCAGATAGGAGAAAATGATCAAATTGTACAGTGTAGTTAATATTTCAGATCATAAATTAGCGAGAAACCAGGCAACCAATAAAATCTCTCAAATCTCTGGATCATTTCCAGATACAGCTGCCTCTTTAAAAACAAGGAGAAGAATGAAACAAGAAATGTTACTGCATCCAACTGGGTGCTGGGTATTTTCAATTCCCAAGTCATCCCCTAAAGAACAGTAACACGTCACAGATATGGAGATCTCTCCTTTCTGGCTGCAGAAGACTGGAGTGACTGTTTACTCATATAAATTGGGGTGTTTTTTGAAACAGAAAAAGAGGAAAAATCTTGAAATTGCCAGAACTTCCCTTTGCTGCTGATCAACAACAGATAAGTGGAAAGTTCACCTCTGTAAATATGCCACTACTTGTTAAAAAACAACTTGATATTTCTTTCGGAGGTGTCAAAATCTGTCATATTTGGTTTTCTTTTGACCACAGTGCATTGATTTGTTAACTTAAATCAAACCACATGGTTTTATTTGCATTTCTATGGAAAATGAATTTAATCTGCTGTGACAGAGGCAAGATCCATCGCTTTAAACAGTGGGGAGGAAATGTGCTTTGTCCTCCAGTGCAGCACAACAAATCCTGGAGGTATGTAGTAAAGCTCTCTTATAAGATTCACTGGAGACTTGATTTAATTTTTTGGGCGATGAATTTACCCCCTCTGTATTGTTTTTTTCTTTTTGTTTTTTTACTTGAAGTGAGATCAACAAGCCAAGCTAACATTTATCTATCAAGATCTAAAATTAGAACACTCCAGCACTATAACTGTAAAAAGGACTTTGCCTGTTCTCTGACAATACACTTTCACTTGAATATATATGCAAAGAGAAGAAGACTTATGGAAATTGTCCATGCTTTGCCTTCTATTCTGGTGTCTTTCTTTTCTGATCTCCCCCTGGGGTATGAACTGTTAACAAAGCCAGAGTAAGTGCTACTGAAGTGCAAAGGAAATGTTTATGCACCAAATCCGTTTTGTCTTTCCTCTCTGGCCATAATGCTGTTCAATTTGCTTAAACTTTTCTCAGAGAAATTGGATGATTTCCATTTTGCTCTCGAGTGAGGAGCTTTGGGAACAGGCCTGTGTTAATCTCCTCAGGATTCCCTCTGTTTAACCCAGCGCCATAATACTGAAGAGGGGATTTCTCCTTTCGTGTGGAAATAAATAATCTCACCTGACATAAATGGAATATATGGAGATATGGAAAATCATTATTTATCCTTGTACTCGTTTATTACCGCTAAAGCCAATCGCGTTTTCAGCACCTTCAAATTTATTCCTCCTGATTCACAACAGTCAAAAGGATTTATTATAAGTAAAACATACTTTACAATGAACCCCTACAACTGGCTTTATATGTACAGTATGGGGTGAAGGGTTGATGAGCTATGACATTTGACTGAATGTGACTTGGAGCTAATGATGTTCAAAAGTGACACGTGTGGTTGTTTTTGATGCTATTCACCAATGACAGGACCAACAATCCGAGTTACGATATGTCCCCTAAAGCCTCCTATAGTAGATGGTCGAGAGGGGTTGGTGGGGGGCAGGGGCTGATTATGTCTGAGAAAAGGCCCAGAGGCTTTGAATAAAAAGAGATAGATAAAAAGAGAGAGCGAGAGAATCCCACCCATGACGATAACTACAGCTCGGGGCGCACATCGCTCACACGTCCAACAGAGAATGAAACCACGGCCGCCTGATTTGTGCCTAATAAAGTTGTCACATCCTATCAGGACTCACATCTACTACAGAAAGCACAGGCCCCAAGTCAGGACTAGTCAGGGGTGATCAGGGGCAGCCGGCATTGGACAACCCAGCCGAGTGATGGATGATGGGATGGAGCACTGCCTGATGGGAGTGAGGGCCAGATGATGGAAGGTGATACGGGTGAACAATGGACATCCACGGTTTCTGCTCGATTTATTAGGGGTTGTAAGGATCCGAGAATTACAGTGATCATCCCGGTCTCTTGGTAGCAACTTTATCGCAGTCCATGAAAACACAAGTGCATTTTTAGAGATCTGTCCACTTTCTTGGAGCGACAGAGAACATTTCTTAGACTGCAATGTCTTCGCAACTCGGTGCCTCAAAACCCACGCTCACAGTGACTGTCGGGGAGGTATGAATGTGGTTCACATCAGTGTTCCTCTGCTTAAAGACAGATCCTGTCCTGTGCCTTCCTTATTTCCTCTTGCCCACGCTCCCATTATGGAAGGAAGCATCTATGGCCTGACCTCTAGAGGGAGGCAGCGTGTGGAGTCAGAGGAAGCAGCACATGTCTGCCCACAGAGGCCACATAGACTGTTCTCTTTAACAAAGGCGAGTAGGCCACAGATAGATCAGAACGCATGTCTGCCAAACAAGATTCATTTGGCTATTAGCGGTGTCCATTTGTTGAAGATAAGAACCAGGGCACTTTAGGTCCTTAAAAGCCTCAGGTCCTCTTTAAGATCATTCAATCACAGCTTATGTGTTTATGTCCTGTTGCAGAAAATCAGTAAGTGTTTGAGAGTGTTACTTTTCAACATTAATTGTAATGTGCAGATGTTTCCACAGGTCTTCAACAACATAACCTCCTGTAGTTATGTTATCATCTATCTGGCATTACTGTCCATTGCCTCATCAAGTAATATTCCTCTATCTCTGCATTGCAGGCATCGACAGAGATTTAATTTCTCTT
Source organism: Dicentrarchus labrax (assembly GCF_905237075.1). Lineage (NCBI taxonomy): Eukaryota > Metazoa > Chordata > Actinopteri > Moronidae > Dicentrarchus > Dicentrarchus labrax. Next base: position 16,716,394 of record NW_026136724.1, on the reverse strand, counting down.
GAGATGATGCTCCATGGCTTAGGGGTCTATTGGATGGAAAATTATTTACTACTAATGTTTCCTCTGCCCTCAAAACACAACACGCTCTCCTGCAGTTACCAGTTTTTATTACTTTTTCAAACTGCATTTTTTTGTTCCCGTTCTATAAATTCATCAAAAAGAGTTGTGGTTGTACTCCCTTTATCAAAAGTTTTCAAATAGTAAAGCTGAAAAACCAGATGATGCTCTCTCTCTCTATCATAATACATTCCCAGTTTAGAAACCAAATTTGCTCTATGTGCAATATCTGAGTACAAGAGGCCAGCTGTGATTGAGAGGTTGGAGGTCTAAATCAATCATAGGTGGCGTGTTACTGGGTGTTAAGGAAATTGCTTTCATTCCTAACTTGGTGATGGTGCTTTTGCATTAAACCTGTGACACAACACAGATCTTAGCAACAAGCTCCCTTTGAGTAAGAAGAAAGTATGCAGAAGTTATGTTAAGTTGAAATCATGGAAGCTGTAGTGTATAAAACATTTATTTAAGAAATAATAAAATATATGTAAATAATGCTTATGGGACATTATTTTTAGTATACTTCAGGGCTGCAATAATCAGTAGTTTTACATAAACACATCACTTACGTCACTTATTGTGACGAATTATCACCGGGTTCCTCTCAGCTATACGGAGCATTTTAGTGTCTTTCAGCTCATTGTTTTGCAGCTGTTTTCAACTAAAAACTCTTATAAACTCACAGTATGCTCCCTTTTCAGCACCAAACAAAGTTAGCTGGTGAAGATATAGAGTATTTAGCAGCTATAGAACCAGATGTTTATTCCTTTAGCATTTGGTGGAGACCAAAATAGAGCTAAAAAGAGTGATTATTAGACTTACTTTCATCAGGTGGCCAGAAACAAAACTCCAACAATGTTGCTCTTCATTTGCTGATGTGTAACTAAGCAACTGTTTGCTAAAATGTTAGCTGTAGAAACTTTACAAGATAATAATGTCAATATGGTGTCCCCAAGTATCCAAAATATCGGTTAATGCATGTTTAAAGTTTAAAGTGTTTTCTTAAAATATATGCAGATATTTGCACAAACTATATTGCTATTATATTTTTTTGTGATTTGTTTTTAAGAGAAATGTTTTGGTTTGTTTTGTTGAAAATTAATTTGACTTCCAGGTACTGGCAAGAAATCAGAGTTTTTAAACATGAAAATTGTTTTCCTTTTAACTGTTTTTTTCCTCTTTCTTTTCTAATTCAGTGCTTTTGTCAGTTTGCTTTCACCTTGTTTGCGATAGACTTTTGACCCTGCTGGTATTCAGTCACACATCAAGAAATATAAAGTAAATAATATTCTCTTCAGCTCAGTAAGCATGCTTTTCCTTGGTAAAGAACAATGTTGGAGTTTTTCGACAGTTCCATAATATTGAAGTATGAATTTCATGAGTGGTGTCGACTGTATATGTTCCCAAGTTCTGACAATCTTGGTGAAGCAGGTGGCTTAGTAATTGCTGTCTTAGCAAACAGACCTGACATTTAGGTGACTCTCAGTACGTCCCCAGGATTGTGCTGAGGCTGTAGAGTCATAAAACCTTGGGTGTCTGCGACAGTCACAGCAGGCCTCACTAATCACGTTACATTTAGCCGTGACAAAGACAAGGCCATGTACAACTGAGATAGATGGATTAAACCAATTTAGTAAGTATGGATTACCCTTCAGTACACTAATCAACTTGATGAGGATGGTCTCGAGAAATACTGTAGAGGGGGAGAATAAGCAGGTCACAGGAGATGGATATATGATCATTATGTTTTGCAAATATGGGCAAAACTTCCACTCTTCTTTAGTTTTTTGCTAATTATTGTTAATTGTGTACCCTTGAGAACAAAAGAAAGTCAGTCACATACACTTGTATCAGTATATCCTGCAGATTTCTCAGTCATTTAGCATATCAGCATTCTTCAGGCCTCATTCATTTCATAGTGTGTACTGTTGATGTTAGTGCCAGTACAGGTATGGACAGTGAACAAGAATTTAATAATCCATTATTATATTGGCAGATAGGCACTTACATAACACTAATAACACTGTAACAGAAACTGACACTAATGTGGTGGATGGGGCATTGGTCCATAGATACAAGTGGTCACAGTTGTACTAACATTTTGTACTGAAGTGAAAGTATCGATATTACAACAGTCAAATTGAAAGTGTAGTATTTAAACCTGCTCTAATCAATAGTTCGACATTAACAATGAATCAAATGACCACATGTAATCTAAAAGGAGAGGCTGGTAGTGACGAACCCATTAGAGTTATCAATCAAATTTGCAGTTCCCCTTAGTTTTATGGTGCATTTTAGCATCTTTCAGCTCATCATTTTGGTTTATGCAGCTTCACAGTTTTGGTCAAGTCTCATTGCTCTTAACAACCTTGTTTCCAGCAACAGCAGGCAGATGCTTCCAACATAAAAGTTCAGACGCACCATTCGTTACCTACCCAGCACCAAACAGCAGATAAACAGAGTTAGCAGAGAGCTGGTAAACATAGTAAAGCAATAAAGCCATACGGAGTCATATATTTACACGGGAAAAGTGAGTATTGGACTTATATTCATCACATGGCCACAAATACAACTTCAAAATAATATGAATACTAATGAATGTGATGAATGAATGTTAATGCAATAAATGAACGCCAATGTCCCTGTCTGTTGGGTGTGTAAATAAGCTACTGTTAACACATTCACTATAACAACTTTTGAAGGTGATAGTATGCCATTGTTGTGTGTACAGCTTGTTGTGCTCCCTCCAAGTGGTCAAAAAAATATTTGAGTGATTGGTACGTTATTATTTGTTCATGAGCTGTCTATTTTAGAGATTTCATAACCTGCACTTTGAGCAAAATAAATTTACATGATCATGGTTAACTCACTTTTTATGAACTCAATATATGTTATGGATCTGAAATGTTAATCTGCAAAGTAATTAGTAATTACAGGTGTATTTTGTGCTTTACAAAATACATATTGCCAAAGTTATGTAAAAGTATAAAATCTTAAAAATGCTCAAGTAAAGTATCAGTACTTCAAACTTGTGCTTGTAAAATGTTTTGCATATTCTCTTGTGGGGACCATTCAATGACATGTCTTTCTCATTCATGCACAATTAGTAATCCAAAATGTCCCATTTCAGCTTTAAAGTATCATTATAATTTCTCATTGAGGAGGATAGACTATCTTAGTTCTCATAAAAAGGCTATATTTGATCTATGAAAAAAAATATTTAATCAACTAACTGCAGAGGTTATGTCTGTTAATTATATCAAGTCTTTCATTTTCATAGCACTGAGTGTTCTAGTTATGGGGAAGTACATCTGCACTGTCAATTGAATAGTATCCTCAGGAATGTTTTGAATAGCAGGGGAGAAGAGTGTGTGTTTTAGTCAAGGCCCTTCTGGACTTTTTAATGGACACAGTTGCATGGTGTAGTTCTGCTGCCTGAGCGCTGCTAATAGACTGAAAAATGGAGGTGCCATGCTGTCATGCCTATGGATAGAATTACTTTAACATTTCTGTCAGGCGGAAAACTTTCTCCCTAGTGTCCATACATTAGAAAAAATTGTGAAATCCCATTGTGCTGTTCACTCACATAACAGACTTTTGCCACAGTAACAGCTATAATATGTGCTATTTAGACTGCAAACGTGTCTCTTGAATGCTCACTGCAAATACTAAAATATAGATCAAGTCCAAGTATTCTTGTCAAATAAAGTATTAATTTTCTGGTCAAAGCATGTTTGAGAATATGTAAGAAAATACTAAAGCAGTAACTCCTTCGATGCCCGAATAACATTAGTATGCAGAAGTCGTTATTACAGGCATGACTACTTGGGCCGCAATTGATTTAAGCCACATATGAACTTGCGATTATCCATTCGAGGAGTCATTTCAGTCATATATGTCACATTAGCATAACAAGCAGGAGAAACCTGAGCTGTAATCATCTGTGTCCTTTTTACCATTTGGGAGTAAAATCTGCAACATACAGTAGGAGGACAGTTTATTACTATCACATAAAACAGTTTTAATACCTGTGTTTCAGCTGCTCAGTCTTGTGTATATATGTGTGTGTGTGTGTGTGTGTGTGTGTGTGTGTGTGTGTGTGTGTGTGTGACAAAGAGATAGGTGAGTAGTGTCTGGGGGAGGGCTGTGTAAAGAGGAGCTATACCAGGAGGAGGAGGAGAATGGAAGAGCGGTTGAATCTCATTAACTGCATATCTATTCTGATCACGCTGCCATATTGAATTTTCTCGAAATAGTGTCTTTTATTGTCCTCTTCATCCTCTGGACAGATTGGTTTTTCCAAGGGGCTGCTGATTTCATGTAATGATAGTGCGACAACACTTTTGTCATCACCTATATTTCACAAGGAGAGGCAGGAGAGTGAATGTATACAGTTGGCTTCATTGGGGGAAGGTGGTTATGGGGCAGGAAGGAGGCTCTAGTGACGATGCCATGGCAAAAAGGTAGTTGTATGGTTTTGAATGTGTTGCTCTGCCCTTGATCCTCTACAGATCAAGGTAAAGTAATGATGGTTTCTTCCTCCCCCTCTTGCCCTGTTGTCTTTCTGCAGCTGTTTATCAGGTACTGATTGAGCAGCTCTTCAGATGGTGGATGACAATGGAGATGGCCCTGAAAGTGCAGATTGCTTCCAACAGGTGCTGCATTGAATGTTTGGTTCCAAGAGTGCCTTGAAAATAATGATGTACAAGCTGCACTCAGCTAAAACATCATCAGTCATAAGGACCACTGGCTCTTTGAGGCCGGGTCTCACTCCCTCATACATATACATGTGCATAGGTACTTCATTAGGAGGTCAGAGTGCAGGTTCAGCTTCAGCAGCTAAAGAACATTCAATGTCTTGTTCAAGCAAATTGTGGCAGGTTGTCACAGGAATGAGACCCTGGCCCACAGATAAAGAGTTAATCCAACCTGCAATCCCAAATATAGGCTTTATATTATATAGTATGACGCACTGAATTAATAAATGTGAATGTTTGGTTTTTTTATTGATTTTCTTGTTTTTGTTTAATTTATTTGAGTTTTTTTGTTTTTAATAAAACCAATAAAGAATAATATCATATATAACTACATTACAAATGTTTTCCTGAGTGTTTCATTATGGTGAAATTGCACGTTAAATAAACATTTGTTGGGGTCAATATGATTTACATTTGAAAAAGAAAATCAGCAGTATAGCATTATGTAATGTAACTAGTTTTATTTAATCATTTATAAGTATTTATTCCTTTTAATGTTGCCATAATATGTGTGTTGTGAGGAATTTAGTTTGTTTACTGTACACCCACAACACTAAACAGTAGAGAGCAGGAAAATAAATAAAGTTTGTTCTGTCTCTCTGGGTGTGTACTGGAAAGCAAAACCGGACGACTGATGTGAAGATAATAATAAAGAGCTTCATCATTGCTTTGGCCATATAATCAAGAAGTGCGGTCAAGACCCAAAGGAGGGTAGGAATTTCCGCTTTTATACTTCAGCAGTAACATCAAAGCTGCCAGCAATTAGTCATCAACCATTAACGGCGTATGTTTTAAAAAATGGGAATGATTAAAAAAAAATAATAATCACGCCAGGAATACATCACATCAAGCGACATGTGCTTTTTTTTTTTATATATATATATATTTATTTTTTAAGAGAATGTGTGAGTCATTACATTTCCATTAGCACGTAAAGAAACATAAAGCGTTTCCCTTTTCACTTCCGGGTAGCGACAACACTTCCAGCCTGCAGAAAGGCGGATCCCTCTCTGCTACTTCGCCTTTCACAACTTCTTTCAGCCTATTTCTTTTCGACCTGTCGTTCACCGCCGGCTCCCAGCTACACGCCGAATCCGACCAAAACTGCTCTCTCGACTATTCCACCGGCATTGTGTTGAGTCGGGCTGAACCTCAGGCGACACACCGCGACGCCAGCGACAGTTTTCCGGCTCCAGCTAGCTAACTTTTAACGCACTAGCGTTTAACTTGACAGCTGCCCTGCAGCACAACAGGGAAGGAGCTACACCGGAGCAAAGACAGGACGATGGGAGATAAAGAATTGATGTGGGCATTGAATACCGGGGACCTGGAGGAGGTCAAAGCCAAACTGGTAACGGTAAGGCAACTGCAATTCGTCTGGGTTGGTCAATGAATCGTGGGCAACAATTTTCTGACAAGTGGCCGCTCAGCTAAGGTGGCTAACGCCAGTCAGCGTTAGCTATGTAGCCAGCTAACGGTAGCTTGAGTTGGGTAACGCTGAGTTGTTAGGTAATCTAACATTGGCAAGCAATCGGGGCTTTCTGGATCCGTGGCGTTATCTACAGTTTATGGACGTCGGGGTTAGCTCGAACTCGTCTCAAAAACATTTTAAAGGCTTGTGTAACACATGTTAGTCTGAACGCCGAGTTAGCATAGTTAGCGACACCACAGTGGCACTCTCGACTGGAGAACAGGCGATGTGTAGTGCTGTCTGTCTGTCTGTCTGTCTGTCTGTCTGTCTGGGTCAGTCATTGACATTGGACTTTAACGCTCTGGATTTGACCTCTGCAACAGGTTTCACTTTCGGCTAGCAAACGCCATCGTTGGCTACTGAAGGCAGCAAGCAACCTGTTGTTGTTGTTGTTGTTGTTGTTGTTGTTGTTGCAAAAGAGATGGAGGCCCGGCTCCTGTGAATCCGGCGGCACCCTCGCAGTAGCCAGTATAATCTTTCTGGACGAGAGTGATAGAAAAGTGTTACAAAGTGCCTGTTGTGCACTGATTTCACTGCAAAGCTCCCAGTGTGCCCCTTGCCTCTGCTGGAGGAGGTTGACCTCATGTTGACCTGATATTGGTCTATAGGTAAATACCAGCGTTGCAATTTGACTTGCATTTTGGATTCTCACTCACTTGTGCCCCATAAACCGCTATACTATGCACATGTGCTGCAGATGTTGTGTCTAAGGTTACTAAGGCAGCACGTTATCTTACTAAATGAACCAAAATTAAATGGTATTTGGTATTTTAAGTAGATTTTATCCAAACAAACACTCTCGATCAACAGCTACCGTTACAATGGATTCTGGTATTGAACGGTTTTCACAGATAGTATGTGTGTTAGGAGTAAGTGGTTAAAGTTTTTAAGTGACATGAAAGCTAAGATATTGTTGAGACGGATGTGTGCAGCTGATAGGATAGTTACCGGACACACTTGCTGCATGATGCATTGACCCTTCCAAGATTTGAATCTTATCTGGCTTGCAAACTAATGATAAGGAATCTAAAGTCCTAAATATAGTTACTGAACTTTGAGCAGACTGTTATCAGGGGCGAATTTTCCCTTTTTTGTTTTCTCATTTCATCCATTTTTTGATGGTCCTATTGGAAGTCATAGCCATTTCATTATCTGAACTGGGTCTGGGTATAAACCACCACAGTGCTTTATCCTTTTTCTATAGTGGAAATGAAACAATTTTAGATTTTATCAGCCATTGGAGCTGCAGCCGCTGAAGGTAACATTTAAACACTATTAGAAGAGGTCGAGGTTCGATATCCATCATGGCTAATGGATTCAGTTGGATTGGCTGTACAATGAAGAATTGTCTTCAGTGTGTTGTACTTGACCTTCAGTGGAGTTTGTGATAAAGGTGAGTGAGCGAGTAGCAATTGGAGGCAGGCAGTGGTGCAGTGGATTATGCTATTGTTGCTGAATTAGTCAGTGGTCACAGTTACAGATCTGAGCGAGTTCGTGTGCATATGGTCCTCACATTCATTAGATGACAGGAAAGGGGAAATGGAAAAGGGAAACAAGCTAAATAGGAAACGGAATAAGAGGCAGTAAAGGATTTACTTGCACAGGTATAATTAAAAAACATTAATGATAGCCCAGTTTCATTTACATGTCCAGTAGCCATCCATATGAGCCAGCATCCACAATAGCAGGACCCTACAACTTGCACATGTGGCTGGAATATAGCCATAATTATTTATATTAGCAGTTGTTCATTCAGTCAAAATAGATGAGTTTGAATCATTTAACTGTAATGTAAGAATTAGAACCAGAAATGGACAATATGTTAGTTGTAGCATGATAACCAGAATTACAAAAGAAATCTAATACTGTGTATTTTTAATATTATATTAACATTATCTCCCAGTTGTGCTATTTCCTTATTATCTCAATTGATTTGCATTTTAGCTTTATTAGATTTGCTCTTAGTCGCCCCAGGCAAACCAAATAACCGAGCTACCTCTGTCGTCCCCAGATCAGGTGTTTTCATAGAGGGTCTTGTGTAACAAGATATACCTCTTTTTTCCAAAGCCTTTCAGCAAATTCTGCTCTTGTGTTCTGTTATGGAGGCCAATTTTCTAAGCGAATGAATAATTGTTCTTCCACCTGCCACCATGTTTATTCGGACTGTTGGTTCATCGTATACAGCTTTGAGAAAAGCCAGAACTGACAGCCAAAGCTGTGATTGATATGTCTTTAGGTACTGTCACTGGAGGGGGCCGCCTGGCACACACTAAGCTCTGTGTGTGTGTGTGTGTGTGTGTGTGTGTGTGTGTGTGTGTGTGTGTGTGTGTGTGTGTGGTAAGGGAAGAGTGGTGAGTGTCTGACTTTTCTCTTTGCTGCAAGGTTGACAGTCTGAGGTCTGACAGCACCACAGCAGGGAAGTGAAAGGAAGAGGATGGTGCCTGTAATTGTTTGTCTCTAATTTTCAATGTGAGCTTGTATCAACAGTGAGAGTTTACTTTTTAAGTAAAATGGTTCCTCAGAGCTCCCTTTTTAATCTCTATAGTTGCCGTGTGACAACGCTGAGTGTTAAAGGGGAATTTGGCAACTATTTCAACTTAATAAACCCGTTTAGAAATCATTTGGATGGTTAAATGGCCTGTTCCGCTGTTAATGGTGACTCTCCCCGCTCCCCTAGCGTCCCCAGGTGGAAAACCAACCTTGCAACTTTCCCGTCCCGTTAAGTTCGAAATAGGAAGTATCGTGAGAAGCGAGAACGAGCGAGAAACACAAACTGCTTTACGGCAATTCCACATAAACGCTCTATGATACTGTGTATAATGTATTACCCACCTCGGTAATATTGCTCCACACGAAAAAGTTGCCCGGCAACAAATGCACATCAGCAGCGGTAGAAAGGGGGAGGAGGGGGCCGCAAGTGAGTTTTTTTTACGACAGTTTTGTGAAATATACGTCCCAGAGCTGTAGAGGGAGCTCGTTGAGAAAACATGCAACGACAAAAGTGAAAACCAGCGAAGAAATGGCTAGAGTTGCCAAGTTCCCCTTTAACCTGTTACCTTGTTTTTTGCAGGCTGAAGATGTAAACCGGACCCTGGAAGGTGGGAGGAAGCCTCTGCACTACGCTGCAGACTATGGTCAGACAGATGTGGTTGAGTTCCTCATTTCTAAGGGAGCAGATATCAATGTAAGAACCACAACAACCAGCTCCCATCACATTATTTTTGCATTAATTTACCTACTGTTCAGGGGTTACAATGGCGGCAGAAAATAACAGTGCCTATGTTTGCATCCCTTCATAGTCTAAGCCTATTGTAAAACTGCTCGATTTGGCACGAGCATTATCAGTTTGTTTGAGCTAAAGTAGTCTGGCTGTTAAAACCACCTTACATTATGCTATTTCAGCCATTGTCCATTCTCTCATTCAACAATTTTCCAAGCTTGCCAGACTTAACATTTAGCCTGATTGGCCCCCTGAGCTTCAATAGTCTCTTCTGGTGTTGTTATAGTAGATTGATCCGTATTAACTAAAAGGTAGAATTGTATGTGCAAAGCTGCATGAATCTTTGACCTCCAGCACACTTGTAGTGAAGTTTCAATGGTGCTATGTGACGCACAAGGCAACGTGAGCTATTATTAGGTGTATTTCACCTTTGCCTGAGTTTGTACACAAGAATTTACACATCTCAGCATCAACTTGTCCGGTCTTCACAAATACAAGGATTTAAAATTGTACCAACATATAGTCTTTGCCTTGCCTCACAAGCCAAAAATGTTCAAATTCTCAATTTTTAATGGTCAAGGGCTCTGCTACTGAAACATGGGAGATAAATATAGTGTTGAAGTGCAGTGTGCTTTCTTATAACTGGTGGACATGATGAGGGAGAAGTTAAACCTCTCTCACACAGGAATTATTTATTTTGATTAAAAAAAGATAGATGCCTATGATCTTCTCCTGTTTTTTTTTCTGTCTCCCACTCATGCCTTTCCCCTTACAGGCTCCAGACAAACACGGGTTAACTCCACTGATCTCTGCCTGTTTTGAGGGTCATCTTTCCTGTGTCAAGGTCCTGCTAGAAAAGGTTGGTACTTTGATTGGAGGATACTCAGCTAATGGTTAGCTGAGTATCCTGAGTATAATGGACACAGAAGTGTCCTGGTGTCCTTCACCCCTCAGTGCATGTTGTTGTGTCAAAGGCTCCATGTGAGCCATGAGTGCTGATGAGGTAACTCATTTGACAAAAGGCCCTTTAACATAGTCCTGTGGAGGCTGTGCTGGAATGTTCATAGAACATGACACAGTATTTCTGCTGTTCACTTGTTTTGTGTCTGTGTTTTTTAAGCGGGTTCATTCATAGCTACACAGGCCATTGCTCCATGTAAATGTCTGCCCTATCCTTCCATCCCCAGCCTCCCCTCAGTTGTTTAGGTCTGGAACTATCTTAAATGCTACCTCTGTCAGATGGATGCACGTGGGCTTGTGCACACAGTCGCAGCTGTGAGAAGAGAGACAATACTGAGTCAGGCACAGCTGGCAAAGGCTGTAGTAATGCAACTAAATAACATGCATGCCATAATGAATCTCCAGTCCAACCAGCGTCATCCAGCAGAAGCAAACAGATTTGTGCAGCTCACAAGGCTTCATTTATATGTGGAGGAGCTTTCTTTTGGAAATTCAAAGCCTTCTTTGCACATCTTACCTCAGCGTTTGACTCAGAAGTACATGCACGCAAGTCATATAAATATAAATGATAGATCTTTTACTCATCTAGGCTGGTGGAGTTCTGTTTCACCACTGCCCAAATGAGCCAGACTGACAGTGGGATTGATGCTCCTGTGGACAGTGTCACACAAATGGGAGCAACAATAGCTACGTGTCTTTCAGTACCCTCCGTACCCCCTTCAGTTCTTTGTCTCTCGTACTCTATCATTTAACACTCATATCTTTCATTAGAATAATATCAAATATATATGAGGTTTCACATCAGTCACAAAAATTGATGGTCAGTGTTAGTTAGTTAAGGGTACAAGCTTAAAACCTCTAGGAAGCTCTTATGTCATCTTACAGGACTGCATGATGTCATGTAGATGGCTCGCATGCTTTACAGTCAAAGTCTGCTGCAAACCGATACATGTATATGCGAAGGAGAGATAGATATTCAGGGGCTGAGTGAGCAGCTGTCTGTTCCCAGCCAGGCTAAATGAGGCAGGGTAAATGAAAGCTCCTCTACAGAGTTGTTTCACGGTGGCATCATCTTGGCTCAACAAAAGTAATGGAGAGATGGGAGGGGGCATTCACAAGCTAAGTCACACTACCGATTAGGGAAGTCATTTTTTGCACTCTATACAATCACATATGCGACATTCCGGCAGACTCTTCAATCAGTTCACAGTTTCAACTGCACTTTGAAGCAGACGCTTGAAAAGAGGAAATGGTAATCTATGTATGGGAAACACTGGTGTTTGGTTAGAGAGACACTTACGTGACACTCGACTGCTTACTTATTCCTGTTGGCATCGGCTGTATTCATGCCCCATTTTCATCAACACAGCCGCACGCCCCGGCCCTCGCATCAACAAGCCAGCAGAGTTTTGCCAGCATTTGGCCGGCAGCTGGCCGGCAGCTGGCTACTGCTGTCAGCTGGCCGTCAGAGCTGTTGGCTCAAAGATAAACCGAAAGAAGTAGCCAATACCAACAGGAAGAAAATAACGGGTTTCTGTTTTTTTGTTTTGTTTTATATTTTTCATAGGCTCGCATTAATTTGCAATATTATTTTGATAAGAAGAAGGATTTACTGATATTGGTTTGATTTCTGTTTTTGGGGATGCCTCACCCTTCTCTTGGAGGTAGGTCTACTAAAAAAGAGGAAGTACACTCTGTAGTTCATGTTCAGATCTGAGCTGTGTACTAGGTGATGCATTTTATGTCATAGTTTTTAATATAACATGCCCCCTCCACATGATAGTGATAGGATTTGGGTTTAAAACCGGCACTGTCTTTTTTTTTTTTTTAATGAAAATAAATAAAGTCTTCATTATTGACTGCAGTCATTTCCCTTTATTTCCCTTGCTACCAGTCACACATCCACAGCAGCAGTACATCGCCCATTAAAGCCAGAAGCCCTTCTCCATCTTAAATACGTAGCTATGCAAGCACCACCTCTGCATTAAAAAAGAAAACCCCTTGGGTAGACCTTTATTTAAAAAGCCTTTGTCTGTTTTATCATATGAGACAAGACAGGCAGCCATAGCTCATCTGAACAGGGATTATGGTGGAAGGCGAAGATACGAGGGAACCCACGGGTTTGTTCCTCTCATGGCTCCGTACTCATCTCCACTAAGCACCAACAAGGATTAACACCCAAATGCAGCCAAAAGGTCATCAGTCACCACAGGGACCAGATCTCAATACATCTACCCCTGGCAGCTCTGAAAACTCGCCATGTGTCTTAACACGAGATGAATAGATTGTCCCAGAGCCACACCATTGACTGCGCTGCCACATATCCACTCTGTCTGGCAGCACCTGTAGCACAACAGCCACCACATTGGTGTGATAAAAGGAGCCCTCTGAGAATACTGAATTGTGACTATTCGACTGTCAGACATTTTTGTGTTTGCAGACAAAATGGGTTGGTTCCCTGGTGCATCATGGGAGCCGACCCCTGCCCCCGTACTGCGTGCTGTGCTGTTGTTGAATGAATTATGAAAGGCCGTTTTAACCCCAATAGGTGACCCAGCCGTAAGATTCTGGCCGAGAGTGCCGACAGCAGCCTGCAAAGGCTGGCCAGTTAATTTTAAGTCAACAATGAAAGGGCACACACAGGCATACACGCATGAAAACACACATCCTTTTCTTTTATGAGGAACTGTGTGCATGACGATTGACTAGGAAGAAATGCAGCATTATTTTGTCAAGTCAATTCCTATTTTTGCCTTGTCTTCTAAACATGACCATATAACGTGTCCTGCTCATTGTGCATGTCCTTGATACACAGTAGGGATTTGGTCAAACAATTTTAAAGTAAAACAGGCTAATACACATCATCTTCCATTGGGCTTTGCCAACTTGATTGACTTGACTAAATTCTTTCCATTAGGAGGAGGGTGGATACACACAGAAAAAATAGTATAATAACATTTATTAAAGTAATTGTTATGCTTCTGTAGATGTCTCTTCCATACAGAATCTTTCCTGGTTAATCCTACCCTAAAAAGTGGAAGTACGCTTCAGTAAAGTCACTGAAAGGGTTACTTACTAATGATGTTTTAAATTAGATATCAGGCCTAAACTGTATTGAAGACGATATAAGCGATATACACATTTTAAATTTAAAAAAGACTGTGGTAATAACTAAAACAATATCCTAGTCTTTTTTTTCTCCCAGTTTTGACCAATGTTTGGTGCCTAGCTGGCATACCTTGCTCCAATATAGATATTGAGTTTTATTTTATTTTTTGTCGCTGGATGTTAGAGAATTTGCACCCTTACAGAGCCGTAATGTTTGACCGCTGCCAGTAGGTCAATAATCCGATGTAAGCATTGCATTTTAAATACGTTTTGAGTGATGCTCTGGCCCAATATTTGAAGACTTGCGCATGGGAGACCTTTCAGTTCCATTCACTCTTGGCATAATGAAAACTTAATGGACATTTGGCAGATCAGTGGCATTACGTTACTGACCCAGTGCTGCTTTGTATGGCTCCATAATCCAGGATGATGGTGCATCACAGTTGGACTGGAGACACCCTGGGAGTCTATTCTTATTCATTAGGCTGTATCTTACTTGGCCACTAGCTTCTCTTTTACTGGATAATGTTTGGACAGTAAGGTGTTCATGAGGGGTCATTATTCAAGTTGGGGAAAGCTCATTAATGTAAGTGGTGACAGGAGTATGACAGTGAGCTGGATGGTCATTGGGGATGGTGTAACAGGGAGGAGTATGGACCGGGTCTATTAATGTAACTCTATCATAAATACCCATAGGGAGTATCAGTCTGTGGCAGACCCTCTAGAATTCTGTTTAGGGCAATGTAGGTGTGCGGTGCTCATTATGAGATTGTTCCACCTAAAATGCAGTGGTATACACAAGGTATGTAATGGTTTGTGTGTCAGATAGACACCCTATTTGTGCCCAGGCAAGAGCAGTATTGATGGTGAAAGAGCTAGGGCCAAGGTGTAATGCTGTTTCCTGCCATCTAAATGAGGCCTGTGGAGTCGGTTACCAGGTATGGTCTGGAACCAACTACTAATGACTTCCCCAGAGCTGGGGAAAGAAAGCTTCCTCTTGTCTTCCCATCCTACCCTTCACCCCCTGAACTCACAAGAGTGGAGAACACAATGCTTGGTTACCAGGCAGCTGGTATGAATGAGTCAGCAGCTATTGGAAAAGTTAACGTTACTCTGGAAATACTTTGACTGCTTTTATATTTTGGGTCAGCAATGTTTTTACTGGTGGATAAAGCAACAGTCTCAAGTCAGAAAATAATTATCCGAGTAGTGGGATGTCTAGAGGTTGTCTCTCAGGAATCTGTCCTGTCCTGTACCTGATGAATTGCACTGAAAGAACCCTCTGTGTATTGAAATTTGAAGAGCTGACCATAAGGCTCAGTACAAAGTGGGAAGTTCATGGAAGACCGCAAGATCATTTACAGTTCCAGCCAGAGGAAAGTCCAGGAAGTTACAGGTCTCAACACTAGCCTCCCATCAAATGGTTATTTGTGGTTTTATGCTTTGTTTTTTGTATGGATTAAACAAACAAGATGCGCTGTTGGAGAACTTTAAATCTGCTGGAAGGTGGATCTCGTAACACTGTAACCTGGTTTCCCTGTTTGCAGCTTTTGGGGGGGGTTGAAACGGCTGTCTTCGAATGTGAAAAACTAGCAGTGCGGGACTTTGGGTAACCCGTTACCATAGATCAAATGTTAAACAACGGGGCTCTAACAACTGGAGTGTTGACAGGTGCACACTTCTTAGAAATTTGAAGCATGCTATGAATTGACAAAACCCTCTCTTACTTTGTCTTTCGTTTTCTTACCAATTAGAGATGCAGATCTGACAGGTTACCCGCTCAGCCCTGGTAAATCTCTCTTGCTCGGGATGCACTCCGTTGCTCCTGTGGCATGGAATTTGCAAGACAACCATCCTCACACTGCTGGGCACTTGAACTGGGTCACATTGTTTTTGATGGCATGCTTCTCCACGCAACAATAGACTCTCTCTGCCTTGGCTCTGTAAGCCCTTTGCTAAGAGGCTAAAGTTGGCAGGCCAAACAAAGGGATGTCTCTCCACTACATGCCCCTCTCCTCCTCTGTCGCCCATAAAATCTGTTGTCACTACATGTGCATTCAACACGTTGCCTGTCTCATTCCTTTTCTTTTTTTATGTTTTTTTTTTTTTGTCCCTAGTAATCCAAATGATTGCGTCCACTCCTCTTTCTTTCACATTCACTCTGTTATCCCTCAGAGCTCAAATGGATTTGTGCCTCAGTGTCTGGAAATTTGTTTTGCATGTGCTGTCTGGATAAAGACAGGCTGACAGGCAAGTTATTAGTAACTGAGTTAGAAGAAAATAAAAGTGACAGAAGTTTTTCCATAGATGTTTTGGTAACATACCAGGATAACCGTTCAGCAAGGGCCTGTGGCCTTGGACGAGATGGGTAGGAAGCGTTACAAGCAAGGGGTGACACAGTCATGTGCCATATAGAGTCAACAATTTGCTGGCTTATATTGCCTGTTGGGACTGTTGGCTCTCCATGGCACATGGTTGACCACCCCGATATAGCCCTTTTCCACACCTGGAACTTCGCCAGGGGCCTAGGAGCCATATCATGAACTGTGTGTGCCCCCTGTAATGTTTATTCTTGTTGAAAATGGTTAAATATTGTGCAACTTCCTGGTGAGTCGTGACAGGGTAAGATTATAAAAGAAGGGGGAGTGTGCACAGATGACCACATAAAACAGTGCAGTTTGTCGGCAGCTTGGTGCTCTGGAGTTTCTGCATGTTGCAAACAGGCATAGGACACTTTAAAAAAGACTTTAGATTCCGGGCTCTGCTCCTCACCTTAACCCCTGACTCGATGAAGTGGAGTTGGCATCATACTGTGAGGAAGACTCGATGCACCTACTAAGCATATTTAATATTCATGTATCCTCTCCTCCACAGGGAGCTGACAAAGACCGAAAAGGACCGAACGGCATCAGTGCCTTTGAGGCTGCCGCCGAGAGCGATGCCATAAAGGCTCTGCTCAAGTGAGACACCACAGTGTGGGAGGTGGCTGGACAGGTGGGTGAACGGACAGACAGATGGATGCAGTGGTCCCCTGACAGAAGATGGACTCGTCCCTTTTACCCCAATCAACCTCTGTCTTAACACTGCTTTTGTCTGTTTGTTGAAGGGTCATTTTGTCTGTCTGGTGATTTTCCTTTACCTTGTTTTTTTTGTTGTTTTTTTTTTCCCTCCCAAGTTTTTGGGGTAGGATTTTCTCTTCTATTGGCCTCTGTTTCTAGCCATTTAACAGAAGGACTTGTCAGTAATGTCTCCTTTTAGGGACCAAACACTGGGGGAGCGCTCTCGCACCTGGATCCTAGAACACTGCTCAGACAAGAAATCACTCTATAATGTAAACGCAAAGCTTAGCACTTAAATACACATCTCTCATTTGCAGTTCTCTCTTTAAAACTGTAAAGAAATCTAATGGTAATAGATCAATAGTGTGTTAACATTATTTTTTTTTTCTTTACAACTTACAACAGTATAAGTATTGTATGGCGAAGGCTTAATCTCATGAACAGTAATTGCACTGTACTCTACTAGATTGAAAAGAAAGGTTGTAAAGTTTCATTATATTAACCTTTCATTGTGTGTGGCCTCTTCCTCTACCTTGATTTGTTTTTTAATAAACCCCAAACTGTCCCTCCAATCTTAGAATTTTGGAAACGTTGCTCGAAAGAGTTCTAGACGTCAGATTTTTCCTTTTCTACTTGGCATATCACTTACATATCAGATGGTGTTTTTGACTAATGTTACATTGGTAATGCATAAAAGATATTCTGTATTCTTTGACCAATCACCATGCTGGCTACTAGAAAGACTTGAATGTTGCAGTTTTTAAAAATCTGTTACTGAATCCCTTTTTGAAGCAACGTTAACAGCACATAATAGAAAAAGGAATTTTAGAAATGTGTTCATTTTGTCGTCCCTGGAGTGAGATTTCAGAGTGAAAATTCCCTTTTTGTTGCAGCTTCTCTGTGTATTTTGTAATTGACGGGCTCTGGGGGCTATGGATGATGGGTAAATGGGGTTGTAGTTCAAACTGGATAGTGGGGGCTGTTAGTATTCCCCTTGCCTTGGATTTGGTTAGAAGCCCTGCCTGTTTTTGCTGCATGTCAAAATTGCCTCTGCTTTTATGCTATGAAATGGTTGCTGGTCCTCTCTTGGTTGCTTTAAAATGAATTACTACAATGTAATGGACAAAAAAGATGCTCTTGCTGACTTTGTTGTGACAAAAAGTCTGTAAAAACAGAAATAAAAAATATCTATAAAAATATTTCTGTTATCTGAACTTAATTTCTTTAAAAACTAACCTAATAAGGTTTAGAATTATCACATATAATGTTGCCAGATGATAAATGGAGAATTTTGAAATAACACATCCTATTGAAAAAATACTGTGACTGTAAAAAATACTTAATTCACTGAATGTGCCACCTTGAATTAATGTTCTTTTCATTGTATAAAGACATTTCCTGCCACTCATACCTCACTTTTCCAGTACCATTGAGTCAGATGAATAACTGCAGTAATTTTCTACTACAAGGGACATCATGCTGTTTGACAGATTTTACCCTTGGTATTCTCGTTGCCTTGGGCGATCTAATCAGTATTTGTGAACTTGAGCAACTTCGTCCCAAACGTTAAAAAAACTAGAGACTCTAATCTTTGTTGTCATACCAATCCATCGCCTCGAGCTGTTCCATTATGAATCACAGACTGACTTTGACTCCCACTAGATTTGACTGAATGTCTGGATTCAAATAAGCGCTGTGTTATAATAGGGCAGTCAGTTCTAATACAGAAAATGCAGCACTGAGGAAATTCTAGTATTCATACCAAGTAACGTCATAGTCACTTTCTACAGTTCATTTTGTGACCATTGCATCATAAACTGGTCTCCTGGCGAGGACTGAACCATCAAGACCAATTGCATTGTCAAATTATCGTCTGCTACTGGTAAATTTTGTATTTGGCACTTTGCCTGCTACATTGTACGGCACACAATGCGCTCTGAAAAAAAGATTGTTGAGAGCCATGCCAGGTCAAACAAGGACTAAGGAACTTAATGCTCCAAGTAGAACAAGTGTTATTGTGAGGAGTACTGTTGTGTGGTTCTGCCTTATAAATTAAGGAGATGCTCGGTATGATGTGGACTTGTAGTTCACCAGATGAAAAGAAATCAAGCATGCAAACAATCACCCTGCCTGGTGATCTCTAAGCTACACTGCAATCATACAAATTTCTACCTACACTATGGGATTCGCTCGGAGTTCTGACCACCCTGGCAGGGAGCCAAGGCAAAACATTATTTTCCGCTCATGTTGAATGTTCCTGTTCTCAGGTGTATATTCATAAATATTTTACAGTCTATTTCACACTGCTCTCGTTTGAAAAAGGTTGAGGTTGACAACGGGAAGGAATATCTCCAAGTATGATGCAAGAACAGCCAAACAGAAATTGACAGTTTTTTGCTGTGTAACTACCACCCTAAATGGATATCGAGCAAGGAGATTGCTGATGAGAATGTGGTTGTGGTGGTGGTAGTAGAAGGTTAGAGTTAAAGAAAAAACCTAGAAATCTGGATGGAAAGATGTTGGGTTGCAATAAAACAATTCGGTTCCCAACTATTTTTGTCCGACGTATTTCCAAAACTGTATCCCAAAAGATCGAGTACCCCTTTATCGTGTCCTTGCAATAAATGGGTTGAAGGCCAGTCATTGAGATCCAGGAATTTCCGATGATTTCTCATCATAATCTGCTCCTGCTTTCCCCGGACAAATACCTTCACCTTATCCAAAAGAGAGAGTAATCCCAGATTTGCCACTGTTTTCTATCGTCTTTCTTTTTTTTTATGTATGTTGGGCAATATTTTTACAGCTACTACTGGAAGACTGTACACAGAAGTTATGGTTCGGGTCATACATCGGTTTAGGAGTTATGGTTCAGTGTGAGTTTGGTACAGCTGGACAAAAAATGGCATAAGTTTACCATTCCTTTTCATCCGGTGTTAAATTTGTGCTCACCATAGTGTGACTGGCTTGTACACCAATCAGCTTGTTGTGCTTAGGTGTGTCAATCCACGTACCGTGTAGACTGTGTGAGCTGAACCCCCCCAAACTGCGATGGTTCGGCATGAATACACAAACCGTTATAGCCCTGCTACTGTCCAGTTGAATGACTACAGTACCCAGTACCAACCCCCTGTAGTTAGGACCTGTACATCTTAGTTGCACCCATGTCAGATGATGCGAAAAACATATGTATGTAAGAGATAATCACACATATGTCTTCTGTATCTACTTTTTCCAGCACTTCATTGCTGCCACATCACACTTCAAAACCTAAATCAAAACTTTATGGCTACACCACTGCATCAACATGGGAAATTCAACATATCTTGTGAGACCCTTCATACACTTTCCCTTGTAATTTAGTCCTAACACATTTGGAATCTTTGGAAACTGCGGGATCTCAACTAGAATTTAAAATAAAGTAATGAAGGTTTCAACACTGCTTGCCTACATGATGTGAGTTCATAATGATAGTAGTCCATGGAGTAGAAGCGAGTGGGAGAAATCAGTATATTCATGTGACTGAGCTGTGGTGAAGAGTTGCGTCAGGTCCTGTCAAATGAGCACATCCAGAGGGAAGCAGCAGACTGAGACACAGCGAGAGAGGTCTGTGAAGTTCTTGGTGGATGCTGCAGTGCTTTGTTAATCAGACAGACACATGACTCTCTAGGCCACTTGCCATGTTTGTATACTCACGCCTGAGAACAAAGACAAATCAATTATTGCAATGTGGGCAAACATCAAGATAAAATGACTTGGCCGCGTTTTGACAGCCTCGTCCCCCCCTGCTCCCACCCCACCCCAACCCGTGGCATCTTATTTCTGCTCATTTAAATTACTTTCAAAGTGAACGACCGGGAGAAAACTGAGGTCCGCTCTTGGTTGACAGTGACATTCTTGGAATATAAAACACCCCATTTTTCCCTTTGTCTTTGTCACGTCAGAAAATAATCTTTATGTCTGCAGAAGAAAGCCTGTGATTCACGCTGATGATACATGTGAAATGAATCATTGGTATTTTCATTTAGTTCTTGAATTGCTTTTCTATTTTTTTATTTTTTGAACTGCTGTGCAGGCTCCCTGGGCAATTCCTGGGCTTTCACAAAGCCACTAATCCTGCTTAGGATCATTAGTTTAGGATCATGTTTACATTCTGTATGTCACCCAGTGCTCATGTACTGTGCAGGTCAGTGGTTCCCAAACCTCTTTTCTATCTCTTTACTCCAAAAGCAGCCAAAAATGCGTAAGACTATTCCATTAGTCGTAAGAATATGAGCACCAGTCCTCTGACAAGAAAAGATGAGTGTAATGAGAAGTCATGCATAACTTCACTTGAGCTCTGCTCCCACCTGCTGTTTTCCCGATAAAACTGCGGCAAGTTATCTGATGAATCTGAGGGAATTTTTCCACCAAAGAAATTATGCAACCACATATTTATTTAAACAGAAAACAACACTAAAAAAAAATCATTGATGATGATTTGAGCACCAGTTAAAATACAAACTGTACTATCGCCTTGCATAGAACAGAACTTAATTGATTGCTGAGTGTCTCTACAGTAATTACCAGATGCAGTAATTAGCACATGTGTGCCCACATACAGGCATGCACAGAGATGTCTGCATGTACCCAAACACACATAATCTCTTTGTGTCTCATCTTTTTTTTTTTTTTCACACAGTTGCTACAGAGACCGTACGTGGAGCTACCCTTGTGATCAACCAGCTCAAAATGATGGTTAATGAAGTAGCAAATCCAAATCATTAGCATAATTAATATGGACTCCTGATTGCCTTTTGGGTATCTCCCCCCCCCCTCTCTCTCTCTAATCTATTATTGACTCCATGTCTCGTGCATTAGTTGAGCTTATGACTGATTTTCGACAAATCTATACCTTATTTCCCTAGTTGTAGTTCTAGAAGCCATGTGACCTGAAGGTAAACCAACCGTGAAATCAACCATTAAATCCAAGGAGTCCAACAAATTGAAAATCATTGGACATATTTTGATTGAACATTTGCATTTAGGTCATTTTTATATTTTGTTTTAATAAGACTTGCATAGCTGGGGGGGAGGGGCAAGTGCATAATTGCCATGGAGTACAGGGGGTCACGCCCCCTCCACAGTAAATGAAAAATGAAAAAGGGAGCTCATTTGTTCCTCTCAATATTCAGTTTTAAACCGACTCCAGACCTTATAGGACGGTCACTGAATCCCTCCAGCCTCATGCTTCCCCTGACCAGGTTCTTGGCAGTTCTGTATCCTCCACTTGTCACACACAGTTGATCACTCACAGATCTACTACACAGATTAGTAGTTTGTGGCTGAGGCAGTATTGAACTGTGTGTTACCGCTGTTGTTCATTACATCTGGTCAGGCATTCTTCAGTGTCTGGAGGATGATCACTTGTCTTTTGAAAACTTGGTCTGTAGTCGATTTGTCACTAAACTGTGTTGCAGTGAACTGACCGGGTTATCATTCTGTAGTTGGCCAAAATGGGCACATACATATGAATAATTACATCTACGAGGAGAGGGAGATACTTTTTCTCCTCCCATAGACACTTTTAAACTGGAAATGAGCCAAATCACCTATTGGGGCATTAGTCTGTGCATCCCAAAAAATTTGATGAGGCAACAATTTTTGTATTTAATTGTTGCTCCCTGCGCTTCTAACATTAGATGATGACACCTCTGCAAATCTCTCCTCAAACGTATTCATCGCACAACCGGGCTACCATATGTACCAATGAGCCAATAATAGCACTGTGGAGTGTGCCTATCATAGTGTAATGTATTGCACTGGCGCCCTGCAGGACCTCAGGGTATATTAGGGAATATTAGGGTTTATAGCTAAACTAAGTAACCTTAAGTATGTATTGCAGGTGTATGTGTTATATATATTATCATTATGTCTGTATGTGTACAAGTGCATGTATACTGTTTGTATGAACTCTCAGATAGTGAAATTAGAATCATGGGTAAGGTTGCAGGTTGTTTTCAAATCAAGAAGTAATAACTCTTAACAAGCATTCAGCATTTTCACTGCCAGCCCAAACAGCTGTCAAGGAAGTGATCTGAGCCTCTCCCTCCTCCTAACTGTCTTCTCTACATCTCTGTCGCTCAGGAAAAAAAGAAGAGAGGGAACGATGGAGAGTAGATTTATATCATTATCAGTGTCTCCAGAGTCAGTTGAGCAGACAAAGAAGTCAGCAGCAAACATTTAAAAGCAGGCAGTTGTGCTCTGACATGCTCATGTACACATGTATAAGCATAAATCTGGGCTATTTACTTATCAGTCCCTCTTTGTTTGTACTCGGAGCCAGTGTGCGATGAGCCCGATCCAAATCCCCCTAGATGCCTCAGTGCAAATGTTCTCAGCCATTTGCAGAAATCGATGCAACCACAATGCTATTAGGAACATTTTAATTGGATGTAAAAGCGGATTCATTATTACTGTTATGATGGCTGAGCACGTTGAATGCAGCGTGGCTGCCAGCCATGGCGGTGTGTGCCACTGAGCACTCGGAGACAGCCTGGGTAATTTGTCTGAAGACACCGCTCCTGCGCTACATTCTGACGTTCTGTTTCAGCAACTTTGAAAGATTTTTGTTGTCCGCATAACTTTATTTCCAAACTTTTTTTGCGCAGCCTTGTGGAGATTTAACAAATAGGTGAACCATTTTGGCGCCCAGTGGCTCCCATATGATAAAGGCATATACTTAATAAAGATAAAAATAAACACTTAATAGAAGGTACTTTAAAAAACTGTATAAAATAAGGGGATTGGAGCATTTTTACTCAACATAACTAACTCATAGTCGTTAACACTGATTCCAAATTCAGCTCATGCCCTCCGTAGGTAATCATCATTCCAATTAACCTCTGCAGCCTTTGTGCTACCTTCTTAGATCCTGTAATCAATTCATAAGTACAGGGTAATCTGTTTCATGTAGCAAGTTAATATTCCAATCAATAAGTTGATGCAATGTGCAATTAGATGTTTTGTTTGCTTGTTTGATTTTGTAGAGGGGGAAAGTTGTGGCCCTCATATTTTTTTTCCACCCAAGTTCCATGTAAAACAAACAGTAGACAATGGGTTGCAAAATGTTATTAACAACATTATATATTATTGTATATTATTTAGTTTTATAGTTGGTTATTCAAGACAGTGTTTCACTTATAAGAAGTTTGTAGACAGGGCTACAGTGTTGAGTTGCTGTTGCGCTACATGCTAGAATGGGCAGGGAATGTGATTTAAAGAATGGAGTGTGATCACTGGGGACAGACATGCTGAAGAAACAATCATGTGCAGAGAGGCATCTTAAAAAAAATGAGAGTGCAGGGACTACAGGCTGTGACACACTGTCCTGAGTTACACTTCTGTCAGGTAAACACAAAAAGATCAAGTTAAAGTGGCCGTGTTACAGTCCTGTCACCACAATTGGATATTCGAGGAGTGGGGGGAGAAAGTGCTGCCTGGTTCAAATATTGGTTTCTGTTGTGACATGTTGATGGCAGGGTGAGAATTTAGTGTAAACAGCACAAATTCATGGATCTGTGTCTGGTGCCAACAATTCAGGTTTTAAAGATGTTTTTATTTGCACAAATTAGATCATCTAGTACCTGTGCACCAAGATCACCCCCCCAGATACATTTTTGCTGACCAAAAACACACCAAGTTACCAAATATTTCAAAGATCATGACAGTGGAAAGCAATGGGATGTGTGAATTTGCACCCAGAAAGAGCAGAATTTATTACCCAACCTTTACCCAAGAGGAACAGAAAAATGAACATGAACATAAACATACATTAACATTAAATCAAATAACTACTTCAATAAAGGTCACTCCTAGAGATTTGCATTATTGCCAAGTCTGCGGCTGTACAGAGCTCTTTCAGCTCATTATTTTGGTTTTATGGCTCATTTAACTGTACAGTTCTGTAACCATTCTCATGGTCCCAATCGAGCAGAAGTAGGCAACCGTTTTCATTAAAGACCAACTGTGCAATACCTGCCAAGCGCAACAAATGGTAAACAGCTAGCTAGCAACTAATTCGACCAGAAAGTCTAACAAGCAGCAAAAGAGGCAATCAGATTCAACATTGGACTAATATTCATCAGCAGGGCAGAAATAAGACTCGAGTGGATACCGTTGGTCCGTTTCTGCTGGATTTGTAAGTACGCAATTGTTTGCTTGTTATTTAATGCTCTGTTAACTTGTTTTAGAGCTCCTCTGCACTCTGTTGGCCTGAAAATCTACTAATACAACTTTAAAAAGTGGCCACTCAGTGTTTTTTACAACAGTTGTGAACTTTCCCGGCCAACTTGCTGTGCCGTATCCTTTCGCAAAGACTAAAGAAGGACTTCTATCGGCCATTTCTCTTAGTCAGAATGAATGAGGACGCCGTACCCTCTGAGTGCTCGGATGGAGTACGAGTCGCTCTGTAGCCTGTGGTGCTGCGAAATCTTTGAGAGATCTTCTTTGTTTTTCCTATTGATTCATTTGTTTTCTCAGGGCGCTGTTTGTCTGTCTGTGGCGGAGTGATAGAGAGAACTCAGTGACTAATAGAACAGGTAGCACTCGAGGCAAAGACCAAGTCCATTACGACAGGGCTGATGTCTCCACTTGTGTCATCCCCTTTGACTAATGTCAGCATGCCATGCATTATGATCATCTCTCTTTTTGGCATTCCACGACAGTACGTCTCTGTCTTCTCCTCTGTCTCAGTAGGAGCCGCTGAGGACTGAATAAGAGGGACAAACTCGCTGTTGCTCTCATGGGGTAGCCCCATCATCCACTGTGTTTAATTAATAGACACACTATTTTGAAGGGAGAGTCTGATGTTTTAAGTCTTCGCCGTGTGAAAAAGACAAATAATTTGCTATAGAACGGAGATACTCTTAGCAACGGAGAGAGAGAGAGAGCACTCTTAAAGACATGCAACAACGTGACAGAGAGAACTTTAAGGGGCTTAATCATCAAGGACCATTGTGGCCTCTGTGGCAGAGTGCTACTTCATTAATAGCAGCGCAGTAAGCACATTAATGTCCTTCAGACACTGATATACTCCTTTATACAGTGGTTCAGTAGCAGACTCCTGTAATGGGACACTCTATCCAACACAACAAAAGTCGGCTCTGGGTTGTTTTTTTTTTGTGAAAGTCCACATATTGACACAAAGGAGAGTTATCTCACAAAAAAATTTAAAAGTTTTTAAACCCTGTAAGAAAACAGCTTGATCAGTGCTCACATTTGTGCGTGGGTAGTCTTTGTATTTGTTTTATGCAGACGACCGAAGAGAGCAGTGAATCCTCCTGACAGCCTCAGACAGGCCGTATGTCACAGCATCGATCAGGTCATTAAACAGTCAGTGGAGTTTTGTTTATCATTGTTGTTCTGTTAATAGAGTGTACCATTTTTATTGTGTGGCGAGGCCAACGTGTCAGTTGCACAGGGTCCTGTTACGCTGGCCAAGAGCTGACGGAGGTGGAGGGCGAGTAAAGCATGGTGGAGGAACAGTGCTTCGTCATCTGGTGAGCGGTCGACACTGCTATCGTGTTATGGGACACCCATTTGCCCATTTATCTGATCATGCTCTGCTTCAGTGACTCCTCCTCATGAAAGATAATACTTCTACCCTTATTGATTTATGGTTCTTCACAACGGCACTTAAAGTAACCTACTTCCAAGTGTGATGTGGGATGTTAACGTGGACAATATTATTTGTAATGACAACTGGAAGCACATGAAACATTTTGGGGACTTGTTTGACTTCCTGACATAAGATTGGCAAGGCCCATGGTCGGATTGGTCTACTATAGGTGCACATTACAACTCTCATGGTTATGGCAAATAAACAATGGTTATTGTCTGGTAACGGTTAATGCGTCAGTGTGCTTTATACAAAGTGCTTGTTGGATCACTGAACAATGTCTTAAACACCATCCTACACACACACACACACATTTTTGACTTATGAACCAGGACTTACACATTGATCCCCAATTCCTACCTGGCATTAACATGCGTCATGGGTGATCCAATCACAAGTGGACATCTTCACACCCAGCATAATAATGTGTCTTGAGTGACCACTTGTAATCAGATGTCACCTCCCCACTCAACATGCAAATAAACACACATCTTTCCATTTGCAAAACGAATGCGATGTTTTTAACCATTTCTAGCCCCAGCGGTAGTAGCCAACATGCTGAGATAAACGGACACAATGTTTGATTTTGTAAAAAAAAGAAAGAAATAACTGTATAGTAAACAGTGACAAAGAAAAAGGCGTAAAGTTGCTAAATGTTTGCAGGTAAGACGCACATTAGACACATTAGATAAACTGATGTTTTTTACGAGGAAAGAAACAACATAAAGTATTGCATTAAATGCCAAATTTACCAGAAGTCAGGAATGAAAGAAAGAAAGAAGAATGTGCTGTAACTGTTTTCCAACAGTTATAAAGTTTCCTCTGATTCAACCACTATCAAAATTCTGTAATTTTCTTTAAGGGAGTCTGGTGATATTTTGTTTTACTCGTTAAATGGTGAAATCAGTTGAAACAGACATTGTGCTCATAAACAGCTGCTGCTTATCTGGGCAGGAAAGACTGCATTACATCAAACAGAATGGAAATCACACAGTGTGTTTTGTGTGTACTTGCAGGACATAAGTTGTGCAGGCAGTCCTCCAGTGTGGCCCAGGAAACATTTGCGTACATACTGTGACTACCTCTGAATGGGGTCTGAGCAATCAGATCTCAATGCCTCCTCAAAGCATCTAGGGTGCACTTACACCTTACATTTGTAAGATTTATTGTGTCTCGCCCTTTGTATGACGTAAACTTTTCATCTTCTAGTTTGGTCATTTGGAAGAAAAAATAGTTCTGCCTTTAGACGTGTTTGGACTCTTGATTGGGGTTTGTGATGGGACAAAAAGTCCAGTCTCTGGCATAGAAGTTGGACACGCTACACACACTCCCACCCTGTGACAATGAATGCTGGCATTGGACATAAATCCTCCACTGTTGAATTAATATGAACATGAGATACTGCTATTTTGGGAGTTGTAGGAACTTGTAGGAACAACTTGGTCGGCTGTCAGTTGTGAAAGACAGACAGAGGGATTATTATTATTAGGCTGGCTGATCAGGGGTCCTTCCCAGATAAGTCGGGGGAGTTTCCACAAGTTGTCTGAGTTTGGGGTTAATTTGGATTTTATTCAGCATACAGATACGGGAAAGCTACAACTAACTGGCTGTACCTAGAAAGCCCCCACGGTGTGTGTAGCAGAATTCTCTCTCTCCTGGCCTCAGTTCAGGAAAGACAAAAGAAGGGCCAGTTATTAATTTCCTGTGAAGGCAGAGCTGCACCTGGATTTCCCAGAAGCACCACCGCTGCACTCCATCATTTCTCAACTTTTTCAGAACACTGAACACTACCCAGATACACAGTTACCTCCTAAGTTTGAAGGACTTGAGAGTTAAACAACTTCCAGCATTGACCATTAGATTTCTGAAATAGACCCCATACTGCCGGCAGAAGGTAGTGAGGTTTCGGGCTCAAATCAGGAAGATTCATCGATACAGAGGCCCCAGGGACTTCCACTCAAAGCTGTCAGACAGATCGCAGCCAATTATAGGGCTTTTTTCAAATTATCTCTGAGTCCTAAACATCCCCATGCTCTGTCAGAGCTGGCACTAGCTGCAGTGGCTAATGGCTGCTGGCAGCCAGGGTACTTGTTTAACCCATCAGCAAGAGCTTCTCAGGGGGACTGATTATGCTTGTTTGCATCTGTCTTCTTTTGCTTTACTTGCCGGATGGAATTAGAGGAAACCACAATGCAGACGTATCACGGGTGCCGTGGCAGGCTTCCGAATGGTGGGCTGAAATTACAATGTCAAACCCAACTGATGGTAGAGGCTTTGGGTGTAGAAATTAAAAGAAGGAAGTAAAGTATTTACTCGCTCCAGTGGCCTTTGTGCAAAGTGACAGCAGTGCAAATACCTGTACACCTTAATTTCCCCTTTTGTTCTTTTATTGAGAGTCAAGCTTTTCCTGCAGGCTTGGAGGGTAATTCAATTGCAATCTTTTGAGAAGAATGGATTATGTGCACTCTATTAACCTTTTCAGTACCTTAGTCTTTTACTATACACTTTATGAATATCAATGCTGCATCCTAGCCCCGTGTTTGCCTTTATCGTAGTTTCGCACTGTAATGGATGTTGAGGAACAATAGAAAAATGACTATAGTTGGATTTGCGAAGGTTCTTTTGTTGTGAGCGACTGGCGGAAAAGAGGTTGTCTGCAGGGTAGAAATTAAATATTTTGCTAGGCAACTAAAGTCAAGTCAGCTGTTTCATAGTACATCTGCTTCACATGGAGCCTCAGGTTTGGTGCGATGCCAATAGAATAAATGTGTTGGTTTTGGCTGCTAGATAGAAATATTTAAATATTGTTTTAGTTCAACACCACTACGCATGTGGTCGTTTAATTTCAAAAGAATTGCCATTTTTAATCGCATTGTTTTGTAGTGTTTTTGCTCTTGTTATCATCACTGAGAAGTGAGTGTTATTAGCGAAGGGCTGGTGGCTTACAAAACTGCTAATCACTTTTTAATGGTTGATATGCAAATTGGAATTGGATTTCTGAGGAATTGTTTGTTCACTTCTCTTCTTCTTCTTCTTCTTCTCTGGATATGTTCCAGCTTTACCAGGCAGTGCATGCATACTTCTAGCAATATTGTTCAGAAAGAACTAAATAACCTTCTCTTACTCAAACTGCTTTGGTTAAAAAATGCATTCAAACAATGGACTGCATGTCCCATTTCCATACTAACAGCATCAACTATATTAAACTAAATGTCATATTTTACTTTTCTTGCGCTGAAGTTTTAATTTTTTTTTATAGCATAGTATTTATATTTCATCTCTAAGATGTTCTTGGACTTGACACACTGCCACCGCTGTGACTTGCTCCAGTTGTTTTTATTTATTTTATTTTATTTTTTTGTGAATTGCATTGTGGGAGAGTCAACACCACACTTAATCATCAAGCATTTCAGAATCCATGCTGACTTTTTTGATTATACGTGATTTTGTCACTTTTCAAGTGTAAACATACTCAAAAAAACGTATGCAGTGTGGAATTGGGGACACAGCTGTTTTTCCAGTGATTGCTTAAATTAAGGATACCTGACGTAGTGGTCACATGGAATGACGAAGCTTATATATATCACCTGGGAAATTGTGTCACTTCAGAATGATGATGTCTTAATGTAGAAAAGTCTGTTTTTTTTTTTTTATTTGTTGCCATGAAGTAAACAATTGAAGAAGCATTTGTCCCTCATTTACTGTGTAGGACATTAAAACTAATTTAGTCTCACAGGATATCCGTGACCGGGGACCATCAGACCCGGCTAATAAAATAAGAGGGAACCAGAAATGACGAGTCAGTTTAGCATCTCATTTAATCAAGTCTTTGAGATTGATGATCAGAAGGGTCTCTTATAGGCTGATGAGATATTTGAGAAACTTGCAACAGATAAAACTTCTGAGTGCTGCTGACAGAAGATCCTAAGTCACATTTCCTGTATTGATATCTGCAAATGCAGTACAGAAACTTCTTGGGTACGACGGAAGTTTTATTAATGATCTAACTTTATAAAAGCCCATAGCAGCAATGCGGCTGACCTTTTTATTAACACGTGTGACTTTGTGTGTTTCTTCTCCGTCCTCTCGACATGCCTCCCTCTCTGTGTTTTACTCATTTTGGCTTCCACTGAGACTGACACTGACAGAAGGGAAGAGACCCTATTTTCCCAACCATCCTTCTCCTTTAAGATTATTCATTTCTAAAATAACTTCATATTCATTTCTTGTGGTCCTGCCATCTGGCTGTTATCTTTGCAAAACTGAACAGCAGGCATAGGTTTTTATTTTTTTGTATTTAGTATGTGTTTTAACATCCTGAAATATTCCTGGGGGTTTCACACTCAAATTAGTGTTTGAAGGGTACTTTAATGACAAATGCAACCTTATTTATATTGCGGACCTCCATTATGAATCATGTGGATGTATGACATTGATGGGAACGTGTCAGTATTGTGCAGATGTCTGACTCTGAGCTCATCGTATATTACCAGGTGTTATTATGGTAAAGAGGCTATTAAAGCGAATACGTGCCTATATTCCCATGTGCAAGACTTATGATGTGCTCATTAGACCTTATAACCATCAGATAGCCCTCCCTACACTCTGACTTACACGTCACATCCATCACTACAACCAGGCCATTTAGCTCCACCATCACCTCTCCAACTGCTATTTCCCAGAATCGTGTACAAACAAATTGCACTGAAAACTCCATGAAGCTTGGGACAAATGGGTTGGCGCGGACACCTATAGAGGCAAAGGATGCCAGCATTCGACTTTTAATTTGAGGAGTGGGTGGAAAAAAAGATAAGTTTCACTTCCCTCTTCTCACTTCAGAGGCCAGTTGCTCTTTCGACGGAAATGGAGACTGACTTCAGTGTCTTCATGCTGATCACCGCTCTTTGCTTTAAGATGAGATAACATAAGGAAGTGGGGAAAAAAAGACAGGAGGAGGAGGGTGTCTGTTTAAAAATAGAATTAAAGATGACTAAAAGGAGGGATAGCATCTCCTGAGAGGACTACAAATTCTGGCAAATTGCATTAGTTGGGGAAAATAATTAGCCATGTGATTTTCTCATGTTAAAGAACTGTTGCAGTTTACTCCATGCACATTTTGAAGAAAATGATACAGAAATAGTAGAAACAGATATCTTAATTTCTAAATCAATATGTCATTTGGTGTAGCTCCATTGGTCATTTGTTTTAAATTGCTTTCATTCCTCAAACAACCGGGTAATTTCAGACTGAATTCATGGAACAATACATGCTCAAATCAATACTGCAAGCATTCTCCTGTGTCCAAAGAGAATTTGCAGTCTAGTTAGAATCATATAACTACAATAAGAGCTATTTAAGCCTTTGTACATACGGTATCTGCCACAGACCTCTAGCCAGTTAATGTGTAAATCATTCGCTAAAAGTGGATCTTTAAACTAAATAAAGTTTAATAATCATACCTGAAAATTTGATGACAAATCTGCACACAGACCAGCTGTTTGTGACACTGCTACACAGATGTTGCAAACAATCTGTGGCTTTGAGGGATACTTTCAAATGTCACAGCAAGTTGGGATAAAATGCTGACAGAAGAGCTACCAGCTCAGGAGAGCCGGGAAAGGGAACAGGTGGCTTTTTAGGTGATGAGTCAGATGGAAAGTGAAAGGAGGGGTGGAGACAAACTGCAGTGGAGATACAGTGTTGTTCTGTCTGGTGTTGGAGAAGGATGACAAGCCGTTAACGGCTGGTCAGTTCACCACTTGGGTGAAATATCTCAACAACTATTGGATATTGCCATTAAGTTTTGTACAGACATTTGTGGTCCCCAGAGGATGCATCCTACCATTATCGGTGGTCCTCTAGCTTTACCTCTAGTGCCCTAATGAGGCTGATGGAGGTTTATGACCAAAAAGCTTCATAACTAACAACAGTCCCATCAGCCTCAGCTGTGCTTTGTGTTTAGTGCTATCTGGCAATTGTCAGCATGCTAACACGCTTAACTAAGATTGGAAAACAGTATACTTTTTTTTAGCATCAGCATGTCATTGTGAGCATGTTAGCATTTAGCTCAAAGCACAGAGCTTCTAGCGTAGCAGCAGCAACTTAGTCTTGCTTAGTTATGCATCGTGACCTGCCAAAGGACTGCAGAGGGAAATAAGCTTAAAGCTTACTCTGGTACAATACATCAAATGGTAATATTTATGTTTAATATTGTACATAGCCCCTTAGAAACATAATTAAATGAATTTCTTGTTGGCTACTTTATCAAACTTCCATTTTATTATTTGTATCTTCCTGTTGAAGTAGCCTAGTTAAAGAAAGTTAGGTATTGGTCAAAAGATTAGATCCTAAGTGTAACTGGAAAGTTGTCAGTTCGATCTTTGCACCAGCAGGATAAAGCTGAGTGGGGAAAGTAAAAAAAAGGAAGCAGTGCCTGCCCCTCCTGCCCCTTGACCCCCAAATGTTCCAGTGGAGTTACTGCTGGTAGTACTGGGCAGCTTCTAGGAGTGAATGTGTGAGGCGTAATCCTGCAGCAATGGCGGTTACCTTATTGCATAAGAACAACAACAGAAAATACTTTTATTGTCTATCCATGCATGCAAAAGGTAGAAATTTGTCTTTGCTTGCATGTGCAAAAAATCTACTACAAAACAGCTGTGAGCTGAGACAGAGGTAATTGAGTATAGGTCAAATTTAACATAGGCAATGTGCCCTTTTATCTCATTATGTATATGTCTCTGTTCCTATTTGACATTTCATCATTTTCAGTTAATCCTTTATATACTGCTCAGCTGCCCACATTCACCCCTCAGACAATTTCTATTAACTCCACAGAGCAGGTCAGTGGTTGCAGTGTTTATCACTACTTGTGGAGTGAACACGGCCAAACTTTTCTGTTTAGTTAAGCAGCAGCAGGCATCATCTTCCAGACTGATCTGTTGCTCGGCCTCACTGCTGTGGTCTTCATGTGCCTTGTGGGTAATGCGGTTTTTATACAGATCTAGCCAGAGTCACCCACTGGGTTAAAGAATAAGTATGTTTTACAGTCACAATAGGAGATCACAATGGGTATTTTAGTTTGGAAAGTCAGATCTTAAGTTGAGCACATCACCTGTGGTCTTGTTTACTTTTTAGAGACGTGAAAAAAAAGAAAGCAGACATCCATCCAGCATTTAACAGAAAGTTGCTTTATTGACTTGAGGATGATTAAGCACCGTGGCAGACTTGATAGACAGAACATTTTGTTCTTAATGCCTCGCTGCCTTCTTTCTCATTTCTTGAGCTGTTTTACAACCCAAACTGCCACACTCTGCTTTTTCATAATTAAACAAATATCGTATCTCTTCAAAAACTGCCAATAAACAAATAAACTCACTAATGAGAATGCTATTACATCCCTACCATGATCCAGCGCTCAAGGGGTGAACTATTGTTATTTATTTTTCGGGGCTGATTATTTTGTGAAGGATTGTTGACATTGTAGAATTGTGAATCGGCACTGAAGTAAATATTAGTTTCTCAACTATATGAAAACATCACAGCTAATGTTCTGATACAGGGTTTCAGGATCTCAAATATTGCTTTTGAATGAGAGCCAGGCAGTATCAACATGATCTTGGAGTGTGTGATATGGAGCTGGTTTTTCACGTGTTTATTCATAAATAATTACGGTATTTCCTCTTTATTTCAAGAGTTTGCAGTTAAATCATTTGTTAAAAGCAATCGCTGTGTACACGAAATACCTGATTAATCTGTGGTCGTTGTACTATAGGCTTGGCAGAACAATGCAAAGTTTGAACTAGTTGAAAGCCACTGCACTCCCGGAGTGGAATGAATGTTGACAATTATTGATTACATGTGATGGAGAGCTCATTTGGAAAGGTTGGAGCCATGTTGCCCAACGGGAACTCCAGTCATTTTGTTTGTCTAACAAGCTGTGCAGCCACAAGTTGGTAATTTTTCTTCATTAAAAAGCGAAAATTTTGATTTATGTCGAATGCACAGAAGGGTTGCACATATTACCATAAAAATAGGTGCAGGGAGACAATTATTCAGACATAACACACATTGCAGGTGACAGTTATTTCCCTGTGGCCATGCATTCATGGGGAGACCTGTATGAATGTGTACCTCAGTGTATGGTGCACGCGTATGTGTGTCTTTATCTAAATAGCTCCTCGCCCGGGGAACATTTCTATCAGCTGGTAACTAAGTCATCTGACCTGTAGAATTAACCTGACTGTTGTGCTGCTGTTTTATCCAGGACTCTTACACAATATTATAGTTCCTCAGTGGCTGCATCCCAGTTCAATGTCTGGATGTTCTAATTTCTCGACAGAATACATCATAATTGGTCAACAAGAACTGTCATATTGCAAAGACTGCTTCAAATGTGTCTAAGAAATGCAGCTTGTGACACAACCAGTGAATCTTCTTCAACCAGTATTAGTTGATTTTCTTATCTAAAAGGATAAAATAAACGTAATTTGAATTAGTATAAATATGTTTTTTCTCCTTTCCCATCCCGTTTACCATCTCATGTCCTACGATTTCTAGGTTGGGTTGGAATATTTCTCAAGTAAAATTGTTTGAGCCTGGGCTTTCAGGCAATACTGATTAATTCACAAAGTAAAGAAATGTCAGGTACCATTAAAATGGTTGCAGTTTACCACTTGTACATTTAATCAGCTGTTTGAAGGCAGCATCCTAGGATAAATTGTGGAAATGTTTAATTTTACATGTTAATGGGGAGCTTCTGAATGCATCATTAATTCTCTGGTTAATTCACTGTGAGGCTTGACCATCTGGCTCAAGTCCTTCAGTTTGGCCTTCAGGCCCTGTGAACCGACCGATATTTGTGGCGCAACACCAGAAGAGAAACCTGACCCACAACTCTTTCAACAACAACACAAATGCACACAACCCACTCCTCGCCGCCTCCTCTCCACCTCTTCATCTCAACACAAGCTAATGAAAAGCGATTTGTGGTATTTCAGGGGCATCTAGATCACCATGTCATTTTGTCCCACTGAGATGGCAAAACTTTCCCCCGTTGTTCACCATCCTCCGCGTTCTCTTGTCAGCCGCGTTGAAACACCGGGACAGTTCCCCTCTAAGAACACCTTTTGTTGAGATCCTGTCTCATCCCTGCCGTGTTCCCGCTACTCGAGCCCTCGCTGTCAGCAGTCACTGGCTTTTAATTGCACAGGGTTTTGGCTTTTGGTAATTATGTTGTCAAGCGCAAAAGAGTAGCGAGTGCAAATAATGTGAATGGTACAGCGGCTGGTCTTTCTCTGCAAGGCTGATTCGTCTTGATCGCGTGGACACATCGCTGTGAGAGGAGAAAAAAGCAACCCGGGAAGCAATTGAGCATGCAAAGAACATTGTCACCTCATTTGCAATCAGGAAACTGCGGAAAAACAGAAAGTATATTTTTGTCCATGCTAGAAATAGAGCAACACAAGGAGAACGTAGCTCCTATATTGTTTTTTGTTTTATAAACTAAAAGGTTTGTATCATGTTGTCGAGGAAAGCTGATACTACGGGTCTTAATTACGGTGTAGCTACTTGGAGTTTAATTATACGGAGAGATTTGTGTATATGTAGTTCTTCTCCAATCTTCGAGAAAGTTTCACAAAACTTTTATGCTAATTCGTCCTTGTGGGTAGAAGTGTTCCGAATGCCGAGCTCTGTTGGAGTTTCTTCCTTTTGTGCTCAGTGCAATTAAATATTTATGTTTTTGTGCGGCGTCTTCAGGGAGGA
The DNA here is from genome assembly GCF_905237075.1 of Dicentrarchus labrax. NCBI lineage: Eukaryota > Metazoa > Chordata > Actinopteri > Moronidae > Dicentrarchus > Dicentrarchus labrax. The sequence continues at coordinate 16,680,348 of NW_026136724.1, read as the reverse complement.
GTTTGTCTACCTGTAAGTGGGCTCGAATCAATGGCTGGCGGTTTCTTGAAACAACGGGAGCCCCGGAGGAGAGGCCGCCAGGGTCAGCCACGCAGCACCGCATCACATAAAAACCCCAGCTCAAATCATGTGATGTCATCAGGAATTGTCTCCACAGGTGTTCCCGTGCAATCTCTTCAAATTCAAGGTTTTTTTCATTATACCTGATACAGGTTCGCTGGATAAAACCACTCACCCATGTTGAAATAGCGGATGGAACAGACGAATGAGTTCAAAGAATGAAATCCAGACCTTGAACCTCCCGGGTTTCTGCAGAGCAGAGCAGAAATCTCTACAACCTGTGTGAAATAAACAGAACTCCAAACTCATCTATTATCAACTTCATTGACTGGAAGAGTTTATTTTAAAATATATAAATAAATAAGCTTCTCTTCTCTACTTCCAACCTAATATCTTTTCTCATCTATTGCAAACACTATTGGGATTCTGAGGCTGTGTGTGCTGTACTCAGTGCTGATAACGCCTTCGGATTTAATGAATATTCTTTATGTGATTTATTTTATATATTGCAGTAAAGTTTTATCAGTACAAAGCAAGCCTCAGCCGGGTAATGCAGGATTATGGGACCAGTGTTGCCCGTTTGTGCCCTGGAGTCTGTCGCTGGCTCGGAGATGCTGCGAGGGATGATGGGGAAGGGGAGGGGGAGGCAGCTTTGTTTGTTTACTGTGTGAGAAGTGATCAATGGGGGCCTCGGCTTGCCAGCAAACTGCCAGGGTCAGTGTTCCCCTGAGCACTGCAGAGTATCAGCAGAGAAAAAGAAATCCATACAACCCCACTGATGGCCTCATTCACAAACATACATGCTTGCATGAATTCATACAACATTCTATGCGAGGTTGCAAACCCCCTCGCCTGTGGCCCGAATACGCATATGTAGATGAGGAATGAGTATGCGCAGCTGTGGTGCGATGTCTGTGCCTGGTTGCCGGGGTCGGAACAGTCATTGCCAGAGGGGCCCAGAACGCAACCTCTGGGGTGGACCAGAAGTCATGACACTAGAGGACAAATGATGATAAACAAACAAATAAACAAACAAACAGACGTATCCAAGCAGCAAGGCCAAAACAACACAATGACCTCACATAACCCCCGACGAAAGGGGAGGCGGCATCCTGACCTGCATGTGCATCTGAATGGTGTTACTGACTGTAACCCACGCCGCTGCGCTCAAGGCTGGGTCACTGCCAGAGCTCTCACATCTGTGAGGCGTTGTCTGTGATTATAACCGGAAAAAACTGACCTTGACGCAGCAAGTGAGAAAGCATCGTAACGCCAAGAGGAAGGATTAAGGTGAGGGGGAAAATTGACAGAAAATGATAGAAAGACAAAGAAAGTAAAAAGGGAGGGAGGGGCTCGGGGAGTTAGAGCGAGAAGGAACCAGAGGAACATAATGGAATAAGTTATGAGTAGGCAAGATGGACAGATAGAGAGCAAGGGGAGATAAATAACAGAAATGACTGCTGGGGAGGGGAGACACATCTAGGGCAGTGCTTTTTCACAGTCTGGGTTAGTACGCAAAGTTGGGGCACAGAAAGATTAAATTGAATCCAAAAGATTATCCTGTAAAAAATGTAAAAAAATTAAATAAAAATAAAAAACAGTTTGAGGATATTGATTGGATGAATTCCAAATTTTTGTGTAAAGTCCCTTCCTGTCCTTCCTTCCCAATTGTGTTGTCATTTTCTCCCTAAGCCCCCGTATTGTAAGGCAAGCTAAGTGAAATGCTGAAGGCGAAAGTCAGAAGGAAGCTTATGCCTCACGATTGCCCTTAAAATCAATTTGGATCATCAGAGGGAAAAAACTCTAGGAGGCTGTGTTTTGAAGAGATAGGAAGGGAAGATGTGGAGGCAGCAGACTCTCAGACTGGTTTTTAAGAGGCAGAGAGTGCACACGAGGACACCCTGATCTCCAGCAGCTTATCCTTCCTTCCTATCAAATTGCTGATCTGGCAGAGACACCCTGAAAAAAGCCAAAATATTAACTTATAAAAAATATAGCAGCCTTTATAATTAAAGCCGTATACACATGGCATCACATCTATTGAACTTGCTGCAGTTTTCTCTCTTCTGTTTACATCCTATGCCAGTGGGGATGCATCAAGAACAAAGAATTAGTTCAACATGTCGGGAAAACAGGAAGTTAGCTTAGCTTAGCATAAAGACTAGAAGCAGGGGGGAAGCAGCCAGCTTGGCTCTGTGCAAAGATCTATCAGCACCTCATTGCCTGGCAACCTCACGCTGACAACAGCACTCCAGGAAATCACTGCAGGCCAGGAAACAGTCCAACACATAATAAAAAAAACAAACAGATTTTGTCTTTTTGTATAGAGTTAAAGAAAGGAGCTGTTTGTACATTATAGTAAGTAGATGTTCCTACACTGGCTTGGCTGTGGCTCAGAGGTAGAGCGGATCTTCCACTAATCGGAAGGTTGTTGGCTTGCATTGGTGTGTGAATGCAAATGAATGAGTTATTGTCTGTTTGATGGGCTTTACCATCACTGTGTGAATGTGTGAAAGAGTTAATGTGGCATGTAGTTTAAAAGTGCTTTGAGTGGTTGGAAGACTAGGAAGGGGCTATACAAGTACAGTCCATTTGCCATTAGGCCCTAGACAGGTCCATTCACATATTTCACCATAGTTTCTCCTTCACGCTTTCAAGGGAAGGGTGAAGCGAGGGAATTGCAAGCAAAAGAAGACTGTTAATCTGTCTTTAGAAGCAAAGTGGTCTTTGGTCTTTTTTCCACAAAATGTGTTCTTTTGTCCAACAAACCATGTCAAAATGTTCTCAGCAAATACCTTGTGCCCAGATCAGGCTGTGTAGCAAGGCACTGATTCATCGACAAAATCTGTGTGACTAAAGATGTAATGTTAGTTCATGACATGTGGACATCGTTCCGCCGGGTGGTCCCAGTTTTTCCTTAACAAGCCAGCAAAAAGAGCAAAGCATTTACCGCAAAGGGATTCAAGACTTAACTTTCGAACATAACAACTGAGCTATTGCTTTACGAGGCAGAGCTGTAGCTGAGTAGCGAGGCAGATCCCGGGCTATTTGCTGTCACTGGCTGGTCCTGAGGATGTGAGGGAACGTGCTCAGGAGGAAAAAGCCTTGATGGAGAAAGCTGTCTTCACAGCGGTACAGCTAATGAGACGGATGAATGAGACGGCAGAGAGGAAAGGATCACATTCAGAGTAAATAACCAGAAAAGAGAAAACAGAGATAACTTACGGACACAAAGCCATGACAAACTAATAACCAGCTCTTTGCATTTCTCTTTAGGATACATGTTCCTCCATATGTGCACACATCTTGACAAGGTGTACTTCTGAAAGTTGTTTTTTGCTCATTGTCCTAAATCATATGTTTGTGCTTTGATGAGAGCTTAAGCTTTGAAATGCAAAAATGTAGATTTTAATTGTATAATCCAGACTTTGTAAGCTGGGGATATTGCAGGAGAACCAGTGACAGATCTGATCTAACAAGGCACTTTGCTCTGCGGTAGACAGCTTTGAGAGGATTGGGAGGAAAGAGAAGTGTGAGATTTTAACAAGGGAGAGATTTGGATTTGGTTGGCTTTGTGACTGCTCGACAGTCACAAAGACACACGCACAATGAAGAGAGAAAGGCAGGTTCAAGCTGAGCTCCCTCCCTCCCTTTCTCCAGATGTTGTTTTGAAATTATGTACATAAAGTCAAGGCTTGAACATTGTCAGTGGTTGAAAAGACGAAGCCCAAATCCAGTCACAAGCTGAGAGATGAAATGTGTTTGAAAGATGTTTTTTGACGTTCCCAGCTGTTTATGGCATCGTGCATCCACACCCCTCTTCTTGTTGTTTGTGTTTTATGACAAAGTTAGCACTGATACCTTGCCACAAATCCACCTTGTTTGATATGTGTTGTTTAATGAAACATGCCTTTTATCAGTAGTACTGGCAAGGTCACATGGTGAAATTGGATTTCGAGTAATAGGGTATAACAGATATGTGTGGGTGTTATTCTTCATTCTGCTCTCGCAACAATTCTAAGCTCTATGTCTGTGCATATCACCTGGATTCCTCCTTATCTTCAGTCCCTGTTTCTGACAACAAGGTTTTTAAAGTTTGATTCAGAAATTGTCAGATTGGGGCAACCGGATAACTGGTGCAAATCCAACCTGTGGGCCTTTGCTGCGTGTTATCCCCTCTTCTCTATCACTTTTCAGCTGTCCTGTCTAAAAAAGGGAAAAAGCCACCCCCCCATATTAAATATTAAAAGATTAGAAAAGATCAGTAGTTTTACCACTACAACGAGGCCACTGAAAATCTATGAATCCACCTAAAACATTGTCCCTGTCAACAATTTAACCATTAAATATCAAAGTTTCTACTTGCATCAGTTGGAAGCTAAGCTTGCACAATTGGAAGAGGTGGAGAAAGTTCATATTATTCCAGGTATGGATAAATGGAAATTAAATTTAAATTATCTATTTATTTTGTTTATTTACTTAGCTAACGAGTGAAATGTTCAAACAGTGTATCTGTTTTCATTAACTGAATCTACTGTATTGGTGTAAATACTGCAGTTTATTTCGTTTTAAACTGCCTGTGTCATTTTGTTGTGACTTGTGTTGGATATTCTGAAGAAAGCTGTTCCCGACATTAGTGCAGGAATTTCCGATATCTCCCGATATTTTCCACTTGACTTCTCATAATTCCTGCCTGATATGACATGAACACGGCAATAAACTGTCATCAAACGGTGGACAGATTTTCTTTTGGCCTGTGTTAAGTCGCCATGGTCCAAACACACTAAATAATAATACACGATACTCTAAGGGAGAGCTTCTGCAACCCACTTTTGAGGATGAAAATATTTTGAGCCACAAATCACACACTGGTCGTGCATCCCCCATATTAGGTCTGAGTAAAGCCATTCTCCAAATGCTTTTAGTCATATTTTGCCTTTTTTTTATTTTGTCTCTCTCTCCTGGCTGTTTTTTTTATTTAAATTGTTCCACATTTCTGTAGAAACTATGTTGCGTCAGTGTGTGTCTAGAGGAAATGCCATTGTACATCAATTTCAAGCACTCATTCAAAACAACGCAAACAATATGTTTTGCATAATTTTCTTCCTTTCCTCAGTCTTGCCTATTTAGTGTTCTCCAAGTACTAGTTGGATGGAGCCGCGCCTCTACCTGTTTGTACTGCGCGGTCAGCAGAAGGCTCCAGTCTGATCCTGCTATCAGCCATCTGGGGTCCGGGCTGCAGAAGCTTTGATGTGTTGCACAGCTCTCCGTTTCAGGGCCAACAGCAAACACTTCAACCCACCTCCCCAAAGTCACCTCCCACCTCAGTCCACCACCCTTACACACAAATAATAATACACACAGACACACACACACACCTCCCAGACCTGAAGCTGACCTCATTTGCTGGGTTCAGCCGAAGTCTTCTGCTCTCCATCTTTCATTCATCCATGTGATGTCTCTCCCAGGGCAGCAGCTTTGTTCTGTAAACAGGTGCAGGGGAAGTTTTTGTCCACTGAGGTTAGGGAAGCTGCCACGAGAGGCACACATGTCAGACAGAGAATAATGCAGTCTCAAGTCATGTGTCGTGAGGTACGGAGCCCCGGAAAGGACATGGAGGAAAACAGTGTGAACTAAATAAAAAAAAAACATAAACTCAGCACAAATTATACGAGAAAATACTGAGGATCTGTACAGTAGCCTCATGTTGTCATTGTCAATTCAGACTTAATATTCACCTTGTGTAATTCACGTTTGTATTTGCGGTCTTTGTTTGCCTGAACAACTCAGCAGCTCATACTCTGACTGATCTCAGAACATACCGGGAACTTCAGTGCTTTCGCTTATTTCCCAACAGTCTGTCTTCTTGTTTCTCATCTCTGTACGTGCTTGAAGTAGAGTCATACTCGGGATTAGTGCTGAATTTCTGTTCAAGTTGACACATTTTCAACTCGCGCAGATGCGTGCGTCATCATCTCACTTTGCATCTGTTTTTACCATTTATGTATTTTCTTTTATATGCTGTAATACAACCCACAAAATTACCTCTTTTGTTGAGTCTGACCGCAAAAAAATAAACCCCCCTCAGCTGTACACTGTATGACTAACTTGTCTGAAAATGTATGATAAATACATTTAAGGTTAAAAAAAACTTTTTCTTTGAAAGGCTTGAGGCACATGCTGGATGTTGTTGCTGGTAGAACTCATTTTACTCACTGTATAAAACCTTTTCTGAGCAGTTTCTCAGATTCCCAAATGACCTCGGTATATTTTGACCAATGACGCTGTATATTCCTGTTTCTTTGAAGATATGGAGGAACAGTCTGAATAAAGTTTCAAAATTGAGGCAAGGCCTTTTTCCATTCAAAACTTTCAAACTCTCTGACAAGTTTTGGTCAGTCTGAAGTAATTTTAGTGAGTCAAATGTCATGAAACTGAATCAGGATAAAGGGAACATTGGTGTTGAATGAATGCTATCTACAGTGTGGTTTTCAATAGATTGCTGATTATTATACCCAAGTGAAAAATTACAGGTACTACCAAAGAAATACAACCACACCAGTATTGTACGTTTTGATATCTACATCAGGTCTTTTCATGCGCTTATCAAGCAATCATTAAATATCCCACAAAGCAGGAAAACTAGGGAGAAAAGTCTAAACCATCTTTCCTCTTCTTTGGCCAACGTCTTGGAATTTCCTTGAGTACAATTACATATACACGTCCTGGGAAAAAAAAAAACATACTTTAATAAGCACCAAAGCTTTTTCATTACCTTGTTGTACGTGCACAACTCTCGGCCCAGTCTGTTGCCTCTGGCTCGCGTCGTGACAACTCCCTCTCTGGGGTGTGTTAATACGGAGGCGCTGATGATCGAACCCAGCAAACACATCCTCATTACTCATGAACAGCTGATGATGGTAACTGGAAATCGTGAGTTAAATTCATACATCGGTCATGATCATAGTGACAGATGTTATCACTCTACCCATGTGTTTGGCTCTCACCACGACTCCATAAGCACCTTTCATTAACATGCAGCAGCCCCGCCGACGCACGCTCAAGCATGAGCGGTGCAATGATTACACAGGAAATGAAGTATACATATCCATCATTATTCTAGTTATTAAGCAGCAGTTACTGGCAGCTGGGTGACACAGGGAGAAGAGCAGCTCCCTTCAGACTCAAACCAAGAAATTGGTAGGTACCCTGCCGAAATAACCCTGAGAGACACTAAAAACTCACCAGGTCTTGTGCTCTTTACTGCAGCCTGAACTTTTCCTCTAAACAGTCTTCAAAGGATTTTGATTCAGGCAAAAAGTCAGGAAATAAGTGTTTTTTTGTTTGCTTTGTCTTATATTTAAGAGTTTAACCAAGATATATTTACCTGACCAGTCCCTTAAGGTTGCAAATTAAGAGAATGTAAAGATATTTAGAGATTTAATGGGTCATGAGTTTCTATTTAGGTGCATTTACACAGATAATGGTATGATTAAATTATCATAAGTTTATGAAGAACAATGTTTGTCTACTGTTTTAATGTCGCTTTTGACACATCACCTGTTTTGACATTATCGTCTAGGACATTACACCAATACGTTTTCTTTTAATGTGTAATCTGTCTATGATCAACCAGTTTTCCTTCACTGGTATGCTGCCCTGCTCTAGCTTTTCTGTTTTTCAGTTTTTTATTTTAAGAATATGCATCATGTAACATCAACTGAAATGCCTCAAGATTATGTCAAATGCAGGAGCCACCATTGCAGTTTTTATTGTGTCTAGTAGTTAACATCTCAAGCAATTAATCAAATTACCAGAAAGTAATTGATGCATAGACAATCTGTGACCATCGGGGGACTATGGGGGTCTGGGGCCCCAGAGCAATTACCTGCTTTGGAGATTGTTTTGTGAACATCTGCTTCCAAGGTCAAGAATGAACTGTCAAGCTCAACTTCTAAGCCAACATGGACAAGGACCCACGTCAAACGAGCAAACTTCACCTCCTATTGAAGACCATGTGAAAGCTCACTTAAGACATGTGAGTGTTTTTATAAAACCATCATGCTGTAACACTTCCTGTTGACTGTGACCATAATTTCACGCTGCTAAGAGTGTCATTTATTTGGTATTGCAGTGAACATTACATATAGTAATGGTGTTTGCTATCAGGTCATTATAAATTAATTGGTCAACAAATACAAGCAGGAGAACAAAGAAAGGAAATTAGCAATGTGGACTTCATTGAGACACTCTGTTAATGTCACAACAGTTATAAAGTTTATTTACTCTGATGACTAATTACAATATTGTATAGTAATAAATAGTGGATGCCACAGTAATGAGACTGGTGGTGTATTTAGACTTGAGTACTCCTGTAGCTGTCTCTGCTCCAGTGTGAAGTGTATATCAGGCAGACAGGCAGCTACTTTTTTGGGTTTGGAGACACCCGGCACCCACCAGGGCCAACCATGATAATGCATGCTGTCTAAGACATGCCAACTCTATTTTAAGACTCAAGCTGTGACTGTGCTTCTATTCAGATGGGCCTTGATGAAATTGTTTGCAGAGGTGTGATGGACAGTTGAGGTAATTATTCTGCTTGAGGTATGATGATTAGGCATTGTGGTTGAACACTCATACACTCAGTATTTTGTTGAGTTGTTTTGATGCGTGATGCGCCTCCTGCCAGCTAGGTAGAGATGTGCTAGACAGCCTATTCTCACATCAGCTTTACTTGTTGTGACGGCTGCCATGCTGCCATTAACTATGGTCAATCAATAGATCTTGGTTTTAAACTTTTTAAAGAGTTCTTTCCAACTGTTCTCAAACCTTTTCTCACTTTATTTTCTCGCTGTCCAGCTTTCTGAAAGACAAATAAGTAAGTAACTAATAATCGTCATGATGCACCTTTCGCTTGCACTCTGCTTTTTCTAAAAAGTTCTGCACTTTCTCGTTGATTAAAGTAACATGATCCTCCCAGAAAAATAATCTTCACCTCCTTTTTTGTGTTTCCGTTTTATTTTTGTACCTCCTTTCAACCTTTATGATCAAGCAATAACAAAATTTTAATTTAAAATGAAAGCCTGACAAAGGCAAAAGAGCTTTGGTTGGTGATTAAAATTAATTAAAATGTCTAACTTCTAACCTCTTAAAGGCTTTGGTTTTACACAGACTAGGAAGACAGAAGAAGTGAACTGCCATATAGTAACAATGCACACACCACCCAGTTTTTTAGCTGGAGGCTGTCCTCCAGGAGGCTAGTGTGTTTTACATCCAGTACTTGCAGCCTCCTGCTGTGGCCTCCAGGCTTCAGTTCCTGCTATCTGTCAGAAGCAATATTGGATATATTATAACATGGCTTTTACTTTGAGCTATTACTCAAAACACTCCCTATGTGTCACAAACCCTTGGCTGGAAAAGAAGTAAAAAATTCTCAGCATTACACATCTCAGCATTTTTTTGTATTTGCACAACCAGGTCAGGTGTGTACCTATTATCCTGACTCGGTTTTATAAGATAAAACTGCAGCTGCAGACTTTTTGTGAGATAGCAATTTGACTGAAGCAAGCCTCATGCAAGTTCAGATGTACAGTGGCCACATATCAATTTGCATATTTGAGGCATTCCAGTGATTTACAGCTTAGAAGCAATTAAACTAAAGGATGTCTTGAGGGTCCCCACCTGGTTTGAACCCAAACAACCCTTTGATCTCTTTTAAGTGGCTGCATTCATATTGTCAGACCTTATCTGAATGGATTTCAATTATTTCTGAATTCATGCAGCATCACCAAAAGAGTTGGGGAGCAGCAGCAATCACTGCAGGATCTTGGATAAGTTGGGTAACTGTGGATCTCTCAGGATGTGTGTCGTAACACTGCCCCCTCATGGCCACAATGGAAAAGCATTTACAGTGCATCATCTGTGTTTGTGTGCTCATAACCACACACTTTCAGGGGTCAGTACCATTTTTCTTGTCTTGCAGTTGTTGCACCTGCAGGCAAACACAGAAGACATGAGCTTCTTCCAGCTCTCTCATCCATGTAAACATGTTTTATGTTCACCTTGGTAGCCCATCTGCTGTGAGCAAATATTCAATCAAACATATGGCAGCAGCAGAGCCAAAATAAAGTCACCTAGCGCGGTGTAGATTAATCAAACCTTCGAATGCCTCTAGATTAACAAGATTATGTTTTATGTTGCCTGATTGAGCAGCCAAAGCCATTTTTTGCCACATTTGTTTGCGGTCTAAAATGTATCCGCCCCTGCTCCTCACTTATAGCATCATATTTTTGGAGCATTAAAATGGAGCATGTGAATGCTGAGAAGTTTCTTCTTTCATAGAGACATCAAATCGCTCTAAAAGTATCCAGATAAAGTTATGACTCCCACATGTCCACTCAATATTTTTTATCGCAGCTAAAATGAAATGGGAGCACCACTCGTCTCGTGCTGCCATTTATGATTGCATTTTGTGATTTGAACTGCTGGTGGGAACAACAACAGGAAATATTTAGCTGAATATAGTAGCTTACAATTCAAAAAACTAACAATAACTGCACAGAGATACAAGACTTCATTGTTCATTCCATCAGCACAGAGTCGATAAGGGCTCTTATCACCGTTACATTGTTAGAATAAACATTTAAATTTGATATCTGCAGCCTCTATTTCAATAATTAATTCTTGCTCTCTAATGATTGAGCGTAAGTGCCTTTCTTTTTAACTCCCTTTATACAAGACCATGACTGGTATATTATGTGTATTTTATTTTAGCAGATGCAGCATTAGAGGCTGAGCCAAGAAAGCAAACCATCTGAAATCCAGAGCACCTACACAGTCTATTATATCCTTTGGCACCAGAATGGGGACTGTGTGTTTATTGCACATGTTCTGTGACAACAAAGAGCCAGAGAGGCAGTGGAGAGAGAGTATAAAGATGTGGAAAGAGTCTCGACAGCCTTGAATCAAGATGCTCTGAGTGGTCCTCACGTCGTTGTTGATGTTGACTGTCGACACGTAGCTGTTCATCTCCTTCTGTCTCAGTCTGGGTTTCACCGTTGTCTGGTTGCAGAACGCTAGCTGCAGTCAAACAGGCCTTTTAAGTCAGGACTTTGTTCTTTTGCAATGGAGAATTTCAGTTTAATTAGCCAAGAATTTAAGTCCAAACCCATAAAAAGAAAGGTTTGTGTAGGAGAGAGAAAGATGAATACCGCTTTCAACAGAATGCATTAAAGGAAAGAAAGACTTGGATCTTTTTGTAACACATCATTCTTTAAACCGATCTAGGATCTTGATTTCATGGTATTATTGTACTCAGCAATTTCAGAAATTTCATTGCTGAGATCTAGGAATACTGTGACATCGCTAAAACCTAGTTCAACAGGGCAAGATGCATGAGCGGTCCGATGATTGTACACATTTGAACAAAACTAAGAGTCTACAGCCATGCTAGCAGCTCTGTGAGGCTGTGCTTAAGCAGATTAGCACTAAACACAAAGTACAGCTGGGGCTGATGGGAATGTCATTACCTAAATCATGACCTGATGGTGGTGCTAGATGAAAGTCAAAGGATCACCAAGTCAAGTTATTAGAATTCATCCTGAGGGGGGATGTGTATGTAAAAAAAAAAATTTCAATCAAAACCACAAATGTCATCTGGATCTCATGATTCTGCTAGTGGACCACAGTTAATAGGATTCCTCTGGTGTCTGTACCAACTTTTTGACAATCCATCCAATAGTTGCTGAGATATTTGAGTCTGGACAACAGTGGTGGACTGGTGAACGCTTTAATTATTACCATACTTACCAAGTTGTATAGTCACAGTTCCCATGTGCAATGAGGGGTTATTAACAACATTTCGGATGCAGTCACTTTCTATTTTACCTTTTAAAAACCTGACAAACTGTTGGCTTGTTTACAGTCTGTCAAATCCTCTGACTGCTTGTTTCTTGCTCTCTCTGACTTCATTGTAGCAACGTTTTCGTGTTCCCAGATACTTAGCAGTTAACTCGGTGGTTTTGTCAGAACTAATAGACATCATTGCCAAAAACATTAATTACCCAAGTTGAAGGAAACTGGAATTACTGATTAAGTAGATTAGGATGCTTGATCAAGCAAAAGGCTTTGAACTTTTCTAAGGAGACCATCCATCTCTTGTACTATAACAGGTTTGGTCTGTCTCATACGATGCCATCATGCTCAGTCTCTCCATCAGCAAGTCGGTCAGCAACTCATCCGGTTAGTCAGTTATCCAGTCAGTTGGAGAGTCACTCAGTAACTGAACCAGTCAGCCAGTCAAGCTGTCAGCCAGTAGCTGAGACAAAAGTCCAGCCAAGAGGGCAGGCTCTACCCAAAATCCTGATGATTTCCAGATGAGAGCCCAGACAGCCTGGCCTGAGTGGAGAACACACACACACAGAGGGAAAAAAATAAAAAGAGAGAGGGAGAGAGGAGAGAAGGAGGGAGGAGGCAACAGAAAAATGATGACAGTGAATGAAGGAATGATCCTGCATATGAAAGTAGTGCATGTGAAATGCCAAAACTCAACAGTCTGAGTATTTTCATCCACCGTTGTGATGTTCATTTGTGTGTATGTTGAGTTGCGTGAGGAGATCTGTGTGTGAGGATAATCAACATGACGCAGTGCTGGGCTCCACTCATCGTTGTTTACCTGTCCATCTACCTGGCAGCCACTCAGCACCACAGGAAAGGTAAGTGGACCTGCTCCATGAATACATTCTACCTATATCATCTTTATTAGGCCACAGTGTTAACATCGTATAAACAGCTGATTTGAATGATCTCTATACACAAACTGCAATGATTAGCACCCTCATTTCAAATATACAAGCCTATTGGAAAATAGAAATCTTGGTTTGCTCCCGCATGTGTGTCTGTGAAAGAATGTGTTTATTTTCCGGAGATATCAGGATCATTGGGACATGCAGGACATCAACAGATCATTTTCCAGTGAAAAGTGACTGGCCTGTTGTTACTGGATCCACTCACTGAGGAAATTCCTTTCTCAAGACTCGCATAACTCACAATCTCTGGATAAGTCACATGATGCTAAAAATGGCTGCAAGGGAGAAAAATACTGTGACTAATGTTTTGTTTTTTAAAAGCTTTCTCCCCTCTGCCAGGCATCAAAGCTTTTTCTTTCACAAGCTGTAAACACAGCATTGACATATCATCACCTTACTCTATTTTACTTTATAACAAATATGAACATTTGTCATACACATCCAGCAGACGCAGAACAACATTAGTGTGTGAGCACTTTGTGGTATTGACTACCTTTTAGCTCTGTTTTTGGTCTCTACCAACTCTTGAGAGTAATATCTGGCTCTTTAACTGCTAAATGCTGCACTATGCACGCCAGCTAGTTAACTAACTTGGTCTGTCTGCCATTTGGAGCTGGGCGAGTCGTGTACAGTGGATTTCTAACTAAAAACAGCTGCCTGCTGAGGTTAATGAGAGCAGTGAAAATGAATCAAAACGGTAAAGTTGCGAGCAGCAAGACCAAAACTGAAAACTGAAAGAATCTAAAACACAGTCTGGTGATAATTCTTACTTGGTTTATTATTATACCAATTAATTTGACCTATAGAAAATATATAAACACTAAAACACAGCTTTTTTATTATTGTTTTTTTTATCTTTTTGGACCATTGACAGCTGTAAAAAGTCTAAAAAAGGTATTTGTATTAAAAACTTGCGTAATAAATGGAAACAATTTCCAAAACAAATGTCTTGGAGGAGATGGATTGTAGCGGGAGAAAATGTACAGTACAGTGTAAAGCAGAATACATGCATACTAAAACTTTCACCTGTTGACCTGCAGAGAGTCCATTTGTTTTATTATTTAAGCAGATCAACCCGCAAAATAAGTGTGGGTGTGAAAGGGATAAGCTTATGGAGAGTGCAATGATGCACTCTGGGTCATTGTGGAGGCCAGTATTTGGTGAGTGGAAGCTGGACATACGTATGTGCCCCTTCTCCACTGTTCCCAATCATCACTAGTGGCCCCAGTATTCTAACATCCAGTGTCAAATCCTCTCTTGTCTTCCCTGGCGATGCAGTGTGACCTTATTGCAGCTTAGCCTCTGATTTGTCTCACAGTGGGAGGGTTGAATGAGGAAGTCTGTGTTTACATTGCAAAATGTTACATTTTGTATCTGAGTTGCTAGAAAAAGTGCAGTTTGTTTATTTTTTTTTTTAGGTGAATTGAAATGCTAAGCACAGGATGGGCCACTGCGACAAAGATTTTATTCTCTCCCTTGTCCTTTTAACTCCCTTTTACCGTAAGCCGGAGGGATCCAGTTTTTGTTTTTGTTTGTCTCTTTCTCTATTTCTCTCTCTCTCTCTCTCTCTCTCTCTCTCTCTCTCTCTCTCTCTCTCTCTCTCTCATCAAGACATCCCTCCAGCCAGGAATACCATTTAGCCCTGCTAATTAATGGATCTTTGTTGTTCCCTCATCTCCTTGCAAGCAGTTAGCGGGAGATTACAAGTTCCCTGCCTGTGCATAATGACATTGGGGGAAGCCTGCCCATCCAAACACTGATTGTTTTGGAGCGCTTGGAGGAGGGAGGGAAAGCATGAGGGATGAACGGGCTTAGAACGAGCAGCAGGAAAAGCTGAGATGTTGTAAGGAGGGACATTTATATTTCAACCTGAGAGAGACAAAAAGACAAATCAGCTGAAAAATATTAATCGCCTTATGTTTGTTTGTTCCCCTGCATTAACATGTTAAAACTTTAATATTATACAAACAAATCTCTTGTACTCTACAACTGGGAATAGATTTAAGTTCACAGGAGGACCACACTTCTTAATAGAGTTGCGGTGTTTGAATGTTGCCCATATATTTAAATTTCTAATATTTCCCTTTTAGAAAACAATATTGTGAAACATATTACCACTTACAGACTTGTAAAAGTAAAAGTCATTATCCAAGTGGCCCAAAATATAAAAAGTGCAAACCAAACTAATATAGATTCCCCACATCAGCCAAATTCCTATTGTTTAGTTTGCAATGCGACAACTGTGCAAATTCGCCTGTCATTGTTCAGCAAAGATGAAGATGATAAATTCATGCACATATATATAACTCGCCTCAGTGTGCGGATCCACTAATAAAAGC
Source organism: Dicentrarchus labrax (assembly GCF_905237075.1). Lineage (NCBI taxonomy): Eukaryota > Metazoa > Chordata > Actinopteri > Moronidae > Dicentrarchus > Dicentrarchus labrax. The sequence goes on along the minus strand of NW_026136724.1, from coordinate 16,665,143 downwards.
AATTCTTTCTGATTCTGCTCTCAGCCCTTTAGTTCTTCCCTCTCCTGCAGTGGGCCTCAGCTTTTCTCACCCCTTGTCATCATTGTGTCCAAAGTCCTCCATTCATTCTTTACTCCCTACTCACTATTTGGGGGTTCTATGTACAGGACTACATAGTGGACTCAAAATGAGAAAAACATTTTGGATTCTACTTGGGTCATTTTCTAAGCACCTTTAATTGCGTCAATTAAAACGTGACAGCTCAACGTCGGCTGGTGGATTAACATAGGCTATAGGCTGGACTATCCATTATAACCAGCAGCGTGCATTTTTGTGATAAATACATGATATTATACACAAATGGATAAATACACAGCACTTTGTGTTGTGTTGTGATGCGCTGCTCTGTTCACATTAACATCATATTAAACATTATTTTCTCACCACAGCTCATGGATTTGTCTCTAGGCTGTCGTCACAGGGAAAAACAAACCGTGCTCCATCAAAAATACTTAATAATACTCTTATAATAGCTCTATGGAAATGTCTTTGTTCTAAAAATCATCAATAAAATATTTTCGATTAGGAGAAGAAACAGAAGTACTGGACAGAGAACGTGCTGCTCTTGCTACACGACCAAGACGTCGTCACATTATATGTAAAAATATGAAGATGATGCCTGGCCTTTAAATTTGTATTCACAATAGATATACACATCATTTCTGAATTCTTAACAATTAACCACCCTCCCACACACACACACACACACACACACACACACACACACACACACACACACAGTATTACAACAGTGTGTGATTGTAGCTTTTAGTTACATATTTCATTTTATGACATGGTGGTATCAGTTTTAATCTTATATCTTATTATTTACAGCGTAAACAACCATCTGATCTCATTATTGTGTGGTGAAACGTGGAGTTCCTGTCTTGGCCTTATATCTTGATGGTGCAGAGGAAAGACCGCTTGCCAGAGAAGAGGTGGTCCCTCTCTTTCCAAATTGTCGCTGGCCCCTGAAGAGAGATTAAAATAAACTCACCACAAGAATTTCTCTAGTGCTTATGTAACCAATGTAATTTTGCTGCTTACTAATAAAAAACTGTTGCCCTAGTTTTAACTTAACTGCCAATGGCGATTTACAGAAGAGGGCTTGACATGAGTTGGGTCACTAGACATCGGTTGTACATTACTTTTCACAATGCATTGTGGGGTACTTTGAGTCCACTATACAGGGCATTATAATCCTCACAGATGAGAGCAGCCATATGTCACTATCTTCTCTTCAGGAAGACTACGCCCCCTTTTGGGTGAAACAAGCGCTGTAAAAGTGACTAGTGGCACCATACCTAAAAGTTGCAGCGTCGCATTTTGCCCATCAAACAATAAAAAAAGCCAGTTTGCCACTTTCTTTACCTTTCTAATCAGGAAGGACTTAGGCAATCTGCAGAGAGGATAAAAATGATAAACTGTGGGACCCGGAGAAGTCAGTATGTGTCCGTCTGTAGCAAACACTTCATCACAGGTTACTTAATGATGTTAATGAGTCAATGACATGTGTGCTGATTGCAACTGTAGATTAAAATAAATCAGTAGTCTTAGTGATGGTGTAACTAAAGTTTCTACTGTGAAAAAATATATAATAATATAACATAACATAAAATACTTGCTTTTGAAATGGAGTTTTGCAGCAGAAGGTACTTCACATTATATACCTCTATAATTCACATAAACTGAGCTACTTTCTAATAATGAACCTTGTAAACAGCATGAAAGGACTGAAAGGACATTCATCAACCCATATTTCATTAAGCCTTTTTTTTATATAACAATACCGATCGTTGATCTGCAAAGACACAACCTCACCGTCTGCCTTGCTGGCCATAGGGTTTTGGCTTCTAATAGCTAAAAAGCAACACGGTATTCTTATTTTATGGTATTAAATTGACAAAAATCTCCGAATATATATTTACGGCCTATTAAATTAAAGAGGCTTCTTTTCACCTAAAAGGGGGCGGGGGCTTAACGTGAGGGCGAAGTACCCGAATGGGCTGCTCTCATCTATTCAGACAGCACTGCGAAATGGCAAACTCATGGGGGACTATATAGTGGGTCGTGAGTGATTTCAGACACAGCCCTGACCTCCACACCCAGCTGTGCACCTGTTCCCAATCCCCTCATCTGCTCCTCAGTATGAAACCCTTCCCTTCAGTTCCCTGCCAGATTGCCCGTTGTGTAACCCAGCCTTCATGATTCAACCTTCTGCTGCCTTTCTTATTATTATCCTTTGCCCGCCTTTTTTTTTTATGTTTGGCCTACCTGCCTTGCCCTTTTTGTTCTGCCTTTCGTCCAGGCCTGTTCCTAAAACCTGTTTTTGACCATATACACTATAAACTTTGCTTTTAGCCTGCATGCTGCCACTGAGTCCTCTACCTGATTTACTTAGCCGCTACAAATGTGCAACATTAAACTGGTTGTCTTTTCCATGCAGGGATTTGTTTGTAGTTTTATAAATGTTATAAGACACACAGTCTGTTTTTGTGTCTGCAGCTTTCCTGCTCCAACTATGTCGGCATTAACCAGCAATAACATTTTTATTCCAAACTGCTGTTTCTGTCACTGGAAACATAAAACACATACTTTACTGTATGCCAAAGGATATTGCGTTGCAGCAAACAATGGCAGAGAGTAGCAGACAACTTTTATGTAAATCACAGATTATTAATTTTAAATGTAAATCAGCATTGGGTTGCCGCCGAGCTGTTGTTTCCCTGCATCTCCTCCATCCTTCAGTAACATAACCCTTGTTCTAATGAGAACACTTTCCCCGGGGTGCTGTTTTGTTTACATTGACAATGCCCCACTGAACCTGGAGTGTCTCTTCAGTATCTAATATGACTGCGCAGGCACTCCTCCTCCGCTGCTGATCGTGCATCCGGGAGTCATTCAATAAGCAGTGTAAATCTTTACATAGGCTACTAGTTGTGATGCTGCACATCACTGTTGGATCTATTGGGAAATAATGTCAGTGCTGTTCCTTGGTGTTTGCAGGGGTGAGAGGGTGACAACTTTAGGAAGGAATTTTTGTTCTACAGTTTAATTACAAAGAAGGTCTTGAAACAGCTTGTTGCTAACCATGTGCAGAACAATTTACAGAAAATATTTTAATAAATAGAAATAGTTTTACACTTTAAATGAGAAGAACAACACCAGCCTCACATCTGGGGTCCAGGAGAGGGTTAACTTACTTTTGCATAAATACTGGACATGCAGACTGAAACGCATTGCTCTCGTGAGTGTCAATAAAAAATCTGTGGTTATATTTTTACTGGGTGAGTGTGTGGTCTCTAAAACAAACACTGGCAGTTTCATTTTCTCATTCCACTCTCATGTCAGTAAGCTAAATATATGGCTGGAGACAGCAGCCAGTTAGCTTAGCTTAGCATTAATACTGGAAATGTGGAGGGAAAATCACAGAATCCATCTACAAGCGCCTACTAAGTTAACTGTACATTAAATGTATAACTGACCACAGTGGTATCGATCTACTCATCTAACGAAGAATAGATATTTTTGGTGAAAAGGGTGGGATGGGGTTGCACTGGGAAACTTTGAACTCTTGACCTCAGAATTCCTAAAGTCCTGGCTATGGCTCTGTTGGTTGGAGCCGGTTTTAGGGGTGAAAGGTTTGAGATAATATTTTGAGGATTACACAAATGTACCAAACTGTTAGGCTTTATTATTCCAACACTGCAACACAGAGATACAGATTTCATGTGTATACATTCTGAATGGTGGTTCGACTGAGAAAACAAATCTGGAGCTGTGACTGGCAGTCACCCAAGCAGGAAGCAGGTACATGAGGAGAGCAGCCAGTGCATGTGGCTTTGGCTGGCTTAACAAATGCTATAAAGCTAAATGTATCGGGCCGGCGAAGCTGCGGGCAGCAGGGCTGATCATTACTGCAGAATTGGCGAGGCAGCGCACCGTAGATGCTGCTGTAGGGTTGAAGGAAGATTGGATCTGAATTCAGATGAAGCCCAGTGTTTATACTGTATACCTCATTAAGATCTGTGTGTGTGATCTGTGTGCTGGCTTACACAGCCAAGCACTCGATGGTAACTGTATGTGTGAGACAGTGGAAAAAGCGCTCAAAGGAAGTCTTGACTTACATTATTCTGGGAATCCCCTTTCAGCTCTAATCAACTTTGCTTTTCACTTCACTCTCCTGAAGCAGTGTCATCAAATTGGTCTTGGAGTCTCACACAATAGAGGCCATTATAGTATGAATACTTTCATGGAGTCTTGGCAGCAATTGTAGTCATATTATAAACAGTATGGAAGGGGAAAAATGTGGATGGGGTTTCTTAGCATCCTTGTGTGACCCGTCTGATTGTCTTTCCTTCTTGCAGCCTTGTTTGGACTTGACCTCCCAAAGACTTTCCATAACCAGTGGGAATATCTGCTCTCTATCACACAGCACTGTTACTCAAAAATGAAAATGCAAATATGGAGTAGTAAGATCTGTCTAGTTCATGATCTTGGACACAGATATGTCCTTCTGATTTGATTAATAATTTAGAAGAATTAAAAACATTTCTTGTACTTTCAGCCAGTAAACTGAAAGATGTCTCTTTAAGTAGATATAAGCTAAAAAGAAATTTAACTTTTCTCTCTTAGGTTTTTTACAATAAAACTATTAGAGAAAATGATTAAAATTGAATGAGAATGAGAACTAAGAGATGTACACACTGACCCTTTGCTTTATTAGTGCAGTACCTGTCCTGGTATCAGTGGAACAACTACAGTACAAAAAGATCTCTGAATCAAACAGCTGTGTGTAAAAGTAACAAATCCACAGAGAATTGCCACCTAAGCCTGCAGTTCACCTTTATAAACAGAGCATTATAGCATCTTTAAGCTCCTTGTTTTGGTTTACAGAGAATAAGCATATTTTTCAAAGGGCCTCTATCTATGCATCCTATTCCTATCCATAACTTAACTGTTTGTCTTGCTAAGTGACTAGGCACTTCAGCTATTCAATACAAAGAGGGAATTAAAAGCAATGCTGAGGAATGAATGAAAGTAAATAACTAAAAACTACACTGTAGTAACTGTAGCGGTATTTCTTTTAAGTACTTGAGTAAATGTACTTAGTTACTTTCTACCTCTGGATGAGAGGTATATGACCATGTGGAATTGCCTCTGGTTATCACCTCCAGTAAAATATGGATTTCATGGTATTTTATCATAGAGATGTGGCAGCAGCAACTGTTTCCTCAAGCTGAGAGCCAGGGGGGTTTCATTGCAGCTCTATCTGGACACCTTAGATTACGGGGTCACTGGTCTGCTACACATATACTGACACTTTGAAATCTGGCCAAATGAGGTCAGCAACACGTGCCCCTCTGTGAGCACGGATATCTCACCTCTGGATGCACCGGCCACCGCCACTTGTAAATATAGGAGCATCTGTTGCTCAGGTCGAAGACCAATTACCTTCTGCACAGCTGGAGCCAGATTCTATCACACCTGCATAATATTTGAGCAGTAATGTATCTGTGTGTACTCAACCTCTGGCCCACCCACATGCATGCCACGTGGGATAATGTGGTACCTAATTACTTCAATACGAGGAAGATCCTCTAATCCAATTTCCTGTCCTTATGTGTTTTAGCGCTGTATCCATCTGCATATAGGATAAAGCGAGAGACATATTCGCTCCTCAACCCCACGTTCCAGCGTTCAGTGGAGGATGTCAACCTGCTTTTTGAGGTCAGTTTAGATCCTGTAGGTTTAGAAGTGCTGAAATAGTTAATGGCTCAGTGGTTGATTACTGGCAACAAATGTACATTTGTCGAGAATGTGCAAAGGATCTGTCCAAGTCACATATTTTTGTCCATCTTCCACTGACATTGTGTTCTGCTGCTGTCCTGCTAATCATGACCAGAAATGTGAAGTATGTTTACCCAAAGTTTTATGAACAATGATCAGAGGAACATTAACTAAAATCTTATGTTGTCTTCAATTCAATTCACAAAGAAGTAAATAAATAGTGTCTTTGGTAGATTGGTACTAGCTGGTTTTTGGTAAGCTTAGTTGGTTTGTAACTAGATACTTCCTGAGTATTTTTCTTGATGGACCTGTGTCTCCCAGATCCTGCTAGCTGGAATGCAGATCCAAGGTGTGGAGAACACCATGCTGATCCCAGATGAGGAGCTGGCCTCCCTGAGGAGCGTGGAGAAGCTAGAGGTCATCTGTGACGACATCGTCCCCAAGAGGCTCTCCGACATTCGCCGTCTGACAGCAGAGCTCGCCCAGCGCCGGCAACCTCTGAGCCAACAGGATTTTGAGAGGACGGTGCTGACCCTGGTGTACACTACTCAGACGCTGGCTCGAGTTAGCAACCAACATCAAAGAGAGTCGTGGACGGACGCTGTGATACAGCTGTTCAGAGCCATTCAGAAGGACCTCAGACCCTCTTAAGTTGTTATGTGTGTCTTACTTACCCTGCATACTAATTCTATACAGTATGGACTACAGTATTGTTATAGTATACCATTTTTGCAGTTAGTATACAAGAAAGTGTGACAGACAAATCATCTCAATCGATAAACTCAATGTCTAGTAACTCTTTCCAGATCTTTCAACCACATCTTGCAGTCTTCCTCAGCTGACGCACTAGCTAAAACAGCTGAGTTGCTGAGTTTTCATATATCACATATGCTGTGGAAAAAAAGCTAGGAAGCGGCCCTTTTAGATATGATTTTTTGGGGGGTTTTTTGCCGGTCAAACAGTTTCCTAGGTCGAAAATGAACTTTTAAACTGAAGAAATCAATGCACTTTACTGTGTTGTACCAACAGGAAATATTACGATACAATAGTTTGCTGTCTTCGCTTTCTGTGCTCTTCTAGAAACTGTCTCACCACTATCCAGCATCTGCTTCATTACTTCTGTGAAATCCTTTGTGGGACGATGGGTAGCACCCTCAAAAATCAAGCAAATTCAGCATCTGTTCAAACACCTAAACCTGCAGTCTTGAGCACTCAAGTGCATGTTTACACACCTCCGAGTGGTAGACAATGTTTCCCATCTGTGAAAAACACACAATAAAACTTAGCCGAGACTTGATGCCACATAAAAAAAAAAGCTCCTTTTCTAAAGATTTCATCACAGAAACATTTTGCCCAGTTTTACGCTGGAGGTGTGTAAGAGAGAGGGGTATGACCTGCAACAAAGGTCCCTGGCTAGAATCAAATTGAGGACGTTGTGCCTTAGGACCACTCGACCACAAGGACACCCTGATTTAATTGCTTTATCAACTATATTACTTCTCTCTGCTCATAAATTCTTTTTCGCTCTCATCCGATTATGACTGTAATATATTATGTGTGATCCTACTTATTGGTTCATTATGTGAAAATTAAATAAAAGCAGCAAAGCGTCTGTGCTCTGTGTATTTGCACAAGCCATAGGATGGCCTCATTAATCAAGTGTGTCCCAGTGAGCTCTAATACTCTTCCACAGGCTTGCAGTCTTAACTTGGGCACTCTGGTAGTTACTGCCAACACGTCACAAAAGTATGGGTATTGCATACTGACTTTTCTAATTATTCTGACCTTTGAACTACTTTAAATCAAACTATAAACAGTATACTATTTTGACAACTCCATACAGAGTTACCTCCATCCCCTGTGCTGACTGTCCATGTTTGATGTCGTCAAATTACTTTAGACGGCGTTAGATGCTTTGCTCTGTCTAGAAAAGATGGCTCAGCTCATTTGATTTGTCAGCAAAAGCTCTTTGAACGAAAAACCACAGATCTGTACTTAAGAGTCTGTGTACATCAATACCCCTGATTGCTCATTTGAGAAAACTGTAAAATGTTTGATAGATGTTGGCTTCAAAGCCACCCATTTCCCCACTCATTTTGGGAAATAGGTACTTGCCGTAATAGGCTTTCGTACAGTTCACTTGTCTTGGAGTGGATAGAAAGTATATATCTGTTTGTGCTGTTTTCCCTCCTTGAGTTAATTGGTTTTACATTTGCTTACATTTTAGTATTTATGGTTACATTCAAGCTTTTATCCAGCCTTGGAAATGTTTGTCTCCCGAAGTTTGTCATTTCCTGCCACCAGAGCTGCATGCTCTCCACAAGCATTTAATTTATGAAAATGTATATGATGATGACAGGGTTTTTTTAGCAGCGTTTTCGGTCTCTTTCTCAGCATGTCAGCATTCATCTGATGCCCAAGCGGCTGGTGCTGACTTGGGAGGACTGATTGACGAGGAGGTGAAGACTGTAGTGATGGAATTTCCTTCCAAGAAAGAGGATCAGCCTTCGCTCCCTGCACCACTCTAACGATGATGATGATGAGTTTTGGGATGTTTCTGGCCACTACTTGACAGAGCGTTAAGACCCTAGGATATTGAAAAAAATAACAGAGCTCAAAATTTTGTTCCAAGTATCGAATCTGACAGCAGAGTTTCATTAAGACCTCTGTGTTTCATGTATTATATGACAATTCCCAGATTCTAATGCCTCGTAGTTTTAGGTGGTATTGTTATTCACTTCTGGTATATAAATGTCCTCAAATTTTTGAAACAAAATACATATAAAATTGCATTTCCACATAGTTAATGTTTTTAACTTTAGTTTAAACTTTATGTTTTTTACATGTCTTAATGGACTTGTCTCTGCAGTACTGAGTGGTAAACATGTGCAGTATTGTCAAGTGTGTAGGCCCATAAAAGTCAATAGTTGCAGAGGACTTGTATTGATACATTTTCCTGTAATTGAGTTGCAGCCCCTTTTGCACAATCCACACCTTAATTGTCACTAAAGTTTTAAAATCACTCACTAACTGCACTGCTTCTCTTTATCTCCATCCCATCCTCTGTGCTTGTAATATAGATTTAATAAGAAAAATGAGGCTTTTACCTTGGATATTGACACATCAGTATACCTCATGAAAGATGAGCCTGTAACATTTCATTAATTTATTGTGCTATCCCTAAATGTCATGAATAACCCTCAGGAGCATAATACATGTTGAGAGAGCAACACCAAGTGGCAGCAGGCAGGACTGCAGTCTTGAAGTCCATGTTCTTAAAGCTTATAGCCAACTTGAACCATAAGATTAGTGAGGCACTTGTTAAAAATAAAAATCCCTGTACAATTCCCCAATGTATAAGTCTTAATCATAACTATATTATGTCCATATTAGGACTTAATCATGTTGTGCAATATAACTGATCCTGACTAAAAAGATGAAGCGATCAAATTAACTTAACAGCAATGACTGTCACTGAAGATAATCAAATGTGCTGCAGCCTGCAATGTAAGATGATCCTGAATGATTATATGCATTAAATGTAATTGATGGTTCAAATTGTATCAGTAAGAAACAGTAGAAGTATTCCATAACAAGCCATTTGCTGGTGTAAATGCAGGAGTATATATAATAAAGCAGTGCCAGCTAGTATTGCTGTACTGTCAATAACTGCTGATATATAACTACATCGCAAATAAAGGACTTTCACTCCTCTCCCAAGCTCTAGAAATAAGATCTGTTAAAAAAATGGCTCCCTTCATAACACACAATTTATGTCTTTTATAATCATCCAATCAACAGAAATTAATAAAGCTGAATGACATTTTACTGAAAAGCAGAACCCTTAAATTATCATACAATGAGCAATAAAACATAAAATTACTAGAACTGCCTAATACTATTACTAACAACCGCCTATTTCTAATGGTAATGTACCTGAACATAACACACAGACATTTGGTTAATTGTTTTTCACATGAGTTTCTACTACTGGAATTTTTATCGAACAATATATTTATCATTTAGGTTTGTACCAACATCTGTATTTAAATACGTTTTATCTCTGTGTAATATTACCAATTATCAGCCAAACATGCTCACTAGGTGGCAGCATTTCCAAATTTGATTTGCTCACTCATGTTATCAGTCATGATTTTGTCATTGGTTATTGATTTGTGCAGATATTGTCAGGAATCATGGGTCCAAAGGGACAACTAAGTTTAATATAACAGTACAACATGTAATAGTCGTAATACTGTCCTATGTCCATGCTGTGCACATGCATGCATGTAACTTCATTAACAGCTCTTGAACTCATTACAATATATTTTTGTTATGCTGACACCAGATGTGGGCTGCTGACTAAAATCAGCAACGTGGCATTTCTAATTTGATTTCTCTTTTTCTTTCTTGCGTGTGTTTTGGGTTTGAGGTGGCTTAATTAGAACTGAGTCTTGTCAAAACTGGAATGTGTCTTTCCTGGTAGAAATATTTTGTGATCACCTCCAGCTGAACACGCAGTTGTTTTAACTCAAGCTTATCAGCTGCATATGTTTTCCCCACAGCTGTCAGACATATTTTCATGCTTCAAGTCTAACTGCTGGCGGAGAGGGACCGATGATGTGTCACATATATACACACCGTGCTTTTCTGCACCAAATTATACAACTCAATACCTTTTCCATGTGGTTTATACAATGAGTGCACGGCTACCTGAAATATTTGATGGATTATCACCTGTCTGGCAGTCAGATGACTTGTGGTATAACCTGCCGTTGTCTCCCCAGATATGATGAGAAAATAATTCAGTATCTCGATCTTGGGCATCAAACACTCCGGCCATACCTCTGGTAAAAATCAGGACAGATTATTTTCTCTGAAGATGCTTTGACACAATATGAAAACATGTTTTGTTTTTATATTAGGAAAAACCATTCTGAGTAGAAATAAAACACAGAACAAAAGCAGTGACTCAAAGTCTCCAGATGTAAGACTGCATGTTAGGAGGTGATTTATGAGCTGCTGCTATAGACAGGGTGTAGTCATCAACATGTGCCTGTCAACCAGTGTCATGCTAGTCATCATGAGTGGGTGATTTTGCAGTTTTCTTGCATTGCTAATACAAGTTTCACTGACACAAACCTCCTGCTCATGTTCGGGAATCTAAATCTGAAAAATGACTATCTTAAGGTTATGACTGTACAACTTCTAAGGTTTTAGCAGATCATTAGCTGAAACCACAACTCTAGAAACAGGTCATGGTCATTTTTGCAGCCCTGTTATTCTAATGCGGCTAATGTGGTGTGTATAATAGTAGCAGGGCTTGGAAAAGAGATGGTGCCAGCTGGGGAAACTGCAGAGGGGTTGGATGGATGGATGGATAGATAGATGGATGGACAGAGGTGGGATGCGTTAGTCAGGGAGTGGGATACCTTGCTGTGTCGGAGAGCCAATTACGCAGCGTGAGCGAGAGCATACAGCTCACTCAAAACAGCCTCCTGCTCTCCCTGGCCTCCAGGAATCAACACAATATTTCACAGAAACATCACAACAGCTGGGAGACCGTCAGGGGAAATTACAACGCATGAATAAAACAGAATAAACAGTGTTATGTGGATTATTATTGTCCTGATACATCTGTCAGAATCAGAAGTTTTGGTCAATGCTTTACTTATCATACAAGTTAACACAACACAGCCATGATAACCATTACAGTTCTGGGATTCTTTACAGCTTTTCCACCACATTTATTTGTTGGGCATTGCTGAGATTTTGATAAGGTGGTGGGAGAAAGAAAGTTGGCAGGCCATGGGATAGAGGATAATATTCTCCTATCCTCCCAAACTCTTATCGGACATTGTTATGAAGAGGTGCAGGATTCACATGGGAGTTCTGGCATGCAGTGTTTCATCACACTCTGGGTCCCTAATTTGATTTGGCTTGGTGCAGTCCAGCCAGACGCAGGTGGAGCGGTCTCAAAGGGAATCCTCCATCATGAAAGTATGAGCGATTGATAATGCTGCTGTGTGTGGCTGATGTTCTTGGTGATGTTATGCTGGTGTCTTATCTCACAGACTCTCTTAAGATATTTTTCATCTGGAGGATGGAACGTCAGCCAGTCAGCCTCCAAACGGACCAGTATAGATGAGATCTACATGAGGATTGTTTTAAAGCTGCCCCAATGAATATCACCTGGAAATAAGATTTGTTACATTGAGCCATTTATATCTCCCTTCTGTGGAGTTCCGTGAATTGCCATATTTCTACAGTAACCAAGAATGGACAAACCAGCTCAAGATAGGGCTGTTTCTTATGCGTTTGAGGGCCACCGTAGTTTCTCTGTCAGGCTTGGAGGGTCAAGCAAGGCAGTTGCAATCTGCAACTACACTGCTAGATGGCACTAAATTCTACACACTGGACCTTTAAAAGAATAACATTTTGGGAAATATGCTTATCCGATTTCTTGCCAAGAGTTTGCTGAGAAGGTCGATACCAGTGTCATCTGTCCATTAAATATGCTACAGCAGCAGCCGGTTAGCTTAGCTTAGCACAAAGACTGAAAAATATGCCTGCCATTCAGTTGTTTTATTTAGTGTTAATTTATGAGCTTAAAGACAAGCTCATAAATTAACACTAAATAAAACAACTGAATGCCAATGTGTAAATAGGCAGCTGTTTGCCAACATGCTACAACATCTTTATGGGCAAATTTGTCAGTGTTATGTTTATAGCTTTTTTCCAGTGGTCAAAAAGATAAATTAATGTAGCATCAAAATAGGATAAAGCAGTATTCACTTGATCACAGAACAAATGTGGAAGAGTCCTCTCTTTCCATCTGGCAGTAAGCAGCATTGTACCCACTTGGCAGTGGACCAAGACAGCAGTAAATTCACATTTTAACTTGTCACCGTTGCTGAACATGGTAGCTGTGACAAATGGCATATTCCATCTCATGTTCAGCTCTTTGCCTTTGTCAGTTACTGAGACATATAGGATTAACAGAGGCATTTTAAATAGAAAAACAGCCACAGAGGATCATTATTAGATTCTGATGTGCTTCAGATCCCAAGTGCACATTGTCTTGACCTGCCCTTATAATGAGGGTCTGCTGATTCAGTCAAATGTCTCCTGTCATGTTCAAATTCATAGCTTTCTGATGAAATGTTATGGCAAGACCCTAAATCACTGTGGTTCAAAGCTTTTTTTGACCCCAACCACCCTGTAATTGAAAGCCTAAACATCCTCAACACTGCATCATATAACCACTAAGCCATATTATTCCCTTTCCCCTTCCTAATGAATCCTTGCATGTTAGCTCCCGCATTAGCAGGCATTCTTTTGATATAAACTCTCATATAAAGTTTCATAGCACTCTCATATGCAGTATTGTGGGCTGCAGAAAAGCCATGGCCAAAAATGCCTTCTATAGCTCTGCAAATTTGCAAACGTATCCTTTCTGAAGTAACTGTGGTCCAAAGATAGACCCTGGCGGGACTCCGCAGAACCAGATCCTGCCTGTATGAGTGATGAGTAAACAGCCAAGGCAGGAGAGGTGGGCTCGTGGGTAGTAATCCATCGTGTAAACACAGTAAAACATTTGATTTCCTCTCTAGAAAATTAATGTTTGTTGATACTCAGCCTCGCTTCCGTTGAACTCTGTGATCAATGGTAAGTGATACAGCAACAGCAGGTGGCTGAGACTCAAACACTTGACTGTAAATTAATTCAACTGAATGTGGCCCTGCTTTCCAGCGTATTCCTTTGTTTAGAGAAGAATTAATCATTAAGTGACTGAGGCTCAGCGGCCTGCCGGCTTTGTTTTAACTGCATCCATCTAAGTTTGGTTTTAATGGACGTTGTGCTTTAGCATAAACACGCTCAGGAAGCTTCAGAATCGGGAATAGTTGTGTTTGTTTCTCAAAGAGCAAACCGTGAAATGCAGTGTGTTTGTCTCTGCGTGTGTGTGAGTACTCCTGCCCTGGCCAAATTAAAGGCCGCCTGCCTGCCCCATTATGTGTTTGGTGTCAAACTGACTGTGAAGAAGTGTACAGGGCCCCTGGGAGCCGTATACCAACTGTTATTCCCACTTTGCTTAGACTCTCATTTCTCCATCTGATTTGTATATCATCTGTGCACACTGTTGAGGTATAATAAACTGTGCTGGCAAATGTCCTTGTCCTCACCCTGACCTGACAGTGTTAAGATATGTCATTGCTTCCATTCTCTGCATCGTCCCGACTCTTACAAAAAAAAAGGCTTTGTTTTCCTTCACAGAAAGGAAACATGTTTATGAGGAACAAATGATAGAAAACAAAGACAACAAAGATTTATTGGCCTCCAGTTACATTTTACAGCAGTTCAATTTGAAGAAGCAGATGTGGATGTAGTCACAAAGTGGCTCTGCAGATGCTTTCTGTTTGGAAGTTGGACAGCAAAGTCTCCACATAACAGACAGAGACTCTGACATGTGGGGCTGAATGTTCACTGCCTCTTCCCCTTCCCCTTGTTGAAAACCCCTTTTTCAAACTGAACTTTTAACTTCAGTGTCACGGTAAGTCAACAGGTGGGATCGGTTCATCCAGAAGAATTTATAATTGACGTTTAATGAGCTGAGGTATGCATAGCTTGTGGGCATTCCTTTCAAAATATCAGCATACTATACATGACTGCATTTCTCCAACGTTGTCGTCTGCCATCAAATCTAGCCATCTTTACCCAGGAAATCGTTGTCTGGTTGTGGTCCCAGTGTTGTCCAAAGTCACATAGCAGGTTTCAGACATTCCACAGCACATGAAATACAGCACATGGTTTCTCCCTCTGTGTTTCATTGGCCACAAATACTTTGCATATAATCAAACAAAAACAACAAAACCAGAGCTGCTTATGTTAGCTCACTGAATAATTAACATAAATGTGATGGTTTGTTTTCAGCATTGACCTCATAAAGAATGTACTTCATTTACATTCTTTTTCAATAAGGGCTTATACTGAGCATGGCTGGCTTATTATAAGAGTTGTGCCGTGAGTATGCAGTATATGCGGTCAATACAGATCTGTCAATAAAGTGACTACTATATGTAGATTGATTGTGCAGCTCTTGGCTTAAAAAAGTGATCTCCATAAATAATATCACAACTTATTCAGTAAGTCAATGTTACAGAATTTGACAGTAGAACTTCATAAATACCCAGATTTTATATATTCAATTGGATATATTGATATATGATTATTACTGAATTCAGTGCTGCCACATTCACATTACATCCTGGCACTAAGGTAGTAAAGGCAGCATATTTAAGCCTTAATACTCCACCATTCCACTGCTTCACTGCTCATTTGTAAACTGTGTTGCTGCTGTTTATTATCATTTGATTAGCCAGTTTACTTGTGATTTGCCCAGAAAAGTTGCTTGAAATCAGCTTTGTAGAAAAATAACACTCCCTACTGCTACTGCCAGTTTCAAATACACACTTCAAGTGAGCCAGACTATTCTGTCCTGCTGTTGCAGCTTCAGACTGCTGCAGCTATTATGCATATCCCAATCCATATATTGGGTCTGTTGGTATTCGTGTGGCAAATGTCAGTAAGCTATGAGGCTGGGTTTATTGCTCTCCCAAAGATACGCTCGTGGTTGTCTTACATAAGAGTAAATGTGTGTGAAATTATGGCCAGGGCCTTTTAAGTTAAAACTGCTGGTTTTCTTTTACATAAAACATTGAAATAATATTATTTTCACTCCAAACAATAATGAAACTAGAAGCTGCATCATCACACCTAACCCATAAGAATGTTATTGACCTTATTTAATCAAATTTCTGTGTTTCTTCTCCTGCTTTTTTTCTTTTCTTTACTTTAAAATCACATAATTCTTAAATGAAGCTTTGAGGCAGAAGTATTTGAATCAAGGACTTATATAATTAGTCTAATATCTTGTTCCTCGAGTAATCATTTTAGCTTGTCTCTGCATTCATATTACAAATCTGTTCCATATGAGGTTGCTGACTTGCATGCATTAATACTACAGTGCCTGTTCAGAACCTAATTTCTGAATATGGAGGTCCAACAAAACGACCACTTTCATGCTAAAGGGATGGAGCCACTTGCAGTAGACGGATGTCCAACCCAATCTAGACAAAGATGTCCACTCCACAGTCCCCTGGGAAAATGAGTCCTAAGGTTAATTCTGACCTAATCAATGAAAGCCTTGCATGGAATTACCTGTATTCCTGATCTTCCACTTGGCTAATTAGCACTATTCATCAACTTGGGGTGGAGACAGTCCCATGGCACTCACAGGGTCAAACTAATTAAACATTTTGCCTCTATATGGCCCCTCTCTGCAGCCCTCCTCTTCATTTACTCAAAGTCTGAGCAACTCAGTGGGGGTCTGGCAAGGTATTTCTTTTGGTCTGTAGAAGTGCACTGGGTTTGATTATTGATCTGGACCTGAAGTCTGTTGGGGGGTAACCCTGAAGAAGTAATCAAGAAAATTGGAAGTGGCAGGTCACAGAGCTCACTGTAATTGAATTGTTGTGTGGCGGACAAAATTACAAACAACTCAAAGTGATATAGAGTGGGGGATGGGCTGGTAAGAATGAGGACTAATGAGGGATTTCCATACTTTCAAGATTTGTTGTCCATTGGCAAGCAACAAATGGTGCTAAAAATTAATGGTGATGGCTGACAGATGATGGGCGTACGGGTGTGTTTGTTCAAAATTTTTGAATATCCTCCAAGTTTCAAATTATACCTGAATTGTGCCTCTCGTTCACATATGTTTATAATCGCTATGATCGCCTGATTGTTTGCCGTAATGGGTTTCTTCCTTATGACGAAGCAGGGCTAACCTTGGACACAAAAGCAGCCCACCATATGAGAATGAAGTCATAGCTATATCCTCCTATAATATAATCTTCGCTCTGTGTGATTCCAGTTTCAAGCCTAGAAGGTATTACACTCAGCGGTGTGAGTGATTCTAATCAGAACTGATAAGAGAAGTGGAAAATTTGATTTCCAACGGTTATACTCAGCGGCTAAAAATGCTGCATTATCTTCACGCTGTAGTACCACTCTGTCAGAGGAAATAGCTGAATCCTTGGCTGTAAAGAGCAAAATAGTTAGAACTCAAAATGATACTGCAGATCTTATTATAGGAACTATAATTTTCTGGAAAGATTATGTGACTCTTTTAAATCACCAGAAAATACCTTTATCAAAACTGATTATTTTTTTCTTATCTAGACTGATTGACAGAAAATAGACTTGGCAGTGTTTCAACTTTCCTTTTACACTTACGATGGTTATTTAAAAGCAGTGCCTATAGCTCCAGCGAGCAAAGCAGTAAGGATAATTAAAGGTAGCAGTTATTCTGTCTTACTGCTAATCCTGGGCATATTGATTAAACTGTCTGAGCCTCAATCAGTGTGTCACTGAGGTTTTGATTAGTGTGGTCTTTAGGGCCCCCCAGATTGAAAAGTAAGCATGAAATAAATAATGGGTACTGAAGCTATGAGCCATGTTAATAAAGCATGTCAGCCACCTGCATGACATCTATCAGTGCAAATGGCGCATTTGTATGTTGCTTCATTAAAAAGGGACAAAAAAGAGAGAATAATGTTTGTTCACATAGCAGATGAGACAACAAAAATCTTAAATTAAAGCTGCATTGATTGTTTTTTATACAAGCTTCAACTTTATAAAGTTTTAATTGTAATGGTGTCAGAAAAAGCCCATTTAGACATTTTTCACCAAGGAACAGATATTGATAATAGTCTACAGCCATGCTAGCAGGTGGGTGTATGGTTGGGTCCTCCATACCGGGGCCGACCCTAAATAAATAAAGCACAGACTCTGGCTCCCAATGATGCCACCAGCGCAAGATGGCAGTGACCGTATCTGGGATATTTTGGTGGAATTTTTGTGAAATGGTAGGAAGTGGAGACACATCGATCATCTTTATATATGTCAGTGGTTATTACTAATCAGTCTAAGGAAACATAAATGTCATGGCAACCTATCTAATAGTTGCTGAGACATTTCACTCAAAGCCACAAATGTAAACGTCATACTGATGCTAGAGGAAAGTCAGGAGATCTGAAAAAGTACATCATCTTGGAATCATGAAGGTATTCATTCATCCAGTAGATGTGGAGATACTAGGCTCTAGTTGTGGATACCATTCAGGTAGTAGCTCTATGAAAAGTCAGGGGATCACCAAAGTCAGTAGGAAGTATCCTCTGGGCACAGTGGATATTTGTACAAAATTTCATGCCAATCCATTGAATAGTTGTTCAGATAGATCAGTTCAGTCTGGAACAAAAGTGGGGTATCAACTAAACAACATGAAGCAGAGGAACAAGCTGAAAACACAACATGTGACATATTATTACCTCTTCGAGTTTTTATGGCGAGCATGTTAAAGAACAATTGCCTTTTTACACAATTTGGGCACTTTGAACCAATAAAATAACCCAAGAGCCCCAAAAAACAAAAGTTGTATTCACATTCAAGCAGTATGTGATGTAACTCAAGGCAAGTGTTACATTTCACCACTTTGAGCTAATGCAGTGTGTGCAGACTGTATATGTAAGCTCACTGTTAAAAACGTCATCCATCAAGATGAGTAACAACAGAGCCAATTGAGGTCCTTTACAATGAATAAAAGCTAATCGAATGCTAGTATGCCGATGACAAAATGCTTTCAGACGTTGATTTATCTTGTGATTGGTCATGCTCGTCAGTTGACCCCTCGCCTCAGGAAGCATATAAAACAGCAGGAAGTTTACACAAGCCCCAATTTATAAGTGATGGGTGACACAGGGCCAATATACCCTCCCCGTTGCTGCCATCGAGGCACTCTAATCTGATAAATGGGACCTTTGTTTCACTTGAATTTATACATTATGGGGATGTAAGTCAACATAATATTTAGACATCTATGCTGAGTCTATACATTTATTTATAACAGTCAAAAAGTCATAAGTCATGAGAAAAAACTATATGACGTTATTAATCATCAATCCATAAAAACTTAACACAATTCATTTTTCATCCTAGAATCACATACAGATTATGGAAGCATTCTCAAAGCTGTATATTGTTAGGATCCATGCACAGAGTTACAGTTTAGACTAATAAAATCAAATTGGTTTAGTAAAGTGAAAAACAAGTCACAATTTTTGGAAACATGAAGCATAAAAACAGCTTTCATCAAGTAATGATACAGATAACACATTGTTAAATTTAGCATCTATGGAATACAAAATTGATTCACCCTTAAAGCTGTGGCAAACAGTATCTGCTGGATTGGTCATTTTACCATGAAAAGAGATCAAATGTTGATATTTCTAAAAAAGATATCGGTGGTAGGACAAGAGTGCAGTTGTGCCTTTTTTTTAGGAACCTACACACAAAGTGATGGGTCTGTGTAGTGTTCAATAAATAATAAAAAGGAGCTGCTGTGCACCAGGAGTTACAAGGCCAGGACATACTGAAACCATGACCTACAAGCTCAGACATAATTTGAACCTCTTCTTGTACTATGTGCTTCCTTCCACAGGTGAATGGCTTTGGTGGGTGTCTGGGGGCTGGTTGGTAGAGGGGAATGGTGGGTGAAGGTGAATGGAAGAAAGCGTGCAGCTCCTCTGGGACTAGATAATTTGAGGTGGGTATCTGGGAACTGAAGGTTCACGGTTCATGGTGAGTGGTTGCCTGGATTGCAGCTCCGTAGGGAAGTCTGAGGCGTGTCAAAGGGTTTGCAGTCACCTTCCAGTCCCGACACATGGGAACTGACATCATGCATCTGTGTCTAATGCCAGGGTCGGGTAAGGGATACGACTTGACCCTTGGTCTTTGGTGAAATTCAGCCATTCGTCATGCGTCGCTGGATCAGGGGCTCGAGCTTCTGGCACATCTGTTCATAATGCAGGTAGCGTGTGGGGGCTGCAGCTTCCGTGAATCCGAACAATCTCCTGATGTATATAAATTGATGGCTGTTGAGCCATGTGCTTCGAGACAGACCCTGGCTCTCAGCTTAATGAGGTTGTATATCCTTTGAGTTTTAGCCACTCTGAGGCAGGCAGTACTCACCTTTGAACTTTGAAAAAAACGAAAGATTCTTGATTAGATGCGTTTAGAGATAGTTGAAAATGCTAATACATCAAGGGGTTTATTTTTGCCCACTGATGCATAAAGTACCCATCCATCTTTACACTTCAAACAATGCCATGATTGTTGTAAAGTGTCCCATTTAGCTGTCTGTGGGTGTTTGAAATGATTGTGAAAAGGAGCCTTTAGGGAACTTCAGGTGTTTACATTGTCTAAGACAGATGACGCTTTAGCCTAAGCACTCTGTGTTCCTTTCTGTTTGGCTAATTCCAGGCTTCCATTTACTCAGTACTGGTCACAGTTCCTCAGGAACTCTTAAAAACAAGGAGATAAGTTAAAAACCTTTATTTAGTTGGACATATTGGTTCAAACATTTTATTGGTTTTAAACACTTGGCCTCTTCATTCTTTAAACTATTACAGTCCTTTTGATTAAAACCCTTCACACTATTAACAGTCACTGTGTTTTGACTTGAGGAAGGAGTTGCGGCGACAGCAGAAAATCTGCATCTTCTCCATTTTCCCAACTCAGTCAAAGAGGTCAACTAGAGATTGACACCAGGATGATGATAGGCAGGTGACCCCTGACCTTAAATGAAGGCTCAATCGGACAATCATGACCGTTGACACTGACGTGGGCTCCTGACGCCCAAAGAATATATATTGCCATCAACTGCATTGAACACATTGGAAACTATTGAGTGACCTTGTTGCTCTGAGCCTTTTGAGAGGAAAATCCCTGTGGAGAATCCCTTCTCCATCTGATTGAAATTCCTGTGAAGGAGCTGCATGAAGATCTGCAGTCACAGCAGTGATCCACAGTGACAGTCAAATCACAGGAATTCAGATGAAGAGGATAAAACTAATCTCAGTCACCCCTCAAGCGACTTTTATCTCTGTCTCCATCCTAAACTATTCGCTGAAGTCATGTAAATTATGATAAATGGCGCTGGGGCGGAATGTGCTTGTTGCAACAGGCTTTTTCTTTTCTTTTGACGATTGCCTCCAATTGATATGTAGTTTCTCATCAGTATCAATTACTGACGGTGTTTACTGTCACTGTAATCACTGTAGATCTTATCAAAGTTTGTATTCACTGGTCAATCAGCCACACTCCTGGTCTGAGAGTTTATCTGGAGGTTAAACCAACATGTTCCTGACATAAAGGAAAATCAACTTTTCCTATCAGCTGATCAAAGCTATTTTTTGGAGGGTCAACCAGTTAGGTACATATTCGTTTATGATAAGATTTACCTGTTATTAAGCGTTGTGTTCACTTGTTGTTTTTTTGTTGTTTTCCTACTTGTGAATTGGGCTTGAGATCAAGACAGAAGGCTGGCAGGTTTTGCATCCCCAAAATATTGTAGCTGTGTCTGTGTTGTTTGTGATGTCTGATAGTATTTTCAATGGGAAAAAAAAAGATGGACATAGTGACAATTCAGGGAAATGAGGGATGAAATTCAATAAAAATGCAGCAGAAGGCAGAGTAACAAGATGGGAACTGGCATGGCAAGTTAATGAGCTGTAGCTGACAGGCCAAAATGGATTTGCCTCCGTGATGATGATGTTGAATGAGAATGTAGCAGGATGGGTGGGAGTATCTTGTGTGTAGCATAATGTGCCATCTTATACTGCTCAATCTTGAAGTCTTTCTTTGTCTCTCTGGCATGCTCATCATTAAAATAACTTATTTAGCTGATAGCAACTGCTGAGTGGCTACGTGTTTGCACTCTGAATAGCAGTCTTTCACTATGGGGAGCATGGAAGGACAGGAGAATTAAATGAGTTCATAGATTTGCAGATTAACGCCACCCAACATACAAAAAAGATTTCTCCCAGAAACATATTTTAGTCTTTTGTTATTGGCTTGGATTGCAAATATGAGCACTCCCTGCTTCTTCAAATATTGTAATGATAATGTAGTTGGTTGAACCTCTTACCGCTTTTTAAAAGATGTAATGTTAGTTAATGATAAAGAGTAAACAGAAGAATGTGCTTCCTCGCTCATCGGTGAAAGGCAGGTAGGAGTTGTAAGCTTAACCTGCAGGAGATGAGACCAGCCACGCATCTTTCTGCCTACTGTATATTCTAATCAAAAGGTGTGCATATTCATCTGCACCACACTTTTATTTTTCATTAACACTTGCCAGCTCACCCGTGCTCAATTTGGAGTTCACATTACGTAGAACTCCTACTAACAATCTGCCTCATTCATTAGTATTGTTTTTTACTAAGCCAACCTCGACACAAACATTGCAGGAGCTGAATTCCAAAGTGTTTCCCTGATTTCAACTCCTTGCCATCTGCTCAAGATATCTTAATATTTATCCTCACAACATGGAGAAAAATCGGCTGCTGTTTTCTCCTACATTGAGGAGGTCATCTCTTCACACTTGACTTGGCAATCTGGATGAACACATCATCGACACAACAACATCGTCTCGGATGGACCAGGTGTTCCTAATTTGGGCGAGTGACCTGAAGACCTACAGCAGACCTGCCTCTTTTCTGCACAAATAAGTCAAGACTTGATTTACAGCTAACTTTGGCGCTCTTCACTTACAGAGCTCTACAGTATTCTAAACCATGAAAGCTGGCTCCACTCCCTGTAAAGTCTTCCTCATTCTTTTCTTGCAGTTGACCTTACGTTAATTCCACCAATCTAAACCAGTCCCCCTATCCTCTTCACCAACACTGTCCTGTTAACAGACTGCCTTGTAATGCTTGTAAGGATGTTGACTGAAAAGTAGACACACCATTCCTCTCCAAAGACTTGCTGCTTATTGCATCCTCCAGAACATATGCCAGCCCCATGTTATCCAACCATACTTCTGTCTTCCAAGATTACCTGGCAGGAACAAGCTTCTTCGAGTGACAATCTGGACTACGTTGTCATTGTCACAGCTTCCTACTTGTCCTCTGTTTCACATTCCCTGGCACAAACTTCCATTGCACTCCACAGACAATTTACCTCCCAGTTTTCATTGGGGCAACACCATTGCCTTGTCCTCTGTACTCAGTCCTTTCCAAGCTCTTGTCTCAGCCCTCATCTTCACAGACGTTCTCAGTAGCTATCAAGCATCAGATACTCAACCACCTGAATGGTATCCAAAACTATCAGCCTTCCAAACACCCAGTTTCTCTGGCCACCTTTACCTTCCAGCATGGCATATCCAAGAATACAGCCTAGCTCGGTGGCCAACAGCTCTCTCCCAAACGGATCATTCTTACAACCTCTCCACCGTCCAGCAAGTCCATTATTCCTGGATCTGCTTCCAGGACTATCCTCCCAGCAGCTGTCACTCGACCGATCCAAACTCAGAGTCTCTGGGGCCAGTTGTCTCATCGTGTCTAATCCCAAAGTGATCAGCCACATCCAGACTAAGAGCCAAATATCCACATACACAGCATTAGTCTTGTCATTACACTGTTGCTAAAAATCCCTGCTACCCAGGCCTATTATTGTGTTACTCGTTTGAATGTTGTCCAGCCTTATGAAAAGCCATTTTGACATCAGCTGTGTTTCATATTTAATTCATGTTTTCCCTTGAAACCAGGGGTTCAATTTAGCCAACTTCTATTGTATTTTACATGAACAATAATTTGTTGTGTATTCTGTTACAATTTAGTGTGGAAAATAGAAAATATTTCCATGTCAGTCCCACTTTGAAGGAAATTGCACCCTTGGGTTGATTGTTGACTTATTACATATTAAGGTCTACCACAGTGTAAAAGAAACTCTTCCAGTGGCTCTATCATTTAAACCCAAATATTTTTTTAACTCCAGGCAACATCCCAAATATTCTAGAAAATACCAAATATGTCTCATGGAACTACATCGAAATTAATATGAAATGATGTCAGACAAAAAGACCAAAAGTGGCAGTAATTTAAATTCAAATTGGTATAAAGGCAAGTGTTCAAACACACAGATGTGGAATACATACAGTGTGAAGACAATATTTCTTTCTAACTTGGAAGCTACTTCAGGGGAAACCTAAACCAAAATTCAAGAGGTTGGATGTAATCTTATGGAAGTGATCTTGCCGATCCCTTAAGACAGATCAGTATGATTTAAAGCATCGCAATGTCCGTATCAGAATATCAGAAGCATGCATCGAGAAATGATCATCACAGAAAACTGTTCTGTTCTGGTACAGATATATCAACAGATGATATATCTGGTAAATAGCTTAGAAACCAGTAAACAACATATAAATCCAACAGAAGCTTGTAAAGCTGCCTCTGAAAACCACAACTACTGTAAGAGTGGTTGTTTTACGTGTAAGTTCGTTAAGTTTATTAGACAGACTAATAAACTTGTGGACGTGGATTGGCGTTCTCTATTAAATCTATTAAGATCTCAGTGCTGAACTCCAGCCTACTGTGGAGCTTAGTATAACATGGAGTACAGCAGCTACAGAAGAAGCAGGAAGTGGTATAAATCATAACCAGATTCCATTAGTTCCCCTGTGGAAGTTAATGCCTCGAGTAGAGAACTTTTAATTTGATTTATTGTGTCCCCCACCCACTGAGATGGAAGTGTGGAGGACAGGAAATGATGTGCAGTGATGGGAGAGGAGACACACATGAGAAATCACCAGTATAGTGTGTCAGGTAAACAGGGACAGATGGGCTCTACACCAGGCATCATGGTCAAAAATAGCACAAAATAATGCAGAAACACGCTCTTCCTTTCTGCTAAACACAGCAGCATCATGTTCTTTTTTTATGTTTAATTATAGTCAAATCAAATCAAAACCCCATTATCTCACCATTCTCCAGTCTACACAAAACCCAGTGTGCGACATCACAAAAGATGCACTTTAAAGACGGAGGTATGAGAAGGTTACCAACAGGAATGCAGATTAATGTATCAACCTGAGTGTACATGCCCTTAATCCTGAAAATTGCCTGAAAATGACTTTGTACATGCTGGGGACATGTTGGGACATTTGCTATGATGATGTTAGCGTGGTGAGCTGGTGGTGGTGATCATGGTGCAGCCGAAAGTGACTGCAACAGCAAAACTGTGAGAAAGCATAAGAAAAGAAACAAGTGATATTGCGTTGCCATCTCTGTTTCCCCTCTCACTTTGCCTGCAACTTCTCCATGTCTTTATTTCAAAGAATTATCTTGTTTTACTGTCCATTAATTAGAAATCAGAATCAATCATTTTCAGGGGCAATGGTATAACTTTACATGTTCATCATCAGCCTCTTAAACCCTGTGGTGGCTTACATGCTACTCAGCTATAAGCCTAAATGTGTGTGATGGATCGTCAGTAACTCCCTCACCAATCAGCTGAAAAGCCATTTAACTGAATAGAGTGACATCTGTCTTTTAGTTACATAACATATATTTATCATCTACATTTTGGTTAATTAATATATTTGCTTTATTTAGGGTTTCTTGCTTTATAGATAGATGGTTTCATGCAAATATGCGTCTGTCTGAAATCACCCCTTACAACCCCTGTATTATATTTCCTGCCCACTATTTTGAGTGTGAAATCTATACACTATATAGTGCCCACAATGTATTTACTTTTGTATGTGCAAAAATTACAGTCATGACACCACACAACATGATGCGATACTACAAAATGATGATAATCATTTAGACCCTTTAAGAAAAATATCTCATTACATCTTCCACCATCTTTTTTTTTTTTTTTGCCAGTTTCTTGTTTGGTTTGATTTGGAGGCTTCCAAGAACATGTGCTCCAACAGGTGCTAGCAGTGTTTCCAGATTGTCCAGGCAACCAGGACTGTACCAACTAATGGAGAGCAGTGGGTTTGTTTTGTTCTTTCCTTTGATTTTTAGATCTATTCTGGTCCTTCCAGCCCTAAGAGTGACTCTAACATGAATGTACTGTTGTGGAGTTATTTTAAAGCTTAGCTGAAAGATTAAATGTTGGTAACTGGCTTGGCAGCTTTAATTGTTTTTGGTCTCACCACTGCTCATATATAGCTGGTTTTGATGATCAGGGGTTTAAAGCTGCTATTTGATTGAGCAGGAATTTCTATGTGGGGAGTTTTTTGTCTTGTTTAAGCAATTGTGGCTATGTGACTATGTGTTTATAGTAAGACTGGACAGTGATAAAAACCAGAGCTCTGAACCACTGTCTTTGGTTTTTCAAGCCACTCAGAAATACTAGCTTCAGTATCAATATTAGCTGGGTTTAGAGCCATAACAGAGCGACAACATGTGGGATTTAGCTTGGAAAGATACAAGACTTAGACTAAAATTAGTCAGTGGACAAATGAATCACTGTAATGAGTTCACAAGTTGTTTTCTTTCTGTTATTTCCTCCTCTCTGGCTTTGCTGGACCCTCTGTTTCATCTGCAGAGTGAGATTGTGCACCTTCCATTATGGAAATGACCCTCTCCGACAGAAAGTAACACCACAGCTCACTTTTCAGCCCCAGTCACTCCACATTACAGTGCAGAGGCAACAGTACAGCACTGTACACTAATGTATGGATTCCAGCTGATGACTTCAGACACTGAGAAAGAGGTGCAGGGAGATTTCCCTCAAGCTGTTTTGACACCAAGCGTGACTCTGACAGAATTCCTTAGCTCTTTTTTTGCAGGGGTGGCTAAACCTCTCGATTAATCTCTCAGAGTGAGCTGTTGAAAGTGAAGGACGCCGCCTATTTCTGTTTAGCATTTATCAGATCTGCCCTTTGGTGCCTAGCAGCTAATTAACCATTACTCACATCTTTGCCTTTTGTTTTTCTTCACTTTCACAAGGTTGAAGAAGTGTCTGCCACAGGTATGCACCGGCTGGGGGGGGAGAGTCTGATTTTTATTCCCAGAAAAAATATGTGCAGCATCAGTTAAGAGGTTCAATCCCACGTCAAGATTGAAGATGCCACACTGCTTGTCGTCTTGACATTTCAATAATCATTATCAAGCAATCAACAAGCTAATTGGGATGTCTTGCTGTATTACATTGACTGTTATGTGTATGACTGCTCGCTTTGCAAGTTTAATAAAATGTGGATTAAAAGGAACATTGTATAGTTCTACAAGATAACCCCTCAGACAGCTTTTGGAGATTGTTGGACAGTCCATTAAATCCAACTGATCATAAAGACCAGTAAACAGTCAATGGATTCTTGAGTGAAGTGGAGGACATCTTGTGTCCAGCAGTTTTGCCACCAAAAATATTTGCATTCTTTGTTTTGTTTTTGTTTATTTTGTGGAAAATGATATCAGACAAAATCTCATCAAAGTAGAGTGGGGTTTTTTTATGTCCAAAAGGTTTGGAGGGCCTCTTTCAGTTACTTATTTGAAAGAATGGCAACATTTACTGGCTCCAGCTTTTTAAATGTAATTGTTTTTATATCATTCTAAAGCTTAAACTAAACTAAGCTCTGGGAAAACATGATGGGCATTTTTTTTTTTACACTTTCTAAACTTATAGTGTAAATAACGAATATGTCAATAAGCACAATAACAAACAGATGAATCCATGATTAAAAGTAGCAGCCCTACCAAATCTTCAAATACATTTGCCCACCGATTTTTAGTTATTTAGAAAACTAAAACATTCCCCATCATAAAACTGATCATAGTCGAATTGATTTGACCTTGTCTGGTTGATCAGTTTTATGGGAAATAGATGGATTTCCTGTGATCTGTTAAGTCTTGTCTTGAGTGCAATTATACCATATGTTACCGAGTGCATACATGTGCACATGGGGCGGTAAACATCGCAGGAGGGCCTCCCCCGACCTTGGCCTGCACATTTAACATCACTGTGACAAATGAATAACATCTGCAGTGTTAACAAGGGACAGGTTGTTCAAAGATGTGCGCATGGACAAGAGATCAAGCGACAGAGAAGCACTGCATGACCAGCACCAAACCCCATAAGCCTTCCCACCTGCGAACTGTGTAACAGAGACGCTGCAGATCGGATGTTGCATGACCAAAATGTATTTCCGACCTGAGACAAGCATCATTTTGCCACACGTGTCTTTTTTTGTGGATTTACGATCCCTTACTTTATCCCTATAATCATGTCTCCTGTCAGATGTTACACCTGCGTGGTGTTTCTCACCCGCTTACACTTTCTTTGGCTCTTCACGCTCATTAAGTTAATTTACTGCTGAAGCCCTGTCACGGGGATAGTAAAGGATACGCCTCATCTCTATTTTGCTCTCACCCACCACTTTCCATCCTTTTTCGTCTCCACCAATGATGAGCGTGCAACCGGGCCCAATGAAAAACCTACATTGCTCTAGTGGGGCATCCTGACACTTTAATTGGAGAGGCGTAAATCAGGCTCCATTGTCAGGGAGAAGGGTAATTATTTCCTCCTGTCTCAGCCACCAGCGATCCCTGCTTTCCACCCCCATTTTACTCTCTCTGTCTGTCAGACGCTTTCATCACAGACCTGGCTCACACACTCCCTTTCCATTCCTTTCTCTCCTGCAGGAAAGCCCATGAGCTGTGATTTTTTTTTTTTTTTTTTTTAGCAATTATGTCTAATTCTACCTTAAAGCCAAAGTGCTAAAGTGTAAAATCCTTTACATCCTGGCTCATACCTGCAATGAAGTGACATGTGATGCTTGACAAAAGCATCCATTCATGAAAATGCTACCAGAGCATAATTTCCCTCTCTGGAGCTCAGTATGGAAATGGTTAAATCAAATGCATGTTGCTAGTGGCTAACACATGGTAACACATACTGTAGCATTCATTTATCCAGCCAAGTCTTCCTAGACTCCTGACTCCTTCTGGTTTGGGCTTGTGTTGAAGCTACAAATATGTACTGGGATAAGCGTTTGTGTTTATGTAGGTTTGGCATGGTTTAGACCCTCGACATAGCATTTTAGCTCCCTGTGCTGAGCAAGCTTTCCCCATTGAGCCCATTTAAAGAGACTGTTTCTTTAAAAAAAAGCTGAACAGGATAGCTTCTCTGAAAGTACAGTTTGTGTGCTCCTGGTTTAAAATCAAGCATGTTTCTCTCACCAAAAGCATATCCAGAGCTTTTCTATGGCTGACCACATCGGATGAAAAATGCCCTATGTTATTACTTTACTTCACTATCTATCCCGATGATGGAATCCATCACTTCTGTGGAAAGACTACCCAGAGGAGGACATTAATATACTGAATGGTGAGGGAAGTTTCAGAAATAATGCATCAGCAATGGAAAAAGAAATAACTCAGCTGTTTTTAGAAACACTAACTGGATGGTAATTTTGGTCTGCTGACTGGTCCACCACTTTGGTCCAGTTTGAAATATCTCAACAACCGTTGGGTGGATTGCCTTAAAATTTGGTGCAGAAATCCACGGTCACCAGAGAATGAAGCCTAGTGACTTTTGGTGATTCTCTGACTTTACCTCTAGTGCCACCATGAGGTTGACATAAATATTGGACCCTTAAATCCAGTTAATTCCCTCAAGATGAATTTGATAACTCTTTAACTTTGCAATACAACACCATCAGGTCAAATGTTCGTTTGGTTTATGACCAAATATCGGGGGAAATTAACGATATTTCAAGCGTGTGTTTAGTGCTTAATAGCAAATGTTAGCATGCATAACTAAAAGAGAGTAACATTGTTGGACTCATAATGGACAGTTTTTAAAAAAAAATCAAAGATCAAAATGATGCAGCTGAACCAGAGACATCACATTTTTCTATTCCACAGATTTTTCTCCTTTACCCACAGTGCAACGTCAGAGCTTCGGGTGTGTAATGCTAGTACTGGCTCTCTTCTTTAACTCCACGACCCCAGTTTTTTTTTTTTTTTTCATTTTGGGACTAGTAGTACTCTTTTGCCCCAAATGATGCTGACTCATATGACATCACATGGGGCAGTTTATCAGATTTTGTGCAGCTCTCTCTGGAGCCACAAAAAGCATTGTAAAACTTATTTCAGTAGTACTCCCCAAGACTTGTAAACATGGTAAACGTGGCACAGTGGTGCTTTGAGTAGAGCATCACAGAGTGGTAGTTTTCAGTATGTTTGACGTTGCCTGGTTGTTAAAATGGTTCCAGCACATACTTCTAAGCTGATTCATTATTTTGGAAAAACTGATGATACTTAATATGTGGATGAAAATAGAAATCAATGTAAAATGTGTGTTTTTATGCCTAATGGAATGGCCATTTTATTTTATTCTTTTACTTATTTATTCTATTATTTGCACATACACTATAAATGTTTATGTAACAATAGAATTGAAAAGAAATAGAGAAATGTGCAGAAGAGGTTTGAAGCCAAAAATGGCTTATGAAGATAGTTTCCCTTAATAAATATAATCATACTTTAAAAAGTTAAACATAAAAACAAAAATTCAAATATCATTTAGGCAGCTGGAATACAATATTAATAGAAATGTACGATTGTATAGTAACATAATTTGATCATCTACAGATAAAAAGGCAGACCTGATTATGTCTGAACTCTCTGGTTTCACCCTCTGTGAGGCACAAGTCCTCCACCTCATGTTTTGAGCTGTACATGTTAAAGTTTGCTGTCTAGTTAACAGAGGCAGGGAGGGAGGAATATCATGGCAGGGAGGGGTGGGGAAGAGGAGGAGGAGGAGGGGAAGGAGGAGGGGGACTCCAGTGGAGAGTGTGTAATAGGACACCAGCCCTCTCTGTCTTTTCGCTCTCCTCCCTCTCTCTCCTCTCCTCTCTCCTGTGCTCTCTCAGTCAAGCCTGCACTGTGAGCACTTAGATGGAATAGCAGCATTTTTCTTCTTTGGTGTCACTGGAGGAAACTGGAAACAAGGTGTCATAAGGGGGATACATAAGATCCAGATCTGGTTTGGTACCTGGCTTTGTTCAAGTGGAACCAGCACTGGAGGAAGCTCCTAAAAGGTGAGTCCTGGACCAGGGGACTGATCTGGATCTTGTCTCTGTAGGTAGAAGGGTCTACCTGCTGTAATGCCCCGTGCTGTAGTGGAGCAGTTGAGGCAAAGAGGAGGTGGTAGGCAGGAGGCTAACAGGTGCAGAGCCCCGACAGTGAGAATTGGTACAAATAGCTGGAAGTAAACTCAGTCAGACTTATTAAATTTTAACAAATTTTACTTGCTTCTCCTTTTTCAAATCTTGTGTAATATTACATCAGACTACTGTGACACGCTTTATTTCCCTCACATGCTTTGGCTTCACTGTCTATTTTAAATACAATATGAATTTCCAGAATATGAGTCATGACTTTATTGCAGTTCTGAAGCTGCTAAAAACAGAAAATGAGTGTTTTTAAAATGTTTGTTTTGGTCGGTTTAGTATTTTTGTGTAACTTTAATGCACCAGAACAGGTTTCTCGTGTTATTTAATTAATGGATGTAAAGTTTAAATACTTAATTTGCAAATATCCTGCTGTTCTTGGCTGCGTCTTTAAGTCATGTGTGAGGGAATGTGTGGTTGTAACAGAGCCGCTGACAACTGAATGACAGGGTGTGGTATGAACACACACAGTCCTGTTAGAGCCGGGACAGAGGGAGCAACTTGCAAGTTGTTTACCATTTCAATTTTAATTCTTGTTCTCCAGTCAATGAAAAAATAGAAATACTAAATAAATAATTCAATCTATGAAACCTAAATCCAGATGGGAGGACTTTCTGCCTCAATTTCCTTGTAGTTTAAATTGTATTCATGTGTTTAAAGCATTAACAGGAGCAGATAGGAGCCAAATAACCATAGACGCAGTTTGCTAAATGGAAAAAAATACTTTTTTATTTATTTTCTTACAGATTTGCTTGTACAGCTATGCAGTTTTCTGTTTTCATCAATAATAGTTTTTGAGCAGTGCATCTGAAATAGTGAGATGGAAAATTCATTAGGCTGTCAGCCAAGGAATGCACAATAAACACAATTATCATTACACCCCACTGGAAATATAACTCTCCACTCAATCAGGCTGACCTCCTTTTGTGGAGACATTTAATTGCCGTCCCAGAGATTCCTGGCAGACTCAGCGCTGGAATTTCTGGACTTTGAAGAGCTCAACAAAATTAATTGAAGTATTTATTATTTTTGTTCATGGCAACAAACACTAATGCACCTTCTCATCGGGAGACCCATTAATCCAGATGAGCGTTACGGTGGCGCAAGTGAGGCTGGTTGTGAGCTCATTCATCTCACTGTGGCGATCATCGCAGAGATGTCGGTGTTTGTGAAGCAAAGGAAGTGTCTAAAGCCGACCTGATGGGAAGTCATAGAAGCTCAGAAGAAGACTAACTCCCTTGACGATGAGTTTAGCAGCTGTGAGAGCAACATTTCCAGCCTGGAGCCTCTTCCTGGGAGATCGCCCATCACTCTGAGAATACAGGGAGGGGTAGATGTGGATGCTTAACAGTTGAAAGGGTCGATTCACTCAAAATAACAAAAAAAAAAACAAAAAAAACATTGTATGCTCACTTAGTGGTAATTCAACCCTGACACCAGACAAGAATGTCAGTATTAGACGATTCTGCAAAAGCCCAAATTCAATGACAACATTTTTATAACCAATGTTAATGCTTTTTAAATTCTCGCGTTGTATAATTTCTGCATATGGCAACTACAGTGTGGTTTAGGTTAAGGAAAGATTGTGGTTATGGTAATAAACTATGGGTGTGACGTTAAGTTTAGACAACAAAAGCACTTGGTTAAAGTGAGGGGAAACAATGTGGTTAAGGCTAATAAAAAAGGCAGTTGTCCAGTCTCCTGCATGGAAGTTAAACAGGCCACCCTTACTTTCGGCCTTGTGACATCAAAGACGCACTACTTTTTATACAATTATACAATATGGACATCATTTCAAGGATGCTGGGCTGAGTATGTAGTTATTTGAGGTATTTCTGCCCAAGTTTCGACACATCATTATCGAACCCCCACGCAAATAGAAACTATGGTTTCAAAATATCAAAATGTATCTTTCCAGACTTACTGAGGTCCCCATAACTCTGGTTAATCCACAGACATCAGCTGTTTACATTGATACTACTTTGCACTAAAGAAGCTGTAGACATAAAACTCAAAAAAGGGAGGACTAGAGACTTGACTTGGACTGCTGTGAGACCTGAAAGCAAACAATTTAAAGTGTCCTGCAACAATAACAAAAATAATGATGAGGCATTTCCCTGCATTGTACTGAGGTGGAGGTAGAAATCTCAAGAGATATCACTTCAAGATCAAACCTGAGCAAGCGAAACCAAACCAAATTTGCATGGCTAGATACCACTACTCTACAGATAAGAGCAACACTTTAAGAAGGCAGGACAGAGCAGGAAAGGGTCAGAGCCATCCACCTGGAGGCTAAAGTGGTGGGAGACGCCCAGGCTGAAGAAGGCTCTGGGGGAGGGTGTGTGTGGATGATGCAGCAGGAGAGGGGCTGCAGCACAGCGTCCTGAGGGCCGTCTGGATAAGCCTCATGCTGTTTTATTTCTCTCAAGTGCAGCCAAAGAGATCTCGTTCCTCTGCAGTTTCCCATCTGTTATGCACCTGAACTGTAGAACTCCACCTCAGATATATGTATATCAGTCACGCTTCACTCCACCACACACACCCATATCTCAACCTATTTGTACACTACACCCCAATCTGAAATTTTCATAGCAATCATGCGGCTTTGCTATCTCTTGGCCATCAATTTTTCATTGCACATCTATAAGCCATGAGAGCAGAGATCCACCCTCTTGTAAAAACCTTATTTTTCTTTTGGCATGTAAAAGGGACATTGTCTTTCATCTAGCGCAATGTTTTGTGCACACAGGTAGTGTAACATCCAGTTTGGATGGTTAAAAAAAAAGAGTTTAGCATTGCAGGAGTTAGTTCCCCCGCAGGCAGTACAGTACCTGCCACTATCAATAATTGAGCTTCTCTTGTCCTGTTATGGAAAAGGAACAGAAGGAGGCTGAGGGGAGCGTTTCTCCAGCAGCTCTTTTGTGCAGATTTAACTCATCCATATTTAAGAGAGGTACATCGCAAGGATATAGTAAGTGATGGGATTTAACTGACATGTTGTGCTTTCATTTTTATTCAGTGTAGTCTGTGCAACGGTTTGCTTTATAAGTCAGCATTTCTGAACCTGTCAGATGCTTTAACTGTAAATATCAGTCATGTGTATTTTTGTTTTCTTTTATGCTCTTGCAAAATGAATTATCCTCACTGCAACTGATGGCATTGTATTTAAATTACATAAATATGATGATATGATATGAATATTAACTTAATTTGAAACTACTGCATCCCAGTAAGCACTGATTTGATCATTTGCAGATCAGTAGACATGGAAGAGAAACTTGATTTGACTTGATCTGTGACCCTTTGTGGCATGTCATCCCCCCTTTCTCTCCCCCCTTTCTTATGAATCTTCACCTATCCTGCCAAATAAAAGGCTTAAAAAGCTCCTCCATAAATGGGCTCAAATGGATTGAAAAGTGAACATTTTTAAATGTCCAAATATGAGCATTTCTGCTGCATTTAAACTACATGAATGAATGAAATGTTATGCTTTCACCAATTTCATCAAACTCACCCCTTTCTCGGCTCTATGGAGCTTTTTAGCTTCTTTCAGCTCATTGTTTTGTTTTTGCTGTGTTTTAAATTTCCAGAAGCAGAAATTTGTTGGGGAATACACTGCAGGAGTTGCTAGTTAGCTTTAGCAGTGACAGCTAAGACGGCTGAAGAGACAAAAGCACAAATGTGATAAACTTGTATATTAAAGATTTCCCCAAAAAATCGGACAAAACTTACCCAAAATCTCTTTCATACACCTCCAACAGGCAGTGCTGACTGGTCGGGGTTCCTGAGTGGTGCAGTCATGGGCAGGCCGGAGGGGTTGGCCAGGCCACCTCTGGTGTCAGCTGTGGCGCTTTCCCTCCTGGCTCTCTCTCTCCTCTCCACCGGGGTCTCCAGCCTCCCACAGCCCCTGCCAAGAGTCTTCCTTCCCTTTGAGGGTAAGAAGAAATAACAAGCATGCACCCCTGAAATGAATGTAAACCATCAACTTGGCCTTTGTCTACTTGTTGTGTTTCCCTGCAGATGTAATGAGGTTGCATTGATGCCAGGTGTTTAGTGCGCTAATGCTAAACAAATGCTTGATAATCAAGTCAAACCTAGGGGCTACATAATTATAGACTTGTATACAGCTTACCTAGACTTTGTAGATCTCATGCAACTATGCTGTTTTGGTTTTTTTTGGTTTTTTTATCAGATTCATTTTGTGTATAGGCCTATACATGGAAACGTTTAAATCACACACACACACACACACACACACACACACCAATTCTTGTCCATCCATTATCCTGCTGTGTCAGCATAAAGTCAGCCCTCTGCAGGAGGTGGCACTGCTTGTCAGAAGCATCCTCAATCTGTTCCTGGTTAAACTTTAATCCACCCCTCTACACTGCAGGCTCGTGGGCCTTGTTCCTGCTTCTGGTTTTGATTCTCTTGTTGTATTTAATGTCTTTGACATTGATTATTTTATGATTTTTTTATGCTCCCTTGAAATTAGAATGTAATGTAGTGGTAGGAGGGGTTTAGGTTGCGTGAGTCAGTGTAGAGGAGCAGGCCGATCACACGTGCCCCCTGAGCTATGAGTGGTGCAGTAACCTTTTCACAGTGGCTGGATAGTGCGCAGGGGCTGAAGGAGACGTTTGATCACCTTTCACTACCTCTTGCTGTGGAACAGGCAGCACAGAGCAGCTGAGGCTGTCCGTCAGCAAGGTTTCTGCACTCATACAGTTAATAAAGGCTTACAATATGAGGTTAAAGCAGGTGTGGTTTTCTTTTATTTCTCTCTCCGACTCAATTTGGCATACTTGTGCCACATGTTTTCCCAATGTGGTCTCATTATTTCCTTACATCTTTTACTTTCATTCCCTCTTTGTCTTTCTTTCCCTTTCATGCTTTCATATTTCTCCTATTATTCTTTTATTCCAAATATCTGAACCAGCCTGCAGTCTGTTTCTGCT
Source organism: Dicentrarchus labrax (assembly GCF_905237075.1). Classification (NCBI taxonomy): domain Eukaryota; kingdom Metazoa; phylum Chordata; class Actinopteri; family Moronidae; genus Dicentrarchus; species Dicentrarchus labrax. Next base: position 16,629,272 of record NW_026136724.1, on the reverse strand, counting down.
CTGTGTTGTTAACTGTGGTATTCAGCTTGACCAAAAAAGCCCAAACGTATGACTGACCGAATACTTGGGAGGAGGAAAAAAACCTGAACCATCTCTATCATATCTTTAGTTTTGACTCACTCCTCACTCCTCACTCCTCCAGTGTTTCCAAATAGCCATCTTAAAAGGTCAGAGGTGGCCATGCTGAAAATGATCCAATCCCTATAATCCTGGAGCGCACGATTCCCTTTCAGAGTGCAGATTAGATTTGGTTTGTTTTGGCCACTGTAGTTGTGTTTCACCACAGGGGGGACCATAAAAGGAGTTTGACTTTGGTATCTTTGGGGCACTAATTCTTTAACAGGCTCTGGACTTTATTCTTAATGAGTGTTTATCTGTATGGTGAGGTAAATGTGTGTGTTTTACTGTGCCGTAAATACCCTGGGATACATTTCGATAAATTTATGATGATAGAGCAGCACGAAGCAGGAGGATGTTTGCTCAAAGCCAAGCAGCCAACTTCAGGTGTGAATTTACATTCCATCTTTGATTTAGCACCTGACCTTGCAATATGAGGGAGCTATGAGTAGATACACCTTTTTTGTTTTTGAGTAAGAAATCATCCTGAACTGAGGAGGACGAGGGTCATAACTCTTTCTTGGCAGCAGGGGAGAGTTCGGCATGGGTGAGCACCAGATGTAGGAAGACTCTTATGGTCCAAGGTGGAGGCTCTTTTCCCCCATAAACATTGGAAGTCATCACCAAGAAAAGAATTCAGGGAGTTTGGGCTCCGTCCAAAGTAGCCAGAAAGATGAATGAAGGGTCCTAGGAAAGACTGAAAGAGGGGTGTCCCAGGGGGTAATAAGGTGCAGGTGGTTTGGCACCTGCTGGGTGGCCAAAAGGTTAGTCCTGTAGTCTGGTTTCTTCTGCTCCCAAAGACCTGTTAATTATTAAAAGCTGGATCAAACTAAACCAAGAAAATAAACCAGTGAGTGAGACATTGGGGTTGTACATGGATCTGTACGCTTGAATATCCTCCCCCCTTTTCCTCTTCGTGTCACTGTTGAAATCCAATCCAGGGGTAAGGCAGGTTCATGGGACTCCCGGCCTAGCTTCACGTCCTGCAGAGATTTGCTGTCTCTGACATTCCTCTCTTCCTCACTCTGCTTACTCTTGTGTTCTTCAGGCGAACACAGCCAGACCGCAATTAAAACCGCATAATAAACAGTGAAAAATGCAGCTAACCCAAATAATAAACTCTCAAGCGGTGCCTTTCTCTTCCATGCCTCGGATAATAAACACATTCCCCCCTTCCATACAGCTAAACTATTTTGGGATGCCCAGTGTGATAAAAGATAATTACCCCTATACATTTGATTTAAATATCTATTGTGCTCTCTGTGTTTATTTTGGCCTGTTTCATGGCATGTTTTTATCAGAAAGGTTGCTACTGATCTGAAGTCTGACTGCAACTTTCTGATCAATGTCTGTAGCAGAGATTCTGTCTCTGGGTTTTTAGAAACCTTTAAAATATTCTACTATACATATCTGTGGAAAACAATCATTAAAAAATCTAGACTGATATCATTGGTGTAATGCATTTGGTGTCATCACCCCAAATTATAATTTCCAAGAAGTCTGACTTTAAATATTAAGCAGTCCTTCAAACTTCTTTATAATGTTCTTATTAGAGCTGTCAGTCTTTCAAAAAGTTTGAATCAATCTGGACTACAGTATCGGATGGCTTAAATTTGGATTAGTTCAAATGCAGCTCATAATCCTAAAATACAATTTAGATTTGACTTCCATTCGTGGTGCCTCTGCTGGGCAACAAGCTAAAGTTACCATTAAAAGTCCACAAACAGCATTCCCTTTAACCATGATTTTCCATCAATGGTGTCAAATCCAAAATGCTTCAACGTATTACTTTTCTCATGGTCATGATTACCTGTTCAGCTAGTATTCTTGATTTTATGTTAGCAGAATAGCATAATTTACTGACAGGGCAGACATACAGTAGATTTTAGGGAAACTACCCACTGGATTAAAATTGAATCTATATTCAAACAGTACTTGGAGTACTTCAATCCCTGGTCCAAATGCTGTATTAACAGCCTTTTCGTCTAGCACTGCAATAAACTGATATTTCAAAACTGAAGTATGGACTTTATATCCAACCTAATTCTTGTTTTATACCATCCTAAATGTGTCTGTGGCACTAAGTATCATCATCGCTCTCACATTTTAGGGTAAATATGTGATCTTCGCTTTGGTTAGATGTTTCATAATTTAAATCAAAGTTTTGCAAAATTTGATTTAATTTAGGCCAAGTTAGAAAAACATACTTGCATTTCGGAAGTATCGGTAATCAACATTTTCTGGCTAATTAACACTGATCATGAGTGTTTACCTTTTCATGTGTTGATATGACAGATTAAAACATTGCTGCAGTTAACTTCAGACATTGTTGAGCAGCTTCCAGAGAATGATTATTGAATGAATATACATTTTTTCAGAAAAAATACTACATCAAGGACATTAATGTGCTGTTTAAGAAGTTAAAAAGTTCTACCATTAATACCGCACAGTATTAACTTGACCCCATTACCACTTGCAAGCATTAACATACAGGAACACTCACATTGCGTTCATGTGCTGTAAACTGGATTAAGAGTAATACTAATACTGAGAAACACAGTACATTTAATATGTTGCTTATTGGTTCAGCTACTGTATCAGAGTTTGGCCTCAATGTTGCCAAAATGCCATTCCAGGAATGGTGGGATCACTAATTCAGCCTCATTTATCTCTTCAGTTGGCAGTTGGGGCACTGGTCTGTGTTTATGATCAGGATCATTTAACCTCATCAGTGTTCCTCACCCTGTTCTGGCAAAACTCCAGTATTCAATACAGTATTAACTTAGAAATATATACAGTATGTATGTCAAACCGCGAAAGATGTTTATTTGAAAGCGAGCGAGCCCTTGCTGGCTTTTTGCGTGGATAATGTAAATTTTGCACACACGCTTGGCTGAGAGCCTGGCCGAGACATACAGGAGATTGATTAAGATGGTATCTGTAGTTTAATGAGCACTCCCTCACACTGGTATGTATGAGCCACATGGGCTTCATTCACAGCCTGAACAGAACCAGGCGTGGAGACCAGGAACCAGGCATCAGAGAGCGGATACACCAAATCCCTCCTCACTTTTATCATGCCTCATTACTACTTCCACTCACCCCCCATTATTCATACAGCAATGATAGTGTACATACACTGTAGGTGGAGGTCGGTCTGTTGAGGATGTTTACTTGGTGGTGAGGGTTTGCAGAAGCGTCTGCTGGAGAAAGTGTATGTTTGTCTGTGGTAAGTGCCTGAAAGTGCATTCCTTTGACTTGATTGCATTTCAGTGGCAAAACTTTTTTGCTGAATCATTGTTGTGGTTTTCTAGCTTTGTAAGTTATGGAACAAAATCTACAAGATATTTTGTTGAGTGAATACCTCAAATACCCCGAAGGTCAAGAAAACCAGGACCATCTTGCCTAGGTAGTCTCACCTAATATTACATTATTTAAATCCAATATAAGTGGAAGGACAATTTCATTCATAGGGTCTTATTATCTTATCTAAGTTTAACTGCTTCTGATAAATCTTACTTTTTTAAGGATTTTATGGAAATGTCTTTAAATGGCCTGTGACATGATCATTCAGCTACACAGACACCAGAATTATGTGGGTAATGGCATGTGTAGTTTTTGGGGGTCAACTAAGGTCAAAATGTCAAAGATCAATGCTGACAAGTAGCCAGAAGCAGGCCAGGATGTCTGTCTGTGCCCCAAAGGTTCATTCTTCTCTAGCGTAGGACAGCTTCCTGTCTCTGTTTTACATTAGACCTGCACATTAGCATCGCCACTTTCCTGTGGTAGATATAATAAAGCCTGTGAAGTAAAATCAGTGATGCTCTGTGATTATGGGGAATTATTGGCTGGGCAAAGCATAGGCCTGTCAAAGCTGTCGGCAGCAGCACACAGAGACATGCTACAAATAGCTATAGGTTAACGGAGCATGCGTGTGTGTGTGTTCTCTGAACCTGAATGCTGCGGCATGAGGAGAACTGTTTCTTTGTGTGTATGCATTACCCCAGACTCTTGTCCTAGGATGTCCAACTAATTACCTGAGTTGCAGCATGGACATTTTCTGCAGGAGGGTTAGCGAGTGCGGTGAGCTCCAGCTTGCACCGCCTTGGGGCTGACAGTATGTGAGATGTTTGACAGCTCCTCTGTCAGCCTGCCTTTCTCTGCCTGTCTCTCTGTGTTTAGCCATTGCGGCGGCTGACCTTGCTAGCCCTGTTGAATGTTTTATTATTCCTCCACCTCAACATGTTGAAAGGTAATCAATAGCCATCAATACGAACAAAGACAGTATCTCTTCAAGGATAGCCAAGGTCAACTGGAAAAATCCTTGGGTCGTAGGTTGGCATGATCACAAATCAATGACCTATTCTTCTCCTGTAACTGTTTGTGCAAGTTTATTGGTACTCAGTCCATTGTTGTGTAGCATATTTGTAAGCTTCGGTTATTGAATTGAACTGCTCTCATACTGGAGCTTTTCCATCCACTGAGCAATGCTTAATATTGCAGGGGTAAAAAGGCATTTACTATCTCTGGATTAAGCCTTAAGACAGATTCCTTTTCCATTACTGGAAATGTTTTATGACTTGACTTGAACAGATTTTCTTTAAGCACCTGAAACAAAAGAATGTGTACACGTTCTTTTCTTGGAGTCGACATCCAACTGCAAAAGTTTTAACAGGTGCATTTGTCATTGTTGCCCTCACTACAGATCTTTACCTTCACTCAATAACACAGGAACAATCACTCGACCTCAGCGACATCATGTCACTGAGGAAAGCTTTTTCAGCCTGACACAGTTTCAGTCTTGAAAGATGGCAGAGAAGAGTCCCACCTGGTTGAGATTTTTCCTTTTTTTCTTTTTTCCATCCTCCATGACCAGTAAACAGATCAACTTTGAGAATCCTCTGACCCATATCTCCTGCAAGCCTCCCCTCGCTCTGAGAGTCTCTACGAGAGCCTCCCTGACTGTTAAATCACAGATTTACTGTCTCCTGGATGTGAGCAGTAACTAGAGGCTCCCAGTGTGGGCAGGTGAGAGGTCATGACTAAAAGGCGGGGTGGCTGGTGGTACGGGTTGGTTTTATGCGAAGGAGCGGCTGCCGGTGACATGTGAAGGGGAGGCCAGGTGCTAATTAGAGCATTGGAAACGCAAACTAGCTGGCTGGTGGGGCAGCGTGATAGACAGGTTGTCATCTCAAGTTTCGGCTCCTACGGGGAATATTAGCCAACACCTTAGCAGGTCAGCCGTGCAATGAAACCAGCAGTTGACATTGGTGCTGGATAACATCACTCTGCACAAACACACACACGTAGCCAAGGGAGAAAATACACTCCAGGCTCACATGTCATATTTAGATGCGGCATGAGAGAAGGCATACATAAGAGCTCAGGCATTCTGTCCAGCCATATGATTCCCATTATGAATGTCTGGATATAGATAATTGTCGACAGACAACAATCAGAAAATGAATGAGCCATAAGAGATATAAAGTCTTCCCTCTCTGAGCCAACGCTGGCGTCTGTCCATGACAAGTAGTTGCAGTACAGTAAGTTTGTGCATGCTGTTCGCATTTTGAGTGCTGAGCACAGCCTGCCTGAGAATGTGGAGTATGTCTCTTGGACAGACAATCGGACGACTCTGTCAGCCAGCGCAAGACGTCCTGGGTGGTCTCCACTGGAACGGCACCTTAACTGACATATGTATATGCCACCAGTCATTACTGTATACCATCAGGCAAGTCCCCAATGGCCGTCCAATTCGGGCAACAGCCATTTTTTATCTCTAGAGGGGCCTGTCAGTTGCCAGGATAACGTCTTTTACTGGCGCAGTATGTGTGAGTGGGCCAACGCTGTGTTAGGTAAGTGCAGTCATCCAGAACTGAACCCGAAGAGCTCTTAGCATTGTCCTGACAATGGTATTTGGCACCAGGTTTGAAGTCAGGCCTCCGTGATGAAACCCACTCCATCTTGTGAGCAGACATGAATTGCAAGGGGGCGGTATAAGCCCCTGCTTCAATATTTATCAAGACGGGTGATTGGTGTCCTCCCACCGGCTGCCCCTGACAACCACGGAACAGGTTCTCCTCGAACTGAATGGAAAGCAAGCCTCATTAGCATGGAGTTAATTTATTCATGCTGGCCTTTCAGGTACAAAGCCAATTGATGAGAGTTGATTTGCATGGGAGACACCAAGGTTGGTTTGTAATTGGTCCACTGTCCAACCCTGAAGTGTTAATTAGTTGCAGGGACCTTTTGGCTTGTGTTCAGACGCCGGTGTTAATCAAAAAACCCAACACTCCAGACACCCAGTCAATTTGGTGAAAGCTGTTCATCCGTGCTTCACAAGGGTTAAGCTAATGTTCTGACAAAATAATCCCATATTGTTTCCCCATGCTGATTTTATCACCTTTTCATGTAGACAGAAAAGTCTCCACAGATGGATTTTCATGAGGTGACTCCCTCATTTGGCAAGCAGCAGGATGATCTTACAAATTACAGCAGTGTTTTTCAGTCTTAACCAATTTTCTCCCTTCACATTAACCTATGATGCCACACTGTTTCCTTCATGTTCTCACACCTCTATCTCCCATCAAATTAGAAGAAGAAAACCCAAAGGCTGTTGAAGTGACACCAGCACAGTCGGTTGGCACCGGGTTCTAAAACCTCAGTCACAGGCGGTCCAAAACTACAGTTGCCTCTCTCATAAAGATCCCAAATACTTTCCAGCCACTGTGAATCTCTAATTTTTACGATGCTGCATTACAACAAACAGCTCCTTGTATGGACATCCAAAACCAGAACCATGGAAGCGTTGTTTACTGCTGGAGGCATTGCTGTAAAACTCGGTTATTTGATCAGGCAAACAATTATGGACGCCAAGTCTGTCAGAAAGTCTTATGGGTTGAAAACCTGAGTGAAGCTTCCTTGTGGTTGTTGCCTTTCCTCTCCTGGGTATATAATCACAACTGAAAAAAGCAGAAAAGCAGCAAAGTGAGCACTGCAATCTCCTCTGCACTTTAATTGCTGCCATACAAATAGGGGCACAATGACAGGTCCCTTCCTGTAGCCCACATTTTTTTCTATTTCTACTTTGCTTTTCACCGCAATCACATAAAAGAGGATGTTCTTTTTCCTTTTTTTTTTACTCTTTGAGACTTGCTGCCTCTCTCTGGAGCCTGTGCCCATGAACAATCAATTCTCTCACGGTTTACAGAAGGCTGAATTAGCCCGCCACAGTGATCACAGCTTGTAGTTTCTTCAGATATCTGTTCTTCAGAGCTGTAGTGACAGCACAAACAAAAGGTACGGTCTGCTATCTTGAATCAAAGGGTTGTATAGTTAATTTAATTCTCCAAAAAGGGTGTCTGGCCGTGGATCAATTGACATGACATTCATGTTTAAAGATGAATGTGCAGTCATCAGGCTACCTGTCACGACACTAGACAACCTCTGTATATCTGACTTTGGTCCAGAGCTGCATATTGATTGCTTTAATTATTAATTAATCACTTGAAGGAACAGTGTGAAGGCCATGAAACTCAAAAATATGTGAAAGGCACTATTTAGAGTGTTTGGTTTGTCCGTTCTGGGTTACAGTAGAAACATGGCATAGAGTTAGAATCCATAGAGTTTAGCTTGAGCCAAAGTAGGGATTAAAAGGATATTTTGATTTTGATTTCTTCTTTTAATCTACTGACAGTACAACACTAAATTATAGTACCACTCCTTTTAAATAATGAACAAATTATTGAAAAATTGTTTCAGGATATCTTTTATCTCCTAGATATTTCCTATTCCTTTGCACCACAGCCCATCCCTTAACATGTGAGGAATGATTTCGGCTAACAGTTTCTTCTGCAGCAGAGAAAGCAACCTGCTATTTAATATTGAATGACTGCTGGTTCAACAAAAGGCTTTTGTGCTGCTTCCGCTTGACCACTTCACACTAAAAAACACATCAAAGGGAAAGAAAGTCTCAGCTCTCCAGTCGCCACCTTGCCCTTTTCCACTAACCCCACTGTCCATCGCATGGATCAGGGTGGATTGTATCCCCATCGATCTGCCATCCAACCAATAGGGGACTATGGGTCAAAGCCCGAAGTCAAAGGCTGGACACTGGGGACTGCTGTGAGGTCCATGGGGAGGTGTAAGGGCCACTTGCCCACATACATAATAGAAAACCCACCAACTGTCAGTGCTTCCTCTTTCTCTTGTCTCCACCTGCAACGAGGACAGCAGCAAGAAAGACAAAACAACACAGAATAAGACATTTCATCACTCACATTACATCATCTTTTCCCTGTCCTACTATTATTTGTGTTCGCCCCAGCTTTGTATCTTTGCACCAAATATCACCCCTAAAACCGCAGACAGGTCTTTTTTTCCAGTTATCTATTGTTCTATCCTTCAGCATCCACAAAGTGCTTTAATCTGCATCCCAAAAAACACAACACTGTCCGCAATAAGCTGCTCGACAATGCCGGAGTAATGATGTCCACAAACAGTTTTGACACTCTTCCCTCTGGGGGAAGTTGTGTGATCTCAACAATGAGGAATGCATATAAACTTGCAACTAATGAACCACATGTGGCCAGAGGATTTCTTCATCACAGACACGAAAACCAAAAACAGTTATGTTCCAACTATTGTTTTCTGTTTTGATAAAGTGTCATTCCCAACGTCTAATTTTGAAAACTGTGAGCTTGTGGATGCCACTGAGGCTTTAGTAGTTGCAGCATCAGTTTACAAAGACATCATATGAAAGTTATGAGCTGGCATTGATTCTGTAAACATTTGGTCCCAGTGCATATATTCAATGACTCTGAAAAACCTTGACGATTGTTCAAAGCGAGCCCCCTCTCTCCCTGATGGAGCAGGTGCACCATCTGGCATTGTGAACTTTTGATGTAGGTCTACAGTTCTGCCGCAGTGCAGGCACGACTCATATGTTTGTGTGAGATTGAAAGCAGCGCACTGAGGAGATACTGGATCCAAAGGTATGCAGGCTCCAGAGGGTTTCAGTTTGACTCTCAGCAGATGAGGTGGATCTATGTGACACACCCTCAATGCATCCCATCACAGCACCGGGGCTTAACTGGCCTTACACCCTCACGACGTAAAATGAAAGTCTCTTATTTCCCCCCCACTGATTAAACAATACAATAGTTCACCATAATATTAAACAGTTATTTCACCCGCACCGCACCCCTCTGAACAATTTGGTTCTCCTTGTGGAATGTTGTGGTGAGTTAAAGAAACAGGAGTTTACCATTATGTCGAAGTCAGTTAAGAGTGAGGGGGATCTTAAAAGTTAGGGAACCTCAGAATTAAACAATCTTGAGTGGCATAAATCATTTTTGGCCATTAAAAATACAGTATTCAAAACTAAGCTTAATCTTTTAAAGACAGAGCACTCTGTTGTTGTTATAAAGAGTTCGGTCTAGATCTGCTCTATTTGAAAAGTGTCCTGAGATAACTTCTGTTATGAATTGGCACTATACAAATAAAATTCAATTGAATTGAATTGTTGGTGGTTTTAATTTCCCATTCTTAACTATGGCAGCATTGGCTTGTGCTAGCAAATGTACCTGTAAGCAACCAGTTTATTTTTATGTTGAATTACTACAGATATGTAACATTTAATCTTTAATTAGATTATTTTGGTGTGAATGTTTTTATATTTAATCAAAACAAAATCTTGGTTATCCTTTAAACAGGCATTGACATATTTTGAGACTTTTGACAAAACTCAAAGACATTGCTGCAAATTCTGTTATGACCACTTATCTTAAATTTGTATTTTGAAATTTTATAGCTACATTTCTATTCTTGCATGATAAATCGGTAATGAGCATTTGATTGTTAGGTGACTTGATGAATGAATTGAATAGCTGATGAACAAAAACTCACTGCTACAGCTAGGCTAGCTCACACTCTTCCTGGGTAAGGCTCATTGAGCAAACTGCTGATAAAATGTTTTATTCTTTTATCAAAATAATGGCAAATGCCTACAGTACAAGCAGCCGTTGGCCATTGCTATTCTAGCATTATCTAGTTGGCTTATTCAAACAGGAAACAGCAGTCAAATCACAATGACCTACAATGTCAGTGATATTGTTAATTTACTATTTAATTTAAACGTCATTTAGCCTGCTCCTAGATTGTGCCCTATAAACTGGCTTATCCTAAAGCAACTAAGGCTTGGTTTAACTAAACTTTAGCTTGAAATCTTGATATAGTTGCAATTTTTTTTGCTAGTAGAAAGAAAGCCTCAACTTTCCCTTTTCACAGGACTTCACCTCAATCTTACACAACGTAAAAAGCTGTGGTTCTTGGGCTTCCACCCACCAAGGTTTAACTCAACCACTGAGATTATTTCCGCCTGTATGGGCCATAATGTAGGACTGTAAAAACTAGAACCTCTGCCCAGACCATCCATTGTAAACATCTGCATGTTTAATGGGAGCTGCCACCTTAAGCATGAGGTAGAGTATTGTGATTTAAAAGGGTTTCCTGAATTACCTCCAAGGACCTATTTTTGGGAAGATACATCTTTTCTTTTTTTGGTCAAATTTTGAGCCCTGCATGTTTTTAATTAGCTGTTAGTGAGTCTTTCACCCTTGGTGGCTCACACTCTGGCAGAGCAAAGCCTGTAACATCTTAAGCCTTTTCAGCGTTAGGAAAATATTGCCTTTGCACAGAGCTCTCTGTGATGCTTTCTGCGATGCTATCTCCTACCTTTGAAGCAGCAGGCTGATGTGATCTCTCTTTAAAAAAGTTTCCCTTTATTAAACACACATCTGCTGACAGGAGGTTTCACTTTTAATTTTGTTTCTGGCAAGTGTGGTGAAAACAGAGTCGCATTTCTATATGTTCCTCATTAGCGGCTAGATGATGCTCTCGCCTTGGATGATACAATGCCCGAAAATACCCTGCTCTCACTTCAAGACGTGAGCCATATAAGGCAATTTACCTAAACACGCTGTATGTAGAGAGTGAAGAGTCGTGGGAAACTCGCCTGCGACTGAAGTGGTTAACCTGTCTTTATTTAAAGTTAAACACTCCAGCCTTTACATGGCGAACGTGCCAAACAACAGCCTGTGATCAGAGCGAGTGGTGCCACAGAAAAGCCGCTTTCCTTCAAGATAAAAGGCCCCAGACTCAAAAGCGTATGTCACACAATAATGAAAATGTGACTTTAGCCCAAGGCATTGAGACAAAAGCACAGGCAACCTGTTTGTTGATTACAGGAGGGAATACAAAAAAGAGCTCAGAGAGGGTCAATGGAGGCGAGGAAGTGGAGGGTGTAGATCTACATTGCCCCCCCACAGCCCATGCTCTCAGTGCAGATTGAAAAAGTGATAAATATGCATGAGTTTGGCTTCAACAGTGAAGGTCTTTGATGGTATGGTTGAGAGTTCTCAATCTCTGGAGCAAATAGGCTGAAAATAACTGTCTGAGAATGTTTACTTCGTGTGTGTGCGAACAATGTGCGCTTTTAATGAGTCGAAGAGACTCTGCAGGAAGACTTTTTCATCCAGTATACACTGTATCGCCCCCAAACATGTACTCACAGCTTCTCTTCAATTAGACTGGAAGAAAGTTAAGTGAATGTGAAGTATCTTTAGCAACAAATCATAGTGAGATGAATTTCATGGGCGATTTATTCTGTGGTCATTAAGTGTCTCTGCCAATAATGTTAATTCAGATAATTAATTCAGATGTCTGAAAATGGAAACATTTTAATTTAATATCATTTTGGGATCACTAGTATTTGATAAAGAGCAATGAGGGTATCACATACAAAATGGATTCTGGAGACATATTTGATTGATTTGATCCACAGTACTAACTGCGTCCTGATACACTGAAGTTGTGTTAAGGATGATTATATTTAGTGACTTGCAGTATACTGTTCCACTTGGTAATGTACCTAAACAATGCAGTTTAAGCATATTATATAGGGCCATATATAGTGAATTATTGTCAGTATGATACCTCAGCTTTGGTGCCAATATTTTTTGTTTGTTTTTTTCATTTAACAAAAGAAATGTCCAAGTGGTCGTACAAGAACAATTCCTAAATAATACCTAACCAGGGATTCAGTTCGAGGTTGCAATAGTGAGGCTACTATGTGAAGCACACGTTTAAAGAGCAGCATCCAAATCCTAAAAGTTACAGTCTTGTTGAGTTTTCTTTTGAGATCTCTCTTAAATCTTGGAGCTCATGCATCAAGACCTAATTTGAAGATATCTTGTTTCTGACCATAGAGAGATTAATGTGGGCTTGTGCGTAGCTGTCTCTCTTGAGTTTAATTTAGTAGGAGTAGGAGAGAACGTTTTCTGATCTCAGTGTGGAAACAAGCTTATTGATGTGTTTTCTTTCATTGCTCTTTTTTCTCTGTGTGTCTCCTCAGACCTGCAGGCCTCCCAGTCCTTTGAACACTACAGTATATCAGACAAGGCCATGGACTACAGGATCCTGCAGATGGACGAGGACCAGGACAGGATGTATGTGGGCTGCAAAGACCATGTCCTCTCCATGGACATCAACAACATCACCCATGGCACGCTTAAGGTCAGCCGATGCTTATTATTAGGGTCTGTGATTAACATTTTCTAACGCAATGCTGTCATCTCTTTTCTCTCACCGCCACAAAAGAGAAAATTAAATGTTTGTCAAATTTAGCAGTATGTAAGGCGTATCATAAAACTGCTGCAGTGGTATTATTCTAATCTGTGCAATGATATGTAAATTACCATACATTTGCGGCGTTCAGAACAATTTTAGGGTTATTCAAAAGAGGCATAAAAATGCTGGAGCTCTCTGATAACGGATTCGGTATGCAGTGAAGGAGTTATCTTCAGCGTAATTGACAGGCATGAAGTGCATAAACAGATGGGAAAGCATTTAGGTTCCCCCAGGGAGTGCTGCACCGCATCCATTTTTACTCAGTAAATTGCTTGATATATTCATCGAGCTAGACCTTAAAGCACCTCTCCCAGGTTTGAAAAACGCACATTTTCCACAGGCGGTAGCTGGCTGTAATCACTGACACTGACACTTATATCAAAACTGAAAGTTTCAGTACATTTGTTTTGCTCATTTTACCTGTGATTTCAGTCTGTGTAAGCAGGATATGATCACACCTCAGCGTGAGCAAATGCATGTTATGTCTCTCTCAGTCTGTTACTGGTTTTCTGGGCTCGCTTCCCCCACTTGTCACTTATTTAAATGCCGTGCTGTTTTTTTCCCACCAGGTGTTTTGGCCCGCGTCTCCAAGCAAGATAGAGGAATGCCAAATGGCAGGAAAGGACCCTACAGTAAGAACCCTGAACTTTTCAAAACCCTCATCTTGGATTGCTTCTGGCCTTTTATAGTTCAACCCTAACAAATGAAAGAAATAATAAATAAATGGAGAAACAGATGTTAATGTCAGCTCATGAAGCTGCTAATAGTTAATAATAACAGGAGATATTTAATGTAATACTTATGTTTCATCTTTAAGACCACATTTTTGTTCAATATGTATGATAAACACACCTTCTACTGCAGATTTTAGCCTTTTTAATCTCATGTGTAAAAGGTCTGTGAGACACATTCGTCCTCTTGTAAAATTAAAAAGTTGAATTCATAGCAATAAAATGCATCGTCACTCAGGTGTTTGACTTCTACAGCCTGACTTGGTCTGGTAGCTTATGGTGGCTAATGTTAGCAAGCTTCAGGGTGCATATTTCTGTATAATGGACACATTTTAGGTGACTATTGCCATATAAAGGGACAACGCTGATTCAGCTTGCTGACTTCATGACTTTTCTCCACTTGTGATACTGTTGCAATAGCCAAGCATATGAACTAAATATTAATATTATCCCATAATTGCCATCTGTAGACACAGTGACCGCAAAAATGAACATACATTTTTATATATAATCTCATATAAATGTATAGGAATCAGATCACAAAGGCTTATGTTCTTGTACTAATTAAATACTATTCATCTTATCCATAATAGATGGTGACCAAAAATCAGCACACATCTATCGAAATCATTACCTAGCAAAGACCGCTATTGTCCCTATTGTTCCCTTCTTTCTGTCACGACTTGGACTATTCCATATCAATCCCTAGCAGTGGCAGTAATGGGCCGAACCATTTTGCACCCAGTCTGCATTGGTCCGGTAGGATACACAGTGTTAAAGTGACTTTGGATTAAGTGGTGGTGCATTTGTGTGTGCATGCATGAAACTATAACATTACACATGTTCATTGCACATATTCTGTTGAAACTGGAATCAAGTCCTAGACATTTCTTCATCATAGTCGCCATTCATCTTATATCTAGCTGCAGCACCCAAGTGATTGTGTATATACAGTGTCCCTTACACCAATACTGCTTTGGACCCCATAAAAAGTAGCTAATACTGAGGTTGCTAATGGTAACGGACAGGATAGAAAACCAGTGTATCCGATCAGCCTTCATGCTTTTCTGCCATGATGATTGAGATGTTCTGTAGACTGAAGGTTTTGTCAGCTGTTCCCAGAACAAGTTCTTCCAAGTGGGTCTCCAGCGGAACTGTGCGTGCCGCCTCCTGGGATTTCCCTCTCCCATCTGTGAGTTTGTGTCAGGTCCAACCACATGTGTAGCAGGCAGCAGATGTCCGCAGGGTCACCAACTGGCCCGGAGTCCTCCTGGCATAGGCACAGTTTGTCAGGACGAGAGCGAGGCGTGGGAGGATGGAGGGCCATGGAGCGCTGTAGAAAAATAAACGAGAATCAAAGCTCGCAAAATGGGCTGCAGAGATTTCATAACCCGGCCTGATTCTGAGCAACACTTGTTAGCTGCAACAAGGTTTAATGAAGACATACAGTAGGACTCAGAAGACTGATTCCTCCTCTGCCTCTTTCTTTCCCCTAATTGGGTTGTTCTGCGCATAAGTACGTGCACAGTTACCTATAGACACTGCAGTGAAAGAAACCTCCCAAGCAACTTTTTACATAAATTGAAACCCAGATTTTTAAATAACAGTACGAGTTACCATAAAAAGCATCACACTACGACCAGGGCTGCCTGTTTGTCCTACATTCTCCACCATCTCTCCATCCCCTGACAGCAGCTGGGGTAATGTAGCCAGGGTTTTGTACAACACGCTGTTGCAGAAATAGAGAAGAAGCTGTTTCCAGTCACTGAGTGATTTGTGCTGCTGTGAGTCACAGACAGGCTCCCACAAATATTTGGGTGAGCCATCTCTGTGTGGAGCCACTCAATGGCCCCTTCTTCTATCTGTCATCCCTTTTTTCACTTTGAACTCTGCCAGTTTCTCTTCAAAAATTTCAGTTTCTCTTTCTGTCTTACTATTTTTTCCACTTGTCTTGGTCACTTTTTCCAGCTCTCGGTTTCTTTTTTTTACCGCAGTATATTTCATTTTCTCTCTTCCATAATGTTGCTCTTCTTTCTCATGAGTCTCTTCGCTTAATTCAGAGCCCCCGACCCTCTGTTATGGTTACCCTCCTCATCTGTATATATTAAGTTCCTGTTCTCTGATAGAATCTGGAGTGAGGCGGGGCTCCAGAGAGCAACCACACTTTGTTTGCGCCCGGGGGTGGCATCAAAGGGGAAATATAGACCAGCCAGGTTGATTAAGTCTGTTTGCTGCTGGCTCAAAAGCCCCCCACTTTAAACTCAACGTGATCGCCACTTGAACTTGCAGCCATGAGGCTGGATGCTGTTTATCTAGCACAGTCACGAAGGCTGCGTATGGGCTTGTGAGGGCTGAAGGAGGGTGTGATGAGATGAATGGGTGATAAACATGAGGAGAAAGTAAAAGAGACAGAGGGAAGTAAAGAGGAGCCAGATAAATAACAAAGATAGGCGTGTGATGGTGAAAGTTCTGTTGTTTTTCATCGATAGCTCTCGGTGGAGCTGTACACCGTCCGTGAGCTGCAGCAGCTGCCATTCCTGCAGCCGCTGCCAAGTTCCTGACGGCTCCCTGGATACGTGCTCCTCTCCTCCCCACTTCTTTCCTCTCCCGCTTCCTTTCTCCACTCGTTTTCTGCAAGCTCAGGCTTAATTAGCCACAAAGTCCAGCGCTCATGCCGCTGCCGTTTGGGTTTGGGAAATGAAAGCAGAGATGGAGGGAGAGCAGTAATCTGCCTTACCTAGATATATCACATATACCCCCTGACGCTCTTTTTCCACCGGCCTTAATACCAGACGAGTGAGCTCTGGGATTGTTTGATCATAGAGCGTGTGATTGTATAACCGTCATAGCAAGTGAGATAAGTTTGAATTACTCCCTCATATGGAATAGGATACTTCAGGAGAGATAAACAAGTTCTGTTCACCTTGGCTGTGCACCAGGAAATAAAACTTATCCTCTGACAGTCTGTTTCAATGCATTGTGTCATAGCAGAGATCAAAACACATGAAAACAGTAATTATTTTCTAAAGTGTTGAAATGGATTGCAGGAGTGTTGCCAACTGCAATTCATATTGTTATTATATTGTTACTATATTTTTAAAAAATGGTTAAATAACATTAAAGCAACGTTAGGTACTGTTGTTGAACAGTGTGACTACAAGTTAAAATGAGATAATGCATTTAGCTATAATGCTAATCTGCTAACAGTATACCACGAGCAAAGAAGAGTCATAAAGTTGGCAAACTGACTGCATTATACAACAATATTTATCTACAGTTAGATAATATCAGCTGTCATAACCTACTAGACATATGCACATACCACACCAAATAAGGCTCTAGCAGCAAAAACGTATTGAATGTATTGAAGTGATCATTTGGTTATGAATTCAGAATCTCATTTGTGAGAGGAACAATGTGTTGTTTCTTCTCTCCAAAGCAACACAGTCTTGCTTTAAAAGGTTACATCAATAAACTATAAGTTTGACATTTAACTGGAATGAATCGGACTGACATGTTTATTGTTGTTTCTCACCTACTGAACTTACGTGTCTATTTTTGTTTATCTGTCTTTTCCAGCACGGCTGTGGGAACTTCATCCGCGTGGTGCAGCCTTACAACAGAACTCATCTGTTCATGTGCGGCAGCGGAGCGTACAGCCCTGTCTGTGTGTACATCAATAGGGGCCGCAGACCAGAGGTGGGAACACGATGACAGATTCATTACACTAAATATACAAACTTGTGATGGTATAAACCACGTTTTGGGGACATGGTGGTCAACACAGCCATTACTGTAACTGTTGAGGAGACCAAAACATGTGTTTGGTAGATTATTCACTCATTAAAACTCACTAAAAGGATGCAGTGCAGGCTGCTGAATGTCACCACTAACATCTCAAAAGTGAAAAAAATAAGAACATCTTGTCCCTCTAATCCTCAACTGTAAGTACTTAATGTGTGGATGTAGTATTATTAAAGATAAAATAATGTGTTTGATGATGGGACATAATGAGCAATGGATGCTGTGGTTCCCCTGCGGTTATTTCAGAAATAAACCTAATTACATTAACTTAATAGAGGTAATGTAATTAATGTTCTCATTGCTCACGTGGGACAGTAATTCTTCTAACTCGCTTCCCCTTTGTTAATCCCTAAAAGCACTGTTAGTGCTGACAGTTAATATCACCCCTGAGCGCAGGAGAATCAAAGTAGTGGGAATACTGCCACCCAGAGCAAGTAAACAAAAATCTTTATATTTCTGTAAGAGATTAGGTAGTGATAAAATGCCTCAAAGGATGTTTCTTTTGTTGATAAATCTGATTTTATTCCATTATTTAGAGGTTCAAAAGAAAATATAACATGTTTTTGATTGATGGATGCAATAATAGAATAGAATTTTATTATTATTTTATTTCAATTTTATTCTTTATACTACTCTCTACTGGCGGGAGTACAATATTACTGTAATTCAGACTCACCAAGTACTCAAAAGGCATATAGTGGATGACAACCAGCGCTCTCTTAATGAAATCAAATTCATGTGCTGCATCAGATAGCCATTGTTTCTATCACTAGCATATTCTTTAACTGGTCTACTAAGAATTTGCAAGCATCACCATGTAGTCCATAACTTTATATGGGCAAAGTTTTTATGTACTCAGTTTGATGCCACATGAGAGAAGATGCTGAGGATAAGAGGGGGGAAAATGGAGCTCTAGTGTCAGGGATGGAGGGCTGATTCCTGGGGGCGCCGCTCTCATCTCCGGCCACACGGTTCTGTAAGTGAGAGCAGGGAAGCCCTCCAGGAGAAAAGTGCTCACTGAGTGAACAACATTTAACCACAGACTGCCGACTGCTGCCAAACGCTAACAAGCAGAGAGCGCCCAACCAGGCTCTACCCGCACTGCATTGCCTGTTGTCATTTGGGGAGGGGGTTGGTGGGGGTTGTCTGAAAGGCAGACTGCTCTGTTTGCAACTTCTGATCTCAAACATGTCAGTGTCTCAAGAAAAGGGATCTGTTAAGTATAAAAAGCTGCTGTAGTGGAGTGGACTTGACAGCAAGCTCAGTGTGGACGTTTGGCGTGAGAATGTGCCCCAGACTGTTATAAAGTTTAGAAACTTGATAGGATGGCGGCGACAGACAGGTAATTTGCATGTTTCAAAAGGGCTTTAAGGATGCATTGTTAGATATACACTGCAATCAAAAGGGCTTTAAGGATGCATTGTTAGATATACACTGCAATAAATTACTGAGCCATTTAGTCTTATATTTTGTCTTGTAAAACTTTATATGGTGTGATAACTCCAGTCGTTGTCAGAAGTTTATCAATACGAACAGTTATAAATATTATTTTAAAGATCCCCTCCAGACCTCTTTTAAGGCATATAAAAATGTTTTTATTTTAATGATTTGTTTAATAATTTATGTGATTTGGAAACAAATTAATACACAAATATGGTCTGTATCAAGATTTTGACCCCCTAATGCAAGATGTCTCCTACTTCACTGGAGTTTCCACAACACATTTTTATAAGTCGCACATTCGACTGGAATTGGCTTCCAAGCTAGGTGTGATGTCACGGCGTACACATGTTTAAGTGGGGATATTTCTTCACGGTGAAGGTCAAATATGCAAGTGAAGTAAACAAAGCACAGTTTTGAGCAGATGGAGGCTTTAATGATCCATTGCAACATCAGAAATTCTTTGTTAAAACTGATACATTTTGAAGTACTGGGGTTAATGACAGAACCTACCAGATGGATTCAGTCCATCTCCACAACTTCTTGGCGGACGGACACATTTTCCTGGAAAAATGCTCCTCAGCTGATGTCACTCTCATCACATTCAAGAAAGTTACACCGCCGCTGTGGGTCAGCCTCTAAATAAGGATAGGACAGGAAGCTCTATAGTTTACCCAGGTTATTGTAAGAGGCGTTTTGACCGGCCAGACCGCCAACAGGAGGGAGTTGAAACTTGGCAGCCTTTCCACCTGAAATGGAGAGATAGTTATCCAACACATTAGCAGGGAAATTCCTCCTAATGGAATGTTCTTTTTACTGTCCCACATGGGCCAGTTAAGGTAGACCAAGCCAGGACCGTTTCTGTGCTTCCTTAAAACCAAAAGGGAGAGAAACGTGAGCAGGGCTACCTTGTGGGACACTCGTTGCACTCATACATCCAGTTTTATTGTGGTGGAGGCCACTAGACAGAATCATTTAACATATAAAACTGTCTCCAAATTCTCTGACTTCCGCTTTTTTCTCTGTGACAGGAACAAGTATTTCACATTGACTCCCGGACCGAATCTGGAAAAGGGAGGTGCTCCTTCAACCCTCAAGTGAATACAGTCTCCGTCATGCTCAGTAGGTGCTTCCTCCTACCTCCAGCTTTGTGATTTTTACCTCTTCAAAACCCCTGGAATTGCCAAAAATTCAGATTAATTTGAACTTTTATTTATTTTTCGTGACAACGCCGATACTGTAGTTTGACTGGTGCAGTATCTGTGTGGGCACTAAAAATAGTCCAATGGATTCACAGACGGTTCACCAGCTGGTTTAGCCATTGTTCACCATTGCCATGTTCATGCCATATGGGATGGATGATAGAGAAGGGAAAGATTGTCATGGGAACAACTAGTGAGCGGTCAACTGAAGAGGGTTGTATGACTTCAGAGATGATCCCGCGAGGGTTAAAAATGCTGTGTGTTTATGATATAATACTGTATTATATTTAGGTTTTATGACATTGAACAACTGGATGATGTAAAATGTCCAAGTTTGTTTTTCAGGGACATTTGTTACTCCTATATTATTACTATTACTCTGTAAAGGGCTATTATGTGTGGCAGTCTGTAGCACGCCACAAAAGTTGACCACTGCAAGCTGCACTAGACTTGAAATGTGAGTTGACCCATGCCATGAGATACGCCCACATACAGAACTGAAGCTCATACAATTCCATAACTAAGAAATATAAAAACAGTTTTCTGTCCACAACAGTTGTACAGAAAGGACCATTATCAATTTGTTTTCATTCAAATTTCAGCTTTACTTTAATACACATAAAACACAGAGCACCAGAGGCTAAGGCAGGTCAGGCCGCACCCGCTCTCTCTCCCATTCTCTCTCCTTGATCTCTGATTGGTCGAGGGGTGTTGGGTTGCTGTTGACACGACTTAAGGCGACACATTGCACCCTCAGCTCTGCTTTCCGACACCTGAGCATGGCCATGTCAGCAGCAGCTTTGCCAGCTAGTGAACGCCTGCAGAGATGCCAAGGAGGCAGCCAGAGGGGAGGGGTGGAATAACCCGAAGGGGATAGGAAGGAAGATTCTCTGCCAAATAGAGTTGAGGTCAAAGGCAAAGCTGTGGCAGCTGAGTGAGAGAGTCAGAGCCTCAGAGGACAACCAAAGGCAGTGTCTGGGCTCGATAAAATCTGCACTTCATGTCCCCATCGTCGTGTTTTGGACTCTCTGTGGCCGACTGAGTGCTGTCGACACTTGCTCCTTAGCAAGCCAGCTTGGATGCGAGCCACATACCCCTAATCCTCCACTAACTTGCCCCACATCCTCCAAAACACATGGTCTGGAACTGATGGATGATGAAGTGAGAGTAAAGGAATGATAAAAAGCATGATGCGGCTGTGGAGAGCGTGAAGCCTGTTATTAGCAGCAGGACACACACAGACTGTAAACCCATTCAACTATCTTAACGTTGTTTATCGGCCATAGACTGAAATGCACGTTTCTAAAAGTACTGTCTTTTTTTTGGTTTTTGGCTCTACAAAATATGTGAGCACATTGTTGATTTGTTGTGTGTGTGTGTACTTCCCCCTAGACCAGGAGCTGTTCTCAGGCATGTACATTGACTTCATGGGGACAGATGCTGCCATCTTCAGGAGCCTGACCAAGAGAAATGCAGTGCGGACAGACCAGCACAACTCTAAGTGGCTTAGTGGTGAGCACAAAAAATATTCTCTAAAGATTTTGAGTGTATATATGTTGATTAATTTACACAAATAGGTTGTTTTTTTATTTATTTTTTTATTGCTGTTAAACTCACCATCTATTTCTTTCTGTCATTCAGAGCCAATCTTCATTGATGCCCACCTGATACCAGACGGAACAGACCCCAATGACTCCAAATTGTATTTTTTCTTCCGCGAGAGGCTAACAGATAACAGCGGAAATACTAAAAATATCCACACTATGGTGGCCAGAGTGTGCCCAGTGAGTGCCTTTTGTCTGTGCCTAAACAAATCAGCAGTGTATGTTTTGTGGTATCGACTTGCTTATGTGAGGCTTCTGTCTCCAGAACGACATTGGAGGGCAGCGGAGCCTGGTGAACAAATGGACCACCTTCCTTAAGGCCAGGATGGTGTGTTCGGTTCTGGAGGAAGATGGCACCGAAACGCACTTTGACGAACTGGGTAAGTAAAATGAAGGAAATGGTTGTTTTTAACATTGTATGTGTTAAATGTCTTTTATTTGTTAAGCTACTCCAGTGACTTTTATTTTTATGCTCCGTGAAACAAGTTTAAAGCAAGTATGTTTTGGAAATATGTTGCCAGAGACCATCCTAATTCCCGAACGCTCACTATTTTTGTTCCAAAGTTTCCAGCAATTGCTTTCTCCATAAACAAATCCATGGACCTTCCTTTGTTTGGTCTGGATTAGGGCTCTAGACCTTTATCAATTTTCATAACAGTTTTTCTGTTGTTTTTGGTTACCTTGAATTCACTTATGAGCATATTAGTTCAGTCCTTTCCTTTAACTTCAGCTTTGAAAACTACAAACAGCTTGCAGCATTTTAGACCTGCTTTTCTATTTAGTTCATCGGACCGGTCCATCTGTCAACATGTACAGTTATTAATTCATGCATTCATCACATTCTGGCAATCTTACCTGCAGCATGATATATAACCATATCACAGGGGATTTTTTGAAGGTATTACACATGTGCACTTATGTGTTTTCTGTTTCAGAAAGTATGTTTTTGCTGGAAACTGATCACCCCAAGGGCCTGTTGGTGTTTGGAGTCTTCACATCCACAAGGTAAGGCCGATGGTGATGAAGCCAACTGTAACATTCCTGCAGGCCTCAGTGGTTATGTTAATCACTGACTGGATATCAGCGGGAGGGGATGTGCTTGTCAAAGGGCCTGTTACATAGAGACGTCATGTGTCATGTTGCAGAACAGCTTAGTCAGAGGATGAACTATCAATTACAACAGCCTGCTGGCTTCACCGTCGTCGTTTTGATGTTCTTTCCAAGCAAGCAGCAGCGCATTATTTATAGTATGCATTGATACAGAATATGCATTACATGATATGTATTGTTGGATGTGTTCCACAAGCACGGAGTAATAGTACACAGCAGGATTTTTGAGTGCAGAGAGAATTTCATTATTGTATTCTTCAGATAGGTGAAACCCGAGGCTTGTTTTCAGGTTTCATAGAAATAATGATGGGCTGAAGTCACCTTTTCTCTTTTCACTGTATCTCAGAACCCAAATGGACAGATAAGCAGAGAGATAAACTTAAAAAAACGGACTGATGACTGTTAACATTTCCCTACATTTAGTATATTATGTACACTGGATAAAACATTTACCAAAAAGACCTGTCCCACCAAATATGTACACATAACAAGTACTAGTTTTTTTAGGATGTGTCCACTCTCCTTTATACTATAAAAAATACCAGTGTGCCTTGAGTTTATTTAGATTTTTTTAATGTTTTAGTGGAATTTGGGGCTTTTTTAGATAGTCTGACAGGCTTTAGAGACATAGAAAATATGTGGTTTTAGAGTGGGGACATGCAACAATTTGATTGTCTACCAGAATCAGATTGGGAAAATCAAATTTTAAATGGTATGCATCTCTAACCAGTCGACCAGATGCCTTTTTGTTTTTACCTTGTTTTCTCCCAGTTTTAAACGCCTTACTCCCTATGCCATTACAGTCCTTGTCTGGGACTGAGTCTTCACCACAGCGGGCCGGGATGGAGTCCAGACCAGGGCCCTTTGCTACAATTCATCCCCTCTCTCTCTCTCTCTCTCTCTCTCTCTCTCTCTCTCTCTCTCTCTCCCTCCCCCCCCTTTCTGGTCTCATTTCAGCTGTCCGTATCCAACATAGGCAAAAAGCCCACAAAATTAATCTTTAAAAACTTTTCATGAGTTGTCCAAACAGGCCTGTTTTTACCTGCGGGATAATATGTATTTGCGATCCAGCAGGTTTTTAAATGGTTTATTTTGCTTCAGAAGTTGGAGAATCTTTGTCAACCCATAAAGGAACACTTTATCCTTCAGTGTTTCGGGGAACAAACTAAAGCACCAAATCTGGAGAATAACATGAAGGTGAACATTTTAACGTAATGTTTTTGAAAAGTTTACCACATACTGTTTAGACCTCTGTGGTAAATTAATAAAACCACACTGAATAAACTGATTACACTACTCTCAATCAGCCAAAAGTCACAGTCAGCAGGGTTACATGGAACATTTGGAGATTTAAACGGATGGTCACTTGATCCGTCTGTTTTGATCTCTAATTGAGTTTGTCTGGTTAACCCAGGGTGACTGCCACAGGCCCTCAATCCACTTGTTACCTCAGGATCATAGAAAGGCTAGAGTAGTGTATCCTGGCTCAGAGAATACAGCCAAACCAAAACAGTGAGGTCCTTGAGGTCTTTTAAATCAATGTTATTCCTATCGCCACACTGTGTTTCTTCCTCCGTCTCCACTTCACACAATATGTTTCTGTGCCCCTTTTCAACAAAGCCCCTTTTATGTGCTAAGCGGTGTGGTTTAAAATTACTGGGCCAAACCACATCAGTGAGGGCAAAATAGGTGAGCTGTCCTCACTGGAGAGTGGGAACGGTTCCACCCAGACTGCATGACTCGCAAATCCCCTAAAAACAGAGATCTTAATAAACAACTGCTGAATATTTTAGCTGGGTGGGGTCCCACTTTTGTGTTTCATTAAAGTATGCATCTCATTTCCTCAGCTCCGTGTTTAAAGGCTCAGCAGTGTGCGTGTACAACATGGCCGACATCCTCACCGTCTTCAACGGGCCCTTCGCTCACAGAGAGGGGCCCAACTTTCAGTGGGTGGCCTTCCAGGGGCGCATTCCTTATCCAAGACCAGGAACTGTGAGTTAATTTCTAGGCCATTCACTCATTCATTAAATCATTCATTCATTGGTTATTTCAGTGCATGATTCTACAACAACATTTTATATAAAATATTCATCCTGACAATGCCTCTTTACACATCCTATGCTAGGGAATGAGTAGGGAGAAAAAAAATCTTGTATTACTAGACTTCTTCTTTAAAAATGAATAAATAACATAAATGATTGAACAGCCTTTTGCTATAAAAGGAATGACAACACAACGTAATATATAAGCAACAGCTGAATATGAATATTACTCATTAAATTGCAGGTATTGCCTCTAGGCACAGTTTCTTTAACTGAACACAGCAGTTAGATTCAACATGGTGGAATACACATTTGTGCAATTCTTTAGGCAATAATCTTTTTTTAATCACATTAAATCATTCAGTAACTTTGCCTTGCATACTAACTGGGTATAGATACATAGATAGACAGTGGACATTTCAAAGTATAATTTGGTTTGCTGAAAACTACAATGCACTATTGCCTTTATATAACATTACCAAAAAGATTACCAAGCTTATTGTCTTTTAATTAACCTTAAACCTTTTCAATACTGTCATTGTGGCTCAATAATCATTTAACAAATTACAGAGAACAGTAAATCTGCATAATTACATAATATCATTTAATTTACAATACTGTCAGTACATTGTATAACATTACCCAGAAATGACAGAACTTTTTTTTTCATCTGCAAACATAATAAACTGCATTAACCTTGACACTTCACAAATGTATGTATAAATAATAATGAATAAAACATAAAAATAAACAAAGGCCCCAACATAGACCCTTGTGGGACTGCATATTTAACCTTTATATATTTAGATACATTCTCAGCATACTAGTGTATATTGTCTATTATCTTGATATATATGATGAATAAACTATCCCACCTAAGTATATATTTGGACTCTCAGGGCAATTCTTTACATTTTTTCAGATTGTGGATATGAGAATGACATTCATTTAAACACAATGCACTCACTTAACTTTTTCCAGTGTCCCGGTGGAGCTTTCACACCTGACATCCAGTCAACAAAGGAGTTCCCAGACGACGTGGTGACCTTCGTACGGAACCATCCGGTCATGTTCAACCCCATCTACCCAGTGGGGAGGAGACCTCTGGTGGTTCGGACCAACGCTGACTACAAATACACATCAGTAGCAGTGGACCAGGTCATGGCTGCCGACGGCAACTACCAAGTGCTCTTCTTGGGCACAGGTATGAATGTAGACAGGTCCAGCAGATTCTAGCAAAGTACAGCTAAATTTTGCTCTTTCTTATGTTCACAACAAGAGCTTTATTATGTTTTCTGTTGTATGTTAAGGTCATGCTAAAATACTGTAACAAAAAAAATGTATGTATTTCCTCTAGAATTAATTTAAACCTCAAATCAGATCATTTTGAGTGAAAGGATTATCAGCAGAATGATCTGTTTTATTTCATTTGTTCAAAAGCGGATGAGGCTGCATTGAAAATGGCACTGAACTGGTGGATTTCATTCACTTTCTCGTTCCATAAACCACCAGAAACCACGTGCCCAAATAAGTAGATGTGGATGTATCTAAGTTTGTGACAAACAATGCAGAAAAACTATAAAATGTGTCATTCAGATGTAAAATCTTTCTTTTTTTGATTGGAATTTTCTAAAAAAATTAGTGTGGAATTGGAGATCACTCCTTTAGTATAAACATCACTTTACTTATTAACACCCAAAATCACATTTGTTTTAGTTACCAGTTTTTTCAGTGTAAGTGAATATAGCCTTACTGAGGCCACAGGCTGCATTTTGGCATGAGCAAGACCTCGACCGATACTGAGGTTGATACTGATATACTTATTTGAATATAAAGCATCTTAAAATTATATATTGGCTTATCTTCAATTTTACACAATCATTCTTGATAAGGACGTCTTAAAATGGAAGAATGTCAGTTAGAAAGAAACCAACTGACAGTGAAATGACGGGTAATACACAATCTCTCTGTCACATGAGTCATTGGTTTCATAAGTAAAAGATTGTTGAGTCCCTTTGCCACAGCTGGTTATCAGATAAACAGAACAGAGGTTAGGTTAGTTAAGCAAATTTGAAAATACAAATAACATGACACAGCATAAAGCATAAATTATGTCACAGGCCACAGACAGGGTGACAAGATAAGGTCCTTTATCAGAGGACTTTAATCTGACACGGTTTCATTTTATTAACTCAGGTGCAAGAACATGCAAGTGGTTTGAGATCAGTTCACTTGTTTCTTTGTTTGCTTTAATCAAATGCTTTTAGAAACTACCTGAAGACATGAAAGTGCATGTCTCATTGCGCAAGCAGAAATATATAAAGTTCCTGTGCTTACAAACAGAGTAATATGCGTGTGTGCAGACATCCTTTTGCGTGCATTCGTGCACATGTTTGCGTTCAGCAAGCCACTCTAGGACTCTCTCTCTCGCACAGCTGCTTGTGTTTATCAGACACCCTCTCCACTCTGTTTCTCCTGCCTGGATTCTTGAAGAAAAGCCAGTGTTGTCTTACCATATCTGAGCCCAAAAATGCTGCTTTGTCTGAAGGATGAGGGAGACTCTCTTATCAGGCATTTCCAGGTGCTGTTACTGTAACTTCTTCTCCCCGCTCTGCTGCTCCAGCTCCCCGGACAAAACAGCCATATTGATGATGGTAGTGTTGCATTTTGCCCTTTTCGTGGCCCTTATCCTCCCTCGTGCAGGCTTAAGAGCTCCCATTCCCTCTCCTGCCACAGTTGATTTTGCTATGGAAGCTGGCCATGGCTATCATGCTTAATTCAAAAGCAAACATGGGCAAAGGAAAACAGACTTGGAGTTTATTTTTTTCACTAGCTGTTGTTTTCTAGCACACATGTCTCGGCATAGCCATATCTGCTTCACATGGTTGTTAAATGTCTGCGTGTGGCTACAACTCATGACATGTCTCCCTTTCCTCCCCCAGACAAAGGCACAGTACAGAAGGTGATTGTCCTGCCCACCAATCAGTCCCTGCATGAAGATCTGATCCTGGAGGAGCTGGAAGTGTTTAAGGTCAGCTGTCTGTTTTTCTCCCTTTGCTTTTTATTCCACTCTTACTTTCATCACTTTTCCCTCCCAAAATCAAAGGCTGGGAGGAGGAAGAGGAGGAGGAGGAGGGTGAGCTTGGCCACAAGACAAAGGCCAGGGGCCAGACAGACAAAAGCAGGGTGGCATTCAGGAGATGGATGTTGTGCAGTGTAGGGCAGCGTGGAGTGATGGGAAACATGCTTACATACTGCAAGAGTCTGGTTGTTGCCCCGAGTGAACCTTTCGCACACGCTGTTTTATCTTAGCTAAAAATCACTAAAAGTGTGATCAACCTGTGATCAGACGTAAAGGCCACGGCTCCTTTGATCTCCCACAACACCTGGACTATAGCAGTCATTCAGAAGACATTTATTCTCCGAAGACGGCATATATTTATTCTAGAAAGTTAAAGACATCTGGCGGGAAGCTGATCCTAGATGGCTACCTTCTCTGCTATGACTATTCTGTTATTAAAGTACGATAAGCTGTTTTCTGTAATCGAAAATAATATTTTTAAAGGAGGCAAGGCATTCTGGGAAACCCGCTTTATTTCCGCGAGGTGTTGCAAATTAACAATTAACATCCACCATAAACACTATAATACTTGCATCGGATTGCTGTTTTTGGTCTGTGTATTTACTGTCCCTATAAAAAAAACATAAAAGAAGAACACCAGTGTCATATCTGAATGGGAAATATATACAGATACAATGAGCAGCCAGTTAGCCTAGCTTACCCCATAAAATCATTGACAAAACGTATTGTTGGCTTATGCACTTCAGTTCTTAAACAAATAAAGAAGATTAAACAAATAAGAAATCATTTATGAATTAGTGAGCTCAGAGGTGCTGGTAGGCGGATTGTGGACAGACTTCGGACAGAGCCTGCATCGCTGTTTCTAGTCTTTGTGCTGGCGGTGGCTTCATATTTTACAGATCGAAACATCAAACTCTCAATTTGATAGAAAAAACAACAATGTCCAAAAGCTCTGAACTTGCTTTTTTTTGTGCCATTTCTCAGAATCAAGCTCCTGTTACAAACTTGAAAATATCCTCCAAAAAAGTAAGTGTCCCTCCCAACTTTGCTTTCCTCGCATATTAAGTGCAGTTTAATTGTTTTAATATGTTATTCATACTTTATGGCTTCCACGTAACGCACGAAAGAGAAATCTCTTGTGCATAATAAGCCTCCCAAAGGCAAGGAAATAATAAGCCATAATTGTTTCTGCACTCTGCTTCATTTTCCTGTCAGCCGGCCACTTATTAAGACAAACAGGGCGACTGACATTTGAACTGTTTACTTTGCAGCAACAGCTGTACGTCAGCTCGGAGTTCGGGGTCTCGCAGGTCTCCCTGCACCGTTGTCACGCTTACGGCTCGGCTTGCGCTGACTGCTGCCTCGCCAGAGACCCCTACTGCGCGTGGGACGGACTCAGCTGCTCTCGCTTCTATCCCACAGGCAAAAGGTACACAAAGGTTTACAGTTTTAGGGTTATAACTGCAGTTTTGTGGCAGTGTTCAGTGTCTTTAAATTGCATGCAAAGGAGTTTTTAGTGTCCACCAGAGATTCTTGTCTAAGCAGTGTGAGGGAACAAATGAGTTTTTAAGCCCCAAAAAAAAACATTTTCAGTGTTGATAAGTGCTGACAGGTGTTGATTAGCGAGTCCATTCATGGAGGCAGCTATTCAAAACTTTCAAATGTGTTAAATAAACATTGGCATAGTGTGGATTTTTTAATAAAATTCAGTATTTCTGTTCATTCGCTTTGAATCTTTCCCAATTTGCCTTGACAATCTAGTGGGACTGCCAAAGTATACAACAAATATGAAATCAATCAATGCACCACGCCCTGTCGTATTATATTGAATGTGGGACACAGCTGAGGAACAACAATATGTTAAACAAGAATGGAAAAGAGCTGCTCACAGCCTCCTTCAGCACACACGTCAATGTCAATGTAAGCCATGTCACCGATTCGGCTTTTGTTGTTTCCCTCGCTCTGTCTAGACATAACACAGACGAGGAGGTACGAGTGACACCTCGTCTCTAAAGCAGCACGTCTCTGGTCTCTTTAAGGACCAGCTGCCTGTCTCTTGACATTCCAGTCAGTCGCAGGTCAGGCTTAGTTTGGTCCCAGAACAAAAGCGCAGCGCCAGTTTTTCCTGCGGAAAATGTGTCTGAGATGTGTCAGCTGTTTACGTGCTCTTTTCCTCAAGCTGTTCTATGAGTGTGCACCGCTGAGTGGAATAACAGTCAGATTTTCCTCATATTGTTTTGGCACTGAGTGCTCCTCGCGCAGTTACAATATGAGACAAACATGAGAGGAAGAAGGTTGTTTTGATTGTGTGGTTTTTTTCTGTATTAAGCTGCAGTGTATTAATACTCATTGCTATTTTCTTCTAATATTTTTTAGGAGAAGCAGAAGGCAGGACATTATGCATGGAAATCCACTCACTCAATGCAGAGGATTCAATCTTAAAGGTAATTAAAGCTGCCAGCACTAATCAATATATTTGGAGTGTGAAAGGTGTCGCCAGTAGGGACAACCCCGCTGAGACTTTTCCACAGAGCTTAGGCTCTTTTAGCTAATTGTTTAGATTTTACGGCCCACAAATGACACAGTCATCAACCGCACAACAGCAGGCAGCTGTTTTCATCAAAAAAAAATAAAGCTCTAAATGAATGCACGCTACCTGCCCCGCACCCGACAGCAGACTAAATGAGCAAATAGCTGCAGAAGAAAAGCAGCTAGCAGATACAGACCTTTTTTTAAATAGTGAGTGGAAGCCAAAGTTAATTAAAAGTGAATATTCCGCTTACTTACTTCCAAATGAGTGCTAATGTTGCTACATGCCAACAGGTTGTGTAAATAGGCAACTGCTAACATGTTAGCCTTTACAGATTCATGTGGTGGTCAGTGTTTTCAGCTCTTTTTTAAGTTCCACTGCCCCCAATTGTCCAAAAAATACATAAAAAAGTCAAAGTAATGTCGTTTTTAAATTAAACTATTTAAAAAAAGGAAATTTGACATGTTTGACATACTCCCACCGCAGATTGACATTGACACATTTACTGTCATTCTAAAAGTAAGTCCATGATGGAAAGATAATTTTGATGGATGAATGACTGTAGCTGCGACTGCTGTATGTTCCTGTGTCTTCCTGTGCCTGTCCAGGTGCTGCACAACAATCCTTCACAGAAAGGCACGCAGTCGACTGGCGGGGTGCAGTTTAATGAGAGGAGAGGATTCGCTCCCCAGAGAGCTCCATTTCCACGAAACAGTTTACGTTTCTAAATTAACACGAGCTTGGGGAACCAACCATATGGCCATTACCACTAATTAGTCAGAACCCTGTCACACATCCAGCTGAGTGATGAACCATTTAACTGCGACAAAAAAAAAAACGACACGGCAAATGAGACGAAACTGAGTTGACGCATTGGAGGTTGTTTTGTTATTCTGTTAGAAATTGAAGAAGTCTGGGTGAAGTTTGGCTCTTGCTGCAGGTGTTGGACTAAGCTTTGTGTCAACATTTCACTCTCACTGTGGGGACTTCAGACGGATTTGAGCCCATCTGTGGGGTTTATGTCCGTCAGCAAGTGACGTCTGATGTGGCTCCATTGACTGTGTGTGTGTGTGTGTGTGTGCGTGTGCGTGTGTGTGTGTGTGTGTGTGTCCTAGCCTACAGAAACGCAGTGGAGATGACGCAGTACGGCGTGAAAAACAACACCACCTTCCTGGAGTGTCTTCCCAAGTCTCCCCAGGCCTCCATTCGCTGGCTAATTCAGAGGGACAATGACAGGAGGAAAGAGGTCAGTTTGACATTTAGAGAGGTCAAAGGTCACACATCACACCCGCCGCTTGCTCGTATGTAACAGGCCGAAGTCGGGCAAAGAACACAAAGGAAATCCCTAAGAGACATAACTGATTAAATGTCCTTTTTATGATGTACAGGGAGCCGCTCTGGTGTTTCAGTTAAATCATTACATCAAATAAAACATGTCGTGCATTCAGATGAGCTCACACGCTTGATAAGGACTTGTATCGCCTGAGGAATGACACAGTGATATTTATTGGCAGCGGAGCGTCTTAATGAGCAGCGATACAGATCAAACATGATATAGACCTTGACTAATGACCGGATTCTCAGCGGGGAAACATTTTACAAATATTTGACAGTTCCTTTAACGCTTTGAAAGGCTGTGAAAGATTAAATGAAGCCCGGTAAGAGAGCGCCCGCTTAAATAAAGACACAATCTTTTATGGATTTAGTTCTCGCCTCCGTGGTGTAGACTCAGAGTAATGGCCATTTTATAGCCGTTTCCCCGTGAGAATTGAATTTGCCCCTGAAATAAATCACTTTAGTTTTACAGTGTGTAATCAAAACTAAAGTCCAGTTAGTTTAAGAAGTAGTCAGTGGATAAGGAATAAACAGTGTGGTATTAAGGGGATAAGTATCAGTTTAGTCTCATGGTTATTTTAAATTGATTCCTTATTTTTGATTATCTGTATTCCAGATTATTTCTTTGTCTTTAATCTACATTTAGTAATTACTCAAGTTTAACCTGTTACCAGTGTGCACTGTATAGTTACTGTGTTGCTAGATTTAGCTCCCTTCCAATTCTCTGTCACACATCATGTGGATGGTGTTATGACACGGCCTAATTGTGCCAACCACAGGTGAAGCTGAGTGACCGTGTCCTCTCCACGGAGCACGGTCTCCTCATCCGATCTGTCCAGCTGTCCGACCAGGGCCTTTACTACTGCCTGACCACCGAGAACAGCTTCAAACGCACCGTCGCCAAGATCCGCCTGCGAGTGCTGAGCGAAGCCATGGTGAGCGTGCTGACGGACAAGCAGCAGTCGCCGTGGGCCTGGGCCAGCTCGCTGCACCCCAAGGTCCTGTTGGCAGCCTTCAGTCCGGCGGAGAGCCTGGCCGTGCAGCAGTACTGCAAAGAGAGGAAGGAGCTCCAGAACCTTCAGCAGAGGCAGCAGCAGCCTCCACCGCCTGGACCTCTCAGGGGGGACATGGCCAAACTGAAGCCCCTGCTGGACCGCAGGAAGAGTCGCAACCGCCGCAATCACCTCCCAGAGGTCTGACACAGGGAGAGCTGGCTGCTGCAGAGACTGACACGCACGCCTTCCTCTGTTTCTATATCCAGATCCTCATTTTCCAACTCTCATCTCAAACTGCAGAGCTGCACTGTGGACGTACAGTAAAACGAGGAGGTGGGTGCGGGGAGTTGTTATTCGGCAATGTCTCTTTTTTTTTTCTTGCATGAGGCACTGTGACCAGATGGCTGTGACATACACAAACGCACACTCACAGGCACCCACAAGCCATTCATCACAAACTGAACTAGCCCTGTTGCGAGTGCCACTAATAAACTGTGGTCTCCGCTGATATTGCTTATGATAATACACCATGAGATGCAGCTCTGATCTTATCATACTTTAGATATTAGAGGGGAAATTGGACCGTCCGGATATTAGCTCACAGTGGATTTGTTCACAAAAAGAGGAGGTAATTTGAACTCATGATAGTAAATAGAGGAGATTGAAAAGGGACAAAAGGGAGACAGATGCATGTTTGACAGTGAGTGCCATCTGGAAGTATTATACTAGTCTTTTATTAGATTATACTCACATTTCTGTGTTTACTTTAAACTAACAAAATTGTATGCTCAGTGGAATGACATGTAGGGTAATAAAAAGTCCACTTGTGTGGAAAAAAAGAACTTTTTCATCTCACAGGTTGACAGCCTACTACTGTCTACTGTTCATACAAAGCGCAGATGGCAAGTGGTCCCAAAAAAAAGTGTTATATTACAGTGCTGTCAGCAAATGTATTAGTTCAAAGGCCAAACTTGACATCCAGTGCTGATGTTACCCAAACAGAAATAGTATTAAAAGACTGAGTAGAATATGAAAGTCTGTGTGTGAGCTGTTGCAAACGTCTTACATGATCTCCCCTGTATTTATTCCTATTACTCAGACGTACATGTAAGAGAATGTGCCTCACTGTTAATTCGGCTGCATATTGTATCATACTTGTTTATAGCACAGATGCATGTTTATGAGTAACGTAGTGGTCTCTTAATCCTTTGAGTAACCAAACCTGCAGATAAGCAGATTTTTTTGGTTAGTGTAAACCTGGAAAGTTTACATCATAAGGTACAGTAGTTGCTAAAACATGACAATATCCTTCTTTGGATCCACATTTTCCACGTCGTCTATAGTAAAATGGACGTACTTTTTAAAGGACCAGTGTGTAAGATTTAGTGGTATCTGGCTGTGAAGTTGTAGACTACAGACTGATGACCTGTGAAGTGTGTAGGAGAAACTACAGTGGCCGCAAAACTAAAAGAGAAACATGGCGGTTCAACATGGCGGACTCCATGGAAGGTGAGCTGCAGCGTCTGTAGATAAAAGCTCAATCAAGGGTAACAATAACACAAAGATTCCTATGTTCACGTAATTTTACACACATACCTTGAATATTATATCCAATTTCTGCCAATAGATCCTCCTAAATGTTACACACTGGACCTTTAACTCAGCGAGACAGTCAGTGAGATAGACCATTTGACATATGTGAATAGACTGTTGTTTTTTCAGAAGCGTAGTTAATGTAGATAGAGATTATTTGTTGCTTGTGTACAGAGTATTTTTTTTGTCCGTTTCATCCTTTTAATTTAATGTTGTGCCGAGTTTTTGTGAAATAACTGTGTATATAATTTCATCCTATTTCACCAACTATGACTGTATCTGCAAATTGCAGAGATATACAGTATTATTTTCATTTTGAGAAAAGACTCTCTAGCTGTACCTTCCCTCATACAGATCTCTGCTCCACGCTGAATAAAACTGTGTGACCAGCATCATGTCAGCTTCAACTCAGTGTAATTTCAGTGTTATAAAATATATGTATTTCTATTTATTATTGTCATGATAGCCTGAATAAATCAATTCAGATGAATCTCAATTTTACAGAAAGATCTCATGTCTGTATGGTAAATATTAAGCTGCAGCAAACAACTGGTTAGCTTAGCTCAGCACAAAGACTTGAAACAGCTAGCCTAGCTCTGTCTGAAGGTAACAAACTTTTGACAACCTGTCAAATATATGGGTTTAATATTAAACGGAAGCTTAAAAGGGTCTAGCTTTTCAAACAGAAGCGTGTGTTCTATATTTCAGAGATCAGTGGTCAGTGTAAATTGCAGCACCTCAAGGAAGAGGTGTAAAACTTGTCTGTTTTAATCCCGATGAAACACGTTAATGTGTGACATGTCAGATTCAGACTGAGCAGTAAAATCAAAGACACCCAGCGGGTGCAGAGGCTCGTTTGAAACCCATAAAATCGAAGAGAGGCCTCCTGCTGGGCAGAAATACTGCTTTACTAAACAAACCCAAGTGCCATTCATAACAGCAGTATAATAATCCCCCAGTCCATTTTGTATTGCTTTGTTTGATTGATGGGCCACTCAAGGTAAAGAGGAAACCATTTAAGTTTGCTTCAACGTGCACAATGCAGCGGTTTGTTTCAGCAGCGGGACAGTCTCTGATGTATGTTGGACCAAGAGGAATGTAGACCAGTTTTAAACAGCCCAGTACTACGAAAAGGAAACCCAAAGAAAAACCCCTTTTCAGCTTTTATTCATTTTGAAGACACTACTTCAGCAAAGGATATGAACATTTGCACAAGACTAGATTCATGTACATTTTATTTTGTAGGATGTCAAGCAAACTCATTTCTCCTCTGTGCGGATTGATAACCTGACAGTTCAGAGGAATCTCCATCTGCTCTCCCTCCAGAAATCCCTGATTGAGTTAATGTTACAGTGTTTGCAATTAAAACAATACTTGGCAAAGGAATTCAGCTCTTGTGCTTTACAAAATCACAGTATCCCCTCCCCTTGTATCAAAGGAGGTATGACATTATAAATAACACTGAAATTACAAAAAAGTGCAAGTCTATATCAAGGTTCAGTGTCCCGCAGCAGCTTAAATGCACTCTTCTCTGCATGAGTCATTCACACCAGCGTCTTATTTCTCCTCACCACGACGCAGTAGGAGGTGAGACACAGGATGAAAACGGCCACACCAATGCCCAACAGCGCCTTCTGTATTATGTCCAACATCTGGATACGGGAGATGAGCTCCTTCTTAAACATGTCCGCTGTTTCGTCATCCACCGAAGCCGTCTGGTAGAGGGAGACAGGGGACGAGAGGGTGACTGATTACCATGCATCCCAAGCTAACAGAATATACACTTCACTACTGCAGGGCTCATTTTTATCTTACCTCGTTCAGCCAAGCAAGAGGGAATATGGTGTAATCCTTGACTTTCTTAAGCACCCTGCAGGGAAAGAGTTCATTACTCAGCATTCAGTTTCATGATGTTGTCTCAAAACGATACACCTATTCACTTTCTGGCTGAGAGTTAGAGGAGACGATCAATAACACTCTTATGTCCTTACGGTACATATGAGGCTACAGCCAACAGCAGGTTAGCTTAGCTTAGCACAAAGACAGGGAACGGCAACCCTGGCTCCATCCGAAGGTAACAAGTTTTGCCTAATGACTAGGTAATATCTCAATTAGTAGAATAATCTGTAATAATATAGAAACTATGAAGTCTACAGCCAGCAGCAGGTTAGCTTAGCAGTTAACCACCATCAGACCAAAAAAAAGTGATTTTTAGTGGTGTTCAATGGCAGATTAAGTTGCCTCTGAACAGAACTAGGGTTGTCATAATCTTTATTTTATGCTAAGCTAAGCTAACCAGCTGCTGACTGTAGCCTTACAAACATTGAGGGTGGTCTCAGTCTTCTCATCTAACTCTAAGCAGAAAAAAAAAAAATCATATTTCCCAAAAGTGAATCACAACTTACGTGATGACTTTTGATGGTCCGTACATCATATTCACTTGAATTCTCTTGGCAAACCTCAAGGTGAACCCAGTTGTCTGGTGGAGAAAAAAAGCAGAAAAAATGTTGTACATCCGAGTCGCTAAAAGTCAAAAATCACAAAGTGAATTGAAGTTGAGAAGCTCTTACAGGTTCCACATCCATGAAAGTGGCATGATGCTCCTCGCTGGGATTGAGGCCCAGAACGGCCTTTCGTAGGTACGGACTGCCATGAAGGAAGTGGGGCAAAGAGATGTAGATAGGTCTTCCTATTTACATAGCAAGAGAATAGACAACTCAACTACAGTGGACCCAAAACTCACAAAATGCCTAAAGATAGAGAATGGTTTGTCCAGCAGGCAGCCTCCGTAGAAGCTCCTTCTGTAATCACACAGTGATTCTTATTTTCAGGTGATACACAAATGAGAACATACCTATGAATATTATACTTCATTTCTGCCAATAGATCCCCCTAAATGTTACACACTGGACATTTGATCCTACATAGAGAAATGCAAACTGACCCTCTTGACAGGAGCCGATGTCCAGTACTCCAGCCAAGGTGCAGTTCTTGGTGACCTCTATATTTCTGCAGTAACATTGATTGTCTGGGTTGACTGTAGGGGAGGCCAGGGTATTTGGCTGGAGGGCGTAGCGGTACACTTCAATCCCTTTCAGATCCTTGCTCTCCTCAAAGCTAGCTGATACAGACCTGAAGACATAACAACACAGAGATTAGTTCAAAGGTTTTCCAGCAACTGAACCTTGTGTACCCAGTTATCTTTGGCTCTATGGTGCAACTTAACTCAGACTGACTCAAGTACATGACCATAGTTTTTTGGTATTGGCAAGCTCTGACCTCTAGTGGTTACTGAGATGAAAGTCCAAATGGTAGCAGTTCTCAAATTAAGATTTTAAATCTCGCCGTCGTTGACACTTACTGGCCCATTTAATGCTCGCAAAGTGCAGTCAGACTAGATAAGATGATATTGCTCCCACAAAATGAAACTCTTCGTCACCTGCAGATGTCTGATGAGAAGAAATAGATAGGCTTCTTCTTGTCCATAAAGGGAGCGAATGACGAAGCATCTTAGAAAGGGGGACAAGAAATCAGGTCAGAAAGGTGACTCGTCTGTATTTAGAGCTACAGAAGTGCGTTATAAGAAGGGGTTCAGGAAAAAAGAAGTCCTGTAGCTTTGTTACAAAGCACATTGCTGCATGAGCCACACCTGTCCCGTTGATCATGTCACAGTATTTGTTGTTCCAGAAACGTAAAGTCCTGTTGGACAAAATAAATTAAATTCGTCAAAGTCTGTATATTTGATTTAATAATAACATTTTTGTCACTTGTGAATATCTGTAGAACCTGAGTAAAGATTCTAACTCAATATCTCCTTCACCCTACCATAATCAAACATACCTCTCTCCTCGCCACATGTCAATTCGTCCAACTTTAGAGATGTCATCCTTTCCAGTGTAGACATTGTAGTAGCCATCATAGGTACCATTGTACTAGGAGAAATATATTTAAGTCAATAAATTGATAAAATCATATTATATCTAAGGAGTTACTGGGTAGATCTTGTGTCTTAGGCCATAATATCTGTTTACTCACAGGTGCAAACAGGCCCACAAGTGTTTTCAACATGGGGTCTGTGTAACCCCACAGCAGTTCTTTGACTGAACGGTGCTGGAACAAGGAGGAGTTGCTTGACGTTATCAGTTTCTCCAGCATGCCATGAAATAATTTTGGAACCAGTGAATAAGCTCCCTGAAAAGAAGTCCAAAAACATTTACCTTTTATATTTGTAAAAGCTCAGTAAATTATAATTTCTTCATCAGTGTGGTGATGGTGTCAGTTTGCGTTGCGAAACATGCAGAACTGCTGTGCACAAAACTGCTGTGGTTGCCTGAAGAGATAAGTCAG
Source organism: Dicentrarchus labrax (assembly GCF_905237075.1). Taxonomy (NCBI): domain Eukaryota; kingdom Metazoa; phylum Chordata; class Actinopteri; family Moronidae; genus Dicentrarchus; species Dicentrarchus labrax. Next base: position 16,590,653 of record NW_026136724.1, on the reverse strand, counting down.
AAAGAAATCCTCTTTCATGAGTGTAATACTGCGTAATCACTTACAGACACTCTTATTGGAATTGCTTTATCATTTGAGCCTTATCAACGTTAAGACTACAGCCTTTAGCCATAAACAAAGACTGCCATTGTAAAATAATTTTTTTTTTACAACACAGCAGCATCTCTGCACCATGTTAATTTTAGCCTCAAGTTGCCAGTCACCATTGAGCTTGGTATTCTTAATACCTTTTTAGAACCTAAAACCCGTCCAATACTCATTCAGATTGATCAGCTAACCAAGCAGGCTGCATGTTAATGAAAAACATGCAGCATTATTCAAGTAAACAGGAATTAGCCTGCTGCATTAACTACTGTAGCTGACTTCTGGGCAACTTGCCAGCAAACCAAGCAAGCTGCTTGCTTCTGAAAAACATGCTATGGTTGTCAGTGTAAACAGAAATCAGCCCGCTGCATTTGCTGTTGTAGTTAACTGCGTACTGCTTCCAAGGAAACTTGCCGGATAACCAGGCTAGCTGCCCACATACACGTTTGTTCACACGTTATGCTATGTGTAACTGTGGGAATAAAACACAGGTTGAAAAATACCTGAATTTTTCTTTACATTTAAATATTTTGTAAAAGATAGGGGTTTTGTAGAAAAGCATGTTACTATTCCTCAAAGTATGATGATGTCAGTACAGAACTTCTATATATATTGTCACAACACCAGTATAGCACCAAGTCACTGTAAACCTTAACCTGTACCAACCATACTTCATTTTGATTTTGAGTTCCCCTTCTGAAACAACCCTCCAGTGCACTGGTTCCCAACCTGGTGGTCGGGACCCTCTTTAAGGTTGAAGGCTAAATCTGAGGGGGTCCAAGAAAAACCGTAATGTAGTTCTGCTTTTAAGTGTTTATTGTGCAAATGATTCTCTAATCTCTGCTTTCCTACTGAATTTCTGGATAGTTTTCAGGCCTATAAAATATAAAAGGAACAACCTATGAAGGGGCAATCACTCGTCTCAGCTCACCAACAACCTGTCACAGAGGTCACAATCCAAAACAGGTTGGGAACCACAACCCACAGCTTGCCTTGGCATAGCTCGTCTTGGCTTTGCAACAGAGGTACCGTAACTAATATTAGCAGTAGAGCTGAGTCAAGTCAGGAATCACCGCACAGTGGGGTTACACTTACAGCCACAGCCAGGTTGAGGGTGGTGATTTTGTCTTCTTCTGATCCCACTGACATGGATGGTTCGAAGATGGCCCCAAAAGGCAGCAGGAAGGAGGCAGTGTGATTCGGGTGGAAAGTGATGTTCTCTTTGGGGAGATATCTTGTCCTGAAGGCGGAGAGGGTCTTACTTAGACATTACATTTCATATGACATCAGGAATAAAAACCTTTTGTTTCTGTATTAGATTGGTTTCAAATCAAATTCCAAACACCTGTCATCAAAATGATATTTAAGAGGTAAACAAATCAACCTTACCAATATGTGTAAGGTCCCCTTTCCACTACCACTGGAATTGCACCATACTGCAAAACCTCCAGGGGGTTTTTCAAGTCAAAAAACCAGAACTGCCTGTACACCTTTGCCCCTGCGGCCACCCAGTTGTCATAAGCTGTTGTTCCAGGCTCAATGACGGCTTCCTAAACCCCACAGACACACAGACAGAGTCTATTTTTAACATGCCTCAAGACTGCCAGCAGGCCAGCTGTCCCACTGATACATGAAAACGGTGGATGCTCTGTGATAAAAAAGGTCTAAACCGTTTTTTTTCTCTCTCTGTATAGTGCCTTAAACAAATCACAGATGCTGATCTTTTGATGGAGGAAAACAAGACACACTTGCCACACTTGCACACTTGCCAGTTGATGCAGCTTTCCAAAAAACGCACGCCTCTCCTTTCTCCTGATTCACCTTGATCCCCGCGTACACACACACACATTCACACACTCTGTCACTCCCTATTCTCCACCCAAGGGTGAAACTGAGCACCATACCTTCTCCACTGTCCCCTGAATGACGTTGTTCCCCACTGGGATAAGGATGCCTCCCAGGATGGCTACCGCCGCCCCAATCACAGCTCCAGCTATCAGCCCGCACCTTCTGTTACAGCAAACCATGGTGGTGTGCGTTTCCCTCCGTCCGTTCCCTCTCCGTACGTCTGTCTGTCTGTCTGCCTGCCTGCCTGCCTGCCTGCCTGCCTGGCAGCCTGTTCTCCTTCTGTCTCTGTGTTTGTGGTGTGTGCTAGTGTGTGCAGCTCGTCTGTGTTTGTGTCCCGGCAGCAGCAGCAGCAGCAGCACAGGCAGGCTGTAACATCAGAGGAGCTGACAGAGCAGCCGAGGCCAGGTAAAGGTACAGACACCTCTGGGAGGCGCCTAGGTACCCCCTATAATTTAAATTATATAATGACAAGACAGGTTTAAGGTTCAGCTTAAGAGACGTGCCCTTTTGGTATCAGCAGTCACTATCAGACCAGGAGATAACACCTGCAATGAGCTGAGTAGAAAAGTTGGTGCACAGAGACGTAGTGCATAAAATAAAAGTTTATGTCTGAGGCCAGTCATGCTATCTTTGATTTGTTTCATTAATGTTTTATATTTTAATACTTGCTATATATTTGAATCCTCATTGACGTGAGCTAGGCCTATCAGTTCTGGATATCCAGAGACCTGGATGATGAAAACCTTCAAAGACATTTCAGTCTTATTACATTCTTTCCTGTTCTGTTTCTCTTGTCTCCTCTCCAATTTCTGCTCATCTCAGCTACAAGGTTACCAGACACAGAAAAAAGGAGGAATATATGAATTATTAAGTATATTCCCTCTGTGCAAAGACCGTAAGAAAAGCTTATCTGTATTTGTGGTTGTGTAGTTTCATGGGGGATATTAAAATGAATTGCCCTTTATCTGTCTTAAAGAGATTTCACAATGCTTATCTTGATTCATCATTGAGATGTACACTGATACTTGTGCTTGTGCACATGCTGATCGATTGATACAACCCTTCTTGGCAGACGCTTGGCAAAATGTCAATGCATGTGTTAAAGACATTCATGCAAACACACAGCCCTTCACATAACAAACTGAAGAACACATAGGGAAAAAAATGAACAACGCTGATTTGAAAATAAACCCCAGGGAGACAAATTATGTAAAAGACAAGTTGAAACCTAAAAATGAAGGACATAACATTACTCAAAAGTAAAAACCAGATTAAAAAGATGTAGTTTTTTTTTTATTATAGGTTTCTAATATCCAGAGGCAGCAAATCTCACAGTTTAGGGGCATAAAAACAAAAGGCACTCTCACCAGCCCTTTTATGGGACACATAAGGAACATTTAAAAAGAAAAGCATCTGGTTGGAACATAAAATTAAAGAAAGTCTACATCCTTCACCGCGCAGTTCTCATAATTCAACTGAATAGTGCCTTTCCTCCCACCCTGGTAAATGCATGTTTCTCTTAATATCCACATCCACTGCTTGCAATACAGGTTTACTGTTAGCCTAGCCTAAACCGTCATAACCCTAATGACATCACTATGACATCATAAGGGGTGTTAAAGAAGAAGACATTGCTTTCATAGGCTGTGTTGGCCCTTTAAGCCTTACAGCACTGTGTGGTGCTCTGCTGTGGGGTTGAGCACACAGTGTTATTCCCAGCCCTCATATACATACTGCTCTACAGCGCTGTGAAGTTACATTTTACCACCACTGGAGGGCAGCACCATCATTCCCTCGCCACTCACTGAGCATCCAGTGCAGAAGGCCTGCGTGGTCCATCCCTCCCAGACTCTCTGCCAAAGACCTGTCTCCGTCTATTTAAACAAACATTCTTGTTAAAACAGTTTGAATCTCACCTGACTGACTTTAATGTTGATCTTGCGAGCACAACGAAAACATTTTGAACTGGATTTCAGGTTGTGTGGGTCAACATTAGGTCTATAGAGGTCTGTTTCTCATGTCATTGATAATATTTATGTGAGTCTGTTCTATGTGTTTAAAAAGATTGACATATTTGGAGTCTGACAATGCACTTCTTGTAGAGATTGCAATGCAATAAAAGAGCAAGCAACAGAGGATAGATCCTACCAGATATCGCTGCCGTCCCGACTGCTTTGGACACAGAATTAATCAGTTTCTGTTCATCTAATGATGAATTTGGGGTTTTAAATATTAATAATGTCAATAATGTTTTATTGTTGTTTGTATTCTGGGTTTTAAAACATATAATATGTTATAAGTGTGCGTTTAACAAACCAGTTTTTCCTCATTCATCACCATGTGCACAGTTTACCATGTTTTCTCATGGTTTATTTCTTTATATATTTTAGTTTTCTTTTGCATAATGTGTACAGTTGCACACATAGATAGCCTCACCTAACAAATAATGTAGACAAATGAAAGTAAAAAGGGATTTTATAACGCTTAATATAAGCAGGAGTATATATAGGCATACATACACTGGCCCTTTCAAAGAACTCCATGTCTGTGGCATTTTCTGTGTGAGATAAAGTGACATAAGCTTTTTTTGCCTACGGGATACACCCTCTGGCCCTTGTAATCTCAAACCTGGAGAGGGCCTGGATGACAAAGAGGGAAACCTCCAGCCATCATTGGATTAGAATGGAAATGTCAACACCACAAATTTGCATGTTCTCCCAAAAAGCCACATTTGAAATGAAAATGAGATGGAAAGGAGATGTTTACACCGTGGGGGCTTGTGTGGAAGGTCTGTGTGAAGTGAACACCACCAACCTTTACACTGACTGTTGACTACTCGCACTTGACTTTGTCCGACAGGCTAAATTATTTAAACCACAAACAATGGTCATGTACAGTTGAATGGGTAGGGGAGGGGACAGCTATGGTTGGAGGTTTGGTTCCCATGGGAACGATACATTCTAGAAATGTAATTATAACCTGAGCAGGTAATGTAACATGATTAAAAAAGTATTAATATATGTATGTTATAGTGGGAATATACATAATATATTTTAATATAGCAGTTTAATAAAAACAAGGTAAATAAATAAGTTTATTTTATATTAAAATAAAAGTCACATTATATATAGTCCATAATGTGAAAATAATGAGTTTTTATTTGGGCAGCAGTGAGTAAAGTTATGGGTGTGCGGGTCTGACATGCATTCCGCTGTCAAGTAGCTTCCGTTTGGGCGTCTACCTTCAAAATAAAAGCGTCAGAATAATAAATTGTAAGGTTTGGTGTTTAATCGTCACAAACACAAGGTGAAATCTTGGCTTCGTGAAAACTGATGAAAAAACAAGAATATGTGCCCTCTTCTTTCCTGTAACAACTGCACATAATAGACTGAAAAGCATCCATTGGAATGACTGTACTGATTGTACATACATTTAATGTGTACATGTGTTATGTAATAATAACTGCAGTAGCCAAACATTTGACTGCCACAGTCAGCTATACTTTACAGGTGGGACATTTTTGTCCCCAGTACAGAGTTCCTTCATCTTTGATAATTAATAAGACTGAAAATAAGGCCAGGAGGAGGATTTCTATATTTTTATACAGTGTTATACGGGCATTTTGTCCAACCAATCTACTGTCCATTGTCATATAAAGATGTTTGACAGTAGATACTGATTTAGATAATGAAAATAAAGGGAGTATGACTTTTCACAAAGGTTCCCTGCCAGAATAAAATGTTAAAAGTTAATTTTGGTATTAATATATCACATTGGTACCATCGTCTTGCTGTGATTTTGTGTTTTCCAACCACTTATATGTGATTAGTGTGCTGCTGGTCTGGTATTTTGTCCATTAACAAAGATTTCCTGAAGTGTACAGTATTAGTCCAAATATTTTTTTAGTTTTAGAGTAGAAATGGGCTTTCAACACAGTATAGAAAATATTGCAGAGAATATTTGCAAAGATTAGTCCTTTTTTTATTAAGCGTATGGAAATGACTTATATCACACAAGATGAAACAATAAATAAATAAATAATTTTAAAAAAATGACAGTGTGGACATAAAAAATAAATTAATTGATATAATCAAAAAGTGAAATGAACAGCTTTATTGTGAAGAACCAGACCGGAAGTGTGATTGTTATTGCTTGCGGAACACACCGCGCTGCTCTCCAGTCGTGGGTCTACATTCAACACTGGTAGTCGCCGCCGCAACGAATGGAGGCTAACGGGTGGAAGACACATCATCAAGGAATTGTTTCGCTATCAACATAGCTTCCCCCCCGAAAGCAAGGAGGATTTTTTAAACCGAAAATATTTCACCGGACAGAAGAAACACTATTTTTTTTTTAAAAGTCGATTCGCTTCCCCTTCCCCGCCCGCCCCCGCCCCCCGAACAGATCAATTGCCTGTCATTTAAAAAAAAAAGGGCGTGTGTGTGTGTGTGTGTGCGGGGTGAAGGCAGTTTTAACCATTTAATGTGGGTATATATGGTGTTTTAGATTTTTGTTTTTGTACACACACCGTCTTGGGGGTCTGAAGGACACACAGTCGAGGATGGGATGCACACTGAGCACGGAGGACAAGGCGGCGGTGGAGCGCAGCAAAATGATCGACAGGAATCTGCGGGACGACGGGGAGAAGGCAGCCAGGGAGGTCAAGCTGCTGCTGCTCGGTAAGGAAAGGAGGAGAAGATGGAGAGAGGGAGGAGGTGAAAAGAGGAGGCGAGTGGGGGGGGTGAACTTCGGTGTGTTGCCCCGACACACAGGGGGCAACTCACCCTGCCGTGGAAAAAAAAACAAAAAACCCCACATTAGTGTCGGTTAATGTTTCCGTTAGTGGTCATTTTGAGGTGGTGTCAGTTAGGAAGTGTCAACTCCGGTTCACAGAATGCAACATACCGAGTGTGTTGGGGGGAAATAGTCCAAAATATGAACTATAATGTCTTTATTTGAGGGTTTTAATGTCATTTTATTTCAAATTTGTCGTCAGAATTACATACATGGCAAGTTTTTTCTTTTCTTTCCCCCCCCTCTGTTGTTGGCATTAGCTCCATTCAGCCGCCTCTGTAGACCATTTGTATTGACTAAATCCTTTCAACAATGCCACATTTCCTCTCGTCTAGTCCAGTGCAATGCAGTGAAAATAGGCCTATGGCTCATTAGGGGCCCAGGCCCTGACTCAATGTGACTGAAAACTTTGTTGAGTCCACTCATTTTGGGATGTTTTTGTTTTTTAAAATGCCCAACCCCTTTGCTTTTGAATTAAAAGTTGAACCTAAGGAGAGGCTGAATAGGGATCTTTTCTTTTTTTCTTCATTATCATATTATCCACAGTTTGGCTGTACCTCAGAGCCAAATTGTACGAACCTGTTGACTTGCTCTAAAGTTCAAGAGTAGCACTCACACAGAAGTGTCTGAAAAGGGCAGGCGTCTTGCGCAACGAATGCAGGAAATTACAATAATGAAGTAGAAAAAAATTCAGTCAGGAGCTTCGTCAACATGAGATCAAAATAGCAGCAGCCATTTAAACTGAAATGCCGCTGATCAACTTAAATAACTGAGCAGTTGCAGTACATGACGTACTGGTATAGAGATACCTCATAACCCTTTCATTACTCTCAGCCAATAGCCAATTTTGGCTGACCTTTATGTACTGAATCATTGTTCTCTTGGTGTCTGAGCAGTGCCTTGCAATCAACCACACGCTATTATTTTGGTAAATTGATACATCCCTTTTAAAATCAACCACAAAATTGTATTATGAATGGCAAAAGTGCACCCACTGAAGTCTTTTATACTTCATTATTGTAATTCCTTGCTTTAATTACACATGCTTTGTCACGTCATTGCCCCTGTATGCACAATTATGTGATCTGCTTTCATTTAGAAGCTGGCCTCGGTTAAATTAATGGCATTTCTTACATGTTGGGAAACACTGTTATCCTTGTAAATAGAGACTGTAGGTGAAAAACTTTTCCATCAGTCCCCTGGCTTTGGGAAATGTTGACATGCACACACATGGTATGTGGGTTACCAGGACACGGGAGTCTAAAGCCAATACCAATATGAGGCAAACACCTGACAGAAGGCACACAATAAGCGCTGTTAGAGGCTTGTGTGGACAGATTTGTGAACCAGAACAAGATAAACAGCCTTTCGTCATGTTCTTTTACATGATTTAGCAACACTTGTTCTACCATTCTCACTAGCGTCCATTGGCTCACGCATCAAAAGTGCACAATCTTTACATTTCTTGGGAACTGTATAGCACTGAGTGTGACCTAAGTGTGGTTTTGTCTGAACAAGAATGCACATATTTTCCTTCTAAAGGTAGACCGCATTCCTCAGGTGCTCCGAGGCCAGATGGGACTTGCTGATTGAAAGAGGACAAGTAAGGTCAAGTTTTCTGCTATGCTGCTGTAGGGCGGGATATGAGTTTTCATCGGCCGTTGCTCCTGACACAAACCTTGTGGCGCTCCCTGGTTTATTTGGGGAGAGTAGCTGTCCTTGTCGTGACGGTCGTGCGGCCCCACGCGTGGTTGCGTTGGCACGGTTTCCTGCCATTTGTATTTGATCCACTCAGCGTGATAGACTCTTCAGGTTGCTGCCTGGAGTGACACACAGACAGGCCGGAGAAAGGAAAACAGGGCCTGTAAGATGAGAGCACTGCTAATGACTGAAGCATTAAATATGAAAAAGCTCCGCCGCAGAGAGGCAAAGAGGTGGGGGGTTGGGGCTGAGTTAGGAGTTTGAGTTGTTTACCTCGCAGATAAACAGTTACTGAAAATCTACTGGTTTGTAGTTGTTGATTTGCAAGCAGTTCTGGTGCGTACTTTTTTCCAAACACACCCTGTCAACAAAAGGCAAAAAGTCAACAAACCGTGTGGCTTGGGTAGTAAAAGGCTGGCAGGGCAGTAAAGATGTGTGCTGCATGCCACCAGAGTCTTTTGTGTATCACGTGGAGGTGACCCCTACCGAACAGATATTTGTGTATACAGCAAACCTCTGGCGAGTTGGTGAACAGGTTAATGTGGTGACTACCTGGTTCTTCCGATGCTGTCTTTAATTGTTAATCATGGGCTTACGCTCGCTCCACTGGCTTGAAATCATTACGCTTACGGAAAAAAAAAAAAGTAAATTTGCATGAAAAATGATTTGAATCTGCTGGCAGGCTCAGGTGTCTTTTTGTAGAGAGAGGGAATGTGATCCTTCTTTTTTTTTCATCCTGAAAACTGAATATATTTCTCATTTAGCTCTCAGTCTTTATTTGGCTCTCATTTTATTTCCATCATCTCCAAGACCCAATTATCCTACTATTCATATCTACGTGCTAAAATAGATTACAATCTCCTCAGCCTAATTACTCTTTCTATAGCTGTCGTGCAACTGTGGGAAGATTTTATTAATAATCCCTAGCCTTTGTCTAACTTTTGTCATTGTTCTCTCTCTGATGTTTTCCATATTGTTAAAGTTATGTAACCACATTGCCAAACATGCAGTGCACCATGGCCGTGTCACTCATCTTAGAGACTGGGAGGGGGGCGGGGGGCTCTCACAGTGAATACGGACAGTTAAATTGCTCACGTTCCTTTATCGCTGTAAGCATCATTGGACATCTCCGTGAATAGTTCAGTGTGTGTGTGTGTGTGTGTGTGTGTGTGTGGGAAACAATCTTTTAGCTATCGACCTGCTTGTTGGCAGATCGATCCCTGTGGTCATTTCCCCCCGGTGAGTAGCGCTGCTTCGGAAGGCTCCTGGAATCCTTCACGAGTGACTCATACTTAAATCCCCTCAGAGGGAGAGGAAGGAAGAAAAAAAAAAAGAAAAGAAAGAGGAACTGGATAGCGAGCGAGAGGAACAGTATATCATAAAGGGACGAAGAAACAGAGAAGGTAAAAGAGGAAGAGGGGTGCACATGATGGGATGAGGGTGTAAAACAGGGAGAGCGAGACGGGGGGAGCTGGATGGTGTTGCGCTCATGTTGCTAATGTGGCATCACTAATGCGGTTACCACATTGTGCCAAACTTCATGAGCCCTACTCAAGTCCTTGGACCTCCTGAACCTACAGAAATGTATCTGCATGCCATTGGTATGACCCAAAAAGCCAGCACTGAACCCCCAGCGAATGAGGAGCCCGAAAAAAGAGACATCTTTACTTTCTTTGGTTGGCACGCAGGCGCCTGAGAATTAGCAGCGACGTATGATAAATCTATGAATGGAGCAGGGCCAGGCACGGGTAGCCATTTTAATCACGTTTGTCTCCACACTGCCATTGTTCTAAAAACCTTCCTTGTCTCCTGCTGCCTTCATACTTAGTGGAAGATCAACCAGGGGGAGCTCCAAGAGGAAAAGATGTGCTTGCGGTTGGTAGTTAGAAACAGCTCTGTTCTCTCCATTTTCACTGGAGCGGTTAGCTTGTATTTTCCTAAAATAGTTTGAACCGCTAGAAACAGAAACCAGCTGCTCCAGTGGTTTTCAGTCTATAGCTGTTTTGGGGTGGGCGTATCAAAGCTGTGGGTGTGTAACATGACTCTGCATGAGGGCCCATAGGTCAGGCCTGTGGTGCTATGCAACCCTTAAAGGTCTGTGTGTGTGTGTGTGTGTGTGTGTGTGTGTGTGTGTGTGTGTGTGTGTGTGTGTGTGTGTGTGTGTGTGTGTGTGTGGAGAGAGAGAGAGAGAGAGAGAGAGAGAGTCAAAATCAGGACGCCTGTGTGTTTTGTGTTCCTCAGACCTAGAGACTCTGACAGGATCCACACCCTAATGATATCACTGGTGTTGAGAGGTCGGAGCCAAATCACTTACATAAACACATAGCTCAACATCTCATTGATTATAATGGAGACTGCAAGGCTTAATTTATGGTATTCATCCAAATATTTTTTTTTTTTTACCATTGGAGCGCTTAGAGTTAGCATGCAGGCTTATTGCTGTAGCAGTCGTGCCGCTGGTTTCAGTTTCTGCAGACTCGTGCTGTGTTTCTGCAAGCGTTCGGCGCTACGACCAGCAGTGGCGAAAGATTGCTCTGACACAACTTTGCCGCAATTACAGTAGATTCCCATAGTGATTCATCATCAACGTCAGTGTTTATTTTCTCTCGGTGATCACAAAATCCAAATTATTTCTCAACCGATGTGATTCACCTCATGATATCATTTCCACTGAACTTCAGCAGCAGTACATTCAGATGTCATCGAAATTAACGGCCCCTTTTTAAATTAAAATTTGAAAGGAATTTCTTCTCCTGTTTTGGTGAAAATTGTGACATAACTATTTTCTGATTGCTGTGAGTAGGGCTGAAATTAACGATTATCTTCATTGTTGATTAATCTGGTGATTATTTTCTAAATTTCATAACTATTTGCTCTTTGAAACGTCAAGAAATGGTGAAAAAAAGTCCAGGTGACGTCTCCAAATGTCTTGTTTTGTCCGACTGACAGTTGAAACCCCACAGATATTCAGTTTAGAGTGACATGAAATAGAGAAAAGCAGCTAAAATCAGGAAATGTTTGGCATTTTTCCGAGATAAATGACTGAAAAAATGAATAACTTACAATAAAAAAAAGTTGCTGATACATTTTCTGTTGCCTAATCATTGCAACTCGAGATGTGTGGTTTTGTATTCTCTGCTCATAACACCTTGTTAATAAAGAACCCTTTTGAGCAAACAAAGCCATAAAAATGCCATAGAGACCACTGAGAAGTCACATTACTAGCAGTTAGCTAGTAAAGTTTCCTTTATGAGGAGGCTACTTCAGTGTGAGCTCATAGCCCGGCCTGAATTGGATTCTCATGTGTCCCACATCGAGAGGCACTGTGTCGGTATGTGAAGTGTCTTTGGCACGGTGAAAATGGCTCTCGGGCAGGCAGAGGGCTGCAATGTGCCAGCTCACCGGGCCAGCCGTGCCCAGTCGAGCAGCGTATCTGCCGTCTGTGTGCCGGTCCCATGGGGACTCGCACAGCCAGTGTTTTGGCCTCAGAGCACAGGGAGCTGCCACTGTACCGTCTCCCCCCCTCCAGGGCGCTCCAGCACCCGAGTGGTGACGCATAATTAAAATAATGTGTCCTCAGGTGATTCTCATCCAATTATAGTGAAGGTGAAGTGCCAGGGCTGTACTATCAGCACGCAGTTATCGCTGAGAGTAAGTTTGTAGGAATTCATACAGATAGTGTGCACACTGCAGCAGGATGCATATATAATGTATTCATTTTCTGTTACATTTTTTATTAATAATGCTCAGGGAGAGCTGTTACTTACAGCATGAAGCAGGCTCAACTACAAGTGGCATGTGTCAAATGTATTTGCAACATCAAGCGAAAGTGGAACTAGATTAGGGGGATGATTTTTCTTTATGCACAAGTAAACCATGTTGTCTCAGCTGACAGCATCACGAGGTAACGCATAATGGTAGATTTCATGTACTATTCCACTTCCCCTTATTCTGCTGTTTCTAGAGCTGAGAGACGAGCTGGGGGTGTTTACTCTGGGAATAGTCACTCTCAAGTGGTTTGAAAGATCTTCCCTAGTGGCAGAGGGCTGTTACGTCAGTGACAACTGGCCAATTGCCTCGCTATAGCCAAGCCTCGGCTGCTGTAACATGAGGACATTGAGTGCACTTTAGGAGATCTAATGTAGTTTATGGTAATAGCCATTAGAGGGCAAGAGTCTTAATGATTGTGGCTTATGAGGACATCCCAGATGGCTTGGATTGGTAAAATAAAAATGAATAAATAAAAGGGCACTTCCAAGTGACTGGTTACGGGGACATCAAGTACAGTAGAGGGGGAAAAGAGCAGCAGATGCATAATGCATAACGGTCTCGGTGGAAGCCAACATGTCGCACACACGCTTACAACCACAAAGCCTCCTCAGGTGACTGCGGCCCCACTCCAGAGATGTCCTGGATATAACAAGAGCAGTTGCCATGGCACTGTGACGTTTGAGAGGTCCACAAAGCAAAAGCCGCGCTGAAAGTCTGGTTCCCTTTATGCTCGCTCCGTCTCTCCCTCCACCATTTTCATCACAGTAATCAATTGTCTCAACTACAACCCCTTCAATCTAATTAGTTGCTGCTGCCAAGTGCCTGCCCATTCTGAAGTGACACTTTTTTCTTCGGCACTTCACAGCACTGTCAATAATGATCTATTCTATCCTTAGTGGCGAGCCACGCCAAGGCCACGAGCCTCGATGATGTAAAGTTTTTACTGATAAAATTCCAAACACACAGTTTTGTCAGATAACAGTAAACAAGGGCTTAGCAACCGAACTAGTGTATTAGGCTGGAACTGCCCTGAGCAGAGGCCAACCCAGAGGACTCCTTTTAACTTAAACACTGAAGTCATACACAGACCTCAGGTTACGCACACACACACACTCATGCTCTTGTTTCTCAGTTCCCCTTTGATTGAGGTGGTTTTGCTCTGGTTTCATTTTCATGGTTCCTCGTCATGCCATTCGGCCACATCACAGGAGGATCACTGTATAAAAGGTTGTAAGTGCTATTTTAAAACTGAGCAGATAAAGGAAGTGAGCTGGTTGACTTAAGCATTAAAAATGCATATGAAAAAACATTTCAGCTTGTTTCAGGCAACATTAACTTGTTGAAATATTTACACTCTCATTTTCCTTCTCTGTCTTTTCCAGGTGCCGGTGAATCAGGGAAAAGTACGATTGTCAAGCAGATGAAGTGAGTTCATTTTGCTGCTGTTGCATCTTATCATTCTGCTCACTGAACAATCAAAACAAACTTTTCTTCTTCTTCCAGTGTATGAACAATGACTTCTCTCATCAGATATGCGTAATGGCACTGAGAGTATTCATTTTCCACAACACAAACAGTGTCAAACACCTATCGTGCTTTTATAGCGTCTCTCTGGGTAATATTACGCTCTGTGAATTGCAGTACAAACAAGCACCATGCATAATGGATCATCAGGACAACCTAGCAGAATACATTAATATACACTCTACCTATACATCATCCACGTGTGTGTGTGTGTGTGTCTCCTGAATATGAATGATATTCTTCATAAAAATCCTCATGGATACACTCATCAAACAGTAGACGTGGCAGCAGCTATACAGCTACGATATGGCTTTTCTATTGGTTCTCTTCCTGTGAAGGATGAGATGTTAGAAAGTGAGAAATGTTACTTTACTCACAGTGAACAGTCATGAATCAACAGAATGCCAGTGAGAGATTTCACTGTACAGTATCTGTCTGATTTAAGGAAATGATTTACTGTACAGTATATACTTATTGTAGCATAATACAGCTGACAGATTACATGTACATGTTGTTAGCTGGTGAAAGTTGCTTATTTATGCTCTTTTGTCCTATCTTTATCTTATAATGAATGTATTTTTCTTGTCACAATCCCACTAAAGGCCAAACCAACAATGAATTGACCTAACTAACAAATAGAGCTGAGACAATTCAAACAATCGATTAGTTTATTGATAGAAAATTATTCCTGTTTTTAATCAGTCAGGACCTTTAATCAGGAAAAAATGTAGGTAACTGTCACATCTATCTATTTTCTGACATTTTGTAGACCAAACAAATCGTTAATTAATCAAGAAAGTAACAGGCAGATTAATCCATAATGAAAATCATTGTTAGTTGCAGCCCTATTAACAAGATTTTCGTCCAAAAACTAATAAAAACATCACTGAGCCACACTGGCTGCAGTGGGTGACATGTTCCTTCATTATAATAAATATGGGCTCTTAAGTTTTATTTTGAGTCGATCCCACATTCACTGGCCTGCTGCCATAAAAACTCTCTAGCACACTCCATAGCTGAAAATATCCCAGAGCAAATGTATGTATGTGTTCCCAGCTGTTTTAGAAACGTATCAATTATTCAAAAAAAATAATTAAATAATACATATTTGTAGAATAAATATCTTCAGTAGGAACAAGTGAGTGAGTCAGAAAGTATTGAGAGATGGACTAACACATTCTTGGTGTTGTGCTTTTTTTTTTTTTTTTTTTTTTTACAGGATTTGATCATTCATGGGATGATAAAAGTGTAGAATAACTCCAGCCTCTGTGTAAGACAACAAATTATTAATTAAGCTTCATCTCCCTGGATGACCGTGATTAAAGCAGCCGGAAATGAGGAGCATAGAGATCAGTGCCGTTGTGGCCTGGCAATATTTCTGCAGACGTTGCAATGAGCATGTACGATCAAAGTATTAGAAAAAGATATTGAATAAGAGCGGAGAAAGAAAATGAGTCATTTCTAAGAAAGCTGGGGAGAATTGTCCATGAAAAGACGAGTTTTCTGTCTGTGATGGTAGCGTTTTCAGTTGCTGTCGTTTGTCCCCGCATCAGCCAACATTTTTTTGCAAAGCAGGAAATGACCCGATCGCTGACCACATTCATCCCCCCTTTTTTCTGCAGGATCATCCACGAGGCGGGCTACTCAGAAGAGGAATGTAAGCAGTACAAGGCTGTGGTCTACAGCAACACCATCCAGTCCATCATCGCCATCATCAGAGCCATGGGGCGCCTCAAGATCGACTTTGGCGATGCTGCAAGAGCTGTGAGTGATAGAGGGGAGAGAGAGAGAGGAGTGTAATTTTGGTGGGGTGTAGAGTAGAGACCTGAATTGAGTTTGTGGTGTTGGAAAACAAGCGGGTACTGACATTGAATAGCCAGAAAACAGTCTTGGGAAAGTAGTCTTCGCTCTGAATGTAGTAAAGATTTCAGAGGCCTTTTCAGGTTGTCTAAAAGTCATTTGAAATATACAGCAATGTGCTAGATAAAGCAGGGGAAGTAAACTGTTTGATTAGCAGCTGTCTCTAAAATGTCTTTAGAACCCTGTGACTGAGATTTCAGCTTGGGAGCAGATTGATGTTAATTGTAATGGCGGCGTAATGACTTTGATGGTTGATTTATGATATTGACATCAACGCCACTCCTCTCCCAGGACGACGCACGGCAGCTGTTTGTGCTGGCGGGCTCAGCGGAGGAAGGCTTCATGACGGGAGAGCTGGCCGGTGTCATTAAGCGGCTGTGGAAGGACGGAGGTGTACAAGCCTGCTTCAGCCGCTCCCGCGAATATCAGCTCAACGACTCGGCAGCATAGTGAGTCACAAGGGCACGCACACACACACACACACAAACAACCGAGGTAACAGTTGCAGGGTTTGCCAAAACTGTGAGTCATCCAGTGAAAAGACTCAATGGTCCTCCACACACCAATTTATGTCAACAACTTTTAACGACAGCGTCTTCCACGTCAGATGACCAGAGGCCCCAAATTACTGTCATTCCACTGCAAACACATAGAAAGCTGCTGCCACAACTAGCCAAACACAAGTTGTCCCAGCCTTCAACTACACTCAGGGAGCAGAAAGCTACAGTACCATGCATCTGTCTGGACTTTTACACTGTCAATATTTGCCCTCCTCTACAAAGCCTGACGAGCAGTGGCTGGAAAGACTATTTAATCTTTGACCTCACTCCTCAGTACAAGTACATTTGCCACATGCTAAAAAAAACAAATGTGCAGAAAAGGTTAACTGTTCGATTCTTTTCCTTGCCCAGCCTGAATCTTTTATAGATTGTGCAAGAGCCCTTGGTGTCGAAACAAATGATATCATCACAAGGCAGCTCCTGTGTTTTTAGGAGAAAGGACTTCCCTTTGTCTTACTGCTGCAGAACAAACATCAGCGGTTACGTCGCAGGCCAAGGGAGCTGCAGTTGTTGGCCATTTTTCTAATTGGCTCCTCTAATCCTGCTGTCCAGGGGCTTTTCATGAATAGGAAACACCATTGCTTAAACCTTGTGTTCTGTTTTTTTACTCCACTTAATTCGTTGGAAAACAAACAAAAGGCTTGTTTGCGTGGAGGGGAGATTACTTGTGTTTGTCTGGTAGCAACTAGAGGTCACTAATCTCTTTCCCTTGTAATTTATCAGCAGTAACCTTGAGGTATTAGCTTGGGCCGTAATACACCCACAGGGTTGAAAATGTAGGTTTATGTGTGACATCCTGTACGAGTACAGCCCGTGTGCCCATTCATTGGCAGCAAATATGAAAGCTGTGAGCAGGCTAGACAGGAAATGAAAAATGAGGAAGAGTTCATTCAAACGCACATTAAGGTGAGTCTGACAAAGTCTCTGTAACTCTAACATACTTACATAGGTCCATTTTAATATGAGGGAAAAATTACCAGTAGAAGTTACGGTTGGACATTTAAGTGGGCAAACTCACAGTACATACAGCTGTCTCTTAACACATTTTTAAAAGTTTCGATGGTTGCAATAGCAGTACGATGAGCAGAATTAAGTATATGTTGTTTTAGTCCGGGCTGCTGTGCAAAATTTGGGGAAATTCTGTGTATGGGTGTTAATAAGGAGAAAGAAAAACTTTTTTTAAAAAAGCTTAAATAAAATAAAATTATAGAGAATGAGCAAAATTCTATAAATATTTATCCATTGTCTATACCTGAATGTTGCAATTCATGACCAAAGGAACACTAGAGTCTAGAGCAAGCGTTAATGTGGGACAGCACCCTGGACAGATGGCTCTCCCATTACAGGACTAACAGAGACTGACAAACACTTTCACACTTGCATGCAGGGAGTTTCCAATTCAGCTGCATCTAGGACTCAGAGAGGAACACGGAGGAATCCACTAAACACAGATAAAACCATGCACTGACACGCCAAAGAAAATACCAGGGCTCAGGTTAAAACCCAGGACCTGATGTCTGTGAGGCGAGCTATAGCCTAACCACTAAGCCATCAATCCATTACGTCTAAATTTACCACAGGCAAATGACACATCCTGTAAGTGCGTGATCAGCTTTTTAGCGTCACGTAATTTTATTAGGACTTTAAATGTCAAAGTTTATAATCTTCTGCGGGCATGTCCTAATTGTAGTCATCTGATAGATGCCCAACTCATTTTATTGTAAGATGTTGTTCCGCAAAGAAGTAAACAGTTTGAAAACAGGTTTCAAAGGTTGAATCATGACTTGTTTTCAGTCTGAAATATGGGATCCAACCTGGTTTATTGCTGAGAATGCGCTGGGAGTTGTTTGTTCAACTGGCAGTTGCACCCTCGACCTTGATTTTTCAGACACATTTTCTCCCACTTGTTCCCCTCCTGCTCTCTTTTCTCACTCCCTTTTCTTCTCTCCCCGACGTTTTTTGTTTTCCCTCCTTTTCTTTGTGTCTTTCTCTCAGCTACTTGAACGATTTGGACAGGATATCCCAGGCCACCTACATCCCAACTCAGCAGGATGTCCTGAGGACCAGAGTCAAGACCACAGGCATTGTGGAGACGCACTTCACATTCAAGGACCTGCACTTCAAGTGAGAATTTCTCCACTGTAACAACTGGCTTACACTCAGCATGTTTTACATGATGGCTTAATTAGCTTCCCTTCCTGTTCCTGACTCATTCACTGCCATAGAAATTCCCTTTTGTACATGTACAGCTGTAAGTTGTGACACAGTCTGTGAAGGTGTTGTGGGCATCAGCGATGACTCAGTTATGGCCGAGAGACAGGAAGTGGGGGAAGCAAGCCTGATGATCATGATACCAGAAGTTTTTTAGCCGATGCCGGTGTGATTGAAATTCGGCCACAAACGGAAGAGAGAAGGATCATGTCATGTGGTCCAAAAACACAACCACAGATACAAAGCCTTATCACTGAGAAAGAAACTGACTGATAGAAACAGAAACAACAAACAACAAAAAGAGTAGACAGTCACGGTGACACACTGTTACTGTCACTGTTACAACACATTACAGTAATTCTGTCACATCTGTGTAATGTAGGAATTACACAGATGTGGCAAGCCAGCTCAAAAGCAAAATATTTCTTCTCCATGGTCCAAACAGTTTAATGACTTGGTTGCTGCGAAGGTAAACGGATGAAAGAGGACCGACCTGCTGAGCCAGGATGTCAGTCTTTCACATGTTTCGACAGGTTAACTTCTTGTATTTGATCACTGATTATAAATTGATTATTTTCTTTTGACAAAAAGGAGCTATTAAGGGAGTTAAATGAGGCTTTTGCCGCAATCTCTAAACGTGCCACAGCTACATGTTTTATATAGTGTCCCTTTTGAATCTGATTCAGGAGTGCTCTTCATAGTTGGATTTGCTTGTCTAGAAATTGTCTCTGACTGTGAGGAATGAATGAAGATATATATACACCATACACCACTTGTCAAGCTCATGGCTCTTTGGTGTGCATTTTGTCAGAATGGCCCTACATTAAACACTTTAACCCTACATTAAACACTTTAAAGCAAGCAATATGGCCCTACATTAAACACTTTTATACCTTTTCGACTGAGCAAATGGACTGCAAGCACAGAACAAAAGCTTAAAGTCTGTTCTTGCTCTGCTGTTACTGAGTGCGCAGTTAAGTATAGGCATACTGAATACTTGACTATTGTCTGCACTGCTCATATTTTATCAGTTATTTTCAAGTAACAATAGACAAAGAATTTCTTTCCTTCTTTTTATCACTTACTGTCATCACTAAACCCCGCAGCAAGACCAGAGCAGTCACAGCGACTCTTCCACGGTTATTTTTGTCTCTGGGTTTCATAAACACTGCTCACTACCCTATTATGTGTGCATGTATGTATGTTTACATGTTTTCTTCTTTCCTCCCTCCAGAATGTTTGATGTTGGCGGCCAGCGGTCTGAGAGGAAGAAGTGGATCCATTGCTTTGAGGGCGTGACCGCCATCATCTTCTGCGTGGCCCTCAGCGACTATGATCTGGTGCTGGCTGAGGACGAGGAGATGGTGAGTGCTTCAGCCACTGATTCATGAAAGAACATAATACCAAGCGCTCTGCGTTTGTACACAGCGGGAACATTGTCTCCATTTACTGGAATCGTGATGGGTCATAGAAGCTGAGATTGAAGGATAGGTTTCCTGTTTTGTTTACGAACCAGTGAGCGAAGCATAGAGATCAGCATCATCTTCCTCTTTCCCTGTTAGAACCGGATGCACGAGAGTATGAAGCTGTTCGACAGCATCTGCAACAACAAGTGGTTCACAGACACCTCCATCATCCTCTTCCTCAACAAGAAGGACCTGTTTGAGGAGAAGATCAAGAAGAGTCCTCTCACCATCTGCTACCCGGAATATGCTGGTAAGACAGGCGGCATTTAACACTAAGTCTTCTGAAAGGCCCATTCATTATTTTCATTTTAAGAAATAAGCCTGATAATGAGGAATGTTTTCACTACTTGTTTATGAAGTCAAAGTTGGTTAGCTTAGTTTAGCTTAAAGTGCTAGCCTGGCACTATCCAAAGGTAACAGTCCTCTCCTACCGGTACCTCTAAAGGTAACTAATTATCACATTGTAAATAATTAGTGTAATCTGTATAAAACCAAAGTGTAGAAACCACAAGTTGTGGTTTTATGGAGGGCCGGCGGCAGTCTTTTTATTACTGTACGTGATTTTGGCAAGCAACAAGAAGAGACTTCACAAGGTGCTGCTCCCAGCCAAGAAACAGTTTGGCACATGACCTACATTAAACCACATCTCGCCCCTTTACGCTTCTGTTTTTCTAAGAATTGAAGAAAGCAGAATGGTGTTAATGAATGAGCCTTTGTCCAACTTTTCTGTGCTTTGATATGTAAGCATATGATGATGCTCCACTTTTAACAAGAACAAGCAGAATACCTAGTTAGCAGGATGAAGCCCAGCCATGACACTCAGTCCTCACGCTGTCGCCTGTGTTGGGACTTCCTGACTATTTCACTTCCCGCCTCTCGTCTTTTTCCAGGCTCCAACACGTACGAGGAAGCAGCTGCCTACATTCAGTGTCAGTTCGAGGACCTGAACAAGAGGAAGGACACCAAGGAGATTTACACCCACTTCACCTGCGCCACAGACACCAAGAATGTGCAGTTCGTCTTTGACGCCGTCACCGACGTCATCATCAAGAACAACCTGAAAGACTGTGGTCTCTTCTGAGGACAATGACAGTGAAGATGACAACCTTTTTTTCTTGGTAAGGAACTCTTAATCACTTAATCCTTTTAACAATCAGAGCTCAGCCGAAGTCCGGGTGTAGGGAATAGCACCAGGATGTTGTTGAAGTGACTGAGGAAAAGCATGAGAGCCTGGTTTAAGTGTGTGCCTGCATTAGCTTTTCTCTTTCAAATGTGTTCAACAAATTGGCTTCAAACGGTTTGTTTCCAGTGCTCAAGCATTCAGAATTATGAAGGAGCCATAGCTGGAGTGGACCACAGTGATACGGCGTAATCCATCAATATAAAACGCTTAATTTAATCACTGATTCGCTGAAATCGCTGCCTTCTTTTATCAAAGGCTTAAATACATTTTCTGCTCCATTTAGATGTTTATGAAATGATAGCAGCAAGGTCAAGCTCTCTAAAACCTCTCTTTATAACGGCTCTGACCCATCCCTCCTCCCCCCCTCCCCCCCCCCCTTTCTGTCCTCAGGCAGTGGAGCCAGTTTATTGTGGCATCTTTGGTGGGGAAGATGAGAAGAGTCGGGAGGATCAGTCACGGACCAGTGCTGTACTATATGCCACTTTTAACAGCTTTATTTATGTTTTTGTCTTGGAACATTTAAAACTAGCGTTACAGCATTTGTGTAGGATGTTTGTATCATTGTAAAAGCGTCACCGCAAGACTTTTCTGCACATTTTTATTTAAATTTACTTTGTATTTTGTTTTTAATTTTGAGATTTATGCTGTTCCTTCTGCCGCTGTCTCTGGAAAAGGAAACTTCGCTATTGGTGGAAAATGCTCCTTTTCTTCCTTCCCTACAACCAAAAGGGAAGAAAAGGGGTACAACATTGAGTCCAGTTTGTTGGTACTTGTGCCTTCGCATGCCTTTTATTGCGGTCGTAGTCCCAATGCTTGTTCTGTTGCCTGCTGAATTGTTCTAAACATTAAGAGGTAAACTGTTTTCATATGTTAGTGTCCATGCTATCTTCTATGTGCACACCACTGAGCTATCGGGAGGAGGAAGATTTCCCTCTGGTCTAAAGGTACATGGGTCTCCATGGTGACCCACATGTAGCCTCCACAGTCCCCTACCCACATCCTCCCCCCACCCGCCATGACAATGGAAGGCCTACTGGCCGATCACGCAGTACAATACTGAGATGTATATTGTTACATTCACCCCAAAGATCTGGGGTTCTGGTTTTTAAACAGTGTACAAAATATCCATTCTTCCCAACCATTCGGAAAATGGTAAGTTGAGGCATTGAGCTCATAATACACTCAAGTGTTTAAAGTACAAAGACCAGAGTAGGCACATTTTAATGTATATTTTAATGTATTTGGAGGAGAGTTTTGGGAGTTTTTGGTGTTAAGGAGAGGAAAAACTGAACCACAGAAAACATGGTTGTAAAGGTGAGGATGACGTCTGAAATGTTTTAAGGTTCAGACATCGTTCTTGGATCCTGTCTAATGATGGTTTAAGAGTAGAGGCGCTGCTACAGGATCCACGACGCCTTTCATTCAGGTGATGGAAACTTAAGATGGTCAAGGAGCCTGGTCTGTGATGTTAGATCAGTACTACTTTGCCAAGATGAGTGATGAATACGGTCCTGGGTCTGTTCATATAAGGAAACTGCCACAACTGTCATTGTATGTGTATGTTCTCCACGGATGGAGAATCTTTGTAGACTCATCTCCCTTATTTTGCTAATAAAAACCATTTACAAACCACATGGAGTTGCTGTATCATTACACATAAATCTATCTTCAACATGTAATGAAGCGTTAATTAAAGCTAAATGACTGGACTATTAATAAGCTGCTAAAGCACAAAGCAGGATACATTACTCTCCTCCCCTTTACAGTGTCTTCCATCTTTCATTTAAATGCCATGCTATCACATGCCCTCCTAAGGCATAAATACCACTACTATTTCTGTTCATGAGCAGAGAGGGTTTCCTCCTAAATATGCTCAATATCCTGGATCTGCAATGCAAAATCCAGTTTATCAGAAGATGCTTTTATCAGTAATAAGTCACACACTCGTGCTTTGATGCTTCTGTATTCATGTAGTCGGGGCTGTGCGCTGTGTCACATCTTCGTGAATGGCATGCTTGCCACACAGAGCAGGCACTGTTAGGCATCCCTTATGCATTTTATATAAAGCCAGGTGCCTTGTTATCTCCAAACAGAGGCAATTAGAGGCAATGTTGTCAATTCTACACACAACCTCCACCACATTTGTATTCTTCTGTGGCCTTTAAGGCTGCGTTACCTGCAGTAGAACCCAATGCAAATGTTTGTTTATGTGAAAATTGATCATGAGTGAACATTTGACCACACCGAAAAGGTTGACTTGCATGTACAAACCACCTTAATCCTTTTTTCCTATCTGCGACTGTGATGTAAGGATGTCTCCACATTCTGGTGTGTATCTTTGGCGGGTTTCTTTAACACAGTTTGCATTGTAAGTGTGCCATGACGTGACCTGTGAATGCCACTGGTAATGGATGACTTCCCTTTCTAACAATATCTCTGCACAGGAGGAAATAGAAGGCACGATTCAGCTAATCACCTAATATAAAAGCAAAGGGACAGAGATGTTCAAAGATTTATTCTATAATATAATATATTTTGCATTAACTGATTACAGTGGGAAAATATGTTAACACTGACATGACATGACACTTATGAAGTAGCTATGGCAAACCTGTTAGCATTAATTAGCATTCATTTGGAGTCCTGTAACTATTTGACCAGTAAGGTTTCAGGCAAAATTTTGTTAAAAGATGCTAAAAAAAAATCGCATGTTTGTTACATTTTAGGAAAAAGCAGCAGTTATTCTCAAAGCCGCCTCATGACCCGCGCTACATTTCATTGCTGAGTGGCGACCATCACAGGTAAGCTATTTGTTGCTTGTTTACATTTATTATTATATTATTTTTACAGTATGAGAGTAATTTAATGTATTGTTTGACTTCGCTTTCAAAATAAAAATTAAAAGATGGTTTATTAATTGAAAAATTCTGATTTGTGTATATGGAATTTTGCAAATTGACGAAGTTAGCCAAGAAAAAAAACAAAACAATACATTGTCATATAAAAAGGTAAAATCAGAAACAATATACTGGGAAATAAATCTTTCCAAAAAGAACAAGACCCAAATAAATGACATAAACCTTCTGGTGCCTTTTCACAACGTTGGGCTCTGGGAAATTGTAATGGCATTTCCCACTATTTATGATTCTTTACAAACCAAACAATTAAGTGTGAAAATAATCAGACTAATCCATAATGAAAAATATTAATAGTTACAATCTTATACAAAATAATTTTAAAATTAGCTCTATCTCAACCAACTACAACAGTGAATTCCTGCTTTATATTAATGCATAAGTAATAATCTAATGATATAATGCATAGTAGTCACAGGGGTTATTTACCTTTTACTTTTAAAACTAAAAATAGATTTTCCTGATAATACTTACGTACTTTTAACATTTTTAATGCAGGACATTTACTTATAACAAACTATTGTTGCAGTGTGTTATTGATACTTTTACTTAAAGCATCAACAAAGAACTTTCATTCATTCAAAAGGGAATCCGACCAAATCCGACCCAGTGGCAGGCATTAATAAGGATACAGAAATAGCCAATCTTCTCTCTGATGGTCTGATGTGCTTATGTAGGTCATAGACTGTTTCATAACCAGTTGAAAACTCCTTGTAGCAGGTTTAACTAAAGGTATCCACAACTGGGAACTATTAGTGGTTGAGTAAGTATTCAGTACTAGGAAGCAGGAAAAAACCCTCAGTGTATTGAATTGAGCAACTGAGTGTGTTATTGCTCATGAATTCAACTTTTATAAGAGGAAGAATGTGTCATTTCTTCTCAAAGGTTACACAGTGTCACTTTTAAAGGAAGTTTGCTTCTTTATTTGAAAGAAAAAAGAAAGTCAAATGCAGCTTCAAACACTCCCTTTGCCTCTCTTGACACGAGGGATGCCCTTTTCAGCTGTGCATTGTAAGCGATTTGGGCGCCACAAATACTTTGCATGTGTGGGTCGTTTGCACTCACATGAACACAGCTGATTTGCATGTGTGCCAGCACACTCTGCTGCAAGAGTGTTAACCCCAGCTTCCCCATATTTGACAACTTGACAGAAAGGTGGAACGAGTCTGAGAGAGATAAATGGGACCAAAGAGTGTTAGGCTGGGTTTTGTGATGCAAGGCTTTGAAGGGGAGGAAGAGGGGTTTGACTCCAATTGGAGGAGTTGAAGTGTGTGTTAGTAGGTGGGGGTGCATATGTTGTATTTATAGCACCTTTAAAGATGAGAGAGAGAGTGAAGACGAAGAAGACGACAGAGTAAACAAGGGGGCGGCCATGATGTAACGGTGTAAAAGCAACACGGGTGACACTGTTGAGGCTTCTCTCGGCAATAAACAGAGGGTGGGGAATGTTTGAAGTGTGTGAGGGAGAGGAGGGTGGCGTAAATAGATGGAACAATGGAGGCATTATTTCAGTGCTGTTCCACTGCTGTGTTTACTGTCTGCTCTCCCCTCAGTCACTTTCTCTGGGGGGCAGCAGTTGGCAACAGAGATAAGACAGGCTTATCTGCTCTGCAGCCATGTCGGACAGGACGCATTGTTAACACCAAACTAGACACACTTTCAGTCTGTGCTGCACATTCTTCCATACACTGGATCTTTCACAGTACAGTAGACGCCATGTGTCGTCAGTCTTGTCTCCGTGGCCAGCATGCATGTAGATTATTTATGGTTGGCTCTTTTATCGCATAACTCCTCTATCTTTCAAGCAATTTCTATTTTCTGCTGCTTTAGCCACTCTTAAGTGGCCTCTGGTCCTGCTAGTGAGAGGCCTGTCAGAACTATTTACAGAGTCTATTATATATAGTATATTCATATTTTCTCACACATTCCTACTTGGATAGTTCATTTTTTATTTCTGTATCGTCCCAAATATTTGGGATCCATCCCACATGGGATTGCAAGACGCTTCTGGATGACAAACATACAAAGACGTCAACACAGCTGTGGCTCCGAGGCAGAGCGGGTCGTTCCTTAATCGGAAGGTTGTGGGTTCGGTCCCTGGCTCCTGGTGCCACATGTCGAAGTATCCTTGAGCAAGATACTGAACCCCAAATTGCCATGCATTGGTGTGTGAATGTTAGTTTCTGTTTGAAAGGGTGAATGTGGCACGTAGTGTAAAAGCACTTTGAGTGGTCAGAAGACTAGAAAGGCGCTGTACAAGTACAGGTCCATTTACCATTTACAAGGCCCCCACTCTAAAAAAAACCCCCCATTCACGAACAACAACATATTTACAAGCTGATAATACATCGATATAGTAATATTGATCCATAGATATACAGTATTTAAGGTTTTAACCTCACTGTCATCAATTGCTATTTCCTTGCAGTGACATTTGACAGGTAACCAGGACATAAAGAGGCTACTGATGAGGTTTTTTTTTTGGTTTTTGTTTTGTTCATTGCCTTGAAATTGAATTTAAATTGACCTCCATTGTACTGAGGTGATGACAGAAATTTGCTAAAAAAGCAAACATTTTTTATATCATTATTAATTTAAAGGATCAGTGTGCTGGATTTAGTGGCATCTAGCGGTGTAGTTGCTGCTTCTCCGTCCCCTTCAAAGCACAAAGGAGAAACTACAGCGGCCAGCAAATGTGTGAATAATACAAATGACCATAGAGCCAGTGTTCAATATGGTTGACTCCATGGAAATCAACCTGTGACGTCTGTAGTTATAAATGGCTTGTGTCAAGGTAACAAAAGCATAATCTTACTCTCAGGTGATTCACTAAAACATAGTTATGAATATTATATTCAATTTCTGTGAATAGATGCTCCTAAATGTATACTAGACCTTTTCTAAGTCATTTAGTCATTGAATACCTGTGGGTGTATTCTGCATTCTTTACTGTTCTCTGATATTTTATCCACTAAATGATTAAACAGTGAATGTAAAAGATCATTGAAAGTTTCATTTATAATTAAAATAATAGTTGATTCAGGTTAATTGACCCTTTTTAGACACACTTATGCAATCTGTGTAATCATCCCAGGAGACATTTGAAAAAAAAACAAAAAACGTGTGTAATTAGAATCAGAAATCAGTTTGAGGTTGTGTATGGATGTTAAATCATGATATAACAGCCGCCATTTTGAAAAGGCTCAGTCATCGTCATTAAACCAATTAGATTTTTTTTTATACATTCCTGTGTGTGTGTGTGTGTGTGTGTGTGTGTGTGTGTGTGTGTGTGTGTGTGTGTGTGTGTGTGTGTGTGTGTGTGTGTGACAGATCGGTTAAGTATGGGTTGGTGAGTGGGCGGGTGGAAGGCTCTATGAGCTTGATGTGTTTACGTCGGTGGTGTGTGTGTGTGTGTGTGTGTGTGTGTGTGTGTGTGTGTGTGTGTGTGTGTGTGTGTGTGTGTGTGTGTGTTACGTGCAGGAAACCAGTGTGTGTGTGTGTGTGTGTGTGTGTGTGTGTGTGTGTGTGTGCACGCTCCACTTGGACGCCTGCTGTCTGTGCTTCTGCTCGTCACCTGATATTTGCTGGCCATATTCATTCAGTCTGCAGATTCCAGCTTTCATCTCCACACACACACACACACACACACACACACACACACACTCTTCCCCTGTGATGTCATCGATTCCGAGCTCCATGGCAACAGCGAGCGAGGAAGCGTGAGGGGAGAGAGATGGAAAAAGGGACAGATATTCCTTCATAGTGAGGGGATGAAGTTGTTATAAATAGCTCCTGATGTTTCTAGGTGTCCGACGACAGGGGGTGGGTGGGGTCTCAGGGCGGCTGGGTGCGCACGACAGGGCTGAGGTGTTTCACTGGGGGAACATTGCGTCTCTGTCAAGTGGCAGTTTCAGACCACTCAGAGTGACGCAAGTTATCCACGGCCTGTGGGAGAAAGTTTTTGTCAGAAATAGGCATGTTATTCCAGGGCTGTATCTATGTGTTAGTTGGAGCAGAAACGGCGCTGTGTGAGTTGAATGGGCTTAAAATGGCTCACAGCTGGCATGGATACCCTTATTCGCTCCATTCATTTAATAACTTTCTTATTCTTGTCCGTCCTCAATCATTCCCTCCTTCTGTATCCATGTGATTAGTTTTAATTCCCTCCAGCTATCTAATTTGTTCTGCCTCGTCCCTGGTTTCTCCAGTCCTCCTGCTGTCTGCGTTGAATTCGATGTGGAGGCTTTCTGAAGGCGTTTCTTTCCGCCACGTAAGTCAGTTGATGTTCGAATGTGTGTCTTATTATCTATACCAGTGGTTTACAGCCTGGGGGACAGGGCCTCTCTGAGGGGGTCACAAGATAAATTTGAGGGGTCGCGAAATGATTAACAAGATAAGAAAGAGGAATGAAAACGGTTCTGCTACTGACTTTCTATATATTTATATATATATATATTGACTTAAATGGATTGCAGTCATTTAGCACAATCATCAGATTACATAATTAAGGGAATTTTAAGCCAATGTTAGAACAACAAATAACAAATATAATGTGAATTAGGTGAGTTTCTGCCAGCTGGGTTGCCACAAATAAACTTTTGACCTGAGCACAAGGTTCAAATGTCAGGAAAAAAAACTGCTGTTGTTGCTGTTTAAAGTTTACTGCTAGTGGCCAGGCCCTCTTGTTTCAGCTCATACGGGACTATATTTCTTGCTTTCTGAAGCAAGACGATGACAGAGGGGTGCCAACAATGGGTCTTATCATTCATAGTGGAGATCATTTACAGACAGTCCTTTGCTGCATCATTTCAGCATGTTTAAACCCACTTCAGAATTGTTGCTTTGAAAGTCCAGTGTGGAGGATTTAGTGACATCTAGTGGTGTAGTTGCAGATTGCAACTCTTCCAAGCGCGAAGGAGAAACTACGGTAGCCACGAAACACCACTACTGTAGATAACATGGTGGTTCAACATGGCGACAAAACCATAATGATTCTTATATGATTAGAAGATTACACACTAATGAAAACACTTAAATGTCTGTTAATAGAGCCTTCTAAATGTTACCCACTGGACTTTTTAACTGTCTTGGACCACCTTTTCGTTACGTAGGTAGGCCTGCAGAGCAGTTTCAGGACAACCTATTTTAAATAAATCTAATAATACTGAATTTGCAGCAGAATGAGGTGAAACATTCCTTTGCAAATTTGGATGAGCAGCCATTGAAATTAACTACATGGATTTAGGCCTGGTTGCAAGAAAGAAGAAGAAAGAAGAGCCCTGTAACTTGAAGGAGGTGATTTGTTCGATTTGTGTGATTTGCAGGGGTAATACTGAACAGAAAAAGACAATTGAATCATTAATCACAATTATTTGTTTGGCGAAGAATCCATTTTCTTCAAGTTACCTTCTCTTAGGATCACAGCGACTTCTGTGTCGACTGAAAATAGCGTTGTCGGGCTGATTAGGACTAATCAACAACCCCTGCGGCTAACATGAATATAAAGTCAAACTGAATAATGAAGTGGAAACAAAAAGGCAATTCAGTCTGATTATCTGGTGATACAGTTAAACTCTTATGGCCTCTAATTGGGGGGGGGGGTTACAAGTAGACATGTTTCTAATCACGTCAGAAGACCAAAAGGTTGTCTGTCTGTGTTTATACTGTACGTTCCTGTCTCTATTTATTTGAAACACACAGAATCCCTCATTAATAACAAGTGAAGGGCACACTGAGTGTTCGAGCTAAGTTTCAAAGCAGGTCTACCCCATTCTCTCTCTCCCTCCTTCCCAGTCTGAACAATGGTCCAGTGAGAGCAGCGCTGCAGGCTTTGATGAGGATGTTTGGGATTAAACAGTGCGTTTCCACCCTCTTAACATTCCTGCATGCCCACCACCGAGGAAAAGTAAAGGTCCAGCGCCAGTCACATGAGATTTTGAACTAAAGCTGTGGACGACACTGTCCAATGTGTGTTACAGTAGCATTCCAATATCACGTTACCAGTCCCAGAATAACTAAGTGCTATCACGAGCAGAATGTATTAGCATTTGAATTAAACATATAATAGTATATAGTTTCAATCATTATGTCTCGCTGAACTCGTGGCATTTGTGTTTAGAGCGCTAAGGACAAACACTGTCACACTTCTTATGCATGCCGCCGTGATTAGTGACTTATCTTGGTCTAATGACAGATGACAAGACAACTGGAGCAGTCTGCGTTCCCTGATTCATTAGAATCAGAGAGGATGTGGTGCCACATTTCTATTGTATAATGAAGAGTGTAATGAAGAGACGAGTAGATAAAGCAGCAGAAGAAAAGTCGATCCTTTTTTGAGCTTGACAGTTCATTCGTTCTCATCTCGGCTGGTTTACAAGTCAATGTCCACTCAAGATCCACTTACTTGCTTGTTCTGGAGTTTCATTTCACATCAAGAGTCATCAGCTGATAAAGTAAACCTTCCATTATTCTTGGCACTTTTAGGACTTCTCATCCATGTTGGCTCAACGGTTGAGAATAATGGGAAGTAAGTGAGAGTATTAAGTAAGAGCAAGTGGACCTTGAGTGGTTTGTTAATGGACCTTCGATGGAAATTCTAATGGGGGCAGGTCAGGAAAGCAAGGAATGGTATTACTGCATTTACTTTTTGGCTAAAGGTAGGCTAATTCTAGGTTCACCTCTGCTGTGTTCAAACTAGATGGTCTTTTATTGTTTCTAATTTAAAGTTTAAATTTTATTTCAATCTATATCTTTGCCTTCATACAGTAGTTACATAAATAGTTAACATTGCCATCCTGTGGCACAGGGATAAAGTCGGGTGGGGCAAACATGTCACAGATCAAGTCCTCCATTACCCTTGGAGCCGAGTCACTCAATGGCTGTAATCACAATTTATTTATATCACCTATGTATGTAGTATGTAATATTCAAGGTTTTGTTATTTTTACTTCTTCTCTTTTAAGTTCTAGTTTCACCTCTGATGTGTTCATTTGCAGTTATATTATTATTCCAATATACAAGTTTGAAGTGATTATACCAATTACTGTTCAGCATTATTTATTTATGCACTGGGGGGGAAGTTGTGGCAGATGATTTTAAGAAACCCCGCCCAGTCCCTAACTAGCGAGAGCCAATAGGAGCACATCAAGGTCACAGATACCATAATGTATTTCCAAATGTATTAGCAGTCTTCTGTTTTATCCACATTTAGCCTCAGCTCCTTTCTTTTCTCCAGCTTTTGAGTTTTTAATTTAATCCGTTTCTTTTTTCTGCTCTTTCGTGCTTAATTTATTATTCATTTTATTGTATTCAAGTCATTAATTGAGTTAATTGAGCTTAATTGAGCTACAAGAAAATACTAATAGATTTCTATTTTTTAGCTCACAGGGTCAAACAGAAATGTTCATTACAGCTTTCAGGCAGCTCCTCATATTCGTGTGAGTCTGCTGAGTGGACCCCCCCCCCCTCGTCCTCCTCCACTAACTCAGCCTGTCCGTGGGCAGCAGCCTTCTGCTGCTCTCACTGTGAATGAATCACTCCTTATTCATAAGATCATTGGCATGAAATTATTGTTTTGTCCCATTTCTTGCAAAGACAAACACACTTCTATTTGAGTGCACATCATTCCACAATGGGAACATCTTTTCACCTGCTCGGAGCTAGTGGAGGAGCGTTTTCACATCCAGCCACTCAGAAAGCACAAATGTTTCTACGTATAGTAAATATGCTAATGAACCCTACTTTCAGCTGAATGCATGTTGTTATCTGTATTCATCCGCTGATGAAGCATAAAGAGATATAGTTGTTAATGGAACAGGGAGTGGGGCCTCGCAGGGTTCAGACTAGCACTCATCTATATTTAATCCTGTAAATGGTCGTTTAGAGGCACTTCCGGTGGAATCTGATGCCTAATTACAAAGAGGGAAAAAAATCTCTCTGAAGCAAAGCGCATAATCAATAGGAGCCGTAATTATCAGCCTCTCTCCGTCTGTGTCTTTTGAAATCATTTCTGTTTCCCCACATGCCTCAGGCCAGAAAACCGGCTTTAATTATTTATCACTCGTGTGATTGCTCACCCCACGTCCACACACCCATCACCCCACAAACAAACACGCACGCACAAATGCCTGCCTCATCTCTGTACCCGGAAATTGCTGTCAGGGCGGTTGAGCCGAAGCAGTCTGTGATCTAACAGGCAGAAAAGGGGCGGAGGAGGAGCTGACTGTCAACAGTAAAGAGTGTCAGAGTGGATACATCACGGCCGGCGTCCACTTAATGGCTTTATGTGGTGTCATGGCACATTAGCAGAGCTGCTGCACTGCAACATTATCCAATTTAAAGAAGTCTTTTATTCGAACACTGACTTCTCTAATCTTACTTTTCTTTAAAGGCTGCCAGTATAATGAGGCAGTTCAGCTCATTTCTGATGCAAAATACCCTGTTTTTAAAACTTACATAGGTCAAAAAGTTTCAATACAACTCTGCTTTGTGTTGACATAATTACACTTTTGGAAATCTCTTCAAGAAGTGAGAGAAAGTGAGGAAACACTAGGAACAGTAATATTTTCTCCTTAAATTGGACATTTTTGAAGGTGTATTAAAAGAGAATCACTTTGTTGGTAAAACTTGATGTATCACAGTAGTTTGATATTTGACTCCCTACCTTCCCACAAGCAGCACCATCAGCCATGGCTTCCATACTCATAGCTCCCTCTAGAGTTTATTCTGCAGCACTGCATGTGTGTGAAGTATGAGCTCACACTGTGGTTCCCAATTAGTGCGAATTTCCTGAGCTGTAATATCATAACTGTGGCTGCATCGTAGAGATGTTTAGATCCTATTGGATTAGACTCTTGTCACTTCCTACGTTTCCAGTTGCTGGAAGATGCAGCTGATGTCACAACACCTTAATGCTGACACAGCTCTGATTAATGTTTCCCCCATGAGTCAGCCCCCACCCGCAACTCATAATCTCATCTGTGACTAAGCTCTGTGGAAGAGATGATGGGTGGCCTGTGTGTGTGTGTGTGTGTGTGCGTGTGTGTGCGTGCGTGTGCTGACTCTGTGCCATGCAGCAACAAAAATGCATTTTCTTCACAATAGTATTTTTTTCTTAACATCTATTATATATACATATATATGTATATATATATATATATATATATGTGTGTTCTTGGAACAAACTTTAAATAATAATAATAATAATAATAATAATGCATCAAAATACGACATTTCCTAACAAAGCCACAAAATAATATACAGTAAAACAAGTAAATACAGTAAAAAAACCAAAAACGATTTGAGGTACAGTTAAATTGAGCATTGTAAGTTGAGTTTCTTCCATATGTATATATATGTATATGTGTGTATATATATAAAAGTATGTCAGATAACTTTAACACACTCTTTATGTATAATTCTGAATACTGTGAATTTGAGATTAAGATGTAAATAACATTGGAAATACAGTACTTTAGTACTTTATTACCAGTATTTCTATGAATTATCATAACATTTATGTTGTATAAATGACCATAATAAACACATACATTTACATAAAATGTTAGTTAAAAGAAAAATACCTAAAGCTCAGCTCGATAGGAGGAAATTGGGGTCGCAGGGGTAGCTTGATGGTATTTGCAAAGGCCGCCTGTATGAAGCCTGTATGAATACTGTATGATTGGATGAAACTACTCAGTTGTTTTTAAATAAATCAATCAATAAATTCATTTGAATTGTTTTTGAAAATTTGATTTACTTGTTTGAGGCTTGTTTGAGTTCATCAACCATCCATGGCTGACAAGAATTATTGTCCTCTGCCACATTTTACTGCTTAGACTGTAAATTGTGTCAAACTGTAGCCTGCAGCAGCTACTTGGACATGATTTATATGCAGCAAAAGCATATACATCAGATTTAAAATTCAACTGTACACACAAAGCCGGGTCGAAACAGAAGAGAAAACAAGCTAATGATAAACCATAATAATAAGAAAAGTGTCAAGTGTCATGGGTCTGATTGCAGAAAAAGCCATTTGAAGAATGTTTAATCAAACCGAAAATGATGCCGGTATAAATAGTCTGAGTTGATGATGTGTGTCCTGTTATTAACTGTTGGAGCTGTAACTCATTACGCCTCCTTGGTCCCTTCCCCTTGCCTCGAATAATTTCTTCTTTGTTGTTTTGTTGTATCTGAAGAGGAACCAAGTTATTCATAGAACATTTTTAGTTATCCTAAATATACTTGAGCAAAGGGCTGCGTGAGCACAAATGAACCTCTCATACATTCGCCTTGCAAAACAGTAAAAGAAGAAAGAAACGATGATGGCCTCAAAACAGGCAGCTAAAAGCTCTCCTTGTGGGCCCTACAGCCGCCAATTAACCTCCAGCGGTGTCGCTTTGTCTCGTGTAGGAGGGAGAAACTCACAATTGCGGAGTATGACTCAACCCAGCACTGCATAAAAATCAGGACTGAAAGTAAAATTCTCTGCAGATTCTCTGGTAAACCTGTGAAGCTGGCTGCACTGCCACTGGCTTTATTTATATACATATATTTATTTATTTATTATACAATAAATCTCACCACGCTGATGACCAAAATAAAATTAAAATAAAATGAAATGAAATTGTATGTATACGTGTGTGTTTTGGTGTTTGTTGCCCATCTAGTGTCATGACTCCAGAGTTCGGAGACTAAACACCTACTAGATGGACTGCCGTGGCATTTTATACATTTATGGTCCACAGAGGATGAACCCTATTGACTTTGGTGATCCCCTGACCTTTCATCTTGTTCTACCAATAACTCAAAGATTTAATTCATTCAGTGAAACATCATCAAGCACTAAATAAGGTTGATATCTGTGATTTTAAGTAAAATGTCTCAACAACTATTGCGCCATTGATAATTGGCGAATGTTAACATGTTAAGACGCACATTCTGCATTCTACCTGCTAAAGATAAGCATGTTAGCTGCGTCATTGTTACCTTACTTACATTAGCATTTGGTCCAAAGCAGCATTGTGTCTAATGTTGCATTTCATTTATCTTTTGGAAGCCATCTTGGATTTTAAAGTCGGGGTTGGTGAGGTTGTTCCAACTTTCCGAGTTGGAAATCTGACTTTTAGGGGGTGTTCCAGTTGAAATTTCTGATTCTGATTCCAAAAGGAAAGCCCCATAAGTACAGAGTCACACAGCTACTGGCATGGCTGACTTCTTTTCACCGCTAAAACTCAGTCATAGATCCTGTAACAAAGCTCTGCGCTAGACAAATCAGATAAAACGTGTTAAATGTTAGCAAATTCTTCTACAATATCCTTTTTTTTACATGTTTTTGTGTATATAATCGTGCTTCTATATTTCAGTTGTTCCTTATTTATTTCACTTGTTGCATCTTTGCATATAAAACTATTTCTGTATTTTATTTTATTAACTACTCTCCCTCTCTGCTTCTCTCCTTCTGCCATTCACACAAGCTTCTCATTTCTCTGGCATGTGAAGCACCTTTGCGCCTTTGGTTTGAAAAGTGTTTTATAAATAAGCATTATTATTAGGACATTGACGACACAGGCGATTTTAGAGCTTGTGGAGGTTGGCCTAATCGTGTGTTGTTGTGAACCACTGATGGCTATTTAAAGAACTCCTGCACTGGCATAACCCAGCTCCCCATGTGATGACGATAAAGACCCCATGTTGCTGTGGAAACAGCACATCAACCAAGGACACGCGTGGTTGGCATCCATCAGATGACGTATCTGTGTGTGTCTGTATTCGTGTGTGTGTGTGTGTGTGTGTGTGCGTGTGTTCTCGAGCCCACCCCACCTGCTTCACCACAATATCATTTCATCACGGCAAAAAAAAAAAAACAAGCCCCGGCCAATCATGTTTTTTCGGGAGGCAGAGAAAATGAACAGATGTCCCCTTGAAGTACAACATTGTTTTTGATGTTCTACCATTCAGTTCCCCCCCACCCCCCACCCCCCACCCCCCCGTCAGTGAGCCCATGGTTTGGATAAAGTTTAATGGAGGATTCCCTATGTCTAAAATAAGCAGTTTTGCTCCAGCTGAGCGCTGTGATGCGATGAAAAGTTGCGTTATCCCATGGAACTAAATCAGTAAGTCAGTATTCAGAAATCAATATGTCATCTGTGGCTTTCATCTCAGCGTGCAGCAGTGGGCTCCCTCCCACAAGAAGGGAAATGGATTTGTGTGAGAGACAGCAAAGCAGCCGATTGAATGAGTGTATAACAGAGTTTGTCCCCAACTTCCTCCTGTCCGTCTCCCTGTCTGTGTGTGGCTGTGTGCATGTCAGATAAGCTGCAGCACAAGCCATTGATTTGTGCCGTGGGGTCTTTGTTTCACTCCGCCCCTCTCTCCCCGCTGATGCGATCGTGCCTCGAAACAACACCCCGTTGTTTGCCCACAGAGGGGATCATGTCTGCCGTTGCATATCTATCCAAACCGCCTCCCATTCTGAACGATCGTCCTTGGCTCTTGTCAGACAGAGAAACTCATTGGAAGTCACATCACGGGGCTGCCCACAGGCGATGGCTGGGGAGGGAGGCTGTGGTGTATAGCCTATATTATTAGGGTTTGTTTTTTTTTTTATTCAGTATGCTGGGCACATCTGAGAAAATAGGAATTAAATTATTCTGCGTTCCATTTTCTGACACACTCCAGTAATTAGGAAGGCATAAGTGGATTAAGCTGTAGACAGCCCAGGGTTGTGATACGGCTGTGAAATTTATCTTCAATCAGCTGGCTGATGGGCCGATCGCTGCTGCTGCTGCTGCAAGAGGACAGAGATCAATAGGAGAAACTAACTAAAGGCATGAATCGCCAGCAGAGGTGAGGAGAAGCTTCTGAATCAATATGACAGTCACTCAACTGCAGCTTCAGACCCTCTTCTGTGTGCATGACACACCCAGCGTGCCCGCCGGTGTGTGCGCGCGCGTGTGTGCTTTTGTTGATGTAGCAGAATGACATAATACATGAGGTTTTTCCAGTGACATTTCCAGGATTGGATTTATACCTGACGTGGATTTACACCTGCAGCTTGTCCTAACTTCAAGGCAACAGGAGTCTGTGTATCTATTGTTTTTATCTGTTCAACTCCTGTTTATTGCTTTTGCTTTTCGTGTGTGTGTGTGTGTGTGTGTGTGTGTGTGTGTGTGTGTGTGTGTGTGTGTGTGTTGTGTGCCTGTCTCCCTGTGCAACAGACCACAAAAGCATATTGAGTTTCTTTCTGGCACCTAACTGATCCACCAGCAGATGGCAGCATGGTTGCTTCACTCCACTTGAGCTAGATATATGTTTTTCTGCCGTATCAGAGAACACACTACTGAGTCACCTTAAACTTCCTCTTAATGGTATTTTTAAGCATTAATAATATTAATATATATATATAATTCTGATTTGAGCTTTGAAAAAGACATAGCATGCCATATCCTTTATAAAGGACTCTTTTTGCTATGTTAATGAGATTTTTAGGCGTTATTAGTGGAACTGTACATCATCATTTGTCATGTGATCATTTTGATTGTTGTTGTAGTGTGTTATGAGCTCATACATCATGTGTTAGGACAATTAAATAGATAAATCTATCAATCAAACAAGAATATATTGTTATGTTCAGGATAAACATCTTGCGATATATCATCCTGTTTGCAGGGGAGCCCATTATCACATGGTATTCTCATTAATATTGTGATACTGATTTAAGCCATATCATCAGCCTCTAATGTCCCTAATGTAGCATCATAAATCTCACAATAGGTACACAAGATGCACAAAATGTGATCATTGATTTCCACTGCTGAGTTTTCACCACTCCTTAGAGGGCACATCTTAAAGAAGAAGAGGTTCAAAATCTTCATCTGACCAACAGTGTGTTGATTTGGCTGCCAGCCTGCTCGTCGGCAGTGTTTTTCATGCTTCAGCGGAGCGTGAGAGGAACACGCATTCTCCTCATTGGAGGAGCTTGCTCACAGCTATCTCACACACACACACACACACACACACACACACACACACACACACACACACAGAGCAGAAGTCATTGCAGTGTCAAACTCACACCACTGCACAATGAGACCAGTTTGTGCTTCCGTGTTTGGGCAGTGCTTCATTTTATAATCTGCCTCAGGCTGTAATGACTTCATGATCAGCAGGAGTAACTTGTGTAAACAATACGGATTGCCCTGTGGAAGCAATTTAGACACTGCAGTGTCTCTCTACCCCATCTGTGTGGTGGTTTAAAATCCCAAGACTGAATGATTAGGACTGAATAATCATCCTCTCCTATAGGTGGAGGTTTGTAGCCTCGAAAGTGCTCTACAGGGCCTGATCAGCGGCCCCCTGAACTCTGTAGAGCAGAGGCGAATGTTGTGCATTAGGTGAAAAAGACAAGTCTGTACTGATGTTCTGAAAACAATGGTAAGTTAGTTATGTATTGTAGTTCAGCCTGCTGATTTGGCTGGTTATTAACACAGTCAGCAATTGCAGCAGCAAAGGTTGTCACACACAGAACACGGAGGTTTGAAGTACTTAAAAATCCTTAGCGAGCAATTGCTGCCAAGTTCTTTCTCCTTCTCGAGGCAGTAACTCCGTCAGATCTGACTACACAGACATGACACGGATCTTGTGGGACTTACACTTTCCGGGGATATCATTATC
Source organism: Dicentrarchus labrax (assembly GCF_905237075.1). Taxonomy (NCBI): domain Eukaryota; kingdom Metazoa; phylum Chordata; class Actinopteri; family Moronidae; genus Dicentrarchus; species Dicentrarchus labrax. The sequence goes on along the minus strand of NW_026136724.1, from coordinate 16,552,063 downwards.
TCTGTCCACATTGGGAATAAACATCCATAAATCTACTATCAAAGTAATCTATGATAGTATGATAGTTGTCTGTAGATCCAGACTGGCTATATTGCAAACAGGACCTGCTAAAAGCTAATTCAGCACACTTTTAATGGTGCCAGTTGGCCAAAATGTAGAATGGGGCGCAAGTTCTTGCCAGCAACAAACTGATTCCATGGCAGCGCTTCACTTCCTGTTTACATCGCCCAAAGCCAGTCAATAATAGCAACTATAGTTCCAAAATTTAGATTCTGATGATCCCACAAATTGAAGTAAGTAGACCGTGGTTGTAGAGCTCCAAAATGTGACTGTACGTGCACATAATAAAAGAAAAAAGATCATAAGTGATGTACCTAAAACACCATTGCAGTGTTTGTGAAATATGCCAATGCTTAAAACCCGATGCCTCTCTCCTCACCTCCTGCACCCTGCTATGAACAGAGAGGTTTTCTGTAATCTTCCAGTGCAAGAATAAGCTCAGTGTGAACCGCAGTCGCCAGCAGTGAGACTGACGGGTGATCACAAGAAAGATAAGTAATGGGTTTCTCACTGCGATAAAGAGTTTTCAAAAGTAGAGGTGAACAGGTTGGATGATAGAAGGAAATGAATGTAGTAGCATCACTGTGCCAACTTTTGCCCTTTTTGCGCCTGAGATGAGGATAATTTATCCATCCTTGTTGTTCAGACTGCTCCGGAGTCAGATGGAGTCATGGCTCTGATACTGATTCCTATGGAGCCCCTAAAGGGACAAAAAAAAAAAAAAATTAAACGTTTCTCGTGCTCACGAGAAAAGTATCTCATGCTCACAAGATACAGGCACAGCACTCATTTGTCCTCCTTTTGAGAAAATAACAAAAAAGGTCACCTTTTGACACATTACATAGTTAGTTTAATACTTATTGGCTAAAAATGTGTGTCAAAATAAGTAATTTCATTGGTTAAATTTTTGTGTGGCGACCTATCAACTCATGGTTAATTTTAATATTCAAATGAGCCATGTGTTGATTTGCCACAACAAGAGCTCATGCAGGTGCTCCCACCAGGCTGTAAATCAAGCTCTCAGCTACAGAGAACGTAACCTTAGCTAACGTCTGATTGTTGGTTGTACAAATATGGACTTTTATTGTTGAATTTCTCCACATTGGTGCAGTAAAAATGCTTGATATTAAGTATGTTTTTTTTATTCATCATGGTCGCATGAAACACTTTAATGTAACATATTTTATTGTAAATGTAGGTTCGAATTATAGCTTACTGTTCTTAATATCTCCTTAATTTGAATACGAAAATGATTTGAATATTAAAATGAGCCATGTGTTGATGGGTCACCACAAAAATGTAACGAGAAACGTTTCATTTTCCTTTTTTCCCCCATGTCCCTTTAGGGGTTCGCAGATTCCTTATATGACTGGCAGTAATCTCTGGATTATAGCATCATGACTCACTAAAATGAGCTGTCAACTTCTGATGGGAAGGCAAGAAAAGGGGGCAGAGATGTAGAGTACAGTTTTTGATGGTGACACTTGCAGCTCTTGAGTGAATCATGAACATGATGCATTTGTTCTTCTCATAATTATCTTCACATCAGTTGCATATTAGGTGGATGTTTAGGACAATTAACGAACTACACATTTACATTTTTTTTTTGTTATTTTTAAAACTGTATGAATTGATTTTTGGCCACTTGGGGGTAGGAGAATAAGCTGTAAACACAATACTGAGATATTATAACTTCAAAATGGTGTATTGACCAGCGTGTTGACCAAAAAGTCAATTTATACATCCAGTTGACACACAACAACATTAGCTTGTGTTTGGCGTCGTGTTTCTGGCCACCTGACGGATGTAAGTCCAATATTGACTCTACTTTTTAAGTCTGTAGCCATTCTGCTAGTGGACTAATATCTGCCTATTTCGCTGCTAAATGTTTCACTATGTTGCTAACATTGTCGGTATTCTGTTTTACTGTGAAAATGTTGATTAGTCCAGACTTGAACTACAGTTAGTAAAATTTGTTGGTAAAGTTTGTGTCTTTTTTTTAAATCTACTTTTTGGGCTTTTTCGCCTTTTATTTGATAGGACCGCTGTAAAGTGACAGGAAAGGGGGGAGAGAGAGAGGAAAACATAATGCAACTCTGGTTCTGTTTTTTATCAACATGATAAGCAAATGTCACTGGCATCATATTTCATGTGTGTAGTACATAATTGTAGCAAGTCCTGCACACAACCGCACACAAAACATTGTCTGTGAACATAAACCAGGCAGCATTTATGTTTCCCAACACAACGTAATTGGGAAAACAATATAGCAGTATGTAAACATAATTTTTTGGAGAAAGGGTTGTTCAATCTTTGTACCCCTTGTACTGTTGTGTTATTTGTCTTTTATAATCCCTTCTCACTGTTGCCTTGAGTCACGGAGTGTGATTTCTTACTTTTATCCAATACATCACAGGAACATTTGAGAGACAAGTGTCAGTATTTGGAAATAAGGAAACTGACACCAAGAGTAAAATACATTTCTCTAAACAAGAAAAACCAGACTTTATGTATTAAGTCAACCAGTATGTGTCATAATGTGCCATGAATCAGGAGTTACCCAAATAAACAAACACTGACAGATGACTACCACTCACCGATATTGACCCAACTAGTGTGAACCTATTGTGACATCGCGCATTGGTTTGTGGACCACCGTTTTGAAGGCTTGAGTTTGGCATTATGGTCGTCGCCATGATAGTTTTCGACTCGTCCTTTTCAACAGTACACGAAAATGTGTTTGGGAAACATAGAACAGATACTTGATTCATATTCCATCAGCACTGCCTAGTTTGACTCTTTGATCAGAGTGCGTTGCGCTGGACGGACTCACAAGAATGACTTGTCAATCACAAGGTAGCCACGCCCAAAAGCATACCCTGCTTTATCGTCTGTTTTACTCTAAATTGGACCATCATTTACAATCATGCTGTATGGAAGAAGACTTGAAGATTGAGATTATAAACTCATTAAAAAAACATTTACTGAGTTGATAATTCAAGTGAGAACTATGGTCCTTTCTCCATAAGACTGCATGGTATCGGTTTAAATTGCAGCCAATGGAGCTGCCCACTGCTGGCCATTAAATAGAACTCACTTCACAGACCCAGAAGTTCTGTCCATTATATATATACTGCCAGTGCTGTCAGCTGGCCTGTTTCTGTTTGTTTCCAAATGTCCTGGTTATGTTAATTTAAAACATTATCTTTTTAGATTAATAAGCGTTCTCTGTTTTCACGAATAAGCTTGTAACCTACCTCATAAACGCTAGATCAGTCAGTAAAAAGACTAGAATATACCAGACATGACAAATTAGTCACTTGCATTGAAACATTTCTATAGGTTATTATAAATTGAGCATGGAGCATCTGATGGCAGGAGTAAAATAAGTAATATCATCTATTCTGTATGAGTAAAATGATGTAGATTTAGCAAAGAGATGAGCAATAAGGGGGGCGAGAAGGTGTCTTAAGACTGTGGAAAACAAGATTGGCCCAGAGCAATAATTCTCCCTTTTACAGCCATTTACGACAAACTGGATGATGATGAGAAAACATTTCATTTGAAGTGATCTTGGAGGAGGTCTGTCCTTCAACTTAAAGCCAGAGGCCGACACTTAGAGGTCAAATTTAGACACTCATGTGACTTCAGCCGGTAGAGACAATAATCCACTTTGCCAATTGAGAATCAATTCGTATATCAAAACATTGTTGTCCTCCACAGATTTAAAGAAGGTCGTTCAGGCTTTTATCTCTTCTTTGAACTGCCGTGACTCTCACAGCTTTCTAAGATGTTCTCATATCGCTGGTTCATTAAGAATTCAGCAGCTGAGGGTATTAATTGGTGCCATTTATCCCCAGTTTTATTATCTCCTAGAGTTAAGATTTGAAGGCTCAGGTAGAGCCGTTTCACATTAGCAGGAACCTTACATAGGAGCCCTTGTGACTGTTTTTAACAGTGGGGCTTTGGGACTATAACTCTAAAACTTTTAGAGTTTCTATGTTGTTTGGGTCTTCTCAAAATTAAGACTATATTTTCCAAAATCTCTACTGGCGCCTGTTGCAAAAATGATCCCGCTGAGCCTGTGTAGTTGGAATAGATAAAGCATATCAGCACATTTCCCCTGAAACCCAACCCGTTGGTACTGAAGTTGAATGTAATGTAGCGGCCTACAGAGGCTGCCAGTCCTCTCCGTAACAGTCTGGTTTTGTCACATGAATTATAATGTGGAAGCAGAAGAGCTGCAGTGATGGAAACTCACTTGGAGACTGCAGACACTGCCAATGAACTTTTTTTTTTTTCTTCCAAATTTTCATATGAGCCTTTAGCTTAGATTTTTATAGACAAGAGCATTAGGCTCCAAAATTTAAAAGTCTTCCATATTGTTTTATTTGTCTTAATTGCTGCTTTTTTTGTGTGAAGGCGTACTTAGATGTGCGGGATTTTGTTTCGTTATAAGAAAACACTGAACATTGAGCCCTGACTTTGGTTTTGGCTTCTGAACAACAGATGTTGAACACACAATTCACTACAAAAGCAATGGTATTTGTAAACCTAAATGGAATTGAACCATTGTTAATGTTATTAATCTATGATAACAAATGCCCGTGTGCTGTTTATATTACCTCTAACAACCAACTATATGATAATGAGTCCTGTTTTTCTAGTTACAGTGCAAAAGCATACTCCTCAACAAGTCATGGCATTTTAAATCAAGCCTTTAGGATTTATTTTCTTGCAGTGATAAGGTGAGATAGTTCTAGTGGCTCCTTGTGCAGCTTTGTTGTTTTTAAGGAATTTTCCAGAAATTAAAAATGCAAATCTCTCCCTTTGGAAAAAAGTAATTATCCTAGAAAAAAAAATGTTAATATTGGAAACAAGGGAAATAACCTCATTCTGTTTTAAAATTGTTTCAATTGTTATGAAAAAAATGAGTTCAAGGCTCAATAATCAACAAAATTACTTTTTAAAAGTTTTTTTACTTCAGATTTCGAGTTAAGCTTGCGTATAAATATTATTATTAATATTTGAATTTTTGTTTTTAAATTGCTCTGGTTTTTGCACACTATTACTACATTTTGTAAATAATTTCTATTGCACGATCTTGCACCATGGCAATGTAGCATTTCGCTACACAATGTGCTTGTTAATTTTGAGCCGTAAAACCAAAACAATGAGCTGAAAGATGCTACAGTGCTTTGTAGAGCTGAGGGGAACTGCAGTTGTGATTCCTTTAATGTTTAACATTAGTCATTTGTCCCGTTGTTCATATAAGAAGTTATTGATGCCACATGGAGCCACTTTGCATGAGTGTCATCATTTTTATGTAATGTTTAAACCCCTTGTCTCATGCCTTTTTGCAAAGCACGTAAGAAACTATGACTGATCAGCCCTTGCTACTATAGTGGATAGTCAGTGTCGCAGGAAGAGGCTGACTTTATCTTTTCCAACGCAGCTGAGTGTCCACAGGGTATCGTCCTCGTCCGTCCCCCCCCCATCCCAAAGGCCACAGGTGTTTGACTGTTATGAATGCTCGCACCCGACGATAAATGCATCAATAGGTAATTAATTAGCAAGCTCCTGCGTTATCAACCCACACAGAGACCGGAAGCGCTGACAGTCAAGGGGAGAGAAATCTGTCATTCTCTCCTCTCCTCTCCTCTCCTCTGTGGTTCAGGGAGATGCATAATCATCTCCACACGCACAGAGGACGGTCCTGCGTGCGTGTGTGTGTGTTTGTGTGTGTGTGTGTGTGTGTGTGTGTACGTGCATAGTCTTTTTTGCAGTTCTTTTGAGGTAGCCATATCTCATCTCCACTTCACCTTGTCTGTACTTTCACCTCGAGTTCCCTGTGAAAAAAAAAAACCTAGAGAAAAGCTGAGCTGACCCTTCGCCCTCTCTCTCGCCGTGTCTTACAAACAAAACCTCATCCGGCTTTTAATGGAGTACCCGCACAACCTGTCCACCTTTTGAAATATGGCAAGTTTGAGACAGGAAGTCACTGGATGTATTTCCATTCCATTATGTTTTGTTCTTTTATACCCATGAGGTGGAGGAGACACGGGGAACGAATGAGATAAAAAGAGCAGTGGGTACAGTGTGTCTTTTTCCTGCCCATTGCAACAAACACGCGCTCACAGAAATGCACTTGGGCACTCATTCATATGCACTTTCACATTATTTCATGACTCATCTTTTATGCATAGGCCTGTTGCCGCATTCGCCATCCCTCTCTGCTTTAAACGAGAGCAGGATGGCACTCAGAGAAGATGTTGCTCGTCGCGTTGGCACCCTGAAGAGGACTAAAGTGGAAGCCAGTGGTTCAGGCAGACAATTTGTGCCCTGGCTGTGAGCTTGGCGTCTCGTGACAGAACCTTTTACAATCAGTGCTCCGTTTGACCTTTCGCAGGCTGGTGACGGAGTTTACGGGTTCCTTGCAATTTTCGACTGCTGTGTTGTTCTTTCCCAGGCATTTTGCATGAGTGGATCAACTGTGGGTCCACACAGGAGGACTGTTAGAAATCCCAGCCAACATTGAGAATAAAGAAGCAAACCAGGATCTACTGGCAGAAATGGAATATAGTATTCATGTTTTCATTAATGTATAATCACATTTATATAGGAACCGTTATGTCTTTGTTACCCTAGAATGAGCTGTTTATATTGACAGTCGACGCACGTCACCTTCCGTGGAGGTCAGCATGATGAATCGCCATGTTTTTATAGTAGCCCAGAAGGGACAAATCAGCATCACACTTGGCAAATACCTGGTTATTATAATTTACAGGAATGGTCATAACTGAAATTTAAGACTTTTGCATCTTAATTTTCATCATTTCTTTTCTTAAAAATAGTTCAGTATTTCAGATCCTGACGTGGATAGCTTATATTTAAAAGCACCGATGGTTTAATATTTGTTAAAATTACATGTTATATTTTAATTGGACCTTTGAAAACCCTTAAAGAGTGTTAGGTTTGTTTGCTTCAGGTCGAAGCAGTAGCTGGAATTAAAAAAAAAAAAAACCATCAGGTGTCTCACCGCTTCAGACAATCCAGAAACGCTCCTGCTGTTCAAGTCTTTTCGTATATCACTCATACTGATAAGGACATAGCCACAAGGAGAGATGAGTGTAAAATGGAAATGTAAAGAGGTGACAGAAAACAAGCACCGTAGGAGGGAGAGACAGGGGAAGTGCAGGAGGGGTCAAGCAAGGTATGAAGAGAAGTGGGACTAGTACAAATATTGTAGGAGGCAAATGCAGTTCCATTCAAGTGTGAAGCAGGTGTAGGGACAAACAAAGCCCTTCCTTGATAATGAATTGCTGCTCACACACACTCTCTTTCTTCCTCTGCCTCTCCATCCTTTTGCAGCCAGAGTGACACCCACTCAGGACGCTGTTAGCCTGGAAATGTCTTGTTCCTGATGCTTGACTGGAGAGCAGAGAAGTGCATTTCGCTGCTTCCAGAACAGGCATTAGTGACAGGCGAGACAAATAATATGCACGACGAAAAGGGAAAACAATTGTGCCTTCAGTCAGGGACAAGTTTAGAAGGGCAAGATCGCCCTCGTGGTGTCAGGACCCTGCTCTCTGGAGGGAAATATGACACACTACAGCCCACTGATGAACTTGGTGAACAACACCCTCGCACCATTTTAATTTCGCTCTTCAGTGTGCAATGAAATGTTTCCCATTGGCTCTTTTAATGTGAGTTCGGGACATGTTGAAAACACTTCAATTCCAGGGCTCTGCAAGTAAACATATCATTGGCTTATGATTTATCAAAAGAAATATATGCAATCAATTATGTAAAGAAAAACATAAATGCACCAATGTCTGTCTTGAAGGAATTGAAATCAAAACTGAATTTCTACAAATCTTTGGACAGGAATCAAAGCTAAAAACGTTTTTTAAAAAAAACAATTTAATATTTTACAGGGAAATATATTTTGATTTAGTTTTAAATAGACATAGACCATTTTCAAGCAGACTTTATACAAATGCACACATTTTGTACATTAAAGGCAACGTTCTATATTTTTGTAATTGTCAACATCTGTGTCGGTGCTCTAATGAGTGTTCATATCCCGAGGATGGCGTGTGTGTGTGTGTGTGTGATTGATTCACATTAAACCACAGTACCCACGTTTATCATAATGATTGAACACACCACACAGCGCAGCAGTCTGGCTCATTAATGTGTTTTTAATGTGTAATCATGTGTTTTTGATCAGTTTTGGTGCAATGGTAAATGGACTGCACTTACAGTACAGCGCCTTTTACACTAAATGTCACATTCACCCACACTCATACACCGATGGCAGGGGCTGTCATGGAAGGTGCCAGCTGCTCATCAGAAATGAACTAATCGTTCAGATTCACAAACACACGTCTGGAGCAATTTGGCGTTCAGTATCTCGCCCAAGGGTGTCAAACCACTCTGCCTACTGAGCCACAGCTACCCCACAAACACAGACAATACATGGTTTTAGGAGTAGTGCAGATGTTGGTGTCAGTCTTTTTCATTGGATTTGTTGACATTATTCTTTGAAATGTACGCCCAAAGTAAATAAAGTCTGAGTAGATAAAAGAGGAAAAGTTGTGTAATGCCTTAAGCAGACTTAATGAATGCATTCATGTGCATTTTTATGAATATTTCACATTAATTCTTGATTAACCATTAACACTTCACAGCATCACATTTGCAGTTGTTATGCAAATATAGACATTCTGATTGTGATAGGAAACGAAGTGAGATTTAGCTGTTAATAACACTCTTTACTGAGAGGCTCTAAAGATCCAAGATGGATCAATTCTTCATCACTCTGTGCAGGAGTAATGCCTTTTTGCAATAATGACACATTGCCGTGGAACGCTTTTAGACTCAAGTGCAACTTCACATTACATCATAATCATCTTTTTGATCTTTTCCTAATATACCCACTTAACCCCATACCTACAGTCAGAGTGAGAAATGCAAAGAGGCATTCCTGCTCTGCAAATTCGTCTTTCTCAGCCTCGGTACTTAATTCCAGTTTCTTATTACCGTGCTAAGCAGGGACATCAGAGCCCATCTAGAAAGGAGGCTTTGAGAGCTTGTTTTGGCTGCGGTCCTAGTTATGAATTTCTCATTGGTATTCCTGCTCTACAGTCTGAAGTAAAAGTAAAAGCCATGCCCACAGAGAGCCTATCTCTGTCCCAAAAGACTCCTGACAAACAGACTCTATTAGCTACAGCTACAATTTCTTAATTTATTTTTTATTCCTTTTTAAATCACCAGTGTGAGCATGTGAGTTGTCCCCCAGGGCGCGATTGTTGGACCCCACCAATTTCCTGTCTGTGACCTGCGTTTCCTACCATGACTGCTGATTTGTGTTTGTCAGGCTCTTAATGTTGTCACAGTCTGTTTTTAATCATGAGCTGTGTTTGTCCAGTCCCAATTCAATTATTCATCATGTTTGCTCAACAAGCTGCTCTGCCGCAATGACAGCATGATAAGAATGAAACTCCAGCAACCTAAGAAACAAGAACTAGTTTTGTAGAGTTTGGTGTGGTTCTGAGATAGTTGTATTATGTGTTGTAATATCTCCCAGAGTTTCATCTGTCAATGACAGTCCCAGCACTCCAAGAAATTAGATCAATAAAGCTGGAGTTCACCCTCTGGGGAAAGAGCGAGGCAGAGTGAGACCAAAAGAAAGATAACAAGAATAGGTAAGAGGTGGTGGGGAGCAGCTGGAACAAAGTAAAAAATACACACTGAAAATATATACAGTACGTGAGTCAATATACTGTACACACCCTGAGAGATGAGAAAATTTGATCTCGCTGCTTCTGTTCCATCTCCTGTCTTCACACGAGATGTCATTCATGCGTTTCTTTCCATCTCCTGACAGCTTCTTCTCAGCAAGTAGGTCACTTCAAGAAATAAGGCTGTAGTGAGAGAAGTGCAGTTTTGTCGTGGCTTTCCACACTTCTTCCTCCCTAATTGACAAAATGACAGGAAGAGCAGCAAGGGGACATATCCGTGCACGCGTACATGTTTGTGTATGTGCAAGTCTTTTTCTAAGTTTAGTGATGCATTACAACGGCCTGAGGGTTTTTTTCAGCCTCCAGTCTTTCTTATTCTCTGCACTACCAAATTGTCATAATTTTTGCTGTTATTTGGTAATAGATGTAATTCGGCACGGCACACAGACGAAGAAATTTTCATAATGATATATTCAGCCAACTAATAATAAGGCCCGCCAGGGTAGAGGGGTAGCGGGGTGCTAATGCTCATAATCCATCCACAATCCCCCTCATCTGTTTCCTGCGTTGAGTGCCATGAGGGAGAACACATACCCTCTACTTACTCGGCGCTAAATTACTTTTCTGTACTCAGTGTAGTTACATAATTAACTCTGTGGGCCCAATTATATATAATAATACAATTGCAGACAGATTATTTGTACTCCTTTCCTTTTTTTATTTGGACATTTGATTGTTCACACTTTGCTCAAATGAACCCAACTGCATCACAGACTGCGACCTTTCCTACAATGGTGTTATTTGTCATTTCAGAAGAAAAAGTATCATTATACTTATTTTATTCTAAAGGTCAAATGGACCCCAACTATTTTGGTTGCACTTGTTTCAAAAGCATAAATCAAGCTTACACTGTGTGAATGTACAGGAAATGGATGGATTAATGGATGCAATAAACGCATATCTTTCTAATTACTTCCATTAGCGTAATAATGAATGTGCTTAGGCTGCTTTAAGTAATACCCACTCCACTGGGTCTTTTTTTTTTCTTCCGAAATAATCGTTGCTATGTGAGCATCCTGGTGGAATTGTGGTTAATACATGTACTCTGGGTGTACTGGTAGCAGGTGTCATTCCCACTATCTCTCTTTTCTCATTTCCTGTCACCTCTCTTCTGTCCACCTTTGACTAAATACAGAACTGCCATAGAAATACTTCATTATGTATTTTGCCATTATTATATGCATATTCCATTTTAAAATTTCTACTACATGGGTCCCTTGTAGCATGTCATACCTGTCTCTCTCTCTATACACTCTCTACACTATGACTGTCAAATGAGGCCAAAATGCCAAACAAAAACCAACAAATATAATAAATATTAGATAAATAAATAAATAATAAATAAATATAAGACGTCCCAGGGAAAATTAATTCCATAAAACCTCCAAACATCATGGCAATCTAACAACCTAGAGGGAGTCTGACATACTCAATTGACCATTTTGAAAGGCATTTACCTGCTACATAGCTTGTGCTATATCCTCGTGCTTGTTTTCTAATTTAAGAAAGAAACTACCGTGAGACTTATACTGATGAAACTAGGCCTTTAAGTTGAAAAGGGTTCAGATTTTCTGTCAAAATCACTGCAATAAATGAAGGGAAAGCTGACAGCAGGGTGACAATAAAGCCCTTGGCTGTTCTTGTGTCATCAACTCATCTCTTTTTTTTTCTGTTTATGTTTTCTGTAGCTTAACAAAGTCACACGTTAACTGAATGAAGTCTCACTTATTCTGCTTAGTCATCTGACTTCAGTGGGAAGTGTGCTGCGTGATATGATACGTCCACATCCAACCAGACACTCGTGCTCGACGGTGTGATGAGGAGTGTGTTCATCACATTGGATACACTGCTGTGGACGTGTGATGCATGGCTCTCTTTTAGCACTGACCGTGTGTGTGTGTGTGTGTGTGTGTGTGTGTGTGTGTTTGTGTGCGTGTCACTGTGGCTTTTTCTGCCTACCATGCTGACAGGCGTCAGTTTCAGCTCGACTGTCAGACTGTGAGGCTTTTCATGTCTTTTTTAGGCAGTTGGTGGGGGGGAGAGGGAGAGAGGGGGGATGTTAGTGTGTTCGTAAGTGTGTGACGTCTGACAGAATTAGCAATGGCGCTCTGAGGGACCATCGCCGCTGATGCAGAAAGCAATCTGTCAGCATGGTATTAGGAGGGGAAATTTCCCTCATAACTGAGTCGGCTGTATGATTGGTATTCTTTTATGGAGACTGACTCATTGCAAATAAGGGGGAGGAGAGAGAGACATAGAGAAACAAGAGAGAGAGAGAGAGAGAGAGAGAGAGAGAGAGAGAGTGTGTTTGCTCTATCTCTGGGAAACAGATAAACATAAATAAAAGGAAGCATCTTACATATTTCATCAACACATTTCCTGGATCAATATAATGAATTTCAATTTCCATTTGCCTTTTCCCTCTGAAATGAATTCTGACATAACAGACAGCCCAACATCTGTGTTTGTTCCCTTCCCAACTGTATTTCACCCTCAGCTGAGGTAAAACCTCCAGTGCCCTGCGTCTCTCTGATAAGAGCCACCGTTGTTCACTGGATTGGCGCCATTTAGCCTGCCGTTCTTTTCTTTATTCCACAGAACAATTCAGTTCTGTGTCACTAAATGGTTGGACCTCACTCTGAGATAAGACACAAAGACCCCCTAAGGTGCCATATCTGAGCTCCTGGAATTAGGTTGGTTGCTTATGAGCTGGATCAGAGCGTAATCAGTAGTGTGGCACCTGACAGAGCCGAGGATATGAGCCACCGGCGCTCAGGCCCACTCAGGTGAATTGAGCCTGAATTGAGGAACATGAATGGAAACGATTCTCGTTCCTCTTCTGCTTTTACACATAAAGACACATTTACCCTTTTAAGGATAACTGATTTTCACCAAAACCTTTTAATCTGTGCTTTGTAAAGGTGTTACAGTCACTTAAAGCTGTGTTAATCTATATTTCTATATTAACACAATCAAATGAGTATAAAGCAAGATGTGATGAGCCCACAGAGAATAACCACTCGACTTACTATAGCTCCACGCAGCTTTTAAGCTTCTTTTGGTCAGCATTCAGACAACACCGCATAAGCAGAAGGCTTTTTTTTTCATCCAAAAAAAATTTAAAATAAAATGACGGTACACTACCTCCCCCACAAAGCAGCTGAGAAAGTTAGCAAGTAGCTAGTTGGTGAAGAAAGTCAGATAATAAGAATGAAGCAGAGCTGAAAAGGAGAGTGAATGCTGGACTTGGATTCATCAGGTGGCCGGAAATGTAATTATAATGTGGTGATAAGATTGCTCTGTCTGGTGGATATGTGAGTATGCAGTCAGCCATATCATCTTTCAAATGTGACTAAAAACAAAGACTAATATGGTGTATAATTATATATAAGTGGTGCTTATCAGCTTGTTATATTGTTATATTTTGGGTAATTAACCTCTTCGCCTTCTTGCTCAGAATCAGATAAGAGAATTACAGTAAATATGAAGCTTAGCATAAAGACTGGGGAAAAAGGCAGAAGCGACTCGGCCGTTTGTGTCCAAAGGTAACAAAATCCACCTCCTAAAGCTTGTTTGATTCATCTGTACAAAAGAGTTCACGGTTTTACAAGAAGCAGTGACTTCCTGATGGCTTGGCTGTTTGACAACTGCTTGCAGCCTAGAAATAGTCCTGCACAGATGTCACTTGAACCACAAATTGTTTGTTACACTTCAGTTCATTTGTATGGATTAAACAACTGATATATATCACCAGCTGCTGGCTCCAGCTATATATTTACCGTACTGACATGAAAGTGGTGTCAACCTTCTGATCTTATTATTATATTATATATTATAGGCATATTTCCCAAAATTAAAGTCAAACTACTCATTTATATATTTCAACTGTTCCACTAGTAGTAGTACATTTAGATTTGATTATATTAGATTCATTGATATCCAGTGTGTAGAAGTACAAGCACTGTATACAGATATGTGTGTAATGTGAATTCACACTACATTCATAACTGCTCACATAATCAGATTAAGAGCCAAGCCTCTGATCCTCTGTTGATCCAGAAGTGGGAGCATCAGTAACCTACAGAATGCAGCAAATAACAGCACCGGTGCCAAAGCTGCTTATGAAACCACACTAACAAGACAGGTCAGATACAACTGGAGCAGTCGCTGCTTGTAGCAACTTTTTAAGGAGAGCTTCTTGGTCCCGCCACTATCCTCCTCCTCTCAGTTCGTGGAGCTGAAACTGGGAAAACAGACACAAACTGACAGGCTTGCAGTGTACATCACCCTTACCTGTCGCCCCAAATGACGCCATCCCCGCCGCAAGCTCATTGGTAAACAGAAAGTGTGTGTCGGTAGCCAGATGGAGAGCACGGGAGGCTATCTGCTCTCTCTCACTCGCACATCAGCTTGACTGGATAAGAGAGGAGCCAGACAGTCAGCACAGGAGCCCATTTTAGGAGGGTGATGGCACTGAAGTAATGAGGGTCCTTGTAGGATCCTCATTGGCTCTGTCCTAACTTCATCCAACTTTCCACCATCCACTGTATCACCTCCAATGCCTCGCCCCTGATCCTTGACGCAATTTCCCACCTACAGGTGTCACCGAAAATCATCCAAAACCTACATTGTTTACCTCTTAACACATGCACGCATTTTTGTTTTTTAAATCTTCCTTCCTTCCTACCTTGCAGGAAAAGTTTCCCTTATTATATGTCCTCCACTCTGAGCAGAATTTTAATTTGGTTGACACTCAAGGTTCGGGCAAGACGAGGCAATAACTCATCCGGGCTGAATGCTGATGGCAGAGTTTAGCCTTGAATGAAAACATTGGGGTTCGACTCATATCGAATGTTCAAATTATCCGCTAAGCTTTAACAACCTTCCGTCCCGGGTCATATGCAAATTTAATGATACTTTTAATGGACTTTGTAAAAGTCTGACATCTGTCTCACTCCATTTCCTGTCTGTGCCACTTCCTGAACGGGTTTAACACACCGTAGTTGTTTTACACACAGACAGTGATGTAGTGGAGGTAGCTGAACTCTGGCCTTTGGGAGCTTATCACATTTAGAAATGCACACATTAAAATATGTTTAATTTAATATTTACACCTCAATTCCTCTGAAATGCCCTGACATGACATAGGGTAAATGATAAAATGTATGCAACAAATTGAAAGACGAGCAGCTCGAGTTCAGGTGTTTTTACCCTTTTACTACCTCCCTCACAAGAGACGGAAGTTGCTTGGTAAACCGTCTGGAAATGAATTGTCAGGTATGTTTTTAGCTTTGATTAGTTGCGAGGTAATGCAGGTGAATGTGGAAAACTGGAAACATGTGCTAGATGGTGTGTTCAAGTACTACTTAGCATCTTTGACATCATTTCCAAGTTAGTTCAAATGTTCGTGTGCTACACTATCAAAAACTCCAGTGTGGGTCGAACTCAAAAACCACTGGATCCTACATTTCCCAAAAGATTTTTTTCAAATTTGTAACCTCGTAGAATACGTTTTTGTCAGTTTTAATGACCTACTAAAATCACACTGTCCTCTTACAGCTGTCAGAATCCAGATGAGATGATCTGAGTTGATAAAAATCCTCACACTCTTCTAGGCCGCCTTCAATTATTACCCTACATTCACAGTAATGAGATTTATGAGCAGAAATTAGTCTTATGTGAACTTTTTTTGCCCTGTGTTTTGCCTCTCAGGCAACATTCTGGCTGCTCTAACCCTCTGATTGGTGTAGGGCCTGGAGGATTTTGGACACAATAGCAGAGGATAATCAGAGGTGAGTTGGAGTAAAAAATTATCAAAATTATCTACCAATGAAACTAAATGTGATTAAGTAGCCATATTACATTAATAATATGGTGATTTATAAACTTTGTAAACTTTGACAACCAAAAAATAACATTGCATACTTTAAGTTCAGTATTTTTTTGTTGTTTGTTTTTTTAAACTCCATGATGTACACCACTTTTTAAACCAAATCTATACCCTTGGTCTGAATGTCAAAACTTCCCAGGAGTACTTTGAACGTACCATTACAAAGACAAAAAAACATATTGCATTTATTGTTCAATCTACCTTCGAACACAACCAAGCACTTTTCAAGGTTTTTTGTTTGTTTTTTTTGTCCTTAAAACATCCTCATATAAGGAGTTCTAGGGATTGCTCTACACTACTTGGAGTCACGGTTAAGTACTTTAAACACTGTTTGTTCTGTTTTATCTGTTTGCCATAGCCTTTTAAAAAAAAATCCTTTTCAGCTTTAGGGCTTTATTCCTAAATATATCGGAGCCTGAAGCTGTTAGTCAAATCTCCCTTGAACACTTTAACCCTTCCTCCACCTGCAGCAATATCTACCCTCAAGCCCCCTGTGTATGTTTAAACCAACATCCTTATCATTTAACAAATTCATCACTGAGCAAACACCATGATGATATTTTCTTTTTTCACCTATGTGAGGGGTCTGCCTGTGCTTTAGCAGTGCAGAAACCCTTTGATGTTGCAGTTCCTTGTGATAAATATTCATCAAGATGGTAATCTTGTCAACTCCTGTGTTTATGGTTGATGGATCTCTTAGTTATTTTAATTGCACTTTCATGAATATTTACCTCTGACACACTGATTCATAAGGTGCAATAGTGGTTAGCAGCAGGAGGAGGATATGATAGGTGGATGATGTATACTTCCATTGGCAGCCTCCAGGCAGCTGCTCTTTTCTGAGTGACTGACGGTTTGGGCTGAAGGTAAGACGACTGCTAAATCTTCACTGCGGCTGCAGAACCAGTGATTACTCTTCCCTGCAACGGGGGAGCATAAAGCATGCTGCCTGCACTGACAAGGCTGCAGCTGGATTGGCTTGGACTTGAGACTCCAGAGAAACCAGCCCCTCTGCATGGACAGCTGCTACAACCCCCAAAACCAGCTGTCTACAAACCTTGAACAAAGATTACACCCGTCACTCAGACAAGTGGTCAAGGTGAGGATTAGGGCTGGATTACGTGTCCTGGATGAGCGGGCTTTGGGGGCACATTGCATTCCTAAGATTCTCTGGAGGTGACCACACTGACATGCTCTGGCAGGACTATGGAGGGTGTATTGTGCCACCCAAAAAATGACTTGTAAAATTCAGTTAACTCATTAGCGAGCTAAATAACAAAAAGTGGCTCCAAAAACTTTTTCTATTTCTTTTTTACTTTTGATTCATTAATATGAATGACAGATGCAGTCTGTGTAATCTTATGGTCTTCAATGAAAGGCAGTCGAAAGTTTAGAGAAAATAACCCTAAAGCACCAGTGTGTAGGATTTAGTGGCATTAAACAGTTAAGTTGCAGTATTCTATTTGAATTTAAATCACATCTGTATGAAAAACTGTATATAATGTACATACACAGATACATTTACCCAGTGTGGGATTAATAAAGTCTTATCTTTTCTTATTTTAGATCACAACTAACTGAACACCACTCACGTCTGTATCTGACGACTTGGGAATGAGAACAGGCTGTGAAGTATGTCGGAGAAATTACGGTGGCCGCGAAAGGTCATATCTACAGCCAGTGTTTTGTTTGTCTGTTCTGGGCTACTGTAGGAACATGACAGTTAAACATGGCGGACCCGGGGCATCTATAGATAAAAATGGATTATTCGAAAGTAACGAAAACATGACAATTCATATATTCAGGTGATTGTGTTGAAAATAAAAAAGGTTCCATTTTTGCCTATAGATCGTCCTAATTGTTATACACTGGACCTTTTTTTGGGGGGGGTTTGTTGTCTATTTATAAACAGGTTTTTAAAAAATATAAATTTATTTCAGAAAATAAATTCAGGGCCACCATACAAAAGGCTTAAATATATGAATTTGTGTGGTAATTAGTGATGGCAAGCTGGTGTGTAACACACATTACACCATGCAATTGCCTTTCGTTCTCTTTATCGATTTATGAGTATAATTAAACGCTCATGTCATTTTTTTTATTTGATTTTTTTCTGGTGGCACAGTTGGGACTCCATAGAAGAGCGTTCTAGAGCCTTGCATATGAACAGTGACACACGAGCAACGATACAGTTTGTGCTTAACAAACCTCTCTGAGTATTTCAGCATGAAGAAGTGGCCACTTTGAAGACACACAAATCTCGCCCCTCTGAACTGAAGAGCCCTCTCAATGCTGTCTGCCCTGAGGGAAGGAAAACCAGTCTGCACTCTACAGCAGGGGTCACTGTTGAACTGAAGCATTCGTCAGCATCCATCAGGCTCACCCTCACTCACTCTCCTTCTCTCTCTCTCTCTCTCCTTTCCCTTCACTGTCAGAGAAAATTTAGCATGACAGAGCTGGAACAATAACTTGATTTAATATCTGGGTCAGGCAAAAATCTTCTAATCTTAGCAAAGAGAATATTTATTGACTGGGGGTGAGCGACTTGCAGTGTAGGCTGCTGTTAACAGATAGATTGGGGATGAATAATTAAGTTGTGGGCTGCATCTGCATGACAGAGGAGGTGCGTAAAAGTGGAGTGCAGTGAGCTAGGTGCCACCTTGTCAAAAAGGCTTGAGGGAGAATGGGAGCAGATTGATGAATAAAAATAAGTCTTTTGATTAATGTGGCAGGCTTGGAGAGGATGTGGTTTGGAGTTTTGTAGGTCATGGTACTTAGTCAAAATGGTATGTGAGGGCCTTAGTTGCTATCAGAGGTGGAAATTCTCATTTTTGTAGAAGGCATAACCTTCAGGTGTGTTCAGATTGATTTTTGTGATGGGAAATGTAGTAGAAAATCATTCCACTAATTCCTTCTACATAAAATATCGCAAGGGTGAAAAAAATACTGCCTGCAAATCCATCTCGGCAATAGGCTGTAAGACAGGTCAGAGTAGAAGAAGCACAGGTGTAAATAATGAAATTAAGGTCCTGGTACTGTGCATGCTGACTGTGATACAGTCAAACAGAGCCGTTGTTAATGTTATTAGTTACACTTGTGCTTTTTCAACCATGTCATGTTGAAATGTCTGCTGTGAAAAGGCCCTCTGTTAAGGTCTGTATTGTTGTGCTGTCTTTAAACACAGTAAAAAATACATGAATCCATTTCACGGGTTTTCTTGAGTCATTAAAGGACCAGTGTGTAGTATTTAGTGACATCTAGCGGTGAAGTTGCAGATTGCAAGTAACTAAACGCTGCTCGTGTCTGTAGGAGAACGGGCTGTAAGTCCCTACAGAGCCAGTGTTTAATTTGTCCATTCTGGGTTACTGTAAAAACATGGCGGTTCAAAATGGCGGACTCAATGGAAGGGGACCCACGGCATCTGTACATAAAATCAACTAATTCAAAGGTAATTAAAACATACCTATTCCTATATTCAGATGATTATGTATGCCAAAAAAAAAGATCCTTCTAAATGTTACATAATGGACCTTTAAATATCACATTAACACTAGTGGAGTGTGAAAAAAAAAATCTTCTTGAGCTTTCAACCCATCTCCTGGCCTTCATCAGTGATTAAAGCTCAGTCCGTTTTTAAAAAGAATTAACTTTGAGCATACAGACATGAATTTATGTACAGCCTACAAACCAATCAGCTACTCCAATGATGATAACGTGTTTTTTAACATAAAAAGGGAGGCATATGTCCACAAATGACCCCCTTATTGAATATTTTTTTTGTTGCACTCCACTAGTTCAGCTTAAAGGTTCATTATTTAACATGAAAATAGTATTTTGGCAAAAACACAACACTAAAACAGCACAAGGTCCACTTACAGTACGGGTAATTTTTCAGAGCTTTCAGCCACATCTTTTGGCCTAATGATAAGTGTTAATCAATAGGTGATAATAGCCAAGACAAACAACATGTCACTGCACAAGATCAGGAAGCCATTCACATCTAAAGCTAAAGACCACCTCTGGACAGAGCCGGGTTATGGTCATATTCAGTATATGACCAGCTGTTGAAATTTGAACAAAATTTCATTTTTAAATCACATAAACAACTGAACCATCTCCATGACAACTGAGTGAACTCCAGCTGCTAATTAAGGTCATGAGAAGTGTTTGAAAGCTAGTTGATTTCCTGAATCGTTAAAAGCTATCATGGCAACAAGTCATTTCCACCAGCTTTTTTTTCTTTTCTTGCATCCACACTTAGAATGCAACATAACAAATCAATCATCTGTAAGATAGGAAGAACACTGTAACTGTGATCCGGCCAGTCGCTCGTAAATCAGATTATTATTTATCTATTTTCTTTGACAGTGATGTAACAGTTACTCCTCACTAAACGAGAAGAGAGGATCTTAAAGAGCCACTGATCAATGAGGGTCTTTAGACGGGGCTTTGTGCACAGAATACCGAAAAGGCCTCTGGGAAAAGCTCGCCCGGGGTCGCCCAATCATTCAGCAGCAGACCGAGGCTCAGAGTCGCTTCGCTGGATGGGGAGAGATCTGTCTTTAAACACAAACTCCTTCACTCTGGACAAACGGGGACTAGGGAGGGCAATGGGGCACTAGCTTGTATAGTCACAAGGTCTGAATATTAATTGGAAGGATACTGAAAGCTCCACTAACCTCTTCAACCCTGCTCTGTTGGTATTTTCCACACATTGAGATCAACTTTGCTCTCTTAATCCTCTTGCCTCTGCAGAGGTGCCAGCCAGTGTCATCGCTGCCACAAGCTGCAGGCGATACCTGACCTCTCAGCCCACTTCTTTGAACTTTGGATGCCACCTCTGTCTCAGCAGTTGTAAGGCTGTTTTAAGTCCTACACCATGGCACTCTGGTGTTTGCGTGGTGGATTAAAGAACAGTGCTGATTGTCCGATTTAAATTTGGGATTATGCAAGGCTGCAACGAAACACCCACAGTCAAGTGTGTCCGTTAAAAGAAGTTGTACAATAAAGTATTCAAGGTTAAAGTGCTCCAAAAGAATACCAAAACTATCAATTTAGGGGTTTATAATTATAGCTTTGTATTATTTTATCATGTGCTTGACTTTTTCTTTTGGTCTAGACAATGCTAAAATACTTTTTAATTTTCATTATTTAGCCTCTTTATGCAAATGCAAATCAGGCACAGCTACATTGGTATTCTGTAGTCTTTATGTCAGCCAATGTTGAATACTAATGTAGAGATGTTAAGTGGGAGAAAGCTGCTGGTTTTAAAAGTGTTTTTCCCTGTTCCATATTCCCATTTCAGTTTTTTCTTTTAACAATGTAATATACCGGATAATTAAGCGATCGTATAGGTTTATGTTAGGACCACCAGTTTTACTTATTATATCCGGTGTAGTCAATCAGTCTGGCACGGCAGATGGATCTAAACACTACAATACCCATGAGTTTCAGCCGCCATTCCCGAGGAAAAGAAGCCAGTCAGGGAAGCAAATAAGAGAAGTAGCCAGTTCTTAGTGCTGCGTCATTGAATTCCGATGCCTTAGTTTCCAAATGATCCAAAATTGTCTCAGAATCTAAAAGTAAACTGATACAAGATGCAGATTGTATTCCCAACACCAGATTCCTTATTGTTAGCGGCGCACTTAACAGAAATTTAAACTCAGAGATTGAACATTTATTGGGATTTGCCGTTCATTCTCTCACACTAATCTACACAGGCTTGTACCTAGTCAGGTATTTTCTAATGCCGTTGTACTGTTTCGATGAGAGAAGCTGTAGAAGTGTTCCAACTGTGAGTCAACATATGGAAGAAATGAACTGGACTTTTACTTCCGGAAGCAAGGCGTCCAAGATATCTCCTCCCACTTTACAACTCTACTGGTCTGACTGTGATTATTGCTCATTAACCATGTGTCTGACATTGATTTTAACCCTAAAAATAATTTCACGTCCACTGATTTAGTTAAAAAAAAAAAGGCAGGCTATGTCAGGCAGAGAGATAATGAAAATGAAAATGCTGTTGATTCCTGCCATAAACGATAAAACAGGTCAAATTAATGTAGCCACCAAATGGTGTCCTATCCAAGGTGACTGAGAGAATTACAGCCAGCGTCGAGTTGTTTATCTTCACAAACCATGGCACAGACATATAAGTTATTGCTCTAATCTTTGCCATTTATCATAATTCCACTCAACTTTTTGGATGCCTCTAGGCCTTTCGATCAAACCATGAAGTATTTTTGTATGTATATAAAATGAGGGTGCATAAAGTACCTAAATATGTACTCAGGACCCCCAGAATGCACATTAGACAGTGAAGGGCTTTATCTGACTTTTGTCTTGTCAGTAATGGGGTTAGGGAGGGGGACTCTTAAAGCATATGGCTTGTAGTATTTTTCAGCATTCCCAGCACTTGCACAGAACAGTTCTACACCTATTTCACATTATGCTCAACGTATATATAAAGGTCCTGTACTGTATGTATGGTGCAGAGACTTACAGTCACTTATATTAACGCCAGGAAGATGTTATTATATGTGCCAAGGTTTTGTAATGCTAGTCATATGTCTGACAGCATAAATGTGCCCACATTTCAGGCAGTGATAAGGAACCTTATGTATAAATGCATGTGCAGATTGGATAAGGTAGAGAGCAGAATAACTAATGCTCCGCTAAACCCGACCAGAAGCCGTACAAATTATTTTTCAAAAGATGTGATGATTCTTCTCCAGAAATAAATTTACCTTTTTTGACAATTTGGTAATATAAAAGTTTAATGTTCTGACTTTTATAAGTGGACCTATGGTCAGAAATAAAGCACTCACTGGGATATCAGCTAAGAAGCATTAAGGATAAATACAGAGAATGCACATTATATTGCCATTATCTACATAGCAATATCTACACAAACAACTCTCCTTGTAAATATGTAGGGGGGTGTGTGTGTACGTGTGTGCTTTTATTGAGCACAAAAAACCCCAACCACTTTGAGCCATAAAGATTGAGATACAGCATATTCCAGCTTTTGAAGAATATCCAATAAACATCTCACAAACAGTTTTATTCTCCCATCCATCCACCAGCCCGAAACAACAACACGCAGACAAATAAATCTGTTATTATTTAACAAATTTGCCAGTTTTATGAGAAGAAGAAAACATTAGATCTAATCTCTAACACTGCCATCTCCTAGTTTGATGACCTGTCTCTGCTGGTTTGTCAGATAGGCTTTGTGACGGGATATGAGAGGTGGCTTGTGAAAGTCTATCAAGCTGTCATGCTGTTGATTGCATGGCAATAGTGTCGTAGCTCCCCCTCTGATGGATGGATGACGGACCCTGTGAAGACAGATGACTAGGTGCGATAGTGTGAATGAAATTTTTCCCCCAGTGAGCGGGAAGTAGTCTGTTTTTTGTTTTTTTTACAGGAGCCAGCGGCAGGATTCTTTCCAGGCGCTGAGGCCGTTAAAAAGCCCTCACTGTGGGAAAAGGTACTTATCTGTCTGAGCTGATAGGGCGGGAGGGATGAGGGAGGGGAGGCGGGGATGTTGAATGTCAGTGGAGAGACCAGGACTTGGAAGTGGTTTCCTGAGAGCCAGCCACAGAGACTGTGCTAGAATCCTGCTTAAAGCATTCGCTGTGAAAACAAGAGAGAGGACATATAAATTAAAAATCAAGACAGCAGAGCAGAGTGGAGACAATCATAACAGTGGTCCCTGCTGAAGGTAAAACATCATTATAATCATGCAGAGGGCAATCAAATCAAACCTGGTAGACAGAAACCCTGAATTTTTACCCTGAGGTTCTTTGATTTACTGGTAGTGTTATTAGGTGCATTCAGACTAATTCATCAGTGGACAGAAAGCAGCAGGGGGGCCTGTAGTGGAGCTGCACAGGAGGACACAGCTCTCATTGTAACTCCACAGAGGCTTTATTTTGAGGTAGTGCTCTTCATGCTGGAAAAAAAAGACTTTTCAGAGCATACGCATTAACATTAATCACTGTGCTCTTACCATTAGCCAGGATACAGTATGTAAGCCACAGTCGTTTGTATCATAACCCACGGTGGGTGCACAGATCTTTAAAAATGGGGACTGGAGACCATTTTCTGGGACTCTTATTTCCATTAAACCAAGTAAAAAGTCTAATAATGTGGTCATAAAAGCCTGTTTATGTCTCCAATTTTGCAGTTTTAACATGTTCCAGGAAGCTGGAAGACATAACAAACTTCACAGTGAACAAATAGGACACTGGCAGACTTAATTTCTTTCTTGGACCCTATATGATTCAAAGCTAACCTATGAACAATACGTAACAGTAGTGCAAAGTAAGAAGAGTCATATAGTCCTGGTTCAGTAAGGTCAGTTTGCAGCAACAGATAACTTTAACATTACTCAGCATACACTACTGCTCATACCAGACCAAGTAAGGCTCAAGTTTATTGAGTGAAGCGAGGTTATGTTGTTAAGATGTTATGTTCTTTTCATTAGTAAGAGGAAAGAATGTGATATTTCTCTGATTTTAGCGTTGAGTCTATAAAACGAGAGACAAGTTAATTAGGTTTTTTTTTATAGAGAGAGTTATTAGAAGAAACAGATTGTTATGGTCATGAGAAGAAAGAAGGATATAAATTAAAAGGCCAAAAGTATGTGGACACCAGACCATTACACCCATATGTAATTCCAAACCTATATCTGCTGCTTAATAGGTTTTCATCAAAATTGTGCAACCTGGCTGCAGGAATTAGCTTCAATTCAGCTACAAGAGCATTAGCGAGGTAGGAAAGTGACTCTGGTGATGAGGCCTGCCTTGCTGGTTCATCCCAAAGGTGTTGCATGAGGTTGAGATCAAGGGCTCTGTGGAAGGCCAATCAAGTAACTCCACAACAAATTCAGAAAACTATATCCTTACGGACCTGGATTTAAATGGCCGAGAACAAACCATGAAAAACTGCCTCTGAATGAAAGAATGGGCCATGAATGGATGGGTTCATTGCCAGTCCGAGCCAGTTCCAACAAAGCCCAGAGATGCTGTTGGCAGTGCATCAGGTTCAGCTGCACATCTCTTGGCACCCCTTCCTCCTCGCGGGGGTCAAGCGAAAGGGAGATGCAGAGTGACGGACCGGACGTTTCCCGGGCTGTAAGGTCAAGCAGATGGCAGCGAAACAAACAGGTCCGACGCCTCGGATGAAACGGCTCGAATAAGAAAGCGCTGACCACGCCGTCGGCTTGGAAAGAGCAGCTTCTGTTCAATCATTCAACCCCCCCCCGTATCAAGTGCGACACTGTAGAACAAGCAGCCAAATGGCCAACAATGACTCCGCTGGAGCTGGAACGGCAGCGTTCGCTCAAACAAAGTGGATAATAACTTCCTCTTTCATTGGCAGCAGAGGCCATCATCAGGCAATTTCGCTTTATTCCTGACCAGCTTTAATTATCCTGCAATGAGGCCTGTCATAACCATTACATCATGTAGCAGAGCAGTGTAGCAATCCCAGGGGCAGCATCACAGGCTGAGCCAATGAACTCCCATCTGGTCGTGTAGATGTGACTGATGGCTGAACGGAGTGATTTCCTGCTATATGAATCTGCAGAAAGTGAACTGAAGCTGCCGTGCTCGTGTGTGTGTGTGTGTGTGTCCAAGAAAATTGTGAAAATGTTGTTTCTAGACATTATGTTTAATGGTCGTATTCTCATCAACCCACACTCACAGGCTCGTTGCGCCAGGCCCCGAGCCCACCCAGCATATCTCGCGCAGTTTTAATCCCACACTGTTTTTCCAGTCCTTTCATTCCCCCCTCACTGCCGATGTTCCCCTCTCCTCCCTGGCACTTATTCTGCCACGCGCAGAGCATTCCTCTCCTTGTTCAAACACTGCCTCCAGAAGTTCCTGCCCTTGTTAAAACACTCCCCTCCTCTTTCGCTTTCTTTCTTCTTTCTTACTTTTTTCTAATTTTGACTCCCGATTCTGCATGCAGCGCTCCCACCTCTGGAATGCAGAGGCACTTTTTTTTCCTCCAAATTCCCGGAGAGGAGAAAATAATGCATTGTCTGTCTGTCGCTGTTGTTGTCATCACGAACCAAGGACAGCGGAACTGTTTTGAGGAGAAATTGATTGCGACTCGGTGTTGAAGTTGAGTTGATCATCTTACAGCTCTGTCATTCTGATGTCTTCTTTTTCCTCCTTTGTTTTCAGGCGTATAAAAAAATTACAATTACATAAAATCTGCCAATAGACTCAGTTTCATCAGTCCACAAGCAGGATTATAGCTTCAACTGAGGACACCGAGGGCATCTAGTCTGTATTTTTCTGGGGATTTCTGTTTGTTTTTGCAACTTGGGGGGGGTGTTCATAAAGTTTAGCTTAGCATGAATACAGGAAATGGGGAAGCAGCTAGCCTGGTGATGTCCAAAGGAAACTATTTAATCTGTAAACCACTCATTGTTGTTTTTTTCACTTTGGGGTTTTGTTCACTAGCTGTTTCCCCCTTGTTTCCAGGTTTTATGCTAAGCTAAGCTAACCATCTCCTTAAGCATACAGATATGAGAGTGGTATGAATCTTCTGATCTAACTGTAGGCAGGAATTCATTTAAAATCATTTCCCAAAATGTCAAACTATTCCTTTATATTTGATTTCTCATCAAAAGCTAAATTAATAAGAGTCAGCGGATATTGGTGTCTATATGATGCCTTACTGAGGGGATTATAAAGATTTACCCTTTCTTTAACAAAATATATGTATATATATATGTGTGCACCAGTTAAATATAAAGCTTTGCCTGAATAAAATATACTGTTTTCTAATTTGAATGAGGAACTATGTGATCAAAGAAGAATCTGACAAAGCATTCCGTATCAGCTTTCCAGTGGAAACCTTTTTTTTTTTTGCTTCTCAGCCCATGAAACGTTATCACAGGTTTGTTTCCTTTGAAGAATTTTACTGAAAGAGATGAGTCCAGCATTTCACGAGAAAAGAGCAAATCTCTGACAACAACAGAATTTTGACTAAAGAGTCCTCACTCAATGTCTGCTCGCTAGCTTTTTTCCCCCTGGAGCTTTAAACTAGTTTTGTTTTGTCCTTCAACTGTTGACGACGAATACAACCAACTCTCAGACACACCATGAGATATGGATGAGGTTAAGTTGAGTGTCAAACTACTTCCCGAGTCAAGAATGAACTTTGGGGGCCCCCTGGTAACCAACGCAATAAGGCTGAGTCCTTCTGGCTGCGGCCTGGGTTCAATTCCAACCCGTGGCCCTTTCCTACATGTTGTCCCTGTCAAGGCAAATAAATCCATAAACATACTTTAAAAACTAGAACTTTTGTGCTCAAAGCATACATTTGTGTAACAGAAATATTTTCTCCAATCATCTTGGGATCCCTTGGACCCCAGGCAAGGAACCATTGACCTATGCAATAGACACATATCAGGACTCTCAACCAGATTTGTATATCTGGCTTTATAGTATAAAAAATGGCCATATCTTTGTGGTGGTGCTCTAAAACCCTGTTTACGGCACTGGTTTACACAAGTCTGGGAATTTTCTAGAAGCATCTCAGGCAGAATAAATGACACAAGAAGAAGTGTCTGTGTGCGAAACAGACGCACTTATCTCAACTCATTACTGGGAATTTTATCATTTGTTGTTCTAAAAACAAGATTTTAAGGCTCAAAGGGGATTAACTTGCTACAACAGATAACTCTACATTGTAACAGAGCTATTATCACTCTGTATCTATACAATTATGGCAGCGGAGCAGCAAACTATCATTACTGAAGAACGAGCTCTGTAACTGAGTAAGAAGAGATGTTAGAAGACGCTTCACAAAGCAGATTGGGGAGAGTTTTAAAGATGTCAGCCCCCATGAAGGAAAATACCCCACAACACACATTTGTTTGAAGATGGATTATAGTCAGTCAGTTCTCCGTTCGCCTGACGTCCCTTTCCTCTAGTTTGAGATAAACACAAGGGGATTTTTCCTGTTTTAGAGCCAATTTCTTCTGGCGAATGACAAAACTATTACAGCAAAATGACTTTGTTTATCACATGCTGTTAGAGGGAGGAACAAAAGATGCTTCTGAAAATCTGAATATCATTAATGAGAAGCTCAACTGAGAAATACCCGCCCGCCCTTGAGAGCGTTTCATAAAATACAAACACTTTATGCACCAAAGACCTTGAGGTTGTTCAAGGAAATAAAAACCTTTTGTTGTCAAGTTCACCTCAGGATAGATGTTTAAAAAATAATAATAATGAAAATACATTTTAAAGACTTCTCTGGCAACAAAGTATTTGAATCAGGTGACCTTTGTGGGTCTTTGTCCAGCCAGAAATAGACTGTAATTGATGTAGTCCCACTTTCAAGGGGAAAGGAATGACAGTGCGGCTGGAACAAAAAAAAAAAAGCAATCTGAGTCGAGTCAGTAGATCTAAGTGTTTGAAGCTTTACACATTATACAAGTTACACTAAAGTGTTAGGGTCTGTTTCATCCTGAGAGGTAGATAGTTTGTCACTTCTTTTACAAACTCTAGCATTTGAAGTGTCTGTAAGCAAATGTCAGAAAGAAGAGACATATTTGTGGTATGAAAAAAAAACAACAAGCCTTATTACTGCTGCTCTGCTGCCATGCCAGTGGAAATACCGCCTCTCTCTCTCTCTCTCTCTCTCTCTCTCTCTCTCTCTCGCTTTCTCTTTCTCTTTTTTTTCCATGGAAAGCTGGATTTGGGAGAGCCTTGGCTCTCTCCTCCTCCTCCAGCCTTCACATCCGGGTCAGTTGGGTTGGTTGGAGCTGGATGGTGCTTTCAGGTGCCTCCCGTAAACGTATAAACTTCGAAGTTTGGAAGTTGTAAACACATCTCCTTGATGCATTTCAATAATTTTGCCACTTAAGGTTTTTTTTGCAGTGTTATTTTAGAAATAAGCTTGCACAGAAATATCTTTAGTGCAGTTAGAGTTATATAATGAATGATAATGTAAATGTGCATTGAATAGTTTAGTTTATTTATTTATTTAAATAAGGCTATACAAGCCGAAAGGCACTTTAAAGTGGTGGAACTGCAACAAGAAACTTAAATAATTAAATAAAAACAATTCCTATATGATTGAATGACTGCAGGTGATGCAGTTAATAGTTGTATACATTATATGGATATATGTCTCTACAAAGTTAATTAATCTGTTAGTTAGTCACACCACAATAGTTATTTCTTTCACTACAATTAATTTGCAGATTGATTATTGGCATACAATGCCAGGGAAGAGTCTAAATGTTTCTCCAGGTGTAGGTCCAACCTAATTACATCATCTTTTGACCTTTTTAAAAAAAAATCATAATAATAATAATTTAATAATTAAAATATTTAACCCATAATGATTGTTAGTTGCTGAATTGCTTCCATGCTCCCTCCTACCCATTCAACTTCACACAAATCCTTCTGAATTCACTTCCTCACTGGGTCGTTTTTGTTATTTTTTGCACGAACGAACGTGTCATTTCCGATCATAGAGACGGCCCCTGAAGGCAGCACAAGTGCAGACTGGCTATCCAGCTGCTGTGCGCGTGAGTGTGTGCGCTGACATGGATACAACTGGCGTCTACTCTTGAAACTGGACACATTACAGTGTTACGGTAACACCGGGGAAGGGGTGGGGGGGTTGCACTTCAGAAGAGCGACAAAAACTTCTTCCACGGCCGCACTCATGTGATATTTTTACCCCCCTTGTTTTTTTGGGGTTTTTGAGCCATGTCCAAGAGCCTGAAGAAGAGGAAGAACCACTGGACTAACAAAGTCCACGAGAGTGTCCTTTGCAGGAATCTGGAGGGGGAGCTTGGGCTGGAGTTGAAGGGCGGCGCAGAGAATGGACTGTTCCCGGTTATCGGCGAGCTTCTCCCGGGCAGAGCGGTGTGCCACAGCGGCAAACTCTGCCTGGATGAACTCCTGCTGGAAGTCAATGATACCCCGGTGGCTGGACTCACCACCAGGGACGTCCATGCTGTGGTCAAACACAGCAAAGACCCCGTCCGACTCAAGTGTGTCAAACAAGGTGAGGTTGTTTTTTTTGTTTGTTTTTTTTTGCCCCTCAACTTTCCCGCATTTTGTAAAAAAAAAAAAAAAAAAAAAGGGGAAAAAAGTCTCGGAAACCCGCTTTTTGACACACTTTAAGAGGGTTTGACAGCAGTGCTATTGTCTCCTAAAACTGATACTCTCTCCCTCTCTTTTTCCTCGGTGTTTTTTGACAAACCGTGGTCACAAATGTAACTTTTTCTGGTGTTTTCTTGTTGTTACAAGTCTCCTGTACCCAGATATGAACACTCCTTGCACAGTCGTTGTTGTATTAAGGTGTTTTAGACGGGTTTTGGTTGTGTTGGCAGGGTCCCTGTTGCTATGTGTAGCCTTTTTTTTTTTTTTTTAAGGGGGTGTGTTACATTTTGGGACAGTCAGAAAACACACGCATTTACGTAGTACGGTTTCAGCCTTGTGTGTGACAACTTCTAACAAATATATTATACAATATTGATGCTGTACTGTGTAATATTCCCAAATGTCATGCTGCCACAGGTCAATATTACAGAACATCCAGCAGCCTCAGTATAATACCACTGACATAAACATTGGATCAGATTAGATATTGGATAAGATTACATGAGATTGCACTTTACTGAATTTGTGCCAAACCAAGCCTGTTTCACACGCATGAAAAAAACAATATAACAAGCAAACTTGTCTTTTTTTAAATCAATATTACTCAATTCAAGTATCCCTGACACAAACTTTACACATTTTGCAATCACATATCTTAATAATCGATGTGTATTGAGCTGAAACAGTCGATTAGTTGAGCAACAGAAAGTCTTCTGTGATAGTTAAATGAATATTTTGGAGTTTTGGAACCGTTAATCAGCCAAATCAAGAAGTTTGCATTCACCATCTTGGACATTTTTTGACATTTTAATGACCAAGCAATTAGTCAGGAAGATATCTGACCATTAAAAAGATTGTTAGTTGCTGCCCTGGATGCATAAATGTCTGTGATACTGTATGTGGAAGGGTAATCTTGTAGCTGTGAGTTTGTGTTCTATCTAGAAGAAAGAGAAAATTGCTCTACATTTGCTTTTTAACCTTTTGAATCACATATTTAATTTATTTTTTTTGCAAAGCAGACATTTAAGTATGCAATATTTATTATCCAATTTGTGCTGCATTGAGTGGACTAAATTGGATTTGGAAAGGATATTGTATAAATATTAGAGCAAATCCCCCCAAGTCCCTATTTCAACATTATAGAGGTGTCATGAGAAATGAAAAATACCATAAAGTTCAATAAGGTCACGATTATTGAATGCCACAGACACTGCAGAGAAAGGGCCCTCAGGAATATTATTTTTCGCCAGTGGGAAGTGCAGTGGATTGCTTAAGCGAGTTCTGTGGTTTCTACTGGAAGCACAACGGAGCCAAGACGGTGCTGTCCAAAGACTCCATAGTTGCTGGAGACATTTTTGAATTGCAACACACACGCAGCAGCAGCCAGGAACACCCATGTTGAAAAAGAGCACGACTCATGTAAATGTGCCCGACTCGCACCAACTCCAAACTTGTCAACTTTTCTTTTTTTTTTTCCCTTCCCCGCCGCCGGATGTGAAGCTCTTATGTCACAGACACACTCCTCTGGCCGTCTGTGTCTTTGATCCTTGCAGCTAATGACACTGGGCGTCTTGCATTGTGAACCGAGAGAGCAGGATCTGTGGGCTCTCATTTTGGGGTGAAAAATCAGCAAAACCCTGTAAGAGGCTTTGGATCAAAGTCTTAGTGTGTTTTTATTGTGTGTGTGTGTGTGTGTGTGTGTGTGTGTGTGTGTGTGTGTGTGTGCGCGTTCAGCATCACACCAGGGATTTATTCAAAAGGCAACCAAGCCTATATCAAACTAATATGTTAGTTTTTTCCATGAAATATTCATATCCTCCAGTGATTGCTGAAGTGATTGATATTCTCCCGCCGCTCGGCTCGTGTTTGCTCAATCGGTTGTTTACAGTGTCAAGTTGTTTTTTAATATGGTTGATATGCACATTAGGTAAATATTATGGAGGGGAAACACTGCAGAACACTGTGTTCAATAACAGATATTTTTCACTTTAACTTTTATAATCTGTTTCAATAGATTCCTTATTGAGGAGAGAGAGTCAATAAGCACAGTACAGTATAACTACAGAGAGCCCGGCCTAACACGTGTTTGTTGGTATTGGAGACAGTTTTCTTGCATGATCCACAACCACAAAGTGCTTCTAAAAACTTTATTTAAAACGCTCTGTATAACACATGACATGGAAGCAGATACTGTAGATGTAGAAGCACACAGTCCTCCTATTAGCTGGATGAATGTGGCACAGCAGGGTGCCATCACATAGAGGGTGGGAATACAGTAGCAGGTCTATTATTACTGCAGAAACATGTTTAACTTTGAGAATATTTGTCGGGCTGAAGTGATGAGTTGGTTTATAGACGAGTTAATCAAGACAAAATTAATTGGTAACTAGTTTTGATAATCACCTTTTTCAAGCAAAAATGTGCTGCTTTTCTAAGTCCTATATGGTAGTAAACTGATTCTCTTTAGGTTTTAGACAGATTTTCAGAGAAAAAACAAGAAATCTGTGAGTCCTAAAGCAGATTATTCACTATTTACCCATTTAATAAAGAAAAGAATGAATCAGAATCAGCTTTATTGGCCAAGTACGTGCAGTCATATGGAAAATAGAAATAGACATACAATTAAAAACAAGGACAACAAAGCAAAGATGTGTAAAAATATACATAGAACTATTGTATACTCAGGTGAAAAAACAGGTGTATATATATATATATATATATATATGAAGCAACAATGGCCTGAGTCTTTCTGTAAATTGTAAATAATACAAATAATGCAAAGATTGAAAATAATCATTAGCTGCAACCCTAAATGGCAGATAATGACTCTGACCCCAACAATCTTCAGGGTTTCACCGTGCAAAAATCTGATCCAGAGACATAAAAGTGTGGTCAGAATTGTTCTTCTACCTAAGCTAGTACCAGAGACTGTGTCTCAAGACTTCCACAATAAAAGCTTTATACAATCTTGGAAAGCATTTACAGTCAGAAGGAGAACAGAAAGTGTTTTTCTGTCTATTTTACCTTGTTTTATCAGCAGAGCTGTTTCTCCATTGTGCCTGTGCCTAATGTTGTTTTCACACTCTGTCTTTTAGATGGCCGACAAATTGCTTAGGCAGGCGTCCTCAGATTTAGATAAACACTGGTTATTGTTATAAGGACTGCTAGGCTGTATTACTGTAAGCAGAAAAATGTTATTTCCTCATCCAGGGTTGGTTGTACTCGAAAATTATTTTCTTTTTATAAGCACAAATATGGTTAAAGGATTAAATAACGGCCAGCAATAATAATAGGGTATTGTCTTTGAATCCTGAACACTATTTGTCGACAACAACAGCAGAAGTGTTCTTGAGTTTAGGTGAAGGTTTTGTTTAAACTCGGTCGTTCGCAGTGAACAGCTGCTTGGTGTGAATTGATCCATTTGAGGACAGCATGCTCATTTCAAGACATTTCAAGATGTTTGAGCTTCCCTCTTGCATAACTTATCCTTTATTAACTTCATTAAGAGGAGCCACTTCAAATAGACAGACCGCCAGCAATTAAACCTAACACCTTCTCAGATATTGGGTAACAATTGGAGAGCTAAGTCCCAATAAAAGAGTCATAAATTCTGCTCTGTTTTCCCCTCCTTTAGCCTCTAGCTAAGGAACAGGGTCACTGACCAGTTTACATGCATGGTCGATCTCCAAAGGTTGTTCATGGCCTTTTTGAATAATACATCAAGTTCTCTTTTGCAGTGGTCCGCTGCTTCACTATTGTCACAACTGTTAAATCGCTTTCCCTTTTTTCTTTTGGGAGATCTTGTCCGAATTGCCAACTTCGATTACGATCCTCTCTGTAATTAAAGAAGCCAGATCATGATTCACACTGTTTTTCTGTCATAGTGATCATAAACCATGTTTACGCATTGAAGCGTGACTTTCACATCAGAAATCCTAGGGCTGTATCCCCTTTTTACACTCAACAATGAATTAGGTTTTATATTAGTCTCTGAGGCGAGGATTAGATTAGATTGCCACCAGCAATCAGGTCTGCCCAGTAGGACGTAATTAGGATCTCCACAAAACACTGATGGGTATATAAGAGAACATAGAGCTCAATTACATTTCCAGAGACACAGTGAATACTCATTAGAGCAATACATTATGGATAATGTAAGAAAAGGGCTGAGACTAATTCCTGTGGCTAATGCAGGTCCTGTAGATGTAATGCCGGTACAGGTCCAAGCTGGAATGTTAAACCCTCTCAGAGTGCTGACATACTTGATTTTAAACTTTGAATTTGTGAGTGCAAGATGGCCGTTAGTGAAGGAATTCACAGATTCTGCTGGATCGGTATCTGTGCTGTTACTGACCTTTTTAAGCAGATCAAGTTACATACACGTGATTTTAAAAGTCATTGTTTAAGCTTGCAGCTGCAGTTGTTGAGTCATGGTTGGCCACTATCAGTTTTTAGTGCTACAGCAATGCTTGGCCTCATGTTTCCTTATATAATATTTTCCATACAGGGAGCTTACAGATAATACATTTTAGATAAAGAGAACACTGGTATTGGATCAGGATTAAGTATTTGCAGATACCCTGAGGTGTCGGGAGTCGGTGTTGGGAGAGATGAAGTCAGATTGGTTGATCCCTCGTATCCTGAGATACTTCATTGTGCACACACTCAGAAATGAACAGTAGGGTAACTGTGTCGGGGTGGGAAGTAAGGTCAGCACCGACTCGGAACAAAATGACAACAACAACGGTGGAGAGCCTTT
Organism: Dicentrarchus labrax; assembly: GCF_905237075.1. Taxonomy (NCBI): domain Eukaryota; kingdom Metazoa; phylum Chordata; class Actinopteri; family Moronidae; genus Dicentrarchus; species Dicentrarchus labrax. Next base: position 16,517,401 of record NW_026136724.1, on the reverse strand, counting down.
GAGAAACGAATAAAACTCATTGCTTCTGCTGCCGTTTCTGCATAGCAGCGGTCACCAACCTTCACCAGCGGAATGAAATGAAACCCCGTCATCTTTCCCCAGAATCAGCCTTGAAGACAGTCAAATGTCTTCTTCCTGTAGTTTACTCACAATCAAAGTCTCTATGTCATTCACCTTTTGAAAAGCTTTTAATGTGAAGTGCAGGAAGAAGGTACATTAACAGCAACCTCACACAGCCGATGCAGTCCTGATATGACTCTAGGAGGGTGTTCATATTTTTATAGCTTTGTTAAGATCAATAGGTTGATCACCAATAAGGAGTTGGGGACCCCCTGCACTATAGTAACCCTCTTGACTGCTGCCTTTATGTTTCTGCTGGACAGAATTGATGGGAATAGAATGATGTTCTTGTAGCAGCCGCGGATGATTCAACCCACGTGCCGCTTAGTGGATATTCTTTTTAATCCTCCAGGTACACACAAAGCATGCTGATGAGTTTGTTAACAATGCCACTTGCATCGCAGCCGCCCGCGAAATGGTAAAAAAGCGAGTTTATCAGGAGCGTGACAAATCCAAACCCCTCTTAACTCAGTCTTACCTTGAATAATCTGCGTAGGGAGTAAAAATTCAAACTGTCGCTCTCTCAGTAATTCATAAATATTGCTGCCAAAGCATCAAGATAAATTAGCTTTACATCATATTCCCTGCTCCTTTCTCTCCCTCTCTCTCTCTCTGTTTCTCTCTTGCACTCACTGAAATGCCCCAGTTCAGTTTCCTATTTCAGCTCCAGTGAAGGATTAATGCAGCCAGCTATGGAGGCTGTCACAGCATCTTTCACTGCCACTACAGTGACAACCTCTTACTGTAGCCGTACTTCACTGTGGCTGCGAACTGTATGCTGATTGAGCCTCGCTGAGTGGTGTTGGGTGCAGGTAAGAGCAGACATTTCCAGGTCAGCCGAAGGCAATCACTGTGCTCGCCGGGTGCCCACTTAGTGTTAGCTGGTGTTGGGGAAAGTCATTACAGCAGCCTGAGCAGGGGGAGCTTTAGCAAGGCAGATATGGCAGCAGTCGTGGCAGTACTTTTCTAGTTTTAAAAGGTTGTTTTTAGCTAACAGCATAGCTCTAAGGATGGCAGTGTCAGTTGGTCTGTTGGTCCACCACTCTGAGTTGGACAGAATACCTTGAAATCGGTAGAGACATTAAGGGTTTGTAGAGGATATGATATGATATGATAACATTATAACGTTTGAAATGTTACCAGCAAAAAAAAAGAAAGAAATTTATATATTTATATATTTATATAGTGAAAATCAAGTTTATTCCTCACCTTGGAAACAGCAGCTGACAGAACAATCCCACTTCACCTACAAGGTGCATTTAGTAGCTATTCTGGAGCTTTTGTCAATCTCTAGCAAAAACCTTTTGCTGTAAAGTTTTGCTGAGCTACTTGCTAAGTGATGAGGACATTTCTGCAAAAAACAGGTTCCTGCACACTAAAATCAGAGCTCCCTTGTAAGATTTAGACAGGTTTTATTGTTGATATTTCAACCAAAACTGGTCCGCCTCATCTGTTTGCCTGAGGATTTGATCAAAATGTGGCCAATAAAGCCTAAATCTATACATCTAAATCTTATTCTAATAAAAGAGCTGTGATTCCACCTCTCTGTTTTGCTCATAATACTCAGATCTTTGTATCCAGCACCTGTCTCACTTGTGCACATGTGTCTTTGCCATCTCAATAAGATTTCTGTGCAGTGACTCTACCAACACAATCATTTGATTTTGGAAAAAACCATAAACTATCACAATGTTTATTAAAGGATTTATGAAGAGCTTGTTTTGCGGTTCTAGCTCTGTTTTAATAAAAAAAAGTCCCTGTTTCTATCTTATGCTATTTTATTCTCCACTTGCAGCCAAACAAGGGATACTGTGCATGACCCCGGCCCTTGCATCATGATGTCTCAAGTCCTCTTTGAGCATCCTATACTAATACTGCTCATGCAACGGTTGAGTCACTGTCTTGTGAACTGCATGCTGTTTGGCTGGAAGCTGTGTTAGTGCAAATATGTAGGATAAAGTCATTTATATCAGCTGGTGTCATCTGAAATGGAAGAAGGTTAAGGTCAGCTGTATTGTGTCCAAAGATAAACTTGTTTTGCAGACAGGAATCTTCACCGTAAAAACCCACACAACAAAGACACAATTCATAAAACAGCACCACACTAGCTATCCAGTACAGCTCAAGGGAAAACCAGTATGTTATGATACTATCAAGTCAATGGCGCGTGCCCGAGTAATGGAATGATTGATGTGAGAGATGATGAGTCTGGACTGGTCACTGGTCTGTTGGGGGTTTGAAAGATGGGACGGGGCAATCCCTGAGAAGTTGTGTTGAGTCAGACACACACTGTTGCGTGGGAGTGCGTTAATGATTCTCAGTACAGTCAGACCCATCTGTCTTCTTGTCAGGGTCCCATTGAGAGTGTTAAGTTGCACCAGCAAGTGTAACACAGAGAGTGTGATACACAGACAGACTCACACATACGCGCATAAGGAGCCGGTATCCTGCAGTATGCGTGTATGTTTGTGTGTGTGTGTCTGTGTGTCCCCGGGGCCTTTGCACCACTTACCACATGCTGTCCAATCATGCCTGACAGAGGTTTGGTGGAGAGATCCTGTTGTCGTTGCCTCTGTTACACTGTCTGACTGCCAGGCTCACCTCTGGGGACAGGTAATGATAAAGCACACACATACACAAGCTCTCTCTCACACACATACACACACACATACATATAACTACCTTTCCCTCCTTGTCAACATCAGCCATCTGTTGTGGCAAGTGGAAGTATTCCAAGGACTGAGAAATGGAAAGGCTGCAAACTTTTGTGTGTGCATGTGTAATATGTGTTTTTGTGTATTTGCGCCTCTGTGGCATTGAATTAACATTAACTGAATGCATCAAGTAATCAGTGAAGCAATCTCTTTACTGAAAGTTAAGTGCCATTTTTCTCTTTAAACAGTGAGAGAGGGTGTAAGAAATCTTTATGACCTTCTCCATTATCTAGGTTCTATAAATGAATGGTGTCTGTAGCATAAAGACAGAGAACAGAAGGGAGCCCTTAACCTTTATATTCTAATAAATTATAGATGAATGAGAGGCAGTGTTTATATAGTTCCTGCTTTGGACTCTCTGTCCCACAAAGCAGTGAATTCTAATCCTCCCTTGTGTCTGCCCTTTATGCCTCTGCTTAGGTGTATCTAAGTGAATGTACAGTATGTCATTCAGGTTGCTACTGAATGCTAGTAAAGCAAGAAGCTGTCAGTGGCTTTGTTCCTTTTTAAAAAAGCTTTTACAGCTTTTCGGATTGGACTTGTGAAAGCATGTCATATGCAAGCGCAACATGTGTGACCCTTTATGCTTTCTATTTGAATTTAAAACCACTTAAAGCTTAATTTAAGACTTTAGTGAACAATTATTTTCATTATCAATGAATCAATCTTTTTTAATGTATTAATTAAATAATAATTTTCTAGATCTAAAAACAATAGGTCAAATGGCTGTTAGAATTGTTTCCATATAGGTGCTTCGTTTAGAATGATATGAAACAGAGAAAGCAGCAAATTGTCACATTTGAGAAGCAGAAAAATGTTCAAGGCTCAGACGATAGGTGGTTAAACGATCAGTCGATTGATAGACGTGGCAATGAATTTGATATTCGATTAATCAATTGCGCCATTTATCAAACGACAAGACTCAGTCCACAGCCATGCTAGCTCCTCTATGAGGTAAATGCTAAAATGAACATGCTGATATGCTTATGTTAAGCAGATATAAGGTTTACCATTTTATTTTAGTGTGTAGCATGCCAGCATTTGCTAATTTCATGGCAATCCAACCAATATGTTTTTAGATATTTAAATTTTGTGAAGTCCTGGCGCTAGCTTGGCTAATAACTGTTAGTTAAGTAAAGTTAAGTTAAGTGTTTTTTTTTTACTTAATAATAAATGACAATAAATCAGTCAGTAGTACATTTTCTGTTCGGCTGATCCGTTCATCGACTAACTGTTCCAGCACTGGGCAGATCTTGTGATTGCGAACAGGTATAATATTTTGTTATGTGACAATCTCTCCAGATGGCCTACCATATCTCACTCCAAATAACTTTGATCTAATGATTCCGGCATTCCTAAATGAAGGAGGATTTAACTTCATGTTTACAAGGATCAAACACACCCACACTCTGTCTGAACAGCACTAATATTCACACGCTTGGCCTCGGTTAAAATATAAGCAGCAGGAAGAGGGCTTACCTGTGCAGATGTGGGGGGAGAGAGAGCTTGTATAGCTTGGTGATTGATGGGTGATTTTGGCAATACAACTATTAAAGCTGCTTGTGCAGTTGGAAGCTGCGAATTTTAATAAATAAAAGACAAAGCCAATGTAAGACTCATCTGTTTACCACAGAGCTTGAATCCACTCCATGTTTTTTTTTTGTCACTTAGACTGAGACATAAGCTGTCAGTGTTTGTATTTTAAACACTGGAGCGTACTGTACGTACACAGCTTCACCCTGAGTGACACCAGGGATGTGTTCTCTTACAGTAGCGCTCATTTGTCATAACATGTTTCCCTGTAATGTTTTGTGTCAAGTCTCAATGACACCTCTTTTGTCCCAAAGATAAGTTGATTCTTCTCATCTTTGCAACAAATCAGTGCTGTCACCTTTTTTTTTAGTCAAGTTTTATTTTTCTTTGTATGTGGAGCAGTCTTGTTTTCAGCCTGCTCCGGGGGCCCTCTTCTTTATCAAAAACCGATCAAAGTCACAAAAAGGAATACTGCAGACCCAGCAGCCCCGTAGGCAGATGATGAAGCCAGTGTACACACCAGGCTTGTGAAGTTGTGATGAATCACAAAGTGGCTATGGATTGCTGTTGTGCAACTTGCAAGGTGCAACCCCCCCTCCGATACCATAAGATTTTGTAGAGGGAGAAGTTGTAAGATTTCATATTTCATGTTGGGAAAAGTTAATATCCCTACACCCTCAAACTGCCAGTGGTATGAATATAAATGAGATCTAAATGGGATATTTTGGAATGAAGGCATTGGGGAGGGTGAAATTGGCTGACCTGCTCACAGAGAGAAGGGACTATTAAGCAAACTCCTCAAGCCCACACTAGTTGTTGCTGATTCACCCACAAAAAAAGAAGAAAAAAAAGGGAGGAATCAATACGGAGCGATTAAAGCCTTTCTGAGAGCCGCGTTGGTTGGTCTGTCCTTCTCTGCCCGTCTCTTGGCAAGGATCAAACAATCTTGTCCCTTTATTCTATATCGATGAGTGCGTGTGTGTGTGTGTATGAGAGGAAAGTGTTTGCATTTGTGCTTCTGAGTGGATTAGGGTTCGACCAAGATGGATTTTTTATTTTATTTCAAGACTAATCGGTTCTACAAATGGAGCAGAATGGGCAGCATGGAAGTTGACAAAAACATACTGTTGGACAACTTGTTGCACCTGGTTGCCTTGGAAACAAATCAGTGGCATTGGCGATTGACCCTTTGTTGTTCAGCCCCAGTTCGACCCCCTTAGTTACTGTTGCTATGTCTGTTTATGATTTTCGGGTTTCATCTTTGCAACGGTTTGTCCTCGACTCTCAGCAGAAGGAGAGAAAAACAGGCTTCTAATTTTAAGTTGGCGACTGTCGATGCAGATTTGACCCAGTTTTAACCTACCAGGACCTCAAAGCTCGGCAATTAACATGCATCTCCTTTGTTTACGACAATGTATGTGATTTTAGGTTTATTCATGATTTTATTTATGATGAGAGTCCGTGAAGTCACTGCTCCCGGCTGTTGTTCGCTAAGATGTAATTCTAGCATGTAACACCTCATAAACCTCACAAATTATGGTTTTTACACTTGTGTACTGATTAAACAACCAAATGCAGCATGTTAATTTGTGAATATGTAGATTCCGGTAGGTGTATTTTTGAGATTAAGAAAGCCAGGCTAGCTGTTTCCCCCTGCTTCCAGTCTTTATGCTAAGCTAGGCTAACTTCTTCGTAGTTTTAACGCCGTATCTTCTCATCTAACTTTCTGATAGAAGGTGAATAAGGGTTTTATTGGGCAGTTTAAAGGAATGGTTGCAACATTTTGGGAAATACAAACGATGATGCTACGGCTACCTTACGGACATAACAGAATCTGATGAAAATCATGGTCGGGTTAAGTGCTTCTTGTAGAAAATGCAGCGTTATTGATTGATTACAAGCTGGAATTGCAGTGCAGAACTGACAGAGCAGCAGTTTGTGACAAGATAAAGAGTCTGCAATAAGACTGTAAACAAGACATTGATTTACCGCCGGGCAGTATAGATCGAGCAAGGAACGATGAGACACATTATTAGCATGTCTATTGAATAAAACCTGCCACTGTCTCTGTGTTGTCTATGCACTCGTCACATCCGTCTTAATCTGCTGTCCCGCTCTGATTCATATGTCCTTGAGGCCAGTACTACTGTCTGCGGATAGTTTTGACTGTTTTGGGATTCCTGTCAAGTCTTATACTAGCCTTTAGCTTCCCTTTAGCAACCGCCCTCCAGCCTCCTCCCTGTTAGTTATGCCTGCAGCGAGGTCACCTCTAGCTGCTCTAAGCCAGCTCACATCATCACTCCTGGGAGGTTGTTTTTTTTTTTACATATGCAACACTGTCTCTCGCTCTGGCTTTTTCGTTCGCCTTTTCTTTGTCTCCCCCTATTCACGCTCTCATTTCATCCCGTTTCTCTGCCGGGAGCCGAGAGAGGCACGTTTAAAGAGCTTCGGGGAGATGAAGAGGCCGACTGCGCAGCTCGGCCTGTCTGTCCCTGTGCTCGCAGACATTAGTCATGCCTTCCTAACTGTCAGCCGGAGAGCGAGGGGCCTTCTGAAAGACAGCCCGGTCATGAGGGAGAGAGAGCGCGACACACCTGATGCTCAATAGATGCTGAGAAAGCTTAGAAAGGAAGGGGGAAGGAAAGAGAGTTGACAGACAGCGAGAGGAGGGTTGGCACTCTGTTTTTCACACTATTCTGGTTTTAATTCGATTGACAACCACAGCAGTGCTGTTCTCTGTGTTCTTTCTCGGTCCATCGAATGAATGACACATCCTTGGGCACCGGCTTATGCTCGGTTTGCTGGTAGATCCTCCAACAGATTTGTTTTTTAACCTGTTCTTTGTTTTCAGTTACAGATGTTTTTATGTACTGTTAGATTTCATTATTTTATTCAAATGAAAAGCTTCTTCTTAAGTGATGAAGGTAATAAGATGAAGAGGCATAGTTTTATGTGCCTCATGAAAAATGATAAAAAAAATGTACAATACAAAAACAAAACAATTTTTATTGCCAGCACAAAAAGTTTAAATGAGATAAAATTGTCACCCCAATCTTATTATCTGTTAGCAAGTTTAGAAAAAGCCTTTTCCTGTAGGAGAGACTGAACAGAAAAAGACTGTTACAAACTGCATGTGTATTTGCCCTCCTCGCCACGAGGAGACAACTGGTGGCTCAGTTCCCGGCTCGAAGGACCATTTGTTACGGATATAAGGTTCTAACTGGAGCCACAGACCACAAGGTAACAAGTCAGAAATGGAGAGCTAACCCAGTCATTCCCAAAATGGCAGACCTTTCTCCAGCCCGTCCTAGACTAGCTTAAGCCCGCTTTCTCGTCCACAGTCTTAATTTATTTGACATAAGTTGGAGAATGTGATGATGAACATGGCGATCAGATCCCATAGTGAACAGGAGTATGGTTTAATTGCAGTTTTCTACATCTACATCTGGAACTATACATAACATTTTTGACTTACTTAGTATTTTATTTATTACTTTATTTATTTATTTGTTAGTTCTTCATGTGAGAAAGAGAGTGCTTTGAAACTTGGCACCTACTCAGCGAGTCTTTTATTTTTTGGCATGATGTTGGATCTTTGAATGTGTCCCACTTTCACAGCAGTCGCCCTTTATTCTGCGCTCTTGATGTTTGTGTCACGACTGAAATGAGACATTTACCGCTACAAAGAGCGCTGCAGGTCACCGTTGCAGCAGGGGCGACAACGCGGAGGATTATTAAGCTGTGATTCACAATCTGAGCAAACATGGAGGAATAAGGAAATATTGTCACTGACTCACCTTTGATGGCATTGGCGTCTCAAAGAGAGGACTGGATGAAGACAATGAATCATCCCTCTGTCTCTCTGCTTGCTTTATTGTCACAGCGTCAATACACAGTGAGGTGTAAGACGGTATTTGTTATTGACAACTTTTAAGTAGGGATGGGGCCGATCTGATCCTGTATCGGATTTTCCCGATCCAACCTGCGGATATATCCGATATCCATTAGGCCATGTCTGAGCTTTAACGTTGTCTGCTGAAATGACTCCACAAGTGATTCCTGCCGGCCAGTCTGCTAGCTGGCTGCAAACTGTGGAATGGATTTCCTGAACGGAGGCGCGGCTCAATGAGACACAGAGTTATGAGACACGCCCCCACTCAGGAAATCCATTCCGCAGTCGTACAACACTACGAACGCAATCAAACATTTAAAAAAGCACCACACGAAAGAGGATTATTGGGTCAAAATGAGAACCACCACTGTTAAAGTAGTATTACAGTTCTTACACTGTACAGGGCTATGTATGAAAATTTGAAGAAGTAACAGTATCCTTAGAGTGACTTCCTGAGGAGGGCAGTAATACGGCTAGAAGCGTCTAAAGAAATCCATATGAAGAAGAAGAAGAAGAAGAGCAGGGGCAGAAAGACAAAAGGAGCTGTCAGGCAGACAACGTGAAAGCTGAAGGGATTAGTGTGTATGTGTAAGATGTTTACACTTATTGCACTTTTCTTATATTTCAAATATTTGACATTTGGGGAATTTAATAAATATTGACATGACAATCAATTTGAAACCCTTACAGTTGCATATTTGTTTTCAGGATGGGATTTTTCCTGTGAATAGGATTTCCTGTTTTTCTGACTTCCTTTTCTGACCTTATACTTACCTCAAGTTGCCTTTTGGGACATGCATGCATACATACGTGCATATCATACTTGCCTGTTGAGAGGAGTTTATTTCAGCCTCATATAAAATCAACAATAATGATAATAATAATAATATTAAAGCAAACAGAGCTCTGGTATCGGTATAGTATCGGTATCGGCCGATATCCAAATTCAGGTATCGGGATCGGATCGGAAGTGAAAAAATGTGGATCGGTGCATCCCTACTTACACACTTCGTATGTGCTGCATTCGAGTGCAGAGGTGAGTGTTTGGATTTTGGACTTCCACCTTCTCAAATGTGAGGAGTTGATTATCTTTTGGTTTTGGACTGGGAAATCGTGACATTTTTGTCTTGTTTTGTCCCATTTTTTAAAAAACCTTTTATAGACCATTTATCAATCAATGGAAAAACATAAATAAGTCCATATTAAACATAATTGTTAGTTGCAGTCCTACAATAAACAAAACTATAATATTGGCTGTAAAGTTAATGGAATTTTCTCTTTTCTATATAAAAAAAAAACTGAACAATTACTGTGTATATTATAAGCAAATGTACAACACGTAGTATTGAATACTAACGATAGAATACTCGGAGCACTATGCCTTGTAGTTAATGGTTGTTGTTTTTTTGCTTAAAATTAGTGCGAAGTTGGAGGTTAAAATCGATCTTTGTTAGATGTTTGTGTTGATGCAGAGTGGAATCTCGGAGCTGTCGGCCACACTGTGTCCATGCTCTGTTCTAAATAACCCATGGCTCTTGGCTGTTATTTTCTCCCCTGTGCTTGGTTTCTTTAAACATTGATTTTATGCTTCAGGAGCTTCGCGTACACTGAAAATATGCTGTCCAAAATATGCACTCTTTGACTTCATCCTCCCAGTGCGGTTGAATCAGACGTTCTGCGCTCGTTGTTTGTAGTAGAAAGCAGAAACTTAGACTCGACTGTTGATTGAAAACCCACTCTGCGTTCTGTCCAGATTTCTATTGAATTTCATACCAGGGAAGAGCGTGTTTGCAGCCAGCGATGAAGAGAGAGTGGAGGATCTAGAGCACACACTTTCCCCACAAGTCCTCGTCGCCCCCGGGCGGCAGAGCCATGCTGTGCTGCTTTTGAACCACAGGGAGGTACGAGAGGGACTAGGCAGCCGTCTGGCATTGCATCGTCCTCGTCTCTCCCATGACTCTCTGCACAATTGCTGTTATTCAACACAAAGAATGCAGTAATTAGACCGAGGTCAAGGGAGTGTGTGGCCTCTCTCCCTCCTGTCCCGTTGCAACATCATTTAAGAAGTGGCAAGTGTTGTCTGACTTCCTTCAACAATTAACAAAAAAATGCCCCGGTTCTTCACTCCCATCACCCCCTGCCCTGCTGTTTGCACTCTACCTTAATGTCTCTTTTTCCTAACTCCCTCGCCCTGTTCTCTCATTCTACTCTTTCTTTTATTTCCTTTCGGTGTGAAGGCAGTGAGGAAAAACAGACTTTAATGAAATGTGGCGAATGAAAAGAAAATTGAAGGCCCAATCCCTCCTCCTTCTGCTCTGAGTTAAAGCTTACTCCTCGGGCATAAATATGAGATTTGTGCCTTTTTAGTCTTTTCAGTGGAGCTACATTGAAAGGTCACTGTTTACAACTCTCCTGTTGCCCGTTTAGAATTAATCCCACCTAACACACACATCCGTGCACGCAGTTGAAAATGACGTGCGTTGACCACAGAAGTTCATGCACTGAATAAGAAGCTTTTCCCCATTACCTCCCCTTTTTATTTAATGAGCCTTTCTTTTAGATTCTTAAGTCATTTGGGTCTAACAGCATTGTTGTTTTTTTTTACTACCTCAAGGGGCGCACGTTGCATACTTTATATGCAGTCCTCATTTTGTTGTGATAACTGAGGCTGTGCAACCTCATGGGGCCAAAAAACATGTTTTAACATTTACTTTACTTAACAAAGGTTTCTAGTAATGCTGTTTAAAATAAGAAATAAACGTGTGTGTATGTTACTTATCTACATCTGTGAACCTGTTTCCCCTTTTTGGCTGAATTCTGAGCCGAGCTCTTTTTATTTCCGGCTGCTGTTACTTGAACGTTTAACTGAGATACATTGACCTTTAACAGTTTCTATAGGTTGTGAATGATTCGCTTCTCCAGGCACTGGGGCCAACTGTGTAAGTGTCAAAACATCTGCACCCATTGTTTTCAATATAAAACAGAACACACAACTGCTGTCTTGAAGCAGCTTAACTCCCAGCAGTTTTATCACACTCATTTCTTGGATTGGTATCTTGGCTACTGTACACTGTACTGTAATACTGATCCTCTGTGTGGTGCGCCGAATGTGTAAGCCAACAAGCACTTATAATCTTGGTACAGACCCAAAGACAGAAGAAAATGATTAGGGCTGCAGCTAATAATCAGATTCAGAACTGACTTTATTTCCAACAAAGAAAATCTTACACCTCGCTTTTTTTTGTTAAGGTTTGGGCTATATTGCCTTTTTCAGGCTGGCATATGCATTTTTTCGGGTGTCGTTTCAGTCTGTCTATTCTTCCTCACCTTACAGACATAAATTTAAATGACATTAAATATAAAACCTACAAGACCGTAACAGAATGCAGCATGCTCGACTTTTGATGCACTAACTGGTCTAAGCTCACGCTGGTCTGCACCTTACTGTGTTTGTTTGCTTTAAAAGTGAAGTCTGACCGCTGTGGTGGAATTTAATGCGGCTCCCTTGTAACACAGCTCCTTTAAGCTCGTTAAACCGTCCAGTCGCCTCTGGCTTCAGTCCAGCGGCCCAGACCAATGCCTCTATTAGCTGCTCCTGCAATCCGCAGACTGACTACTATATGAGCCCCCCCCCGGGTCCTGTGGCACACTGTATGGGTTTAGCCCGGCCAGGTCATGCTCCTAGCCATTATGATGAGTGATGGGTCTCTATTCTTCTAACTTGAAAGCGCCCATTGTTATTCTGATGAGGCGTGGCAAATGAGGGCTGCATTGCTAAGCTTCCTTTCTATCCCTCCACTCGCTTTGCTACATCTCGCTCTCTCTGTTGCTTTCCTACCTTCTCTCACATTGCTTCCCTCCTCTCTTCCTGTGCCAGTGTGCATTGTGGGTGTTGTCATCCGCTCCCTGCAACACCCAGACCTCATGCAGAGAGGCGGTGTATGGTGTTTGTCTGTAGCTGTGACTGAATGCTGCAGGAAAAGCCTTGGCGCCGAGTTGGTCCCAAATGGGAACGCGGTGCCAGCCACAGCTTTACCACCCTGGAAAATACGCTCGGCGGAATAAGAGCAAAGCCGAGCTGTGTGGATATAAAGCACAGTAGTTCTGCTTTTTTTCTGTATGACAAAGAATGGGTTCACTGGCATGTAGTGCTTGTGGGAGGGATTGGATGGGCTAGATTAGTGATTCCTTACCTTGGGGATTTGACTTTAAGGGGTGTAAGAAAACTTTAGAAATATACACAGTTTGGGGCGCATTGATAGCTCACCTGGTGGAGCTGGTGCCCCATGTACTGAGGCTGAGTCTGAGTCCTTGCTGCAGCAGATATTGGTGTGACTCTGACCTGTGGCCCTTTACTGTGTGTCATCCGCTCTGTCTCTCCCCCCTTTCCTGTCACTCTTCAGCTGTCACTGTCAATTAAAGACAATAATCCCCCCCCCCAAAGAAAAATATATATAAAAAAGAAATATACACATACATATATCTCATCATCGTGCAGTAAAACAGAGCTAATAGAACAAGCATCAGGGAGAAGAAAACACTGAATTTGTAAAAAGAAGAAAAAAAAAAGAACCCTGTTGAATATGTATGATGAAAAATATATATATAAAACACAATACAGAGAATTCTATAAAAAAATCCAAAAAATATCATGAAATAATTTGCTCAAAATTCATCCAAATTGCTCGTTTTACACAAACTTCCTGCAGTTATTGTGTTTACTATTTACAGTTTACCAGTTGTTCTGTCGTTATGTTCTGTTCTGTTCTGTTATGCATCGAATAAAATATTAAACATATCCATAAAATATGTAATTTATTTAGTTTAGTCGGTGATAAAAAAAAGGGATCCCTTAAGGAAAAAGGTTTGGAACCAGTGGGCGAGATAGACAGAAAACCAACTGTGATTTTGTGCCTGTGCTTGTAAATGTCCTTAAAGAAAACATTGCAATTTTTCCTTGGATGGTATTCTATGATATTTATTATAGTAGCCTATAGTATTATTATATCTGTAGAGAGTGCCACTGTCTTTCTGTTGTAACAGGGTTACAGGGTAGACTGTTTGAACTGGATTTGAATAGCCTCTCTTCAGCTCCAGAGTGAAAAAAGGACTGATGTTCCAATGCACCCAATAGCACCTGCACTTTCAAGTTGTGAAAGTGTCACTACAATACACACAAAACCATTCACAATTCGCTCGCTTTGCAGTTCCAGTGTTTGTGAGTACCAACTGGGCAGTTTTTGAAAGTTGCCTGACCCAAAACAAAAATAACAAAGGTTCAGAAAAAAGGGGTCAAGATCTGCCACAATCCCGATCCTGCTAATTGGTTTGGGTACATCCTTAATTCTGGGCCTGATGTTTAACAGTAGGGCTAAAACTCTGGTATTTAACCATTAACTTGATTTAGTCCCAGGGTTAAATAGGACCCTTGTTTACCGTGAAGTGATCCTGAGCCTGCAGCCTGGGCCTCCAAAGGAGAACTGTAACGTTAAAGTATTTTGGAGGACAGCAACTCTGCAAACAGATCCACTCAGGAGCCCATTACTGAGCGAACATCCACACACCAGAATGCCAGCTGATGGTGATTGTATTGAGAAAAAATTCTCTGTTGCAATGGCTTGGAACTCAGTATCACTTACTATTAAACAACTCCTTATTCGGCTTGGACACAATATTGCAGGGGAAGCCTTTGATGTTGTTCCAGGTCCTTTACAACCATTAACTTTTGGCCCCGGATGAATCGGCATCGTTAATGACTCCGTGTCACTTTGAAGGGCATAAAATTCATACTGCTTAATGTTCATAGACTCTGAATCTGCTGTATCTAATCTTTACATAGGAGGTGTGGCCGGCAGTGAAGCTGGTTTACCAAGACTTCCACTTCCTCTGGATTGTCAGAACCAATCTGGCCTTCTCTGTTTCACCTACCTGTATCTACCTGACTGGTACACACTGAATATGCCCTCTTCTGTTGAGTCATACAATGACCGTCTGTGCAGAAAGGCATTAAGACATTTCTAAATGCTCCCAAACAGAACGTTCTCTTCTCTCCACTGAATGCCTTTCGTGAGCGCTGGAGGATGAATAGGAGTCCTGGCCTCTTGTCATCGCACATTACAGTCTTGCATTGACTTTGCACCGTGCACCTTTACAGTTACACACTGCGTCTGTGAGGGAGATATGGTCTGTTCGCTGTATGTGTGCAGGTCTGCATGCACAATGACGAATTTCTGTGTCTGCCTTTTGGGATTTTGTATTCAAGGAAAAAAAAGAAAGAAAAAACTTCCCTAACATAATTTGCACACTGTATGTGTCTTGCTAACACTGCATGCCTTGCCTGAACAAGTGACACAGTCACAGTCATTCTTACATTTTTACAGCATGTTATTAGTATGCCAAAGATGCTGTGTGTAGTGTGTGTGTGTGTGTGTGTGTGTGTTTTTTTTGCAGTACTTACTTTCTTATTCTCCTGCTCTACCATCCAAATCCTCTCATCTTACAACTGTGGTGCCCTTATCAACATGCCAACAGTGTAAGTTAATCCTTGTGCAAATAAACACAAACACTCTTTCTCTCTCCATCCCTCTTTTTCGTGCCCCCCTACCCACTCCCCAATTTATTCTAGCAAACAACCTTCCTTCCAGTGATGTGCATAAAGTAGTGGAGAGAGTACAGACTTGGCACATGGACTCTACAGCCCTGGCCCGCGGTACTAATGAGGTCAAACAGATATACACAGTTCCCTAAACAGCTCTGTCCAAGACATTCCAGCACAGCCACTGTGCAGCCTGGAGGCATTCCTACTAGTTGTAGAAAGCCAGTTTTACTGTGGTTCGGCAAATTATCACAGCAGCTCGGCCTAAGGCATGTTGAGATTCATGTCCTAACACTGTTAGCAAAGATGAGAATTTAGTGTCTTCTCGTAAGTTATCAGGGTCTCCTTCTACTACACCCACAGGGCGGAGAAATGGCCACTTTATGCACATAAAACTCTTTATTCAAGAACCGTACTAAACTGTTTACAGCCAGCTTGTGTTGACTGCCAAACTCTACAGCTCCCAGTCATTCACGGTGTTTGGTAGGAGCTTTAAAATATATAGACAAGCTTGCTGTTGGTTGTAACTGCGAGATATCATTTTAAATACCAATTCTTCTTTGTATATTGTTAAATTAATAGGCCACACAGTGAATATTTGTGGAGTTTAGTTCTGTGTGTATACTTGCTCTAATCTAGTAAAAACATTATTTATTCAGATTTGTTAAATTTCTTTGATTTGACAGTCCCTGCTTAATGAGATGATTATAGGGAATTTAGATGTTTGCAGGCTTAATTCCAAGAAGAAGCGCGTCTGTTTACTACTCGAGTGAAACGCATACAAACCCATAAATACCCATACATCCACTCTCTAACCAGCCTATTCTTACACAAGGCTGCAGAGGGCTAGAGCATGTCCCTACTTTCACTGGACGAAATGTGGGGTACACCCTGGACAGGTTGTCAGTCTATCTGAGGGCTAACACAAACAGACAGACAGGCTACCATTGACAAAACTAGGGAGAATTACCCTTGCTGAAATGATTCAGTATGCATATTTACGGTATGCAATTTAGGCCATATTAAACCATATGCCTAAATTAATAACAGCATGTTAATGGCTGTATTTAGGCAGGTTTTTTTGATGGCTGTTGACTTCAAACAAAGAAATTCAAGCTTAGCACTCCACACAATTAGACTCTTCATCTAAGGGGGCCCTCAGATGCGGAAGACCATCTCGATCTTTCTCCGGTTGTCTTCTCACTCCTGGTCGATGACTTTGACCCCGTCCCAGCTGTGATCAATCAATAAAACCTGAGCCATGAGTCCATTTGCTAAACAGAGATTGGAGATACCAAAAGCTAGTAAGGACACCCTTAGATCTTAAATCACTTGTTACATGTCAAAGGTCAAAGATTAGCCTTTATGGTCAGAAATTCAAGTTTCCTGTAGCCAACTAGACTCCCTTATTTGTCCACTGTAAACTGTTGCTCTCATCTTTGTCATAACTTCTCACCACAAACTTTCCATAACAGGAGAACGGCTGTGAAGCAAAACAGTTTGTGAAGATGTGGATTTGGTAGACGCCGCTGCTTGCTTTTTGAATTCCAATCCTTAACCAACACATTTTTGTAACAGGAAGGAATGTTTCAAAAGCGCCAAATGACACCTTCCCAAGGCTTTAAACCAAGTTTACAGAGTCAGGCCAGAGGAGTGTCTTGTCCCCTCCTCCTTCGTCTCTGGAGTCAAAGGGAGTCACAGCCACTGGAATGTAAAGAATGCAGCTGTAGCAAAAACAATGGAAAGTAAGTGCTTATGACAGATGTGCAACCTCATCTAAGCGTTAGAGCAAACCATTCAGGCAGTATATTATTTCCCCTTCTCTTTCCAAAGAGTGGGACTGAGGAGAATTTACATGACAGCAGCACTGCCACAAGTGCCTACAGGAAAGATATCTCGAGGTTAAATGACAATTGCTCTGTAAAAATCTTTGAAAAGTACCTCTGTTCTTAGAAATAAGCACAATTCTTCTTTCTGCTTCTTATGCAGTTTTAATATTTTCAGGTTTTTTGCCGCCTCGTGTCTTAAGTCTTCCAGTAATGAATCTCTAAAATCAGCTCTCTGAGCCAGGAGTTAATGATGAGTCATTTTTAAACAGACTGTTGAGATTTAATGAGGCATAACAGATTGCACGCCGAAGGAAAGACTTACTTATTTATTTTTTTAAACTTTGTTGTGTCTTTCATTTTAATAATTTGACCCAGAACATTACAGTATCACCTGCCCCTGTGAGGGCAGATGTTTAAATGCCATCCAAGCACCTTGTGAGTGACCTCCCTGTGTGTTCAGACGTACTGTGCAGAGAAGAAGACTGTCTCACTCCTCTAATGAAATCTGTCATGTTTGGCCAAGTTTACAGTGACCACATAAGTCGTATAGTCAGCTCTGATTGGACAAGTGGGCAGTTGTTCTTTTTTTGGGTATTAATTAGGAATCAGCGCAAGTGCGTTGCTCCATCAGTGGGCACTGTAAGGCATTTGCATAAAGTTCAACTTTTCTCAACTCCCTGTTGTCACGGTACTTGCAGCCACTTTGCATCTTTGCTCCTCAGATACTACAGTACAGAGCAGTTTTTCAGTGACAGTGAGTCTGTCATCCTCCTGTTTCTTGGCTCTTTGTAGCAAAGAAACTCACAAAGTACCCCAACAGAGAGTGGCTGAGGCAAGCAGGGCCCTTCTCAGTGTGTTTATGCTGTCTTTCCCAACCTTTTTGTCTTGGGGTTTTAAACTTAAAACAAAGCAATATTACAGTATTGTTATCATATCTGAATTTGTCAGGTATTGGCAATGTCACGATGGAGCCACATTAAGTATAGTTTCTTTGTCGTTATCATTATAAATTTCAGTGTTTCTGCTATAATTTACATTCAGTCACTGTGCCACTGCCTCAGTTTTTCCCCCGAGGTCCCCCCGCACGTTGTTCATAAGTCCTGGCAAACTAACAAGAAGACATATGTTGGCATTTAGCTCACATGGTGACAAAAGTTACTCTGATTCAAGTTTAGATGCTGATAAGTGATCAGGTGGACGCGTTGGATCCAGCTTGCGGCTTGCCTTATGACTGATTAGCTCTCTTCTGGCCCAAATGGCCCCACTAGGACAACAAAGTGACAAAAAGCCCTGGGACCCAAGAATGATCCATTCTGTCTCTTGCCCCCCCCCAGATGGGCAGATTAATCACCAGTCCGACAAGAGATGACTACAGGCTGTAAACTCATTAATAAGTGCTCAGCAGCTGGGATAAACTGTGAGCAACAAAAGAGTCACCTTAATTATTGATGCTCCTCTTTTGTTGGCTTATTTGTATTTCTTTTTAAATTCCTGCATTGTTGTTGACTTTGTTCCCAGAGCCGCAAAAGCCATGAAGCATTCAAGAATGATTGCATTGATTCAGGCTGAGCAATTGGCGTCGGGGAGCGACTGTGTCAAAATAAAAATGGGCTCACTCAACTTATCTCTCTTCTCGTTCTCCGTGATGTGACCTCCCTATCTCCCGTTCTCACTCCGGAGAGAAACAATGAGACGGTCTCTGGGATTTAGCAATGAGGAAATCTGTGCGAGCAGGAGGGTTTGTTTTGCTGTTTTGCCTGGGAAGCAGCACATAAGCCATTCATTCCCTGTCTTTGCATTTTCTTATTGGCTTAAAGCAATTAAAATCTCTTTGCGGCAGGAACAGCTCTCCCCAATTGAAGTTTGAGAGAATAGAGACAAAGGATTGGGTTTTACTGCCTGGTAGTAAATAAAGAGACTTACCTATGGAGTAGGCAAACATTTGAAGGTGTTGCACTGAATGCAGAATGGTGCTGCCAAGGGGAAACAAAAATACTCTCCATATCCCTTCAGAGCTGCTTAGTATTCAGCTTTATATCAGTATACAGCTGCACAAGCACAACATTAGCTAAGTTCAGTTCAAAGGCACTTTAATGGATCTTCTAAATATCTGAAAATATTTGAAGCACGCAGCAACATTTGTGTCCACAAATATTCCGTTTCAGTAACGATGATTGAACATGCCGCCATTGGTGAATAAGGTGGCCTTGGTATATGGTTTCCATCGCAGCGTATCATCATTCTTCATTAAATCAGTCTGCGACACAAAGTATCATGCCCTTTGGATTGGATATTTGAATCTCTGAACAGAAGAGACTGTTCCCTTCGAAATGAATATACTTACTGTGGGATGAGGGCAATCTGTTACAATACGTTTGTATTAATAGTTTGCCATTCCTGCGGAGGGGTTGTACAGGATGAAACTACGCAAAAATGAGAATTATGTTGGCGTTTGGTTGCGGGTATTCGAGTAGAAAGCTTTTGTGCGTTGCTTCCAAATAATCTTTCATTACCCAGAAGTCATGTCAGAAAATTAAGCAGCATACTTATACTTACATATTTTCAGCTTTGACAGTTTTGTGATGCTTTCTATACAATGATGGCCAAACAATGACAGAGATAAGAGATTTAATGTTGGCAAGTCCAGCTTTCTCTTGAATGAAAAATCCAGGAGACAGTTTGTTTTTCAAATTGTCATCTTTTTTGTGTCCACAGTTTCCTGCCAGTGTCCACAGCCCTCCCCACAATTTCATCTGGGCAAACACTTACCTGGCCTCAGGTTTCAAGTTTTGCCTGTGAGACCCTGTCTTAGCTGGCGGCTAAGTGGCCAGGAACTTAAAAAATTAAAGAAGAAAATTAGAGTGCAGGTTGTAATCCCTGGTTAGTGATAAAATGGTGATTTGCTGTGGAGTGCCTGCAGTTGCTGTTCACCTGACAGCACTGTGAGGAGAGGTAATTATCACACTGCCAAGAAGTGGAGGAAACAGTATTGTTCTGTTTGCTCTGGCACTTGAGAGTTGTTGGTTTCATCGCTCTTCAAGTTCAACATAGAGTTCAAAATGTTACGTTTGACATGACTTCAGAGTGTTCATAATCATTTTTTCCTGCATTTATTTTTTTCAACCTTGGATGTTGGGGGATGAATCTGAAATGATGCTGATTTCTGCAGGTTTTTCCTGTGGAGATCGTCCTTCTACCTTCTTCCATTACAGTTAATATGACAGGTATGCAAACAGAGCAAATCTTTGGGGTCTCAATTAGAGAGGATGAGATGCTCTGCTCTGCTGCAGTCCCTTTTTGTGATTAAGGCTGATGAGACAGGTATTTTTGCAGCTTGAAATCCAAAAAAGATTTTATGAGCCAGGCTAGCAGCATAGCACTGGGGATGGCAATGTCTGTCTGTCATTCAGTCCTTCCACCACTTTAGTCCAGATGCAGATATCTCAATAACTATCAGATGGATTGCTATGAAATGTTGCAATATTCAAATCAGTTTAGGCTGAACTTTGCGTTTAGCGCTAATTACCAAATGTTAGCACCCTAAGACGCCAAACTAAGACTGTGGTAACAATATAACTGCTAACATTATACCTGCTAACATTAGCATTTAGCCTGAAGCTCTGCTGCACCTGCTGAGTACAGCCTCCCGGAGCCGCTAGCATGGCTGTAGCCTCTTAGTATTGTTTTTAACATTGATTTATCCAAGGAATGTCAAATGAGCTCGCTGCCTTTTTTCATCAATCCCCCGGTCTCCCTCTCACACCCGGGAGCCAGCCAGTACGGCCCTGCGCTCTTGCCGCTGGCCTCTTTCCATCTGTGGCACTGTTGTGTCCTTTGGAGCTGAAATTTGGGTCGGGATTCAATCAAGTCGAGGTGCTGTACTCAGCAGATCTGATTTGGAGAAAGTAGTGCATTCCAAATTTCATCTGACACACAGAGAGGCAGGCAGGCAGGCAGGCAGGCCTTGGCTCGGAACAAAGTGAAAATGGAGGGAGACGTTTCTCCAGAAGCTCGCAGAGAACAAAGTTTTCTGAATAATGTCAAATGGCTGCAGGCTGTTATCTTTACATGAATACTGCATTTTTGCAACCTTTGCTGTGGCTACTGTTTCGCCGGGTTGAAGGAAGGTCGCACTCCAAAAAGCCGTCTTCGTGCGGAGCATTTGGTTTCTTACAGCGCACACATGCACAGTTACAAACACTTCTGACTCCTGATTTGAAACTCTGCATAGTGGCCAGCACACACCCAAGGCCACTGAGGTGTATTTGCATCTTTCTTTCAATTTGTCTCTCTCCCTTTCTGTCATTACTTTTTCCTTTTGAAAGATAACCAATTCTCCATGCTGACTCCATTCTAAGAAATGTGAATTTTATAGTCTTGAACTGGTGTGAATATTTGAATACATAGAAAGGTTGTCCTGAGTTAGGGAAATTTGATCCTCATTTTCATCTTTATTTCCAGTTACCTTTGTCGGAGGGCTAAAGATTGAAAGGTTTTTTGCTTGTCCCTCATCTAGTACATGCAAGAAAGTAAAAGCTTCTTTTAAAGGTCAGTACAATGTTTCACAGAGCAGTGATGGATACATTTTCCTCATGATGCATTTGTATGTTTTATCACATCACATCAATCTTTGCAGCTTCTTTTCAGGGTTTATATTCCATACAGGGAGAATTGTATTGCAGTGGGAAATGTGTGGTTTTTTATTATGAGAATTGAGTTTACCTTGTAATGTGTGCAAACTATCTGGGCCTATAGCATCTGTAGAAGATTGCCTGACTCACCAAGCAGCTGGCACTATTACTCAACTGCTTCTGGCCCATGTCATAGCATGGCAAATCGTTCCAACTCGCTGGTAGACGTGCTTTTCCAGTGCTGCAGAAACAGATGGGTGTTCCGACGCACGCACACATACACACACTTACATGTAAGCCATGCAGATTATGCAAGCTCACGCCCACCCACTCACATTCTCTCTGGGGGTATCACAAGGCCGACCTGGGAACCACAACCTCAGCTTAACCTTGTCTTGTCTTGACAGTGCTGTGCTGGACACCGGCTTGTTGCAGACTGTGGCCAGAGAAACCCCCCTCCAGGGATGTTATAATATAAAAAAAATCATCAGACCTTCACATATACACCAGAGGGGATTACAGATGATAACCTCGGCTGCTTCCTATAAGAAGATCTTCCTTCGTGGCAATTTTCTCTCTTTCACTTTGCTACAAAGAACACATATGCTGGAAGTGATTCTTCTGTGAGCCTTTCATTCATTCCTCCATCTGCTCTGAAAGCATTAGCTCTGCTTCATGAAAAGCAACCCTTTTTCATATACAAACCGCGAAGGAATCTGCCTCTGCGCCGTACGCCAATCAGAAGTCTACTCGTGTCATCTTTTTAAGCCAAATGTGTTTCCTGAAAAATCCTGTTTTAAGCTCTTTGTCTTGGTGAGGAAAACATACGTTCAAGACAAGAAATAATGTAAAAATCTGCCCTCACAAACAATCTGTATTCAAATTTGGCACGGAGCTGCTCAAAATTCATTTTACATCAACACCCCCCTAAAGCTCTGTCATCTGGTGTATTGCATGCTGTGACACACACACACACACACGCACAAACACACATATCTGTTAAATAACTATGCTTTCAGTGGTAATGTTTTGTTGCTAACCAAACACTTCAATATTTGCTTTGCGCTCTAGCCATAAAAGCTCCCTTGAGACCCCCCTGAGGCATCTGAATCTGAATGTATAACGTCTCACTCCCTGCAGCTGCCTCTCGCGTACAGCGTGGTCAGCCATCTCCATTTATTTCCATAATCGTCTACAGGCTTTGTGTGTCAGCATGTTTGAACATATATCACCACATCATCTGTTAGAGCTGTGGGGGTTAGAAGCGATAGGAGCCTCTCATCGCATCTTGACTCCGTAAGTAGTTTCCTGCAGAGTCGGGATGAGATGCCACTCAACTAGCTCCAACTGTTACTCGTGTGCATACAGTATGCGTGTTTATTGCCGCGCGTCCGTGTGTGTGTCTGATGGATGCAGACATGCTCCAGATGTTGCAATTTGCATAGCTGCTAATGGACTGTTGTAGCTTGGTGTTTGGGCAACAACGAGAGGCTTCTAGCCTGCAATAGGGCTTATGAAGTAACATAGGGAAGTTTTATTCACTTTTATATTCACAGATTATTCCCAAACCCCTCAAATCAACTACATTCTGTGCAAATTTGTTTCGAAAGTTTGCCGGTGTGCTGCAGTTGAAGGCAGTTACAGAAGAAGTGATTTTATTTGCAAGGATGTGAGGCTATATCATAGTTGAAAATGCCAAATTTAGACAGATGCTACCCCGGACCTTGGAACTGAAATACACAACAAGCTGTTGGCAGCATTTCAATGACAAATACATCCTTGGCAACTGCCCAAAAGCAGCCCTGTGTATCTCTGGGCATTGTTTTACTAATTTTGGTATAGACATTTTTCAGGGGTCACAAAGGCCGTGACAAAAATATATTTTTTTGTTTCTATAAATGTGGTGAAGTACCTTGAATTTGTCAGGTTTTTACTTCAGTGGATTTAACCAAAAACAGACATAAGGCCATCTTGATATTTTTAGGGATGCAAGTCATGATGTATGTTTTTTGTTTCTGATTCACCTTCCAGTTATTTTCTCCATTATTTGTTTGGTTTATAAAATGCCAAAAAACCTTTAAAAAAATGATTTTGCAAAAACTGTCAGAGCACAAGTTGACATCTTAAATGTTTTTTGTTGTTTTATCTGATTAAACTGAAAATACTAACATTGGAGACACTGGAACCAGTGATTGCTTGGTCCTTTTTTTGCTTGAAAATGACTTAAATAAGTAATCTATTATCAGAACTGTTGCAGATTAATTGTCTACTAGACTAATCGTTTCAGCTCTATAGGTTTCTCAATTACACTTCCATAAACTGTACCCCATGTTGTGTAGGGCTGTGTATTACTATACGTCTCACGATACAGGGGTTACAATCCAATATATTCCAATATATTGCGATACTGTAAGCTAGCTAGGAGATATATTGTGATTTAATAAAAAGAAAATCCAAATTTAGGAAAACTGTAATACTGTAAAGAACACAACATTATATGAATAAAAGAAGAGGTTTTTTTATGCTACCAGAACAGTGGGATCTTCATTTCTATTTATCATAGTACCTGTAACATCAATGCCCTCCGTGTATGTTTACAACACTGCTGTCTAACAGTTTACAGCGTTGAAGCACAAAAATCTATCCTGTGTTTTTGAGAATGGATACAATAAAACATAGCGATACGATATTTTTCAATATTTTCTTAAACCCCTGATGTCGAGATATAAAATAACATGGGTGTCCTGAAAGATTTGATCCATATTATCCACTGACGAGGAAATATTAGAAATTAGTGGAGTTGTACAGTAAAAACATCAGAGCAGTAAAAATCTGTTTACTGACTTTGAATCAGATTGTGGAGCATGTATCTAAATCAGCACTAAATCATCTGAGAGGAACAGATACACACCCCCTGCTGCGCGTGTTTGTTTTTGTGTGTGCGCGTGCGCTCGTGTCCACCCAACATCTCCTCCTTCCCACGAGTGCTTGCACCACTCTCATCGCCATGGTTACTTCCTGAAGGGGAGTGGGGGAGCGGGGAAGGGAGGGGTCTCATCATCTTTTTGAGCAATTAATCACCCAGTAGGATGAATCCTGGTCATCTAATTACAGACAAATTAGATGGAAGTAATGCCTGAGAGGGATATGAAGGCTGTGACTGGCTAATGTGATTCCTTGCAATCTCTATCTCAATCTCTGCTGCTCTGTGTTTCAGTGCAGCCAGCACAACTCTGTGCGCTACAGCTGCGCGAGCCTCGTGCAAATATTATTTTACACGCTTTAATGTATCAGATTAGAGAGAATTAGTTTTTTAAAAAAAGCAAGTTTTTCAGCAGAAATCTCTCGTTTTGATAGAGAAATGATCCGATTAATAGAAAGTGAAACGCATTTAAAGAATAATGATGTAACGATTGCTCCGACTAATGATTCGGTCTCACGGCGGTACACTTGAGAAGTGGCTTTGGGTCGGTCTGAAATGTCGTCTGTGAAATATCTGCCTACCACAACATCCTAGAAAGGTTACAGCTGCTGCCACTTATGTATAAGGTGCTTATTGTGGGTGTTTGACCGTTACTGGAACATTTAGTTGTTTTTTTTATCTTACGAAAGCATGAAATATGGTAAACATTAGCCGAGAAAAGAGAACAATAATAACTTCCCCCATGCTAATGAATTCTTATGCAACTTCTTCCATTTTTCCTATGGATGCATTCTCCTCTGTTTGCCTGTTCAGGGAATGCATTTATTCACTCTAACCTTTCTGTTAGAAATGGGAGTAATTCATATTTTATTTTTTGTGACATTTCAAAAAGTTGGCCCTAAAATGTTCCTGACAGTTAGGTGGAAACACAGCTGAAATAAGTGAAATAAGTTCAGTCTCCGCCTGTAGGTGCTTCGCTGCTTTTCTTTGCCTGCCTCCCCCCCCCTCACACACACTCATAATCTACTCTCATATGTTTCTTTTCCCGTCTTCTGATGTGTTCCTTCATTTCAGCTCATCCGGAGTCCTGTTTTCATCTTTCTTTCAGTTAATTTCTTAGCGCTATCTTGTGTACGTACATCCTGCCATCCCCTCTCTGCCAGTATGGAAGTGTCACTGGGAGTAAAAGAGGTAGGCTTGCCTGTTTCCAGCGTTTAATAAGCAAGTTAGTGCATCAAGGACACTGTCAAAAGAGCTCTGCTGGTGTAGGAAAGGCACCAGCAATTACAGCAGATCCAGGGCCACGACTTCTCCTGCTGGAGAAATGAGAAAGTATGTGTGTGTGTGTGTGTGTGTTTTTGAGATTGTGTGTGAAAAGAATTGTGTGTGTGTGTGTGTGTGTGTGTGTGTGAATTGATGAGATTTGCTGTGCTTTTGTTTGTAGATGTGTACGTGTGTGTGTGTGCATTCAACATGCCAGACACTCGGCTGTGCTCATCCCACTATGAAAGCCCTGCAGAAACAGGGCAAGACGCCCACTCTCTCACTAAGAATAGTGTGCAGCTTCAATAATGTGCCGTGCATTCAGTGTACAGTTGTTTCTCGGTGCAGGGAGGAAATAAAAACTTGTTGGTTGATGGGTTTTTTTTGCATCTGGGTTCATTATGGAGGAGGATGTTCATTCTATTGGCTGTTTGTTGTGCATTTTCTGCGGTTCTGGCTGTTAGTATATTAGCGGTGAGTCATGCAGCATACTTAAGAGTTTCCACACCGGAAAGCATCAGACATTTGTTAGAACACACTGACTTTTTGGAGACTGCTGTTGACATCCCATCTCCTACCCAACTGTAACCGTGCTAGCTTTCGTGGCTTTATGGATGGATGTCGGTCCACCAGACTGAAGTCAGTCCATATCTCAGCTCTAATATATTTGGCACACACATTCATGTTACCCTCAGGATGAACTGTATTAACTTTAATCCCCTGACTTTTTATCTAGCACCACCATCAGATCAAAAGTTCAATTTGTCCAATGATGATATTCCCATTTTGTGTTTGGTGGTACCTTAATAAATGTGGCTTATGTTAGCATGCTTACCTGCTAAATAAGATGGAAAACATCAACATGTTAGCATTCTCATTGTGGTTATGTTAGCCTGCCTACATTCATATGAGCCCCATAGAGCTGCTAAGATGGCCGTAGATTCTAAGTCCTGTTTAACCATGAACACAATCTTTTCTTCATCTTAATCGCTTGTAGTTGCCTAAAAGTAACCAAACCGTAACCACATGATGCGACTTTTTGTCGTCAGGTGAGTTGTTTCAGAAAGCGGTGACAAACGGCATGTTTTGTCTACCAGTCTGTCCACCCCCCCCCCCATTAGGGATTCATTTATCTAGCATTTCTCCACCAATGCAGCCAAAAGTTGTTGTTTCCTGCAGCCAGAAGATGCTGATCACCATTAAACAAGCTCAGAAAGGTTCATAACATTTGAAGAGAAAACACAGGGAGAGTATGAGCTGCTGTTTATTTTACGAGTTCCTCTAAGAAAGTTAATAAATAAAGGGAATCGATATATCAAGTGGTTGTGTAGCAAATGGGATTTTAAAGTTGAATTTTCAACTCGATTTTCTTAAAATCAAATTCTCACCCTTTTTTAACATTACAAATAAACAGCTGAATTTCTTGTTGTCCCTGTTTCTGTACACCAGCTGCATCCTCACCCCCCCCCAGAACTCATAAAGGCCCAGAGGTGAATGTAATCAGTAGCTGCTCACTGTCATAAACAGAGAGTAATACAAGTCTGCACACCCTTTCAGATTTTTTTTGGGTTTTCATCATCCTTGATACTTGAAATGCAAATTCATTAAATCACTTTCATTTGGATAAAGTAACCAGAAAGATCAAGGCCACTGAAAAGATAGAAGAAAAATTGAAAAGAGGTGTCAAGTCTTGATGCTCACTTCCCTCTGTTACTCACACTTTCTCACACACATATTCAGGTCATTTAAAATGAAGGTACACAGTGTAATTTAGTATTTCTGAGCTCTTGTCTGCCGTTCCTCTGGTGTGGTATATTGAACAGGGCTTCTTTTATCCAAATAGATAATTATTCTCGCACTATAACATCTGATTTCTCTGTCCTCAAATTTAAATGAAAAATAGATGTCATTATGCCTCTAATGCTTAAATTGAAAACTGAGAATATGGAAGAGTGTGTTGCTCTGAAGACTGAAACAGTGTGTGTCCCAATAGTCAGGTGAATGCATTATCTTCTTTTTTTTAAGCTGAGAGCTGTGATTGCCTCCAGCATCCATCTTAGTGGGAAATGAAGCTGATTTGTTTTCAGGAGAAAAATGTGTGCGCTCGCTCACTTCTGAAGGAGCTCACTTTGTGCTTAATGAGGGTTCGAGATATGAAATGCTGTCAAAGGGAATGCAAAGTGTCATTTGTCTTGAATACACACACTACCTACTGTAGTAGTGATAAACAGCACAGCCGTAACTCCTCCCAGACCATCAGAGAGGATCCGCTCGGCTGCAGTTCTCTCAGGTGGAGGATTACAGACCTTTGGGGCTCTGCGTCGTAGACAGTTGGCCTGTGTGTGAATGAAGCCTCGAGGCGCTTCGCTGCTGAAGGTGACCCGAGGAGCAGACTTTGGAAACACCACTGTGATGGGACAAAGCCAAAGTATCTCTGCCCACAGATTTATGTCGTAAAATATTCAAGTTATTTAAAGGTGCATGTGTGTCCACGTTCATTGTCAATTCGATTTTTTATGACTACTTCATGAATTACCTTGTAAATACTTTGATAAGTATATCTTGCAAGAATTAACCAATGAATTCTACCTTCATTAAAAAGCGACGCAGACATGTTGCAGATGCGGTTGCGGTGTGTGGCCAGGGCCTTACACTGAAAGGTGTTTCTGCCCTCCAGCAATTACTGCATATGAATGAGGATACATACAGTAGGTGTATCCAATAAACTGGCAACACTATATATGCAGGGCTTGTTATTCGCAGGGTTTGTTTTGAAATTGAAAAAAATGGTGAAAATGATTTTTTCCTGCAGCAGCAAACAAAGAATACATAAAATCCATAAAATTAGTTCAAACCAAACTGCCCCATACAAAAAATACATAAAGATCTCATATTTTTAAGTAAAAACAGAGAAAAATTAACATAAACCTAAGTACATGGTGCGAGTATTTACAGTTTGTCTGTCTGTGTATAGAAAGCTAGCTACTGTAATGTGCGTCTGTGTGTGTGTATGGGTGTATAGTAGGGATTAATAAATGTGCCTGCGGTCCTCAAATTGTTTGCTTTACTTGTAAACCTCTACTGTACGGTGAACGATAGTGTGTATTCCCCGGTGTAGGTTTGCCGGTCAATGTGAATGCCTTCCAGTTGTACAAACCTCATATTTCATGATCTAATGTGCCCATATATGAAATATGACATACAGTCAGTTCATGGCAGTGTGATTTCCACTGAGTTTTGGGGGAGTATAGAGAATATCTGGTTGAAGAGGTGATTGCTGAGTAAGCGTCTTGAATCTTTTTTTTTTTTTTCCTGCAGCCACCGGGACATGAATAATATCAGCGTTGCAACGCTGCGAATACAAGCAGCTCATTTTCTGAACTAATTGCGGCTTTTACCGCCGAACAAAACCGAGCCTGGGAGCACCGGGCACTGACTGTTTATGAGCAATTAGGATACAGATGTTGCGCGAGCGGCGGCAAACACTTGCTTCAGGTAATTGAACCTGACAAGTTTGACACAAAAGGAAATGAAGACTGTGTCTGGGATGTAGGAGTCAGATTGAGATGTAGTGCCTGTAAAATAACTCACTGTTTTATACGTATCTGTTGTTTTCCAGTGGAAGGGCTTTATTTTGGATTTACTATGCAGCCCACTGACTTTGAAAGGAGAGACACCTGAGATATGTTGCCCCGAGCTACCAGTGGGGAGTAACCTCTGTTTCCTAGCCCTGGGTCTTCCTCATGCACATGTGTGTATACCTGAGAGAATAATAGTAGAAAATGATGATAGAGACGTCAATGGGAGGCCAGTGAAAAGATGTCTTATTTTTTATCAGAAGTGATTATTCCACTATTAGAAATTCCTTTTTCTTTTCACACAGACATCAGTATTTTTTTATTTTTTCTCATCAAAGAGGAAAAAAGACATCAAAGTCTTTTCAGGGATGGAGAAGAAGAGCTCTGCATTATCACGTCCACTCTGTTTTACTCTATAAAGACCCCACTTTCAGAGCCCCTGAATAATTAAGGATATCTAAGAGTAGCTCTCTGATAAAAGGTATAAGTCTTCCCTGCGTGAGTGGAAACAGGAGCAACTCTCTCAACTTTCTCAACACTTTTCTCAACTTCTATCTTAGAGCTTAGCAGGTCATCCTAATGGACATGTTCAGCCTTTTGTTGAGTTATACAACCTCGCCGTCTCTGCCTATTTCCAGTGCAGGTGGCGTGCTCAAATTGTTCCGTGGTGCAAGTTTACAGTTTGAAGAAAATAGCTGTGTTTATAGAATATGAGCCATTGTTCCCGCTGCTGCATTCGACAGACTGTGATTACTGTCTTCAGCGCTGACCTTATTATAAAGGACTCAAGAGGTAATCCGCAAGTAATGAGAAATGGACACAGGGTGGCTAAATAAAATGGCCTTCTCGACAACATACTCGCACAAATTTACTCATCTAAAACCAAGTCACAGCTACGTTAGATTCAGCTATGTTAGATTCAGGTAAAGCTTTTCGTTTTTTTTGCCCCATGTGGTACAGATTTCTGTGTTTTCTTTTCGGTTTGTTTTCCTCTAAACAGCCTCTTGCTGTAAGACCTGTGACTTTGTAAATCTGGACTTTCATGTTTGCCTTTGAAGAAAAAAGCTGTTTATGACTGTCTGTGAAAACCCATAATTCAGTACAGGGAAGAGAAAAAAAAGAAAAAAACGGGGGTCTTGGTGGACCCTGGCACTAAAAAAGCCAAACTGACTGCCTTTCGCCTGTGGTGGTGTTATATTTCCAGTCAAGTAGTTTCCTTTGATTCACAGTGCACAGGGTTTATTTAAAGTTGTGAAGATGCTCTTTCTGCTGAATGTTTAATGTCTGAAATACTAAATCCAACACCTGCCTATGTCTGCATTACTTTTTTAACATCACTCTGAACAACAGAAATGATTATGAATCATTGGCTGCGCTCCAGAAGTGCCATATGGGACATTATAAAAGATTCTTCAGATTATTTATGAACCCATAGCATTGAAAAAATTCCAATTTGTTGGTGTTTTCAGGTACTATTGATTCATTTAGCCCTCGAGCCATTAATCACACTCCTCTTGTTCAGGAGGTTTTTACAATAAGTAGAAGGGAAAAGCCCTCAGCACTTTGCACTCACTCTGATTGTGTTTTATCTACTTTGCTGGATCTCCGTCATCTGTCAGTCAGTCCCCATAGATGGCAGTCTCGAGCTGCACTCAGATGGAGCCCCCCCCATACACACACCCCTGCAACAGCAAGACACAGGCATGATGTAGACTTTGAACAGACACACACATTCTGCCCCTCATGCTTACACAGCCTTCTTTTTTCACACGAGCACACACCTGCACGCAGAAATAGCATTCACCTAAAAAAAACAAAAAGAAATGGGACGTGAAGCATGAGGCAGAAGAATTGTTTTGCCTCTGCTAAGTCAGTGGCCAGGGTGCAGATCGGAGACGGGGAGTGGTTCAGGTCCTCTCAGCCTCACATAAATGTTTAATCCTGTGTGCTGACAACTTGTGTTCAGATCTGATTGGACAGTATTGGTCAGGAACGATGGTTGACAAGCATAATCAATCCTTTGTGAAAGAAAAGTGGGTCTGACTGTGGAAGACAATTTGGTGTTTTTACAGCAAATAAATGACTCTTCTGGCCTCAACTGAACGCTTTTATGAGAGGGGGTTACATAAAAAGATCATGACACCCCTCTTATGACCCAGCAAACATCTGCACTCTGCTGATGTGTCCTTGAATATGACACTGAAGCCCAAATACTGACTCTTTGGCGCTGTTCTTTTTTCTTTAACTTGAGCTGTGAAGCTGGGCAGGGAAAATGGAAAAGACAGATCTCTCCTCCAAAAGGATCAATAGTGTGTTACAGAAGAAAAGTATTTCACAGTCTTTTGAATTATTTGAAACAATGGGGTGGAATGGTAAAATTGGGTTTGGGTTAAAAGGCAGAATCACATAAGATGTGAATGTGCAGTGAAGGAGGGCATTTCAAATGTACATTTACAAAAGGTCTCTTCTGTATGCTGACCTTTTCCTGAGTTTATGAGTGTGAAGCAGCAGTGCATTTCAGTTCTAACAAGGAGCAAAAGCTTTTTAACTGCACTGAAAACACTATTCGCACTTCAAATTTCGTACATGTGTGTTAGAGCAGGTTCAGGAAAAGCTAATGGAAAGCAAAAGAAACTTGTTGCTTGTTGCGCTGTGGAGCCCTAAAATATACAAAAAGGCAATAAGACTATCAGATGAGTCAAAAGCAGTTTAATAATCTAAATGTGCTGTAAATAAACCTTTCCATTCCAACCATTCTACCTTTTATTCTGTTTAATCTTTTAATCTTGGCACAGAAATCAAGAGGATTTTGTGCCTAGCTAGCTTACCTGAAAACACTGGCAGCTAAACACACTGAGCTCCAGCCTTTTTAAACTAACATTAGCTTCCTGAATTACAACCCAGTCAGAGCGGAGAGTGAAAGAAATGTGGAATATGGTCGACGCATTTGACACGACATCGATAAAATGCTGTTTAATAATGATGGCAATTATATTAAAGGAAAAAATAACATATATCAAATGATCAAATAATATCAGCTAGGTTAGGATAACTGGATATTTCTCACACTATTTTGCATGAAATCATACTAACTCTGAAACAAACTTCGGTTTAATATAAACTTAGCACAAAAAGTAAGGAAATTTGTGTTTGGTAGATTGTTTCTCTGTGGTAACAATGCTTTTTGGCAATAAATCTTATACTGTTGGAAAGCCTGTTTAGTTCCCTTTCAAATGGTGCCCCATTGAAAAAAATTGCCAAATCTTTTCTGCCATTGCCAAACAGGTTATTTTGCTGACACTTGTTTTGAGCGTCTGGTACCCCCAGGTGCTGATTGGCACTTGATTGGGCAACTAATGGGGCAATAGGGCAACTTCAAGCTGGTGTTCCGCAAAACCAAGTTGCGGCATTATTTGGAGTGAGCCCTAGTACCATCTCCAAACTGAAGGCAAAGTTCCATATAATGGGGGATGTCAAAGACAGGCCGCGAAATGGGCGTCCCAAGAAGATGACACCCTAAGAAGACCATTTCCTCACCCTGTCAGCACTTAGGTGCCGTAGGCTGTCTTCTACAGATTTGCAGTCAAGGTTTGCAGGACGATATGGCCGACGGCTCTCTGCCCAGACAATCCGGAACAGACTACACGCCGCCAATCTCCGGTCTCATAGGGCTGCCAGGAGTCCTGCCATGACTGCCCTTCACCGTCAGGCCCGTTTGCGCTGGTGTCAGCAACACGTGCACTGGAACCTGAACATGTGGAGGAACGTTATGTTTAGTAATGAGTCCAGATTCTGCCTACGGCAGTTGGATCGTAGGGTCAAAGTGTGGTGAAGACGCGGAGAACGCTATGCTGATTGCTGCACCGATAGAATAACATCTTTTGGTGGACGCAGTTTGATGGTGTGGGGCGGCATCTCCCTCACTGGAAAAACGAGGCTTGTCATCATTGGAGGCAATCTCAATGCAGAGAGATATAGAGATGAGATTCTGCAACCAGTGGCAATCCCATATCTCCACAGTCTGGGACTGAACTCTATCCTCCAAGATGACAACGCTCGCCCCCACAGGGCGGGGTTTATCAGAGGCTACATCCAGTATGTGGAAGTGGAGAGGATGGAATGGCCTGCCAGCAGTCCTGACCTCAACCCCATTGAACACTTGTGGGATCAGCTTGGGCTTGCTGTTCGTGCCAGAGTGACCAACACAACCACGTTGGCTGACTTGCGACAATGCTGGTTGAAGAATGGGATGCCATCCCACAGCAGTGTGTGACCAGGCTGGTGACCAGCATGATGAGGAGGTGCCAGGCTGTTGTGGCTGTATGGTTCTTCCACACGCTACTGAGGCTCCTGTTTGTGAAATGAATAAATTGTTAAATTGCCAATATGTCTTGTTTCTTCAAACTTCAATCATCCAATCCACCAAACACCAAACGAGTCAATGGCAGAATAAGCTGTTTGGCATTGGCAGAGAAGATTTGGCAAATTTTTAATGGGCGCAACCCACATACTCAGCTCTGCTGCTCATCCCACAAGTGCATGTTCCTTACAAATGGGGCACCATTTGAAAGGGAACTAAACAGGCTTTCCAACGGTATAAGATTTATTGCCAAAATGCATTGTTACCACAGAGAAATAATCAACCAAACACAAATTTCCTTACTTTTTGTGGTAAGTTTATATAGTTTGCCCCCCCCCCAGAGCTTGCTTGCAACGCTACAGTGACCTGCTATTTACATAGTTGTTTACTTTTGATTGGACAGGGTTTCTTAGCAACCAATTTACATGTTACTAATGTCTGTTCTAGCTAAGACGTTTCTTAGGTTTTAACGGTGCAACACGATTTAGTGTTTGAAACTAGCCAGTGAACTCAGGAAGGACTTGACACACAGACGTAGTTATGGATTTACGGACATCTGCTGTAACTCAGTCCGGCTGCTCAGTGTGTTTAGCTTAGCTTAGTTTTTTTAGGTAATCTGGCTCGCCACACGAGCTTCGCCTTTGCTCTCGTCTATGTTGCAATCCCAGCTCTTGACATACATCCCATAATCATATAAGCAAAATATAAACCTTTATATTTATTTTTACAATCCCTTTTTAATTATTTAGGCAACAGAATTATTTAATGATGTGTCAAGTTATATTTTTGTCTTTTCTGATAACCTTTAACTGCCTTGTGTTGGTCTGGGGGCCCAATATTACCCACTCCAGCTAATGAAATACTGTTTTCCACAGTATAAATGGCACACAGTGTTTTTCTCCCTCTTAACTTGCAGTCGTTGACACTGCAGCCACCCAGAGGGCGCTTGTATTCCCACTGCGGAGGTATTGCAAGCATGTGTCAATGGCATTGACACTAATGTAATGTGATTGGTTCCTTCTAATGAGGTGAAATGAGATGACATTTCACTTGACAATCAATCATGAGCCAAATACCCATTTGTAAGACTGCCTGGGAGTCCATGTGTCGATGGTTAACAACAGACGGCTAGTTAATGACACAGTAGAAAGTAGAGTCTATTGAAAACAAATTGAATGCATTTTACGTGGCTTAACACCACAGTATAAATACTACATTCGTTTTCATTTAATTATCATTCCATTTGCTCTTATAATTACTTTGTAATGTTGTTTTTTAAGAGCAGTGTGCATTTTATTCAGTTTTTCCCCTAACAGAAACTGATATACACAAGTTTTAGTCTGTGCTAATATCTGTTTTTGTGAATTAGGTATTTAAAAATTAGAAGTTTATTCCAGAAGAAAATAAGGAGCATCATACCGGAGTTGATAAGTCCATCTTCTATGTTCACCATAATTTTTATGTTAAGATCTTCCATACTTGATGTAAAGAACCTTTTTTTCTTTACAAAAACAAAGTCTTTCAGGCAGAACTCCCATGACTCTGCAATCATACAACCATCTTAAGATGTCTCAAGCTCTGCCATCTATCCTGCATTGCGTGATCTGATGGTGGCCTCCATGACAAGGTGTGGAATAAAATAAGTTATTCTAAGCCTATTAAACATTTTCAATGTGGACAGAAATTGTGTTTCTGGCTTTGCAAATCAGGTTGTGTGAGTGTGTTAACAGTGAACGCCTTTATAGGCTTTTTTGGCTCTTTAATGTACTTCATAACTCTTCTGAAACACTATTTTCCTAGTCATGTCCGCTGACTTTTTTATGCCTTGTCACCCCCATTACCATAATGCGTTTCACCTTGTGTTTGAGCAGTGGTGGTTTCGAACGAGCCACTTTGTGTGCATACGTGTGAGTGTGTGTGAATTGGAGTGTGTAGGGTTAAACGGGGCTAGGGTTGATCCTGTCTGCCCTGAGTTGGCCTGGCTCTCTACTCTTCTCTGCCCACTGAAGCTGAAAATAGGACTAGGGCTGCAGGCTCTCTCCCTCTGCACAGCTTACTGCTGGAACACAGCACTGGACAACTTTGGATTCTCAACATAACAGCACACTTTCTACTAGATGCACATCGTCCCCTGATATCAAACTTTCAGACCTGATATGGGCACCGAGAACTTTACTTATCTGGCCAGTTGATGAGTGTGCTGATCCAAGTGTCACTCACTTTAAGCTTTATTTAGGACACTTTATAATTGCGAGAATTGCTGCAAAAAAAGTGCATATAGGATCAGATTTTGAAGTGAATTATGCACTGTTGAATTATAATCCACAACCGAAACATAAATGGTAATAGGCTACATGTCCTGAGTAAGAAAATATTCACAGCTTGGATTACAACCAAGAAGCAGTTGTTCTTATCTTGTGATGGACAGTTTAAAAAAAAATCAATGCATCACATAAAGATTTCGTATTTTTAAGTCCCCACATTACATTACGCACAACGACAACGGTTTGGACAGAGATTTCTAGTTGTGTTTGTTGTGCTCTTTGGTTAGAAAAACTGAATTGTAAGAACTGGTGGCGGTCTACAAGACAACGCAGTTATTAAATTTGTTGCTGATTAATTTTCTGTCAGTTGACAAATTGTTTTTGTTTATACACGGCTCTCCCAGATGGATTGTCACAAATGTCCCATTCAGAACAGGTTAAGAGATAAACAGCATTGTAGTAGGTTACAGCTTATTAAAACAGAATGACGCTCAGCCTGAATGGCTCATCCTTATTATGCCAGTGACTTTCACAAATAGTGGCTTTCGAGCATTTTCACACGTCAGGAGACATTTTTGCTCCTGCTGAAAGATTTGTACTGCAGCCGAGTGTGTGGCATTGAAGCAACAATATTGTGACAGCTCAGACGACTGATCCCGATACAATACTCTCTCTCTCTCCCTGTTTTACTCAACATTTCTATAGCCTGTCTCTGTGGCACATGAGTGTATGTTAAATCTCTTCATACAAGTCAAAACGAGAGCGTACGTCCATTTCACATCCTGCACTTGAAATGTATTTACTCAATTCTTACTGAGACAGCAGCCAGCTAGAGTCAGACTAATTAACGCTTTTGCCTTAATTGTTGTGTGCTTGACAACATTCCTTCAGGTCCTTAAGCTAATGACAGTCACCTGCAGATCGGTAGTAATTTGATCACATGCCTGATAGCAAGCCACATTAAGGCACAGCAGACACGGCCTATTGGATAATGAGATGGTTAGCTCAGTTCGAGGGAGACGGTAATCAAAAGGATCTGCTGATGAAGAATAATGTCAGATCTTAAAGTTAT
Organism: Dicentrarchus labrax; assembly: GCF_905237075.1. Taxonomy (NCBI): domain Eukaryota; kingdom Metazoa; phylum Chordata; class Actinopteri; family Moronidae; genus Dicentrarchus; species Dicentrarchus labrax. The sequence continues at coordinate 16,480,627 of NW_026136724.1, read as the reverse complement.
TTTTCATTGTGATCATCAATTTGCCTCGTGAAAAGTTGGGAATCAGTGCATCTACTGCTGAAATGATTCGTCGATTAGTCCACTGACAGAAGATGAATTGTCAGAGTGTTTAACATTCGATTCATCTTTTCAGGCATTTATCAAGCAACAAGACTGAGAGTCTACATCAGTGGCTCTGAAGCTGGGAACCCTTTAGAGTGGCCCAGGGGGTCTCCAGAAAAATGGGGAATTTTTAAATTTGACTATTATTTCAATCAATATCAGCATTTCAATCTAAGAGTGGGAGAATATTTTAGAATGACTATTCTGTTCATAGGTGTCACTCTCTTCTATTCTTACTATTAATCTGCTAATCTACAATGGTTACAGTTATAAGATAACTAAATCTCATCAGCTGGGGATCCCTGAGACTACATCTTATCAAATACGGGCGTCGGCCTCATGTGTATGTGTGTTATGTGTCCTTGACACCAAAAAGACTGAGAACCGCTGGCCTTTAGCCATGCTTGTGGCTCTGTGAGGCTGCACAATGGTGCCTCGAGCTAAATGCTAACATCATTATACTAACAGGCTCGCAGTGACGATGCTAACACGCTGATGCTGAGGTATAATGTTCATCATCTTAGTTAACTGTGTTAGCGTGCTAATATTTGCTAGTGCTAGTGGAGCACGTCATCCATTAACTGCAGGGTTGGTGATTAAATTCCAGATGATTCCCAGTTGGTAGGCGAGCCCTTTTAAATTTCATGCCAATCCATTCAGTATTCTCTGGTTCCAGCTTCTCAAATATGAGGATTTGATATTTTAGGGATTTAGACTATTGGAAGGACAAAACAAGCAATTTGAAGATGTCCCTATGAGGTCTGGGAACTTCCGAGTACCGTTTTCTTTACACCATGATCAACAGAAACATCCTACAGTAATATAAGAAATGTTAGATGCAGCCCTAAATGCATTGTAAGCTATTATTTGTGCGATTATCATTCATCTATATAAAATGAGAGGGTTTTAAAATACTGTTAATATCTGTATTCTGCCCACACCCACCCATGAATGAATCATCTCAGGCAGTTTCTTTCTCTCTCATCCGTACTGTATGTCACTTCACTTCATTTGTTTGCTTTGTTTCAGGGGGCTGTGTAGTGCTGTCTCTCTGCTCACTTTAAGTGCTCACTATGGCTTTGTTTTGTCTGCGACAAGTCATTTCACCAAGCAAGCCTCTTGCCAATAGTCATACCTAGCACGAGTGATACAAGAACGCTGGCATCAATTAGGCAAAACACGACGAGAGCGTGGCAGCACATCAATATTTATTTCATCTGCATATAAATGAGATTGGGTTTTAGGGAGCCATTTGCTGATGAACCTCTCCCTCTCCAGAGTTCTCTCTCCTGACACCACTCTTGTTATGACATGGAGGGGTGGGGGAGAGACAGGGTGAGAGCTACAGGAGGAGGAGTAAATCGAGGTATAATAAGATTCAGGGAAGAAGGAAAATCAAGGCTGAAGGTGTTTGTTCTCAATGAGGCGGCTCAATTTGTTATCTGGCAGCTTTGGCTTCATTTCATTTGTAACTGAAACTGACGTGCTGCTCCATTTGTAAATATTTCTGAAGAGGAGACTAATTCAGAGAGGTCAGAGGCCAATTCCTGGCAGCTAACTGGCCCAGACACTGGAAGTAATATCACAGGGAGGGTGGGGGGTGACATTGATGCTGATGAACTGTGGAGCAAGAAGTCACGTCTGTGAAGGGCTCTGAGCTACAGACTCAGTCGCATGTCATGCTGTGTGTTCCCACTTGGCCTCGGGGCAACTGGGGCCGGAATCGCAGCCACAGCCATCATGGGGTGTCTCCGCAAGACTGCATGAATTTGCTTGCCTGAGACCGCAAGAGGAAATGGGGGGGGGTGTTGTGTGTTCAGAGGGAGATGTCAGTAAACCAGTTGATGGAGCTGTCTGTGAAAGTTTGAGTCCTCTGCAGCCTTCAGCTACTTGAATTACGTGAACCAGCATGCAACAGTGATGGGACATGACAGGTGGAATTTCCCCTAGTGGTGCCTCGGAAAGAACTGAAAAACTGAACTTGTACTACAAAAATATGCAAACATGCTCCTTTTTTTGTTTGTTTACATCTGCATACACACAAGGACTGCAAGTAATGAACTTCATTATTCATTCATCAAAAGTGACATCTTTAAATACCCTTTGTCTGACCAGAAGCCCAAATCCCAAAGATATTCAATTTACAATGATATGAAACAGAGAAAAGCAGCAAAGCCTCAAAAATGGAGGACTAGAACCAACAAATATTTAAGTCAATTAACAAAGCGTTTTCTGTCGGGTTCCCCCCTTTTGGATAAAGACAAGCCAAGTTTGGTCGGCATGCCGTAGGTGGGTGTATCTTTGCAGGTATCGTTTAGCTGGCTGTTTGCAAACTGATATTATGGCTTGCCGCAGAGTAGCTACATACCCTGCACGGCCTAGTACTGGTATTGCACTTTCTTAGTACACTAAACAATGTTCCTGATAAGATAAAACACAAATTGAGAGGTTGAATTAAAAGATTAAAAAGAATCAAATTAAATAATTAACACAAGACACTTGCATCATGAGCAGAAATGCCGTCAAAGGGCCTCCCAAGGGCTGCCAAAGACTACTAAAATCTTGCGGTTCCTAGCCCGCAGATAGCATGCTTTTTTAAAACTCAGTGTTATCCACATGTTGATTAATTGAACGAGCCGCTATATGACACAAAGGCCACATATTTAATGAGGTAACTGTTGGGTCATCTAACCACTACATTACTCATTTGAAGAGATGCATCATGATCTGTCTAATTCAGCTCAGTGGGTGACTGTGAGTGATTGATTACATTGTACATTTGCCTTTACAGGTTGAGAAAAAGCAGGCAAATGCTCAGTCAGTCACAATCCGGTCCTTGTGTGTGACGAAAAAATCCCTGCAGATCAAACCCCAGACTGAAGGTTTGATAATCAGCAGCTGGTCACATGGTCTACCCAACAGAGTCAAACCTCATCAGATTTCTATTTTTTTTTGGGTTGTTTTTGAATCTGTGACATTTGTTGCAGTCGGAATTGGTTCCTTGTCAACATTTACTTGACAGTCCTTTTACAATCATCTCCATGTTTTGCTGTACCACTAAACTGTACCAAAGCATTTATTTAGCCTTCACCGTACCTCAGCTGTTAAGCATCAAATGAGTTTAAGAACATGGAAAACAACCAGGGCTCAAATCAAAGATGAGCTTTGAAAGCAGCCCTGTTGAGAGGTCTTTTCTTCTCTGCTCTTGAAGTCATGAAAGCCTTTATGTCGAGGGCTGTTTGCCCAAAATGCCCTCTCCCGCTAGAACAAAATCGAGCACTTTTGGGAGCCATAGACAGTAAATGGGCGGTATAGATCAGTGGTGGAAAAACATAGTGTTTCTCTTTTGACCAGCTGCTCTGCTGTAGCCCTTCAGACTGAGGTCAATTTCCTGTGCCGACCCTTCAGTGGAGCTGAAAATGGCCTGAAGTTTATAGGATGAAAACTTCTCTTGCATTTTTGTTACCTTCAGTCTTTTATCGTTACCCCCAGATGAATGCGTGGCGCTGACCACTGCTGAGATTGTAATTAACCTCTTCTCACACGCAGAAAAATCAATGAGATGCTTCGTGCGGCCATTATTGGGAAAATGGACCGTGCAGCAATGGCCTGTTTAAATGTTGATTTTCTTTAGTCACTCTTGCTCTATTTGAGGGGTTTACAGGTAATCGTTTCCCCTCAGCATTTAAAAGCCTGAGCTCATCAAGCGGTTGGTTTTTACTTGCCTGATGTTGGTGTACTTTTTGTCTCTTACTGACCCACAGCCATGATCGGTTCTGTTTACCCCTTGGCATATGTACATGACATTTAACATTTTGCTAATGTTTTCTACAAAGGTCAGAGTCTTAATGTCTGTACTACATTAAGTACGTTTCCGTTAACTTTTACTTGAAAAACAGAATGATGGAAACACCCGTAATTTAGAATAAATATCATATTAGATAAGAGATAATCCAAAATAGGCTCATAATAACTAATTTTTCCAGGAATCAACCACGCTTTGACTTCTTCTTTTTCTATTATATTTTCAACCGTGTAGATACTCAGGAGATTGCTGCTTCCATCGGCATTCCTCTGCTCCAATAGCGTGCCCAAAAAAATAAAGGGCAGGTGACAAAAATGCCAAATGGCATTAATGAAAATAACATAAATGTCAGGTGGGAGGCAGCATTGAAATGCCACCATTTCCTGAGATGACAGAGCTATAGTCCATCTGCTGGGTCAAAAATAATCACGTAAGAAAGGAGCTCCAAGATAACTCGTAAGGGGATGTGATTGTTTACTAGAAGGAAACTTGAAGAAAAACTTTGTAATTCTCAGCCTGAGGAGAGAAGATACTCAGAGCAGTGAGTCTGCTGTCCCTTATTGGACTGAGGGCATAGTTGGACCGTTGCATCGAGTTATGGACTGCAGCTTTTTTAGCAGCCTTTTATGTGTGCCAGCACCAGTGCTTTGAATCCAGCGCAGACAGCCATGGGCAGCCTGTGATGGGGATGTTTCCAGGGGGGGTGACATGGGAGAATTTGGAATGGTTGACCGGTTGCACTGTTGTGGCTGAGCTGAGAGGGCTGACCTGGATGAGCCAATAGTAGCTTTACTAACATGCGTACATGCAGGCAAAAGTTATCCACTGACAAATGTGTGAGCCTGGGGGAGCTAGCAGCCCTGTACGGTTGTCACATGTTTAACAGGCATATACAGGTAAGAAGAGAACGATTCATGGGGTTTAACCTATGCTTACCCTGTATCCGTGGATTCCCTAAATGATTACAGGTTTAAGCGTGTAACATTTAGAGTTTTGTTCTATTTCAGAGGTGAAATGCTGAGTTAATCAACAGAAATATAATAATCAACATCAGATCATCATGGGTAGAGGTTCTTACTTTGCAAATGTGAATAATTGTTGTTTCTTCTATCGTAGTAAACGGAATATCTGTAGGTTTTAGACTGTTGGTCGCACAAAACAAGCTATTTGAATATGTCACCGTGGACTGTGGGAATTTATTACTATCAGCAGATGAATGGATAAAATAATTGTCCTACTTCGCACAAATGAGTCCAATCTCCCCTCCAATTATCCCAATAATATCTGGCTCTTAAACTGATAAAAGCTCCACTACTGTATGTTCAGCAGGTTGTTGCTAAATTTGTTTGTCTGCTGTTTGATGTCGGGCTGTAAGTGCACAGTGGGGGGTTTTTGCTGAAATCCAGCTGCCTACTGCATGTGCAAACACTGCTGATGAGAGGGGTGAGAGTGAACAAGAACAGAAAATTTGTGGGCCATAAAAACAAAGCAAAGAACTGAAAGATGCTAAAAAACTCCATAGAGCTGAAGGGTACTGTAGAGTCGAGTGATAATTCTCTGTGGGATCATCACCGAGTGACCCCTTATACGTTACATATGGTAATTTGACCCATGTTTATATTGAAAAAAATGATCGGTGCAGCTTTAAGTTTTTGTAGCCACTAACATCACTAAAAGTGTGTCAAAGCATGTCCACAAAAAGTCGTGAGCCAAGATAAGACCAAAATTGAACGTAGCTTCATTCCTATGCAAATGTGAAGCAGTTGATTTGCATGATGCATCTTCAAACTATGCAGATGACCTTTTACTCAGGACTATGTCCCAGATACCGGGTGCTTAATAATGCACTGTAGACATTCAGGCTTTCCGAACACATTTCCCTCCCAAAACTTCCTCTGCACACCAAAATGACTGCTTGTTGAGTGGTCCCTGTACAACAGTGAAGAGCTGTAGACGGATTCGTGTTGAAATCCTGTTGAGATCTGACCTGACAAGGGTCCCTCTTGGAGTTTGATTACCTCAGATGATCTACGCACAGTGCAGCTTCTAGTCTGCGCTGCACTCCGAATGTTCTCATCCAGAGGGTGCAGCCTTGTGTTGGCTGTTTTGTGCATGCGCGTGTACTGCTTATGTTTGTGTGTTTGTCTGCGATATCTCTGGGGCATTTCCATTTTCTTGCAATGTATTGGTTTATCCATAAAAGGCATTCTGCTAGGGGATGTTAACTCAGAAACAGTTCTCTGCTCTGCTCAGTAAGCTGTGATCTGGAGTCGGGCTGCCAAATGCAATTGGACGAGAAGGCCTTTGATGTGTGCCGTGATTGGCTGTGTGTGGCGGCTATTTTGACAGCGCAGGTTGTGACGAGGTGGGTGTGTGTATGTGTTAGAGTCTGAGTCAGCGAGAGAGAACTAGTAAATCACTTTAAACACGAGTCAGTGTGTGAAGAGAGAAAGACTTGATGGATTACTTTCAGCTCTTGTGACTGCAATGTGTGTTTGTTTCTGTGTGTATGTGTGTGTGTGTGTGTGTGAATTCAGGCAGCCAACATCTCCCTCTGCATCTCAGCACAGCCCTCCTGCAGTTTCCCATTTTAAAATTAAATTTCAAGCAAATATTTCATAGACATTTCCCCTCTGAGCCGCACATTGTCACAGTTCATTAAAACATAATTGAAAGGGAATATTCAACAGCACACTTTGCACATGCACCACTTTACTCCATAACACGTGCTAAAGGAACATTTACATAGAATATGATCTCAGCTATGTTTGCACCAGAAAGGTACACGAGTGGCCAACACGGCTGCCTTATAACTTCCCATAATTCATCTCTGCCAGTGCAAATAAACATAGGGGACATGCAAAACATGATTCAGCAGCAACATTTTTAATCTTTCTTCCATCAGCTTCTATTACCAGCTCTGCAGAGCTCAGCAGACTGGAGCACTCCTGGGCTCTGATTGGGTTTGCTCAATTAAATTGGCCCCAGCAAGGTGTAATGAGAACTGTGCTGTAACGGTGACAATGCGTAGGAGTAAGTCGGTGGCGGCCATTAAGGCTCGGCTATTAGCTAGCGACTCATTGATATAAATAAGCCCTGGTTTCCTGCAGTCGTGTTGGAGTCGCCCTGACTCAGCCATCACTCATTTCAACCAGACACCCCACATCAATGGTTAAGCTTCAGTGAGACGGTATAGTGTTACACCATAAACAAGGCCATGTGTTAAGTTCTTGTAGGGAAATTATGTCTGCAAAGGTTCAAGTAATTCAAAGTAATTTTGTGGGGATATTGAGAGATTTCTCCTCCTCTTAAGGTCTGAAAGATTAATTGCTTCCATATTAATATCGGGATTTTGAAATGTTCTTGTCACATGGAAGATAATAGCAGTTTATTCCAACGTGCGTCTTATTTTCATAGTTTTGGTCATGATTCCTATAAATTAGGATGACACAAAACTCAGTAAATAATAGCTTTGATGTGGGAAAGAAACTAGCAGTTAGATGATCTGATAGGTTGTAAACAAGCCAAAAGTTTAGCTTGATTATCTAAACCAGTTTAATTGCAGCAACAAAAAGTGAGCACATCCAAAATGTTAGTAATGATCCATAATACAGTAAGAACGGTCGGACAACTTGCCACTACTTATGTTTTTTACTACCATGTAAATCACCATCACAAGCCTGTAGTTTATTTATATAAGATAATTGTAATAAAAAGCAATTGTATATTCTCCTTCTATCGTCAAAAGCTCCTCTCCTCTATGGATTTTTACATAGTTCAGTAGCACTAAATAGCTCTAATGGGATATCACTGATTACTGCATGCAGGCTCTACCTCTAAATGAAAGCCTGCCGTAAAAAACTAAATATTGATCTTCACTGCTCCTCTCCAGCTCTGTACTGGATGCATATCATCTTCTCTTTGTCCAGTTTATTTTTATGTTCCTGGTTTGTCTCAGTTTTATTCTCTCTCCTCCTTTCTTCTCAGCACAAATCATCACCTCTCTAAGCTCCAGGAGTTCAACGCAGGGATCCAAATTTTCTTTGAGTTACACAAATGAATACAAATATTGCAAACTACTATAGAGGCTCTGTAAATTCAGTGGGTTATGCTTAAAGGGATCTCTGTTTCTGTTTCTCTGTGTGGTGTCTTTGTTCTAAGGAAATGAGAGTGCATGAAATTAATTACATTGTGTGAGATTTTCTTCACTGGGTCTCTTAGTGCTGTCTTTACTATGATAGAAGTAATATCGTTGTCAAGGCAACCAAATTGTTAAGCACTGAGTTTGCCTGCTTGGCCTTTTTTACCACTCTGTCCACTGCATACGCCTGAAAGCCTCAGTCTCTCAGTAGAGATGAATTTATTGGTGCCTTCAAACTGTGAAACCTTCGCAGTGTTGCGGACAAATTACACGTTTTTGTCACGACAGTTTGACAGGAGATGGCAGGAGATGGGTTTTCCTCCTGACTGAGCTACTGGCACTGTGACATTAGCATGTTGGGTCTGGATGCACGACTCCACTAGTCGACCAAGGTGAGACTATTTCACACTCTCTTGGACTTCAAAGCCGTCATATGGGAGCAGCTTCAGTGTGCTCGCTCGGTTGGCAATGTATCCCTGCTTTTGATTCCTCTCTGGAAGAGCACACCCATGGCAGTCTCCATCCCTCTTTTAAAATCCCTTATCTTTATCGACTCACTCAATCCTCTTTATCTCTCAGTAGCATCTTCTTTAGCGTCCTACCCTCTGCTCTTCTCCTAGTCGCACCAGAAAGTCATTTGCGCATCTTCACAAAATAGAAGTTAACAGAAGCCGGGTGAATTATTGACTACCTGTGGCTTGTGCAGTGGCTGCGAAATGGATGCGAAAAGAAAAGCTCTATTGCAATTGCTTCTCATGTTGGCTAAAACTGCATAGGTGGGTGGGTGCCTCACAGCTAACATGCTAGCTTCCTCCATTTGGACTCTCCAGTTCACTTTGTTCCCTCAGCATACTGTTAGTACTGTCACCGTGGTTTGCAATTGCTCCGCCGGCTGTAAGAATATGGTTTGAAGTTGTCACCGGAAAAATGCAAATTCTTCCAAAACCTCAACCCTCAGTGCGCTGCCGTGGCTATGTTGTCTCTGCCAGTGGAGTTGAAACAGACACTGACAAAGTAAAGGTTTAAAGACCACAGCCCCAAACTCCAGTCCCCATCCTCTGGTTCATTATTGCAGGAGATTAATTAAAGACTACTCCCAACTGGTTAAGTCTTTGAATGACCTCACAGCAGGATATCCGCCACTTGACAATTGGAGAAGAAAAAATAGTCCGAACCATCAGTATCAGAACCCAAAGGAACTTTTTGGTTCTCGATGGACCTTCTTCTTAGCACAGTATTTTTACTTTTTGACTCTTGTTGCAAAAATCTCTGCAAACCATGCATCTTTTTTTTAAAGTGGTTTGCTCTCCAGCTGAGGAAGAATAAAAGTGAATGGTACAACACATCTAATAAGCTAATATAGCTTCCTTTGTTTGGGATCAACTTGGGTGAACTTGACATTAAAGATTTGCACAGATTTACTTCATTTCTGACAAGCAGCCTGCTAGTGTCAGACACGCATTGTATGTGATGGCTGGCTTTTGATATACCTGTCTGTGTTGTCAAACTAAATCCATTCACATTGGCTATATCATGCCTTCCAGTTACTCCTTGAAACTGCTGACACTACAAATGAATAAATAAATAAAACCCTTTGGAGGATTATTATGTTTCCTTTATAAATATAGAAACAAGGGAAAGGAGAGAGGGGATAAAATTGCTTGAAATAGGAGAATGTGAAAGAAGGTGTGAGGGAAGTGAATTGACAAAGAGAATAGCAGAAGGGACTAAAAGGGAGGAGATAGAAGGCGAAGCTGTATTCAGACTGGTTTTGAAATTCTTTTTGATGCATTATTGGCTGCGGTACATTTTGGACAGCTGTAGTAAGACAGTTACAGTAAAAGCTTGGGTAGATGGCATGATGCAGCACTGAGTGATACTGGACAGATCCGGGAATTGAGGCAGCAGTTAGTTAATGGCAGTTGTAGCAGAGAGAATTCAGTGAATCTGTAACTAAGGAGGTGTTAATTGCCCATTGCTATTTTTCACTCACATTTTATGATCTTCATTTCCTGTTTCGGGTGTTGGCTTTTGAACAGTTGCGGGGGTGTATCATCGCAGAATGAAATTGTCCAACAGCGCTCTTTCCAGGGCACTAATGTGTGATTGACAGGTCATTTGGCTAATTTGATCTAACCAACATCTGTTGGCGTTGAACAATACAGGAGAACCCTGACTACTTGGCAGAATCTGTCACCGTAAAACGTTTATGCTTTCACATGAATACCCATATGAATGAAAAAAAAAAATATATATATATATATATATATATCAAGTTTTCTTGAAACTGTTGGTCTGCAGCCCCAGCGGTTGTGACCCCCTGCAATATGATGTACTTACTTCTGAAGATAACAGTTAATTAGTAGCTTTTACGTTAGAAAATGGCTGTGAGCAGCAGGAAACCAAGGACTGCAGTTTACGCGCCACATTTAGTGCTGACATATAAGGATATTGTCGGTAAAGTGCAACATGGGTGTTGGGGGGAGGTTGGAATGGGCAAGTTAAACGAGTCTTTATGTGGAAGGGAAAAATGGAAGTAGAGGAGATTCAGAGGCAAGAGTAGGCAGCTAGATGTCAATAACAGTCAGCCAAAGCCGGATCATTGCCAATTGATTAAATAAACTGTATGAAATCAGCTGGAGTGAAGTGTGGGTTAGGAGGGCAGGCAGGATTCCTGTTAGGTGCAACCTTTGATTCACTTCCATATTCCAAAAATCTTGCCCTGGGTGCTCTTTCTGCTCAGACATAGCTTCTCTTTAAAATGTAAAACAAGCCTTTCTAAAGGGTGACATACCTGGAGACATAACCGGGTGCTAAAGTGCTTAGCAGCAGCTAGTGGCTTTTAGGTAAAACTGCCAGTCAAGCCAGTGTGGGTGGCCAAATTTAGCTCTCCACTTGAGCAAGGGCAGGATTCATGAGGTTTAGAGCCTCACATGTAGCTCAGTACAGGAACAAAGAACGGTGTTACATGTTTGATGGTTCGATTGATTTATGACACTGCAGCCTGATGTCAGCGGTGGAGGCCAATGATGGGTCAAGACATCACTTAACATCAGTGTACGGCTTCTGTAGGAATCCTCACCCAGCCCATTGATATACATTGATAAATACTGTGCTGTGTAGATTGATGTTTGTCAGGCATTAAGTACAGAGACCAATATTACGTTTTAATATACTACAACTTCCCTATGGCTCATTTCACACATGCGGCTCATGTAGTTGCAATCCAATTATTAGTATTGCTACACAGTGCTACCTGCTAGTTTTCTAGTTCTTTTAAATGCAGACCAAATGCACTGAAGGTAACCAAAATAGCTTTACAGTGAAATTTGGTGTAACAACTCGTGTAAATGCAACATTTCTTCATCACTTGCCAGAATTATGTGACTGGAATTAAAAATAAACACAGATTTATCCGGGGGCGACAACGTATTTTTACAGTTTTAGCTTTAACGGATATAAATATTAAGAGAGATGTGGGCTGTTTTAAGCATTTTGGCTGTATACTGTATTTTTTTTAAAGAAATTCCTCAAAATCATGAAACATTTATTTGAGACACTGTCACTGTACCTTCTTACTTGGTATTGAAATATGATCTGATTATCCCACTAGAGTGAAGAATAAAACTTAAGTATAAATCTAAAGTCTAATCAGTCAGTAAATACATCTACTACGTCTTTCCTACTACATGCAGGCTCCAGCTGTGGCCATTCATTCATTAATGCTACGGTAGGTAGTCAGTGTTCGTCCAGCTTTGTGCTTGAATGCAAACCGCAGCTGTTGCTCGCCCAATAGCGTGCATACATGGAGGTAGAGCACCTTGTGTGATCACATGGATTTTATGCAAAACCAGGTTCAAAGGAAGTTCAGACAACTTTTGTTCATCAGCGTTATTCAAGCAAAACACAAAACACAGATGTGAGGACATGCAAAAACCTACATTAAACCTGATGACTGTGCCCCTATAGTCTTATCTACCCACATATTCACCTGTACATTCAGTAGTTGCAACAAAAATGACATCAGGTCAGTATGCAGACACTATAAAGAAAGCCAGATTTCATCCAAATACCAGGCATACACTCAAAAGGTGGGATTGGTTTGGTCCCTATCCAAAAAGCAAATCTGGACACAGATCACATTTTGATCGGTATAAATGGAGCCATATGTGTTTTAAATGCAATGCAGGTTCAGAGATGTGAGTAGCCGTCTGCTCTCCCATGCTGTTCCCCATCAATCCACTGCTTAGCGTGGCCACTGGAAGCCATGGCGGCACGTTAAGGACATATTCCATTTTCTGCTCTAGCAGCACTATCAATGTCCCATTCCCAGGATGAAATGGACCAGGCGTCCCCTGCCAGGAGACATGCTCACACACCAGCAGGCAGCTGGTGAGCTGAGTGAATTTCCATGGCAATGGGTGAGCTGGGTATGGTCAGCATAAAGCAACAGAAGGAAGGTACGCTTACGCTACGTAATCACCTGTGGGATTTAGAAAGCTGTGTGGGTGTGCATTTCAGGCTGATGTCTTGTAATTCAGGAAATGAGCATAATTTGTTCAAAGGCAAATAATACATGTTTATTTTCTGTGTAAAGATTTCACTGCACAACTAGAAAAAAGGTTTTGTGAACATTTGGTTTCAGCTCTGATTGACTGGTTTGATTCAAAGAGCTTACTTAGGGCTTTTCCTCTTAAGCAGCAAGTCCTTCAAATGAAATGACAAAATGCAATGTGATCTGATTCAAAAATTAAATTACGTTTAGGCACAAATATAACTTGGTTAGGTTGGGAGCATGACACAAACAGTTGTCACCCGTGATGAAGTCCAATGTTTTGTTGACCCATCCATCCACCCCAATGCCTTCCTTATTTGGACACTGTGGCTCTATAACAAAATCACACTACTTCCTGTCGTTTATCTATGGACAGCACCATCTTAAACCATCACTTGGGTCTTTCCCACATCTTAAAGACCAGAGGTTTTGCACGTTTAAGGTCATTCACTGCAAATCTTGTATACTTTACATCACGGCTAAACCATTTTGCAAACCATGCTGTAGCATTTTATGGATGTAATTCTTTCTAGCCGCCAAGACCCTTCCATTCATTCCCATGCAATATAAAAAGCCATAAACAAACTCTTGAAACTTGTTTGGCTTGTATACTCCGTTACAGTGAACATAACTCAAGCTGCGGCTAATCTCTGCTCCTTGAATTCAGTGGAAATCAATGGTGGCCTGTAGCACTTAACAAAAGAAATTCAAAATACGTAGATATCATTTGTAGTTAAGGAGCTGAAAAATTGCAGTGGTATTGTCTTTGAAGACAAAACTTTAACTACCTAAACATTACACTATTCTCAGTTCATTTTGCCCCAACCCAACTGTTAGCTAACATTTTTATGTGATGATGAGCAATCATGTGTGTGGGTAAACCCATCTGAAAGCCAGTTGGTGTTTATGGATTCCAGCACTCTCACCACAGAGTTGGCATCATACATGTTCATTGAAGACTAATCAACAGAGCGCAGTGTGTGTGTGTCTGGTGAAACTGGCAAGGTTTTAAGCCCATCCTGATCTTTTAATTAGTCTGATTATCCAAACAGCTGTCTGCTGGAGCTCCCTCTGACTTTAATGCTCTCACACACACACATACAGTGTGATAATGCTACATATGTGACTGCCGATGGGTGCCCTCAGAGCAGGCTGTGATAAATATTGTCAGCGCGGCTCTGATGACGGCGCTCCAAGCTCTGACTGACTATCAGCACACCCTCCATGCTGGATTTTTCTTGATAAAGAAAAAAAGTTCTCAGACTTCTGCAGGAGACTTTGAAGAGTTGGTTGTCAAAATCCTGCTGAAGTCTTTGTTTAATACTTTGAGTGTGTTATATATTCATGTGTGTTCTGCATTTATGTCCATCATGATGATCTTGCAGGCTTTCTTTGAGTAAATTTTCAACACAGAGCTTTTTCTGAGCTCTCTGTTCCTGCATGAAGTCTCTAATGATCTGCTCTACCGCTGCAGTAAATTTGATATAAATGTATTTTCATGGTGTAGTCATGTTAGTGAGACAGTCTTTATTCTTCCACACATCGAAAGAGCACGATTATATATTAAACCATTGTCTAATGAGAGACAACGTGATGAAAAGTAACAATTTGCTACATTTTAAAAAATATTAAATGGCATTGACCTCACATTTCAGTCTAAATAGATAGCAGCACTTATTTTGACATTGCTTGACAGTGGCAGTAGTGCTGCATTCAACAAGATGATTTCTTTGGTATTATTCTTTTATTTGACAGTCACAGTGTAGAGAGAGACAGGAAAAAGTGTCATTTTTCCATCCAATTACCGTGCAAATTTCCAGAAAATTGACAAAAGAAGATGCAAATGAAATCATGTTTCCATCCACTGCTGTTATGTGTTGAGATAAACAGTTGGTAGCATTAATTCTCCAGTTGGGTGCAATTAAACCAGTGCAAGAGGGCACAACGAGATGACGTAATTAAAAGAACACTAGTCAGTCCTCAAATGAATAAAAACAATGTGACGAATGGGATGGAAATAAGGCACTTATGTTTTATGTATTAATGTGAGGAAGGTTAGAGTCCCCTCTCTGCTCCACACAGATCTCATGTACCTCTGCCAGCTGTTTGTAGTCTTTTCAGGGGAGCGGAAGGTTCAGTGGACATTTTAGTGACAGGCTTCATGTGCGTCATGATTTATTCACGGTATCTGTTACCATTACACTGTTTTTCTTTTCAATCGATACACCAACATTTCCACCCAAGCCAGCGTGAAAACGTTCGAGCAATATCTCCACGTTGTTATAGAATGTTTGGAGTTTCCACTCGGGTGTGAAAATTGAAAATGTGCATTAACACAGGTGGATGGAAACATAGCTGGAGGGAAAGAGGGGTACACTAAATTTAACATCTCTGTACTGACAGGGGAGTTCATGTGGGTGTGATGTTCCAGTGGTTTGTATTTAACAATTAAAGACATCACTGTGACTTCAGTTCATCAGTTTCCAGTCAAACATGTTGCGTATTGTTAACTGGCAGCCGTAAGGTGCAGCTTCTGAAGTTGTCTGCGTTGTTGCAAAATTTGACGTTTTGAAGATTTGTCAGCTGCCTTTCTTCCAAGTTCGGTGGACCAGTCCAACGTTTGGTCTCTTGCCCTCTTTGTTTGCCATGCTAATTTGTGTCTTTGAAATAAGTTCTTATAGAGTAACCCTGAGAGCTCCCTGATGAGTTACATTACATATAAATATTCCATCTTTTCTTTTCTCATTTATTTTAATTTACAACAACAAGTGTCTACATCCTGGCTCTGGGATGTCAAATAGATGAGATATTTCACAGAATAAGTGTTTGACCTGCTGGTTGTGCTAGATGAAAAATCAGTGGATCATGAAAATCAGTAGGAGTCATCCTCAGTGGAGCATGTGTGTTCTTACAAAAAAAAAAAAAAATCAAATAAATAGGAAGACCATGTGTTTGGAACTGCCATTTCTTTAAGGTTGAGTGCTGCTCCAGAGTGAAGTTGCAATGGAAGTCTACGCTCTTCTGTGAGCTCCACTAGTTTGTGCCAGGCTATGAGGCAGTTAGCTGTTATAGCACCTCTATCCCCCGGAGGAACCAGCTGCTCTCTTGTTTTTTGACTCTCCACAGGCTGTTCTTTCTCTTTCCCGGGCCTCCCAGGGGATTTACATGACACCTGCTGAGCTTAAATGGTGGATTCTGTTCTTCTACAGAGCAACAACGATTTTCATTCACCCATCTGTTTAGGAAACAGTTATCATGGCTGCATGTGGCTCTAAACAGGCTCGAAATGCTTCCTAAACTGGAAAGGGTCTTTTTCTTTTGTTTCTGTTACCTTTCCTCAGGGTCAAAGTGGAATTAATAACTGAATAATGATGAATTGTCCATTGCTTTGGTGTTGTTGTCTTGTTCCGCTGATTGGCTCTTGCACCAGGGAGTGGTGAGTGCTGATTTTCCTTAGGGCACAGCCTCTACGGTCTCCTTTTTCTACTCTATCTCCATCCTCTCCCCTCCGTGCCGTCTCTGTCGTACACATTCCCCCGCCTGCGGTTTCACATATCAGTTGTGTCATGATAGCGCCGCCGTCAGAGCTGCAGTAACCGATGAGGAACTACCTCAAGAGAAAAACGAGAGAGAGCATCACATCTGTTGAAATGACCTCCTTCACCCATCCTCGTACACCTCACTGACTCCAGACCAGTGGAGCCGCTGCAAGAAGTAGACTCTCTTGCACTGCTGTATGTGCGCGCGCACACACACACACACACACACACACACACACACACACACACACACAGAATCTATTTTTGGATACATGGCCAAATATTGGGCCATATTGAGGAGAGCTGCAGTCACCAGTGTGTGTTCTTACTGCTGCTCAGTGGTGAGGACAACGGTGGTCACATACAGTCGATGCTGAAAAGAGTACTACATAAATTATTTAGTCGATCATATCGGGGGAAAAAGTTGAATAAATCGGATTCATTTGCAAACAATGACTAAACAAAGAGCGCTCTGATGCTAGCAAGGCTGTGGAGATTTAGGTTTGTGAGGTTCATTCAGACAGTAAACTGACACATGAGGTGTAAGATGGAGAGATTTTTGCCAGGGGAGAAGAGAAAACCCAGTGATGCCCGTCACTCAACTGTGCCAGTCAAATCCAACATATGAAGAAGCCTCTCTTGCCCAGTGCCAGTCAATACAGCAGCAAAGTCTGCTATCTTTTGGGACTAAAACTCAGTTGAAAATAAGTTTAACCTGCATTTTTCATTTGCACAGAAACAGAAAATTGAATGAAACAGGATGCATTTTATTTCCTTGAATGTTATATCAATCAACCTGGCTCCTTTTTGTTACCCAAATGTTGTCGAAAGTCAAATTGAATTGACACATGAAGCAATTGGAAGTTTTCATATTGGGCTCTAGGAAAATTGTGATGTGCAATTTTTCCATATTTGTGACATTTTATTGACTCAATCAATTAATCAAAACAAATCGACAGATAATAACATACATACTGTAGATATAGTTAAATGTATGACACAGACATCCAAAGAGCATGTTTTATTTATACATAGATGTCAAAAGTCTGCACACGGTTTCATATTTTCCGTTTTTTTATCGCCCTGGGTGCCTGATAAAACACCCATAAAATCTGACATTGTTTGGTTTCATTTCGATGTAGTAGCCTTTAAAGTCGAGCTGTCTTTGTGGGCTTGCAAATGTGTATACAAGCACATAAATATATGCCATTACCAGAGGAAAAGGACAAGAGGCGAAGGAGAGAAATGGAAAGCTTGCATGACCAGAATGGGCAAAAAAGTTGCGACACAGAAGACCACTGATGTTGGTTGCTAAACACAGAATAAACAAACAACAACCTAATTAGTAGGAATTTTCTTCTGCGGGAGCTAGGCAGCACTGAAACATAATGTTTAGCTTCACCACGTGGTTGTTGATGGTAGACAAAGGTCAGATCCAGGCCATGTGGATGCTATAAGCTTAGGGGGTGGTGGGTGTGCGATGTGGCAGGGGATGGCTTTTAATCTGAAAGAGGCACATAAAACAGATGTAGTGCCCTGTGCTGCAGATGGGGGGCATTGTAGGACCTGAGAATCTGGAGGGATCCAATGGAAAAAGGGATCTCAGTGCGATAGGTCCCTCACCGCCAGAGCCGCGCTTCAGCGGTCGCTCTCCCTCACTCGCAGCAACACACACTCTCTCGTGCACACACTTCTCCCCCTTCCCCGTCTCTTTCCCGCTCTCTCTCTCTCTCTCTCTTTTCTCTCTCTCTCTCTCTCTCTCTCTCTCTCTCTCTCTCACACACACACTCTCCGTTTGCCTCGGTCTCTCTCTCAGCCACTCATTCTTCTGTGCTCTCCTGTTTCATCTCTCCGCCGTGGAGTGCAGAGAGAGAGAGGTGATTCGGCTCCCTGGCTGGCTGGCTGGCTGGCTGGCAGTGACTAGATTGGGGCAAACAGAGGCAGAGTTTGGGACCTAAGGGACAGGACAGCACAGGAGAGGGGGGGGGGAAATTCCAGCAGGAAAGATCCAGCGCAAGATTTCCTCCAGAGGAGATTATTTGCATCATAAAACCTGTGGAAAGAGGACTCTGACACTATACTGGCTGCACAACCGCTGTCCGCACAAGAGGTGCCATTTAGTGTGTTTTTTGTGTGAGTGTGTGTGTGTGATTCTGAGTCTGCTCACCTTTTCAGTATGCAGATTCATTGGCTTGGCTTCTTTTCTCATGCAAATGTAAATTGGCTGGTCGTGCTGCTCCAGAGACACAGATGGGAGCCGGTCTCTGTAATTCAGGTTTGCATGATTATAATGCAGTGCTCCCCGTGAATTAGTTCAGCCCTGATGGATTAGTGAATGTTGGTGTGTGTGTGTGTGTGTGTGTGTGTGTGTGTGTGTGTGTGTGTGTGTGTGTGTGTGTGTGTGTGTGTGTGTGTGTGTGTTTTCAAGAACACACGACTGAAGAAGCAGAATGTGCAAAATAACAGATCTCCCAAATATGACAGAAAACTTCCAAACTAGGTTATTCTTGAATGCTCGTTATATTTCCATATCGTCCACCTTCTGTCTAGAGCGCTTCTGTAGTCGCTTGCGTGTGTTTTCATGTCCGGATGAATCTCTCTGCACATGTGTGTGTTTCTGTCAGTCGCGGTCTCCGGCATATCATGCTCGGATGTCACTGCCTCAGGATCACAGAGGGAAGAAGAAGAAGAGAGAAGGGGAAGGGGGGGGGGCTAAATTCTATGTGGCACCATGCCAACTTGCTGCTTTACAGAGGATGTTGAAGGTTAGACGAATGTCTTTTCAGCCTGTGCACCCACTCCGTCTGCCTCTCTGCTGCTTCACTTCTATGCAGAGGAGTAACAAGAATGACAAGTGTGTTGTTAAAGCAGTACCATGCGGAATCCCTTAAGTAACGTCAGTAGAGCCCCCCCCATTCCATTCTGTCCTGCCTCCATTTGAATTGTGATTGTGAGTGTGTGGCAGAGTAGATAGATGGAGAATTTGTTGGGGAGGGGGGGGGTGGAGTTGATGCTTGTTTTAGCTCCCCCTTTCTACTCCCCCTTGGGATTTGCCCTTGCCTTCCATCCCTCTTATCCCCTACCTCCATTTCTCTGTCGCTCCCTCCATCACTTCTTTTTTTTTTTTATCTTCAGTCCTGCTGAGCCAGCGAGATTCACTGGTTTTTAAAGTGGAAGTCCATTCACACAGCTGGGACTGCTGGAGAGATTGAGAGAAGGGGAGGGGTAAGGGGCGGTGAATGGGGGAGGAAGGGGGGAGGCTCAGGTGAGGGTGAAAAAGAGGAGAATGGAAGTAAAAACAGCCCCCGGGGGAGTCAGCGGGTGATTTATATGTAGACATTTCTCCACACGTGTTTGGCCACCGCTCCAATTAACACCTCCACCATTCCGTGGCTGCACATGACAGATGCTGAATCCTGGAGAGGGCAGAGCGTATTCATTAGCGGGGCTGTGTTTGTTTGTAAGGATTTAGCGAATTCAAATTGTTTACTGTGGTTTTCAGTGATTTCTGGGTCATTTGTCGCTGCAGTGTTTTGAGCTTCCTCTGCTTCCTCTCAAAGTTTGAGAAATTGCGCAGGAAACACTGCGAGTCAAGCAATGTTTGTCTGGATAATTCACAAACACATCAAACTGTCCCCGTTTCTGATCAAGGCCTGAGTGGGTTATTTTTCCTCGAGCCATTTCTTTACTTCTACAGGAAAATATTTCTACAGCCTTTCACGTCAGCGTGATTGATTTGATGGAGGAGGTCTGATTCTGATTACTCACTCCCGTCCCTTGTGTTCCTCCAGGGGGCGTGATAGACAAGGACCTGCGCCACTACCTCAACCTGCGCTTCCAGAAAGGCTCGGTGGACCACGAGCTGCAGCAGATCATCCGGGACAACCTCTACCTCCGCACCGTCCCCTGTGAGTTACCATGTCCTCGCTCCTCTCACCTCCACTCACCTGCTTGAGCGAAACACTTTTGCTGTTTTCCGCTCTCGCCCTTAAAAGCTTCAGGTTCACCGTGTGGCAATTTGTTTGTGGTAATTTGATCAAATGGTTATATAGAGGGTATGTCAGCGATTTAGTATGTCACCCATATAACATTGTGGGACTTATAAGAGACAGGTTATAGAAAGAATGGTCAGAAATGAAGCATCACATGCCCACATATCACTGTGTAAGCATTCTCTAGTATGTGTTAAGCTGCAAAAACAGTGGATCCTAAATTTCCCATGATGCAACTCAATAGCATCTGTCATTACGCCCTCCCTGCCTCCTAAATGTCCACTCCTTTCAAACCCCACACCTCTAGCTTGCAACACAGGCTTTATGTTGGACATTTTAAGTCTCAAACCCAATCCAGGATAACCCTGATGACATCACTATGACATCATCAGGGTGTTTTATTTTAAAAAAAATTTTAAAAGCTGCCTCTGGAGCTACAGAGAACAAGCCGAATAGTACTGTGAACATCTGCAATGTGCGAACTCAATCTGCTGATGAGCATTATTTGATATGGCTGAAAGCTCCCAAACAAGCAGCTAATCTGATTGTTTCCAAAGCTTAAGAACGAACGGTCATGCTCAACAGATCCTCCAACACTTTTGTATAAAATTACTACAAACTCATTGACACAGAGCAAACCCGAGGTCAGGTAGTGCTCTAGCAGAGGAGTACTGATTGGTTTCTTGAGCTGCAGGGAAACTGCTAAGCTGCTATGTATAGCCTTGACTTGAGGGCAGCAGTCTGAATACACAAGCACAGAAAATGGGAGGCAAGGGGCTCAATAGGGCCTTCCGCACAGGTGAATCCGGCCATGCTTCTTGCTTCTTATCAGCACTTAATGATTCTAAGTACTTTTAAGTGTACAAAATGCGTTGAATAAATTGAATATCCCAGCTGAGAACAATGTGCGATGAGATACTTTTACCCTCGCTGGTGTTGGCCTCAGTCCAAAAGCTCCCAACTGTCTCTCTGTGGTTGTAATCAATTAGTTGCTGGAGTGTTGCTTGGTTCAGCTGGAATCGGGCTTGTCTGAAAGTTCGTCCCTTTAAAATCAAGTGTTGACTGCAGCCCTCTGTCTGTAATTAGCTGCGTTAATGCATAACAAGAGCACACAGTTGAGTGTTATGTAGACAATCAAAGATAAGATTTAGGGGGCTTTAAGATATTGATACTTGGTGTTTTTGGTTCAGCACAGCATTTGAAGCTCAATACTTATCTGGGTCTTCTGTGTGTGTGTGTGTGTGTGTGTGTTTGTGTGCGTGTGTCTGTGTGTGTGTGTGTCTGTGTGTGTGTCTGTGTGTGTCTGTGTGTCCTTTATCAGGCTTATTAAGCTCCTTGTGTTTACTGTATATGAGCTTAGACTAACTGATGTTTAATCCATATTCTTCTGATTCCTATTTGCCATTTGTTTGCTGAACATATGCTCATTGCCTTCAGTAGGCTGTGATATGAAAGGGTGTTTGTTTGAATGTGTAAGAGCTCTTATCTGTGTATAGTGTGTGTGTGTGTGTGTGTGTGTGTGTGTGTGTGTGTGTGTGTGTGTGTGTGTGTGTGTGTGTGTGTGTGTGTGTGTGTGTGTGTGTTAGCTCTGCATTAGCCTTGCCGTGCCATTAGGCCCAGCTGTCTGGTGGCTAACTCTCCTCTGAATCCTTAATGGAGGTGCATTCTTCAAGGCCAGGAGCAGGCAGATTTTGCTGAAGCCACTTTTCTGTTGCCCTTTCTGAACAGAATACAACAGGAGAAACAAAGAAAAAGAGCTATTTGTTTGCAACAGAAGCGTAATTTTCTCTGATAACCACTCACAGGGTTGCTGCCGGTGAGGCATTGGAGATAGAGAAAGAGGTGAACAGTAAAGAGGGAGAACAAATTGGAGAACAAATAGAGGAAGAGGGAGACAAAAGGGAATGGGGGCGAAGGGGGAGGAGGCATGATGATATGACACAGACTACGATAACCATGTAAGTAAATGGACTGCAGATAAACTGTTGCAGTGAGCGAGAGTAAGGGGAGGTTAATTTGTGCATTAATGAAGCTTCAACAATGGGCCTCAGTGCTGCTGAGAGGAAGAGGGCTAGTCATGACTGAGCTGGGCTTTTTATATCTGAACTGATGGAGTGATGGATCTTTGTTGGATATACACATACACATTTGTGGAAATGTTGCAACTATTCCTTCATTTTCTGCTTTTTGCCTGGTTTGGCTCTTTTTTTTCCGACCCGTTTTACACCTTTCATAACTCTTCTTCCATGAACATTGGGGTTCCATGTTGGTTTATGTGACGTAACTGTGACCCCGGTCAAATAGAAGGTCAAATGCAAAAATACAGTATATGATGTAAAGCAACCTTTAGTACAATGACAAATGGTTTGATGGATGGACAGATGGGTACACTGCTGATTAGATACAATGATACTTAGATGCACTGACATATGGTTAGGGACACTGACTGACAAGTAAATTGACAAATAGACTTGACAGGTTCTTTGGCAGTTGAAGACTTGTTGACCTTTTCTATTAGACTATTTCTAGACCAGACCTGAATTGCCACCGGCATCTTTAAATTTTTTCATCGATTCAATCAGGTCTGGTATTGTGCTCGGGGACAACACCAACCAAGCTTTGTGAGTGGAATCAAGAATGGGGATGTTATCACCCTGTGCCAAAGCCAGGAACCGTTTCCAAATGCCGTTAAGAATGAGATTAATGACAATGACACAACTTAAATTGACATATGAAGTTCTGAGTAAATGCTGCTTCTGTTTCAACTGAAAAGGATGTTGACAAGACTGATATACCTGTCACTCCTATAAAATAACCACGTGAAATAGATATGGCAGTTTAATGTGATTACCAAGCTACCTTTCTGTCACAGGAACTTTTCCAGGGACTCCAGGAACCTTTTTAGAACTCAAGAACCAGGGTCTGAGTGTAATTCTTAGGCCAAAGTTCCTAAAAGCCCCTTTTCTAGAGGCAGAATTGTTGCCCAGGAACTACCTATAAGAGTTTCCCTTACCGATTCTTTGATTAGACATAAGCCTTGAGGCAGCTACAACTTACGTGAGTATAACATTCACGTTTATTGAAGTCAGTGTTGTAATTGATTCCCAAAAGGAGGTGTTCTGAGGTTTATGGTCTCCTTTATCTACGTATGTCTATGTCTGTCCTCACAAATCTTCAGATACAATGGAAACCCAACACAAAACATGTACAATGGGCTTTTACTGCCTAATTTAGTATCCGAGTTTGTTCAAGGATTTCCCAAGTTCTGGGGACAATATGACCTAAATACACCTCCCATTAGCATAAATCTGTATCTAAATATCTTTGTAAATGCACCCAGAACCCATTGTAATCACAATGCATCCAAATTGGCCAGACCACATTTACAGGTGGTCAGGCTAACATTGTCATTGGATCTCAGCCAGGTAGATGATGCATCCAAATAGATGACATGTTAATACCTGGTGTAAATTGGGGCTTTGGTTTTAAAGGGCCACATATGGACACATGATTTAGGAAGAGGACTTGTTATCCAGGTTGGATAAAAAGAGGGAAAATATGAATCTAAAATTGATACACATGGTGAGATCTAAGTGGGACTGAGGGGCAAGAGGGAGAGAAAAGACAATTGTAAGTGATAGATTCAGAGTAGTTCATCACAGCAATTTAAACATAACCTTTGAGTGGACATTTTTGGGGGGGTGGAGGTTGATGGGCAGACAGTTGCTGCCACCCATACCAATCGTGGATCTTAGACGGAGTCAGCCAGGGCAGCTAAGGCTGTGCCAGCTCTTAGACAAATTGCCTGGTTGAAATCCAAGGTCAGAGCGTTAATAGCGTGAGCCCATGTGAAATCAGGCCTATCGTCTGGTAATCCACATAGATTTGATGGGGGAGATAGCGAGCGTAGAGGAGTAAAGTGTGTGTAGACTAGTCGTGGCTCCCAAGTGTGTAACACTTATTGAGAATTGTTGATTTACTTAGGTAAAATTGAACTGGAAAGCACAGCAATTTGACGTATAGATTTTTATAATATGACTTTCACACAGTTTCAGACGCACATTCATTTATAGGCGGCGTGTGCATGTGTGTACTTTGATTCGAAGCCTCCAGAGCCGAGCAGAAGAATATTTGAACTCATTTCCAAGCGTACGAGTTAGCGTGCATGTATTTAACGTAAATTTAGAGTCAGAGTACATAACTTGAAGGTCGATCACATCATCTGAGAGAGATTAAAAAACAAGAGTGTCTCATGTTTTCCACTAAATACTAAATCAAATATAAAGAAGTGCAGTGCCTCTATTGCAGGGAAATGTGATTTAAAAAAAAAAATAAGGTCATTAGGATTATATGACTCATTACTGTAGTTGTTCGCCGCAGTCTTTCATATTATATTTGTTTCTTCCTCGCATTTGCCTTCCTCTACTTTCTTCTTCTTTCTGTTGTTCCTTCGCACAAGAGCACACACACTGGTTTGCGTTGTTCTGAGCGCTGCCTTTTAGCTCTTTGGACACAGTAAAGCACTTAGTGAAGAGCACGGTGTCTATCTTTGGCTGTCTGTGAATGATAGAGCTGATGATTAAGCGCAGGTCAAGTGCAGGTAAAAAGGTGAAACGATGCTCTGTCGGGTTCTCGCTTCCCCTTTTCTCAACCCTTCTCTAAATGGCATGACAATGTCCACACTGACTGTAGCTGTGTCTGAAACCAGTCCTCATTTGCTTATTTTATTCAGGTGTGGAATTTAGGGATTGTGTTTTGCCCTCAAACATGCCTATAATGGAATAAAAAAGCTGTGTCCATAGCATGTGCTGTACACTACTTTTTGCTAATGTAATTTACTTTAACTAAATCAGTGGCAATGCACACTGACCTTCTTGTGACCACCCATCAAGTCTAAATAGTCTGAATATTAAGCGTCATTTTAGCAGCAATCTGTTTGTTTTTTCTGCTTTCCTGTCGTGTTAATAATCTCTCGACCCCTTGTGGGTGTCCAGACCCAAAGGTTGCGAACTATCGAACTAAACTATTATGCGTTTATTATGTACAAAAAGTGAATCAAGTGAGTCAACGAGGAACCGATTTTAGACACAACCCATGACAATGACTAATGGTGATAGGGTAAAACCTTCCATAAAGTTACATGCACTGTAGTTTTCATTCACAGTGTCACTAGACCTATACTACTTTCTAAAAGTCCTCTTGAAACGGTTTGATTTACGTGTTTATAGATGTGAATGACAGATTAACTGACCAATGAAGTGCAACATTGCCCACAATGGTCTACAGCAGCCTGAGGGATAGAGGCTAGATACATGAACCATTCGTCAATATCTCTGAAGGTTAACACATTTCCCTCTTACAGTACGTATCGCACAGAGATAATGGCAACCATTAACCCCACACCATGGTGCGTCTGGGAACTCTGACTCCATTGATAATAGCTTGGCTACCATGTAAAGAAGAAACAAAGTGGTTTGATGGCAGAGGAGGGACTCTTAAACAGAACATCCCGGTGAACAACCGCTAATGGAGACTTAAAGTTTATGAAGGGTGTGATTGGATGTTCCCACATCTGTCTTTAAAGTGTGCAAGTGCGTGTCTGTTTTACCGCTTTGTTGCATTGCGGTGCTTGTTAGTCGTTACTTTCATACACGTGTGTGTTTGTGTGCTTTGGCCTTTACATGCATGCACAAACAACATATGCCTTAATAGCAGGAAGTAGTGGTTGAAACTGTGGCTTAATAGACAGTTACATGCCCTCAGGGGAACTGAGTTTGTGTTAATGGCTGGGGCAACTGTGCACAATAGTGATGGTGTTTATTAATGAGAGAGACAGAGAGCGACTGCAAGTCCATCTGTCTGTACACAGTTGTTGGTTTGATCATCCTGGAGTCTTGCGGCATAACAGGAAATATGAATCTCTGTCTGTCTCCCGCTTTCTATCCTGCTGCTCTGCTGCACTGTCCTTATCTTTCCTCCTTTCATTATCAGTTTTTCTTCCCCTGCAACCTCTTTCTTTCTTTGTTTTGCTGTGCATCAGTGCGTGCATATTATGCTACAAACAAGATATGTGACTGTAAGTAAATTCGTTCAAATCTATTTTGAAAAAGTCCAAAATGTAACCTGTAAGAGCACGTTTAAAACCTCAAGTTATCTGCCAGGTACCTGTGACTGGCCCTTCTCTCTTCCCTTACTTTGTCACATGTCTGCGTTTCTGTTTAATAGCCTGATGTCTGATGGATGACAGTAATAATCAGGATAATAAAAGAGACTAACAGCTCCCCAGTGCCCCTGCATTCATTATTTAGTATCTGTGTGAAAAAACCTAATAAACGCTAGTGTGAGCCTCACTGAGGAGCCCAGACAGAGGGGAGGCCTCACTGCGGAGCTCTGAGCTGGAGCCCAGCGCGGAGGTGAACAAGGAGCAGACTTTTAAGACAGAGGTGGACTTAAGGTGATGCTGCATCATAGTTTGTTTTGTATGTATGTGTTGTGGAGAAACAGGATCACCTGGTGTTTGTCTAGCTTGTGTATTACGTTGTCTTTATTTCTCCTTCTGACAGAGGTTAGGCAGATCAGACAAAAATACCTTCAGTCGAAAGCTCACTTTCTTTCATCCCTCCATCTACTCTCTGTTCTCTTTTTTTTCTCCCCTCACTTACTCATTGACTCATTTGAGGCAGGGTGGGGTTTCCATGGCAACTGTTTCCACTCCCTGTCTGCGTCAAAGGCTCGACTACTCTTTAACTCTCATCCCGCTTTCTTTTCCGTCCCTTCCTTACCCCTCCTCTCCGATTCCCCTCTGATTCCCGTCTGTCATCTTCCACTTCCCACTTTCTGCAAATGGAGACGTCTAAAGCGCAGACAGACACTGCTTGTTGGAAAACCACATCTAATGGGAGGTATTCCTCAGCTTAAATAATGATCCATATGATCCCTGACTTCTCTCAGAAATGTGTTACTTTGACAAGCAATATCCTGTCTGCCATCGCAGGCACTCAAACGGTGCGAGTGTGTGTGGGCCGGAGGTGAGGGAGGGGTTGACTGACAAGGCGGGACACAGATGCGGATGTGCCGGGTGGGGAGCGTGACACAGCGCTGGATGCTCTTCAGCAGATGCAGCCTACAGACGTGACGGGGAAAAGGTGTGAAATTTGCTCCATAATTGGCCTTCATCACACAAAAGACCCCCCCAAAAAAAAAAAAAAAAAGAAGATCTGGCTGTCCTCTACCCTTGTCAGTCCAGTAATGGTGTCTGATAGACAAATCCATCAGGTCGCCCGCCTGCGGTCACCTCACCATGGTGCTGTCGTGGGAGCTTCCTGCACTGTCTTCGATATAATGATCTGATGTCTTTGGGGGAGAGAGAGAGAGAGAGAGAGAGAGAGAGAGAGAGAGAGAGAGAGAGGAAGAAATGTGAAACCTTGATCCTTCTCAAGAGAGTTCTGCCAGTTTAGAATTTAACACAACTCTTCAGTAATATTTTATTTACAAACTTTTTTTTTTTTTACTCAAAAGCATGTGCGACACCCGAAGCCTACACCAGCCACTTTCCACACTGTGTCAAATCATTACGCTTGTAACTTTATTCATCTGTTTGAATGAGAGCTAAGGTGTTGACGGCACAGCGGGCGGGATCTTAATGGAGCTCTGTTCCACTGCACCTCCTCGCTCCCATGACATGTGACAGCCCGCTGGCTTTTCCAGGAATACATCCGTGAGGTGGTAGTGATAGAAAATGACAGCTCCTTTTTAAATTGGAAACTGGAGATAATCAAAACTGGTGGGTAAGAGAGGGGAAAAAATGGACCACGACTCGCTTAATTGTGTCCACAAGGAGTAGTCTAAGTATGTCTTACTCACCCAGTGCTGTCGCCACAGAGCCCTGGGCGCAAAGAAGTAAAAATCCAGCTCGGTCAATCAGAGGTGGGACATTTCTATGGGAAATACTGCTTGTCCTACAAATTACATATTGAGAAGAGGCTGTTATTTAGTAGCTTTCACTGCCGCTTCCTCACACCTTAGCAGCACATTTTCACACCGTCGTCTCATATTTAGAAAGAACAATACGTCATCACAACTAATGTGCCATGGGACTGCACAGAAGCGGCGCGCATCTGGGACACTTGAACTTTCCTTTCTCTCCTGTGGGGCGACTGCAGATATTGCCTCCATCCTTTTCACCCGCTGTCGAAAAAAAAAAACCCATTGAATCAGCGGGGCAGAGAAATCCCTTTCATTAACCGTTCACAGAGTGTTGTTTTCCCAAACTGTACTCTGCAGCGCTATCTTTCCTGTAAATGCTCGGTATCCATTTTGGCAGGACAGCGCTGAGAGGAGCACTGCACACAACCATAGTTCAACCACCGAGCTGAGAATGCGCTGGCCTTATCTCTGGGAAGTTAAATGGAGGCGCAAACCTTGGGCCATCATTTCAAACTCGGCCTTAACTTCAAAAAGAGCTTTCTCCTCCTTTTTTAAACAATGACAATTTAGGGTGTTTATCGGGGA
Organism: Dicentrarchus labrax; assembly: GCF_905237075.1. Lineage (NCBI taxonomy): Eukaryota > Metazoa > Chordata > Actinopteri > Moronidae > Dicentrarchus > Dicentrarchus labrax. Next base: position 16,451,982 of record NW_026136724.1, on the reverse strand, counting down.
GCAGCTCGCAAGTCCTGACACATTGTGACCGATGATTAGAGGAAAATGTAAAAATGCAGAGGCTCACTTATGCAGCCTTAAGAGGAGGTACAGGAAATACAGTACGTGTGCTACAGTGAGTGAAACGTCTGCAGTGGCCAGTGTGTTTTTAGTTTTTCCTTTTCTGTGTGTGCTTACAGAGATTACAAGATGTCAGCAAGGTAGAGTCGACAGCTTAGCCCCACCTCCCCCGTTGCTGTTGCTAAGCCTGTCAAGCTTCCCATTAGATATGCCGATTACACACAAGTCTCAGTGGTCTTTTGAAACAATGGGTCCTAATTTCAGACAGCGGCAGACAAAAGCAGCTACTCATTTCTACCCAGCAACCGGATAAAATGCTGGGTAGAAAGCTATTGCTGGCAGATTCCACAGGCGGTAGCTAGCTGGCTAAATAAGCTAAAGTTAGCTCCATGAGCTGGTTGAAGACGCGGCCTCCAGCAGGTTTCCAGCTGACACATTTTAAAACCAAAAAAAACTTACACATGCACTTGATGACTGTTTATCTAAATTGTGCTATATTGTGCTAAAAGATTGAGGCTAAAGCTACATTTCCCAGTCAAAAAAGTTAGCACCCTCACCAGTTGATGATCTATACAGAAGACATCTAATGCTAATCATATATATATATATATATATAATATATAATATAGAGTAATATAAACATGTAACATTTAAGGTGTCGACCTCCTTCCATCCCTGTATGACTGTCGGTTCAGGCACTGTCTGCAGACTTCGGGACATGCAGCCTTAATATTCATAGCCGGAGCCTTTGTGGCCAAAAGGGCGTTTCTTTGGCCAACCTTGGACCAAATCCCTCCCTCGTCTCTGGCGCTGCCCACACACAAGCACACAGCCGGGGGTTATTGTGTATTAAAACGTACTCTAATGATTTGATTATGAGGAGGAAGGCAGTACTCTGATTACAGCAACTGTCATGTAAACATCTTAATCATGTTCTCTTACAAGGTCATAATCGGGGGGGGGTAACTCGATTAACAGGTCTCGGTTATTCATCAGTCTGTAGAATTACTTCAGTCCGATAAACAGCTGTTTGGCTTTCAGTATTTTGATTCTTAACCTCAAAGTTCACTCAGACTGACAATTCACCTGTTTTCTATCCATATTTCTATTTCCTGGTTTGTTGACTACCATCCATCATTCTAGGGGGAGAATTAATTTCCCTCAGGAGTTGGTGGTAACAGGTAAATAAGTAAATATTGGACTTTCTCAGGTGGCCGGAGACACGACCCCATATTTATGCTAATTTTGTGTAAATAGGCACAATTTTTAGAAACAGCTAGCTTAGGCATTTTCCATGTCAGCCCTTAAGATGAGACCCATATGTGTGTTGAGTTTACAGCTTGTTGCTCTCTTGAAGTGGCCAAAAAAAACTATTAGTGCTGGTTTAAAGCCACTGTGTAATATGTGTATGTGATTCGATTATACACGATTATGACATTTTTTTTAAATAAAGATCGTGCTGTCGACTGCGTTTTGTTTTCTTGCTCTACCACCAAAGCCAGACATGTTCTAATCCTACACATGGTGGCTTTAAGATGGGTGTTTAGTTATCTGTAAATTTGTTTGCATTCAGGGTACCGTTTGGCATGTGATTTTGTACTTATTTGTCTGTGCTTGTGTTTGCGGGAAGCGTGACCGGGATATATTGAAATATTTTTAGTCCTCTTTTGTAAACCCCTCTTTGTAAACATCCTCTCCCATGGAAATTCCCTTCATAAAATTTCATACCTCTGTCACTGCCTCCCACCTGCCTCCCCACTGTTGTACGAGAGGCATTAAAGTGACACAGTTTTAGTTGTAGCGATTAGCGCCGTCCATCGCAGAGAGCGGCGCAGTCAGCGGGGCCAGAGACGAGAGAGGAGAATCCCCAGGGTCTGTCTCATTAGAGACAGTTTCACTGTCACAATTCTCTAGTCTTAGCAGCATTAGGCTTCTCCATCCCTCATGATAATTACTGGGGCTGTATGAGTAATTGGCTCCTCTTGGATGCTAAAGCCAAGGAGGAAGAAAGGACTTAAAAAAGAGAGGAACAGGGCAAAAACTAAAGTCCAAAGTAAAATAAACTGCAGGTTTTTTCAAAAGTAAATTCAGTGCCTATTTTTGTACTCACGAATCAAATTTCAGTGTTTGAGGCTAAGATTAGGGATCATTCTCTCTCATATCTGATTTCTTTAAAAAAACAAGTTCCTCCTCTGTCCATCAGCCATTTCTAATCCTTTTTGAAGAACATATTTGTTCTTTTCTTTCTTTCCTCCCCTGTGTTTTTCCATCAAGTCTGGTCAAATGAGCTTCGGCACTGCAGTCGACAGTAGGTGTGAAGGCACCCGGGCTGACTGCGAATGACGCCCAGAGGGGCAGCCTGAGAATTTTGCTAGAAACTTGAAAACGTCCTGCCGCTTGGGCTGATTTTGACCATCATGCCCCTGTAATAATCAAGAAATTATTTAGTCCTGGTGGCCTCCGCAATCAGCAATCCAATCTGTGTCGCCGCTGCTCTCTGTGACTGTAGGTAATAGCAACAACGACTGCCTAGTCTGCCTAGGCAGTGTGCTCACACAGACATATCAGAGCTCTGATTCTGTTTATCCAAGGCCATAATGAAATGTTCCATCCTTGCCACATCAGTGGGATGGGGAATTGAATGTGCGGAGGCTGCTACGCTATCTCAAACTGTGACCTGCTGAATGAGGCAAAGCTATCTTAATGTCAGATTGTCTGTGTCATTATTTTCTGCGAGCAGCGTAAATAAGCTTGACACTACAAGTATTCAATTTGAAAGATAATGATATTACACCAGAAAGTATATGCACTTATCTAAAATGGCAATACTATGCAATGAATTGGACAGATTGAAACACGCCGCAACCTATTTGATGTTGGAGCTCAAGTCTCGGCCGACACAGGTACAATTTTCATGAGCATTCCGCCGGCTGTGAAAAATTAGATCCAGCAGGTCTCATTTGTGAGATGCAGGTTTGCAAGTGCATGGTGCAATGCAGAAAATGTCTTGGTCAAGCAACCCTCTGAGTGGGTAGAAAAGAACATCTTCATCCAGGAAAAGCACATTGGTTAAATCTCAGGGTCAACACGAACAGACGATAAAACATTTTTACGCTATCTCAGTCCTTTATGGTTTATTAACTGGAACGCCTCCTTTTTTTGTTGGAGCAACAGCCCGGTTTAGCCCACGGGGGTGATTATCATCTTGTAGGATCCAAGGGTTTCACAGCTTGACCCTCAATAGTGACTAACTTTCAGGATACCTCAGCTATCTCATAATCTGTCTGATCAAATTCATCAACTAAAATGCAATTTTAATTTTATTTTTTATAGGAATAATTCAACTATCAGACAGATCTAGGTAGTAAATTCTCAGAGTTGGAGGTCAGCAGCATGTCTTTTTTGGTTTCTCTGGTTTTCAATATAACCTACCGGGAGCTTTTTGCCTTTTATGTTAAAGTGAAATTGTTAATCTTATGAATATAACATTGTGTAAAACTTCAAAAAGAACTCTAATAAGAAGAAAAAGAAGTTTCTAAAGAGAATGCAGGTACATTTACTGAGTCCAGAAGTAACTTCAGGGTAACAGGTCAGACATGTAATATGACATTTGGCTTTTTTCTTTATTAATAAAGTAAAAGTTCATGTACATTTCTTCCAACCTAGAAATCCTGCTGTCCCAGGTCCCTAGCAGTTGTAGTGGCTTGGAGTCATGGTGCTAGCTTCCGCACTAATATGACGTTCTCAGATAAGTTATAGTTATTTCATAGTTTACAATACGGATGACGGATCGGCTTTTTCTCACCTTGTACAGCAAATGATCTCTCAGAAGCGCTTCGGTTTATCTTGTTTTTTGTGGCTTCGCTGTGTTTCACTGTAATCCTGCCATGCCCCAGAATCTTTCCACTGTAATATTAAAAGGGAAAACAGGCAGTTGTTGAATTTTCATGTTATTACCCAATTCCACAAAATGCATGCCAGCACTTGTTTGATTCCTCCGTACGCAGAATTTTTAAGAGCAATTTTGCAGTGTCATTTTTTTCCCCCCACCGCTTGTTGTTAAACTGCACATTCTCTCACCACAGTAAACGTCAGGCTCTTCCCCTCAGTTACTGAAGAAAAAAAAAATGCATGTCAGTTTATTTGCCTCAGCTCTCCCTTACCTCCCTCCTTTACTTTCTCCTCCTCTCTCCTCTCCTCAATTGTGTTTGCTTTGTTTTGCAATGCGCTCCAGTGCGCAGGAAGATGCTTTGGTTGCTCAAGGTTAGATTGTTATACTGATCAACAAAGAGCAAGTGCATGTTTCCTTTTGTATGACATGAGCTGCACACCTCCCCAGACAAACATACACTCAAACATAAATGTGCATCAAAGGCAGACACACTTAGTTATTATTGTAGGGCTGGTGGTGAATAGCTGTCCAGGCTCAGAAAGGGGACTCACTAATCTTTCCTTACTCTTTTATGTCTTTTTTTATTAGCAAAAGATTCAGGTAGGAGGCATGTTATTTTTAGCTCGTGCCACAGATCGCTTGACAATAACAGATAACTGACAGTAGATATTATGCGATATAGACACATTGTTTGTTTTTTATAGTCTAAAAACACGACTCTAACATCACTCGACAATCATGAGACGACAAAGTAGTACACTGTAGTAGTTCTAAGGCAACTCTATAGGTGACTTCATTAGTGAAACAATTTAGCTGATCACGTTCTCTTCAGTAGTCCTAGTAAAATACTGTCATTTTAAAGCAGCTACATTTGATTGTTCAGCCACATAACACTGATATGTTAACACATTTGTGCTAATGTTGCAAACACCATCAGTTCAGTCCAACGTTTACTCTCCTTTTAGCTTTGTTTTGGTCAGCACCAACTCCTGAGGGAAATATCTGAAACGTTAGCCGCTAAATTCTCCACTAGCAGTCATTTGCTAATTTTGTCAGTTTGCTGGGCAGGTAGCATGCAGTGGGTTTATCAGAGCTTTTTTTTAAAGCTTAAAACAGCTGTCTGCTGCTGCTGGAAACTGCCCATATGCCAAAACCATACAACTGCTTGCCGTAAACCAAAGCAACAAGCTGAAAGACACTAAAACACAGCATAAAGGAGTCAGGTGATAACTGTGAGTTCATATCTGTGAGCGACCCCTTTCATTTCACACAGTCTTTTGAACCATTGTTAAGATAAAAATATTGATTAATGCAGCTTTAATTTTATTAATTTAATAGTCCTAAATCAGGATCTCCATTCTTTTAAAAAACTAAGTTATGCAAATTTGCTACACCTATTATTTCAACATGTCAGATACATTTTTAATCAACATTGGAAATTGCATGGTGTTCACTTTCAGGTTGTAGCTGCAGGTTGTGAACATTAATTAGACGCCTACTCAACCCTGTAGTGAGTCTGCCTTCTCAGCCTAAAAAGAGGATTACAAATCTCATCTGAACCTTTGAGTTTTAGTTTTGTGTAACTTTTGTTAAAATTTTAAGAGCCGTGAATTCAGTTATAATAATTGGATTCGATGCTGGATTCAGACTGGTGTTAAGTGGCCTACATGCCTGCTTTAGCCGCCATGTTTGTGCTCAGAAACAACCAATTCCCCAAGCCAGCGCAGATCTGTCGGTGGAGTGTGGTGTGTATGTCTCTTTTCATTACAATTACTTCCTTTCCACCTGCTCACACATATCTGAACACACGGGTGCACTTTAATACAACCACATGCTGCAAGAAAGTGACTGAATTCTGTCAGCGCTTTTGTTCCGAGTCTTATTTTTGGATACGTGGGCAGATGTTTGCAGCAAGCATTCGTCTCAGCAGGTTATTTACTCATGGCCTGTTTACTGGATAATAACATGACTTTCAGCAAGACAAGAGTAGGCAATTTTGTTGCATGTGCACGTTGGCAGTCACACTGCTGCATATCTGTGACCCGCCACAGACAGACAGGCCCATTTCTCTACTGTAACAAACCTGTACCATCCTGCAGGGAGAGCGAGCCAGTGTTTCAGATGCCTGGCAATAATGTTGAGGCTTGAGTGATGGCATCTGTAGGGACTTGATGAGAGCCAATTATGGGCCAATTATGCTGATTAATGGGATTGTTGCTAGTACCTCTCCTGGTAGATATTCACACATGTAAATAGACTCTTTTCTTCTAAAACTGCAACATTTTAATTCTCATACTTCCATCACTGCTTAACAATACGTGCTCTCCTAATTGAGAATTTGGCGCTTTGTGAAACATTTTTGGTGATTTTCAATCAGAACTTCCAGCCTTTTTTGCAGCGTAGAGCTCTTCTTTGAACAGGATCGGCTTAAATGATCAGTATGTGCCTTCCGGCTGTTTTCCACCGAGCAGTTTGACTTTGCTTTTCTTCAGAGCATCTCAGAAACCTTTAAAAGTAGTATTGGTCTGGTGGGCATTAGAGGCTCAGCTCACGTTTAGAAGCAGAGCTCTTTGACAGAGAAACAAGGACAGCAGAGAAGTGGCCCTGTCCTCACATCTCCTCTATCCACTCCCTCTCCCCGGGGTCTGCTTGAGGGAAATGAGCTCTCGACGGCGCAACGCCTCCTTCATACAGAGAGACCTCTCCCCGGTGCCCTACCTGTCTGTGTGAGTTTATGTGGGTTGTGCAGACATGTTGGTCAAGTCTGTGCTTCATTTTTAATGTGCCAGTGAAAGCATCATAGCCTGATACAGACTACTTATATGTGGCCTGTTCTCCTGCCAAGCCACAGAAGCTCTGCCAACAGTCTGTGTCCATCAACCAACATCCAAATCTCTCCTGCTTGCACTGCCTACTCTAATATTTATGAGACAGGAAATACAAAAAAACAAAACAATGCAAAAATGAAAAGGGGGTGGCAATTTAATGTAAGTGTGTGAGCATTTCTGTGTGGCTATATTTAGTGTGTGTTTATCCCCACATAAACACACACTGTATTGATGAAAGTCCTCCAACTTACAAACACCCTGCAGCTTTTTCTCAATTTGGCATTGTAACCAGGGATGCATTGATTCTGTTTTTCCTCCTAATTGTAAAAACTCACAGTACTGATTGAGACAGAGGACCGGTCCAATACCAGAGCTCTTTGTTCTCTCTCAATTTGGCATCTGTATATTTCACTAGATGAACTGACTGGGATCATTCTTTACGACACTATACACATTATTGGCTCTTCTTAACTATAAACTAATTAACCCTAATTCAGGACCTTCGTATCACATTCTGGATGGCTGCTGGAGGCAACCCAAACGTTTCTTGCATTCAGGCAGACATGAAATTGGTTATGGAAAGGATGTAAACTCAATGGATGGTGGACATTCCTTTTTTTTTTACTGGCCTTTTTTCGTCCAAAACATCATTTACAATCCAAGCCACATAGATCCTGGAGAAGCAGAGTCAAGAATAAGTGCCACAGTGTTGCAGGTGCATGAAGTCAGACATAAGTGCATAGAAAATGAGACATTTTCTTTATATTAAGAGGGAGAGAGCATGTTAGATCAGCTCTGAAGAGGCACTGTAGTGATTTCTCAAGACAGAGAAGAGTTTAGAATTTCGTTCACAGCTATTGACAAGGAGCATGAACCTGAACGAGCGAGTTCAAGTATGTGGGAGCCATGCTAGTGGCGGCTCTATAGGCAAGCATTAGTGACTTGAACAGTATTGTAAGGCTTCAACTCACGATAATTATTCTTATCAGTAACACTAAGCATTTAAAAGCAGTATACATAGAATAAATGGTTTAAAACACAATCAGATAACTCCAGATACTGAATGACAATATAGTAAAATACAGTTGTAACAATATAAATATGTCTTCATAGGAGATGTAATAAATGACAAATACTGTACACTTAAAATGTCCTTATTGTTGTGTAAAACTACTTTATACTGTCATAACAATACTGTTTATAAATGCTAAATAGAGGGACTTAAAGTAAAGTGTTAACCTTATGAGAAATTCATCTATGGATCTTTTCTTTTGAGTAATTTGTTTCATTTAGTCCATAAAACATTACTTCTGTTTTCCAAAAACCCAAAGATATTCAAAATTATATAAAACAGAGAAAAGCAGCAAGTTCCTCACACTGAGGAAGGTAACAATATAATAACTTAAATAATACATTGATTTTCATAATTGTTGAAGATTAATTTTCTGTTGATTGACTAATGATTGTCTCAGCACTCATAGAGATGTTCATTCACCAGCATTAATATGCATTACCATCGGCACTGGTGCATCACATATGTGTATCACTAATTATACCACAATACTATAGGACATTTCTGGAATCATTAAATAGATGGTTAAATCAGTCATTGTGTTTTGTAATATATTGAATTAAAGCCAGAAATATACTTTTTTGTCCTCAGTTAAAGCCAGAGCAGGAGGAACTGATTTCATCCACATCTTTAATAGTGCATTATGAGCCTACAGCAGAACAATAAAGTTCTAGCGTGTCGAGAAGCATGTCTGGACCATGAGTACTGCTAACAGTGTAACAGTGTGTTTAGCTCCAGGCTACATTCATTATTGATGCTTACATGAGGGCAGAACGCCTCTCGTCAGGAGTCAGGTAATCTCAGGTGAGCGAGTGTAACTCCGGCCCTCACATGCTCAGATTTGCAAAGGTTGATGGAAGCGTTTCAGTGTGTGACATCAGACGGACGAAAAACATCACAATCTCCACCTGTACATGTTTCACTTATATGTCAATTCTGCCACAGCAGCTTGGAGAAACACTTGGTCTGATTTTTTTTTTTTTTTTTTTTGCGTGTGGGTGTGCTCCATCTATCCCTCCGAGAGACGTTGTACCCACAGCGTGACTCATTTAGGCGCTGGGCAGCTCAGAGCACACACTCCCCCTAATCTCCACGCTCCCCGGAGCAGAGAAAATGGCTGCAGTTAGCCAATTAGAGCACTGGGACTGGATTAGGTGGACAAACATTGTGCCTGGGAAGGAACAGCACTGATAGAAGATCCACATGTACAAGAAGTCTTGGAGCAAAAAATATGTACAAGCACAGCATATACTATTTATGCGCCCACATATAAAAATTCATACCTAGAAAAAAGGCATGAAGCTGCCTAAAGTGCAACAACTCTGTATTGAAGGAGGAGTTGTTTTTATATATATATATATATATATATATATATAAAGGAAGGCTAACAAAGCAACAGAATCAATGCTTCTAGAAGTGAACAAGAAGAGGCAGCCTGCGGAGGACACTTTGATAAACCAACCAAAGCGTATGGTGCAGTAAACACGTACAATGCAGCCTCCATCTGCTGAATTCAACATCCTCTCCCAGAAAAGGAAACATAATGCTCCGTACTTCAGAGACTGTTAGGAGCCTGCTGATATTTGGAGCAAAAAAGAAGAGGAAGTGCAGGTAAAAAGCACTGAAAGCAGGAAGAATGTGCTGCAGTCAAACAGTATGACACCAAGCAGGCCACCGTTTTCTGTTTGCTTTGCTTCCTCAGCTTGATCGGTGTCTCAGCTAATTATGCTACGTTCCTTTTATTCCTTTGTCTTGCGTTCTGCTTGTCTCCTTCCTTCTCCGCCCCCCTTTTTTTCTGGAAAAAGTGGGTTTAATTCAAACTGAGCCCAACCAGAAAGTGCTTTGATAATTCTGCCTCTTCCTCTTCTCTCCTCCCTGTCTCTTTCTACCCCTTCCTATGCCTATATTTAGACGGGTGACTTTACTAAACAAATAGGTCAAATCTGTTGAGAAACACACAAGAAGATCACATCGTGCGGGATTCCTCTCAACTCTTCCAGAAGCTTAAGCTAAGCGCGAATGATTGGCCTTGTTTTCTTTCTTTTGCTGTATGTGCTTATGTTGAGAGATTCAGGTTGAATCCAGGGTTCAAACATAAATCTTTTCGGATCTTACTGTATCGCCAGCCCAATCGGTCATTAAATCCTCGTTTCTTAACAGCTGCCAAGACGCGCAGCCAAATTCAGCCAAAATGACTGACAAAAGGGAGATCAGTATCCTGGAATGGCCCAGTCAGAGCCCAGATCTTAATCCTGTAGAAAAATTTACAGCAGCACTTAAGAGCTCTTACATCTCCCTTATGTAATTCTGAGAAACATTTACCTCCATGCTTTTTTTTTTCAATGTTGTTCACTGTTATGTTTATCTTCTTGTGGGGATAGATTCTGCTGTGTGAAGCTCCCACCATCGGTATACACACACCCGCTTGGATTACCAAGCCTAAGAGAGGGCTCGACGTGCTATATAGAGGGGAAGCATTGACGTCAGTTTTTCACAAATCCCCTCATCACCACTGAGACAAAACAAACCTGCTATGGCTGCAAAGGAATTGGGGGAGTTCGGATACCAGGAGGTAAACAAAGTAATTTGTAGAAAAATAAAATCTACAGTTATCCATTAAACATACCCGACAACCGTAATAATTACAGCAGTATGGTTACTGTGTGGTTGCTACTCACTTACGGAGATGCTGAAATACACGCCTCTGATAGTAGAAGATCCCCACACACAGGTAGTGATGCATGTACACGTTACCGTGGTTACGCAATGACCTTGTATGAATATAGGCTACGCATCGCTCATACAGATCGAGAGTTCACAGATGGATATAAGTCGTATCTGCCCTCACACAGTCCTGTGGTTGGTTTGTTGTTTGAAGATTATTTTCGGGCTTTTATTGGATAGTTGAAAGTGAAGAGCCAGACAGGAAACAAGGGGGAAGGGTGTGGCATGTAACAAGAATCCCCAGCTGGAATCGAACCCTGAACACTGCGGTTACGTGGTATGGATCTAAACAATTCGGCACCCCAGCTCGGCGGTTATAAATATGTGCCTGGCTGTGCTCTGATCCACTGGCTGACTGTATCTTCTGTCAACAGTTCACGTTAATCTGGACACGTGGCACAGTGTGTTTTTATGTACTATGGCTTTCGTATTCTATTGTTTGTATTGGATTTGATTAAAAGGGCTTATAGAAGGTGACGTCATCTGTAATCATGTATTAAGGCTGCTGTGAATGACCACAACAACACTGCAGTCCACAAGTTCTTGCAGAGATGGCTTCCTACTCCTTGTGTATAATGAGTGTCCCATAAACAGAAAGAAAGGGTTGAATGTGGCTTTATATCAGCTTTATGTTTCTATTTCCTGATGTTCACCCACCTGTCAGTCATCTGCAGGTCTAGATTAAATGCATAGATAATATAACAGAGGTGTACCGACCTGATATTGTTGACATTAATAACTGAAAGAAACAAAAGAATGACTTGCAGGCTTATGGAGGTTTTCATCGACAGCATATTCAAAGCTTGCGCTAAGTCAATAATATTGCGAGACTTGCTCTCAGGGAAATAATTTCAAGATTCCTTCTGATTCTCGCTCTGAAAACAGGTTTTGTGCGAGGATGCTTTTCTTGAATTTGCAAAAAGCTACTCTTACATTTCCTGTCCTTTGCCCACACAGAACACATCATCATCATCATGAGGGGTCCAGGGTCATTGTTTCCTAAAATTATTGGATTGGTCTTTAAGGAGAGGCCCTTAAAAATTGAACCGGCTTGAACCTGTCTGCAAAGATGAATCAGCTTTTATCAAAGGAAAAAAAGAACTGCCTCTGCAAAGCACTGACTGAATAGTGTGCCCACTTACAAAAACAGAAAATTGCAGCCTTTTGTTTTCAATGTGAGAGAAAGGTTTTCGTATTAATTAATTTGAGGCCTGAGGGCGATGAAAATTAGAGCATTTCAAAGGTTTTGAAGAGTTTTGAGGCTCAGACAAAGTGACCACAGCCTCTCAGTGTACATATTTTCAAAATGTGAAATTGACATACAGCAACACATGTCAGACCTGAGCATAGGTTATCATATTCATCTGTTTTTTCCTTTTCCCTGCCTCTCTGTCCTTCTCTTTCCCTTTCTCCTCTCTGTGGAGGAAGCAGTCTAAAGCTTTAGTCCAATAGGCTTTAATGTCACCGTTGGCTCCTGTGACATTTGTGCTCAAAGGCTATTTTTCACTTGATACCGACTGACTGTTGACAAAACTGAGAGAGACACCATGGCAGCAACGCACGCCCCTGACTGGTGCGCACGCCTGTGTGTGCGCGCGCACGTGCCCGTCTGTCCATCTACAGCCCCTGATATTAGTATTCAGAGCGGGTAGCTTCCTGACACTATGTTCCTTCACGCCTCTCCTAGAGGATTTCCGACACTCTCTTTCTCTGTCTGTCTCTCTCTATCTTTGTCTCTCTTCCTCTCCTCACACGGCCTGCTTCCAGACACCAGCAGCCTACGTTTCTTCCACATTGCCATGGAGACAGACGTGATGTCAGTGCTGGTCTGCGGAGGTTTGTCAGACTATAAAACTCATTCCATCTCCGTAATCAGCATCACCCTAAAGATTATTAAAGTGCACATTACCTATCTGGACCACCTGGCGCAAAAGAAAAATCTAATGTTTTCTCAAGGACCAGCAATCGATAAACTCCCAGATGGAACAAGACATCTTATTTGGCTACCTTTAGTAGCGAGGGGGAGCCAGGTGTCGGTCACTTGTTAGAGACGTGGTGGAAAAGGATGATTTGCAACAAGCACAGGTGGTAGAGCGCGATTATGTTCGATTCTGAGGAGCAGAAGGCGGGAGAGATACACAACAACCGAACTGCCTCCTTTTGTTCTGTCCTTAATTCTCGCTCTTCTGTTGTAAAGTCACACACACCTGACAGGAAGCTGGATTTGGAGTTTACACACTTGACCGTGAGTTTGATTCTGAGACACACACAAATTTACCATAAAGGTTAAGACTGGGTCTCAGTATCATTTTAACATTGTCTGATACCCATTGCCAATTTCAATTAATTTTAACAAAAGAAAATTACATTACACATTACGCTACAGGGAGTAGCTTCAAAGAAGGAAGACCAGGGAGATGAAGACACTAATGAAGGACAATGATAACAAACAGTATAAGGGCGGAAATAACTGTAGCTGGGTGAGGTTTGTTCTACTGGGAAATAGTGGCAGAGTGAGACCTCTAACTTTCTCTGTGAGAGCAGCTCGCCCGTGTCTGACAACTTATTATTATTATTGGAAGACAGTATCGGAGCAATTTGGTCGGTGCCATAAAAATATCAAAGTTTGGTGCCTAGGCCTAGGAACTTGGGTGTCAGAGGAACAGAGGACTTTGTTGTAGTGTTGAGGTCTTATCGTGTCATACGATATCCCATTGGCTTATAGTTTTGTTTGATGCTAGCAAATATCTCAAAACTACAGAATATTTAGCTTGTGTGTTGAAGGGGAAACGGGCATAAAAGTGAAGCATGTCCTTCTTTTATGATTGATTGAGCCATTGACCAGCTTCTAGTGGAGAAGCACATCTTGTGAATCATAAAAATCCATCATGTGTCAAGTAATTGTTATGATCACAGCTGGCCTGGAGAGCAAGCGATTAAAGCCCTTAACCCTCACACACCTTACGCCTGCCCCCCAAAATCCACCAGCACCTCGGTCTGATCTTTAAAATTAGACATAATGGCCGCACAGTGGATATAATCAACCTAAATGTCAGGTAATGTCTCCCCAGCCTTCGAGAAGGTAATTGCGCACACTGCCACTGGGTTTCAGGTGCTGAGGTAAAGATGTTACCCACAATCAAAAAGAAGAAGCACTGCACTCAAGACTAAATCAGTAGGCTGCCACACGTGTAGGGAAAAATGTGTTCAGAAAAGAAGCGCTCCATCTGCTAAAATGTGACAAATTACATCTGGTTTCATTCTTTATCTTTATCTTAGCGATATTAAACTGAGAAAATTTATATTTTTATGTCTTTATGTTATTTTCATCCAGTTTCTGGCCCGTCAGACACATCAGTTAGAGTTACATGTCATTGCCTGTTCTGCCTTTTCTTCCACTAATCGTGTTATCCTCCGTTGAATGGAGCAATTCCTCAATAACATGTTCTGACCTCTGCGTAACTCTCTAACGTAATATTTATCCTACACATTTCCTCTGCGCAGTGTGAAATTGTCCTCAGTCTGTTTTGTGTCAGAGAGCTTCTAGATCAAGCTCCACGCAACCTTTCAGAGCTCTTTGTAAACATTTCTCAGGTAAATTAATTAGACAACAGTGACATTTTCACTGCTGAGGAATGCATATTGCAATTGTAAATATCCCTTCAAGACACGCTTAAAATGTGCATAATTTCTAAGTGCATTGCAGTGGAAGTCGATATTAATACTGTTAACATGCAGATAACTTTAGCTATTAAGTGTGAAACTAATGCTGTTTCTGCTTGTGTTAAATGGGATCACAGGATCAAAGCTATACACACAACAGTGTGTGTGCTTGTACTACACACAAATAATAGACTTTGCTTACTAGAGAAATAACATTGGTAGCTTGTTTAAACGCTTACAATGACCTATGTTTACATGCAGTGACAATGTGTCTCATCTGTTACCATAACTGTACATTTGATTCACAGAGCTAAGCCTCAGTGTTTCTGAAGCCCCAGAGGCTGAAGACTCCTCTAATCATCTGGATGGGAAGAAAATCTCAGTTTGCTGCACAATAAAAAAATGTTTTTAACTCCTTTCCCAAATTGTGACTACTGATAAATTAGTACAACGTGAACCAAAATCAGTTATGTTGCTATTGTTTTCTACTTTCACACAAAATAAAGCAGTTTTTATTGTGCAGCAGATGAAATATTTTTTTCACTCACAATATTAGAAAATATTTCAGGTTTCTGGAAATGTCACAAAAGTATTTTCGACCTTCGGGGTTTTACAAAGATTGCCAAGGTCAACAGCCAAGGTTGGTTTCTTTTAATCATGAAGATAATACGACCCTAAACTTCACCTTAGCTTAACGTGATCACAGTCTTTCTGGTGCATATTTGTCCAACCAGCTGGGGCAGATCAAATGACTCATATCAGATCACTGATATGAGTCATTTGAAAGTCAAACAACCTACAGTATATTGTTGTTTGGGCATGGAGACATGTCGAATGGGCTGTATCTAGACAAATGCAAACTAAACACAGTAGTGATGTGCATATAGCAGTTAAACACGCGGGCACCAAAGACAATTGTTGGGCATCGGCCGGGACGGTCATAAAAATTAACATTCTGATTAATATTGGCTGGGTAGCAGGAGGTTGAAGAAGGTGAATCATCTCCCCACTAAGAGACACTGTGCATGAGGCACAGCGGCATAACTTTATTTAAATCCCTCAACACAGCGACAGGATCAGTCAGGATCTAATGTTAATTAATGTTCTGTGTACTTCTACACATCCAAAAGGTCAAACACACAGTCCATGTTCATCCAGGGAAATTGTATGACATAAAAGCAGCCGTCCTCCTGATAGAAAAAGTTTAAGTCAATTTCCCCTGGAGAGTTTCGTCTGTCCTGTCAAGTTTATAACTAGTCTTTAGTTTCGCTGCTTATATATTAACGATATTTACTGCAGTGACAGTACTGCATGCACTGGAAACATTTAAAATGACTGATGCACTCTCTCTGTGCCTGGAAAGCTGTTTGACATCATTTAAAAGGTAACATAAGGACTGGTAGAGGTGGAGTGAAATGGGAGCTCATCTCTCTGAGCTCATCACTAATGCTATGGGCATAAATCACCAGTTTCATCATAATACAGTATTATATCAATTCTTTGGACAATGTTTTTAGTAATATCACAAAGTCTGCCACAATATGATTTTGATTCGATTCAGGGGCCTGTGATCGAAAGAAGTGTCATGACGATCACAAATATGAGCAGGCAGTAACAAGTTTGATTGGCAGTAGTCAGGGAGGAGAGTTAAAACAGACAGTAACAGGGCTCTCTGTGTGAAACATCCCTCACTCTCTCACTGCTTCCCTTCACATAAGGCAAACATTAAAGTTATTGTGCTTTTTTTTCCTGACTCCTGCTGTGAGATTTTAACAACAGAGTTTTATAATTTTTGCTACTGGACGTTGTAACTTATCCTGTAAGTTTTAACATCCAAGTAGGAGTTAAAATAGGCATACAATACAGTGATAAAAGTATTTATTGTCAGGAATACAGGTACATGGGTACTCTTTTAGCCAGCAGCAATGCACTATCCACCTGATCTCATGTTGGAAACGCAGCTGAGGATTAGGGGAAAAAAACACACCAAAGAATTTAGCTCAGTTTAACTGTCAGATGCGTCATTAGGCCTTCATAAAAACTGAAATGGACACAGTGACAGACAGAGAACGTTAGCATACTTTATAATTACTGTTTGAATGTTTATGAAGGAGATTGGACAGAGACGGTGACACAGATGTGCCGTGGTAATTTCAAAATAAAGGCGTGACAGTGTAGATTGATGTTTTCGGTTTGCATCGATTGTATGGGCTCGTCGATCATTAAATCTATAAATCAATCCACACTGATGGATTGTTACACCCCTAACTAATACACAGACATACCCTTACTTTTTTACATGGTAGACACGTGCACCGATACATACGCAAAGCCATACACATTCATACACACACACTGAGGAGGAATTTAGGCCATTGCCATAGTGACATAGACTGCTGCCGACTGTAGATGAGGGTCCGTGAGGATTACAGCTCAGAGAAGGTTTCACTGATGACAGTGTGTGCAGGAAGGTTGGGTAGCGAGTGGGGGGAGGGGGGGGAGGGGGGTGTTCACTGTTGACACTGCGTGCTTTGTGTGCGCCCGTGTGTGTCTGCGTGCGTGCGTGTCCCAGCTTAGAAGGTAATGATGAATATGCGCTGCTCTTCACGGCTCCTGTGAGTTGATTCAACCCGCTGCTGTCCTTTGATGAGCCCACACACACTCACACACTTTCATTGTTTATTTGTCTCTCTCTGTCTCACTCTCACTCACACACACACACACACACACACACACATATACACACGTATTATTTTAGACACCTTGCAGCACACTGAGGCATTGCACTCACATTGGCACATGTTCAAACACAAAGTGAAGGCGAATACAGGCAGGTGGATATGGCAGGTGTAGAAGCCCAGACAGAACAGAATACATTGAATACTCCATTGTCTTCATCTATATATGACTGATTTTTAGCTTGGCTTGGACAGGAAGCAAGAGGAAACAACCAGCCCGGCTCAGTTAATTAATGTACTTTAAAGGTGCTGGTGGTCGGATTTTGGATTTTACCTTCAGACAGCGCCTGATTATCTGTTTCTCTAGTTTTTATGCTAAGCTAAGCCACATGGCTGCTGGTTGTGGCTTGATATTGAATGGACAACTATAAGAATGGTATCAATCTTCTCATCTAACTCTCAGAAAATGAGTGAATAGGTGCTTATTTCCCAAAATGTTGAGGTATTCCTTTAATTAAAGGACAAACATGAGAAATGAGCTAACATGTGAAAAGAAATGCATGTATTCATGTATAAAAAGTCAAAGTTAAACTTAATGATTAATCTTGACCCACATTTTAGGTCATACCCTCCAGCTCAAATAGGACATATAGAAGAACAAGTACCAGTACATAAAAATAACAGCAATAAAAACATTTAAGACAAAATCTTAAAGCATTAAAATGGAGCTATGCAAACAAACTCATACATTCTGAATCGTGGTAGATGTGTTTCTTGTTACTCATGTCAACATATTTTTTCACTCTTGCTCCCAGAAGTTGGCATTGCATCCTCTCCCGAAAATCAGAAATTCTCTGTTTTCTTTTTGCGGAGAACAAACACGACCTTCATGTCCAGTGCTCGCGTCAGCCTTTCGCTTGATAACATCAAAGTAGTGGGAACACATCCGCTCAGAGAAAACAAGCTTTTCTGCCACAACTCGTCTAAACCAACTTATTGTGCACACACTGGAGAGAAACTCAGAAGGAAAACAACAAATGCTTGGGTTGGACGGCGGTATGATATCAGTTTTAACATTCAATTAAACTGCGCTCAGAAGTTTTTTGAGGGGATGACTTATAGCTGTAATTTCAATTCTTAAAACAGTAATTTGTCATTGACATATCCATTATGGTGGCACACCTGATTTCCTCAGTCTAGTATGCCTCAGGACTGAAACGCTTCCTAAACTCACCCACAGGTAACATGTTACACATTCACCATAATTCATGCATTAAAATTTCCCCCCACATTAGATTAAAAATTCTTCACTCTTCCCTCTGCTTTCCTTTTGCAGAGTCGAGCCTACTTATGGCCGGGATGGTGCTTAATTCAGTTTCCAATTAAAAACCAGGCTAGCCCCACAGTAAAAGAGATTGCATAACGGCCCGACTCTGTCATTATGTAATACAATGCAGATGAAACTGAGAGCTGCACTGTTTGACATGATTACTGGCACAGATGTCTTGCTGCATCATGCGTGGTCATGAATCCAAGAGTACTTTAGTGTGTTCTCGTCTTTATCAGTGATTATTATACAGAATGTTTTTTATATTTTATGACATATTTATGTGTATCTCTGCAGTACCTATATTTGTATTGCGTACCTACTCAGAAGGTTTTAGACTCCTTTATACAATCGATGACTAACTGAGCTATTGATTGTACGAAGGAGTCTGTTAGGATCTAATTTTTCTTTTCCTGCCTCTTTTTATCACCTTATTTGGAATTGTTGGGTCTTTTTTAGGGGAAATCAATATTGACTTCAACCTGGATCTTCATCTACTTCTGGAAAAGAGTACTCATCTGTAATATTTTGACATTCAGTGGATACCATTCTGGACAGGAAACAGTTATTTCTAGCTTTTTGAGAGTGACCGGGCCACTTCTTTTGTGATGGAAATGTTTGCTTTGAACAGGAAAAAATGGCAGAAATATTCAGTAAACCCCATTCCAATTGCTCTTCACAGAGCCGTTTGACTTTGCTGCACCTTGCAGCGTTTCAGAAACCTTAAAGGAAGTCTTGGTCTTGTGGGCATTAGTGGCTCAGCTCACGTTTGCTGTCCTTGTTTCTCTGTCAGAGAGCTCCACTTCCAGAAAGTGGCCCTGTCCTCACATCTCCTCTATCCACTCCCTGTCCCCGGGATCCGCTCGAGAGAAATGAGCTCTCGACGGCGCAACGCCTCCTTCATACACAGAGACCTCTAGCGGTGTCTTACCTGTCTGTGTGAGTTTATGTGGCTTGCGCAGACATGTTGGTCAAGTATGTGCTTCATAATGTACCAGAGAGCGCATCAGACCAGCGATATGTGGCCTGTTCTCCTGCCAAGACACAGAAGCTCTGCCAACAGTCTGTGTCCGTCAACCAACATCCAGATCTCTCCTGCTTCCACTGTCTACTCCAATATTTATAACAAAATGAAACCTTGTATAAACTGTGTTTATTAGCTATAGCTTATGTGTGCTACAAAAGAAAACACGAGCTTGGAAATACTAAACACAGGCCTAGAAATATGAGTTGTCAAAAGTTATCATTGCCCATGTTTCTCTTCTCCACAGGCAGCCGTCGGTTGAAATATTGATCATGTTTGCTCTCCGGGAGCCGATTGCAGCAGCTCTTTGTAAATTTAAAGAAAGCCCAGCGAACATAAGTGTTTAAATAGTGATTTTGGTATCAGTAAATTAAAACAGGTTGCACTACATAATTCCTTACAGAGATTCACTGTTAGTAAATACTTACAACCGGTAGGCTGACTGCAAGTGTTAACTGTTGCACAGCTAACTACAGTAAATCACTTGAAACCAGCTACTAACCAGTGTGGAAAGACTGTACGCACAAACTTAACAGGCTAATGGATTTACAAATAGCTGGTGCAACGAAATCGAGACGATTTACTTGAATTTCAGTGTTCCCCATTAGATGTTTGTTTCACTTCGTGTGAACTAGAGATAATGGACCAGGGAGCAAACTCAAATGATGCGTGCCTTGATCAGATATTCAAGCAAAAAGAGCCACAAGTGTCACAGCCATCGTCATTCATTCTGCAGTGTTTTTTTATCACCCCATCCAAAATGTGCAGTCGTACCCCAAAGTCAAACCACCATTAGTGTGTTCACTGTTGAGTGCAAAATGGCAGGGCTCTTTGCAAGAATATTGAGCAAACAGAGAAACACATCTGCTCACCGTCACCCCGCCAGAAACCTAATACTCCTGTAGCCTCAATCTAGAAAAAGGACTGAAATGACTATCAGAGCAAAATCGAAAACCGGCTGCTAGAAATGTGACACCCATTCTTACAGAATGATTCATACTGTGGCAAAGAATTAAAACATTCTGATTCATTTTAGATATTGGGTCGAGGTCCGTATTTCAGAAATTTGACTCCCGGTAATGATGGTGTTTGTCTTTTGATGTCACATTTTGTAAATTTCTGTTTATCACAGAGGACTCTAAAGAATATCCGATAATATGTCCAGGTCACAAGGAAGTAGAGCTGCAACTGCGATGAATGGCTTGAATTTATTTATTTTTTGATCAATCAAGTAATTGTGTATTTCTCTCAAATGTCAGAAAATGAGGAAAATAGCTAAATGTTTTGACTGATCTACATTATTAATTGACGTGTTTGCCTGGAAGCAATGTTAAAGGTGTCATTAGTGTTAACAAGGCTGTTTCCTGTGCATACTGTACGGATTTAGAGCCACCTGTATAACCAGTTGAGCCATATCAAAGGCCAGTTTAATCCAATTAATTTTACAAGTGAAGTTATCAGTATATAGCAGGACAGACGTGATACACATAACCCACTTTAAACCCTCAGCTCTATTCATCTTTTTTTCTCTTTTGGTTTATTGTTGCGGCTCTCATTAACATCCTCTGCAAGCAAAGTTAGCAATTGGCTTGGTGAACATGATTGAACCTTTAGCTGCTATATTTTTCTCAGCAAATGGTGGAAACTAAAACAAAGCTAAAACAGAGCTTGCTAACAGATTTGCCATAACAACTTTGTCATTTTTTATGTCTGTCAAAAAAAAAAACAGTGAATGCAGCTTTAATTCAGTCTCCTCATGTCTGTTTCTGTTACTTAGAGTAACCACTTCAGTTCATATTTTGGGTAGTTTGGGTTTTGGAGTTGAGTCCTTGCTGCAGTTCAGTTCATGTCTGTCTTGTGGATGAGGGCCACTCGAGGAGAGGGAAAAGCAGCGGCGGTGAGCTGCTGGAGCAGGTAATAACGGTGATGGAAGATCGAGCTTCGCTGTTGTTTTGCTTCCTCTAATCATTAGATATTCTGCTCAGAGGCTTTCAGACTTTGCTCAATGACTCTCAAGGTTGGAGCGGCGATGTAAAGGGACACCACTGTGAGGACTATAAATACCTCCACCCTGATAACTGTTGTAGGAGTTCTTTGAATCGTTTTTCTTTCTCCTACCTCATCTTCATCGTCTTCCGCTCTATTTTACACAACATTCAGCCTCCTCATCTGTCGCTGTCAGGATCCAATTAAAAGAGCTCCTCAGCCATCAGGGACTTTTCTGATCAAAGTGCAACGTGAACATGTGTTCCTGTCCGGCATAGACAGACACGCACATATGCAGTCTCTACCTCTCAACACCTGGTAAACAGATCTATTTAATAGCAGCTCCCAGTAGGAACTCAGTGCAGTGACTCATTTGTATGAGGCCCAGGCCGGTTCCCTCAAGGTCAGCTGTTGTGGGTAAACCAATACCGTCTGTGTTAAGGGACGAACAGAACAGAGACATGAACGCCGTCTTGATTCCCTACCGAGGCTCAGAGCCAATAAGCCGCTGCTCAAGATGTATGGGAGCATTACAGCTGCACTCGGACAAAGCAAAGGAGTTCAGTTTGTTTGTTTGAGCAAGCGTGTCTGTGTGCTTTTGTATCCATTTTATTAACATTAGTCTCTTTCTTTCTCTTTTTGTGTTAGATTGTTTGATTAATCCCTTTTATTTCGGCACAGACATTTTCCAGCTAACAACGCTTGCCTATTCATGAGAAGGAGATAATGCTACATAATGCAGAGTAGCTGTCAGTGAGGAGGAGAAAGAAGAAGGGAAAAGAAACAAAAAAGAAAAACTGAGCAGGCATATCAATCTAAAGGAATGCAGAGAAGAGATGACACACTTACCATAAACAGGGGTGTTTATGTGGCACTCCTTCAAGCAACTGCTGCTCTGAACTGTGAAAATTAAATGAGCACGTTTAATTTGATAGTTTACTGAAGCTCATTCGGCTTGTTTGGTGCATAAATATAAAATTGCATTTTATCTTTTGTTCTACTGACAGTTTCTCTGATGGCAAACGATATATTTCAAATTTTGACTGAGAAAGTAGCTGTATTGTAGTGTAATTATTGCACCAATGCTTAAAAATTGACAGACGTTATCTTTATCCACATGGAGAAAGGTTTAAATTGTGACTTTGATACTGCACACCTTGAATCACCAAAAAAGATCCAGAGGAGGCTTTTTAAATAGGAAAAGTAGCTTGCAAATTGTGTAAATTAAGTCCTGAGCAGACAACTGTGGCTATACTGCTAGTTGGCTTTACCAAATATGGGTCGGAGGAGATGTAATTGCTGCCAATCCAGGAAGTGTGATGTTCTTATATTTCACAGAAGTCTTTGGGAAGAGATTAGGCTGGAAAGTTAGACATAAAAGGCACAGGACTTTAAGGCCAGAAATCTGGTTTTGTGTCCTGCATCCCACATGTTATTGTGGTTGTTAGCGTCTTTTAGCTCATCATGTTCGTTTTAAGGCCCACAGGGTCAATGTTTCGGTTCAGTCTTACTGCTCTCCCCGCAATATAAGGCAACTGTTTCCAGTCAAAAAGCTCTAATAAACCCACCGCACACTACCTCCCTAGCACCAAATTATAGAGACACAAAGTTAGTAACAAGTTGTTGAACATAGAGGAGCATTAAGCAGCTAAAGAGCCAGATATTTCCCTTAGGAATCGGTAGAGACAAGGAACTACCTCAAAGGAGAGTGGATGATACTTAAATTAATCAGGTGGCCAGAAACACAACTCTAAAAGGATGGGGATGCTTCACAGTGAGTGAGTCTTTTGTCTCTGACCACATTTTAAGGTGAAAATGTGTCTGCAAGTTAGGAATCACATCTAATTTTGTATTGTGAGCCAGCACTTAACCAAGACCTTTCCACAACCATTACATAACCTTAACCAAATGCTTCTGCTTCTAGTTTTTCAGAGTTGATATTTTAGGGAAAATACACTGATAGTGAACATTGTGCGCTTTCATTATAAACACTTTGCATCATTTTAATTCACGTATTTGTTGCTGTACATTTGTAACGTAAAGATTTTTTGATGAATGAGATCCTGGTTAGTCCTGTACGTGTTTGTCTCCTCTAAAAGTAACCAAATACCAGTCTACTTGCCACTCTTGAATAACTCTCTGACCGACTGGACTGCTGAGAAGGTTGTGCGAGTGTGTCCAGATTCATATGTGTGTGTGTGTGTGTGTGTGTGTGTGTATCAAACAGAAGAGAAAATGCTAAAAGTCATGCAAGACAGCGGAATAAAGCTGGAATAGCAACAAGGGAGAAACTGGATGGCAATGAAGTGAGTGAACAGACAGGTTATTGGCAGCAGAGGGAAAGTAAAAGGCTGGATGTCCATTGAAGACGTAGATGAAGGAAAGAGAAGGTGCTTTTAGTAGCTAAAAGGAGAGGAAGAGTGCCAGAAATATATAAACTACACAGTTTAAATGTTGGTAACAGGGGAACCACAGTTAGAGAGGTTTATGTTCATCCTTAATGGCTCTTTCCACTGTAACCCATAGTGGACCAATCTTGAACTTGAGCTTCTTATAAATCATCATCATCTGAATCAGAAGTTAGTGATAAGTGTCTTTCCGGGGTGTTGTTCTCTCCAAAAAAGGGCTTTATATTTGTCACATGGGCAATTACAGCCATCTAAACGTGCATGACCGTGTCCATTAAGCAGTCTACTTGCCTGTACAGTGGGAATAAGTGCTTTATGAAGAAAAATAACAGGCCTAAAACAGAATAGGACAGAGGACCTTGCATTATTTATTGTGAGAGCCAGGGGAACAAGTTCCATACTATAAACAAGTTTGGCTCTGTGATTGGCCCAGATAAAGGTGGAAGATTAACACATGCTGACAGCTCAATTGCAGAAGACAAAGCTGGGTGCAACTTTTCTCCAGAGGTACAACATCAAGACTTATAATTTTCCAAAAGAGATTAGAGTCTCAATAGCCAATGTCACTTTTCTTGATGTGGATTATTTTATGGGTGTTGACAGTAGAGAGATTACATGAAAAGGGAGCTGACAGAGATGGAAAGTTGCATTGAACAAACGGCCGGACGCATGTGAACCAGGGACGTTGCAGATCATAGTCGACCAGGCTCTACTCTGTTGCCTGAGACTTTATTTTTCTGGTTCCAAATAACTTTTGAGATGGCAATGAGAAGCAAAGACTTGATCCCTGACAAGAACTTGACTACTCTGAAACTTGACGTACTCAAGAAACTATTGCTGCCCCCTAACAGTCGACTAAACCGTAGCTGAGAAGAGTCTTAGTTGGCCAACTGCACATTGTCACCGGGACTAAAGAATCAAGGGATTCTCGCAACACTGACCTTTGCTCTTGTAACGCAGTACCTACCCAAACTGGGAATTTGAAGGACAGAGGGCAGTTTGTTTACGCTACAAGCATAGGAGCTAGCAGTCGTACCGGGTTCACAGCCTTCATGACCGACAGATGTCAGGTAATTTACAGCGGCTCTGACCAGGACTCTGACTCGAGAGAGAGGACGAAGACACAGCAGAATCAGGCGGGGACAGGAGATGCATAAATCTTAGACTTTTTACCTGGAAATATCCTTGACAACAAAAAAATTATATCACAGCAACAGGTAGTCCTTGCATGGCCACTTATATAAATCACTAATAAATTCCCAATAAGACGTTTTAACGGCAGAAACAAACTAAATAATTTGTGAAGCAGCCAACAATTAAAGCTGTAACAGAATGTTACATTATGAAGAGCTAGCTGTAACTGAAGGCAATCTACCCAAACGTGGCATCTGTGTTCTGCTTCAGTGGTAGTATTTCATATTTTAATTTTACGAGGGAAAAAACTTCAAGAATTGGAGTTAATAGTATCATGGGGAAAACTGTTGGAAATATAGAGGCTATCTTGTGATCAGGGACATCTGATTTTCAGGGAATGTGGTATTAGACCTATTTATTGAAATAACTTGAAACCGCTCTTAACATAGCTTTGAAAGGAAAATGTTCAAATGCTGTGTTTTAAGGTCAGCCTTCAAAGACCGAAGATCTTTACTTGCAATCAACTGGACTTGGAGGGTTAACTGAAGAGTTTTATAGTCACTTCAGAATCTCATTGGTTACATTGCAAGTATCAATGTTTTTTCTACAGTGCATCCCTATGCACATTGTATCCAATGATCCATACCTGTTTAATGATTGCTGGGTTGTTTACCTGCAGGTTTTCTCACATTTGGTGCAGTGCAGGTGGTTTTCCCAAATCAGTGCTTTGCCGAGCAAATCTATTGTGATGAAAAGGTCTGTGAAGTTCTTACAAGCACTGTATGACCCAGTATCGGAATATTTCCATCAGCGGGAGAGAGACGGGTTTGCAGAAGTGAGAATGAGAGAATGGAAAGTTACAGAAAATAGGAAAAAACAGAAAAAGTGAGTGAACAAGATAGAGGAATCAGAATGAGCATAAAAAAGAGGGAGGAAGGTTATTACTCCTGGCTGCTTGCCCCATCTGAATCCATTTAAAGATAGTCAGTGAAATATCTGATTGATGATAGAGGGAATGAGAGGAAAGAGTAACTGCAGACTGAACTCTCGGCATCAAAAGACCCAAACAACATGTTTTTGGCTGAAGTCGGCGCAGACGTCTGAGGTAAAATTAGTCTTTTCATGAGAAGTCGTGATAAACAGAGAGGAAACCTTCATTATCATGCCGCCTGAGCCTCCACCTCCTGTGCTACGCTCTGATTGCACCCAGGATGGGATCATTTAGGCTGGGCTGCACATGTCCTCGCCCATGCTCCCATGCAACAGCCCTCCATTCCTCTCTGCCACCACAAAACTGACGTGCTCCCATGCTCTTCCCTTTTCTGCCCACATCTGGGGGGAAAAGCAGCGAGGAGGAAAGGTCCATCCAAATGTCAAGTAGTTTGTGCTTCTGTGAAAAATGCATGTGGAGCCTCGTCTCTGCTGAATGCAGCCTTGGCATTGGTCTTGGTTATATCTCTTGACAACTGAATCCGCTACTCGCTAACGCTCTCTGACTCACACTCTTTTTTTTGCTTTGCCAGTGACAGCAGACGCCCAGGCCTGGTAAACTTTCTGTTTGAACTGATTGTTGAAATGCAGTGTTGAAGATGTAGTCACATCATACAAGACAGATGAATAAAGTGGCAATGAGAAATACTTGTAGAGAAAGAGAGGGCTGGAGCAGGGGCAGAGCATTGAAAACTAGGACAAAGTTTTTCCAAAATTCTCTGCTTTTGCATTAATTATTTAAATACCATTTGCAAGTTCAAAACTTATAATCACATTTTACTATTATGACAGGAAGAACAATGGATAATGGTTAGAAAAGTTAATTAAATTGTTTTTTTTTTAACAGTCTTTGGAATGTAAATATAATTGACAGTTAAATAACAGCAAATCACATTGTATTTAGTTGATGAATTGATTAATTGTCTGGCTTAAGCTTCTCAAATATGAGGAAGTGATGCTTTTCTTTTGACATATATAATATAGAAATTTGCATATGTCATGTTTGGTCTGTAGGAAATGAAAATGGCTATTTTTGACACATTTATACCAAAATGATTAATTGATTCATCAAAAAAGTAATCTGAAGATTGATTGAAAATAAAAATGATCCTTAGTTGCAGCCCAAGTTACACTCAATAAAGACTTTATGGAAGTTAATACTGTTCAGGATTTTTTAAATAAAAGGCCTATACCTACGTCTGATAAATGATATGTGTATTCATATTTAAGTGCATGCATGCTCTGTCACTTCCTGCTTTTCATTACTGCATTCGTTAGGACTTTTGGAGAGGTCTGGATTTGAATAAAAGCCAAATGAAAAAGTGCAGTCCACGAAGCAGAGTTTATCAGAATGATAAAGTAGCAAAATTATTATATTTTAATACATTTGGCTACCCTCTATCCTGTATGAAAGGATGACTGATGAGGATGGCTGGTCAGCAGTTTCAGGTGATGCTACAGGCTAGCACGCACTGTCATCTTTGCCAGTGATGCATTCATCTGTTTCCGAGTTACTTCGCGTTCTGTAGCCTCTTCCTGTGGTGTATTGTTTTGCCTGCACGCCGTCATGTTCCTTTCAGGTCTAATATCAAAAACCATTTTTATTTCACTTCCTGTACACTGTAATTGTTGTTGTTGTTGGCAGCTTTTTATCCTTGAGCATGGCAGAAACCCAAGTTATTTTGCTGTTAAATAACATGTCAGTGTTGTGGTGAATGCAGGAAGGTGTTTCTCATCTCCACCTCTGCCTCAAGGAAATTGTTCTTCAGGTTTTCTGATGCCATTTTGTTTTTGTGAATTCTGCTTTGATTTCTGTGATCATCAGAGTAAGTCAGGGTTAATTTTGTAAATGTAGTACGTGGAATTTTGAAATAATTAAGCTTTATTAACGTGCATAAATGGGTACTGCTCTCATGTCCAGATTTTATTGTTTTTTGTTGAACTTGTCCTTTAATCAAAAGTGCTTTTGCCTTGTCTGTCATTCTGCCCCTTACTTGAAGAGGTTTCAGAGCTCTTTTATCTAAAGCCTTGATGATGTACATGGCAGTCATGTTCATCAGACCGTCACAGAACAGTTATGAAAACATGGCTTGTTTGATCAAAACTGTAGGAAGCGAGTGAACCGATACACACAAACCAACCGCTTCTGCTTTTAACGTTTGCTCGCCTGGAAACAAACTGTCTACAGAAGAGTAATTGTGATATTAGTTTAACAAGCACTTTTGGCTTTCATCCATTTTAACCTCATCTTAAGTATAGAAAAGTGAAGGGCTAATGGAGAGAGAAACCGTCTACGGAGACTTCACCGAAAGAAATACTTGTTTTTCTTTTTGTCTTTGAAGAGAATGTTATGTTTTCCAGCTGTGTGCTTTTATAGAAATGTGGCCATTAGAAAATTGACTGTTTATTAGGTATACTATACCTGTAAAATATAATACAATGCAATAAGACAACCTACAATAAATGTCTTTATATGAAGCTCGTTGGACAAAAAATATTCTGTCCACCTAACGTAGCATTTACAGTATCCTCCCTAGAAGGGCCAGTGCTTAAGAACTACACAAACAGTCAGTCTATAACATAGCTGAAACAGTAATTGATTAGTAGCTTGAGAGAAACTGTAAATGCCAAACATGTACTGGCTCCAGCCTCTCAAGTGTGTGCTTTTGTTTCTTTTCTCTTGTCATAAATTATAATAAATATTATATCTTTGGGTTTTGGCTTGCTGGTTTCACGATTGCAAGACCTAGTTTGACTTCTGGGGAATTGTGATGGGCATTTTTCCGCATTTATTTTCATTTTAGGACCTAAATGATGGTCAATTTGATCAATTAATCAAAAAATATTGATTAATTAATTAACAATAACTGAATTGTTGTTAAAAATTGTTTGTTGCAGCCCTACAGTAAAGTATCTCTACTTGGCTACCTTTCTGAAACCTAACACATGACTCCCCCCCAAAATTTGCCTAAATTAGACTTATGAAGTCGTATTAGCTCTGACTGAACTTACTTAAGTTAAAACTAATAACACAAAGAAAATTAAATTTAGTTTTTATATATGTTTTGTTATGATTGATATAGTCGCTATATTAGGTTCCACCACATTCTAAATCCAGCCATAAACAGCCGGTGTATTAGAGATTAGTTCCATGGTAATCAACTACACTGCATCCTGCTGGAGGCGGCAAGTGACCGGCTATATTGGATTTGTAATAACGGCTCAATATTGACCTAAACCCTTTGAGCAAACTATCATCGATCATGAAGCTCATCAGCAGTTTAGGTAATTACATTATTCGTGTTGTGATATTTATCACGTAATCTAAGGAAAGAGCTCCATTTACCAGTCATGATGAATAGTGTTGGTTGTATCTTGTAAATCATAGTCAACTCCTCTAAAATTTCAACGTAATTTGTAGTATTGTATTATATAAAGCATTGTATTCCTCATAATCATGTCATGTTCTTTCAGCTGGGATGAAGGGTGGCAGAAAGATTTGTTGGAGTGAAACTATTCATAAAACTGGATGTTGATTGTTGATCCTGTTTGGGCTTTGTACTGAAAACTCATATTTCTTCTCCAGGGTACTTTTATTTTTCTGATCAACAACACCCCAATCCTGATGATGATGAGACTGTTGCAGTGGCAGCGACAGTCAGGTTATATCACGCTTTGGCCGAGGGGTGAATCAGTAGCCCAGCGGGTGAATTATTCAGGTGATGAGATGTAGACCTTCAGCTCGGATACCTGGCCAAGGCTAACATTCATTTAGACCTGTCAGGGTCTATTCAGCTGTGCAGCACTCTCACAAGCTGCTCCCTGCCTCTTTTTGCTGCCTTTTTTTTCCTCGGGTATGAGCTTATTAAATTGTTATTTTTCGCTTTCTAACCCTCTGATCCTCCGCCTTACCTCCCGCACTCTCCTCAAGAAGTGTATTGTAGAAACTGCCACTCTTTCTCCTATGTTTTTCACAGTAAATTGGGCTTGAACTGCAGACAGATGATCAACATGCATAAGGGAATAAGAAGATGTTCTCCGTTTTACCCTCAGGTTATATCTCTTACCATGTTCATAGAGCTTAAAATAAACAGCTATACTAGAAAATGTTGCAGATTGTCAGTCAGCCACATTAACATAAGGCGTTCTCCTTGCCAGAATAATTTTGACTCAAAGTTAGACCATTTGCACTGTGTAAGTGTTCATTTCCAAGTACTTCTAATGGCTTGCATTTCACTAAAAGTCTTTAAATTTCATTCTCACTGTAACTGAAGTAAAAGCTCGGCAGGAAACTTGAATGGTTTTTACTAATCTTGTCCTATTTCTGGCTACAGAATAGTCACTGAAAAGAAGAAAGTGTCTTGTGTTTTATTGTTCTTTGATAGAAAGAGAGACAAGAGAAGGTGCACCAACCTGTTTGGCTTGATATTTCACTGCAGCAGAAGTTTAGAAAATTCAGTATTAAGGTGTGCAGTAGCAGTAGTTGGCCAAATGTGCCTAATGAAATCAATGATAATTTGGGTTGAAAGCCCTGTAGTGCTTAATTTAATAACACAGTAGTGTGTCAGTATGTTTGCTGATGTGTGGACAATTCAGAGAAGATACTCAGACGTTACAATTAATAAGTATCATGAATAGTAAGTTCACAGTGTGTGAGAAATATGTTTATCAAAGTCTTAAAACCACAGCTGTAGAGCTTCCTACGATGGACATAGTGGGAATTTTCTTGGTAGTACCAATGATGGCTGCTTTTAAGGCTCATTTAAAAGATATATACTGGGGGATCTTGAACTTGGTCAAAAGTTCAAAAACCTATCAGTTAAATTGCATGTAACCATAGCAACATTTCTTAGGCTTTACACTATGTTTACTAGTTTACAAACTTAATGATTTAAACATTTTCCCCTTTTGGTTAGTGGAAATAGTGTCTATGCCCTCTGCTGTCTGCCCTTTTGTTCTTGTTTTCCAGTTAAAAATTTTACAGACTCCAAATCAACAGTATGCCCACAGTAGATGTCAATATCAATGTGACTTACACTTCATTATCACCTATGTGTATTGTGAATAAAATTCCATAAATCTGCTTAGAAACCATAGAAAAATATACTCTTAAAACACCAGAACCAGTAATAGTTGTGTGTTCATCCATGGCTAGATTGCAAACAGGGTACTTCTAATGGGTAATTCAGCATAATGTTAACAGTGCCAATTTGTCAAAATCTAAACAAATATAAGCCAAGAAATGGGCTGAAGTTTGTAGCATGTGCATTATGCGTCCTGTTTACATCCCCAAATTCCCTCAAATTATGTGATTTGTAGTTCCAATACGCCCAAAGTGAAGTACGCCAAAGAGGCAATCTTGTAGCTGTTCCCAAAGTAATTTTCAGTACACATGA
This sequence comes from Dicentrarchus labrax, assembly GCF_905237075.1. Taxonomy (NCBI): domain Eukaryota; kingdom Metazoa; phylum Chordata; class Actinopteri; family Moronidae; genus Dicentrarchus; species Dicentrarchus labrax. Next base: position 16,420,800 of record NW_026136724.1, on the reverse strand, counting down.
ATCATTATGGTGTGCCAGGAACTGTTACTAGAAGTCCTAAAAAAAGGAATCTTCTCATTATAAATTAACTGCGTTATTGTGCAAAAGCAAACCGTCCTTCAAATTCTTCTCCTCTTTCATTTTTGTTATTTGATGCACTCGTCTTTCACTGAATCTCACTTTTACAAGTTTCATCTTTTGTGTTTTTCATCCGCTTTATCTCCCCCTGTCTTCTCCCTGACATATATTCCTGTAGGGATTGTTGGAAAGCTCAGATTGATCTACAGCTCTCGCTGTGTGGTCAGCCCCATAGGAAATGTTTGTGTAATGGCTTCTTTACGAGCGCTGTCAAAGCAGATGAGGATCCAGCGTTCTCGGCGGCCAGTGTGAACACTGTGTCGACAAGCCCCAGCAGGAAGCGCTAAGCCCCCTTTTAACCCCTACCGCTTTGTCACTTCCAGTGGGTCCTCTCATTAATTCACCATGACTGTGTGTTTTCCAGTGGTGAATCATGATCTTCAAGTGGGCAAATGATGTAGTTCTTGACTTAAGCGTGGATGTAACCCATGAAATATGAATCTGAGGGTATTTAGGCCATGGCTTATGTATGAGTGCTATGTTTGCAACTGCTTCTATGAATGATTTAAATGTAAAGCTAATAGTTTCTCAGCAGCCTTTCACAAGTCTCTCGTTTGGTGTCGTCTGTCTCTCCTTCCGCCTCAATCTTTCACTACCGTGTGTTTACAGCTCCACTCTCTCTTTCCTTTCCCATCGCATCCTGCGTTCGGATTCAGAAATCTTCAACGCCCCGACCGCTTGCTCGCCGCGCTGAATCATTTCCTGCTGTGAAAAGGGTGAAAGCGAGGCATAAAAATACTTATAGCAACCAGTGTTTTCCCCTGTCATCCTCTTATCTCAGTTGTTTCTCATCCGCTATGCATCTCTTAAGTCTTCCTCTTTTCGTAATTCCGTAGTTCCTTCCTCCCATTTCCTTTTCCTGTCTATTCGAAGTCGATGGTAATACGCCGGTGTAGTCTCGCCTTGGCCTCGTCCGTCACTCCACATCAAAGCCTCGCTTGTTCTCCAGCGCTCTCTTCTTCATGGTCTATTACTCTACCCTCTCTTGTTGACAGAGAGATGCTGTTTAGTGTTTGTGCGTGCATGCATAGTTAAAGGGTCTTCTCTGTCTTCATTTGCATCCCCTGAAGGACCGGTCCCCAGACTCTCGAGAAGTTTTACTTCCATAGCTGACAGAGGACTCACCTCGTAGTGTGCAGGCAAAACGGCAACCAGTCAACATTGGTTCTCGTGGCGATGCTGCTTTCAGAGACCCAAGCTGCTCATTTGGTTGGGAGAGAAAAAAACGTGTGCTTGTGTAGTCGGGAAGCTTTGAGGCTTTCACTAGCTTTCCCCCCGAGCTCATTCACACCAAATGAAAATGAAAGAAAAAGAAGCATTAAAAAAGAGGAAGCCCGGGTTAAAGCGGGCTGAGCAGCAGTTTGTGCTTTGTTGATGTCGCCCTCCCAGCATAATTCATGCTTTGTGAAATCTAGGACATAATCTTCCGCTCTTTTCAGCCTCAGCAGTCCAGATAGCTGCGTATTTAGAGCGCTACAAAGCTGGAGTTATAACATCGTGCAGCCTCTCTGTCTCCGTCCAAGTCAGGCGGACATCACCTCTGTAGTCTGGTCTCAGCACTTTTTCACGGTAGAAATAAATCTTCAAAGTGTTCTTTCTTTTCCATCTCAGAAACCTAGCTAGATGTGACATTATACACACCATACTCATCATACTTTCACTGCAAAGAATGTTCATCTTACCCCGTCTTCTTGAAGATATATAAAGATGTAGGAATAAGTCAGACCGCTCCTGCAGATAATGAAAAAAAAAAAAAACCTGCACAAAATTATCTCACCTTTTTTTTATGACTTTCCAAGCTGATAATTTCCTGACCTTGAAACACACTGACAGATGAATTCAAATCACATCCTGTATGGCGCGGGACCAAGAGGGGAGGCACAATGAATTGGATTTTCAATATAAACCCATATTTAAATTCAACTTGAGGGACCACATTATGTGTCTTTGGTATTTCTGTGCATATTTACTCCCTACTATACTTTGCATTTTCCCACTAGGAGAAGCCAGTTTGGATTCATATCTTCATTTGAGGAGACATATTAGATATATAAAAGATATGACATGAATAATGCGACTTGGTAAGAAGATAAGGGTTAAGATAAAAAGGATTCATTACTACACTGTCTCATGCTCTGCCTATATGAATGAAAATGTACACGTAACTGATTGAGCTCATCAGAGCACTTCTTCTTAGTTTACGATTTTCAAGTGTCACTATACCCATGTTTAAGATCCTACATGTGCTGTCATCTAAAGGTTGCTGCTTTTTCTGTCCCCAAGACACAATGAATCCATACAAGCACCAAAATGGAGAAGGACCTGAAACATCCTTTTACAATCAAATCTTCAGACCAAAATTCATAAATCACTGAAATACTCGTTAAATAAGACAACTTAAACACATCAAAATTAAACAACTGTCCCAATTGTTGCTCTGTACACCAGAATATTTGAGAATTTCGTTGAGGCATTTCATGAAAAATCATCATCATTTGTACAGTACAAAAGAAAGACTCACTTTCCACTTAGCCACTTCAAATAAAACCTTGTTGAAGTTGTTTGAAAACTTAATTAGGGGGCCACCCTGACGGCCTAGGAGTTTAAGGTGCCAACCATGAGCTGCAATGTCCCCAGTTTCAGTTCGACCAGGAACTTTTGTTGCATGTTGTTCCCCATCTCTTCCCCCTCATTAACTGTCACCTCATTATCAAATCTCTCTTAAAGACTGGAAAAAAAAGACTTTTTTTTCTAATGTAATGCAGTGGGACGCAGTTAATCGCATTGAACATTACTTTGATGATTGTACACTGTTTATGCCAATGTCTCCATTGACATAAAATGTATTTATTCATACCTTGTGGCAGGTTGGGGTTTATGTTACACCTGTAACTGTAAGATATGACCCCTCACAGATGACAGATAATGGTGATACATCTGTCAGACCTCAAGCTTTAGCCCCCACTGAGGTAATGACCACGCTGTATTACAACCTAGAGGGCTGTAATAAGGTTAAACACCACGCCTTGGAAAATAACCCCAGATGTCATTGTCCCCTGTAGTCCAGCGACGGAAGCTAATTGGCTAATATGGGTCTATTTGCCTCCAGGGCCCATTTCTCTCTTTTAGTGTCTAATGTCACCGATCTCTCTCTGTCCCTCCTCTGTCTGGATAGTTTGACCCATGTGGGCTGAATAGGGACGCTGCTCCATAATCGCGACCCACCGGAGCATCGAAGATGGCCTATCAAGACTATTTAAAGCGCTGCGTCGTTTGTGACAGATCACAAATAACCGAAGCACCTCACAGCCGCTCTCCCCCGCTTGTTCTCTGCTAACGCTGAATGAGTCGTCCAGATGCTCTGCCCGGAGGTCGTCCAGTCCACCTTGACTTTTAGCAAAACTCTTCACCTGCACTCCATGCTGGCTCCACCTGTGTTTTCATTTTAAAGTGTGTGTGGAGGGGAAGGGGGGGGGGGGGAGGGTCATGCTTCTCAGAACTAAGGCACCCTGTGAAATGTCTCCTGAAGTGCCATTGCATAATTTGCCATGTGATTCTTGCCCTGCTTTTTTCTTTGAAACCAGACACTTCTCAAAGAGAGGCTGATAATGAACAATGGCCTTGTCAACCAAAAAAGCTCGAGCCCACCCTTCTTTTTTTTAATTCTTATTTCTTATTTAACGCAGCACAGCAGGGTGGAGGTGCTGCAAGGAAGGAACAAAGTTTCAGTCTTCTTTCCACCACCTGTCTTTCTTGAGTACATCCTGTATAGGGTTTTAAGCATTCCTTTGTACGCTACCATGTGTCTCCTGCTCATGCGCAGTGCATGCTTGGCTGTGGCTACCTATTAGGATGCTGAGGTTTTGCCTTCAGTATTGTTTGTGGGACTTCAATTCTTCTGTTTTAAAAACAGAAATTACTATAGCTGAAAAGATTAGTCAATCATTTTGTTGTGTGTCCTATTTAGTGGCCTTAAGCGATGTACCCAAAAATGAGCTTTTCCAGCCTCTGAAATGTGAAGATTTCCTGCTTTTCTTCGTTTTACATGATAGTACACTATACTTACACCCTAATATTTTGGGGTTTAGAATTGTAGTTAGTTAGGACAAACTTTGGTATTTTATATACCAAACAATAAATTGATGAATAATCTATTCAGCAGATTAATTGCTACTAAAAAATATATTTCTTTACAACTCTACAAATGACGCCTTGTGCCCTTTTCAAGGCTGATTGGTGTTTTTAATAGTCTCACAACCTTAAAATATCTTAAAATAAATCATGTATTAATTTGCTCCCTGAAATGTTTTCTTCTTATTCTTTTGTATGTGGAACAGGATTAGAAACAACATTTAGACATTATGCAAAATGTTTGAAAAATTAGTAAACTTTAAAGGTTGTGTTGTTTATTTTCTGTCTAGTCAAAGTTTTTTCAGTAGTTGGGACTGCAGTAGGGGGGATTCAGACTCCTGACCTTAAATCCTGGCTACGGCCGTGAGTACATTCATGTGTGGTTGTGAATAAAGGAAGTTAACCTTCACTCGTACACTCCCCCTCGACCTGTGGCTGATTTCTTTTAATGCGATGGCTGCCTTTTTAAATGCCACCATATTTAAGCGTCTAATGAGAAGAGCGGACAGTCGCCGCCCAGACAAATGAAGGACTTAGTGGCACAAGAGCTCTAAAAGAGATGGATTAGAAATAGATGATAACGTTTCATTTAATCAATATAATATAGTTGAATGATAGTCAGTGCATCACTTTGGTCCAGACTGAAATATCTCAACAGTTATTGCTTGGATTGCTATTAAGTTATGTAAATGCTTTCGTGGTCTCCAGAGGATGAATCCTAATCACTGTGGTGATCCCAAGGCTTTTCTTCTAGCACCATGATGAGTTTGATATTTTTGGCTTTTGAGTGAAATGTCTCTGTAACTACTGAATGAATTGCAGTGAAATTTGGTTTAGACATTTATGTCCCCCTCTAGATGAAGTATAATAATGCTGCTGATCCCTTAACTATTCATTTAGCTCCATCAGCTAAAAATTTAATCCTCCAATAGTTTGATTTATGACCTGATATCTGCCTTCTTTGCAACATCAGCTAGCATTATCATTGTGAGCTGCTTGCATGGCTGTAGACTCTAAACTGATTCTTCAGTCTGTGAAATGTCAGGAAGTAGTGAAAAATTCACATCACACTTTCCCGGAGCCCAATTTGACACCTTCAAATTGTTTGTTTTGTTTGCCCAACAGTCAAAAGCAGCAAATTGTAACACCTGAAAAAAGGAATACATACTCACAATACATATTTAACTGATTATCAAAATGTTCTGTTGGCTGAATTTAAAAAAAAAAAGAAATACAAACTACTTCTCTTACAGACATCAGCACAGGAAGCACTCTGTTTATTGTCTTTTTCATCTCTGCCAAATGTGAAGAGTTTTATTTTGAAGTATCAACTGTTGTTCACAGATGCCAAGACATTCCCAATGGCATACTCTGCATTCTGTTGTTTCTTTCTCACTAGCTCACTTAACATTCACATAAAAGTACAAACACACACTTTCTTCCAAAGCTGGAGCCTCACATGTCCACGTTGGCACACTGTACAGCAGCAGCAGACGGATATAAAGACTCTATGTAACTTTGCTCATTAAGCCTTGCAGCATGTCAGAAGTAGTAGTTGTATCATGCTTATACAGGAATGCACACCCTCTACACACATGCTTTCACACACACAGACACACACTTGCTAAATTATCATGGCAGAAGCAGGCCCACACTGACACAGCATGTTAAAATAGTGGTGACAGATGCTCTACCAGGAGCACACAGTATGGTACTGTACAAATGAAGACCAGCGTAGTGTAAAAGCTCCTGCAAGCAGAGCATTGGTCCTGTCATTTGGAGGATGCTGGAGTAGAACGAGAGCTTTATCATGGTTGTAGGGCGGATTAGACTGTAATGAAATTGGGTCGGAATGGGATATGCGATAGGTTTGGGACAGATATGTCTTACTCTCTCTCTATTCCTGTCTTTATATGTCTTGTTCACTTGCCCATCGCCTCACTTTTCTGCACTCAAATTCACACACATCTTCTGCTCAATAAGAGATCAAAAGGAGGGGAAGCGATGATAAACCAGTTCTCCTCCCCTCTTTGTCTCCCCCTCTCTGTGTCTCTCTCCAAGGTTGTTTGTGTATCTCTCCCTGGCAGGAGTTTGTGAGCAGCCTCTCCCATGACACAGAATGTCTATTACAAAGCCTTTAGCCCGATGTAGATTAATGGAAAATAATGAGAAAGGGGGGCATAAATATGCATTGCCATCCTGTTGGGATAAGCATAATGGTTTTCACTTTCATTTAGACACACACATGCAGTATGCGCACTCAACACTGATGCAGAGACAATACGTTGATTAATCGATGCAGAATAATCCTCAACAATGTTGATAATCAATACATTTTTTATAGGGATGCATTTTGTATATATATATATATATATATTTATATTCATCAGGGCAGATGAAGTATCTTGATAAAATTGGGATGATTTTATATTATTATGTATTATTCAGATAATTTATTAGCATGCCCGTAGAAGCTGCTGAGCCCTGTTGCACTGCTCGCTCGCCCGGTTCCGCTTCTGCTCAGCGTGTACAATATTTTGGCAAGGCCATGACCTTTCCCCAAGTCTCAACTATGTGCTGTGAGTGTGCCTTCAGTATGTTGTCAGTGAGCATTCAGCAGATACATTCAGTGACAGTGTTTCATCATTATATAGATTTTTTTTTTTCCCCTATCAAAACGTATTTGCTGTTGCAAATTAGTTCATTTATTTTCATAACAATACTTGGCTTGTGGGAGAAAAACTTTATTTGGAACAAAAGGTCTCATGGGAAGTTGTGATTTTTCTGACATTTTATAGACTAAGTGATTAACCAATTGTATCCATATATGTCCATATGAAATGTGGAAGCATAGCTTTAACTAGCACATCAGATTTACTGGCAGTTAAGCTTTTACTTTGTAGTCCATACTAAACATTAACCAAATACTGTGGGTCTGCTGCACTAAAATGTACTTTATATAAGTTAGGTCTACTGATACTGCTGCTTATGTACATTTTGCAGTTGTTTTTCTCAGTTCTGTTTTAATTGTGAACCTGCAGCGACCCGAAGGCAAAGTTTTCAGATTCACTGTGCACTTGTGTAAGGTACAGTGACAATTTATTTGAATTGAATTGAATCAGATTAAATGCCCACTTCAGCCTCTCTCCAGCTCTCATTTGTTTCCTCCTCTCTTTCATCTCCCCATGTATACCCCAGAATTTGTCCTAATTAGTCTCCACTGTTATTGTGGCCTTTTGTCTGACTTTTTATGTTGGAAAGAGATCAGTGCAGAACAGAGACTAGGAGTTGCCACAAGGAAAAAAGACGCAAAAAAAACATCAATGCCAAGATTTAAAACATCAAGGGCACAAGATGCTAACAGTGTGAGTACGAAATAGACCTTACACACATCTTATCATTAATTTGAGTGCTCATCATGCATATTGTTTTCTTCTTTCAGCGTATTTATCCCCTCATTTCTTTGTTTTGTTCAATTTTGTTAATTCAAGTGAACAAATAACCATGCACTCACTTTAATAACATGCTATACAATTTTAAAGCATGCTTAGGTTCACTTTATTTCAAACCAAGCTTACCTTCTTGTAATACTTCTTACAATATAAATTGCAGGTATTCACTGAATGAGACTTTCTTTTATACATCAATTGACATTTTCGTAAATCGTAGATTGTAAATTATATTAGATGACTGTTTTACTGCTGTATGCAAGTGTAAAGAAACCTCCTTAAGAAAATCCTTAAGACTATCATGAAATCCACACCTTTTTTTGTATTATGGTGGAATTTGTTTTAGCAATAACCATTCTATGTATTTATATTCAGTAAGTACCTCTATATATAGTAGTTAGTGGCGGAGTCCGCCATTCCTACCATTGATCAAAATTGCTTACCTACGCACGAGGGATTCATAGGAAGTTATGTAGCATGTAAACCAGCGTTACTGTTTGTAATTGTATCTCATTGATATCAGTCTCACTATTTACTGTGCTGCAGTCTGAATTAAGTCACAGCTTGCTAAAGCGAACATTTCAAGGGTGGCTTTTATTGTGAAGCAGTCATGGGAAATGCAATGTATTTGTTAGTACTGAATAATCAAAAATGTGTCCGCAAAACAATTTATTTAAATAACATTAGTTTATTTGGCTGCACTGTAGACGGATACACCAGTTGCTCTTCTGTTGTATTTCTGACAAAGTCGCTGGTCATCAAGTGTTTGCTGTAGTTTTAAACTGCAATTTCTTTCTTTTGTTTACATTTGGATTGTGAATTGTGCCTTTTAAATAAGGCTTTTGATAAACAAGTTTGACCCCAATTAAAAATCGGAGAAAGGAAGCATCAGTTACCAAGGCAATTTGGTTTTAGTTTAGTATAGTTTAGTTTATTAGAAATGATTAACATGTTAATTTACAGCTAAGAGATCCAACACATATCACTATGTACACTTCAGGGATGTTCTATTCATCAGTTTCAAATATTTGTAAAAGTGAACACTTAAGATGGTTCTTCTACACCACATCTTAGAGGAATGTTGATGCTCATTCACGTGCTTTAAACTGTATCTTATATATAATTACATATACCTTCACCTTCAAGCCTTCAATATAACTAGTCTCTGTGTGCACATCAGCCTGCATGGTCTCCGGAGAGGTTTTTTTTCTCACCTATCCATCATTTTTTTGGGGGGCCATTGCCATCTGTCACTCAAACGGACAACCACCCACATCATGATGTGCTGTCAGGCTCTTCCGACCTGGTTTATATTTTCTGGATAATCAGGCCAGGTGTGCAGGATGTTGTATATTCATGCCTTTTCCCCACCACTCCATCACTTCCCTTTACCCATCACTATAGATTTATCATGGGGGAAGAGCATTTTGGCATCTACAGAAGTGGTGTCACCATAGCTCAGTTTATTCTCACTTCAACATCATGTTTGTGGATGTTTTATGTGGATTCTGAATATGAAATGCATAATCTGAGAAAAAAATGTATATCAATTATTTTTGTAGTTTTTTTCAGGTTATAACTTGGCTAGTCACTAATGGCTATAGTTTCACCAAGCCCAGGGCGATGTGTTCAAATTGCTTGTTTTGTCAGCCAACAATCTATAAACACACAATAATGATGGAAAACCCATCCAGCAAACCAGCAAGTGTTTGGCATCTTTGCTTAAAGGAATACTTGTATGCTCATTTGCTTCCTTGTGGAGAGTTAGCTGAGAACAACAAGACCACTTTTATGTCTGTACGTTAAATATGAATACAGCCAGCAGCCAATTAGCTTAGCTTAGTTTAGCTTAGCTTAAAGACTTGGTGAATATCTTGCTTGGCTCCGTACAAACATTAAATAATCTGCATGCACATTCACGGTGAACATATTCTATCATGTTTGTGTAATCAGGCTGAGCGTTATGCTAAGCTATGCTAACTGCCTGCTTCTTTTAGCTCCATTTTTTTAAGTGTACAGAAATAAGAGTGGTACTGATCATCTCATCTAAGGCTGTGCTGATGTCAGGCTCTGCACTGGCCAATCAAATACATGGCAGCGCACGTTACTAGTTAGATTAGTTTTATAATTTGAACAGCTCACCCATTCATTGGTCAACATCATCCTTCTCTGTTAGCATCCTTGTCACTTGAAATGAGCTGTAAGGTTGAAATGAACAGTCTGGTCTCTGGGGGATCTGTACAACCCCCTCAAGGGATTATGAGCAATACATAAAATGCCCGGCTGACCCAATCTTTGCTTCTGACACTCACACACAGCAGCACTTTGCACTGATTTCATTCAGATGCTATTATTCACCACTGTTCACCACCACTGTTTTTCTCTCTACATTTCCTCTACTTTCATAAAAAACTTTTTGTTATTCTGTGCCATTTTCAAGTTCCTTCTCCTCCTCAGCTCCTAAGTATCATTCATCACCGGCTGGTAATAATTTAATTCTGTATCAAAAAACCAAGGCTGGTTATTTCACTACCCCCTCATCCCCCTCTCTTCATCCTCTTTAAGTCTCTCTATAGCCGTCTTTCATTTTTACCCATCCAGGACATTAAGGTCTAGGCAGACACACTCATAAACAAACAAGAATGGATGCCACATCTCCAGGGGTAAAAAATATCAGTTTCTAGGAAGGTTTTTTTCTTCCTTTCCTGCATATTTCCTTTTTTGCTTCACTTTTCTGCAGGCAGGTTGAGTTAAGGGATGTAGGGCTCTGAGGGTCTCTGATAAGGGGCTCCACGCAGGGACAAGCTAGATAGGTGAACACTAAGCTGCACGCTGAATGGTTATCTGCCAGCAGACACACATACACAGACCTAGTTTTCATGCATAAGTATCCACACATGCACTACTGATAGACACACATATGTGGCCCACAGACAGTCAACATGGTAAATACAGTAAGGCCCTCATTATTCTTGATTTTATATTTTAGAAATCAAGCCATTTATTTGTCTTCTTTCCCAGGCTCTGCAATTAAAATCCACCACACAAACAGTTCCCTTTCCAAAACACAACCCAGAACTCATGAGAAATTAGGGACACTTTACTAAATAGTGTAGCCCTTAAATCATCATATAATGAGCAATGAAACAGGAAATTAACTTAATCTTTAGTCTTTACTCTGCAGGAAGACCAGGAAACCTCCCTTCTATACTGTCACTAAAGTTAATGTATATTTTGCTCATCTAGCAGCCGACCTATCCTTTCAACATGATCAGCAAGTGTGTGATTTAGGAGCCATGAATACACAGTGCTGATAAGGCTAATGCTGCTATAATTAAATGGTAATATGGGATCATTTTTTAATGATTTAGGGATTGGTTTAATGATGGTCTTATACCACTGAGAAAGGATAATGCCACTATCAAAACAAATGACTTTAAATAACTTGGGAGACTTCAATTACTTACAGTTATTAATTTCAACACCCATTTTCATTTTCGGTTTCCTCTTGCAGACATGTTATTTCGTAAAAAAAAAATTGCTCATCCAATCAATTATCACAACCTGAAAATAATTTACATTTGGTAGACGACACTTAAAACCAAACTACCCTCTCCATTTTCTAACCTTACCTCCATGGGTATTTCCCTCTTATGCCTAGTGCCAGGTCTGTTAATTTCACTCCAAAACTTCTGAGTGAGTGAGTAGAGACTCATCACTTAAATGTGCACTTCACTGCACTCAAAATTTGATCAAATCTGTTTTGACTTTTCTTGAATTCAATCTTTAACTTGAAGAAACACTTTCCAGCTGCTCTTACATTATTGCACACGTCTAAAATATCCTGAGTCCTGATAATATTTTATTTTATCTTATCTATTATTTATGTTTTATGATTATTTTTGACCCCTTGATCCAATTAATCACAACATAAAATCACAAAATATCACACCAGGGATCCAGATCATTTAGGTATCATGCAATAAACTTGCAGACAAAAAATATCCAGGTATTTTAGTAGTTAAAATCCAGCATTTATGATTATGAATATTTAATATTTCTTCTTTGACCAGAAGGGAAGTAATGTGAACTGTTGCCATCAATAAAGAATGATCAGCATATTTGCATTCATACCAAGAAGTATAATTTTGACTTTAGAGAGACATAATGCAGCTTACTTGCATTTTCTCCCCTTTTTTTGCTTCACTTTTGATTACCTGAAGCATTTTCTGAATTATACCGTAAGAGGACCTCCTTAACTTTAAACTGCAGAAATGAGTGTCTTCTTGAAACTGGAAATATAACTTTGGGGAGCATTGGGATATAAAATGTATGTGAAAATTGATTTAAAGCTAGGGTAGGAAAATTGGAGAAACTAATAAGAGGAGACTAGATTTTAAAAGTTTGCAACTGAAAAAAACCCCACCACCTCCCCTTAGGTCTCCCTCTAAAGCCACTGCCCACACAGCACACAGCGCAAAGTTGTCATCGCTAGCCGTATCCAACTACCTCTTGTTTCATTCATATATACAGATAATTATTTTTCTCTGCCATTCTTGTGCAACTTGCTCGGTAGCTTTAGCAATATCTGCTTGGCAGGCTTGTGGAAGACTCTGGACAGTAAGTGCAGGCATAATGCTTATTACAGGCCTGTGACTCACTTCAAACCCTGCTGTTTATACACCAGCAGAGCAGGGGTTGTATAAAAGGACACAGCTAATATGATAGCTTTCTCCGTTTTTGACTTCCAGCCGGTTTACGGCTGGTCAGCAGTGCAAATTCCTGTCCCAAACTTGAACTCTGTCCAAAAGCTTATAAACGGTGTGACTGGTCCTTTAGTTTGTTGTTTTCATTTCAAACACACTCTATATACAGATCAATGGTAGAGAAGTACAATGCATAGTAAACTGTATATATGTACCTATATTATACAAACCCTAACTATACTATTCATATATGCAAGTTTATACAAGTTATTCCTCCCCCAGACGCACACACAATCATATGCGTAACCTTTCTGAAATATACGTACATTCATTCTACTCACCTGCCATTCATAAGCGTGTGTGATTCGCAGCCTCAACACGTGTGCAAGCCCATGCTCTCCATTCAGTCGTCATTAGCGCCACCACAGAGAGGCAGATTAATGCGTGAGGTTTCCAGCAGGTGGGAGCGGGAGAAAGGTTAACATAACAGGAGTGATGAATGAATCACTTTGAGCGCCGTCGTTTCGTAATACTCCTCTCTTGTGGCTGTAATGATGTTTTCTGCCACTCAGAAAATTGTCCTTTAAGTCTTAATCAAAATGGATTTTATTTTTGTCTCGCCCACCCTGCTTAAACTGCTGTGGCATATGAATGTGTTGCATATGTTGGAATGTGATTAAGTGTATTTAATTAAGCTGCAGCCAGATGGTCCTGCTGGTGATTTTATGCTGCCGTATGTTTTATAGTATACATTATAACCTTACAATGCTTTTCAATGTTGTGGCAGTGGGGTGAACGTCTAGCTTTGTATCACTGGAAGAAGTGCGTCCAGTCCTTTTTCCTGCTGCCATTTTTCTTTTGATTCTGCTCTTTTTCTGTCCTCTCCTTCTTCTTTCTTCTCTCCTCTGTTTTACAGATGCCATTTGGCATCCCCGAAGAAGTAGACATACACAGGTGCCTGAGGATTCTCAAAGAGACATATGTTCTGATGGAGTCCACACACAGACTGCCTTTACCTCACTTATTCCCTGCAACTGCCGCTTTGAAGTGTTTCTGATATTTCGTGCTTCGATTTCCGATTAATCAATTAATCAATTAATCAACCAATATTCCAGATTTTGACTTTAGCTCATCGGGTTGTCTGATTACAGAGTTTGTCGTGCAAGGATTTAATTGAATTAAGGACTTTATTGATTAAATTAGCATTAAAATACTTTGAGCAACGGACTTGGCTGATAGGAGGCATCCATCTTCGCTGCATTCATGTCATGTGGGGCCGAATGTATCTATGGAAAGCACCGCCATTCATTGAGCTGTATGACTTCAGAGTTCATGTGAGGGTTTCAAATGACTGTGAATGATTATTATAGCACTATATTGATTACATTAAGGTTTATTAACCTTGACTTCGATGTTTGTGTACCTTTTCACACAAATCTGAGTTTTCCAGTGCTAAACATGACTGTATTCACAAGTCAGAAACTTGTATTGATGACGCCAACGTTGCATCAGACATCTTTTGGAAAATGGGTTGTCTAATCATTCGGCCTTGTGGGTGGTGATGGACTGACCTGTTTTTTTTAGCGGCAGCCATATTTAAGGGCAAGATGATCAGTCTTCATGATGAACACAGTTTGAAATCGACTTTCGGGTGTAAACAAATACACTTTTTTTTTTTCCGCTGCTGAGTTATGAACTGTCAAAGTAGTCACCTAGAATTACAGAATGTCCTTTCTCACCTGGGCAGGTGCTGTATGCCTATAGTGTCATTGCACCTCTCTTCTCTCTCCTCTTCTCTGTCAGTCCTCTCTCTATCCCTTTGGGGCTGTGTCTCTTTGTATTTATTGTTATTAAGCTGCTTATTCCCATCATCCATTCATCCATTCATCCCTGCGACTGTGCCACTGCCTTTTGATAGAGTGCTTATACATATATTATTCATTTGATTGACTCCCCCTAATCGTCTCACAAGTGCCAGAAATTAATCATTCCGGAAATCCCGTCATTTGCATCCTGTTCGGGGAGTTTCGGTGGCAGCGTTTAGAGAATCTGAGGGTTTTTTTTCCCATGGTGGAGCTTTGCATTAGCCAGGGGAGCCACTTGGAAAAGGTGTAAGCCAAAAAGAGAGACACTGGAAGCAAGAGAGGGCCACTTCACTCACAGCCAAAAAATCAATGAGGCTAGATATTCAACACTAGTCTATGGTTTTTATGGTGGCCCATAAAAACCCCATTGAAAAAGTATATATGGCATGAGATGATTTCTCTGTGGGTGAAATTGGATTAAGCCTAGTGTAAAACGGAAAGTCTGGCCTTTTTTACCCTCTCCCTGTCTCTCTCTCTCGCTCCCCCCTTGCTCGACTCACCCACCCCACAACCATTAAACTCTATAGGAAGAGAAACCTAATTACATGGCTGAAAGTGGCCATAGTGAACACTATTAAAAGGATCCAATTAAAGTTTGTGCGGCGTTGGCAGCAGCATTCTGGTAAGGGATTATTTGTGGAGGTGGAATTTGATCTGTCGCACCGAGAGAGTCGTCCATTGGCCGAGCATTTGGAGATGGATGGCGTGTGGGAGGGGCCTCAGAGCTATTCAAGTAATTGGATCCTGAATTAATGGATGCTTGAATCAAAGAGGGAATGAAAGAGAGTGACAGTGTGAGAGAGGAGGGAATAGATGGTGGAGAGAGGCAGTGGTGGAGGAAGTATTCAGATGCTTTGCTTAAACATACTACAAAGAGTTTTTAGCTGGTTATGGAACAGTCTCAGTCAAATATTGATGCCTCTGTATGACAGACACAAACACATCAGACCATCAGTGAGATTGGCTCTTTCCTATATAGTTATTTTTAATGCCTGACATGGGTCAGATTCGCTCGGATTCCCCTTGAAATCAATGAAAGAAGGTGGTGGAAACACTGCTTTAAGTAAAAGTACTAATGCACTGTAAAAAAAAAACCATTTGTTAACTAAAGCATATCTGACAGCTTTAGTTAACAAACAGTGCATTAGTACTAAGCAGTAAGCAACCTTTCCCTCCTAACCGTATTGGAGTAGAAGAAGAAAGTGGCATGAATAGAAAAAGACTCAAGTAAAGTAAGGGTACTTAGAATTTGTACTTTTACATTTTACCACTGGATAGAGGCCCATAGTATCCGTGAATGTGAAATGTGAATATTGTGAATGTCCTGCTGTTTGATTTATGTATTCTAAAACTTTATTTATTTAGGAGTCATTGTACTATTCCTGCAGAGGAAGTCATGATTCACTGTATTTATTAATGGATTACCATGACATTTGTTAGACAGATTGGGCCTATAGGAACAAAAAATGTAGCTTTTAGTGGAGATCCAGACTGGGTTTTCATCCATTAAACAATTACAGCTTTTGAAGCAAACACACGAGACGATAAACGAGAGTGGGAGGTACAAATCTGATTTGAATTTCATTCCGGTTTATTACTGTACAATGTGGGTCTCATTTTTATATCCTTGCACTCTCCAAAGTGAGATGTGGGAACATAACTACAACAAAGTTTAATGAAGCGAGAAACCTCAGTGCTCACAACTACGGTACAGTAAGTTGAAGTTAAAACTTTACATATTGTATGGAAGTACAGATAGAAGACAGTTTAGCTTGTGACGTATTCATGTCATATCTGAGTTATCATAATTGCTATCTTCTGACTTCATCGACTTTGTTCATTACAATATCCAAGTCGTAATTACGGCTCATGTTTCTCTGAAAGCTCTGATATATCAGACTGGGAGCTTAATAATACAGACGTGCCTAAAAACCAAACAAGAATGGATGACTCACATCGACCAAAGTCTGTCATTTAAAGTAATTAAACCCAACTTAAATGAATACAGTGCTGTATTATAAAAGCATTTTCAACCCTCACCCAGCCAACTCTGCAATCATAAAATAGTCTATAGTTATTTGATGATGCGAACACTCTCAAGTAAAGTCTTTTCCATCTCTACCATCCAACCTGTGTGATCTGAACCTTTCATTAGAATAAAGGCTAGAAGCAGAAAGGGAACAGCTAGCATCGCTCTGTCCAAATGGGAAAAAAAAAGCTAGTTACCAGCACCTTCAAAGCCCAATAATTCACTTGTTAAA
The DNA here is from genome assembly GCF_905237075.1 of Dicentrarchus labrax. Taxonomy (NCBI): domain Eukaryota; kingdom Metazoa; phylum Chordata; class Actinopteri; family Moronidae; genus Dicentrarchus; species Dicentrarchus labrax. Next base: position 16,404,271 of record NW_026136724.1, on the reverse strand, counting down.
TATTGTTTGTTTAATCCATTTGATAACTGAAGAGCAAAAATGACAAGCTGAGCTTTTATAGGGTGTTACGTCACACCATTTCTTGGTCCGAACGTCTCCTGTAAAACCACAACCTTTCTTTATGTGTACAGATTAAACAAATGACAGTTATCTGTTTAATTAGTGAGCTTTAGAGGTTCTTGTAGGCAGATTTACCTACTTCTGGATGAAGCCAGGCTAACTGTTTCCCCCTGTTTCCAGTCTTTGTGCTAAACTAAGCTTTATTTAATATGAAGCTCCTGATTGTAACATGAGAGTGGTATCAATCTTCTCATCTGATGCTCTTTAAATAAGCAAATACGCAAAGATTTCCCAAAATGTCAAACTATTCCTTTTATACCTGTATATTACCTGTATAAGCCTTTAACAATTAATCTCAAGGACTAAATTGTTGTGTCCAGTGTTAATACGAATAGGAATAATGGCCACAACTACAAAAATTAGACTGAAATGAAACCAGAATTTTCCTTTTAGGAGTTTGTGAGAGAAAGAAATCTGTTTAGTTTAAAACATAAGTGACAGGGAAAGATGCAGCTGAGAGTTATACCAAGTTAGATAATTTTCTAACCTTGATGTGAATGCTTAAGTGATTTGTACGAGTCACTTGAATCCATCACTGATAATTAGTTTTCTAGCATTTCATGTGGCAGCTCAGTTCGTTATGTGTTTCCCTTTCAGTGCCGAGGAAATTGATGGCTGTATTTGTCAGAGGGAAAAATGACCCTGCATAACTAATGGACTTATTTCATTCAAAGAAAATGTTTTTTCTTTTTTTTCTTTTTTTTCTTGTAGACACGAAGTAAAGAAAACTTGCCCTGAGTTCATTCCTCTCTTGACAAACCGCCTCTTCGTTTGTTACACTCACCATCACTTGCTGCAGCACCTCCTCACTCCGCTACATCCTTCAGTCCACCTTCAGAGGAGTCTATCTAAACACAACCTTCATTATTATTTATGGAAACATTTTCTGAAAACCGATGCTCACTCCGAATGTAGCGCCGGTTACTCTAAAAGCTTCCAGGATCTGAGTAACAAGAAGGAAGATAGAATTCATGAATAATTTGCTGTCATTTTTAAAAAATTATTATTCATTATTCATGGCTTTGTATTAGCTTATATCCTTTAAAAATCCTCTGGACAACGTTGAATGGAGTTTTAGTTGAGGTTGAAAAAAAAAAACCCTGATGCCTTGAATGCAACACTGACAACAAAATCAATGCTTGTTCTGTCAAGTGTCAACTTTGTTCCCCATGAAGCCACATACGTTTTTTTTCCCATTCATTTATCACAAGTGCCATTAAGAGAGCTTTGTTAGGTCACAGTGCGTCAACACAGTGTACACAAACAGCACTTCTAGCGAGAAAAGAAGAACTTTTTTTTTTTTTACCGGTTGAGGTAATGCTCCTACACTGACAGTTTAATTGCGATGCAGACAGACCGGGGCTTGAGGAAGAAATACAGGCTTTTTGTCTTTTTACTCACTTTTACGACTCTGATTTATGTGCCCTTGATTGGAGTCGCCGTTAACTCTTACACGCTGATTGATGCAATTTGCGGCGAAATAGCAATCTCCCCTCTTGGAGTCACACTTCAGTCGCACTGTAACACATACTGTTGTACACATGCTGCTAGAGTCATCATAATTGTCACATTTAACCTTTTTCTTTGTAGAACAAGTAATCCAAGTTGTTGTCTGTATATCTGTACTATTTATATAATGTGTTATTCAATGTGAATGTCAATGTCAATGGAAGCCCTGATGGCACAAACTCAAATGAAGTCTGGATTTATAGATACAATCAACCAATCAGAGTTCAGCTGGCAGGATTAAGAATGGGGACGTTATCTTCTTACATAGCTAGTTACTACATTCATGAATAATGGCCACAAAAATGGTGACAATAGTTGAATAGTAGTTAACTCAGCTGTACACTCTTAAATCTGTATATCATCAACTAAAAATCACTTTGGCAGAAAACACCACTAGGTTAGGCCAAACCAAATATCACCTCCTCCCCAACAGAAATCAACCAACATGACCACAGTGTCAGCCTAAATGATGAGAGAGATGATAAGAAACTTAACACCCTCTGAAAATCTCCTGACCTCCTGTGGTCTCAGCTTGCGGCGGTGATGTACAGGTGTACTCCAGGACCCTGTGACATCACTGTTGGGTGTATTTACAGGTGCTACAAAAAGCACCCAACCATACCTGAGTAATTTGTGGTCAGAGGTGATATAGGCTGGAAACTTTTCACCAGAGAGGGCAGCAAAACACCGCTTTTCAGCCGGGTGTGAAGTTAATGCCATAAGCCTGTAAATACAATCATTGGAAATCGAGTAAAAGCAGCCCGGGGTTCAAAGGGTTAAGCAAGTGGGGCCACATTAAACAACACAGGATATTCCTGCTGTCGGGATCTCCTGTTGGTTTAATAGTAAAGGGCTTTTACACACATTTCACACATATACGCACACACACAGTGCCGCTGTAGGGTCAATGGCTAGAAAGGGGCAGAGGTGATGGCAGTATGAGATAACTTAGCTTCTGGTATTAAAGGGCCAAGAGGTCTCAGTATGAGATGATTACCACCATGCGGAGTGTGATTATTATTCTGGCCCCTCTGACCCAACGGGCTGTCGGTTCAAATCCCTCGCTTGATCCTATGAGTTTACTGGAAACACACAAATTGGCTCTCCTGACGTTGCAGCTGTTGACGCTGGAGCACTGGGAGGGTAGATGGTGTTGGATAGATAGCAGGGTTGAAATGGGGGTTGATGGGATACGTGTCAGATTGTTGCTCTGAACCTTTGGGCTAAGCTGTCATGATGGGGCGTTATAAATGTATAAAAGTGATGCGGGCCGTCCTGAAAAACAGATTGTGTCATTGGGTGGTAATGTGCTCGAGCCAGCGTGGCCCTGGCTGGGGGGGATTAGGCTGACAAAGCAGCACGTTCATATCCCTGATCACTGCACACACACACACACACACACACACACACCCGGAAAAACAACCACCCCAGGGCCACATATCCAAACGGATGACATCAGCTTCCCCTTAATCTCTCCATATCTCTGCCCTCTCTTTTGCCTCCCTCTTCTTCTTCTCCTCGCTTTGTACCTGCCCATTGTCGGGCCGTGTGTGTTTGTGTGTGTGAATGCGTGCTACGGTGCGCCGGTCCTCCCTGGATTCAGAGAAAAATTGGAGTAGCTGCTTAGAAAATGAAACGGCCTTCTTGTGTTTTTCTCTAATATTTTTTCGGGGATCTCTGCAGATTAAAGCTGGTTGGCGGTAACGCTCGCTCAGCTGCCGCCTGTCAAGAGTCTCCTCCACAGCTATGAATTATTAGGGTGGTTTTTTCTTTTTCACTTCAACATTCTCCTCCTCCCCCCACTTGCAAACATGACAGCTTTGATTCCCATGGAAGTTGAGATGCGGAGCAAGACCAAAGGCGATCTCTTTTAGTGGCATGCTGGAGGAGCAAGAAGAAATAGAGAGGGAGCTTGAGATGCGATGAAAGGAGCCATTCACATCTTCCCACGAGAGACAGAAACGAGGATAGAGGAGCTCTGATTCAATTCTCAATGATAACAGATATCATGATGACATCCCTGTGTAGGGGTAGGTTGTTTTTACACTGTGTATATTTATCTTGGCTGCATGCTGTATCACATGTGTTGGATAAGCCCAGAGTTACATCCCGAATGTCAGGCTTACTTGTTGCTGCCAACTTTTGGGGATTCACTACCACGTCTGGTCCCAAATGTGTTTGATACGGCACTTAATCAATACAGAGAGCTCTTCGCAATGACAAGCCGATCGGTCACTGTCACGGACATCTGCACTGAGCTGGGGACTTTGTATTCACACAGCACCAACAGTTTAAGATGAAGGTGTCATTACTGGCCATTAACTAGAGGATATGTACGTCGTTTTTCATGCTGCTGTCATATTATCTGCATTTGCTGGCATCAGCAGTAGAGTGTGTCTTTTAGATAACGTGCCGTTTATTTTTTAGATTAATCAGTAAATTGTTTGGCGTAAAATATTAGAAAATACGGTAAAAAAAAGTCTGAACAGTCCAAAATATTAAGTGCACTCTCACATAATGACAACAAAAGGCAGCAAATACTCACAACTGAGAAGTTAACGGGAAGGAATCAGGATATATATTATTGCTTGAAAACAGATTTCAAGGATTCTTTGAAATAGTTCCTGATTCATTTTCTGTCGGCTGACTAATTTTTTTGGCTCACTCAAATCAGCAAGTTCACTTTCTGCTGAAAATGTGTGTATTAACAAATGCAGTGAAGAAGAAGAGTGCATTGCAAGTCAAAAAAATTGGACTGAACAATGCAAATGTTTCAGTTTGCAGATGTAACGCCATAGTTGCTGTTTGTTTAAGAAAACTCCTTTAATGTAATCAGATTACATTATTGTATCATCTGAATATGCAATAATATCATTTCTAAAACAGTTACTTTTACTTGTTCATTAATTCTGATGTCAAATTGGCTGAAAATACATGATGTGAAACTTTCTGTTAGTGTATCACATCATTTAACAGCCCATTTACAGGGACGTCTTGTCACATTTGGACAGAGTATTACATTATCAGATGCTACAACCCATCCTTAGTTGATGTAGTTTGTCAGGATTTGAGGCTTGTGCTCCAGCTTCACACTGACATGTGCGTTTGAATAAATTAGATTTCAAGCAGCCCTCCTTGATCTTCTTACATGAGCTTGCAGTAACAGTGTCACTGTGATTTTATTTCCCCAGCTATTAGCATCTATATATGAATGTTCTGCACTTACAATAGGTTGCATGGAGGAAATGCTCTTTTGGATATGTGAGCAAAATTCAATTTGAAAAAAAAAAACACCCATTGAGAGTTTTTGGTAGAACAGAAAATATTAGCATTAGCTAGTGTGAGTAGCTGCAAAAAGAATATCATGAAAAAAATGTTTGGCTGAGAACAAAACCCAAGCAATCGTTTACGCAGAGGAAACACAAATAAAAATGATTTGTTAAATCTTAGTTAAGATGTAAGTAGTTCTCTTACAGCTTCTCCACTTTATTTCTGTTTGTCTCTTTTTAATGCCCATTAAAATAAATTATTTAGGGGATACTTTGTGAATGCTGTGGTATGAAGATTTGAGATTTACAGTGGTGAGACTGTAAACAGACCAGGAGATTAATACCTTCAACTTTTAAAATGCTGACGTCCACGATGATTCTGCCCTTTGCATGCCCCCTTTGCCACCTCTTTATCACTTTATCAGCCCTCTCCACTCAGTTCTCCCTTCCTCTCTTCTCTCCTTGGGGGGAGGATGCCGTCATCAATATCTCTGGCCGTGTTACAGGCGGTCCACCCAGCACCTCCTGGAGGGCAGAGCTATTAATGGAATTCAGGGGAGGGCGTCAGAGGTCCAACAGGCAGGGGAGTGCGGTTCATTGCCTGGCTTTCTCCAATCTATCCCACATTACTGGCTGTCAATAAGCAGGGGAGCAACACAGAGTCATTCTCACTGAACTTGACTGAACTTGAATGAACCTGAAATGTCATTAAGTGAGAAAAATGACGGATCTTTGGTCAGGAACCAAGAGGGAGGTTCTGTGTCTGTGCTTTGCCAGGGAACCAAAACACTCCCAGTCGATATGATTAGACTGCAAAGCAGTGATATTAACTTTCATCATGAGCTCAGTGAAAACAGCAGCCTCCATTGCACTCCCTACTCAATAGACTTTATTACCTCTTAAATGATATGTAATCACAGTTGATTAAGACCCTGCACTGCATCACGCTTTCATCAGTGAAAACAGTGAATAAGCACATCGCCACACGTGCTGTCTATGAAGGCAAAATGCAGTGAAAGCAGCTTTTGGTGGCACGCTGCAGCGGTTAACTGTCCTCCGTCAGTCCATTTGCCCACAGGCAGCAGGCAGGCGCTGAATGGAAAACTAATCCATCCCTCTAATGCAAGGGCATTACGGCTGCCCGTCACTTCCTAATTGGCTAATGGCTAGATTAGGGTGGTTACAATAGGCAGTGCTGACACTGTCTTGGCCAGTCATAACAGAGGGTTTAGGGCGTAAAAGCACAGGACCTGCCTCAGACGTCCGGTCTGAGGCAATTGTCCACAACACTGGCCTGTTATAACAGTAAAAAAAAGGGGGGGGAGGGGGAGCACTGCTGGAGGCTAGAAGCTAGCTGATCCTGTCTCTGCCCCCTGACCCCAGTTTAGCCTTGTTACAGTATATACTGTATGTTTTTAAAGCTGTATGACACACAAAACACGAGCAGATCTAATACACCTGAACTTAATCATTTTTGACTTCATCAGCAGCAATAAATATGATTTTTTTTAAAAAGAAAGATTAAGCTCTGCCTCTGGCTGTATGGCAGCTGCTGTAATACCACGAATGTTTAATCTTAGTGGCACTTACTTTTCTTTTTTCTTACAAGTCAAACATAAATCCAACCAGATGAGTCAGAGAATGATTTTCAAGCTCTGACACAACTGAGATTGTGCAGAAGGGACCTCAACTCAATAGCTGGATGAAATTGCTATTGCTTTGTACATTTGAAATGTGTGTAGAGTAGAAGATGAAAGAAACAAGAGGGACGGTGCAAAGAAGAAGAGAGACTTTAGCAAAGATGATGCAGTGGATGGATGAATACAGTCTTGTTCTTTCATGAATTCTGTCACCTCAACCGCGGTTGTCATCCAGACTGCGTATTTCCTCATACACCACGTAGAAACAAGCTCAATAACATTCAGATATATTGCACTGAACTCATTAAAGACAAGCACTCAATAAATGGCTAACAAGGCCTGTGTTTTGCTGTCTGTATTTAAACCAGAGGGAAGGAGATGGATTAATTGACACATTAATTTAGCGATGCCAACAAGCTGCTTAACATTAATGTCCACCCAAAGCTACAGCAATAACAGTAAAATATATGCGGTGTTGTAGTTAATTAATTTAAGGGTACTATCGCTGCCACCAATTGTCAGTACATTAGGGGGAAAAAGTCATCTGTTGCTGAGATTTCTAACTAAAATGAGAGCAATACACGATTTTAGTCACTTGGAATAAAGCGGCATTTATTTTTCATAATGAAAAATCAGACCAAGTAATAGACTTTCTCTGTAATATTCTACGCCAAGCTCTGTGGTACACAGAGGTCAGCAGGTCACCGTCCGCTCGAGGCAAGCTGGCTAATTAATTCACCTGTCAGTCACAAATCAAAGGTGACGCCCAGGAATAGAGCAGCTTCCACATTTAGTTTGACGAAACAATTCACAATGTTCAGAACCAAGTGTTCATTAAGATGATAAAAATCTTAACAAACAGGTCTACAGCAGTGCTGGCAGCTCTGTGAGGTTGGACTTAATCACATGCTGATAGGGCTGCAACTAACGGTTATTTTCGTTATCGATTAATTTTGATTTAATTTCTAGATTAATCATTAATAGGATGTCAGACAATGGTGAAAAATGTCTCTCAAGGTGATACTTTGTCAAACCAAAACCCAAAGATATTCAGTTTAATAAAATATAAAACATAATTTTTATAATTCTCCATGTTTGAGAAGCTGAGACCACATTTTTTGCCTTTTTTGTTTGAAAAATTATTAATGATTTTTGATTAATCAATAATCCGAATAGTTGCCGATCAATTTTCTAATGATTGACTAATTCATTAGTCGACTAATAGTTCCAGCTCTTCGTGCTAACATGCTCTGAATGACCATGCTAACGTGCTGAGCAAGTTCATTGCCATCAGTTCAGTAATTGTTGAGAGTCTGAACCAAAGTGGTGGATCGACATTGCCAAACCCTGGAGCCACAACATTTCCTGTAGCTGAGGGCAATTAACAAATCAGGTTGTTTTGACCAAATTCAGCTGCTCCAGGTTCTGGGAAAGAGAAAGTGCTGTGTTTTACCCAAACCTCAGGACAGAACGACCTGACAAACCTGCTCCATTTTCCATTCAGACTGTCTCAACTTTCTTAATTTTCTCCCAAAAATACCAAACACTTAACTTTCAGCTTGTGCAAGTGGTCTTACATCATATCTCTCCTTATCAGACATACATTGATTTCCTTATTTTCTGCCTCTCTGTCTAGATTTATTAAAACAAGTGATACTGTGCAGCTTGAAACAAATACGTTAGAGACAAAAGTTTGTCATTTTTGACATTTTTTCTTTTGTTTCGATTGTTTTACTAAGTAACTGGAAATAATTAGTTTGAATGGTCATGGTATAATCATTTCCTCAGGGTCTTTACACAGGCTCTGACTCCCTGTCATGAATTCACTACAATCTCTCTCTGTGATGCCTCGGAATATTCTCTGGATATAAATCCTTTGTTTCAAATAGAGGCCAATGTTTTTGCTTTCCAAAGAAAAAAAAAAAAAAAGATTGTCTGGGTCGCTGTTGAGCCTTTCCCTATTGCCTACAGTTATCTCAGGTTCATATTGTGCTCAGGTTATAATGTTTTAACTGTGAAATGTGCAAATTTGAAGCCAAAGATGGAGGTTGTGCGTTTAATACAGTATGTTTTATTAACAAGGGGATAGCTTCGAGCGATGTTAATGTATTCTCTAGGAGCAGTAGTCCTGGTATGAAACCACTACAGGTGTTAGCTGTGACCGGGGCATCCGGTAATGGTGCTCAGCTGCGCAAGTGAGAGTTGGACTTGTGGCCTGTGGTTGTAAAGTTGAATCTGGCTCGAGGACGTGCTGGAGAGCAGCAGGGTGGCTGTAGGTTACAAGGGCCTCAGCCCACGCTACAACTTAAGCTGCTCTCTCATCCATTACACGTGCTGCCTCTCTTCATACGTCCCTCTTTCTGCCCATGCGTGCCTCTTACTCCTACTACCACAATCTCAATAGCCTTTATCATCCCTCCCTGTCTGTCTTCTTGTGCCCTTTTTCCGTCTTGTTAACTTGTATCCCAAGCGAAGAAACCAATCCCATGAATATTTCCTGCAAGTAACAAATTACCTGCTCACTAGTCCACTCTTCATTGTTGAGATGTGTTTGTTGTCATTTGAGACAGCAGCAGTAATAGTTTAAAGGAAGATCTATATTTTTGTTTAATGCTGGACAGCAGATGATGCCTTCAGCATACAAATTGATTCATAGTCTGGTGGCGGATTTCATCTGTTGATAGCACCACCACTTTGTGCCATGTCATGCTTTAATATCTACAGTTTATCCCAAAGTAATTGTTTTTACATTTAGTGGTTCACTTTGTGACAATGGGAATGTTTGCCAGGTCTGGTTAACTACTAAACATGAAACTATTGCCTAGAAAGCATTGATAGTTGGTGTAATCATATAAGAATAGAGTTCCTCCTGAAAAAAGGGGGAATATTGACAGTGTCAGTTTCAGGGGACAAGCTTAAAATCTTAATCAGCAGAAAGAGGTGGCTGGGAAACAGCAGCAAGTAAACTTTTTGAAGAAGTAGGATATCTTTAGTTTACTTTAATGAATTATTTCTGTTGTTTACATCCTTCACATTCTAGTAGATTCAGAGACTCCCGTGGCTACTGGTGGTCCCAAAAGTTTAGTTTTAAAGGACTGATTTTAGCAACCATTCTATTTTCTTTTCCCTAGTTGTTCAGCCATGCAGTTATAATTGTTCTGACACAAATATGTTTCCTCTTCAAAATGCCATAGACCAACTGTTATGCTCAGCTGTGTTATGTCATCACATGACATATGTGCATGTGCACACATTACATTACATATGTGCATCTATACACATTACATGCAATGTGCACATGAGATGATTCTTCCCTTCTGAATTTTGCCCGGTCTGTGGACATGTCATTTCCTGTGAATCTCTTGTGCATATGCATGTGATTTGAACACATACATTTAATTTCTATAGCAGGATAAATACCAGCCATGAATACAGTATCAGACATTGGGTTTGGTATAACTTTAAAGGTTTCTATGGAACTGAAGTTGTTTTCATGGCTTTGAAAGCACTGGGTGTTGATTTATGTTGATTTGTGTCTTGCAAAGAGTTTAGGCTTTTGACACACCTGGGATTTATTAGCTGTCATGTCCTGACACCTTTACCTGCTCCTGATGATCTTAAAGTAAAACCAAAAGATTGAAACTGCTCCTCTGTTTTTTTTTGGAGCAACTCTAAACTTCTAAACATCAGTGAAGCTCCTGGTTTTTGTTGTAAACATGTTTGCATGCTTTGATGTTTACATCAAAGTACCATATGTCTGGTGTTACTGAGAGGATTATTAAGCAATTCTCCAATTTGTTTGATATTTTCTTCTTCAACAATCTCCACTGACATTGGAAATAAGTATGATCTAGTTTATCTTTTGAGATCTATATCTCTTTCTGTATTTCTCTGTTTCATTCTGTCTCTCAACTAAACAGGAGCCTGACAAAGGAAGGATGTCTGTGAAAAAAAAAACAATACTTATTTTTAGCTTCCCACACTCCTGATATGGCCCACATCCAGAAACACACCTGAGGGGATTTGAGAATCCAAGCTCCCGCAGGCTGACAAAATGATGGACGGCGTATTTAACCTTAATGAGTTTCCCAATTTTCTGTAATCAAGGCATTGTAAATAATGATTATATACCTTCCTAAAAATACCCAAGATCATTATTGCTAAGCTTCACAGAGGTTGCTATATTTTATATAGAATCGCTGATTTGCACTACAGGACCATGACCCATATAGAAAGGACTGAAAATCGAGAGGCATTGTGGTTGCCTCCTTTTAGAAATTGTCACCCGAGAGAAGTCCTCACCAGAAGATGCTGCTAAATATAGTTCTGCAACATCAAAGGTCCTCTTTGAAATGTGTGTGCTGCTCAGTCAGTAGCTCTGCCTGTGAGGCAGGCTAATCTGACGGGTACACAAGCCCCCATGCAGACAGACACAATCAAGAAACTCTCCACTGGAGGTGTGACACACACATACCTACTCACACACACATACATATGTTTTACACAACAGTTTTTCCAGCAAATAACAGGGTTCCCTGCTGCTCATTTGCTCTTAGACACAAATTGCTCAGTCAGCAGGTTACAGTTTGATGTTTAAGCCTCAAAGGTCGTCGACAGTGAACTCCCGCATAGAGGTCTAAAATAGTGTGTACAGGGTGCCACTTTATTCCATATGATAGTCATGTTTGACAATTTCATTGCTTGTGGAAGAAAATTACTTCTGTAAACAACAACCAGAGTTCAACCGCTGTAGTCTCCATCAGACGAGCTGATTGTAAAGATTTGTGTGGCTTTAGTTTCTCCATTTAAGGACCAATCAATCTGCATATTAACAAGACAAAATCGGAAAGGCTTGGCAAGCGGCTTAATGGCCTCATTTGGATTCATTTTCTATTCATTACATTGTTTGATGCCGTCTGGAGAAAGTTGAAACCATATCTCTGGAGTTTTGATTGAAGATGTTTTGCTGTTCTAATGAAAAGGCTTCCTCAGTTCAGAAATGACAAAGTCATCAATTCAGTAATATGGATTCAACTTTTTCAGACATCGTACCAGCCCAGATGCGCTGAACAGACTCCCTGAGAATGACTTTTAAATCAAAAGGTAGCCACGCCTTAACAAATACCCTTCTTTATCATCTAACTTATTTAAGACTTGAAACTTTTTTTTTACAGTCATTAATCAAGTTAGAAGTAGGGTCATTTTTCCATAAGACTCAATACAATCAACTTATTATTTGCAGCCCATGGAGCTTGCCCCCTGCTGGCCATTAGAAAGAATGCAATTTTAAAACACTTCGTCATTGGCTTCACTTCACAGACCAGGAAGCTTTGTCCTCTAATTATATACTGTCAATGGTCACATCTCTTTTCTACTTAACATGGGCAGTATGTTTCACATCACTACTTTGTCACGTTATGTGTACAAATGAGTCCACAGCCTGAATGCTTTGGCCATTTTCCCATTTTGAAAAATTATCACTTGTCATCCCTTTTGACATCTTTTGACGTTTCCATCCCACTGTAGTGTGTGGCTGTTCATAACAGCTATTAACACTTTTACCTTCAGACCAACAACACATGGACAAAGTTGTTTGTTACAAGCATACGCTGGTGCACTCTTGAAACAGCTCTTCAGGGGGGCTTGTCGGAAGGCCGAACAACTTCTGAAACCCCCGCCACTACTGTCTGATGTCTGAATTAGGGGAGTTGTGTCCAACAAGTTCTGTAACTTGACAGTCTCACGCACTTCACGCCATGATTGGATTTTGATCTTCTCCATCAAGATCTCTCTTTTTTAGAAACTATTTCTATCACTTTTACAAACAAGCCTTACCGTGCCTTGTAGAAGAGACTGTCTGGAAATGTACAAGATTATCCCACATTTAAATAATCATTGCTTCTACCCCTTTTATGATGAACTGCTTTTCAATCTGCCTTCGAGTGCGGCTGTTCGGAACAGCTATGAACACATTTATCTTCTGAAGGTGGTCAGAAAACATAGAAACTAGTTCTTATCTAGCATTACCGGTCTACCCTTTTTTCCCATAGGTTAGTCAGAAAAACTGCTTTTTTCTGATTAGTTCTCTTTGTGAAATTTAAGGTTTTCTAATGAATGTTTGAAAGAAATTTAATCTGCATACTCCTGGTCTCCCTGGTCCATGACTGCACAGTACAGTACCTTTCACAGGCATCGTTGCAGGAGCGATGTCAGGTGGGCTTTTAAAGTCAAATCACCTCACACCACCTACCCGGGGTGATCAGTGGCACAGTTGTTCCCCTGCTAACTTTAAAACACACAGATGGACACTTTATATGCCGTAGTGAGGGTATAACAAGTGTGTTTTACGGGCTCCTCTTTCAGTGTGAACAACCCTTGCTCAGATGTGAAAACCCATTCAGCACCTCAGGGGTAGAGTGCCTGCGTGTTATCACAGCCGGAATCGGTTTTAACAAGTCTAATTAGCACACGGTGATGAGGAAGTATTTAGGATGTCGTTTGTACCTCAGTTTAACATGATAAATACTTTGACACACATTGTTTTTGGAGGGGTGAGGTGTCAGTGAATTTGACTTAAAATGCTGCTATTACAGGGTAAAATATTTTCATCACTCCTGTGTTGCAGTCAGCTGGCAGAAGTGCAGCTCCCTGTCATGGAGTCCTCGACATGCTGTCAGCCCCATGCAAATTGACTTGATTTCTCCTCTTGGTGTCCAAATTGCATCACTTAGCTCCTGAAGTGGTACCTTGCCACTCCCCCCCCCCCCCCCCGAAAGCACACTGCTCAAATATTCAGCCTCTGCTGTGCGAGAAGGAAGGAGACAAGAAGGAATAAAGAGGGCACTTAATGAATAGAGCAGGGTCAGGGTCAGCGTGTTTCAGCTCTGGTGTGTTCTGATCTTTTCTAAAACACTGACAAAGACTCACTTTTATTCAAAGTCTCCTCTCATTCAGCAGTGATGAGGCGTTCAAAGCCGCAGAAGCTCTAACTCTTCTCGCTTATCTCCTGCAGGCACAACCAGGCAGCCCAAGGAAGGAGAAGTCCCTGGGGTGGATTATAATTTCGTGACCGTTGACCGGTTTATGGAATTGGAGAAAAGTGGAGCCCTTCTAGAGAGCGGAACATATGAAGGTAAGGATTTAGTTAAGTCACGCTTGTGATTGCAGTCAGTCCTCTTTGTGATATTTCTAATTTTTTATGGAATATATGCTGCAATTGGACACCCCAGGCATTTTTCTCGCTGTGAGTGACAGCGGTTTGAATGACCGCTGAGACGGGCTCATCACTCCACGTCCACACACTGCACTGCACAAGTATGCTTCCATCCATCCATCCATCTTTAAGCTTTTGTGGAGACAAGAGTATCATCAGTCATGTAGGACACTGAAAGGAATCCTCTGTAAATTCTGAATGAAGAGAAGCCAACACACACACACACACACACACAAACACACACATACACATGGATGCAGTACCTTCATGTTGGCTCTCTTTTGGCTCAGTCCTTGAGCCTGAGCTGCAGTGGCTCTTCAGTTGCCTAATCAAAACAAACAGACACTATCTATCCTCTCTCTCCTGTGGTTGGACAGGCCCGAGGCTTGGATTTTAAACCACTCGAAAAACGCAGCCCGTGGTCTGCCTGGGCACCTCCAACTCTCAGGAGACCTCTGCCATTATATAGATAACACATAGCAGCTAACTTTGTTCTCTCCCGCCTGACTCGGGTCTCTGTCGGCCTGCCACCACTGCAGGAAGGAGAGGAAAAAAAATTGCAGATGGCCAATTTAACGGTTGGTTGCCAGAAGCAATGTTAGATAGTTTAGGCGATACGAGCTGCCTTCCGCCAGGAGAGGGAGATTCTTCTGCGTGGCCACTCGGCCATCGTTCAGCGTTTTATATATTGTAATTATTTAATGGCCAATTAGATGTGGAAGAGAGAGAGAAGGGTTGAGATTTAAAAGGAAGGCTGTAGTGAGGATCAGCTAGCAGAAGAAAGGTTGTATTGTTATTAGAAAGACTGTGAACTGCTGACATCTCACAGTTAGTCACTCTGTTTAAGCCAATACCTCAAATGAATTGAAAAATGTAAGTCACAGAGTAGGAGGAACTTTCTTCAGGTAGGTTCCAGAGCTGAGGGGCTTTGACTACAACAGCCTGGTAACCTTTAGCAAGTGGCAAACTCAGAACATTTCATTGCTGCAGTTAGAAACACGACTCCATAGTTGCAGTATTCATTTGGCATTGACCCAAAATCCAAAAGGGTATTATCAGTGTAACCTTCAGCTTTAGCGCGCTGTTAGCAGTACACGCAACAGCAGTTCATAGATAGTATATTTTTATCTAAGAACCAGATATTTTCTAACGCAGTTGCTCATCTTTTGTACCGATGATTAGACAGGGAGAGTTTCCTTCCCATCCAAGGCCAAGTCCCCTGATACAGGCCAACTAATCCCTCAGCCGGGTCAGTATATCAACTGAAATTTGCTCATTGCAGATATCTCAACATCTGCATATATTTTAGTCAATCAGTTACAAGAAACATTTGAACAGCGAGCACAGACAAGTTAACTTTTCAACTGTAAAACACATTGCTCAGTTCTTACAGTATCTTGGTCACAATACTTCAATAACCAAATTCAAGGTATCCTTATCCAGATATTTGTTCACGTCATGTTTGTTTATAAGAAAAATCTGAAAAATATCAGTTGATATATAATTGATGAACTGCTGGATATTAAAGTAAAAATTCTTGTTTATTTCAACCTGGAAAGATGTAAGAGACTTGCACAGCTTGTCCTTATATACATTGTTTTGCACTAGTCATCTCGATAGCAGCGGTGGCTAGTGAGAAGTTAGTCTTGGTAGTTATTGTCGATGCAGAAAGAAGACTTTCTGGAACCCTAGTAGCCCAAAACAACCCCTTCCATTTTGCTTCTGTATTGTAAAATATGACAACATCAAACAACATTTGATGATCTTAGTCCTCAAAGGTTGTGATTTAAATCGTGCTTCAGCATTTCTTTTGAATATTTCCCTCTGTCCAAGAATTAATTTGGTGGAATTTGTTTTCATTTCTTTTCCTCAGTTTTATCAGCACATAAGTGAGACTCTAGACTGAAATCAATGCGATGTTCAGGTGTGACAGCAATTCCACCACGTAATCAAACTTCAAAGTCCATGTTTCTCTCATGCTGCGGGTTATTTAAGTTCACACAGGGAGCACTTGCACCATTTCTTCTTTCTTCTCAGAGGCAAATCTTCAGCTCATTAAGGCTCCAGGATTTGTGTCTGTGGTTCGGGGGTTCTCATCCCAACAGTCCCTGTAATCTCTTTACAGCTGCTTCCCCACATTTTCCGTCGCAGCCTTCATGTTTTCCAGAACATGAACATGATGTTTCAATAGGTCTTTCCAACACAGAGGGGGACACAAACTGATATTTTTTTAAATCTCACTGGCTATGCTTCCTGTTTCCAAAACAGTATGCTGTTAGAGTTTGTGTCTAATGTTCAAGCCCAGTGCAGAATAGAATAGAATAATCTCCATGGATTTTTCAAACACATCGTCGCCTCATGTCTGATATTTCTGCCAGGGACACTTGAGTGGAGCTGAAGAGATAAATAATATGGGCCCATCTAGTACCAAACCTAGTGCGAACTGCTGCAGACCTAAACTGTGGCTCCTCTGAACTGATTCCGTGAAGACAATCTCTTCAATTTACTTTCATGCTGTCGGATTTAAAATAGCCTCAGAGACAAGCAAGTTTCTTAAAGAAATCTCTCAGACTTTAGACCAACACGACTTAACATCTCACTCCAGCAACTGTTTCTTGCACAAAACCTTGCTTGTTACTGTTTGTGTGAAAACCTACAAAATGTCACATTTTCAGAAGTTAAAAATGAGAACCTAGTGTTCGGCTTGACAACAATATATTTTTCTGTTATTTCTCTGGGTTTTAAAGATGTTTTACAACCCTGAGAGTTGTGGATCTTCCTCAAGCCAGAAGGGAACATTTAACCTTTTGACACAATTTCCCATGTACCCCCCTGCATATAAAGTCGGTTTTATTTCCTCAGGTTTTGAGCCGTTGAGATTTCTGCTGTAGCCGCAATTCAAAACATGTGAATGGAATTTTCTTCTGTTCTGGTTAAAGCTTTGAAAAGTGACATCTAACAACTCAACTCTTTCCAGTAGTTTTCAGCATTTTTGACCTTTAGAAGAAAATAGTCCATAAAAAGAAAATCTTCACAGTGACCCTCAAAGTAAACATGAAGTTATGAGGTTTTAACAATGACTGATGGAGACTGCTGCAGGGACTGAGCTGCTGTCAGGAGACAAGCTGAAGGACAGTAAAATATAAAATCAACATAGACGACTGGAAGGAGCTGTTGACTCAGAGCCAAGTGAAAAACTGCAGTTCCCAGCGGTTGGCAGTTAGTAGTGGGCAGACACCAAAAACTTAGAGTTACAGTGATTATTCAGTCATATGCCAGGGAAATCCATGCATGGTCTAATAAGTGACTGATGAGAAGATGTAAGACAACAACAAATTATCCCCCAAAATTGGTGAAATTAGTTCATGACGAGGTGTGTGCATGTCAGCGTGCCTTTGTTTGCAAATATGCGTTGCTTTGTGCAGATCTTATAACTGTTGTAATATTGTAAGACATGATGTGATCTTGATCCCCCAGCTGGTGTGTTCAGGGATCAGCTGGCTTCGACTACTCCTCATCCTCCCTGTAGCTGGTGCATCCTTCGACCTACTGCTCCCTCTTCTCTCATCCTTACTTTTTACTCTGTGGGCCTCTTTGCTATATTTTAACTCTCCTTCTCTTCATTTTTTCATTATGTGGATTTAATGTGTCAATTTTGCTATGTTTTCTGTTATTAAGATTTAATGGAAATGCTTATTTAATTCAAGAATCTTGTATGTTCTTGTTTGCCATGTAGGCAGCTTTTTAAAGGTGTACCTTGGCAGAATTGGGATTTAAGCTAAATGTGTAAATATGTAGGCATGTTAACACACAGTGACACTGCTAACATGCTGATCCTTTTCACATAATATTTACCAGGTTCACCATCTTAGTTTAACCTGTTAGTATTCTAACACCACAGTTGAAGTGTAACTGAAAGTCATTAGTTTTGCACCAAAGTAATAGACGAATTACATTTTGATGATGGCATTAGATGGAAAGTGTAGGGATGACAAAAGTTATTATAATTAATTCTCAAGGGACCTTGAATATCTGTATATGGCAACCAACCCAATAGTTGTTGCTCAAAACAAAAACTCCTCAGAAAAAGTCACAGGATCAGCAAAGTCATTAAGATTCATTCTTCTGGGGATCAGGAATTTCTGAATCAGATTTCACAATAATCCATCCGATAGTTCTTTGGTATTTTCTTCTGAACCACAAGTGTCAACCTCATGGTCGTCCTAGAGAAAAGTCAGAGGATCACCAAAGTTATTAGAATTCATCCTTTGTGGACAGTGAATGTCTGTACAAACATTCATGACAATCCATCCAGTAGTTGTTAAGATATTTCATTCAGACATTTTTACACCTTCAGCCATGCAGCTAGCGTTTCTAAAATACGAGATTTAATCATTTGGCATATAAAAATGACTTTGGTCTAAATGTCTCACAACTCTTCCTCCTCTTTGTTCCAGATAACTTTTACGGTACCCCGAAGCCTCCGGCTGAGCCCAGCGCTCTGCTGCTAAATGTAACGGACCAGCTGTTGCCGGGCGCCAGACCCACCTCCGAGGGCAAGAGGAAGCGTAACAAGTCGGTCAGCAACATGGAAAAAGCCAGCATCGAGCCCCCAGAGGAGGAGGAGGAGGAGAGACCCATCGTCAATGGCAACGGTGTTGCTGTCACCCCAGGTCAGCCCCGACAACGACCTCCACAGACGCAGAGGCAAAGGTCACTTGAGCCAGAAGCCTCGTCATGACAGCTAGGTTTGAGGTCACGCTCTATGTCTGGCTGATCCACAGGATCAGTTGATAGTGTTGTTTAAGTCATAGCAACTGGCTTCTCTAGAGTGGTTGCCTAGCAACAGAGACAGTAACAGATTGCTTTTACATGGATTTCTTGGAAAATGATTTTATGGCAGATTATCACTTTTAATTGGTTACACAAATATCTTTATGTGCAATTTAATGACCAGATATGTAAACTCTAAATTATAATTCACTCTTACAGTCAGTGATTACCTCTGCAGTCCAAACTGTTTATGTTTAAAGCATTAGTGCCGTTGCTCTCCAGAATATGATATAATTCATTAGGTTTCATTATCGAGCACTGTCTCAGCACAGATAGCTAGAGGGCATACACATATATTGCTCTCCAATTCAACAGGAGTCTGCAGGCTCTTTTAAAAATCAACATTAAGTGTTTTCTCTCACTTGTGAGTGAGCCCTGTCCAAACCATTGTTATCCTCTCTGTAAACTCTAAAAATAGGAAGAAGTGACATTCAACACAGTACGCAACAAGACCAAACCTCTTGAGGTTGTTCTTATTCATGAAATAATAGAGAAAGACATTTCTTGGAACAGATATTAGTCTTCAGCAACATTCAGAGTAATGTACTGACTAAGACACACACAGAAACCCTTTGAACGCATCCCGTGATCACATGATAAGACCATCATGAAAGAGCCTTTATGAGTGATTTTTGTGATTCCAAATCCAAAACCATGCTTTGGTCCTGTGACTTTCTAAGCTGGTTTTATGCCCTCAGGACAGCAAAGTCTCTCACAGTAGTCAGAACAGCACAATAAGTCAAAGTGTTTGGGCACTGATCCCAGTTAGTGCCAGCACTCACTCTTATGTGTGATTGCTATTTTTTTTAAAGATATGTTGAACCTTTAGGGAACTGTTAAAGGAAGTGTTTTAAGAAAGAAGGTTTGGTAAGAGGATGAGATTTTGGTTTCCCTACCACAAGGAGCTCAAACAAGGTAGGACCCTTAATTGGTAAGAGAAATACATACATGTGCATATTTCAACATCTCCTACAATATTCTAAAGTGTGCTGTGCAATACTTATGGTGACTTTTCTTGTATGTCAACCTTCTAAAAATGCATAAAAAGTACTTAACTTAAGGGAAAGATAGAAAGAAAAAGAAAGACAAACTCATTTAAATGCAAGAAATAATACTGTAAATGTAAAAATAACACCTAAATGACAGGTAGATGTATATAAAGATCTATTATTCTTATTTATTCAACACCTTTCCTTGTGTTTACAAAGTGATTCAAAGGGTAAAAAGAAAGAAAAGACAGAATACTAAATTAAATGCACAGAACGGTTTTAAACCGGATTAAAAATAAAATATAATGTAACAGAATATATAATGTGACAGCATTCTTAATGTTTATAAAGTGCATAATTTAAATTATTATTAAATTAGATTAACATTATGTGTAAATTAAAAAATGTAATATGAATGTTAAAAGTTAAGATGAATATAAAAAACTATAAATAACAAAAAAGAAAAGGCACAACTGAAAATTAAATAATGTCAATTTATATAATTGGATTTCTGGAGGTGATGTAAACGAAGGTGATGTTTTTGCCCACCTGATCTCCTCCTAAGTTATTCCGCCTTAGCGGTCATAATCGCAAGGACACAATCCCCGTTTAGCTATATCAGTGATCTCAGCCAGTTCACCGGTTCATAAAGGGTTAAAAGTTCTGTAATTGGAAAAATCCCAGTGTCCAGTTGTTATCTACATTTGCTCTAAATGATGCAGTCACTGATTGTACCCCTGAGAGTTGAGACAAAATGCAGGGACAGGAAACATTTCTAACTGATTCCTATCGGCAGCGTTGAGATGCTCGATAACTTCGGGCTCCGGGCTGTGCAGTGAGCCATGTTTGATGTTAAAGTGGGCTGCAGCGTTCAGCTCAGGAGGAGTTTTGTCTCTGTAGATGGACAGAGTGTGGGCTGACCAGGAGAGCTGAAGGGGAATCAATAGAGCACAGCAGGCTCTGTGATCTAAGCAGATAGCTACCTCGCTCTTTCCCTCCCATAGATTATCTCTGAATCCCCCCTGCTCTCATTTGTCCCCTCTCCACTTCCCTCCACCAGCCGTCCTCAGGAAAAGCACACACACACACTTCTCACCATCTCTTTCTCTTTCTTCCACACACACCATTTCTCTCTCTCTAACACATTCACACACTGCCACAACTCAAAATAGGGCATCACAGCCAGCTACTCTCTCAATCTCTATTGTCTCTTCTGCTTTATTCGTCTTTCTGTCTTGTTAACCTCAATCATTCCCTCTCTTGCCTTCACCTCTCTCCTCTCTTTCCCCTGAGTCACCACTTCTCCTCACCCTTTTCTAATCATTCTTTCCCTTTTTTCCTCTGTGTCCACCCTAACCCCAACTCTCAATCAATCTCTTTTCCCTGCCTCCTACCACTCCTTCTGCCTCGCTTCACCTCCCTTGTCCCTCTCCTTTCTTGAGCGATGATGTCGTGCTTGTCTCATCCTGCCCCGTTGTCACCTCAGAGTCAAGCGAACATGAGGACAAAAGCACAGATGCTTCGGGGGACATCGCCCCGCAGAGCAACCCAGCAGAGGCCCCAGCCGAGCCACCCAAAGACGACGGCCTGTCCCCAAAAATTACAGTACCCAAACCAGAGGAGAACGACGAGCTAGGGCCACTGCCTGACAACTGGGAGATGGCATACACAGAGAAAGGAGAGGTCTACTTCATCGAGTAAGTGTCATGGTTACATCTAACCCTGCTCCAGGACATTGCGTCAGTCTGTGCATTGCTGATGAAACTTGGATATTTTAGTCACTCAGGTGTTCCTAAAACTCACTGCAGAAATAATGCTGAAAATACAAACTGAGCAGATGGAAGAAAGTCTTCTTAGCGACTTTTAAAGAAGTATTAAAGGATCTTTATGACCACTTGGAGGCAGAAGAACAAGCTATAAACACAACAATTATATATTATCATCTAATAAAGTTGCGTATTTACGCATTCCAGCAGACACTGAGGAACATTAGCATTCATTTAAAGTTATATGACTGCCAGCTGATGAGTGTAAGTCCAATATCCACTCCTCTTTTAGCTGTTTTTGATCTCCATAAATATGGTTGCTGTGCAGGTAGAGCTTTGTTGTTGAAAACGACAGCATTTGGAAACGATCTGGTGAGAGTGAACCAAAGCAATAAAGTTGAAAGGTTTTGAACCAAACAATGAGCTAAAAGGTGCTAAAATGCAGCTTAAAGCTGGGGCAAACTGCAGGATTAGGTTTGTCACTAAGACCGGCCCCTTTCTTTGAGCCATGGCTAATATAAAAATATGAATTAGTGCAGGTTTAAAGTAGTAAAAAAACCACTTTGGGTGGTGCAAAGTAATAAAACAAAACAAAAAAAGAAATCAGACAGAGAAAGGTATCTTCTATTAACATTAGCTGTATTGTAGCAATGATCTGCAGCATCTTAAATTTTTATAAGGACCCTGTGGAGTTTCCTTGTAAACAAAGTTCCTGTTTACATTCAGGATTACTCACCAAAATACATCGAGTGTATCTTAACAAACATGTTGAGTGCATTTCATTCCTCATAAAATATCTGCAGAGCCAATTCTCTGAAGTGAAACCATTGGAATGTGAATGAATGCGTACTGTGAGTCAACCTTTTGCATAATAATAATAATAATAATAGCAAGCAAAACAGAGACTTACTTGTAGAAACATTTCTCCACAGTGCCACTAGTGGTCAAAAACTCCACATGGTACCTTTTAAATAAAAGATGTCTTACTCTTTGTCTAACTGTAACGGAAAAGAGAAAGGACTTCAATGTTCCACTCAAAATCTGTACAAGTATAAGAGAAACAGAATCAGAACAACCGCCGTGAATGCCTGTTTCCCACCATCTAGTGAGTTTGTATTTTCATTCTCATGTAACAAAATTAAATTGAGCCAGGTGGGCCAGGTAGCATCTAAATTTACTTCTGTATATTCCCCACAGAAACCCACACATACAGAGACCGTAATTGATGCTTGGTGGTTTAATGAGATTTAGAGGTCCCCAGAAATACATTGCTACACCGAACTCTGTTATACAAGCTCTAAAGTTTAATTCATTGGGGTTGTTAGCCTTTTACAGCTGCAGTAAAAACTGTGGAGGTGAGTCTTTCTTACACCACAATAATGGAGTTGCCGTGTATTTTTGTAGTGGTGCTGAGGGAATTGAGTGTGTGCATGTATGTGGACATGAGTTCTTGTATAGCATTAACTAATGTAGCCATAATGGGGAATAATTCTGCTATTACAAAAGCTTTTATTGCTTCAATAGATCATTTCAGTCATCAGGCTAAATTTCTCCACAGCATTGATTGAATCCAAGCACGCTTGAATGCATCATAAACTGCTAGAAGCTGCACAGCAACACCAGACTAAGAAATGAGGCGGCGGTGATGCAGTTGTCACCCAGCCAGGCACATGTTGCCTCTTCATATCCACAGAAACAGACTTTCATTTCCCTCCACTACAGACGAGTCACCGTGCATCTCCTCCCTTAAAACAGAAAAACCTCACTCTCTCACATCCATCAAGCAAATTACACAGCTAATGCAGTTAGCCCACTGAATTTGTAGCTTCAAGATTTTTTTTTTTGTGTCTGGGCATATGTGATGCAGTGCCAAAGGGATAGTGGTTGCCAAGAGGATGCTTCCCTTTGATTGGCCTCCATACGAGATCAATTCGTTTACCTCCAGCCCTTGAAGTGAGGCGGCTGAGGAGAAGCATAGAAGGAGGGAGATGGAAGGAAAAGAAAGTGATACTGATTAAAAATAGTGAAGACTGAAAAAAAAAGGAGGTGAGCGGGAGGATAAGAAAGAGGAAAAAGTAGTTGCAGATATTTATACTATAAATAGTGATATTTGGCAGTAGAAGAGAGGAAGGAAGAGGAAAAGAGAGAGGCAAAGCGGAGGACTTTACCTTACCTTATCTATTTGGCTCTGTATGTGGTTTGGGCTTTAGTCTCCTACTTTTATCTCTGTGTTTAGGCAATGTCTGTCTGTTAGTTTGTCTAAAGGTAAGTTTCCACCAACATATCTCAACACCGTGGTGCCACTGCAAGGTTGACATTTTTGGTTTGGATTGAAATGTTTCAAAAAAATGTTGGATGGATTACGTTGCAATTTTTTCTTCATTAATGTTCCACTCGGGATGAATTACAACAACTTGAACTTTTTCTTCGACCTGCTCAATATGAGCATAATAGCATTATCATTGTAAGTATGGCAAAATTTGCATTTATGCTATGCAGCTGGTAAATGGTAAATGGAATGTACTTATATACCGCCTTTCTAGTCTTTTGACCACTCAATGCGCTGTACACTACATCCCACACACCCCATTCACACACATTCATACACTGATGGCAGTGGCTGCCATGCAAGGTGCCAACTGCTCACCAGAATGGAAACTAATCATTCATACACACTCATACACCGATGCACAGTGTCGGGAGCAATTTGGGGTTCAGTGTCTTCGACATGCAGTGAGAGGAGCCAGGGATCAAACCGCCAACCTAGTGGACGACCCGCTCTACCTCTCAGCCACAGCCACCGCCAAAGCTTGGCTATAGAGTTTTTTATATTTTAGTCCAACTTTATTTTAGTTTCTTTATGTTAAAATTGAATAAATGAAATGTCCCACAAAGAATGAACTCTATGGTGCTAATGCTCTATGGAACTTTTTTTTGCCTCTTTTAGCTCATTGTTTTGGTTTTCACAGCCTGCAAATTGTGCTGACATCAACCTCATTTCCAGTAACAGCAGGCAGATGGACAAAGTTAGCAACCGGCTGGTGAAGACATTTGAACATCTGTTGCAGCAGCTAAAGAGCGAGAATTTGTCAGGTTGACAGAAACATGACTCCAAATGAATTCTAATGTTGCTCCGTGTCTGCTGGATGTGTAAAACAGTTTAAAAACACTGTCACCATGACAACTTTATAAAGTGATAATGTGTGAGTTTTCAGCTTGTCCCTTAGCTTCCAACTGGCCAAAAAATATAATTAATGGAGCTTTAACGTCTGTATAGATTCATATTTTACGCAGCTTTTATGCTTTATTTAGTATTACTGTTTAGATTGTTATTCTTGTCATTGGACTTTAAT
Source organism: Dicentrarchus labrax (assembly GCF_905237075.1). Lineage (NCBI taxonomy): Eukaryota > Metazoa > Chordata > Actinopteri > Moronidae > Dicentrarchus > Dicentrarchus labrax. The sequence continues at coordinate 16,379,579 of NW_026136724.1, read as the reverse complement.
GCCTACTTGCAAAAAAAAATTCTTTGGGAAGTAAGTATTGAAAAGACTAAAGACACAACAAGGCCTCTTTACAGCATCCCCTTCCTTCATCTTCTCACCTTGGTTTTTTTACTGTAGGCACTTTGTGTACACCTCCCCCTGCCCTCCCCCTCCCTTACTGTCATCATGAAGGGAGGCCATTGTGGCTCCAGAGCTTCAGACGAGCTGTGGAGATGCATCGAGTTTTCCTGGCACACCATCATATCTGATCTAGATCCAGCTCTCTGCCCGAGGCTCGGGATGAATCTGCCAAACTCACAGCTGTTCCCCTCCATCACTCCCTCAGTCACCCCTCTATCCCTTTCTGCCCCATCTCCACCCCTCCTCCCCCTCTGCCCGCTAAGTAAGCAAATTAAAAGTATTGATTGCCATTTTGTTAACCTAAAGCTTTTTTTACCCCACCCCGTCTCTCTCGTCACCTTTTTAGAGGCAGGCATGCAAGGGAGTCTCATCTTTCCTCTCTGAAATGATTCTCCGGCTGAATTAAGAATCCACCAACCTCCTTCTCTCTTTCTGCCAAGTCTCCTCTCCCTCGCCATCTATCACACTCCCTCTCACTCTCTCTCTGTCGTCTCTTCACAGCCACAACACCAAGACAACATCGTGGCTGGACCCGAGGCTAGCCAAGAAGGCAAAGCCGCCCGAGGAATGCAAAGAGGATGGTGAGTACTGCGTCTCTATCTTCTATTTTTCCTTTCCTTCTGATTTTTTTGCTCCTTACGTTCGTTCATTTTAATTACACAACTTTCCCCACAGCATTAATATAATAGTTCAACCTTGCCTGTTGATCGGACAAGATGCATAGTGAGATAATTTCATTAAATTTGCTGATTTTGTTGTGCACCAGCATAGGATTTCTGTATTTTTTTAGGAGTTATATGGTGACAGTGTTGGTGTGTGTGTGTGTGTGTGTGTGTGTGTGTGTGTGTGTGTGTGTGTGTGTGTGTGTGTGTGTGTGTGTGTGTCACTGTGGATAGGAAGCCCCGTGATATGTGTGTTTAAAGCCCAGGTCCTGAGAGACTGGATGTTACAAAGACTTCTTTATTCTCAACAGAGAGAGATGTGGAGTGTCCTTCACCCGCCCACACACACACGACAAACGCACACCAAAAAGAAAGGAGAAGGATGAATGTCAACGCAGCGAGCGTTTATAGACGAGCCTACATATATATATATGAGGGTGTCATCTATCTCTTTCGCCCTCACCTTCCCTTCCCACTTCCCCATTCGTCTTTTTTTTTTATGTGTGCGGGAGAGTGGATTTATCGCCTGAGTTATAGACAGGGAGGTGGTGGAGCTGAGCTGAGGGACTGGATTTGGAGATGGACAGAGACAACGAATGAGAAATGACAGTTGCTTTTTTGAGTGTGTGTCTGTGTGTGTGGTATACGTTCATAGCGGGGAGGGTGGGAGAGTTTGTGTGCATATTCCTGGTAAACACGTAACCACAAGGATAGAGTTTCGCTAAAAATATATTTGGTACGCAGACGCGCGCACACACACACACACACACATGAAGACACAGAGACAGACAAACAAGTGTACTCCTGAGTCAAACAGTATTTTCAAATTGCTCTTCTCTTCCTTTTGACCTGTGCCAGTTGTGTGTGACCTTACGACTGTGTGGTGAGTAGGGCTGCAGCAAATTCTTTTTATTATCAGTTAATCTGTAAGCTGCTTTTTTGATTTAATGTTTAGTCTATAAAATGTGAAAATAGTGGAAAATGTCAAGACCCAAAGGTGATGCCATCAAACTTCTTATTCAGTCTAAACAACAGTCCAAAACCCCCAAAATATTCCATTTTAAATGATGTAAAACAAAGTCAGTCCACCGCTTTAATCAAGACTGTTACATTTGATGGATTGCTGTGAAATTCAGTACAGACATTCATGCTCCTCTCAGGATGAATTGTAAAACCTTTGGTTGAAAAAACCAATCACATTCACATCAGACTCAACTGTACTTTACTTTTAGTGCTAATTAGCAAATCTTAGCATGCTTACACGTCACTTGTAGATGGTGAATATGGTAAACCCTATACAGTACAACATCGGCATGTTAGCATTTTAAGATCAAAGTACCTACTGTACTTGCAGAGATGCTAGCATGGCTGTGTGCTTCTGTAGACAATGAATTGGTTTATTGGTGAGTACCAGAAAGTTCAATGGTTTTAATGGGAAAGTTTGTCAAAGTCTGAAATACAGTACTTCAGAAGACAGCTTACTTAATCTGACTTTCTATGTACACTAGAATTCCTGTACACATTTGCTAATTTGAGCAGGACAAAACAAATATTAAGAGGTATTAGCAGAGAGATAGTGTTTGCCTGCAGCAAGACGGAGTGAGAGAAATGGTACCTGATCTGAAAACATTTGCATTGTGTGTTTGTGGTGGCATTAAACATGGGGGCTGCTTCCTGTTGACACATTGCACATTACTTTCCCAATCTTGCCTTTTTGGTCAAAAGACCCCATGCGTAGTCGCTGAATCTCCCCTTTGTCTCTCAATCTTCCGACATTAAAGGGGAGAAAGATCTTCTAGCATGATGAAATGAAACAGAAACAAAGAAAGAGACGCCTGTGAGGAATTAGTCAAAATGTGATTGCGCCTTTATCCCCAGCATTTCCAATCCTATTTATCCACCAAGGACCCTCCACAAGAGGAGATGTGCTGATATTTGTGTGGATTGTTATTGATCTGGTTGGGCGACTAATCCAGTTAGTCCCAGCTGAAGGGAAGGTAGTGCTTAATGGTGGCTGCAGGTCTATAAGTGAGTGAACATACATTACGATTGTTGGGCCAATAGATGGTTTCAATTTGGGTTTCTTGACTTATTGGCCGACGTGGGACCGAGTCTATCTAAGTCAGCTAGTGTTGACAGTCTACTAATTGCTTTGTTCTGTTTCTTTGGCTTTTTAGTGCAAATTGATAAAAAAAAAATGTTTATCTTTGCTAACTACTTGGCTCTAGGGATGTCTGTTGGTCCGGCTGTTGGTCTTTGGACCAGACTGAAATATCTCATGGACATGAACTACCGTGATGTTTGGTAAATACAGTCATGTTCCCAACAAGATCAATTGTAATAACTTTAGTGATCAATTAATTATCGCGCCATCATCTGGTAGGGATTTGAAATCCTCCAATACTTTGGTTTAAATGAATAAAAGCTAAAGACATAGTTTGTGTTTAGTGTTAACATGCTAAACCTAAGATGGAGAACATGATATATGTGATGTAAATCAGTGTGTTTGCATTGTTATTGTGATAGTGATAGTGTTAAATGTGCTAGCATTTAGCACTCAGCACCATTGTGCCTTCCACACCGAGATATGTACATTTAGCCTTGTTACAGGTTGTCTGTGAAGATTTCTTCTCATAGATATTTATTATTATTTCTTAGTGACATAATCAATCACAGTGATCACAGTCTACCTGCCATTCAGTGCGTTGCCCTCTGTGTTGGCTCAGTTTCTTTCTGACCGTCAGGACTAAAAGATCTCTGTATGTCGGGGGAAATAGTATATACAAGTGGTGGAGTCTTGTCTCTGTATGTTTCAATAACTTACATTGTGTTCCAGGTTTAAGGTGGTTTGTGTAAGCAGCCATATGAGAGGTGTGTTGTTCACTCCAAACATCCGCAGCCTGGTGATACCAGCTACCCCTGAGAGCTGAGCTCAGTTAGGGGGAGAAAAGCTGCCTCTGTAAATTTGGTATTGATTGGTGGAAAAGGTAGACGTGTGTGTCCGTGTTTGGACTCGAGCCATGCTCTGATAAGCGCTAACAGGATGGCAGGGTGGAGTCTGTGAGCTGTAACGGGACAACAGACTGAGAGGAGGAGGAAGAGGAGGAGAGTTAGAGTATTAAGTGGGACTTTGAGTATGGGAGGAAAACACACACAGTAAAAGCTAGATGTGTATTTAGGTCCTTTACTTAGTGCAATACCACAGAATACTTCACTAAAAATAAAAGTCCTGCAATCAAAAATGGGCTTTAAGTAAACAAGTATTATCAGCAAACTACTGAAGTATCAAATTTAAAGAATAGTTGTAGTTTTGGGGGTGTTGTTGGCAGCAATCCCTCATTTTAAAGGAGAACTGCAGCAATGTCAGTTGGTCAACATTGAACAGGGAAGTTAATCTGTAAACTGAGATGAGATTTAATCTTTTCCTTTACTTTATGCACTGTTGTTTAATCTACCTAATGTATGATATATATGAGCTAGTAAAATATTTCCTGTAATATCTTTACCTGCATAACAAGTGGTAACTGCAGCATTTTTCCTCTGAAATGTGGTCGAACAGATGTATACAACATAAAATGGAAAATACTAAAGTAAAGTACCTCAAAACTGCATATAAGTGCAGTACTTGAGTAAATGTTTTCACTCAGGTGAACGCGACTTGTTCTCTCTCATGTCTAAAGTCAGCTGCAACACATACAACCAGATTCTGTCAAAATATGCAGAGAAATATGTGTTCGGTTTAGCGCTCTCATCGCTGCATGTTCAAAGGAGCGTCGGTTCCAGTGAAGACAGAGCAGTTGACATCACAGATGCCTTGTAGTTACATAACTCACTCTATATTTCTCTCTCTCGTTCTGCCTCCATCTTTCTCACCTCCTCTTTTTGCCTTCATATCCATCTTTGTCCCCCCCCTCCCTCCTGCCTCTCCTTTTTGTTTTGGTAGACAAAAAGAACTAGGACAGGCTCTTTACAGAACCTCGCTGTTTGCTTTTATTCCCCCCACTCTCACCCTCTTAAAGTTTTTTTGTTTTTTTGTTTTTTTTCCCCCCTGTCCTGCCAAATATTTGTTGGCTGGCAAAAAAGAAAACCGAGCGGGGGCCCTTTGTTGTCTCAGTTTCTTTACTTATTCAGCCTGTTTTTCCACATCAGGTATGCCAAAGCAGGTAGCGAGAATCCCCCTGATAAGTCCATTCAAATCAGACAAAACTGTAAGATGTTTCCCGTTACCCTTTCAGCATGTTTCACCAGACGACATGTGTCCTATCTGGAAAAAGCTAAGCACATACAACACCGGATGTACAGTATGTGAATGAACATAACAGAGAGGGATTATAACTTTGATGATACTCAGGTTTTGAAGGATTTGAATCGTATTAGAGTGCTCTCCCTTCTGTGTATCCCAGCAGACGGCACTCATGTGAAAACACAGAGCACCAAATGTAGACATGTAATTACATTCTGGTCATGTGAGCTTCACCGTCTTCTTGTCCTCTCTAAGGGAAATAGCACGGGCTTGTGTTTTACTCGCTTTTCCTTTCTTTTCTCACGTCTGCAGTTTTTAAGAAAAAGCTGTCCGCATGCGTGTGTGTGTGTGTGTTTTTGTGCTCTTCCAGTCCTTCATCACTTACGTCCAGATGGATGCCACAAGGCAAAGCACCTCCAGCCTGGGAAATGTCATCTCTCCTGTCCACTCTGTTGTCCTTTTAGCCAGCCCGATGGGACCTTAGAGATAGAGTTTGTGATTTTTATGGTTTTTTTTTTTTTTTTTTTTAGGGGACACCAAATGTGAGCGCGCACACTCTTTCCAGCGGGGTGTGTGTGTGTGTGTGTGTGTGTGTGTGTGTGTGTGTGTGTGTGTGTGTGCAGTCCTACAGGTGAGTTATTATAGACGGGAGGGACGCAGCACCCTCCTTCACCTTGAGACTGAGCGGAGTAGCGGGGAGGGGCAGGCGAAGCTGTCTGAAAAATGATTGATGGGTGTATTTTGAGAACATCCCCAGCAGAGCATGCCTGAGGCCTGGAGATTGGAAGGAGGATTCAAAAGACTGTGTGGCAGGTGTGAGTCTGTGTGTGTCTGTGTGTGTGTATGTGTATATCAGCTGCAATTTACTTTTTAACTACATCCAAACTTATACACTAAGTAAAGCTGGGCAATAAATCCATTTAATATCAAGGACATTAAGATTCACTATCATGTGGGTTATTGTACATCAACATATATGATGATATATATTAAATATAGTCTCTTCCAGGTCCTTAAGGTTGTGTTGCAGTTAAAGGATAAGATACAATATTCTGTGTTTTTCTTAATGTCAACAAATTCCATTACAAAAAATACCAAAACCAACCGTGAATTGATCCTACTAACAAGTATTGCTTGTGTAGCCAAAGCTTGATATACTGCAGCTTATTTCTCTGTGTAACGCACTTTCAAACACACTGTCAAAACACATGCACAGGGTGACGTGTTCCTTTATTACCATTAATGGAATGGGAACTGTATTTTATTTTGAGTTGATCCAACATTCATCATCCTGCTGCTGTAAATACTCACAGGAGCAACGAATATGTATAAATCCACAGCTAAAAATAGTCCCTAACAAGTCCACTGTACTGACTCATGCTTGAGAAGTGTTTGCTGCCAACTACAGTGCCCAGCTGTAACAGGAAGTTATTGAACCTTTTTTTTGTTTGTGTTTACTTGGTGCTGAGTTGGAAAGTGTTGAGGGACAGACTAATGCATTGTTGGTTTTGTTATTTTTCAAGTGATTTGTTGAAAATTAGAAGGATGTAGATCATGAATGTCGCCAGCTCTATCTGTTAGTTTAACTCTTCTAGCAACGTAAAACTAAACAGTGAATTATCATTTACATTACACATTATTTTAGATTCACATCTGTGAAGCTGAAACCTTCTTCTTTGTTGAATTTGCTCGACAAATGAAAATGTCCTTCTGTCGATTTAATTGGATAATCAACAAATGGTTTCACCTTAAAACAATTACACATACACAAGATTTCATCCATATTTGACAAAACAGAATAATGAATTGCTTTTTACAACACTGGTCCACTATTTGGGGCATTTGTGAGTCTATTTGTCTTGACTCTAATTGAGTTAGAAATTGGCTGACTCTCATTAGTGTTAATACATCATTTTATCTAATCAACAGCATTCAGGAGGCTATTACAAAACAAGCTACTTTACATAATTATCCTATTTAACACCTAACAAAAGGGTCTCACAAAGTAGCACTTTCTCTGCTCTCACTCCTGACCCCACAGGGACGAGGAGATTGCTCAGCAGAGTGATACTGCAGATGGAAAGTAGAAGAAGAGAAAGTATGTGTGTTTTTATGTGCAGCTGTAAGTGTTTTTCACATAGAGCTATAGCCAAATAAACCAGAACTTTGGAAGCAAAAGAGGAGAAAAAAAGTGCCAGGTCACAGTTCAGTACGTCTCCTTCTGTCCCTGGAATGTCCTGATAAGCTACAAGCTTGTGAGTTCAGGTTTTTTTTAATTCTCATTTTTATTCCGGCTCTTAACTATTGTCTGCTCTCTCTGAGACAGAGACTAGTGGGACTTTGCAGTAGAGGGAATGTAAGGACATGCATTTCTCCACAGCACAGGTGCATTTAACAGCAAAACAAGTTGTGTAAAAACAGCAGCTTTATTGGAATGGAGCAGAACACACCAGAGGAGAACACTGTTGCCAGAGAGTGACGCAATTAACTACTGTGTTGTGAAAGACATGGCTGTTGCGTTGACTTTTCCTGTCACAGTGAAGATGTATTGGTTTGTTAACCATCTTCTAAAAGACTTGAATCAAGAGTCTCTTCCTAATCAAATAAATAAATAAAAAATACACCCGTGGTTAACGTCAGTTGGTCTGTGATGTGAAAATATGAGAATAAATCTCAGTGCATCAATCTATGTCAAACCCTGTCCCAGTCGGTGCAGTTTCATCACACTCTAAACAGATATTCAGCCGTGTGACACACTGACCGCGATTAGTATGGATGAGCTTGTGCACTCGGATCCTTAGCATGTTGATCATGTAGTTACAGAAACATACACACATACTGAGCATGTGAGCCTCTAACGCATTACCAAACCTTTTGTCAGAGCGGTCGACCTTTGTAAGTAAATTGCAAGTGAATTATATAAAGTAGCCTCATTCCACAGGCCTAATAAATGCATATTTGAGGTATGTAGCTTTACAATGTCTTCCTACCCCTGCCTGTTTATTGTTAGGTGAGAACTTAAGGTCTCTCGCTCTCTCTCTCTGTCTCTCTCTCTCTCTCTCTCTCTCTCTCTCTCTGTCTCTCTCTCTCTCTCTCTCTCTCTCTCTCTCACCCCAACTGGTCGAGACAGACGACCACCCACCTAGAGCCGAAGGATCTGTCCTAGGTTTCTGCCTTTTAACAGGCAGTTTTTCCTTGCCCTTGTCGCCAAGTGCTTGCTCATGGTGGTACTGTTGGGTCTCTGTAATTAATGTTTTAAAGAGTTCGGTCTAGACCTGCTCTATTTGAAAAGTGTCCTGAGATAACTTCTGTTATGAATTGACGCTATACAAATAAAATTGAAAATAAAAAATTGAATTTGTTGACTTTAGAGAGTCAAGTTTTAAGTATGGCTCCTGTATGATCGGGATGTTCCAGGTGAAAGTTGGTCTTGAATCATGATGAAAATCTTTGGTCATAAGTCTAAAACTGGGGTCTTAGACTGTGTTATGACACACATCCATCGATAGCTAATTTAGAGTTTTAGTGAACAAAGACAGTGTCAAACAATCTGGTTTTAGGACCAAATTCTCACAATGTGATTGCTCTTACATCCACATCTACACCATGTTACATCTTTTAATACACTGGCCAACGCAGCATTGTAAGCATCCAAAGAAATACACATGTAGGTATAATAGTGCTGTGTATTCATCCTGGATGTACCTTCATGGTCAAAATAATCACGCTGGTCCAGTGTCTGTCCCTTAAACAACCCTTTATTCTCCATCCCACTCCACCCTCTAGTGAAACAAAGAAGCTAATTCACCCATCTTTTCTCTTCCAAATCATCCATCAACATGCTCAGCAAGGCTCAGAAAATATTGCATCTGACAGGGCCAGTAGCACACAGCATCCTTTTCTTTACTGCTTTTGTTGATTGTGCTTTTGATTATGACAGACAGGGTAGTGATTGTCAGTACAAACAACTGGAAACAGTTTCTCTTGTCGAGTGGGGAGGGAGCCGGGTTTATGAATCATAGGTTATACCGGTTGAGGAAATATTGAGGCTGAGTTCTGTTCATCAGCACTTTCAGGTCCTTTGAAAATATCATTTCTGAGTCACAAGCACTAATTTTAGCTCTGTTTACTTGTTATACATGGTTCCTTAGAACGATAATAATAGCGATAAGAAGGAAAAAGATATAAGACTGAAAAGAGAGAATCATCAAGCATATTGTTGTGTTTGCTTTCTATACAGTAGAGGTTGTTAGATCTATCAGAAGGTTAGCTGAGGTTTTCACCTGTAAAGAATTTCTGCTGATCTTCACAGTGGACCTGGAACCCTGGATAATCTTAAAATAAATGGCTTCATTTTTCTGCAAACACCACTATTTATCACTTTGAACATGGTGGGAATTGAATTCACAGGTGGTCTGAGTGTATTAATGTTCAGTTGGGCAAGCGGGCAGCAAGTTCTCTCCCTGCTACAGAAACAAATAATGCCTGCATTTAATACCTGATTTCACCTAGTGAGGTCTCTATCTTCATAACAGCTCCATACAAATACAAATTTAACAAGTAACAAGCTCAGAGACTAAACTATGTGCAACAGGTCTCATTTTCCAAAACAACTAATTATTTTCCCCCAAAAAGTTACTTTTCCATTTGTTTTGTTTTTTATTATTTTGTCGAATTCAGCAGACATGGCATTTGTTTGGAGGAAGAGAATACGCCAAACATAGCATCTTATCTTTAGCCGTGCAAGCAGTGTGGCTCCATGAATGGCAGTGTCAGTTAGTTAGTCTCCCACTTTGGTTCAGACTAAAGTGTCTCAACTATTGGATTGATAACCATGACATTACCATCAACCTCAACTGTACTTTGCATTTAGTACATCAGTGTTTTCCTTGTGAACATGTTAACATGCTGATGTGCACATTTGCAGCCACTAGCATGACCGTAGACTCTTGTTAAAGGGAAACTCCAGCAATTTCATACATCAAAGTCTGTTTACAGTTCTCGGGGAGTACTACTGCGTATGTGAAAATAGTTGCATAAAGCCTTTTGTGGCTCCAGAGCGAGGCCTGTGAAGTCTGATAAATTTCCTCCAGTGATTTTGTAGTTTGAAGACTACAAGTTTGAAAATGAAAAACATCTGCGGGTGTGGAGTTGAGCTTACCACCAGACGACCTCTGTTGCCCGCTCCTCATCTCCGCTTGAGGCTCCATTAGCCGCCACTAGCATAACACACCTGAATCTCCAACCCAACTGCTGGTTGTGTGGCATGAGTGTGATGTAGGTGCCAGATTTTGACAAGGAAAAAAAGAGATGCATGGAATAAAGAAGACAATATTCCTGGCTTGTTAACTGTCAGACCATGTTACGGAGTGCAATCAGTGGAATAATACATCTGATTTTATTTAGGATATTCGAGGCCTACTAAGGTTCAATCAAAGTAGAAAAGTTTTGTCATGGGATATCAAAATCCTTGTTATTGTACCTTTGAAATATATATCTCTGAGTGTAATGACATTTCAGAAAGAGAACTCACATTTTCTTTGTCTGCTGTGGCATTTGAGAGAGCTTAGCTTCCAGTTTGAGGTTTAGATAACTGAGATTGGACTGTACTTACAAAGAATGGGCTCTGCAGCAGGTCTGCACCACTGCTCACAGCAACAGCATACTAAACTCCATTTATTTGTTCAGAAGCTTATATATTGTGTATTTCAGTGTTCTGTAAAAGTGTGTGCTCTTAAGTCAGTGTCCTAAAATAACACCCTGGCCAGTGAATTTTGTGCCCATATTGACCAGTAGAAACTTTCATTAATCAGTCGTAGGAAGTTTTTCACAGTAAACTCATTCGCTAGAATGTGAGCTGCATTCAGAGGTGACATGATAAATGAAGCCAAGTATGGTGCAGTGTATCCAGCAGAAAAGGACTTTAATTTTTGGTGACTACAAAAGGCTCGGGGTGCTGAAAAGGATTCGGTTCAGCCGGTTTGCTCCTCAAAAGATGGAAGAAAGGAAAGGATGAAAAAAAGGGAAACAGGACATGGGTAAATCCCTACGGTGTCTGTGGGCTGTGTGGTTTGCCACCCTTATTCCTTCAGACCAAATTAAAAAAAGCAGAATAAAAAATGCACAGGCTTGTGAGCATGGAACTTCAAAAAAGGCCTTTTCTGTCAGACTAACATGGGAGAACATGAGACGAAAGGATAGAGAGATGGATACGGAGAAGAAGACGGGGGAAATAAGGTGAAGAAGAGAGAGAGAGAATTGAGAATCGAGTGGTACTGGGGGAGAGAAAATATGGGGAAGATGCCAGGATGCCTCCTGCTGGTAGTAAGTGGCCCTCCACCTGTGACTGCAGGATGAATGTTGTGGCATGACTAGAGATCGCAAACATTTTTCCCCTCGCTTCGGGGCTCCATCATAAGAGCTCCTACCTGAAAATTTCACACCAGCTTGACATTTCCTTCCTGGACGCATGCAGCATGGCAGTGATAAGCAGTGCTGGCTTTATATGGCAAAAACACACACACACGCAAACACACTCTCTCTCTCTGTCTCTCTCTCGCTCTCTCTCTATCCTTGTCCCAGGGAGTAAGCACTCCATTGCAGGCTGCTGACAGAGAGGTTATATACAGCACTCAGTGGAGCCAAACAAAAGAGAATGAGCAAAGAGACAATCCTCCTAAGTTCAGCATTTATCAGCACACTGCTCAGTGGAAGTAAGAGCATTTCAGTGTGCGTGTGTGTGTGTGAGGTGCACTACATGAACACCTTAAAAGTGAGACAGCCGAATAGTGGCCGCCTACATGTAATGGTAGATTGTACAACAATTAACAGTAAGTAAGTAAGAGAGTAACAGTAGCAGCAGAGGAAAGTCATGAAGTTCATGATCAGACTCATAACACCCAGCACTTAGCAATATCTATGCTAAGTGTGCTAACATTACCCACCATAAGCTACTAATCATACCAGACCAAATAGGTTTTGCATACAATGAATTTGCTTTGGTATTTTGGTGCATAACAATAATTACTAATGTAAGAGAAAAGAAAAACCAAGTCCTGCAAGAATAATACATAGAAAATAAAAATATCAAAAATATGTCTGTTTCTAAAATGAAAATAACTGTACAGTGTACAGTTCATTTCTATTGACAATAATAAGATTGTATTTACCAAGTTGACATTTTGAGAAATTCTCAACAAGCAATCAGGCAATAATACAGGTGTTATTCTCGATTTTATATTTAGGGGGCACTCATTTCTGTTTAAATCAGATTTCGATGTTACTGTGTATCCAGAATTTAGCATTTGCTTTAGGGAGTGCTGTGTTGTTGTAACTGACAGAAAAAGTCGAAATAAGAGTCGAAAATAAGAGCCGGGTCAGAACAAACCAGAGTTATCCTTTTTGTGTCGTGTGCAGTTTGGTTTGTGGAGTCCATCTTCTCCCTGCTCCTTAGAGCAAACACTTTTCTGGTTCCCTGCAGCTCCTCCTGTGGCCGTTTTAATAGAAAAGCTTTTCATTGGAAGGCTGCTGAGCTGCACGACAGCCCTTTGATCTCTCGTATGTGTGTGTGTGTGTGTGTGTGTGTGTGTGTGTGTGTGTGTGTGTGTGTGTGTGTGTGTGTGTGTGTGTGTGTGTGTTCAATAAAAGTAAGTAACGTAATGTGTGCCTATGCGCATTTGTGTGTGGCGCCCAGTAAAGGTGAGAACATGAAACACTCTCTTTCATATTTAATGAGTGGAGATGGGGCTAAGGAATGTTGCAGTGTTTGCAGGAGGTATTCCCGTGGGCTGTCAACCTGCTCGCAGCCCTCTGTTATATCACTCCCAACCGTGTGTGTGTGTGTGTGTGTTTGTGTGTGTGTGTGTGTGTGTGTGTGTGGTAAGTATGCATTTAGTGAGTGTGCGGGCAAAAAATAGTGTGTCCTACTGAAAGTTTAATAATTTGTTTTGAGGGGATGGGGGCAGGGGATCAGAGAAGCATATGGCACGTGCAGGAGCACTGCAGCAGCATTGTTTTGATATTTCTGCTCTGCGTGGGAGAGCTGGGAGGGATGGGAGTATGCACAGCAATCTATTGAGTCTGTAAACTAGGGCAAGCAGTAATAATACATGTATTGCAATGACCATACAGTATATTATATCCTTGGTGTTTCTCACAAACTGCAGCCGTGCCTTCGATCAGCCAGAGGGTCCTCGGGAGCCCGAGGTGCTTTAGCGCTCCCTCTGGTTGCTTCCCTTTCTGATTAGGAAGTATTTTCTCTGCTGTTATCTCCGCTCTCATCCTGATTAACTTCACATTGTCACTAATCAAAGCTGGTCTGATTCTAAGCTGAGCTGCACTGGAACACAATGTCCCCAAGCTCCATGCTAGATTCAGCTTAGATGCTATTTCAGCGGGAGCCTCTTGCACTATATTACCCAGCTCGGTTGTGAATGATCATGCTATTATGCTAAAACACTGGAGTCTCCATTGGGGACTATGCTTTAAATGTTAATTGCTCATATCCTGGAAAGCAAAGGGGGGAAACTCCTTCTAGACATGTTTTTGAGAAATGTGTTCTGTCAGTGAGCTGTGGGCGTCACGGAGAGAGAAGAGGGCAACTTTGAAAATCCTGTCCAGTATGACTGATGACTGTCAGGGGTTTGAGGAAGATCAGCTTTGATCACTGGGAACTAAGACAGCATGTTCTGCAGTGCAATCCACACAGAGGCAGAACGAGCAGAAATATCTATGAGTTTGCAGTACTGTTGAAAAGTTAGAGGCCACTTTGGAAATGCCAAGTTGAAGATATTTATCTAGGGATGGCAATATTGGACCGTCAGTCCACCACCCCAGTCTCAACAACTATTGGATGGACTGCCATGAACTTTTGTACAGACAATTATGGGTCCCAGAGGATGAATCCTAATGACTTTGGTGATTGCCAGACTTTTCCTGTAGCACCACCAGCAAGTTGACATTTGTGGTAAAATGCCTCGACAACTATTGTATGGATTGAAATGTGCTGCAGATATTCCTTGAGGATGAATTCTAATACCTTCATGATCATCTCACCTTTTATCCAGTGCCACCGTCAGTCATTCACACAGAGCCTGTAGCGTAGCTGTAGTCTTAGTCTTAGTTATACTAAGGGTTTGGTATTCAAACCCACATTAATCCTATAGAAAGGAACCAAAAGCTGTAAAAAAAAAAAAAAATTGTTTGAAGTAGACTGTAAGGTAATTTTATTGAGTACTTTCCTGTGCTTCTCAAAATCATGTGTTCAGTAGAAAGAAGATGTATTTATTAATAATAAAAAAAGCATGCCACAAGTCACGATGACCCTATTTATTATTAACAAATGTTTCACTCAACTAGCCTTGCAGGTGGTGAAAACATCACGTTTCATGTTATTGTGTCATTGTGGACACATTATGTGTCATTCAACTTCTTCTCACAGCATTTAGTGGTGGTTTGATCTGTCTGTCATGTGTCAGTAATTGGCTGTCATATGCTATTTGTCTGTTACTGCATTGAGTCTTGTAACATTTGGAGCCACACTGTTAAACACCAATGGAAATATGTACCCGTTGATACTGTGAAAGTTCAACACCCTCAGGGTTTGTGCTTGTTCTAGTGGAAGCTGTTAATCTATGCAAAGTTCCCACATCAAAACACAATATTTACAGCATGGAATAGATGCAGGGCATAAATATTTCACTGATTTAAATTCAGCCACTAGATCTATCAATATTTGGTGTTATTTTGCAACTTTTTCTTGGAGAGGAATGCATTAAATGTGCAGCTTTAAAGAGCCAGTAGCCTTTTTAAATCAATCAATGTGACAAGTTACAGTGAAAAGACATAGTTATGTTTTATTTATTAAATTTTAAGATACGGTTTCAGAATATTCACAAGCAACATATGACAGCTCAGAAAGAACAGCAACCCCTACAGTTAACATGTTGTTGCACCATCAAATTCCTGGTAATTACCAACAGTAAAACGATGCTGCAGGCTAATTCTGCCACAAAGATGTTTTCATGCAAGATCAACATGCTGTTGCAGTTCGTTTAATAAATAAGCCCTTCATTATTGTTGTCTTGCTGAAAAATCCAGTTATGAAACATGTTTGTTACAAATCGGAAGGTGTCAAATTGGAAAACTAATTTTAGAACAGTAATCCAAGTAATCAGTGAAATCTGTGAGGATTGGTGGAACCGACAGCAGCTATGGGCCCAAAATAGCATCACAACCAATAAATCACGTTGAAAAATTGCAGTTTTCAAACAAAATAAGTTTAACGCAAGTCGAACCGTGTCACCAACCTCTCTGACGTAACGGGGCACCTTGAATGTCACTACAGCAGCATTGTAACCAATAAATAACACTAAAAAAACAACAATAATATGTTTTTATTACGCATACAACTGTGGGCGAACAAGACAAAAACATGCACTGTATATCACTTGAGAAACCAGAACAATTACCGACAGTAAAAATGATCCTGTAAACTAATTCTGCCGCAAAGATGTTTTCATGCAAGATCAATATGCTGGTGCAAGTTCATTGAATAAACAAGCCCTTCATTATTGTTGTCTCACTGCTGCTCTTCTGTTTTTTTGGTTTTTTTTACAGAGCTTCCGTACGGCTGGGAGAAAATCGATGACCCCATTTACGGCAGCTACTATGTCGAGTAAGTCGGGTACATCTTTAATATGTAATGGCTTGCTTTTGATTTTCAGTGAAGCCCGGTGGTGCTGCATTAATCATATTTATTAGGAGCAGACTGGCGCTGCAGCCAGGAAGCACTTCCTCCTTTTGTCTGCCTTCTGACGGCTCACTGTTTGTTTGCAGTTTGAAGTTTATTTGTCTGTGTGTGCTTACCCATATTTCTCTGTCATTCTTCTCTCTGACACACCCAAGGCCTCTTCTACAGAGATCAGTGTCTCTTCCTAAACATTCTCCATGTCTGTTCACCTATAGCCACGTACGCGCGTCCACTTAGCGACTGCTGCAGTAGCCTGTCCTCTCTATTGAACTGCACGTCCCCTCCCTGTTCAGAGGTGTCATTTCTTTGGCTGGATGCTCTCTACTCTGGGGCGCAGGGACAGGGCTCTATTTTTAGACGAGCAGGGGGAGTCATTTGGCTCGACTTTGCTTAAGAAAACCTCCAGAATGACACTTGACTGCTCTCTGCCCCGTACATCGCGCTCCCCCTCTCGAGATTGCTCTCATTCTCTTGCTTTCTGGTCATGTAAATATCATGAAAGAAGTTGCCAGACCTTGAAATTATGTAACTATGTAAAAAATATAGTCAAGCTGCTTTGCAATTAGCAGCGTGATCCTGGGGTGTTCATTAAAAGATAAGGAGAGGAGCGAAAAAGATGGTGTGTGTTTATTTGAGAGCACAATGCAGCCTGAAAGAGTGAAGGAAGTATCTAATGATGACTAATTATTTCACACTGGCAAATTACAGTTTTTGTAGTCATTGACTATCATCCCCCTTGAAAACTAAATTAAGACCGATGTGGGGCGTTAAAGGAAATCTCTGTTTCATGTGTAGGTTTCCTCGCAGTCACTCATTCACGTTATTCTGCTTATAAGAAAGGGGGCTGAATGTCGGAGGAAAAGCCCAGAATGAGTTGTTTGTTCTTTTTTAACTCAGCAAAGCCATTCTGCGGCTCTGTTACATAATCTGTGGGGCCAGCCATTTAATTAATCATCATAGCAATAGCTGCTGTAGTGCCAGGATATTTTAGATCTGATCTCTTTGCAGAGAGGGGGGCTAAGTTAAGTGCAGCAGGATAGTGTGAAATCTGAAATCTCGTCTTTTTTTTTTTTTTTCTTTTTATCATCGTAGCCATATAAATAGAAGGACCCAGTTTGAGAACCCAGTCCTGGAGGCTAAAAGGAGACTCCAGCAGCAGCAGCAGATGCAAAGCCAGGGTCTGTCCTCACTGCCCCTTCCCACCATCTACAGAGGTAAGACCACCGTGCTGGTGTCTTGACTTTTAAAGGACAATAACCATTCATTTCCCATTATTAGGGAATGTGGTCACGCTCATTAGCTGTGTGTATGTTTGTAGAAAATGTATCTAAGTCAGTATAGCTAAGTCAATTTCAAGTTAATCATATTTTTATTATGCCACAAACACCTTCAGTTTCCTTGTACTTGTATCCATTTATCGGCCCAGAAGGTCTCTTATTAGCTTCAAATATTGATTTATTGCACCTTTTCTATTTCATTATAACCAGTGCTATTTGACAATTATTAAACACGTGATGTAATTAGATACAGTCAAAAGGTTTTAGTGGATTATATTAATGTAAATGAAGGTTGGCCAATGAAAGTCCAGTTACAAAACCAAAAAATCACCACTCAGAAGCTGTCTAATTGGAAAACTAATTTCAGAACAGTAATGTAATCAGGGGAATGTGTGGTTTTTGGTGCCACTGACAGCAGCTATGGGCCTTTTAATAGCATTATAACCAATAAATAATGTAGAAAAATGGCAACAACTTTCAAACAAAATAACCATGTTACTAACCTCTCTGACGTCATAGCTTCTTTATATGAATAAAGTTTTTACTATTGTGTCAAGTCTACAACTGTGGGCTTACAAGACGCCACAATTTCATATAAGCCAGATCCAGAATGCCACATATGCAAGAAGTCCAAAAATAAAGATCTTTATTTCTACAACATAATTCATAAATCACTGCATGATTGATGACAAAACATGTAGTGCATAATTCTTGAGAAAGAAGAAGTAAATAATCTATCGCGCCTTGTTTTTCAGGCTTGTGAGATAATGTGTCACAAAATTAAACACATCACCATCACACCATTTAATTTTCTGAGCATCTGTAGAACAGAATATTTCCGGATTTTGTTGAGCCTTTTCATATGAATTGCCACTCTGAAATCAATATAGTATGTACAAAACACTTCCCAAATTAACTTCCTCGACTTCAAGAGAAGTAACAACAGAAGAACATGTTGCTTGGATCTCCATAGCAACATGCAAAGAGGGGTTACAACCAAGCATGATAGCTCATTGTGTTCATTAGAAACGGGCCTGTTGCTGTGTTAATTCACAGCAAGACACAACATCACATTCACTTTTGAGCCTCAGTCAAACATTTGGAGGAATGCCGACGTCCTGGTGGGACTGATAGTACTCGGTCACATAAATAGCGCTCTGCCAAAGTGAACATGTGGGTTTAAATGTGATTCACTGTTTTGTTTAATGACTGGTTTGTTGCTACCTAATTCCAGTGCTAACTCCAGCCATAGCAGTAGGATGCACTGCTAGAAAAAACTGTCTGGACTGGTGAAGTGGAGGTTTGTTTCCATAGTAACGTAGTAGTCCACCGCTCTGAGTCGAGAGCCTGTCTCCGTGGTTACACTCTGTGTACATTCCAGTTAGGCTCTCTCTCCTCCCTCTCCCTACTTCCACCTCCTTCCTTATCCTCCTCCTCCTTTTCCCTCCAAACTTTGATGCCAGTGGAGGATGCCAGCCCCTGTGCCACCCTCCACAGATCCCCCCTCGTTCAGGTCGGCCCGGTGCCCGAGCGCTGCCACAGCCTCGGCGACCTCTCCCGCTCGCCAACTCTGGGTCGCAGGGCGGCTGCATATGCTACATCCTCCTCCGCCGACGTCTCCCCGCTCCGGCGTGTTCTGACTCGGCGGATGAATATGTGCCCCTACCACCACCAGCAGCAGCAGCCACTTCACACCTCCGCCTGCACTGTGGTGCTAGAGCAGCCTGTCTGTAGCCCCTTCTCCCTGTGGCACTTTGTCAGTAAGTAGGCCAAGAGCGAAGCAAAAGGAGGCTGACTGTCGGTCTCGTGGCTGCCTGCGCTCGTTTGACTTACTGTAAGCATGCTAGCTCGCAAGCAAGCTTTTCCCTTGAGGCAGTTGAAGGATTTGTGTGGTGAGCGTGTACCATGACATGTCTTATCGTCTGGCATAAGCAGGCAGGAGAGTGTAATCACTCAGTCTATGTCTGGACCAGTGACGGCAAACAATGTATGTTAACTAGCACACTAGCCACGTCTCCCATGGAGGTGAAAAGATTGGAGACTTGGTTAAGTGTGACTAAGCTTGTTGGCTGAGATCCTCTAATTCCTACACAAGGCGCCCTTCCTCCAGAAATCTCACAGCTCTCCCTCCTTCAGAAATCTCCCAGTTCTTCCCTAACCCTCTCAAGCATCTTCTCTTGGAACTGATCCCTGTTTGACAGCATGTCATTTGCCGAATTTGCTGCTTCCTTGGTAGCCTTGGGATGGGACTGAAGACCTGCACCACTGATGCTCTCTGCACCCCTTCTGCCCACCGTATCCCAGCATGGGAGGAGAGGAACGGATATAAGTTTTGCATATTTGGGTGTACCAGGAGGGATGTTGCATTTGTACCTTGCACGGGAGCCAAAACCATTGAACCACACCTGCATCTTTCAGCACCACAGACCCGCCTCTGTCCAAGTTCGCTGTTTTGCAGTTAAAATCATACCCTGCCAGTTTTCCTGTGGCTAAACCCATATCTTTCTGGATAAGCTTTACCCATGCCCCCCCCCGCCCCCACCCTGTGAGCACTGCCCTGCACCAGCTTTAAGGTCTTTTCAATCTTTGCAATAATGCCTACACAGCATTAGTGTTTGTAATTGGTTAATTTGTTTGTTTATCTGTCCTTTAATAGAGAAGCCGCTGTTCACGCGGGACCCGACTCAGCTGAAAGGCAGTTTCTTGTCCACGTCCCTCCAAAAGAGCAACATGGGCTTTGGCTTCACCATTATCGGAGGCGACGAGCCTGACGAATTCCTCCAGGTCAAAAGCGTTATCCCGGATGGGCCGGCCGCAGCTGACGGAAAGATGGCCACAGGTGAGACTCACAGCCTGAGACTTGAACAAAAAAATATTTATTTACCTTTATTTAGCCAGGAACTCTCTTGAGACACCTCAGCATAAAAGAGAGCATAGAATACTTGACACATAGCCACAAGGGAACACACACAGTCAGTGAAACTGAATTATGGGCTTTTCTTAGAAGTTTGATTCCTGCAGTATCTGGTCAATTCATCAGAATGTATCCAGAAAGATGGGGTTACACGCAAGTTTTAAAGCCCCACATTCACCTTTTTTAATGCAGTACTCCTACGCATAGTCAATTTCAAACAAACACAACAAAATATGAACACAGTATACAGTCCAGAGTGCAGCCCCAACACAATTACAAAAATATGGACATTGGTTGTATGCATGCATTGTGTGTATATGTGTTTCCAGGTGCAACTTGCTAAGCTAGCATTCTGTAAGTTTCGTATGCGTGTGTATGTGTGTGCACATGCGTGTGCGCCCCCAACCGCAGAGTCTTGTTCTTTCATTAATCATAAAGGGGACTTTATGAGCACCATAACTCCTAGCTGTGGCCACATGGGGGTGGGACTGCAGCACAGATATACACACAAACACGCACACTAAGACAGACCAGCTGTACTAAAAGGTCAAGGGAATGGAGCTTGCAGGTCTGTCAGTGTTCTCAGCATGCAATAATGTTTCTAGTTGTATATGCTGGAGCAAATGCAGAGCTTATAGTGGTCATTTATCATATATAAAGTAAGCTGGTCAGGGAGTTTGCTCTGTAGTAAAGCTGATAGTCTTGTCCAAAACACTTTTGATAGTTGTGTTAACAGATGTCATAAATGGGTCACAAATGTCTGGGTTTTTTTTATAAATGTGTGGGTGCAGCAGTCCAGAATAGATCGTTTGATGACTAATAAAGCTTGTCCTGACAATACTGCATAGAAATCATTTTGGGTCTGTATTCTCATCCCCTCCTCTCTCCTTCTTGTAGATTCCCCCTCTCTCTTTTCCCCCAGAAATAACTTACAAATCCCTCTCACATCTCTACTATCCCACCTCCCGTTTTCCTCTCCTCTCCACCACTTCCTCCCTTCAGCTCATCTCCATCTCTATCTCACCATCCAGCCTCCATCCCCCCACCATGCCTCCCCAGACTTTGTGTCCTACTTCTGCAGTAACAGAGCTAGCTCGAGCACAGTAACGCAGAGCTCACACGGACGAAACCCAAGCCTGCAGAGGTGTGAAATTCTCAATTCCAGATAGATAATTTGTGCCGCTTTCTCTTCATGACCAGTCCTGGCCATCTCCACTACGTGATTACAACAAGGGAAACATGTTCAGGCACTTGAATATCTGATTTATGGCTGCCAGACCACATGCAGTGCAATTTTGTCCAGGCAGATATTTGCAAAAGATAAGACACTGAGAATATGCACCACATTTTGCAGTATCACAATTTATAACACCAGAAACACATAAAGAAATCAAAATATGTGCAGATTGCTGGTGGTTTGGCTTAGCTTTGTGGTTTTACTAACATTTATTAAAAAGTCACAGCAAAAAAATCTCCAGCTAAACTCAAATCTTGATTTAGATTTACCAAATGTAAATGTTTTAAATAAGATATGTGATTACTGGTGGTTATTTTTTGGACTGGTAGATAGTAGGATATTAGGATGAGGACTAACCCATGTGTTTGACATTTCTCAGTTAATGTTGGCTTGAGTGTAAACTTCCCAAAATCCAATAAAGAGCAGGACAGTGCTACTAAGGGTAGCCTAAACTCTCATAGCATCCAGGACCGACTTCCACAAAGTGGGGAAAAACAGTGGATCTGCTGAGCTGCTAACAGGGCTGTTGTTCAATGTGACCTGTAACCCCACAAAATAATGTAGTAATTGTGATATGTGATATGCTGCATGCACTCAGAAATAGACTCGGTTACTGTTGCAGAAAATAAGATAATTAGCTGGAAATGCTAACGATTGAAGCTTACATTAGAGCAGATAAACACTACACACACCTTATACTTTTGCTGTTGTGTTCTTTGGTTTGGGAAAGGCTAAAATACGACATCTCCCCCCAAACTGTCAGCAAGTCAAAATATCCCAAGCCTGCTGGGCCTACTTAATCATTAACAGACAGTCAGTTACATCATATACATATCATTAAATGTGTTTTATAGGTTTGGTCTTCAAAATCTAAAGACATTGTTATTATTATTGTAATCACACTATAATGCACTTTGCACTACATGTCACCCTGTTTATCCGGACGCACACAAACACTCAATCGCACTCAAAAGACCGCAGTCTCTAACAAATGTTTGCACCCCCCGCTGAGACTATAAACTGCTCTGTTCTCGTGGCCTCGTCTCGGCAGGGCCACAGAGACCTCTCGTTATGTCGACAGACTCTTGAACACACCATTAGCTGGAGATGAATATGTCATAAGGAATATGCAAGGATTGGACAATGAACGATGAAGTAGGCAGCGTGGGCCTTGGTCCCAGTGAGTGTGGTGTTTACAGTTAAGGTCAGTGTGATTTAGAGCATACAAGGGACCTACTAGAGGTTTTATAATGGATGGAGAGAGGGCTATTTGGTGGCCATGAGTGTGTTGTTGTCCCGGTTCTCTGTTTACATGTCCATTTCTATGCACTTACCTGTCTTTGTGACCATATGTGCTTATTAAGGGCCATTTTACCCATATTACAAAACAACATATTTTTCTCCTGAGCCCTAGTGCTATCTATCGATTCAAAGAGTTCAAAGATACCTTGAGGGGTCTCAAGATGGATCTAATGTTTTGCATGATGTTTACCAAGAAAGCAAAGAGGAAGAAAAACATTTTTTTCCCCCCACAAAATTGTGTTTTTTACTTTTGCAGAAGTTTCCCTCGTCTTACTTTAGTTTTTTTGTGAAATACTGGTTAGTTTTACCTGTTCCCTCTGTGCTTGAAGTTCTCCCAGCTCATTAAAAATCTTAGTAATTCTTGAAACATTGGGTATTTTAGTTCAAACAGACAGAAAATAGCCGGCTTCTCATTTCTTACAGTTCTGAATGACAACTGTTGGTGGCAGATGCTATTAACCAGGCCGGCTGTCAGGAGGGGTCAAAGGTTACAGACAAAGTGGAACAATTTACTTACTGGCCTGTATTACTGATAATACAATTTATATTGCACAATAAACAGTGTGTTCACCAGTGGTCAATAAAGGGCTACAGTGTGAACTAGAAAATAAAAGAAACAGAGAGGCAATGGGCAAATCTCTGTATGAAAGGCAAAGCTGAGTGTTGCAAAGATGCAGAGCTGGGAACGCTAGCAAATAAAGCTTTAACTAGCGTAAACTTTTAGTAACGTAAGCACACAGCTGCAATGTCCTTATAAGGCTTTATATTGGAACTTGATGGAGGCTAATGGCTAAAATCTGAAATTGCCCGTGTTGATATTAGAGCTAAGGGTGGGTGGTGGGTGGAGTTGGTGTGGATAAGTGTAAATAGCTGAAAACGTTGTCTCTGACTTGTCAGTTTTAAAACAGGAACAGGAACCTAGTTTTTTCTTGTGAAATACTGAGTAGTGTCTCTTTATCAAAAAAAAAAAAAAGATTGAAATTAAGCAACACGAGCCAATTCCTTTTTTCTTAAGGCACTCACAATTCAAAGCAAGTGTGTAACCTTTGATAAGGAATCGTAAGTGAAATCTGGATCGTTTTAAAGGGTCACAAAGGTTAGAGAACACTGACCCAGTAGTGTAATTTTTAAATTCTGTGAACACCACAAATAAAATTCAGTTCACATCGATTGTAGTGTGGCGGTGGCAGAGCTTCGGAGGGAAAAATCTTGTTAAACCTTCAACCTTAGCAAATAAGATCAAACATATTTTATTGATAATTTGTTTGAACTGACCCTTTAGTATAAGCACGATCAAACGGGTGTCTATATGTGACCTGTAAAACAAGATGATGCTCTCCGTCTGGCTGCATTTCCTCCCTGGTCATAAAGAATGAGATCTGTGGGCACTATGAGGGCACCACGAGGTCACTGCACCATCATTTGTTTTCTGCCAGCGTGCTCAACTATTGATTCTGACACCAGCGCTCAAGGCAAATGTCGTTCGCGTTTACCCGGATTAATTAAAAAGTCCCTCACGTCACGCTGCCTCGAGGTGTGACCTCACTGTCAATACCGGCTTTCAAACTTGGAAGGCATTTTGTGGGCGACACAGTTTACAGCGAGAGAACGTTTTGGTGATATCTTAACCTCTGTTTACCTCATCTGTCGTCACTCAGATTGGTCAGTCAAGCTAGAAAAATCAATACGAATTGCTATGTTGTTTTTGGCAAAAAAAGTGTCATTAACCCGGCCATTAGTTCTATTATAGTCTCCTGCTCACATTTTAAAAGAATTGGACAGGATGGAGTTGTGATTAGCAAGGTGAGGGCCAATCACTAAAGCACATGCTTTGCTTATTATTTTTCCACTTTCTCTCTCTGCAAAACAAACTTACACTCCCACCCTGCCCTCTCTCTAAAGAGCATGACAATTATGCCTGCAATTAGAAAATAATTGTTTTCATTATCAACCTAGGTAATGCTGTTTGTCAGACTTTAAAATAGACTGTGCCTTGTGTTCCCACCTGCCCAGTTTTTAAAAAAAAACCTGCATGGTGCCTGCACAGTGGAGCACAAAACACTATATTTAGTAATCTGGTTGAAGCAAAGATAAGCCTGGATGTGCAGCACTTTTGCGTGGTAACATTTAATTGTCAGCTAGGTTTTTATCTACAGTGCAGTAAATTGCAGCGAGCAAGTAAAAGCACTTGGCCCCTTAAAAGGCAAACATTTTAGCCACTTGTCATCAGCACTATTTTACACTTGAAATGCAGATAAGACATAATCTGTGGTAATGTTTATCTGTAGAATGGCATTAAGGAGAGACAATGCTGATGTACTGTACAACTGACAGAATAGCTATAGAGAGCGAAGGCCGAACATCATCTTCAGTTCAGCTGCTGCTCCACTAGCATCTGTAACTCACTGCAGTTTTTACTGAGACTTTTTTTTATTGGTCTCTCTTAAAAAGTAAGTGTGTACCTTGGGTTTACTATGCATATTCTTATTCTAAGATAAATGAGTACCTACTACAGCTATTAAAATGTTAACCCTGTACAAATGCCATTACATTTTTTGGCATCCATACAACTTCAGCTCACAGTACATAGGTATTATACGCCATAACTGTTTCTCCCTTAGCCGTAATATCCTTCAACTCTGTCCTCTGATCTCTGCAGCCAAAACATTGTCTTCACCTTTCAGGCATCTGAGGTCAGGTTCATCAAATTTGCAACAACCAAGCTACAATTTGCGATGTGACACCATTTCCGTTTTCTGTTAATTAAGACATGTTTCTCTAATTAAAACAAATGCCATACCTGCGACTCATGCCCGACAATGCGAGAGCCCTGTAGGACTTTATCTGCAATTTGCAAGTGACAATTAAACAGGCTCCAGTCTCAAGCCGTCAAGCTTGTGCCGTTAACCCGAGACGGTCTCAGGTTTGTGGGAAATGGTGTTTTTTAAAGGCCACTACAAAACAGAAATATTAAATAACCAATGATTTTACCTCGTTAGCATCTCAGGCAAGGGGCATCTTGGTAGCCCACTGGTTAAAACTCATACCATATAACTGCAGTGTGTGATTATAGCTTTGTTAGGGACAATGTCCTTCCCCTGTCTCCACTTGAATCCTATCTGTTTCTACTGTCTCACGTTAAAAAAAAAAGGTTTAAATGCTTAAACAGTGGTTCTCAAACTGCAGGGGGGGCCCCATTGGTGGGACATAGAGCAATTGCAGGCAGGGACAGGATGAACAAAGTTGAATGAATATGATTTATGTAGGGAAGAGTTTGATGCTATTGTGCTAACCTTTTTGTTTCAATTTGGGTCCCCAAAAATTGTGGGGGTGTGGGGCATGAACTTTTTTAGCATGCCAGAAAAGGTTTCTACATACATATAGTTATGTTGTAGGGTTGGATTTTAATTTGGGTTTATTTGCTTCTCAATCAGTCACCAAAAGTCTGTAGCTACTGCATTAACTCAGCTTTTCAGTGATTACACCTGACCATCTATCCATTCTTTTGTCTGCAGGTGATGTCATCGTCTACATCAATGATGTGTGCGTCCTGGGCACCACTCACGCCGACGTGGTCAAACTCTTCCAGTCGGTTCCAATCGGCCAGAGCGTCACCCTCGTCCTGTGTCGTGGTTACCCTCTGCCCTACGACCCAGAGGAAGCTGCCAACACCAACAACAACACCACCACCACCATCATCTCCCCGCTGGGCATCATGGAGCAGCGGCCCATCATGGTGAACGGCAGGACAGGATACGACAACTACCTGGACTATCTCTCCCGCACGGCGCGCTTTGTCACAGACCCCAGTCAGGACCAGGTCAACGCCCAGCAGCAGCTGCTCACCCCTCACCCGGGTGACACCCACCTAGACGGCTCGCTTCCTCCCACCACCGGCACCACGCCTCCTGACAGCGTCTCCATGGCATCTTCAGGGGCGACCCAGGGAGAACTTCTCACCCTGACCATGGTGAAGGGCATGGATGGTTTTGGCTTCACCATCGCGGACAGCGCTACGGGCCAGCGAGTGAAACAAGTGCTGGAGCCTCTGGGCTGCCCGGGCCTGTGCGAGGGTGACCTGATTGTGGAGATTAACAAGCAACCCGTGCAGGGATTCACACACACGCAGGTGGTGGAGCTTCTCAAGGAGTGTGGCGTCGGAGCTGAGACCTGCCTGGTGGTTCAGAGAGGTGGAACAGGTAAGACCAGTGGCTGCAGATAAGGATGGTGTAGAAGATGATCGGCTCACCGTGAGAGCTTCAATCTCTCCACAGCCACTCCATATTTGCATTTCTAGCTGCAATTTGTCTGCCTATTCATCTGTGTCATCTTTTGTAGCCGAGTGTGTTTGTACGTGTGGTCCAGTCCAAAGGCTGCAGAAAACCTATTATGCAGTCCTGCAGTGCTCAACAATGGCTGACTGATGCACAGCTCCTCTCAAGTGCCCTTCCTAGTCCTCTTCTCTTTACTCAGGGAGAAAAACAGCTTTGCTTCACTTTACTTAAGTAGATGCTTCTCCGCTCTGCTCACTGAGCCATACCTCCTAGTGGTCAACAAATATCTCTTGTTTCAAGTGCAGGCTTTTAGTAGTGCTTTTTTATTTTCAACGTCTGTCAGAGTTTTGTTTTGTCACTTTCTTACATATGGTATATTTTACCATCTTTTGTAAGCCACGAATAAAAGCCTCAAAATTAAAACGTGTCAAAGGTAGGACAGTTTTTGAACAAAAATACTGGTAGACTGCAAATGGCTCTGAAGTGCTTTCTACCCTGTGTTTTTCCGAATATGTGGCCCTCTGACAATCATAATTATGCACTGCACTCTGTCATGAGGCACACACAGGGTTGTGATTTGTAGAATCAACAGGTAGTCGACTTTTTTCAGCTCTGAGTGTGTGCGGTATGTTGGAGGCATTGTTTGTGGAGTGTGTAGAAATGTCCTGGAAAAGGCTGAAACCTTTAGACAGGTTACCTCTAAGACACCTTCGACATTGAAAGAAAAAGAAGAGGAAAACATTCACTGCCATGTCGGAATGTCTACACGGCTCCATGTCTACACGGCTCCAAAGACGGAACATAAGTTCTGTCTAAGCCTGCTGTGATCTGCCTACAAATTGAGTTTGCCTTCTTATTGAATTGTGGAGGTAGTGCGTCTGCCAGCGATGACTCAGCCAAAGCTCCGATGTTGAAGATTAAAACGTTAGATTTTAATTAAATCTAGAAACAGCAACAGTGGCTCCTCATCAACCAAGCAGATAGGATCTGTCTCTGAAACCTTGTTGTTAAATGTTGTTAAATGATTCACCTCTTTGAGTTTACCTGTCCTTGATTTATCTTGGCATCCTCTAAGTGATGACACGTGAACTTTAGCACTCGCACTCACTCGTAGTGCGAGCTGGAAGCCGAGCCAACTGGATTGTGGAAACCCAAACTGCTTTTGCTTTTGTGTGGAACCAATTTGTAGTTCTGTATTTTGCCTCTTTGTGTAGCGTAATGTCACATACCAATCATAATGCCAACTGCCCGGTGCCACAGACACCACTGAGACTCACCCACAAAGGTCAGTGGCGTTCTCTGAATAGATTTATTGCCATTTATTTCTTTATTAGGCTGCCCATGTCGCTGTCAGCGAGCAGGGAGCCAACAAACAAGAACAGGAGAAACAGAGTGAAGACATTAGCTTCTAGGAGCGGAAAATAGGACATTTTCTCATCCAGAAAAGGGAGAAAAATAAATATTTTTTAAGCCAGTACCTCTAAAATGTCATCTGCCAACATATAAACACCCATACACACATGGGAGAGGTCAAAAGTTTTTTTGCCACCATCTCCACAATCTCCAATCTGTCAACACACTCCCCACACACAAACATAAAAACACACAGTCTCCCATCTGCGCAGGAAGCCAACGGTGAAGTGCTCCCGCCATCTGTCCGGGTTCTTCACTCGCGGCAGAGCTTTAGAAGGTCGAAACAAGCGCTGCCTTCTAAAAAGCAGCCCGTTGGCCCGTGGAGAAAAATGGCAACCTTATTTACATGCTATATTTCATCTCATTATTCTAAATCTGGGTATGGCTCAGCTCCACTACACAACAATACGCCGGGGTGAAGCGTCACATCTGTTTGTGTTGATTTCCCGTGACATGACAAGCTGTGGGTGCTAGAGGTGGAAAAAAAAAAAATGACTATGCCACCCAGCCGCTCTTACAGTAGCATAACTACATATGGCGCACATGTGTGTAAGACATGGCTAAGTCTTCGAAAAGGTGCCAAAGATAGATATACATCTCTTGAGAGTGTTTTTGTGATTAAACCAGAAAAATAGTCAGACTTTAAGCTCATTAAGATCAGAGACTTCAGATCCTCCTGGGAAGAAAACTATCACAGTAAAGTCTTTGTAATGTTTGTCTGTAAACTCATGACGGAGATAAACAGGGAGAGTGGGACTAAGGAGAAAACCACTTATATTAGATTTTTTTCATGTGACAAAGCTAAGGATCTGTCTTGTGATGTTCGCTTTGTTGGTTTTTACATCTTTAGTTGTCTCTTTTGGTAATACAGCACGGGGTTAAGATGCTGTTTTCATTCTAACAGGTAGAAATTTGGGCAGTGGTTCCCAACTTAGGGGTCGAAAAAGGAAAGCAGTGAATTGTTGTTCTAAACTTTTCTTTAAATTTTTTGCTTCTGTCTCATGAAATAGTTTTACCTCTTTGGGCCTTTGCAGCGAGACCTTGGTCGGTGTAATGAGAGAATGAATTGCTGTTGTTTTTTAGCAGTATGTGAAGCAGCATTTCATCACAGAACGAAACTGAAAAATCTATTCCTGCATCAAATTAGGGTAGTTTCATGACATTTGAAATAGGAGACTGTCGTCGTCAGTGTTTGTGTTTCTGCACGCAATGTTCAGCAACATAAATACTACAGACTGTGAGACTTGAGTTGCAGCTGATTCTCTCAGAAAGGCCAGCTCCAAGTGTTCAGCCAAGCTATTACACCTCGTAATAAAACTGTCACCATGCTGCTGGAATGATGTTCCACCGCTTAACACGCCACAGTTTTGCCCCCGCTCCTTTGGACCACTGGACACCGGCCACACAATCTAATTGAACTGGCTGTTTCTCTTGTTAAGAGCTTGTGCCACTAGTCAGTGTAGTATAAAGAGAGAGAGAGGCAACCGACTGATATCCGTCACCAAACAACTGTTACGCTCCCGTCTCTCTCCAAATATTTGTCAGTTCAGGGGCGAGCAAACAGCTCATCACTTTTACTGAAAACACAATCTGAAGCGGAGGATTGAACGGGCACCGAGAGCTGACTAAGTTTAAAAGTGTGAGAGTGTGCATATTTCTGCATGACTGAATCTTTTTTGGAATGACTGCCTGTTTATCCTGCGGACCGAGCTACCACCTCTTAGCATCTGGTCTCAGGGAGAACACACACATAGTCAAATACCGTAGCATTTACACTTTCATAACTCCCACAATCTAACAGTATTGTTATGGCTACTTAATGGTGCCGTTGCTATGATGATACACTCCCGGCATCAGGTCTCTTTCTCTCTCGCTTAAACACACCTTCTGGCTTTGTTTCAGCCCTACATGTGTGAAGACACAGAAAGGAAAGAAGCAGAGAAATAATGTAAAGGAGCCGCTGAGTGAGAATTAAAAACAGAGAACAGCAGTTTTACTCTCCGTTCAACCAGACTCGTCTTGCTTGGCTTGATGTTGTCATGGACACAGTAAAGACTGCAGAGTTATAGTTGTAATTCAGAGCGTACATGTAGACTTGTAGCATCAATAAATCATTGCCTCTATCTTTTTGAGACATAGGTATAATCATCATTAACAAAAGAGACAATCATGAGGAGGAAAAGTGGCAGCTTCTAACACACTGCTTTTTACTTTCTTCATCGCTGCATCTGATTGCAGACAGAAATCTGGAGATTTGCTCTTTCATTCAGAAGTTCGGGTGCTCTACAGTTTGTTTCAAAGGAACATTGTGAGCTAAGTGAGGCAGTGTTCAGCATCTTTTTCAGGAAGGAAAAAGAGAAGATATTCCTCCCATTCAGACTCATGTCGGACAACTAATGGATTAATCAGCTAATTATTTCTGCACTGTAATAATTACACCTAGTCTGATAATCAGGCTGAATTGCCACTTTGTTTCACTTCTTGTTGGCAGTGGAGGTTATTTTGTTTTGTTTTGCCCTAATCAGGAGAGAGTCATCCGCCACACTGACTGCTTTTTTTAGTTGACAGAGAAGCTGCAATTAACTTCAGCGTCAATCCACTTCTAAGGTTTTTTTTTTTTTATGTAGCTTGATAGTTATGTGCAAAGATGACGTAACCATTCCTAATCCCGCCTGTCAAGCTCTGATTTGGTAGAAAGAGCCATCAGTTGTTCAGTGATTTAGATGTCTCGAACAGGGCTAAATTATACTAAGCTATCAATATGTAAGTCATAAGTCACTGTGTGGCTGATAAGAAACCAGTGGAGATAAACATAGTCCAGCACATAACCTGCATGTGTGTTTTTTTTTTTGTGTTTTTGTGCAGCTTTGGAGCTCTGCAGGAAGAGTTTATCTTCTGATAGAGCCAGGATAGCTGTTTCCTCTTGTTGCTAAGTTAATAAATTGTTGGGTGTAGCTTCATACATAGTGTACAGACTTGAGAGTGGGATCTCTTTAACAAAGCAAATAAGTGTATGTCCCAAAATGTCAAACTTTTCCTTTAAAGGAAGCATTTTATTCTTAAGTTAACTCTATAATCTGTGGTCAGCTGGTGATACTGCCCTAAAAATGATTATGTTTTGGCTGTCATTGTAATGATCTTTTTTACTGAACAGGTTTTAGTTTTTCTATGTTCCCCCTGGCATGTGTCATGACTTTGAGAGAACTCGCCATCAAAAGCGACACATCAGAGCCAAGCTGACCGCCAAATCGCCGTCCAAAAACGGAGCCATTTATGATCAAACCATGCAGTCAATTAAGCTCTATCACCTTCAAAAAGCCCACGCTCGTAATATAGTTATGATATTTAGCCATCCCTTAAATTTCAGTTTGACTCATGAGCCATTTTTGGCTAACAAATGGGCACACTGTCTCTCATCACCCGTAATTATTGTGCCTATGTGTGCGTGTGCCAGCGTGTGTGTGTGTGTGTGTGTTTGTGTGTGCATGGCAGACAGCCTCATTAGTGGCTATCTAGACCATTAACAGGCTGTGTCCTTGTTGCCACACCAGCAGAGACGCAGGGCTGTAAATAGCCGCAGAGACTTTCAGCTCGTTCACATGTACGCTCGGCCATTTAGCTTCCTCTAACTTGCCTTGCTGCCGGCCGCCCACACGCTCACACACAAGCACTGGGCCACATGGTTTGATTCACACAGGTTGTACGCACACCTACACGACAGCCAGGCACACACACTCTCCTCGTCTTATTCGCACACATCCCAAGGCAGTCTTCTGGACGCAAGCCCCCGCACATTTACGTAAACTCCCCTTTCTAGTACTGTCATGGGTAAATTGTACATTATGAATCAGCTGTCTGGCGTGACCTTTCACCTGAGAGCTGTAGCGTGCATACGGATGACCAGAGGCCGCTCCGAGAACCATGCAGAAGGTCCGCTTTGTAGAGAAAGAAAAGAAGAAGGCGGATTTGATTCACTGTGCCTCCTCCAGCCTCCCAGGGAATTGGTGTGTAACTAGACAGTGATTCATTGGATGTGTGTGTGCTGGATAGAATAGTTGGAAACAAAAGAGAGAAACAGAAAGGGAGGAGAGAGCAGGGGAGTGATGACTTCGGCTCTCTGCCAGTAGAACACAGACTGTCGGCCATGTTCACACTTACAGCTCTGTCCCCACCAGCTCCAGACCCGGAGGAGCCGCCCGCCAGGGATCAATATCCCGTCCGGTCGGCCCCCGGGAAGACAGCCAAGGGCCCGGTGCCTGAAGGGCAAGATGCTGAGATTAGATCATAGCAGAAATAGAAAGGGTTAAACAAAAGATGATGTTCTTTAGCCTTATTGCCATCAAAATTAAATCACGCAAAAGTTTGGCTCTGCATCTCCTCCCTGTGTGTGGGAGGAGCAGCATTACTAACCTTCGTGGCCTCTTTAACAAATCAAGCGCTCCTATTTGAGGTTTAATGGGATGGAGCGATTACCCAGTGAGTGCACGGTTAAATAAATTGTGCTGTTTTGAGCTTTAATAGCATGCATATTCAACCGTACACCTTTTCAAATTATTTGGTTTGCTACTAAGAGGCCTGGGTTTCGAGAACAACCGGCGAACATGGAAAGGGAAAGTGAATAGATGGAGAGATGGAGATACATATTCATAAATGGCTGAAAGATTCATACCCGCTGCCATCAATTCTAGTGTCATCATAGTCTCATTTTAATAAATGGAGGGCTAGTATTAGCCTCTCATTGTTAAATTAAAAGGATCTGTGTCTTTATATGTGTGTTAAATGGCGTGTTGATGTG
The DNA here is from genome assembly GCF_905237075.1 of Dicentrarchus labrax. NCBI lineage: Eukaryota > Metazoa > Chordata > Actinopteri > Moronidae > Dicentrarchus > Dicentrarchus labrax. The sequence goes on along the minus strand of NW_026136724.1, from coordinate 16,346,592 downwards.
TGCACACCTTTGGCAGTTTTGTTTTATTTGTCGCCCACACAGTGTACGTTTTGATTTATTCACTTTTTGATAAACCATAGCCACAGGTGGCTTTAAACAAACTTATAATGAATATAGTAATGGGTAATAATGAATATTTTTTACCTTTTGGGAACAAGATAACTTTAAGTTTTATGGATATTGTGTACACATGTTTTTTGTCTAATAGGAATATTTGGGGTACTAATGCTTCTATAAATTCATTTTTATCTTAACTTAATCGCCTATTTTATAGGCATTCAGCCATTATCTTCCATGAATGTGAAAAGGTTTTAACGTATTAATACCGTCTTAATCAATCTGATATGTGCTTGTATCATTTTTGCTTTCTTTTGCTTCAAAACTTTGAACAAAAGTTTGTTGAAGTTTGCTGACGTCTAAACTCACAATCATTCCACATGAGCCTTTTTTTTTCTCAGTTGTCACGTTGCAAAGGCTGTGTGAGTCGCTGGCGTTGACTCACCAGGCACCATTATTGCTGGAGGAACTAGACGACTCAGCACCCTTGGAGCGGAAAAAAGGCTCTCTGGAAACACCTCCAGTTCAGAATTCTTTAATCTGAGTTTTGGGCAGAAATTGAATACGAGGCACGACTTCAACCAAACGTGTCTGAAGCGTCTGAAGTCATGCCAGGGCTGAGGTTGGGGGTGAAGCACATATGCACAGGCACACAATCACACACTATGGATTTAGGGACTCTTGCCCTGTCATTATAGAGCCAGAATAAGTGAGATATCCTGCCTTCATTACTGGTGTTATACTAGTGTTGCCTGCACCACAAAAAGGGTAACACTTACAGAAGGCACGAGACCCCAGTCGGGTTAGAACCAAAGTGTAAGTTTGACACCACCGAATTCATGTAACTTTTCTGCTACTGAGCTGACAAGTCTGGTTAGCATTCAGGCTCAATGCTTTCAGGACCACGGACAGCTCCTAACACTCTCTCTCTTTCTCTCAGTCTCTCTGTCTGTCTCTCGGCCCCCTTCTCAACTTTTAGCCATGGGGCACTCTGACACCCACGTCCAACTAAATGTCTGGCACGCCTGAGTTAGCAGTGACTCTACCCTGAGGATCACCTCGGTCAGTGATGCCTGGTAGTGTCCTTCTCTTCTGTCTGTCCGGCTCAGCTCAGGTTCCGTCACCCACACTGAGGACTGCTCCGTTGTTGCCCTCTTTTGCTCGCTGTGTCCTTAAGACTCAGTTAGATGTAGGTATTCTGGACAGAAAGCCATTCATTGATTGACCGTCTTTGGCATGAAAAGAAAAACATCCCCTCTGTGCCTCGCTGTCATCATACTTTTTAAAATATTCTTTCTTGTTTCTGGCTGATAAAATGTCCCTGTGCGCATTGACAGTGAAATTGAGTTTTAGATAAGCTCTTGTAGCGGTGTTTGTGCCTCTATTTGTTTATTTTGACTGAGAGACGCTGGCAGTTTGAAAAACATTTCTGTATTTTTTATTTATTTATTTTTTTTGCATTGCTTTTGTTGATTTCCATGTTGTCACCATTCCACTTGCGGCTCAGCGAGGGGAATGTTTTTACAGTGCGATTTGAGTCTCGCCAGGCCAGCTCTGGGAAGGCTGGTGCATAATTCGAGCAGTCACCCCCATAATTCTATACCTCCATTTGCATATGCTTGTAGCGTCCCACAGGGGGAGAGCGTGGCAGCACTTGAAAGACAGGAAGGACAGAAATTGAATCAGGAAGATGGAGCGTGCACCTGTTTTTTTTCTTTTCTTTACATACTCCTGTGAATTTGCCTATAGACACAATGTTGGAGCATATGTTGCTGTCTGTGTGTGCATGCATGTATCACTTACTGTCAGCTGCTGCTGTTGTGCTTTTTTACTGATTTTTCTTTTTTTCATCTTTCCAAGATGGATTTTCTGGGTGTTGTGCGTGAACAATGTTGTAAACAGCAAAAGTGTGGCGTATGTTTTTAAAGGTCAAAGCAAGATGAATGGCAAAGTCAAAGGAAAACGTGTGCCCTTTACCTTGGTGCGCTGCAATACAAACTGAAACCACTTTATTGTGAGGTACAGTCAACCTGAACCCACTTAAGTGAAACATTCTCACACTCTATTGCCTTTTCAATGTCAATACAGAGGCCTCAGTTGGATTCACAGAATGTCCCCTTTTGCAAACAAAACAGAAAGCCAGTCCTCATAATAAATGCTCTATTTGATGAAATTGGAGGTGAAGATAGATGGAAGGGGCATAAAAAAAAAAACAGAAATAGCAGCTTTACTCTCACTAGTGTTTTCAGCAAGAAAGCTCTGATGGACCCACTGTAATCAGCACCGGACGGGTCTTAAGACTACAAGTTTGAAAATGAAAAGAATCTGTGGGGGTGTTAGAGAGTGAGGGAGAGCTTACCAGACCTCTGTAGCCTGCTCCTCGTGTCTGCTAGAGGCTCACAGTTCGAGGCTGAGTTACCTGGTACGAACATAACACGCCTGAATCTCCATATGAGCTGTTGGCGGTTGAGTTGCATTGTGGGTACTGTAGGAAGAAGACTTTTCACGGGTTCTGCTTTATCAGTATTAAAGGGGAATTTGGCAACTATTTCAACTTAATAAACCCATTTAGAAATCATTTGGATGGTTAAATGGCCTGTTCCGCTGTTAATGGTGACTTTCCACGCTCCCCTAGCGTCCCCAGGCGGAAAACCAACCTTGCAACTTTGGGACTACCGTCCCGTTAAGTTGGAAATAGGAAGTATCGTGAGAAGCGAGAACGAGCGAGAAACACAAACTGCTTTACGGCAATTCCACATAAACGCAATGTTCTATGATACTGTGTATAATGTATTACCCACCTCGGTAATATTGCTCCACACGAAAAAGTTGCCCAGCAACAAATGCACATCAGCAGCGGTAGAAAGGGGGAGGAGGGGGCCGCAAGTGAGTTTTTTTACAACAGTTTTGTGAAATATACGTCCCAGAGCTATAGGGGGAGCTCGTTGAGAAAACATGCAACGACAAAAGTGAAAACCAGCGAAGAAATGGCTTGAGTTGCCAAGTTCCCCTTTAAAAAATGCAACGCTGAATCGGTGGATTACTCTAATAAAAGGTGATAATATGTCACTTAGTGTTGTTTACTACCCCCAAGTGCCCCGCCCAAAAGAAATTAGCTAGTGCAGCTTAAATATAATATAAATTTTTATGCTTTTTAAAAATGTTCTCAGTGTATAAAATTCCAAAGTAACATAAACACACACAAGGAAAAGATGAATTCATCATTGCCTTTAAAATAATTTTTTCACCACCGGCTGATCACATCTTCTGCTTCGTGCTTTTATCCAGTTTGAGTCTGTTGTGCTTTCCTTTGTCCTTTCTACCATTCACAAACGCTGTATTCATGTCATATTCTTGTTTTCATTCGTTTGTCTGTAATTTTGTTGATACTGGGGGGTTTTTTTTCCCTTCACTTTATTATCTCCAAACATCCCCTGGAATTGGCTTCCACAGAAATCAAACCTTCTTTTCTACCATCTTTTTCAGTCTAAAGCATTTTTTTGTTCTCTCAACATTGCAGGTCACTATTCACCCTGGAAGACCCCTAAGCAGGTAACATGCACCAGCCTCCAAAACGTGGACTGTCCCCATTTCTGCTTTTTAATCATTAATATACAGTAGATTTTCACTTTAGTACCAGTGGCTGCAGTGTGCATCCTCTATGTGCTTATCAGAATGACTCTAATCTTATTTTTTAAATGTTTTTAAGATCTAAAAATGACTTTTCAGTCCCTCTTTCGCCGTACTAACTCTACTGATGATTCACGATATGTCCCTGGCTTTTACAACACCTCGATATTCAGCCCTTCTTTATTATCACAGGATGGCAAAAAGGTCAAGTAGCCCGCTCGTAATATCACTAGACTCTTGAACCTGCAAGTCAGAGCTTATTCATGGGCCTGACTCAGTGCCATCAGAGTTATCCACATTCAGGGCATTTGAGTTATGCTACAGCTATAGAGCTTCTGAGTCTCTGTTCTAACTGCTTTGGCATGGCTCAGATGCATTTTCATCCCTCTTTTATCTTCATTTTGTACAATTTTTCCAATCTTAAAAGCTCTTTTGTACTTTCATGCGACCCTGCATTTGCTCCGTGGTCATTTATCTATCACCTCGCCTTTATTTCCTTTTGTCACATTAAGCAAAAGCCCTCATGTGGTATCTCTGCAGACGTGCATTTAACCTCTTCTCTTGCCTCCTCTGCCGCCATAAATACTCTAGTATCATTTGCTGCCCGTGGACAAACTAAAATAAACTATCCACCAAACATCCACTTAGATCACATACACTTTGTCTTTTTGTGTATTTGTCACACTCACATGCCTGCACACGAGTGTTTCTGTCCATCTTTCTTTGTTTCCCTTTGTGCGACTATGTGTGTAATTCATTTCATGCCTCGACGCTGCTTTGACCAGCCCCTGACCCCGACTCATGTTGTCCCCATTCCAGATCGCAACTAACACAGGAAAAAACCTCCATTGTGTGGCCGTTAAGACATCTGTCCCCTGAAATCCCCGTCATTGTTCATTTCTGCTCCCTCGCGATTTAATCAATCTCCTCCATCTCCCTCAAAATAATTGTAATTCTTGAGCTCTGAGGGGAAAAGCTTTGAACGTCACCAAGTAGCATACAGTGTGCAGAACCTCTTTCTCGTGTCTTGTCTGTTCACATCTCTCGTCTTTACCCCCCCAGTGTTCATTTGTTGGCTGCCTCACCCCGCCCTGCCCCTCTCCCCCAGCTCCTGAACACACCAGAGTTTAGTCTCGGTTTAATTGGGTATCATTTGTTACAGGAAGACTTGTGCAGCTCTGAGAATAAAATATGGAGGAATTTGACTAATAAGGGAAGAAAGGGGAATCACCTAATTGTCGTATCGACCCACAGACTAGCGAAGGCTGCAGCTCTCGAGAGTTTCATTTGCAAATGAGCTTATCGAGATTTGTCTGTCAAATCCAGCCAATACCGTAGGTAACTGAGAGGTGGGTAGGTGCTTAATGTTGGAGCACGTGCAGGTGTTTTTATTCAATAATCCTGTATTATAAAGGAGACCCTGCCTGCAGTGTCCTCTATCCAGCGGACCAAATAGATTATAGCCAGAGTACTTGCTTCAACAGTCTTAATCAAACAGACTAAAAGAGACAGAGAGTGAAAGAGAGATCAGGATGCAGTAGTCTAATCCCAGCCTTAACAAGGTCCCCAGCCTCGGCAGCATGCCCTGTGCAGACGTGTCTGCCATTGATGTAAGAATGAAACCACAAAGAGTGGAAACACTTTTTGATTCCAGAGCTTTTTATGAAGCTGATATTTATTCTCGGTACATCTTGAACCAGATGCCCTGTAATTCTCAATATTAAAGCATGCCATATGCAGCCAGTCTCGCCGTCTCAGTTTCAAAAAGCTTGTCGTTCCCTCCGGATCCGTCTGTCACACTTTCTGACATGTCGACGTGTCATCTTGGCTATCTGCTTAGTGTCGTGCCGTGACTCAAGCGGCCTGGCTCATCTGACACATCAATGCTGACACTGACTGACTGGTGTTGTCAAAACTGCCGGTGTCACCTCAAACACTTGTCACTTTCCAAATATGTTTTTGGATGAAACTTGAATTGCAAATTGAATATAATATACAATGTACTACCTTATAAAAACAATGCAATTTGAAATAACAAGATACCAGAGTTGCTGTCATCCTCAAACCCCCCTCCAAATAGGGCCATATTTATCTGTATATCACATTCTTCTATATGTTTTCCTCTCCTTCCAACTACTAACCTCACTAACTGTCTGGCTTCCCGTCTGTCTAGCACTAATTGAACATTTGCTAAACCCCTCCACCGAATGGCGATTGTCCAGTCAGAGCTCATCAACGGCCTGTCAAGCTTTGGATTTCTCCACATGCCGAAACTTTGTAACATGGACGATAGAGCGATAACTAAATTGTTTGGAGGCTTGTGTCTATTTTACAATAATAATAATAATAATAATAAATGTTATTTATATAGCACTTCTCAGAAAGAAAATGCTTTACAAGACAAAATACAAATCGTAGACCATCATTAAGACAGTATACCAGTTATACAGCACTGAGCAAAAGGGGTACATATGAGAGAGTAAAATAAGTCAAATAAATCAATGTAAAATAATTAAAATAAGAGTTGAGAGAGTGCCTTTGTAAAATTTAAGAAGTGACTCAACAGATAAAATAGAATTCAGATCTCAAATCCTGTGAAAGCGGACTTGTGAAAATATGTTTTTAAGAGGGATTTAAAGAGGATAAGGAGCTCAGTGTGATCTCCTCGGGGAGGTTGTTCCAGAGAGTGGGAGCCCTAACAGAAAAGGCCTGGTCACCCTTAGTCCTCTCAGGTTGTGACTGTAACAATGAATGTGTGACTCTGCAAGTTCAGAGCGGGGCCATGAAATCTTAAAATCAGTTTTTAAATGTATTAATGAGCCAGTGAAGAGAAGCTGAAGTAATGTGCTCTCCTTTTTGGGGGGGTTTTGGTGAGGAGTCTGCTGCATTTTCATCATAAGCTGGTGAAGATGGTGACTTTTTGCCTTGGGAGCTATAGCCTCAATTATTAAGAATGTATGTAGCCATCGTGTGCAGAGCTTTGGTCCTTTTACAGGCTTTTCATTTTTAAATAAATCCAATGAAAACATAAAAAATTAAGCTGGAGACAGGATTTTTTAACTGACTGAATTTTACCACTATCATCATCTTCTGAAGCTAGCTACAGCAAATAAAATCAACTAGGAACAGTCGTCACGATTACCTCTGTCTGTAATCGAAGACCCACTGTACATGTTTTAAGGTAAATCTGCCTCCATTATCATCGCAAACTGCATGTGTGAGAACCGAACGCTTGACAGGAGCAGTGACAGCAGGCTCAGGGCGGCGGGGGTTTAGCGAACGGTCAAAATTCATAAAAGCAAACTCTTGCTTCAGTTTTTAGTGTTGTTGTCATGGTTACCAAGCTAAAATCGAGTGTCACAAGTGGGAAAGGTGGTAGTGAAATATTGATCCCTCATGCCGCTGTGCTTTACAGGTGCTGGAGCAGTGGGAGTCCCAGCAGGGCCAGAGCAGCCCTGCTCAGACCAGCCTGTCAGCCCCCGTTATCCCACACAGCGCCCCCTTCCCAACCCACCATCTCCACAGGGCCTCGGTCCCAGACTCAGCCTCCGAGGCCTTGGCCCTGGCAAAACCAGACCCCTATGACCTTTATGAGAAGTCCAGGGCTATCTATGAGAGTAGGCGTAAGTACCAGAGCTGATACTGCAGGTGTAGACAAACTCTCCTTTCTAGCACTGAAGAAAAGATGGAACTCCTCATTGGAAGGTGGAGTAGTGAAGGTCTCTTTCTCTCACAAACACACAAATTGAGTCACAGATTCTTTTGTTATTCACCTTTTTGCTGCTCCACAGAAAACTGAAATGAGCTGATCTCTTTGAATCCAACTGAAAGATCTTCACACAATCATCAGACGTTCCGCATTTATATTCCCTCCCCGTTAGCATTCACAGCTACTAATTCCTCATATTATCTCATTTGATCTGTGCTTGTTAAATCCCCACACAAGCACACATATACACACTCACTCACACACAAACAAAACCGGCCATCAGCTCAGTCTTTTCACCGTCTGGAAGGATCTTTACATCCAGACATTGACGTTCTGCCAGCTCACATTGTAAACAGACATAAATAAACACTCCACACAGCAGATGATCTTTTTGAGGACGTAGTGCTTTGGTGCCAGCAATATTACCATCCTCTGACTTGTAAAATGAGAAAAAAATCATTTTTTTCTAATTATATCATCAGGATGCGTCGTAATTCTAATGCCCTGTGGGAATTTTAGGCAGTAGGAACCAGTATGTGTGCTATTGTGTGGGTATATGTGTATTCAGGACTGTAGCATTGAATTTCCATAGTTTTGTCTTTATTTAAATTAGTTAAATTAATTTAGTTGCCCAATTATATCTTCTCTAAATTTAATTTCCAAATGTGAAAGTCTAAATGCTTTAATGCCGTTTCAAAGCATTCTCCATATTGTCTGGAATAAATACGGTTGAATCTTTTATTTATTGGCCTGAAAGTAGTCAAATTTAAATATAGTGAGTCTACTAATGTGTTAGCTTTTAATTATATCATATATCCTCCACGGAAACCCCCAAATTCGCAGAAATACTGAATTACAGCCCTAAAAGTAGTCAAATTTGAACATACTGAGTCTAACAATCATATTTTAACTGAATTAATAGTAGAAGTTTTATAAAACCTCTAAATTCATACAGAGACAGAAAAACTACTGAGGACATTACCTCAGTGTATGTATGTCTACTCTGGTGCTTCATTCGTGCAATTCAAGAGTTAAGAGCCATAAATATTATTCCAAATATGAACGTGCTGTTGTTTTGTGTGTGTGTGTGTTGTGTCAGAATGAGTGGCGCTATCTCAGAGGTTTTGGTTTCTTTGAGGTGGTTGACATGTCAACGTTTTTAACAGACAGGACTTTGTGTTCATTTGTGTGTAAGTCACCTGTTACTCAAGAGGACGCGGCTGTCAGAAAGCCTCTTTTGTCTTTCTGTACCTCTCAGGATCCCTCCCTCCTCCTCAGCTGTGGGTACGCCGATCAGTGTAACGCTCGCTGTTGTCTTCCTTTCAGTCAAGGTCTGGTGAGGCTCAGCAGGGGTTAGGCACAGACAGATTCTTTTTTGGAAAGCTCCATTTGCTCCTCTGGCTGGTGTGGGTGAAGGAGGTTGTGACCTTTTTGGTTTTTTTGGCAGCATCACAACCCCCTCGCTGGCCTCCTGGTGAGCTGCTAATGTTAGGCTCAAAAGATTAATGTCAGCATTTATGTAAACAGGTTGGGTTAAAGGGTCAGGTCAGCAAGGCTACAAGAAAACATATTTTCTCGCTGCCCCTTGTGGTGGAGGCAGATATTTTAAGCTTTCAACTCAATCCTGTGGAAGAAATAGTCCCTGTAAGCTGTAACAGGAGTAACAGGACACTGGTACTGGAAAGTGATGTGGTGTTTTGTGGGAGGCATATTTTTCAAAGACATATAAACCCTTGTAAGTGAGGTAAGTGAGAATAAATGTTTGTGTTTTGTTTGGGTGAACCAATTCTTTAAATGTTTCCTCATGAAGTAGAGAAAGGTGCGAGAGAGAGAGCTGGCATTGGTATAAAGTCTTTTTATATAGTATCAACCCTGGTTAATGCAGAGGTTCTAAAAAGCACTTTGTTATTGTTTCTGTAGATTTCTGCATGGATGTTATTAAAAAAAATTTAATTAATAAATTTTTTTCCTTTGACCTTTGGTAAAATCTATTGATATATTTGATTTTTGAAATCTGGAAACAGCAGTTCACGAAACAATCTCCCCTTAAGAGCCATTGAGTAGCTGCTGTGGAGCTTTTACATAACATGGCATGATCTTCATGAGCAGATTAAGTTGTCAACATAATACTGCCGCACATGTCTGACTCACTGGTGGTTTATTTCTTAATAATGTTTCATCTACACAACCTTGGATCAGGTACACCAAGCATCACAGCTGTTCCATATATCCACTGTACATACTGTAGATGCTGAGTAAATTATCCAAACAGAGGACAACCAACATTAGGTCAACATCTTTAGAAAACACACACATCTTATAATTTGTATACATTTTTATCCAATTTATATTATTCGTAATGGTGGCAGCTTTGCCCTTATTTACCCTTTAAGAAAAAATAGCTTCTTTGCCTGATCACAGGTCCTAGATGGCAATGTGTGTGTTTTCTGTGTGTAATTTGCCAGACTTTGTTTGTGTGATCTTCTGATTGACTAATGGAACTACGTGTGTTTATGGAACAGCTTTGATGTCTGACCATATATCTGATATAGGCTGAGTCAGCCAAAACACCTCAAATAAATTTTCAAGTACCAGTTTACTTAAAGTCTGCTGGGGTTTTTTCATTTTTAGACAAGCTGGGCTTCCCTCCAACACATTTTTTGAAGCTAACATGGACAAGACATCCTTAAAGTTCTCAGATGTAAATGCAAACATCTACAAAACTTGACAATTGAACAAACTACTGTACATCTGGTGATTATGATCATGTGATTTGATCGAACGCTCAGAACTGCTAGTAAATGGACCTTGAGGTGGGATTATTTTATCGATATAAAAAATCACATCGTTTGTGACTTAAAAAAGCATGGCTTTTGTAATTTCATTGGACTTAGTTTTGTTTGAAATGCAGCAAAAACAAGCTAAATCTCTATAAGAAGCACAGCGTGTGGTTTCGGTGGGAACAGCTGCATCACTCGTCTTGTCTGTAGTCATGATTTTCTTTCTCCCATCATTCCTGCTGAGTCCCAACAGAGTGCTCAGTGTGATTAAAACAGTTACAATTGGAATCAATTTTTCATTCGCAGCTACTTGTCTGCGGTTGAGTTCATTTCGCTACTTTGCAGATCATAGCGTTGTGTGAAGTCCCTGATTGCAGATCAGTGCTTGCATCCCACCGCACACTGTAAATAAGGGACGGGTATATTACACACTGTAAGCACTTCCTGACTTTTATGGATGATGCTGAAATTCAGCCGTGACATTAATGCTGAGGCAGAGCCTTTCTGCCTTGTTCTAGCCTTTACACAGAATGTGTGTTTGCTGGTGTCTGCCAATGTGTGCATTTGTGGGTGTCTGTGTATGTACAACATTTGTGCATTTGTTGTTTATGGGTGCTTCCTGTATCTTTTTCTAGAACCTGGCCAACCAAGGACTGTTTTTCCTGTGGACTCCTCAGGTAAAAACCTTACCTCTGCAGGAACACATTTAAAAAAAAAAAAAAAAAACTGTCCATAACCTTAAAAGAAAAAGGGACAGGACTTAAATGTCGTCTGTGGTCGTGTTGCTTCAGGAGCAGAGTACCAGGACATCGAGGTGCACCTGCGCAGACAGAAGTCCGGCTTCGGGTTCCGGGTGCTGGGCGGGGATGAGGCGGGGCAGCCTGTGAGTCCGGAGGCGCGTGAGAAGGCTCGTATGGCGATGGGCGTGGAACCCTGTCATTTTCTCCTCTCTAACCCACTACACACACACCTATACCTAACCCCTGACCTTTGACCCCTGAGAGAGTGCTGGCTCTGGCTGCTTTGGTGTCGTTTGCTGTCTGTTAAAGTAACAAAAACAGTATTTCAATCACGTTACTGAGCTGTTTATTTATCAGTATAACAACCACCTTAACACCCACTGCATGCGACACTCACAGACCAACATCTAAAGCAGTTTCTGCGAACCTCTACTTCCTGTATTTTAACAGTCTGCATGTAATAACAGATCTTGATTGGTGCGATCATCGAGAAGAGCCCGGCAGACCTAGATGGACGCTTACGGCCCGGTGATGAGCTGCTGTTTGTGGACGGGATCCCAGTGGTGGGGAAGCCGCACAGATACGTCATTGACTTGATGCACGGGGCGGCACGGAACGGTCAGGTGAATCTGGTGATCAGGAGGAGGGTACAGGCAGCAGGTGAGGAAACACGAATGGAGGTGACGTTTGGCTTTGTTTAGTTGTTGTTGTTATGAAATTAGAAAGATGTTTCTTTGAAATCAGACATTCATGACTTTATTCCACAGTAGTTTTTATAATTGACTAATAAATGCCAAACATTCACACTTTTCTCAGTTTTTTATTACTGTAGTATCAATAAAAAGTTAATTGAAAAATAATAGTTATAGAAATACAACAGTTAATAGATAAGGAAAGTAATTGCAGTTGAAATTCTATCATTACTTCCTCATTGTTTTTCAAGGTTTTTGTCATTTTTTAGCTCTTATTGGTCACATAAATTATACAAAGGGAAACATGAGGAACGAGAGTGAGGTGATGACATGCAACTAGTCACTTCACCAGTTTAATTCAGGTTACAATTTTGTTGTATCCACCTTAACCGCCACTAGTATTCCGCAATGACAGTTAAATCCTAAGTGTAAACCAATGAGCTATTAGTGATGGAGAGAACGGCAGCTAGAATTGATAAGATGTGTAGGCTCCATTATTAAAACCCCACTGTGAATTACCACTGATACACCTCCATGTAGGAGCAGTTTTCCAATATGTTTGAAGTACCTATTTATACATTTATAAATGATAAGATAATAAAAAATGTTATTAAAAAGAGACCAAAACCAAATATAAATTGATTCCACAAACAAGAATTGTGTGTGTATCCAAAGTCGGATGTATCCTCTGTGCCATAGAACTCCATTCTTGTCCACTATATACCGCTATTAAAAACACATCAGTGAGTCACACTGTTGCATTGGGTGGCATGTGTCTTCATTACCATGAACACACAGTCTGTAGTGTATTTTAAGTCGATCCAACATACGCCGTCCTGCTGCTGTAAAGACTCACTAGAGCCCCCAATGTGTATTACTCCACAGCTGGAAATAGTGGAAAAAATCTCTATCTACTTCCGTCTGAGTAACATTTGAGAAAAGCTTACAGTGCCCTGCTGTTTTAAGAAAATTAAAGATTAAATATTTATGATCCGTTTTAATTGTAAGCCTTCAGTAGGAACCAATGGGCTGAGTACACAGAGTAGGGAAGTCAGAGAGTATTGAGAGACAGACTAACACATTGTTAGTTTTAAAATGTAAAATATCACCAGCCTTATCCTTTAAGTGGTTGAACCGAGTTATAAGTTGGATAAACTGACTCGCTCACTAAAAAAGTCGATTTTTGATGGACACGGTTAATCCTGCAGAGAACAGCTTTAGGATACTGTAAAAGGATATAAAGTGAATTGATCCCACAGACTTACTGCTCCCATCAATTCCTCGTTCTTACACCTCTTTTTTTCTCTCTCCTTTTCTGTTCGCCACTACCATTCTTGTCCTGTAATGATTCAGGAAACAGCATTTAATCAGTCGGAAAACTGAAGCACTAATCTCTCTGAGTAATTACACTGAAGCCTCCCCAAAAAAAAGAAAAAAAGACCACATTAGCACTCTCTTGCTCTTACACACACCGTTGCTCGTTGGTGCTTATTCAAGTTCCTTTCGCCTTTGAGCCTGAAGCCTTCGATGGCACTTCCTCCTGTGAACTCTGCCCTCCCCTGTTCTCATTATTACTGCCTCCTCACACACGTAATCGCACAAACACACACACACGCACCCTCTTCTCACCAATCCACTTCTTCCCACTCTGTTCCGCCCCTCTGTCAATTTCTTCTCACCAAAGGCTACTCTCTGACTCATGCCTGGCCTCTGTGCAGCCCTTACTTCCATCCTAATTGTCTGACTCCCACTGGCACTTTGCAAGGTGTCAGATTCTGCTCTCTGCTCTGAGCTCATACTTCTGCCTGCACGCCATGCCCCACATTTTACACAATTCATTCTCTCTTTTTTATTATGTTTTACCACTTTCCTCCTCATAAAATAACTATTTGTGCACTTGTTGGCGTAAGGAAATACTACAATATGGGTATGGACCTTTTTACGGCGACAAATCTCTCTGCAACTTCATATCAGTAAGCTGAAGTCAGAGTTTCAATTCCTAACTGTTTAACTACAGAATACCACAGCGCTGCATCCCGGTGAGCTATCAAAGCAACAACACAGAGTTTTGATCGCCCTGTATGCCAGAATGCATACACACCCACACCCACACACACACACACACACACACACACACACACAAAGCTAGAAGCTGCTTTTGCTTTGGCTGGATTGACACGATGCTGCATTTTAATGATGTGTTTTACCACGTTGTGACAGTTGCTTTTGCTTTTCTGTTTTGTTTTGCTGTCTTGTGGTTGCTTGTTGATCCTTTCACGAGGATGTGATTCAGCTTCGGCTCGTCCGATTTTTAAGGAGGAGGAGGAATAAAAAGTACCCTCGCCTGTAAAATTAATTGTTTTTGCGCATGCAGAATTACCCTTAGATCCTTCCAAATCAATTATGTGTCCAATGGTCATTTTTTCAGAGCAGTGTGTGTAAATTGCCTTAATCAATAAAAACAAAGATACAGTGATTGACAGGCTGCATTTAATCTCCTTAAAGTGCAGCTTGTGTTTGTCCACCAATTAGATCCTTCCAGTGGTGGAAAGTGCATTTATTCAAGTAGTGTACTTAAGTGTAAATCTGTGGTGCTTGACAATTTACTGCTACTTTTCTGCTACTTTATACTTAAATTTAATGGAGAAATGGGGCTGTATCTTATAATTAGATACAACACATTGTTAAAATATGGGCATGGCTTAGCGCAGTGGTTCCCAACCCAGGGGTCAGGACCCCCACTAGGGGTTGCCAAAGCTTCACTGGGGGTCGCAAGACCTTCTTGATTTTAAGGGGTGTAAGAAAACTTTAAAAATATAAACAGTTGGTCCATATCTCAGCCTTACATTCATTTTTGAAGTATGTATGAATAAAAATACATATTACAGACAGATAACTGTCCCCCTGCAGGTGAGTCTTGTCCGGAGAACGGCCGTAGCCCAGGCTCTGTCTCCACGCAGCACAGCTCCCCCCGCAGTGACTTCACATACGGCAACAGCACCATCACTACCCAGGCACCACACGCCGGCATGGGCAACACCAACACCGCTTCAGACAGGACATCGACCCCCAACACACAACCCAGTGATGTCATCATCAATCGAAAGGAGAGCGAAGGCTTCGGTTTCGTCATCATCAGTTCGCTCAACCGGCCCGAAGCAGCGGCCACCAACAGTGAGTCCAGTGATCGTTTTAGTGGTGGTTTATAGAGTCAAGTGGATGCTTGTGTATAATCAGTCATTCTCTACTCTGCATAACAAGTGCTAAACCTCATATGAAAGCTCTTACATACATATAAACTACCATGTAAACGCAATATAGTGTCAAGATAAGTGCCAAACTTAAGTATAAGAAGAGGTCATAGCTCAGTAAAAAGTGAAGCACCTCTCCTTCTATCTCCTCAATTATACATGCCCTCCCACAGTACGTCAGTCACACACATATCTGGTATGCTGCCGTGAGCATCAGTACATCGCCCACACACATGAAAAAAAAAAATCCTGGATGCGTTACGTAAGCCTGGGGTGAATAGCAAAATGAGAGAGACAGAGACATATTCAGTCAGTCAGCGAGTGAGTGTGGTGTGTGTGCACAGGCATAATCTTCCAATCTGCTGCTGCTGAACGTGTCTTTACCTGCAGTGTGTTGTGTTTGAATCCTCCCAACAGCTGTGCCCCATAAAATTGGCCGCATCATCGAGGGCAGCCCAGCTGACCGCTGCGGGAAGCTGAAGGTGGGAGACAGGATACTGGCAGTGAACAGCCAGTCCATCGTCAACATGCCGCACGCCGACATCGTTAAGCTGATCAAGGATGCGGGCCTCAGCGTCACCCTGAGGATCATACCACAGGAAGGTGAGAGAGCACGTGGACACACACACAACACGTGGAACGTGAGAGACAAGGATTTGAAACAGCAATACCTCGGGAAGACAATGATTTATGACAGTAATTGATTTGGCTCCATTAAATGAAAGTTGTAATATGAGTTTTGCGAAATGTGATTCTTTTTAGATTAACTGTCGCTTGTCATATTCATGAGTTTTGTTCCTCCGCTCTACATTTTCTACACTCCATAACACTTTTGCATGCAATCGCTTGAAGAGAGCTGCAATATCTCATTGTGGTTACAATAATACAGAACACACAATGACTATATTATTAAGAAAAAGGGGTGTGATTTCAGTTTTGTAGGGCTTCTTCTTGTATGTTGCAGCTGAAACAGAAGACTGGCTTAACAGTACTAAAATTGCATACATTAAAAGATGGACAAAATACACACCATATTTGTTTAATTAAATGATAATGAGGGTTGGTTTGTCTCCTTACCTTTATCTACCTTTTCTCTGTTGCATGCTTTGCCATGCAAGGACATTTTAAAGGTTCCCCATGGAGTTTTTGACTATTAGTATCACAATGGAGCTTGAGTGGTTCTCCATTTGTTGGCATTGTGCAGGCGATTTGCATCCTGCTGCAGGTTACACACTGTTCCTTTGATTGACAGTTGTTGGTTGCAAAGTTAGCAACTAGCTGGTGAATGTATTGGAGGATTTAGCATCTAGAGATCCAGATATTTCCCAAGAAGTTGGCAGTGACCAAAAATAGAGCTAAAAGAGAGTGACTATTGCCCAGAAAGAAAGAAAATGAATGTTAATGTTGCACTTTAACTGCTGGTTGTGTAAATTAGCAACTGATTGTCAACAAGTTTGCCAAATATCAACTTAAAAGGTGTTTTTAGGGCAATTTTAATGTTTTGGTTCAGTCTCACTGCTATCTTTAGTACCTTCCAGCTACAGTGAGCTGCTATTTTCAGCAAAAAAGTTACAGACAAAGTTAGCAACTAGCTGGAAAACATTGAAATATTTAGCAGCTATGAGTTGGTGGAGACTAAATTATAACTAAAAGGGCAATGAACTTTACATACAGGTGGGCAGAAACATGGCTCCAAATAACAGCTTCCTGTTTGCTGTATGTGTAAATAGGAAACTGTTGGCTAACATGTTCGCCAAATCAACTTTATATGGTCATATTATATCAGTGTTATCTTTATAGGTTGCTCGCTGCCAATTCATTCAGGTTTAAGCATGAAAAAATACTTTTACATGGTTAAATAAAGCTTAAAAGTACGTGTTGGGATTAGATTTTTCACATGCTCTGTCCTCTTTGAATCGCAGAGATCAGCAATCCCCCATCAGCCCCCAGCTCAGAGAAGCAGAGCCCCATGGCCCAGCAGCACAGCCCGAAGATCCAGCCAATCTCCGCCGCGTCACAGCCAAACCCAGCTGCGACAGAACCCAACCCTTCTGTTAGCCAGCCCAACCCCATGCCACACCAGAGCCCTGTGACCCAGCTGCCTGCCCCTCCGCCGCAGACCTACACCCACGAGAGCAGGTAAGACACGGCTTGTAAGGATTCCAGGTTACAGAGCATGACAAGTTTTTCTCAAAGTGGTGATAAACAGTTCTAATGAAAGCTGTTACAGTGTCAAATTTGCAGCTGTCTTGATATTGCGATGTAGTGAAGCATTTTTATAGACTAGCCCTGTATCTGTCTCCGGGGCAAAACAGTGTTCCTCTGAGAATACAGGTATGAGTGAGTCAGATCCTTTCATCCCCTCGTCCCAATTCTCTCCACCTTTCTCTCACTTTTTTTTATTCTCTTCTTGTTATAGTGTCTTCTTCTCTTTCTCCCACTAACATTGTCTTTTTCTCTCTTTATTCATCTCTCTCCCTCTCTCTCCCTCCCCAGTTTGTTGTATAACATCACTTAACTCTTATGGACTGCTGAATAATTCACATAAATTGCTTCTTTATAGAGATCTGTTGAATATTTTACCAAGTACTAGAGGGGTCCAAAACCTACAATGTCATTGCCTTTCCCCTCTGCTCTACACGGTATCCAAATCTCTTTGTACATCAGCAGCCTCTGAGAGAACCTGTTTTTATTATAAACATTTTATGCGATGTTGGAGAAAGAACAGTTTAATTCCTTGTTTAATGGTAGTGAGCGCGACCCCAAACAAGTCCTCACTGTCAGCACTGGGTGACCCAGCAGTTTGTCAAAAAGCATTATTGTCACAGCACGCTATGTGCACAAAAACACAACAAGTAATGACAGTAATAGAAATCTTCCCTGGAAGTTCTTCCTTCATTCTGATTGGTCTGTTAGTTACAGGTCAGAGGTGAAGGCGAGGCAGGATGTTAAACCAGACATCAGACAGCCGCCGTTCACAGATTACCGACAGCCGCCAGTGGACTACCGGCATCCTCCTGTGGCAGACTACAGGCAGCCACCCACG
Source organism: Dicentrarchus labrax (assembly GCF_905237075.1). Classification (NCBI taxonomy): domain Eukaryota; kingdom Metazoa; phylum Chordata; class Actinopteri; family Moronidae; genus Dicentrarchus; species Dicentrarchus labrax. Next base: position 16,328,687 of record NW_026136724.1, on the reverse strand, counting down.
TTGGATTACAGACATCCGCCACTGCTGGACTACCGACAGCTAGCTACTGACGCCAGGCAGTTCACCATCCCAGAATATCGAATGCCACCGGTTCAAGTAAGGATGTTTCCCACAGCACAAAATGAATCCCTCACAGACTCTTATCTAGAGCCTGATAATGGATCTTTGAGGCTGATACCAACTTGGATAGTAGATAGTATCAATAGTAAGGAGATAAGGATTCCTTAAAGCTGTATTAATCAATATTTTTACATTAATAGCAGATTAAAAGTGTAATGAGAAACTTGTTGGGAATTATCAACCCCACTCTACATTTACTTTCAGGTATTTTAGCATCTTTTAGCTCATTGTTTTGGTTTTACGGCCCACAGTGTGTCATTTATCTCATTTCCAGCAGTAGACAGCGTTCTTTAGTCCCAGACACCAAACATATGGCAGATAAAGTAAGCGACTAGCTGTTGAACGTAGTGGAGGAAATGGGGGGCGAGAGAGAGGGGCTGCTGTGGTAAGGAGCCTTGGTACATGGGGCACACATGCTACCAGGTGAGCTACCAGCTGATTTAGCAACCTAAGAGCTACATATTTCCTTCAGGAGTTGGTTGATATCCCAGATATGTCGGTTGGTGTTTTTTGTGTTAGCACAACTGAGTAGACAAAGTTCACCGCTGCCTTGTTTGCCTTGCCAAGGCATATATGTGATACGATTATTGTTTTTGTTTTTGTTTACTTTGCATTTGCTCCATTCTTTTTCACTTATTTATCTTTGCTTAGTCCTGAGACTATTTTCTGCTGTAGTGGTCCATTTTCTCCTCAGATAGCACTGAATCTAATCACATCTGATCTGTGCTTGTCTCAGCTTGCGCAGGACTTTGACTTCTTCACAGTGGAGCTGGAGAAAAGCGTGAAAGGCTTCGGTTTTAGCATCCGTGGAGGACGGGAGTACAAGATGGACCTGTTTGTCCTACGACTGGCTGAGGACGGGCCGGCCATCCGCAACGGGAGGATGAGGGTAGGTTTGATGATGTCATTTCATTTAAGAAAGCCACCGCACCCCCTTTAGAGGTTAAACTGCTTTCTATCTTTCTGGATTACATGGCGGACGCTTACTGTAATTGTCTGATGTTATCAAAGCTGCAACAGCAACTTTTCAGAGCTGGTTCAGAAATAATCTGTCAAAAATAACTCAGAGATGGTTTGTCCTTTTGTAGCTGAGAGTTTGTTTCCTCCCAACTTCCTAAAACTCATCCCTTATCTGCATTCAGCAACAGATAATATTCAGAAAGATAAAGATAGATAAAACATTTAAGTGGGCCAACTAAAACTGCACTTTAATGTTTGCATAGCTACACAATTCTCCCTCTAGCTACAGTTGCTACTGTACTATTCGGTCAGAGAAAGCTGGCACATATTTTCTGAATTTATAAAGATGTAATAAAAGATACTATGGAAATTTCCAACTCCAGCATTGCTGTGTAAATCCCCCCTTGTTTTCTCCATGTGGTTTGCTGCTAGCAACATAAATTGCAACTTCCACAGTAGCTTTTCTCAGTTTGTCAATGCGGGATGAATCTTGCAACCAACACGTCTTCCTTGATCTCCTGCTTTCTCTTTCTTGCACGTTCTTCCGATCTGTATGTCTGAAGGTGATGGCCTAAGTCTGCTCTACATTCCTTTTCTGTAATGAACCTTTCAAAGATAATTTGTGCAAAATGCCCCCGGGGGAGGTATTACTTTCCCTCGTCATTGGTGTAGTTGATGGAGGCAACTGGGCCTAGACACAGGTGGCTGCCTGTGGAAGAAAAGTAAAAGTACCAATGCAGTAATCTAAAAATACTCCATTACAAGTATATCTTAAAGTGCAAAGTTAGTATTAAGTAATAAAAGCAGAAGTACTTGTCCCGGTGGCTGATAAATTGTTTTAATTTTATATATCTTATATGCATTGATGCATCAGTGTGTATTATATGGGTGTAGCTCGTCGAGGCGGAGCTTGTTTTAACTACTTTATATACTGTATTTATTGACTGATGGGTATTTTTAGTCCAGTGGTTCCCAACATAGGAGCCAGGCGTCTCCAAAGGGTCACAACACTGTTGAGGGGACAAGGATTAATGAGGGTTGGAAAGACAAAAAAACTAAGATTTGCTACACAAATGTGTGATAGTTTTTTAGACTTTTCTGTAATGTTTGTTGTTTAGGAGGGAAATGCTGCATAATTTAACGTCTTTGGCATAGAACTGCAACAATTAGTCGAGTAATGGATTAGTTGATAGTCGATTATCATGCTAAAATGGCAGAAAATGCAGTTTTCAGCCTCTCAAATATGGAGATGTCCTACTTTTCTCTGTGTTATATAACATTAAACTGAATATCTTTGGGTTTTGGACTGTCATAACAAGACATTGAAAGACTGGGATGGATATTTTTCAAAGTGTATTCAACCTAATTCTCATTGCAATCATAAAACATTGTCAAACTAACAATGGATAGCTTTGGGTTTTTTCAAAATCTTTTTTACTCCACATATTCTCCCTTGTCAAACCTGTATTACCCACAGTGTAACTTGATTGCTGACATTCAGGTGTATTATGCTAGTAGCAGATCCCGCCTCGAGTTTCTAGATTCAAGCAGAGATGAGAGTACAGAGTTTTAACAACGTGATCGATTGGGTGAGTTTATCGTATATTTTTTGTAAAATCCAAAAGTAGCTGGTGACTACAGCTGTCAAATAAATTTAATGGAAAAAATATTTCCCTCTGAAATGTAGTGAAGTGGATATAAATGTACCTAGTTGCTTTCCTCCACTGAGTCTGATTAGTCCTAGATGAACGGCCAGACAGTAACACTGCTGGTAGCATATTGAAATTAACCAGAGACTGTGCTGTTGAATAGATTTCAGAGAACAAGGTGCAGAGAACACTTTGATCCCTCTTTCAACAGTCCTCGATCCATACTGCCGGGCGCGGAGAGGAATCAATCTGCATTTAACTTAAGTAAATGTGAGACTCTGGTTAAAAAGCTTTTGACATGCCTGTCACTTTGTATTTGAGTGGTGCTTTGACACGTTTTTTTAAGGTGCAGAAACCAAAAGCCCTCTTTCACCGTGACTCCCTGCAGTCTCTCTGAAGTTCTGAGTTCAAGCCAAGTCACTCCTCCTTAACAGGCACTTTATCACATCTTTAAAAGTAAAGTAAAAAAATAAAGTATTTTGAACCTGGTAGCCACAAACTAATCAGTAAGGAGCACTAACATATTCTAACATGGTTTTTTACATCTTCAAGTGACAGTGCAGAGGCTTTTAAGGAAATTGTATAAATTGGTTATTACAGATAATCATTCGGCACATTAAATGACCTCTCTAGGCTTTAAACCATCACTAAAAGACTTGAGAACAAGAGTTGTGTGTGTGCAGCGGACTGCAATAGAAGCAACTCCTACTTCAGTCCCACCTCCCTGCACTCAACATTCACGCGCTGTCCATTCAACTTTAGCTCCCTCTTTATTAAAGATGAAAATGGAGATCACTCTCCTCTGCTGTTAGGAGGTGAGGATTAATGAGCGAACCGTCTTGCCTTCCACCCCTCTTCAGACCACTGTAATGACACCTAATGACTCCCCCCTCTCTTGACTCAAGTCTGCTCCTGACTTTCAAATTACCCTAGCCATTACCGGAGGACTTCTCCATTTGTTCGTGTAATTGGGCAGCATGTTTTGTCCCGTTCCCCGTGAATCCTCCCCATTACTCAGAGCCTCAGCCGTCTCTTGAAGAGCTGAGAGTCTTGAAGGAGGGAGGACTGACGTTTGACCCTTCCTCGTGTACATCAGGGAGTGGTCACAGGAAGGTGAGATAGTCCAGTTAATACTTACATTAGCTGTTAACTGAGCTGCTGCAGTTGTGGTCATTATAAATGAGCAGGTTCTTGGTATTCATCAGGGTGTCCTAATATGATCCTCAGCAGCCCCATGAGAAGGGGGTCCACCATAATTCCATCCAAATGACATAGTCGAGATTACTGCCGAAATTAATTACACCAGTTCATGGCGGGTAATGCCTATTAACGCTTACAGAAGCTCAAGGGATAGCCTATGAATTATAGATCCATATTGATCCTCATAAATCACTGTTGTCCAGAATAAAAGAAGCTTGTTAATATTCAATTTCACATGTAGGGTGCTCATTTGCAAACCTGCCACATCATAATTGACTCAATCTTAGGTGGGCAAACGAACTCTGTTCATTTGCTAATCTCTATGAATAATCTTATTTTTGCCTTTTGTGAACTCGACTGGTAGGTTTATGGAGCAATATGGCACCTAATATTACTTTTCTATCAATCATTTCACAGTTGACACCTCAAACATGTCAGTCTTTAATTTAAGGTTTAATACAAGTTTATTATTCAAATTGTAAATTGCATGGAATATCTGAATCTTCAGTATGCTCCAGATGTGAAATGGTGCAGGGCACATTCAGGTTGGTTTGACCCCTGGTTCACAGTAACTGATTAAAGACATTTAATGGTACTCTAAAGTCTATAAACGCAGCTTGAGTCCTCATCCACTGCTTGCTAAAGTTTCCGACAAGACTTTCTTCCTGCGAGACGATGTTATCCGAAATGGTTTCTACCATACAAATGGAAAGATTCTGTTTCTGGAGTCGATACTCTTCTGTTGATTTTTTTAGGGAGATTTATAAATAATGTTCAACTTACTTGGTTACCTTGAGTCAAATAAAGTCAGGTAAGTTGGATATTACATCCATTGAAAGCATTGCTTCCTTTAGATATAAAGAGATTGTAAGCAGAACCTAAGGTGGAAGGCAGGAAATATATTATACTATATAAACCATTTAATAAACTGTTTATAACACATTATAATGCAGCTGTATTAGCAGCTATAAGAATATTAGAGACTGTTAATTCATGTACAGTATTTGTCAACAATTATAACTTCTCCTATTACTGTGTTATTTACCATGTTGTCATTCGTTATCTGTTCACAGGAGGAGCTAAAGTTGTTGACAGATTCATGATTAAACAGTAACAGTTTATTAAATGTTCATATACTACTTTTGAATAAGTGGGTTTGGGAGGTTAAAGTAAAATGTTGAAAATAAAAAAGTAAATATATTGAAGTGGATTACACGCATACAGAATACAACTTTATTATTCACCAGAGTGGAAAATTGTCTTTGGCCCATCTGGCAGTTTAATAAAACATACAAACACAGCACATAACAACGCTGACAGTATGATGATGGACCGGAGGGGAAAACAATGAGCGGAACTAAAGTTGAATGAATATGATTCATCTGGGGACAATAAAACAAACAAATGTGCACGAATACTGGGAAGGTGATCTTGTCACCTGAATATTTTTCATTTATTTTAATAAAACAGCTTGTTTTATTAGTTGTTTTCCCAACATTCATAGTGAGTGATAAAAATGGGATGGGTTTCTGCCGGGGTGTCGAGGGGCATGGCCGATTCTGGAGATGGGGAATGAAAGAAAAAAGGCTTTAAGTTTGAGAACCACAGCTCTAAGTAATAATATGTAATACACAAGATTAAAGAAAAGACTTAAATCTAGGTGTGCAGCAGGGTTGCCGCACCTTTCGAAGTTGAGCTCACTCACTCATAATCTTCCAATCTGCTGCTACAACAGCCTACACTCCTCTAGGAAGGTTTTCCACAACACCTTTGAATGGGGATTTGCTCTGTTACCCAATAAGAGCGTTATTGAGGTCGAGCAACGTTCCAGTTCATCCCAGAGGTTGTCGGATGAAGTTGGGGTCGGAGCTCTGTGCGAGTTCTTCCACACAGAGCTCTGTAAATTCTTTTGTGCACAGGGGCATTACCATGATGAAAACAGGAAAGGGCCCTTCCTAAACTGTTACCCCAAAGCCAGAAGCACAGTGCTGTCTAAAATATCGCTCTATGGTGTAGCATTAGATTCTCTTTACTTGGAACAAAGGGGGCTGAATCCAAACCATCAAAAAACACCACTGACCTAAAGTAAAACCAAGTATGCGCACACACACGCACACTTTCTCTTACAGCTTCTTTTACTCTCCTTCACACACATCTTGACATCCAGGTTGGGGACCAAATCATTGAGATCAATGGAGAGAGCACCCGGGACATGACTCATGCCAGAGCCATCGAGCTGATCAAGTCTGGAGGCAGGCGTGTTCGTCTCCTCTTAAAGAGGGGTACAGGGCAGGTCCCAGAGTATGGTAAGTAGCGAAACTTTAATCCGAAGCTTTCCTTGTCTTCAGGATAATTTATTAACTCTCATTTAACTCTTAGACTGTTCTCTCCACTGTCTTAATATCACTTCAACTCTTGATAACACTGTTCTAGCATGCATCTATATTCATGTTATATCTTCTGTCTTTTTTATACTTCTGGTCTTCGCTGTATTCTGTATTTCACTATGCTGTAAAACAACTAATTATTTGTCTCTTCTATCTTGACTAACACTAGTTTATCTTCTGTCCATTTCAGTGACCTATCACTAATTGATTGGTCTAGGTTGTTACTTCCCCTTCTATAGGAATGGTATCTTCCAGTCTCTCCATGTGCATGAAAAGTGACAAGCATGGCTCCCCCTATTTCTTCCTAATGGGCCACTCTAAAGACACGGTTTGTGACCATACGAATGTTTTTCTCTTCACTTAACCCTGGCTTTCTGTGCTGTGGTTTTGTGTGTTGTTTTGTTGTTTAACCACCTGTTCAAGATGTGCACTTTTCAAAATCGGCACGCTGGAGATTTTGCCAATAATCAACAAATATCCCTTCAAGCGGCGAGGAGGTTGTAAAATTAGTCAACATAACTTTCCTCCTGACCGAAAGATAAATTGGCAGCCAACAGCTACCTACGGGGTCCAAAAATATAGCAGTGTGAGTGTTCACCCTGAGTCAGCCAGAGGAGACAAACGTGAAATATTCCGGCAGATTATTTACCCAGTGAAATCTCGGCGCAGCATGAATCCAGCCTGGAAGGGGGACATTTATTCTTGTGACACCGCAGGTAATAAAACTCCAATGCGTCACTCACTGCTGTTTCTTCTGCACCAGCAGTGATGCTCACTTTTTCGCATCCTCCCACTTACAGAGAAAGCCGTTTTTAAGGGAAAACCGTTGCACTAAAGCTCCGCCGCCCCCCAGTAATGCACATTCATCAGCGTTTGGCCTTGGCGTAACCCTCCAACTCTTAAACACAGGAAATCGAGGGTGATGTTGTTTTCCCATGTCTGCCAGCTCCCCCTTTCCAGCCAGTGATTTAATCTATCTGTGTGGAGGGCTTTCGTCATACTCGCCTTGAGGTTGTTTTAAAGCCTTGAAATATGCACACAGGGAGTCTTACTGTGGTCAACAGAAGACGCAGTCCTTTATCATTAGAGATCTTTTGTGTTCTCTCTCTCTCTCGAGTTCCCCCGCTGCCTAAAAGCAGAAGCAGCGTTTTAACCCACATGTTCTGTTCTGTGTGGGCTTGATTCAGCATTTCATCACTCGTAGTTTACAGGCAATTTATTTGCATACTGGAAGGTTATGCAAATCATCTATGGTGATTAATTTGGCTATTTAAAACATTTGCATACTGATGTTCAAAGGAGGTATTTCTGTTTCAGGTTATTTTTAGGAAAAGCTGAACCCAAAATGAAAAACCAAAAGAAATTTAAGAATATAAGCAGTGTAATGTTGGCATATGGTTGTGGGCATGTGCATGAATATTATTGTGTGGCTGTCTGTGTATAGCATTGTGTGTGTTTGTGTGCCTCTATCTAGCGTTAGATCTGCACCCCCAGGGCACGTATTTAACAAAGTCCTGAAAATTGCACTTTTTAATTAAGAATGCTCTGAAAACCGACACAGGAATAGAAGTTCCTAGCTACTTATATCAAAGTGACACTACAGCAAACTAAAGAATGACATCCCATAATTAATCACAAGTATTCTCAGAGAGGATTTAACCTGTGTCAGACTCATTCTTCATTTAAAAATAAAAATTCTCATATTTCCTCTGTGATGTGTTATTCAGTAAAAGATTTCTAGTTAATTCATGAAATGTTGAATCTCTCCAGTGGCAATTAAAATAGTACTCTTTCATTTAAGTGCGATTCCATAAAGGGTGGATGTGTCTACAAGAGACTGAAAAGAGATTAAATAAAGAATGGTCAAAATCAATACATCAGAGGCCAAGATATCATAACCTTTAGTCCTGATTTCTTTAGTCCTTTTGATCCCTATGGGTCAATCAACAGAAACACTAGATCTTCCTATAATGTAACTTTCATCTTTTGTTACACCCCCCATCCCAGGTAAACACCCACTCCAACTCCCCAGTATGTAAGACAAACTTTTTCTTAAAATTTGTACAGAAACTGAAATCACACAAGTACTGTCCCTTGTCTAAACTTGACTAGTAAACTGACTTGTAAAATCACCGGAGTGCCCCTTTAACATGTAATTTACAGCAAGTAGACACCTCCAGAGTTCTCTTATATTAAAAGTGTTTTAAGTATTTTAAAGTGGCAGTATGTTTTTATAACAACAATGGTTATATTTTTTTTTAAAAAGTCAGACATAGCAACAGCTACAGTCAACCAAAAAAGTAAATATTAGATTCACATTCATCAGGTAGACACACACATCACATCAAACACACATTTCTACACACACACTACGCACTTAATGTCACTTGTCTAACTAAGTTTGTTGTACCTGGCATACTGCAGGTAGAAGACTGTGAAATCCCAGCATGCTTAGAAATGACCAGGTACTCTCTCTCCCTCTTAGTCCTGGATCTAATGCGCTCCAGCGCTGCGTGAGAGTCTGCTCATAATTGGGCCTCATGGTGCTGGTGTAGCTAGCCTAGCCTCTGCCCCCTGCCTAGGCCCCGCTGAAAATGACTGATGGCCGAGGGACCGAGACTCATCGGTGCAGAAACAGGAGCTAACAGTCCGTGAGAGTGGAGAGTTGTGGAGGAGCACGCTGTAGATTCACTGCAGCTGCTACACTGGATGCAGACTTCTTTAGGCTTAAGAGAGAGAGAGAGAGAGAGAGAGAGGCATTCGGCCCCTGAGGTTTTCATTCTTGCTAAAGCACCACCCTATTGGGCACATCATCCATTTCATTAAACCTGTTTTCGATTTTCCGCCAAGGTTTTAGATTGGCCGGGGCTTTAAAGAGAGCTATGGGAGGCAGATTGATGTGGTCTAAAAGTAGAGTTGCCCTGTGACACGTTCGGAAGTAGGTTGTAGTGCTGCTCTGATATTTACTTTAATGCTTTTAGCTTGTAGAATAGGAATGATTGCTGTGTTGATTGTTTTTTTTTCGTTTTGATTTAACGTGTGGTTGTGCAGTGGCATGTGTGCAAGCCTTTAATAAGAGTGTGCGCGTTTTCCACGTTGTTGACTGCGTGTATGTGTATGTTCCAGATAATGCCGCCCCATGGGATGCTCGCCCTTCAGCCTCCCCAAGCTTGTCGGAAGTAGCCCCTCCCATCGACAGCCTTTCCATGTCATCGCCTTCATCTCATCTGGCCCCGGCCCCCGACCCACCTCACCTGCCGCCTCTGGACGTCCCTCGAGACACGGTGGCAGGAGACAGCAGGAAGGAGCGTTCAAAGAGTCCCCAGAAGGCCGAGCTGCTAAATACAGATCCGATCAGCCAGGGGAGGAGAGCGGCTACAACCAGTGGGAGCGGAAAAGCTAAAAAGGAGGGTGGCAGGTCCACCCACAAGGGGCACAGGGTGCAGCCCACTACTGAGGGGGAAGGAGGCAAGGAGGGGCAGAGCGGGGAGCCCAAACCTTCCAGGAGCACCAGAGGGAGGTCCAAGGAGAGACATACCGGGGACAACAGAGAGACCACCCAATCTCCCAGCGCCTCCAAGCTCCCGCACACTAACGGGAACAGCAGGGAGGATGTGGAGCGTTACAGTGGCGGGCAGCAGCAGGTGGATTCAGAGCAGAGCAACCCCAGACCCAGGGAACTGGACAGGGGCCTGGGAGAGAGCCGGCCCAGCCTGCCCAACAAGAGCACCAGCAGCAGCGGCAGCGCAGCAGGGAGGAAGGCCACGGTCTCTCCTGGGCCTTGGAAGATCCCTGGATCAGACAAGTTGCCCAGCACACTGCGCACAGGCACGTCCACGCTGAGCAGATAACACCGCGGCTCCAGCAGAATACAGTGGCCACACTCATCTGAACTAAAACCACCCCATCTGGATGAAACTACCATCCCCACACCTTCCTGTGCTCCTTTATCCCCCCTCAATCCCATTCTCCCATAGACCATGGAGTCAAACCCAAGAGGGGGGGGGGCAGGGTGATCTGGACCACGTGTTTTTAGAGTTTTATTTATGATACTGTACTCTAAATTATTTTGAGAAATATTTTACACCCACCACCTTAAGAACTGGAAAATCATCCACTTTAAAAAAAAATTTAAAAAAAGGAAGAGCAAGTAGAATGTGTGTGTAGCGTGGCGGGGAATCCTTCGAGGGGTACAAACTTTGAAGAACTCAATTTTGAGTTCTCCCCAAAAACTGGGGGACAAACATGCAAATATAAACAACTGACAGGAAGCAACTGTCGGTTGCCATTGGAATTTTTATATATATATATATAAATATATATATATCTTCACAATGGAGTCTGTTTTATGAACTGGAATGTTAAAAAAGAAGGTTTGCCTGTTTTTGACAAGAGCGAATGGAACAAAGAGTGACAGCGGAGATGAAATCTACTCATCAACAGAACTTTGCCTTAACAGAGACTGTATGGGGCCTGAATCTGTCTTGAATAATCTATCAGATGATTATAGACATAGATATATTATAATTGAATATGAATATGTGGGATCATTTTGTAAATAAGATCATCTTTTAATGAACAGAACCTTAGTTGAGCCGATGGAAAATTCTAGCCCGCGCAAACATGGATAAGAAACATTCACCACATCGACTTCTCCCTCTTCTACCCTCCCGTTCAGCCCTGTGACTGCGGTTTGGGGTCTCGGCGCGGCCTGCTGCGGTCGACTGCACGCTTGAATCATCCCAAGTTCAGCGGGGTCGGGGTCGGGGTGGGGGTTGGTGGCGGGGGGTGTCGTATCTATCCATTTTTTCCCATTTCTTGTGCTTAACGAACAAAGCAATCCACGACGGTGGTGTCCAGCCGGATGCTGAGAAGAAGAGGCTCGCGTGATACCGACCGAGGGGCAGAGTGCCTTAGACTGACAGAGAGGTTGGCTTTTAAGTCAAAGGTTCAACTCCAAAACACTTAAGAGGGTTCAAAACAGGCTGCTATACAACACCAACTTTACAGATATAAATAATAAACAGTATTTTTTCAGATACGAGTGTGATATGGTGAAATACATAATTTATTTCACGAGCTTATGTATGAAAATTAGTCCATTAGCAAGAGGTATTGACGGTCCTTATTTGTGCAAGTGGTTCTTTCTGGGTCATGGTAGTTTTCATTACTGATTTCTTAATGAGGTCTGACACTAGTAATTTCCATGAAGAATGATATAATCAGATGTCAGCGCGGAGCAGAGCGTCGCACCCAAACCAAAACTAAACCAGTGAAAAATCTGATATTGAATCAATCTCGCATGTCGAAAGCTCGCCCGCCTAACAACGTGTAACCTGAATGAATGAACGCCCTCAATTTGAAAATGAAACACTTCTATCATTTCCAGGTCGACTGAGGAGACGGTTTGCACCTGTCGCAGCCACTATCAGCTGCTGAGTTTGATTTGTTTCAGGTGATTCTGTCTACACTGTGTGATATTAAGCAGTACATCTCCAAGCCAAAGCTCCCCGTAGATTTCCATTTGTCTGAGCATACACATTACCTGCCCCAGAATTTGACTCAATTTGAAGGTTACGTGTTACACCATAAATGTCCAGGTGTACATTTTATACAACTTGACATCTCCCTAAGCTCTGCCCCCCCTTAGTTACTGTTGCTATGCTTGTCAATCTCTCCACTCTGGTTGGGTTTACAGTGATAGCGATGGCAGATTTTACAACTCCAAGTTCTTGATCATTTTTGACACAATGGGTCCTTTGTTTGAGACAGAAGTAAACAAAAAGCTGCTTCTCATTTCTAGCTGCCGGCTGACATTGACAACTCTCACTGGCAGATTTGATCTGCTCTAACTAGTTAGCTAATTAGGCTAATTCTAGCTCCATGAGCCGGCTCCAGACTGTCTCTGGCTGACTCGTTTAAAACAAGCATCCTGGCTTCTCGCTTTATTTGGATAGTCCATCTACAGATGGTTTATAGAGTACATTTCAACAGCTTATTGCTTAGGTAGGTAGGTAGGTAGATAGATAGATAGATAGATAGATAGATAGATAGATAGATAGATAGATAGATAGATAGATAGATAGATAGATAGATAGATAGATAGATAGAAAGATAGATTTATTTATCCTGAGGGAAATTCAAGACAACCGTTCCACCTGGTTAAATCTTTACTGAGGAGCTGGAAGCGTCAGCGTGTCCAAACAGAAAGTGAAGATTTTCCACACGCTTTGATCCATGCAATATATAAAAGCTTTTATGTGCTCCGATGAAGGTCAGATAGACTGAAAGCTTTCTGAATAAAGGGATGTATTGCATGGATGTAAGCAGATATCTTCACTTTTTCACTACACCTTTCACTGGTTAAGATTCAACAATTCAACCGTTTCCTGATATTGCACAGCTGTGGTTAAGGTTTGGTTAGGTTTAGGCACAAAAAACATTTTGGTTAGGGTATGTTCCTGCGTTACACTCCAAAGATAATCTGTTAAAGATCTACAGACAAAGCAAAACCGTTACAAATACTCTATAAACTATCTGTAGGCGGGCTGTACAAATAAACTGTTACTGAATCTTACAAAAAGGGGTTTTAAATATGCATTTGGTGGCTACATACGTGACATTATGCTAAAGGACTGAGGCTAAAGCTGCATGTTCCAGGCACAAAGTTGGAAGTAAAGAAACAGCATTTCTCTTATACTGCAGGGTAGAGTTAGTCCTAGCTTTTTAAGTATGATAATAAAAACTGTAAGATCAGACTGTTATTCATTCTAACTTAACACCGTGTGGCTGTACAGCTTATGTATGTGTTTGTATTCCTCAAGCAGTGTGTTTTTACTGTTAGGGTCGCAAGAGAAAACTCTTTTAGGATGACCACAACACTATCTCGGGTCACTGGTTGGAGTGTGAACTTCAAATCCAACAAAGAGCAGGATAGAACTGTAACATTAGCTAGCTAGTAAACTAGTTAGTCAGACATTATAACGATTGCAGCTCACATTAGAGCAGATAATCACACTGTTGAATCCATTCCTTACACTTTTGTCTCTGTGGATTTTGGTTTTGGAAAGGCAAAAAAAAAATCTCTTAATTAAACTCTTTAACTGCTGACTAATGCTCGTACGGCTGCCCCCACGCACACTGCTTCAACATGTGAAGAAATCCAAAGTTTGACAGGCCTGCAGTGCCTAGTTACGGTTGCTAAGCTGTGATTGAACGCTCGCTGTTCAGGGGCGGGGTTTACGCCAAAAAAAAGGTCAATTTTGAGGTCAGAAAATCTTTTCAAAGCGTCTGCAGAAAGTGGTACATTTTCCTCTGAATGAGCGACAAGTGGTAATACCAGAACAAAAAGGTTTCCTCTCCTTCCTCTGCTGAGGGAAGTGCAAACAGTGTTTAAAGAATAAAAGAGCAAAGGGACACAAGTCATTATGTTTGCCATTGTGATCCGTAATTACACAAGGAATAAGCAGCCTGACTTTAAAGCACAATCTCACACAGAGGAGTTTGGGATGTGAATTATTATGTCGGTGAAAATTATCAGCCAGGCTCAACCATTCAGTCACTTGTAGATGGAGCCCAGGGACAATATTACGAAAAACTAAGCCCCAAATCTAAATTTCACATTTTGTCAGACTATAGGTAGCAAATGCTGCCTACATACTGTACCGTCAATGCTCATTTGCTCCTTTTTATTTTGTGACTTTTGTTTGAAGCAGCAACAAAAAAAAAAAGTGTGTATTTTTGCTCAACCTTTGCACAACTCACTGCTTTCCACATCTGAGCTGTCTCAATTGAGCCAAAATGTAGGTAGTTTTTCTACAGAAAGCAAAAAAAAAAAGACATCTAGAGGGTTTTTTTTTTTTGGCGTGTGTTGAAATAACGGCACGCGCTGCACCATGGACTCCCACCCAAGCGGCTCAGTATCACTGTGTAGTGTTAGCGGTGTGTAGACCCTGAACAAATATCTCTATAAATATGACTCAGTGTACTATTGATGGTCACAAAGACTGTAAGTGAAGCAACTATTTTTATGAAATGCAACACTATGGATATATTAACTTTTGCAAAAATCTTGTTTACCTGTATGATATTCTGAAACGCTGTCAAAATAAAAGAGAATCTTGCCACATGACAGATTTATTTAGGACATGCTGCTGTGTGATTTATTATGGGTGTTTTTTTTATATTAGTTCATATAAAAGATGTGCATGTGTAACACTTTACTTTAACCCCTTATGTTCATGGGTTAAGCAGTATATACTCGCTTATAACACACTATCATCACACATGGTTGTAAACAGATATAAGGTAATTCTAAGTGTTTTATTAATGTATTTGTGATTGATACCACAGATATTATTTGCTTTCTTGATACCACTGGTATCACTCTAATGTATGTACAATAAATATGTAGCCTGTTAGCTTAGCTTAGGAAATGGGGGCAATAGCTGATGTCTGTAAAACCACAAATAGTCATTTTTACACTTTGGTTTTTGAACATGTTAAACAAACAAGACCAGTTACAGAAGAAGTTGTAGTTGTTGACAAACACTTAAAATATGCCCCTTATGTACAGTTACCATATAGAGAACAACCCGTTTATTAATTATATACTGCTTGTAAATGTTAAATAGGCAGGGGTTAAAATAAGGTGTTACTAGTGTTACAAAAAGCGTCATGAAGTTATTTTTAAAAAACCTCTTCAGAGCTTCTTTCTTAAAATGTTTATAGTGTTGTAATGTCCCCATTTGGCCACGTGGAGGCAGAGAATAGAAAATCCCATGCTTTAATGTCCTGTGTGCACATTCTCCATGTCTCCACCAGAGGTCAGTATAGACCAGGCTTGTATTTTTATGCTGCTTTGTTTCATAATTGTTGAACTTACATAAAGTTATTAGTGAGACATTTCCTCTTTTTATCATCCAGTGCGATGTTATGATTTCATAAACTGGAGAATATTGTGTATTTTAATGCATGTGCACTATATGATCATACATGGGTGTATAGACTTCCTCCACTTGATATTGTGGTTTTCACCGGTACATCCTGTTGCAATACTCAAGAAAATCATGTGAAATACAGATGACAGTTAGTGTTATGGTTAATTTAAGATGGGATTTTAGATTTAAACAAACCTTAAATTAATTTAATGTATCCTAGGTCTGTCTCTTATCTCCCTTATATCTTCTTGTGAACAAAATGACAGTTTATTTGACCATATATCTAGCATTAGGGAGGTGTCTACATGCTGCCTGTATACAGGGATCTATGCAACAAACAGGCAGGAAAGAGACACAAAAGAAAAACACAGGGCGAGAGATGAAGCACTGCAGAAGCGAGGCGACGAGCTCTCCTGCAGAGGCAGCGCTGGTCGGGGCTGCCTGCTGCCAGCTGGAAGCTGCTGGCTGGTGCCTGTATTCTCCACAGGGGTGAATCAATCCAGAGCTGTGCTCATCTATCCACCGGGAGAACGACGAGCCTGGTGCAGGCCTCAACAGACTGCTCTGCTCTTCCTGAAGACACACCAAGGACAAGGAGTACAGAAGATAGAACCACCTTCTGCATGTTTATCAGATAGCACTCAAAGGCAATAACTAATATTTTATACACTTCTGGGATCAAATCAGTAGTAATATTCTGCAGACAAAGTGTTCTACAGCAAGTTTGATGAGGTGAAACTCATCCAAGCTGCACAAATGACTGTTTGCCAGCATGGCCCACATCCCTGGATCTCAGTTGCGTCTGACAGCACCACAAACTGTCCTAATGTGTCTCCCAAAGAACAAACACACACACACACACACACACACACACACACAGTAATGTTACTGACAGTAGCCATGACTCAGATTTTCACAGCAGTGTTTGATGGATTGCTTTACCTCCTCCGCCAAAATGTCTCTTGTGTTCTCCCCTCACTGCAATTGCTTCATCATCAACGCCAAACATATTGCCATTAAAATTACTGCAGTGCGGAGATAACTCAAAGTATACAATGCTTCAAGAGGATCTTTAACAGCATCTCCAGTGAATGTCTGGTCCCCTCATTTTCTGAGAGTTGCAGGGAAAATAATCAACTTATTTGGGAGCAACAGAGACTCTAGAAGGCCCTGAGCATGCATTGTTCCATGCTTGGTAATCTATTCCAACTTAAATAATGCATAAAGTGTTAAAGCCATGCCTTTTTAATGTCAAACATATCTGAAATCTGCAAGCAATTTAAACATGTTGGACGCATCTGAGGACAACAAGGATTACCTGCAGAGGAGGCAAAGGGTTGCCCTGTTCCCGTGTGCCACTTTGAGGTTTGTGGGTCAAAGCCAGCTCTTTATGCCTTCTTTCTGACACACTGTGTTTAAAGTGGCATCGCCTTCAAATGGTTGGGAAGAAAGCCAACAGGCACGCGCACAAGCACACATGTAAATGACGTATTAAACATGATCTGGAACTGTCTGCCAAACCTGCTCGACCATGCACTGAGTGGCATTCTGTCTTCATACTCAGCTGAACAGAGATTTATTTTGTTGATTATATTATAGTTATTGCTCAGCTCGAGCGCAAAGCAAAGTCTGTGCCCTTCAGCTAAGTGCAGTGAAACAAACTGTGAGTCATAATCAAAGCTGTAAGATGTGGAATAAAGGCACCAACTGGAGTTTTAAGTGTCCTCCAGGTAACAGGCGGTATTTGATGCCTGGTACTTGATAACTTTAATTATACATCAGTGTTCTGCAACCAGGGAGGCAAATGATCTGCCTTGCATGTTTTTTTTTTTTTTTTTATGTGGGTGTCAATAGAAAAAAAGGGTCCTGTTCCAATGTGATGCTTAAGCTGCAGAATGAAAAATGGGTTCAGTTTAAGAGCGATCAATGGATCATTTTATGTTAGGACATAAGTCGTGTACTGTTTCAGGTCATTCAGAGACACTTAAAGTTTATCGCATCCTTGAGTGAATGTGGATAATGTTCAGATTTAGGGGTGAGCAAGTTGATTTGATATCATGCCTTTCTAGAAATAAATGGTCAATAAATTGAGTTTTTCAGGCTATATTTTAAAAAATGATTATTACAGGCTGCATTTTTTTTCTTGGATCCCAGTATACACCACAAGTATACAATGAAACCCCTCTGATACAAGAAAAAACACATATATATTTGTGTTTGACATATGCCGAACTTAATATTTTGATAATTCAGAAAAAAAAATCCTACTTCCCACTTGTCAAAGAACAAGGATCAAGCAAGCCACGTTAACTTCCCAGATTTTTGAATGAAATTTGACGTGACTCTCGTTCTGCATACCACAGAGCGGCGTGTACCGGCGGGACTAGGGGAGGGCCCACGGGCGGGGTAACGCGCCCTGCCCACTCAGTATCTCGTATTTGTGTAGCAGTCTGTCTAGCCGCAGTAGTCCGCAGACAGGCAGGCAGTCAGTCAGTCGGCGGGGCCGAACCGGGCTTTTTTGACGGTGGAAGTAGCCCAGCAGCCAGAGCCCAGGGGCGGCCGGTGGGAGGAGGCAGAGAGTCCGCAGCTGCCGCACCGCACAGCCTCTTTGATAACCGCAAGAAGAAGGAGTCTCCCGCGTTAACCGATGTCAACGGTATGCAGCATTTTAATGTATTCGTATCCTAAAACGTGGGGGGCGGGGGGGGGTTTGTTTATCAGGATTTTTAAAATATGGATCTAGGGAGGCAGCGATCTGTCGTGGCACGCCGCTGCCGCAGCATCTTTCACTGGTTTTGTCGGCTGTGTGGTTGGAGCAGCGGGAGTCAGCATCAACACACCGGGGCTGAAACCGGTGAAAATGTCTCCGAGCTTACCCAGGTGGTTAAAAAAAATAATTTAATAATTAATAGGTTAGTGCTGTTTTTTTTTTTTTTTTTTTTTGTTTTTTTTTAATACCAGTCGTTTGTGTTCAGTCCAAAACATGGAACCTTGTGTGAGGAGGGAGAGCGCAGTTAGCTCGAAGTTGTGGCCGCGTTCGAGAGCAGGTCGGCGGGCAGCCGGGCAGCTCGAGCCGCAGTCAGCGTGGAGCAGCAGCTGACGCGAGTTAGCAGTCGTTAGCGCTAACGAGACGGGAAGTTGAGGACAGAGACCTTCAAAATAAGAAGCTAAATAGTTTTCAATGTGTGTAATATTTATGAAGCACCTGATTTTTATTTTATTTTTTTAATGAATAGATGTGTTAAATCATCTTACGGCGAGTAATGTGTGAAGAAAACTATATTTAAGGATAATAAAATAGGCACACATGTGACCTTTTTTTGTTTTGTAAGTGGTTTCACATCATGGGCGTAATAAGTTTTCAATACTATGTGATTATAAAATATTAATTTTACCCTAAAGTACCAGTTTACTTCAAAAAGCCCATACAACAATGCAAATTCATCATTTTGTTTAGGATTTCTGCACAAAGTGTAATCACATGGGACCTGTTTCACAAGTAGACCTGTTTTTAAATTTGACCTGCAGCCTAATTGTCCGCACCCACACTTGCCTCACAAACCTTTACTGAAAAGCGCCTTGAAGGCATTGCTGAATGCACTTTTGTTTGCTTTGTTTTGTGGCCTGTAAGTGGTTGCATGTTATGGGCGTAAGAAGTTTTCCATACTATTTGTTACCATCAAACAATTTCACCCTAAAGTACCAATTTATTTTGAAAAGCTCCTACAACTATCCCAATTCATCATACTGCTTTATGACTTATTTATGTTCCTCTACGTGTGTGTGTGTGTGTGTGTGTGTGTGTGTGTGTGAATGAATAATTGATTAATTGATTAGTGGATGGACAGAAAATACCAACTAATTTGTTAATTGCTAAGGTTTCAAGTTAAAGGTAGGAAGGAGTTGCTGCTTTTCTATATTAATTAAAATATCTTTTGACTGTTGGTTACCACAGTCTCATGAAATTAGAATTGACACTTTAAAATATTGAATCCCGTTTTATAAAGTGACTAAAGATAATTGTTGCAGCTGTAATGTTGGTACTCTTCTTACTTTCACTTTTTTTTTTACTGTTTTTATTTTGAAATGTTGTACCGGAAGTGCTTTTACACATTCATTCCATGTTGACACATTCGAATATCGAATGTAGAACGCGGGCATGGATTTGTGAAAAGCGTCAATTTACATTACATTGTGTTCTTTTTTAGAATATAGTGTGTGTGTGTGTGTGTGTGTGTGTGTGTGTGTGTGTGATGTGGAGGCGAACCGTTTGAATCACCTCCCCTCTGATGAGGTCTTGCTCAGCGGTCTGGCTGACAGAAAGCCCAGCTGACTCATGACTGTGCAACTGGGCAGCAGCTTGTGTTCAGATCACAGCTGGACTCGATTTGATTTAGATTCCCTCCCATATGGGTCCACATCAGACCCTAATATTTGTTTTAAAAAAAAAAAATTCCCTTACAGACCCCAGATCTGAGAAGATTCATACTTGAGAGACAAGTTTTACTCTGGAACAGTTTTACATTTTTGAACAGGAAAGTAAACTCAGATGACAGGCGTGCCTTCATAACCACTGGACTAGCCTGCTCTACAGTCTACTGCACACTTCTCCACTCACCCTGTGTGCATCATCATGATAATTGCTGTTGTTAAGGGTCATACGTTACATAAATCTACCTTTTTCCCTTTTAATTCTACAGTAAAGGGTGTCATGTCCCCCTAAAATTTGATTTATGGACTTTAGAGAGTAGCTAATTATATATTTTTTTGTTAAATTATGAAAAGTGAAACCCTAAAACTTTGTTTGTGTATTTTAATTTTCCGGCCTTGCAAGCCCATTGAGTAAGAGCTTATGGTGGCTAAGTGATTACTTGATGGGCTTTTTTATTTGTTACTAATATAGCTTTTTATTAGCTCCAGGAACCACCTCAGACAAGCTGTCGAACAGAGACACTTAAGTTGTATCAAAACTTTAAAGCAGGGCTGCACCTAAGTGTTATTTTCCTCATCGATTTATCTTTTTTTTTTCTCTCTCTCTCTCTCTCTGAATGTAATCGTTTTGTCAATCGAGCAGTGGCCTGCCATCCGTCCAAAACCCACAAAATATTCAGTTTCCAATAATATAAAACAGAACAGCATTAATCCTCACATTTGAGAAGCTGGAACCAGAACATGTTTTTATATAAACTGCAAACTGTGAGCAGATTCCCACAAAAGGTGTTTTTGATGCGTGATCATAAATTTAGCTCGCCACCATCTGAGCTATAATCGGCAAAATGAGAGAAGTGTCTTGAGCTGGTTTCTAAATCGGGATCACAAATAGAGCTCTAATTACCATCAAGAGATGACCTATATTTTGTTCTCAGATAAGTGTTAGGTTAGGTGTACACGCATGTGTGCTCCTTTTTATATATTTAGAGCTGCATGCAGCGGGGGGGGGATTTTATGTTCAACCTGACTTCCTTCATGGCTTGTGAAATCACACATCTGGCTGCTGATTTTACTGCACGTTGCTAAAGAGCTGTTGGATTTCACCAATGCTGCAAGGCAGATTTAGAAAGTCCCTCTTTTGTCTTCCGTGTTCATACCCTGCCTTGTTTACACATGTAACATCTAACCCTTACCTGCAGCCACAACTGTTCCCACAGACCCCCCCCCATAAGCTCCCCTCTTCCATTATCCTTTCTCTGCTTTACACTTTTCTTTCCCTCCTGTTGCAGGTCGCCATAAATCTTTTAAGATGCTAAGTAGACGTGTTTCTGCTCTTTCCAATCCTCCTCCGTGCATTTCCATACCACAGACAGTAGTAATGTGGTGTGGTGAGTGAGTGCAGAGAGGCATGATGGGAGAGCAGCAGCGTGGGAGCTGTTTCTTCCTCGCATCTCTTCTGTCCAGTTTTCAGGGCGGTTTAAGGAGGCTGTGATGTAAAGTTCTGGTCTAGGGGTGCGAGGATTGCAGCGTGCTTCCTCTTCAGCGGATAAACGGCCACTGCCAGGATGTGAATCTCTTTATACTGTCGGCGCTGTCAGTCAGTGCGAGTGTCTGTGGAGGAGGAGAAGAAGCCATATTGAACAACCTTTGGCTGATTTTTATCATTCAGTCCTGTTTAACTGTGATGTAACATGGAATCGATCACATGTACATGTCATTCTGGACATTTCAAGAAGTACTGTTTAAAGTCGGATTGATTTCTCCCCTCCAAGGGAATTCTTTAAATGACCATACATCACTCGAAGGAATGAAACTAAAAGCAGATTTTATATGACTGTCTTCAAAGATCGAGTAAAGCGAGATGTCATTAGCTTAAAGTATCGGACGTTTTAGGTCATGGATCAACATTTGTATCAATACGGTCAGAACAATGTTAGGAATAGTTTGATATGCACCTAGGATTCAACGATTGGTTAGTTTTCATTATTGATTAATCCGGTGATCATTTTCGTGATCTATCAAATGGCAGGAAAAAAGTCACAGCTGACCTCCGTTAGCAGAAAATCTTCACAATTCAGGAGAAACTGAGGAAGAATATTTGTCATTTTTAGTGAAAAAATGACAAACTAATCATCAAAATGGTTGCTTTCTGTCACTTGATTAATTATTTAATTGTTAAGGGTCATAGCAATGTTCATGGTGATCCTCTGGGAACCATCACTGTTGTGCTTTAATGTAATGCTTCCTGTCATTGTTCTAGAGGAAAGACTTGTTACTGGCATTTGTTGTTGTGCTTTTTTTTTTTTTTTTTTTTTTTTTTTGGATTCGCTCAAGCTGTTTAACTTCATTATTCACATTGTTAGCTTTTCCACTTAATGCCAACAACAACATGCCGAAACAACTAGACAAACGACACTGGATGCTTCATCTCTGCTGTAATGTGACAGTGTGAGACGTTACAGATTGTTCTTTCCTTGATTACTCGTACTGTCTTCTCACCACAGGATGGTCCCCTCTGCGTTTACCTCATGCCAGTCAAACCAGTATCACCTGGCGTAGCGGCTAAATGGCTCTCCAGCATAAATCGTAAATGCTGCAGTTCAAGAGGAAAACACAGAAAGGCCGCATAAAACGCACAGTAAATAGAAAATGCAGGTGTTAAATGCTAAAAGGAATGAAAACTGAATCGGCTAAAAGTAGCACAGGGTGTAGCTGTCGTTGTTTCTAATGAAGGAGGGGTGTCCCTGCACCTGTGGTTGGCTGGATTCTCAAGGGAGAATCCAGATTTGGTTTGAATCAGCATTTGGTGCAAAGGCTGTGAGGCTGTGGGGCCATGGGAGGGAGGGAGGGAGGGTGTTCACCTTCAGGGTAGTCCTGTTAAGGAGGAGGACTATCCTGAAGGTGATTCTGAACAAACCACACAAGTATGTTTGCATGTGTCAGATTCTTAACTGCAGTCATTATGTACTCTAAACAGGTTTGCTATCTGGTTTTTAAAATTATTTTACATTGTGTTTTTCTTGCTTGTCCAGGCAGCAGCTGTCTTTCTGTTTGAGCTGGGTATTAAACCTCAGTGCTTCTTGATGCACGGTCGGATTTTAAAGCTTATTGTTTTATTCTTTTGCTCTAATTCAAGACATTTTCCAACTTCAAAGGATATTTTTTATATTTAAAACAAACAGCCTGCTTTCAGATTCTTAAATGTAAGTATTTCTCTGCTCAGATTTTAGTTTGTGGTAAATGTCTTGGACTGTTTGGGGGGGGGGGTCTGCAGATGAATCGATAATGACAATACTTAGAAGGCAATGCCCTAGATCAGATGTTTCCTGGTTTATACCAAAGTAGGCAAAGTTCTTATATAGTTCCTCCCTGGCTGTAATGGGAATCCAAATAAAGAGAAAATAAATAAAGATGAGCAGAATGTGAACTAAAACAATGTAGATCTCCAAACTTGCACTAGTTGATATTGTCCTTAAATGGTGCAATTCTTTATTAGATATCATTGATTAGATTACCAAAAACTGTATTGTTCTGGCCCCCCTGAGGCAGTTGCTGTTCTGTTACTGTATACACAGACCTATTTAAGAGCCGTCTAATCAATTTGCCTACTGTATGAAACACAATGGCCAGAGAAGAGGTAGAATAAATGCATCCAGTGACGTAATGTGTACTGTATGTCATTTGTAAGAAATGGGCCACAATGGACAGAACCTCGGGCTCGAGCAGATGTTGTAAATTGGCATCGGTCAGCGTGTCACAGGAGGGTAATGGAGAGGATTTATAAAAGGCTCTATGTGGCAGTGAGTCACCCAGTGTTTGATTAGTGGACCACCGCATGGAGCAGGCTTTCTGAACGCCACTTTCTTATTAAACGTGCAGATCACAGTCAACTGAATCTACTTGAATTAATAATAACTCTATAGAACTTAGCAAGAATGAGTGCTTTAATAAAGTGGTGGGGGGGGGTGGATCAATGTGCAATAAATAATAAAAAATCTAAATGTAATGATAGATAGTAGAGCTTTTAAAGTAAAGGCAAGTCTGAGATGTGTTTTTTTTTTTTTAAATGAAGATTCAGCTGCAGTACACCCCCCCCCCCACACACACACACACACACACTTCAACAGCTCCTATTGACACTAACTGCTACACCAGAACAGTCAATATTTGTTCCTTGGTATACTGATGCTTGATTAGGTTATACTTCAATTCTATTATCTTATACACCAGCCTGTTTTGACCTTGCGAGCTGATAGCTGTGGTAAAAATGTAAAATGTTTCACACCGTGATTGCAACATTGCTTTCTCTGTTACATTAATCTTTTGATGAGGGCGTCGTTGCTTCCAGAAACATGATACTGTGGGTGGTGCAGGGTTTTCCACGATTACGCATTTCCAAGAATTTGTTCCGACTCAGCACATAGGCAAGTCCAAACACAATTAAATACTTCTGGGTTTACTGTAGAAGAGGTTGAGTCATTGACGAGCTAAAAGTGAACAGCAAAGTCCCGATCAGATGACTCCCACTCACCAGAAGCAAAAACTACAAAAAGAAGATATTTGTTCTCCAAAACGACTATTTGCACATAGTTTGGGAGTGACAGTTAATACCTGGGATATTATCAGCCTAATTGATGCAACTGAGCAATTGGCATATATTAATGATCATTTATTTGGAAATATTATGCAGAAGGATTGTATACATCTTTGTATGTTTGTGAAGTTTTAATGAACATTTGAAGAATCAGAACTGTAACAATAGTGATGTCGTTAGATTTGGTTCGACCCGAGCTGTGGAATATTAAACCATCCATCTTTGCTCACCATTTCTTAACCTTTCTTACCCTTGGGTGTGTAAAAACTACAAGTTATAAACTCCTTAAATTAGTTATCTTATTAGTATCTGCCATGAGAAGCCAGGATTAAAACCCAAAGATATTGAGTTGACTTTGACATAAGACTAAGGAAAGTAGTAATTTCCCACATTTAAGAGGCATTTTTGACTATTTAATTATCACAGTATTTGCTGTTGATCAATTAATTGACTAACAATCTCTGCTCCAGTTTAAAGTTTTACCTCTTCTTGGAAGTAACAATACACGATAAGAGATTTTAATTAAATTCACTACATAATGCTGTAGAGGTCATGTCTCACATATTACCTTAACACATTCTTCGGTATCAACCTCGTGATGGCCAGACCTGTGGTAGTTGCTCTTGCTGTTACAGGATCTGTAGTTGAACACTCGGTAAAGTAAATACGAAACCACAAATTAATTGACAAATCAGATCCTTATTTCGAGCTCCTGGACAGGTTTTTAGAACATGTCAAACAAGCGTATCCTCTTTTGCCTTGCCGAAGGTAAACAAGATTCATCCATCATACGAGGCTGCAACTGGACTGGCAGTTCATGCCTGAGGGTTGTTTGTAAGAGAAAGAAGTTTTCCTTTTGTTAAACTCGTTCTCTTCCCATACGTCTGTAGGAATGTGCCTCTGGAGCAAATTTGGAGTGATGTTTGTCTCGGACCCCTCTAGGGATGCCTGTGGCAGGGTGGGCCGACCTTGCTGTCTGTGTCTGGGCCTTTTTTTTTGGATGAAAGCCCAGCCTCCTATGCATGGGCGGTATGGCCGGCATGCAAGGGAATGCATAGCTGCCTCTTCGTACATTACAGGCTTTTCTTTTCCTGTGACCTGAGCATAAATATCTAACAGGGTATTTCCTCTCACTTGTCTGCTGATTAGTCGGAACAGAAACGAGAGAGCAGGAGCTTATTGTGATTGCATCCTCCACACAGACCACACAATGCATCGCAGTATTGGCCTGGCACAGAGGAGATAAAGGTGCAGACTCTCAGAGCTCCTTTTGAAGTGAACCACAAGGCCGTTTTGTTAAAGTAAGAATGCAGGTAGATCAGAGACAGTAAATCTCGTTTATCTGGCATTTAATAAAGCCCTTTAAAGTTGTTATTGACTGTCCTTTTATTCTCCCCATGTATTAACTCTGTACATCAAAGCCATTACGTTTGCTTTTAGCTTTGATTGTTAATAACCAAATTGTTTACAGTTTATTTGTGCAGTCAATGTAGTTTTAAACGTATCGTATAACCGTATGAAGTTATGACTAACATATCAATACAGTTATTATTGACTCATCCTGCAGACATGCAGCAATTCATTAGAGTTGTTTGTGGCCACTTTTATTGATCTAAGGAAGTCCAATATTCGCTCTTTCCTGAGAAAAATATCTGGCTCTTCAGCTGCTTAATGCTCCACTATGTATGTCGGCTGTCTGTTTTGAGGAGGTTAGCATACAGTCAGTTTATCACAACTTTTTTTTAATACTGGAGGAAAAAAAACAAAGCTAGAAACAAGGTTGAGAGCCGTGAGAGTGAACCAAAACAGTGAGCCGGAAGACAATAAAGCGCTTTCGACAGTTGAGGTGAACTTCAGTCGGAGGGTAATTCTCCCCGGGTACGTCACAGCTCTACCGTTTAGGTTGCACATAGTCATTTGATACATTATTATGCAAATATTGATTAGTGCAATAGTAAATAATTACTGGTTCCAGCTTCTCCAGTGCTTTTTTTCCCTGTTGGATATCCTAGTACTTTGAATATCTTTTGGTTTTCAGGTGGTTATCAGAGAAAACTGTGCTGATAATATAATATTTCACACATTTCTTTTTTACAGATATCCTTCAATTAATGGATAGGGCTGAAATGATTAGCCAATGAAATTATCAATTTGTCGACAGCCAATTAATTGCTATCAATTTTGATAACCTGTTAATCATTTACTAAGTTATTTATCAAGCAAAAATGGCAATTCAACTAAGCGTCTCAAATGGGAGGATTCACAATTGTAAGTTATATAACTATTAAAAGACATCGCCTTGGGCTATGGGAAAAAAAATTTTGTGCCTTTTATTGTCTAAATAATAGAAAAAATGAAGGACAGATTACTTGCTGAACACAATCATTAGTCACATTAGTTGTTTGTACAATAATGAGAGCCTTGTATTCAACCCCTTGTTGCTAATTCCCAAGTAATCATGTTTACCACCTGTTCAAATTAAGCACCTTGAATCTTGAAGAGACACCACATTGACCCAATAAAAAAACCACATCAGTTACTCAGGCAGGAAGGTGCGGCTCTAAGTGGCCTCTCAGAGTCCACATCCTCACTCCAATCCCAGGAAGAGAGCAGCCTTTCTTTTAATCTCTTCGCCTCGCCTTGTACCCAGCAGACAGCCAAAGCTGACTGCATCCTCTTTTCCCTGAAACACGCTAACATACACTCCTGCATCAACAACAACAACAACAACCCTGTTCTTCTGGCCCAGATACATTTGTCTTCAATTCACAGGAATTGACAACACCCTCTCTGCCGTGTTTGCTTGTTTTAAAGGTTGCTCATCTCCACTAGAGTTTCATATGCGTTAAATATGATCACATCTCTACTGGAATGAGCTGTGTGTGTTTGTGTGTTTTAGGACAGCGTTACCTCGTGTCACATTCACCGATAAAAAGATTATATTACAGTGTTTAAATCCTGTTGCATTACTGTGTCCTAATCTGTCCACCAGCAGCGTAAATCTGAAATAATCTGTGGATGTTCATCTCGTGCTCAAAATCATCAGCGCCGTTGCCTTTTCTACCTTGGCTCTAATCTGAACGCTTGATGGATGGATGGCTGGATGGCTGGATGGATAGATGGATGGATGAGATACTCAAACAGCTTACCAATTGACGCCAGAGCTGCCCCGTCATTAATTATAAACCTGGCCGGCAGCAGCACAAGGTGAAGCTATCGAGTATGTGTGCAAAAGAAGTGCATTACTCTAAGTGTTGTGTCTTCACTCCAATCTATCTTTGAGCCGGATACCTGATTTAAATGACTTGGTCACAGATATTGGTTTCCATGCAAGCGAGCTGCTTGTTGTTGAAACGCAGGGACAAGATGATGTATAGCTGCAGTGTATCACGCCACCACTCAGCTGTCAGCTTCATACTGTAAATTGATCTGTAATTTTGACAAACAATGATATGGAGTGATCACCCTTGCCTTACGCCTGCAGTGAACATGTTATACTGAGCAGCGATGGCAGCTTCGAGGAATTGCCTGCTGAGCCCTCAGTGATATCCTGCTCCATGCCGCTTTCCACATTAGGAAAATGAGCCTGCAGGATAAGTGACAGGGCAGCTGTAGCCTGTGACCCAGTCTTTTTCTGTTTCTGTGATAAGGGGTGGAGAACGCCTCACCCGTTACGGCCTGTTTCCGCCATCGCTGCGTGTCCCTATGTGCGATCCCAAGTGCATGCTGGGTGAAAATATTTGAGTCCTGAAACACTCCCTGATTCATTATTCTTGCACAATAAAGCTCAATAGTGAGCAGTGAATTGAGATTTGAGAGACACTAAATGGTGGTGCAAAAGGATGATTCATCCATCAACAGGCGTGGTGTTGCATAGTGGAAATTTTTTAATGTAGTACAAGCAAAGCATTGCATTGTGGGATTTTTAAAAAAAAAAAAAAAACTAGTGTACTAGTGAAACTGCACAAGTTGTAAGTTCCCTGATAGACAATGAGCTTGTGGAATCAGAAAGTGTATGAATGAGCTGATGAAGGTCATATGTTGACTGCTGCTGCAACTATAGATCTTTTTCAGTAAGTAATCTGATATTTTTTTATCTTAATGGTCTCTAAAATGTCAGAAAGTAGAAAAAGAATCCAAGGAGACCTCTGCAGATTGCTTGACATTCAATGTATTATCATGGAGGACTTAGAAACCAGTGAATATTCCTATTTAAGCAGTGGAAACAGTAAAATTGTGGCACTCTAAATACTTAGTGTTCACTTTTAACTGTAATTGCCATTTTTTTCTGTTGTTTCCACTCTAGCTGACTCTTATTTATCTGTGAGCAAATGCTAAATGTGGTTTCTGTGTTTTTGTGTTTTTGAATTGGTTAAAGTACATTTGAGGCCCACTTTATCGCTCTGTCAGATTAGTTTGGTATTGCATATTTCCCACACTCATACCACAGTGTTATAACACAGAGCTTTTGTGGTTTTTTTGATGCTGAATACTTGACAACATTTTTTTTTGAAGAGATGGTAGGACAGTTGGTTCCCAAGGTTTAGAATCTCATACATAACAGAAAATTATAGGCTGCTACTTGATCTCTATTTACTGCCAATACACAGAGACAGGGTGTGGATTTGTTACTTGAAAGAGGTCCGTAGGAGTCATACCTTGAGTGCAGGTTCACGACCTCTTGGCACGGGCCACTGCACGCGGAGTAAGGTTGCCCGTCTGGGTCTGAGCCAGGCGTTCACTGACACCACAAGCACTCAGAGGCTCTGTCACTCAGAGACGGCTGGTGTAATTACAGAATCTCTCTCTACCGTCAGACAAAATGTAGACAATACGCTGATGTACGTGTATGTGAACACACAGAAACATAAGCTCTCACACTCTGAATCTCTCGTGGCCAGATATCTGATAGAGGGCAACAACCTTCATGTGTAGATGTGAAACTGGTTCATGGTTTAAAAAAAAAAAAAAAAAAATGATTAAATTAAAGAGACACTGCTTAAATCCTTGAAGCCCAGGGCTAATATAATCAATTGTAATTAGATAAGCCTTTAGCTGCCTTGGAAAAAAAAAATGTGGAAGAGAAGACCTGCTGGTTTTCGTGTGGTAATGCATTCTCGGATGATGGCCCTTCTTTTAAAAAGTGCTGTGCAATTACGTGGGTTCGTTTGAGGAACAAAGTCATGACCTCATACTAGAGCGAGGGAGTCGAGCTGGAAGTTTAGTATGTGACTGAACTTTTTGAAAGAATTAAAACTTTCACTAAACCTTTTATTATTTTGAACAGCGATCAGTCGACCATTGCTGAACTCCTTCTCCTGAAGCATAGCTTAGCAACCATAACTGTAACGTTGGAGCTAGTGGGCTGTAATACTAATAGCAATGCTCCTTTATTTCCATGTTTGCTGCATGATCATCAACTGGTGGATGATGTCTTTTTGCCTGGGACATTAACCTCAATCTTTTAGCGTAGCATCATGTATGCAGCATATAAGACCCCTACTTGTCTCGCCATGGGTCAAAAGACGGTTGCTGGCTTTAAATGAGAGGCTGCTTTTGTCTACCTCTGTCTGGAATCAAGGAGCCATTGCCTACTAACCTACCTCACCGTAAACTGTTTCACGTTAATAAAACACACCTAGCAACAGTAACTAAGGGGCGCAGGGCTTGATGAATGGTCACTTTGACACGTTTTATCACTACTTTTTTTTTTTTCAGCTCTATTTTTCTTTTCTTCCAGAAGCTAATACATTCTTATTAAATCTTATCTCATGATCCGGTCATTACGCCGGCCTCATCCCCTCTCCCTCTGGGTAAACTCCGAGTGGCTCATTTCCTTCTCTACTTGAGATTGTCACAGAGACAAAAACCAGAAAATGCCTTAAACTGCGTGTTGACAATGAAAACGTTCTAAATGAGAAACCATATTGTTTCTTGGAGCTTTGCTGATTGAGACACGATGTGGGCGGGTTCTGTCTGCACCTGTACCTGCATATTTTTACACTTCAGGTCTTTTTCTTCCGTTGCATGCAGGTAATTGTGTAATGGGCCAATACGGGTATGACCTACAACTCAATACTGTTCCTGAATGCATCCTGTGTAGACAGTTTGGAAGCTGCTGATGTTCATGGTGCTTTCCATTCTTGGGGTCTTGGATCCTGCATAAGTTGTTTGACCCCCTGGACCCCCTCTGTCTCTTGGCTTGAATGCACTAGTTTGACCTTGTCTTTTCAGAGGTGTCTATGTTGGCGTAGAGATGTACAAACATCCCGCAGTGGCAGTAGTGGTAACTCAGCTTTTTTTTAATTTAACAATGTTGGCACTGTTATTTAGTGAAAGGCACTGACTTTTCCTTTGTGTTGCTTGGCACTGGGATCTAAGTTGACTAATGCTGCTTTAATTATTGGCTGCATTTTGCAGCATTTTGGTCTTTCTATTTTTCCCACACTCCCTCCCTCCCCCTCCTGCCTCTGTCGGCTTTTGTCCGTTTATAATGGTCTTAGCCAGAGTGCAGCTGTAGAGCTAGATTTTTTTTTTTTTTTGCTTGTGTCTCCAGCAGCACTCTTCTGACCCACTAATAGAGGGGTTGTGTGAGGAAAGGCCGGAGGCAGCAGAAGGACTGCAGAGCTGTGGCTTAAAACAACCCGCCTCCGACAAACGGCGTGGACCTCCCGGGGAGAGAAGCTTTGAGGAAAACACAGAAAAACCCTCAGTCGGAAGAAAAGGAAACATGAAATAAGGCCAGAGTGCAGAGGCATTAGCTGCGGACAGCAGTAAATCTCTGCAGCTGAGCTGTATTCTTATGCCTCGAGCATCTTCAAACTTTATTTTTGAAATGACCCTGAGTGACTTTGAACATGATGCAGTGCTTTGTCAAGATGGCATCATAACCCAAGAAGCCGGTCCCTTAAGGTTTTAGTGCTCGTCCTTGCTGCCCAGTACTTTTCCTTTCAAGTCATAATATAGACTCCGAAAAGGATGCTGTCTTATTCATCAGTGACAACACAACAAGGTTAATGCTGACAGACGTTGCATGAACCTTATTCCGTTTGTCCCTGTACTACGCGTATGATTGACGAGGACATAAAGTACTAAAAAATGTTAGAGTAAGAAGGAAAAAGAGAAGTTGGTTAGAGATCCTTTTAAGTGAAGTAACCTCCATCTGGCTCCCTCTTGTTGCAGGATGCATTTGTCTACAAGTTGTTACTAGTTTGTTCAAAGAATTTAGATTTTAGATTATCCTACCTCTTGTTGAATGCTGGAGATGCATCTCATAATTCATTATGGGGGTTCCAATCTCATGGCAGTATTAACTGGTCTATACAAACATAAATACACCGTGGACTGTTCTCACTGACCGAAATGAGTCTGTAGCACCAAGGATCAAACTCATGTACCGTTAGTTGGCGTTAAAGGTCTTGTTTACATATTCTTTGATTTCCTAAGTTAAGTAATAACCTCCAGCTTCTCTAATGTAAATAATTGCTGCTTTTAAGTCTTCCATATCAGTAAACTGAACCTCTCTGGTGTTTTGCCCTATTATTAACATTCGGATGGAAATTTCTCACTGTTTTCTGGCATTCTATAGACGTAGTGATTACATTGTCACTTACAGCCCTAACTGTTTATGTCTGTAGTAAACAGGTTGGGATTTCTGAGCAAAGAGGCAGAAACTGGACTCGACATAATGAGCTTAGCTCCTGTTTCCATGTTGGCTTGTAGAAGTAGGTGGCTGGACATCATCAGCCTAACTGAGAGAGAGGCAGGACGTGGGGTTGTCTAACCTTAGAAGAATGCAGTAGCGGGTGTCTGTGTGTGTGTCTGTGTGTGTGTGTGTGTGTGTGTTTTGAGTGTCGCGAATCTGAAATGTGCGCAATCTTCCAGCTGCAGGAACATTTCCATTGTCAAACGTTAATCTGTAGTGACTTTCACCCCCCCGTGCCCTTGTCCTTGTGTCCACGGGGAATCTCTGTGAAGCACAAAGCTGGAATGTCAGGGGCCTCAGTAAAGGACCTTTACTGACCTTCTTATTTTGATTTGTGCGTACAGAGGAGTAAATATGCAGATAATACCTTGTTTGTAAGTTATGAATCCAGGAAAAAGGATTAAAATAATCAGAAATAAAATAATATATAAAGCTCAGTAGACTTGTGTGTGTGTGTGCCTGAAACCCTGTGCCTGTGTTGTGTTTGTGTGTGTGTGTGTGTGTTTGTGTGTGTGTGTGTGTGTGTGTGTGTG
Organism: Dicentrarchus labrax; assembly: GCF_905237075.1. NCBI lineage: Eukaryota > Metazoa > Chordata > Actinopteri > Moronidae > Dicentrarchus > Dicentrarchus labrax. The sequence goes on along the minus strand of NW_026136724.1, from coordinate 16,296,169 downwards.
TGTGTGTGTGTGTGTGTGTGTGTGTGTGTGTGTGTGTGTGTGTGTGTGTGTGTCAGACGGCAGAATGGAAGGAAAGCAAGTAAATACAAGATTGTTTTGTTATCTGGGCCACGTTTGGCTCAGGAGGATTTGGTTTCCGTCCTCCGTCTTTGGGCAGACATGCCGGGAATCTGCAGCCCAGGAGAGAGGATGAAAAGCAAAAAGGGGGTGGGGGAAACTGATCTTGTGCACGAATCACTAGAAGTGCTGATCAAGCTTGTCTGTCTTGGCTAAATGTGGTACTATTGTTGCCAAGTGCAAAATTTTACAAGCAGGAATCCCATTAGCCTTTTTTTTTTTTTTTTAACAGGCTGGTTGGCAAACGTCTGCCACCCTGCTCCCGTGATTGGTTAGGAGCAGGGAATGATGCCAACCAGAGACAGGAAGCTGTCATCCAGTCTTTAAGAGGCCTGTGATAAATTCGATGCATCGTTGTCATGGTTGCACGCAAATGAACAGCAACATTGGCAGCGTGGTTGTGAGCTCTTAGCACACACATCCAACACGATGCTTTCCATCAGAGAGACAGCCACACAGAAAAACACAGCTGAAGACACATGACAGCTCAGATTGCTGTCACTTATTGTCAGTTAGCTGTCCAAAGGGAGCAAGGACAAAGTCTCACACTGTAAAAGTCAGTTACAGATGAGCTGCGTTGCTTTTAAATGGGGTTTTTGCCACAAACCAAAGAGGCTTTGGTCTCTCAAACTCACAAACTGAGTCTTAAAGCATATATTTTATTTCATCTGAATGAACGACGCGTGTAGTGGCGTTATTGAGTGCATTGTGTAACTGCTTTTAAGACTTGACGGGAAACATTCATGCCTTTTTGTCTGAAGCGCAGTTTTATGACTTGAGGGCGCAATAGTGACTATGATAAAGCAGCCACATGCTTGCTCTTTCAGTACTCATTTTCATACAGGAGGCTTTTCTGCAGCCATAAACTTTCCATTGCCCTCGCTCATTTCCTTAAGTGCCTATAAATGCCTGCTGTAGTATTGTTGTCTCAACCTTTTCTACTGAGGGCAGTTACAGTGAAATACATTAGATTATATTGGACTTAAATTAATCAAACCCAACAGAAACACTGTAGAAAATCAGGACATTTGCATGTTGTTTTTTTGCCAAACATTTGCTGTTTTTACATTATTTACTGTAATTTATGACAAACAAAGCAGCAAATTGGCTATCTTTTTGGTTTTACACTGTTAGTCAGTCAGACAAAACAAGACATTTGAAGGTGTAACATTGGACTGTTTTTAAAGCCCAAAAGATTAGTTTCTCCACTAATAATCAATAATGAAAGTAATCGTTAGTTGCAGCCCTAGCGGTCAGAGGGTAGTGAGGTCTGTGATTAACTGAGACATTGACAAATGAGTCAGCAATGTCTCCTTTAGGAAATAAAATGTAACTTTTGAGCACCTAAAACCGAAACTATCATCATGGCAGCACTACCGGGGCTAAATGGAAACCATGTGTATATATAAATGTGTGTGTGTATATGATGGAAAATGACATCTGCTCACTGCAGAGCCAACTGTTGCCTCCAGACACTCAATAACCAGCTGATGAACACTGGGAGCAGGGTCAGTACCCAAGCTGATGACCATTAGCTGATCCCTCTGAATATCAGAAAACGCATCAGCCTCTATCTGGTGCTTCTGTCCTATAATGAGGAACCTGTAGGACCTGGCCGCCTGCCACTGCTAAAGCAGCAGACGCAGATTTATTGTATTGAGTTGGCCCAAATAAGCAGACACAGTCCATTACACCACCATCATTAGAGCAGCAATTGATCCAATTAAGTTGCCATAGAACGAGGGCGACTGGACATCCAGAAACACGTCAAAACTCATTTAAGAATGACAAAGAGGGCAAGTCTAGGTCACTTTATCTTGGGTAAATGTGTGTCTTAGCAGGGTGCCGCAGGTGTATTTGAGTCATTCTTCATTTTGACTGCGTTTCAGTGGGTTGAGATTGTTGTGTAAATGTTGTGGCTAAACCATCAGGGCTTCCAGCTAAGGTTGATTTAGATCTGTCGCTAAGTAAATCTCATCACGCAAGGACAAACCCTGAATCAACACAACAGGCTGCGTTCTGAAAAACTCTCCTCACGCACAACTAAGACCTTGTGTAATGGGGGGGGGGGATTACATAGACAAAACCATATGCAGGTATCAGTGGTGCAGCGTCTCCAAAACAAGGTTAAAGTGTTCTTGGTGTAACTTTGGGAGCAGATAGAATATTATCAGTTGATTGTAGTTGGACATCCTGTGCTGCTGTGTTTTGTGATTGTGGAGGGAAGAGTGTGTGTGTGTGTGTGTGTGTGTGTGTGTGTGTGTGTGTGTGTGTGTGTGTGTGTGTGTGTGTGTGTGTGTGTGTGTGTGTGTGTGTGTGTGTGTGTGTGTGTGTGTGTGTGTGTGTGTGTGTGTGTGTGTGTGTGTGTGTGTGTGTGTGTGTGTGTGTGTGTGTGTGTGTGTGTGTGTGTGTGGGGGTGTGTGTGTGCGGGTGTGGGCTTGGGCGGGGGCGTGCGCGGGCGTGTGTGTGCGTGGGCGTCCGTGCGCGTGTGTGTGTGTGTGCGCGCGCGTGTGGGGGGGCGTGGGGGGGGGGGGGGGCCCGTCAGTCCGTCTAAACGTGCCAAGAAAACCAGCAAATATTTACATTTAAGAGGCTGAAACTAGTGACTGTTTGACATTTTGAAAATTACTGAAAATACCAGTCAAGTGTTAGGGCTTCCTTTTCTGTCCATTGACTAATCATTACGATATGACTACTCTAAAACTTGATAAAACACTAGTATCACTTTATTTCTGTAACTCAATCAGTACATCTCCTCTGAGCCACATTAGGTAAATCAGAACAGAATATTTGGGGATTTTTCTGTTAATCTGACAAAACAAGACATTGGAAATTGTTACCTTGAGCTCTGGGAAATTATTAATGGGCATTTCCACTTTTTTAAGTTGTATCTACTAAAAAAAATAGGAACTACTACAGCATACAACCTTTTGCTATTGACTGATTTAGCTGATCAACATAACTCTCAAAACTCACTGGTGTCAGTATCTCAAATGTGAATATTTGCTGAATTCCTTGGTCTTCTATGAGTGCATTGGAAATGTTTGAGTTTAGGACTTTTGGTTGGGCAAAACAAGCAGTTTGAACACTGCTGGGACTCTGACTTCTAAAATAAAAATGAAATGGTGGTGATTTCCCAGATAATTACTAATATGTGGTTGCAGCTTATAAATGTAACTTCTCCTCCAGAGCACAGCCTTTTCCTGTGCACTCACCAAACATAGTCGCGCACACACGTCAGATTGCCCCTGAACATTGCCCTCTCTTCATCTGCCTGTATTAATATTCATGTAATTTGCATACTAGTTACATGTTTCTTCTGGCAGTATGAAGGTCAGACCAGAGAGACACCACCAATTCTGAATTTGTTTCAAATGTGTTTATTTGTCTCCTAAAATATATCAAACAGAATCAATTTTAAAAGTCTGAACATTCATGGAGACTTTGTTCCTTCTTACAACATTGCCATCACACTAGTGTGATTTACAGTTCAGTTTTAGCTTCTCCCGGAACCGTTTCATGATTGAAACTCACCATGTGTATGTATTCACACAAAAGCTTCACAAGTACTTCCTGATACGGTATTCAAACTATTTGGCTTCCAGCCCTCACATTCATATCCTCCTCTTCTCCCTGCAGGAGCTGTCTGAAGGCCGGCACCTCGACAGATTAGGAGAGCAGGCAACAGACGGACAGACCAGACTGACAGACATCTGCAGTGGCACAGCGGGCAGCAGAATGGCGTCCATAGCTGAGTACTATGCTGGCAAGAACGTGCTCATCACAGGAGCCACAGGCTTCATGGGAAAAGTGCTGGTTGAAAAGCTGCTGAGGTCTTGTCCCGAAGTCAAAGCCCTCTACCTCCTGGTCAGACCCAAAGCCGGGCAGTCCATGCAGCAGAGGGTCAGCGACATGATGACTTGCAAGGTAAGGGCTAAATGGTTTTACGTAATATGTACGATTTATCCCCCCCCTGCTACCTTTAGTACTCAAGATTGCGTGCATATCATTGTAAAAGGAGAAATAACTCCCAAGGCCACTGATTATATAATGCTGATGTTAAAACAAAGTATATTTCAGTTGTTCCATGCACATTACAATCTAATATATTTTGTTGTCTCAGCCAGTAACGTGTTGTTTTAGATACAAATACATTGGTTTAGGCTGTAGATTTGGTGTTTAAGGGAGAGTGGTATAGTATGTCAAAAGAGACGTCATTCAACTGCATTATTCTATATATGGCAGTTCTAGATTAGATTACCTGTTATTTAGGATGGTAGAAACCTTTAGAAAAGTGATGACTGAAGAATGGTTTACAGCTAGATACATGAGACTTTCTTTTTTTCACCACCATCCCAGAACTCACAAGGAGGAGCACTGACATTGTTCCACAGCAGCCACACCTGCCTGCAGATGTGTCTTGGACATGTTTATGGGCCTTGCAAGCGCAGGCGTCGGCTGATGTTCCAGTATGTGACGATACCCTTGTGGCATTACATTTTCCACCATATTTTCCGAAGTTTGAACAAAGCGAAAACACTCAGGCAGTGCCCATGTTGGCTGTAGCCTAATTGGTCTTGCAATAATTTGAACCACAGCAGACAATTAATGTGGAGAAGCAGCCAAAAAGGGAGCCATTTGACAAAGTGCCTCAATTAAACCATTACAGCAGCACCTCTCAGGCCCTCCAACCACGTGACATTCGGTATATTTAGACATTTTGACTAATGGGCTGTTGATTTTAATCATCATTCAAAACCAGGGCTGTTCAAATGGCATTGTGGTTGTACGTGAGTTTATGGAGCAATAGAACATTTGCCTGTGAAATTACAGCAGCAGCTGCTGTTGCCATGGTGACGCAAACTTAATGACCCCAGAAGAGTCCAATAGTTCATCTTTGAGCCTTCAACTGAGAGACACAAAGAGTCAGAGAGCAAAGTGAGAGGAGTCTGAAGAAGAATACTAAAAGGTTAAGTGAACTTGAAGCTACCTGATTGAAAATATCTGGTGTGTTTGTGCAGAAGGGAGGAAGGTGAGAATGAGGAAGGTGGATAATGAAGGCAGGAGGTGAGGGGGAAAGGATGGAGGCCAGAGATATCCGAGGAAGAGAAGGTGGTGGTGGTGGAGGGGGAGGAGGCTCCAAATATGTGGCATCAGCTGTATCAGGGCCAAGCAGCAAAGCATGACTCAACAAAAAAACCCTCCAAACTCTATGTTGGACTTAATAAGGGCCGACGCATCGACACTGTGTGTATTGACGCGCTCAAAAGCAGCTGCCGCGGCTGCTGCTCTGCTCGGCTGTTGTTGGCCTCAAACTGTCAGAACACCTAAAGAAAATCACACTTTCGCTGTATTCCCCTTTCTCTTTCTCTGTCTCCCTCTAATAGCATCTATTTTTACCGCTCCCATTGAACCTCGGTACTGCATTCATTATTCTACTCACTGCTGTAATAGCAGCCGAGCAGCAGTCTGATGATCTATCCCTTAATTTACTTTTTTTTTTTTTTCCTTTATTTCCCCCTACTTCTGTCGAGGTAAGCTTCATGCTCCGGCCATCCCAGATTCATAGAACATCCCTCTCACCGCGTAATTAGTTCACTGTGACACAAACAGGTACTGTAAAGGTGCCGGTTAGCAGCAACCTGTAATTTATGAGCAGCATAAGTGTGGGCGATGGAGAGAGGATGTTATCCCTTTTTTTTTTAATGCACATTCCTTCTCTGCTTTGGCTTTTAAGGAAGAAAAGAAGCGTTCCTCTTAACCTGCATCCGTATTCAGAGCAGGCACTCGTAAGCCTGACAAAGACTGACAAGAAGACAGTAATTGAGCTAAATGCTAACACCAGCATGGCAATTACTTTAGCATCCTAGCACACTAACCTTTGTGTTGGACAAACACTCAGTTTGACCTGATGATGGCGCTAGATGAAAGGTCGGGGGGGGGGTTATTACAGTTCATCTTTAGTTGAACATGAATGTCTGAACAAAAATTTCATGGCAATCCACCCAATAGTTGAGATATTTCAGTCTGTACCGAACTGATGGTCCAACCGAGCCAAGAAACATTCCCACGCACAACCCCTATAAAACCATAAACTGTTGGTTTTATCTGATTTAGACTAATGCGATATATGTCGAGTTAATTACGGGGCTTTAGACGCGTTGTTGGATCGTATTTCTTTTACCTTTTTTGGACAGAGCCAGGCCAGCTGTTTCCTCGTCTTAAGCTTAATTACCAGACTACTGGTGGCAGGTTCATATTTGATGGACAGATATGAGAGAGGTATCTAACGCTCAGAATTAAAGTGAAATAAGCGTATATTCCAAAATATTTAACTATTCTTTTAAGCTGAGACTGCTGACACAGCAAATCACAAAGTGGTAATAACAGAGAGTGAGGATAAACGGTAGACGATTAAAAGTCCACCAACCTGACATGTAAAATTTCAAGATTCCCGTTGCGCGTTAGTAAGTATTTAACCCACTTCATCTTCACAGATATCGATGTATAATTTATCTGCTGCTAGTGTTTGCATCATTTCCCCCTCAACTATTTTCCATTGGATTTGGCATCACTCTGATAGTGTCTGCTATCAGGACACTGCTTGATGCTCTGCCAACTACAGACTCGCTCACGCTCGGGCCACATTCAGAAGTTATGTCATTAAATTTCCATGACCAAGCCTCAAGTACCAATTGGTATTCATGCGAGTCCTCAGGTCAGTATTATTCTATTCACCACCAGGATAATTCATGAAGGAGAACAGTGGCTCTGTCTCTTGAGTAGCCTCTCCTCTCATCCTTCAAGCCGGCCCAGTATCTTTTTTACCACCTGTTGCTAGGTAACGACCAAGAGATCTGTCCCGTGGGTTTTTTTTTTTTTTTTTTTTCAAAGGATGCAATCAGGGGAGCTGCCCCGAGCTGGACGGGGACAAACCGATAGGAATCTCATTGTCTGTGTGCCTCTCCACTGCACCGACTTTGACATTTAAGCGCTGTCTGTCTGTGCAGAGGCTTCTTTGATCCAGTGGAAATGTTTAGACGCCTGGAGCCCTTGCCGCGGAGCCAGGCACTGACTGGCATGTCAGGCACTTGATACAAGTAGGCCTCTGGGTACACAGAGCCTCTTTCCCGCCGTGACATGCTTTTCTTGCCCACCAGTGGGCTGTTGAACCCAGTAACGGTCTTAAGTTCCAGCTCTGAGGCTGTGCAGCATCTTCATACTGCAAGTCCACCACTGTAACTGCAAGAGGAGAGGGTCAGATGTTGGGTGGGGTAGGTGGGAGCTGGAATGTCTTTTGGGTAGGAAAGGATCTTGTGGAATTTTGCCTACAAGGCTGGATCCTAGATGGGGTGGGCCGGCTCAGTGTTACTGTAGAATGACTATTGATTTGTTGCTTTAGAGGCTATTGGGTGATCAGTGTGGCAGCTGTAACACAGACGGCTATGGGTGATACTGGATTTTGTGTTTGTGTGCTGACTGCATGAGGATTATCTACAGGCTCTTCAGGAAAGGAACAGTCCCCTACTACTGAAACCACTAGTTGAATGATGGATGATCAAATCTGTGCACATAAAAGTAGCTAATACAAATACAATAAGACAAACCAATAACCAAAAACACATTTTCTGCTTTATATAAGCCAAAAACGTTACAAATTTTCCCGGATAAATATAAGTGCTTGTGATCACTGATTCAAAATAGGCGTCGTCATTTTAACCATTCAGCAAAATAAGTCTTTGTCTGACTCTTCCATTGTGGGAAACAATCATTGAATGGAAGAACCTGCAGAGTAATGTATTTATCAATCTGCTGCAACATCTGCTGATTCCTGCTTTTTAAAATATTTCTATTGTTTGTACTATTTTCAACTATGATAGCCATTATACTAAATGTTAGGACGCGATAAAGCTCAAACAAAGCCCTAAAAGCCCAGATTTGGCTGGTCAAAGTGCCCAGCATTGCCCCACCCCGCATCAAACTCTTTCTGAGCAGATACTTTCCACCCTGTGCGTTCTCCTTTCACCACATTCTCCGATTAAACAAAGCCTACCTGTTTTTACTATTATTAATGTACTGTCACTTGTTGCCAGTCGGTGAATTCAAACGTGGTCTAATGGGATGGAACAGAGCAGGTGAGAAGTTTGAATAAGTTGTTTATTGAGCAGATGTTGTGTTGTTGCTTTTGAAAAAAGGCCATGGTCTTTTTAAATGAATGAAGTAAACAAAAAGGCACAATTATATTACAACACCTAAACAAAATGGATAAGTTGTAAATACATTTAGAAGTGCAATAGATTTTTGATTTCTGCTTTTCCCATCTTACTTTAACATAACCGGAGTATAGTAGTTAGTTTTTATTTTTATTATTTTAAACTGGTTTGACTCACATTGGTGTGGTGTTTTCCTTCCGCTTTCATCCCCTCGTGTTGGCATGATGAACAACACGCCCTTAACCGATTCATGGTCTGCCTAGACTCTAAGATGGGAGAGATGGCTGGTGATTTACCGTGTTTAAACACAGACTGACGTATCTCATTGAGCGGCTGTGCTACAGTTATGAAAGAGCTTCATGCCTAACATGCCTGGAATATCAGCGTCATTGAGATGTCACTGCGGATACAGGAGACACACCTGTTTCTTTTTATATATTCATATTCAAACCAGGGTGTGTTTGTGAATGTGGCAGGCACTAGTCTATGTTAGTGACACAATACAGCACAACCACACTAATGATTAATGTTTTGCAAGCTCTGAAAATTATCACTCACAAAGATCCAGGCGGATGTCGCCTGTATCTTAATGGATCTCAATCTTTCGAGTTGAGCAACGTCGTCTCAGTTCCTGCATGAGACTTTTGCATGTTTGTTGGAGGCTTTAGTAAGAACTTGCAACAGCTAAATTGTCAATAGTGGTGCATCTTAGAGACACTTTTAATGCACACTAACATAGCATACAAGGAGGTTTATGTATGTACAGTACAAGCACAGTTGCACTTACTCAACTTCTAAGCAGTTATCACTTCTGAACCAGCTGTTTAGAAGTAAATCCTAGACAGAAAGCAGCTCACCCTCTTCCCCGTATGGGTTCACAGAAGACATTAGCACCAGACACTGACTTTGTGTTGAGGTGCAGCCGCCCTGGTTGGTGTTTTTCAGTCATTTTCCCATTATAACACTCTGAACCAACATGACTACATTGTTTTATCGATTTCCTCTTGTTTGCATCCAGAGCCAGGTGATCTTTCCAGCAGTATAAATATTCAAGATTTATTGATTACGGCTGGCTCAGACAGGCAGCTCTGTTTCCACTTGTGGTGCTGATTAAATTCTCGCCTGAATTGTTAATGCCAGCTGTCAGCGCAGGCACACCTAAAGCATCTACCTCTCAATCCTTCAAGTAAGAACAGAATTAACATGCTTTCCTGCCACCCCATCATGCATTTAGGCCTCATAACCGTAAATCCTGCAGTTGATGTGCAGTGTGTTTAAGGCATGTCAAGCACTATTAAAACATCGACTTTTAGGAGTGAGTGGGAGACTTGGGTCCATTTGCTGTTGAGTCACGGACTCTGAGGAGATTGTGGCTGCCAGTCTGGCACATTGCAAGGCATTTGCTGCTCATATGTGGTTGGTTGGCATGCAATGCAGCAGGCAGACAGACTGAGAGACAACCAAGAGCCCGACAACTCCTCCCCAGAGAGAGGGGCAAGGGGGAACCAATGCGTTTGCGTATAATTAGGCCGCAAATTAACTCCAGTTTATGAAACAAATTAGCACATTAAACGTCGCTGGTGAAGTCATTAAGGCAGTGCAGACATGCGTAGTGAAGACTCAGTTCTTCAGGGGACTGTTGTAGGCCAGCCCAGTGCTTCCACAGCATGTGGAGAGTCTGCCAACTAGTTTTCTCTCTCTCCAGATCCATATGGCTCCACAGTTATCTGTGGCAGAAGGCCCTCTGAGACGAGATGTAATGTTTTGCTACTTTATTATGGCCACAGTGTCCTTAACAAGAGTAGTTTGAATATGCTCTGATCAGAGGAAGGACACATGCTCATTTATGTGCCAAATGTACATAAAACCTCTAGGGAACATCAAATGGAAATTTCAATAAAGCATGTGCACTTTCTTTTTGTCTTTTTGGTATTATTATGTATTCGCTTTTATTTTTAAAGGATGGTCAATAGTGTATAAACAGCTGCAGGGAAACAAAGGAAATCAACCACTGCATCTTACTGAAGTATTTAAAACATGGTTCCGGACTTCCTTGTCCCCACCTTATTATTTGGCCTTAAGTTGAAAGGTTGTGTGTATGTGGGTGTTATTGATCAGGTCAAGATAACAGAGCCTGCATTTTGTCTTGAACTGGGCCAGAAGGTTGGTAGAGGCTTTGGGGCCTAGTAGCAGGACAGATGAGAAGCAGGTCTCATATCAGAGAGGATCCTGTTCATCAAGATTACAACCCACAGCAGCTCTGTCTTCAGATAAACTGAAACCAATCTGATACAGAAAATCAGTCTGTTTCTGTCTCTCACAGGCACCTCTATGGTGCCTGTGAGAGACGTTCTTGTCAGGGCAATCATTATGCAGCAGTACTGCATTTCCCTGTGGTTGTTGCAGTACGACAAAAGATTTTATCACAACTTTTTGTGTAATCTTAGGTTTGACTGCTGCAGTTGCATACCTTGTGTACCCATACTGTGACACTTGAGACTTCAGATCATCTTCATGGACCCAATGTTGAAGACGACTAGCAGCGCTGTAGACGCGAGTCCAACTTCGGTCTCAGAAATGAGGACTTGAGACATAAACTTGAACAATGGCAGAGTCCCTCGTGGCCAAATGAATAAAGGCCGGGTGGTAATAAAAGCAGGGTAACAAAACATTGCGTGGGTTCGAAATTACTTTCAACAGCTTTCACATGGTAATTTTAGCATAATGTACATTTCAACATCACCTTTTCCATCAGTAAGACATGTTATACCTGCCACTTCTTGTTTCTCTTAACAAAAATACCTGTTTAATCCATGTATAAATTCCAGTGTTCGATTTGTCCTGATTGATGTTAAGCTGCCGTCGATGTCAACTCAACACTTCACATTAAAAGCCTACCAGTAACAAAAAAAAACAGCTGGAAGAGTTGCATTTACACAGATTTTAAGGAAGCTTTACCTGAAATTACCTAAAAGACTTTAATTTACCCACAAGGACTTGAGACTTGACTCAGGGCTTTTCTCAGATGACTTTGGAGGACTATCACTTTAAAACAGATCTGGTTGACTGTCTCAGCATCATGCTCAAGAAGCAAATTGCTGATTTTACCTTGCAATCCCAGCTTATTCCTTGTGGTATTTAACAAGGACACAAAGGCCTGCAGCACACATCATAAACTCCCATCTTATTTCTGTCCGTTTGCTCTTTGAGGCCAATAAAATTCTCCTTGCCTCAGCACGAGGTCACTGTCTGAAAGACTGGAATGTGATGCCACCGGCATACCGAACGCCAATCCCAGGAACTCTACATTTGCTGTCACTGTAAACCTCATTACTCTGCTCATATTGATCTTTTTCAATTGAGTTGTGTACAATAATAGCTCAGAGCCAGACATGAGAAAACCCTCCATTTTCATTAGTTTGCTGTGATGAGCTGCTCACTGCAATCCTTGATCACTCCCCTAAGCTCTTAAGAAGCTGTGAGATTCAGGGTTGAAAGAGTTGAATAAAGAGAGATAGCCAGCATTGTCTCTCTTAAGTGGACCACTCCATGAAATATAACCGTATTTGTAGAAAGTGCTTACCTCCCTTAAGATAAACCAGAACACTTGGTCCCTCCATGCATATCAAATTGTATGCTTTTAATTGACCTTTTCCCCCTACATTAATCAGTTTTTGTGGCATCCAGAAGCAGCATCCCAATGCATAAGCCAGACTCAGCATTTTAAAGCTAATAGTATGAAATCTTTTGTTTCTAAAACAATTCAGCAGTTTCCACCTCAGTCTGAAGGTTTGGGGGAATTTTGCTCAGGAGAAGTGTTGAAATCTGTAGCAGCATGGGCTGGTTAAATCTGTTTTTATGCCACCTAGACACTGAGGCAGGCACAGGGATGGATTGAAGACAGGTTAAAGATGAACCCTTTCTCTCATTAATATGCTGACTGCCCCAGGGGTTAGTCATGTCTCTGCTTCGTCACAGCTTCCCACGAGACTCGCATTTCTGTGTTCTCCCTAGGCTTACCTTTTTTTTTTTTTTTTTTTTTTTAGTATGGAGCTTTGTCAGTTTGGCAGATGAGAAACTGAGAAATAATGACTGCCCACATCCTCCACCATGTATTGTGTTTTTGTGCTGATGCCCATCGCAGACAGTGCTGAAGGAGTAGCTGGATTTTTGGGCAGTAATAACTTTTGCAAAAACCTCTTGTCAGTGATCCTGCTCACATCCTATTATTCGACTAATTTAGACGGTGCATGTCAGGAAATGGAGGTCATCACTGAGGGTGCAGCCGTTAATTGCTTCTGTCTGACACAGTTTCGCAGTCCTTTCCCTAGCTACACTAAATTTTTCGGCCTGTTCGTCTTTGATTGGTGGTATCCGGCTTACTCAGCAGGGAAAGGACCAGCTGTGGCACAGACGGCAGCTACCTTTCAGACTCATACAGATGTTACGCAGGAACAAAAAGAGAGATATTGACAGTGTTGGGGTTTTTGTTTTATTCACTGAACCACAAATTGCTTCCACTGTTCAGACCAGCACCTTGCATGGTAGCTTGCTGCCACCGGTTTCTGGGTGGATGAACGGGGGGGGGGGCAAATTATAAAGCACTTCGGATAAAAGCGCTATATAAATGCAGCCATTTACCATTTAGGTACTTAAGGTATTGACCCAAAAACTACCAGTAAGAGTTTTTGTTTGTTGGTCAAGATATGGAGCTTAAGACTGAATTATACTTGAAAGAACCGTTTGTTTTATTGCTATTCTGAATGGCCCTTGACATATGCAGTAGGGTTGCAACTAGTGATTATTTTCATGATAGATTTATCTAAGGATTATTTTCTAGGTGAACAATTAAATGATACATCAATATATTATGAAAAATGTAGATCACAATGTCCTATAGCCCAAAAATACCATCATCAAATGTCTTGTTTTGCTCAACCAACAGTCAAAAACCCAAAGACATTCAACTTACAATAATACTGCAACAAAGAAAAGCAGCAAATTCTCCAATTAGAGAAGCTGGAATAATGAAATGTTTGGCTTTTTTTCTTGACGAATGAATTAATCTGCAACGATTTTGATAATCAATTGTTTAAGTCAAGAGTCCGCAACTGTGACCTTCAGCTTGTCGAGGAGTTATGTTACCCACCCCTGAAAGTGTGAAGAGCATGGCCATCATTAGCTCTGCTTCACACTGTGTCCTATTGTGACCTTCCTCACACATGAGGACTGTCTATAAAAGACTAGGCAGAGTTGACATTTTGCCACCATAAACTTTGTGGACAATGCCAAAAAAGAAAACACTTTCCTGCTGCTTTCCTCACCACTTCTGTGCCTCCTTCTACTTTTATTTTCTTGCTAGTCCTCTCTCTGTCATCCCTTTGCTCCAGAGGAAATGTCTGCGTGAAGGGGGCTGTGAAAAGAGTGGAGTCCAGTTAAAGGGTAGTTGGTGAGAAGAGAGGCTGTTTGAATGGCATCTCAGGTTGCTGTGCTGAAAGGGAAGTGCCATTAGTGTAGGGTTTCTGTGAAAGTTCAGAGTGGCTACTTCAAGCCCTCTTGATGGGCGATTTATTGCCCTCGGGGTATTAAATATGGCAGTGTCCACCGCAAAGAAAGGACCACATGTACGTGCCACCTGTACAGGAAAATCATTCTGACTTTATACAAGACCTTGACTGCTCAAGGTCGAGGCCACAACTCTTTGACTGACCACAAGATGTACTACTAAAACACTTGCTGGCTACACTGCAGGGATGGCAGTGGTGAGTTTTTTTTCCCTGAGATTGTTGAGTAAATGCAAACTGGTGGACTATTGTGTTCTTGTACAAGGCAGTTTGCTCATTGATGCCTGTGGGTCGGAGGAGGGTGTGACGGTAAATGCGAGCGGTGGAAGGCTGGCACAAGAAAAGAGCCTTTTACAAAACAAAGCCACAGTCCCACAATGCCATTCTCTGACTGTGCCCATAACAAAGAGCGCTCTGAAGCCCACACTCTGCAGCCTCATTCACCCTTCTGACCCTGATGCCCTCTCTCTTCTGGGTCTTTCTGTAATTTAACTTTGGCTTAGAGGTGCTTCACAAATAATCTTTTGGCTGAGCATAGCCTGGTAGATACTCATGCTGCTATTTTAGTTGGGTAGTATGTCATGAAGTGAGTGTGCTCGAAAAGGTTTTGTTTAATATTCATCTTTCAAGTGTACAGTTAGTGATTACATTCTGCAGTTCTTTTGTCACTCTGCCCCAGAAACAGTAATGGCCTCGTGCTGCATCATTATTGTGGTACCAGCGGGGGGGGGCTTTAAGTCTGATACCCAGGAGTTGTTGTGTGAACCAACAACCAACAGGAGGCATCTATGACCCAGGTGCCAAGAATCGTACAGTAGGAAGTAGGACTGTAATTTTTTTTATTTTTATAAAGAAATAAATACACTGATCATTTTAGAGCAGAAGGGGGGGTTATTGGTTGCCATCAGACGGGGGCAACCAATAACCAACCAATATAGAATAATTATCTTACCTCGATGCGACAGGCTATCCAAATGCCAGATGAACGTCTTCACCCAAAAAGTTTTTTTTTTTCCCCGGATAAACAATGTTATAGAATGTTTGGCGAACGATGATAGCGCGATGACAACCACCAGATGCCGTTGTGTGGACGCATTACACGATTCGGAGGCATATCACATATTTAAAGATTATAAAAACTGATTATTTTCTGATTCATGGCACATTTTTTTTTTTTTTTTTTTTTTTTTTTATGCGTTCTGCGGAGAAGGGAGACTGGCATTGGTCACAGTTTGGAATGAAAGGGAGAAAACAGGATAGAGTAACACGGTGGATATTGCTCATATCACTCGGCCTACTATTTTTTTTTTTTTTTTTTTGACGACATAGTTAAGGCGGCAGGTGTGTGTTGCTAAGGCGGCCGCCTTAGCTGCAAAGTGCTGCGGGAAACCCTGGTTGATGTAGACCCCTTCTATTCCAGATAACTGACAACTACGAGCAGTATCCCAAATACTACAACATATTGTGGTTAGAGTTCCTCCTTTAGTGAAACCAACTCTTCTCGTTTCAGTGTTAAGGAGGTTCTTCTTTATGCAGTTTCTGGTGTTAAATTGCTAAAGGGGTTTTTGCCTCAGTAGCGGTTGTAAAACTGACCAAAGTGATGAATTGTGTGAGTGAGTGAATTAATTAATTAATTAATTAATTAATTAATTAATTAATTAATATTTTTTCCTTCACGAAAAAGTTGTATTTGTGTAAAACTGTCTTTTTGCAATTAAGTTTCAAGACTGGTGAGGAGCATCAATTGTGGCTGATTCCCAAAAGACTTAATCAAAACACTGTCAGTCAAAAAGAAGAACTGATAAAGTCTTTTCTGTGATGTTTTTCTGACTGGTACGGTATGTGACAGGGGAGATAACCATCCGCAACAACAGGAGTTCAACAACTTAAAGACTTCCTCGTCACAGCACCCACAAGGTTTTTTGTGGGTGATGGACCGCTGCCAGAATCAGGGTGGTTTGTTTTTGTTGCCAAGCTACACACCCACAAGAGGAAGTTGAACTGAGGTCATAACATGACATCAACGGCTCTGTGAATCATACGGTTAAAAAAAAGGAACAGTTTGTGCAGTAAAACACATGCTGATTTTGATATTTTTGGAAAGATTTTTATGAGAAAGCTGCACATTGAATCTCTCTTACTTCTACTCTGCAGACTGTAGGTCTCGATTACTGCCAGCTGTTAGCCTAAAGCAGAGGGAGGGAAGACACTATTATATTTGCATTACATAATGATAGCAGTGCTACACTATCATGCAGAAATAAAATACAGCATGTATCCCCCTCCCCCAGTTGGGAATAGTTCTGGGTTGTGACATTACATACTGTACTTCAGGACTTGTGCCTAATATGGGCAGCGTGGGGTATTTGGAGAAGAGGGACAGCATTACAAAGCAGAAGATTGATGGGGATACAGAACATGAATATAAACAGCTGTTTGAAGCTGTTTAATTCAACATCTGTCCTCTTCAGCAAGAGCGCTCTGCTTACTAGGACAACTCACACACACACACACACACACACACACACACACACACACACACACACACACACACACACACACACACACACACACACACACACACACACACACACACAGCAGCAATTTCATAACATGGAGCGTGCACTTTGATGCCAATCCCTTCTCCCCCCTCATTAACCCTCTTTTTTGTCTTCTCGTGCCGTCTCTTACTGTCTGTCTGTAAAATGCATTCGTGCACAGCTGCCACACTGCCAGAAATGCCATGTTGACGGCAAAGCAACACTATCTTTGCGACTCTTTTGCTTCCCAATACGGCAGAGGGATTTCATGCACAGTCCTGCAGGGGACTGATGCAGTGCTCAGCACGTGCACTAAAAGTGTCAGAACAAACACGAGCTGGTAAATGTAGACAAGAGTTCACTTATCCACCCCTCCCTCCATGTTGGAATGTCGTCTGCAGCCCTCGGTGAGCAAACAGCAGTGTAAACAGGTGGAATAATATCACACAAGCAGGGCTTTGTGATGCATCGTGCAGAGTATGTTGTGCATGAGCCTATGTATGAAACGCAACATGCTCTGCACATGTGTCCTTATCAGTCAGGCCGTTCTATGGAAGCATTTGTGAGGGGGCAGAGGGATGAACTTGTTGCAACAGTTTGTTATTTTAAGCAAAACATTCACATTTAGTGCCTCCAGCATGTCAAATATAAGGCGATTTTGTAAATTGAATATATTTGAGATTTGGACTGCAGGCAAGAATCTGGCAAGGAAAAAAATACATATCAAGATACAGGGGGTTAAAGTTCAGTATATTGTGATACTATATCAAGGCGATAAATCTATTCGTAGGATTTCTGTCATAGTATGAAGAACATGAATTTAGAGTAAAAAAAATAAAAATCTTCATGTATTTCTCACAGTCCCTGTAACATCCAACATCATAGTCCTCAGTTTAGGCTTACAACATTGCTATCGTGCCTCTCAAATGTATCGTTATTTACTTTCACCCCTACCAGTCAGACAAAACGAGCCGTCTTAACTGGAAAAGTAATCATTCCTTGCAGTTCTACAGTTTGCTGCCACACCCTGGCACAAAGGGGTTTAATGTTGCTCAGGCCTTTCCACTGAATAGAGTGAGGTGAATGTTTAGTCTAACATTGTTGGATATATGTTTGTTCTGTGCGGCACTGATAGTAAGTATACGACCGGGAGCTCATTTCTTCAATGAGGCGAGTGTGTGCTGTGTTCACATTTGGATATTCATCAGGGAACACGCCTAGTCTGACTCATGGCACTGATAAATAAAACTCAGTGGTCCACAGCAGAAACACTATTTCAAAATGTGTAACCCAACCCCTCTGTCACACCGTCAGAGAGCCAAAGGAACTGTCGTATAAAAAGTACAAATATTGACACAGACAATTTTCCTTTTGAGTTGAATAATAAGGCAGCCAATCAGCTCTAATGACAACTTTTGATTAATGTGTGTCGTGGCTGTAAGGTCAGATGTTTTTTTTTTTTTTTACCTATTTGCCAGGAGCAGAATTTATTAGAGCACTTATTGTGTTTCCACATTGTTTAGTATGTGTTTAGTAGCTACTAATAGGGGTTGACAATATAACAAAATGTACTTTGAGATGGTATAAATTAAAGATATTTCCATACTGTTTACACAGTGATTGCTCTTCCTTCTCTGCATGTATAAGGCCAGTTTGGGCATTGTGGACAGTCTTTGAGCAGGACCTTTTTAACTAGATGTTAAAGAGTTCTGCAATAATTTGAAGTACTTCAATTTGCAACATTATGCAAAAAGTTATAATCCAATATGGTTATTTTGTCTATAGTTTATGAATTGATTCTCCAGACATACTGTATATCGGTATTGTGTCAATCTCTCTGTCCTACCTAGAGATTAATTGTATTGTCTATCTAATGTCAAATGACAGGTTACCTAAATTAAATCACAATTACAAACTTTGTCAAACCAACAGACTCCAAATCTTTGCAGTTCAGAATTGGAGGAAGTCACCTAAACCCTCAGAATTGAAAGAATTGGTCAATTCTCTCATATTGATCACTGCTGATCAAGATGACCGATGAAACCCATCTTAAGGGACCAAACTGTGATAATTCCTTTTTTTGTAAGCCATTTGATTTCCATCAGTGGTGTCATTGATGGAATGTCTCATTTGATATATTAACTTTTTATTTTATTTTATTGATTTTAATAGAGTTGGCACCTGGCAAATAAGAAATGCAGGAAAGAGAGAAAATCCTGCCCTCTACTGTTAATGACTAATTTGTTTTTCTTTTTTGATTTAAACACTGTAGTTTGAAAAATGATTTCAGCCCGACAGCCAGTTATTAATAGCTGTCAGGGTGGATGTGTACAAGTTTTGTGGTTGAACAAGGTGTCCTAGCAGAAGGTCACATTCTCATTACTGTGAAGCATCTTTGACAAGCCACTCAGCGAGCAGCACAGGGATCGCTGTCGACTGTCTGACCTGTCTCATGAAATCTTTGTTTGGTATTATTGTTTTCATGCAATAAAAAAGGACACACACACTTCGGATCAGAAACAAATCGGTTGCTGATGTTGAAACTTTACTGGGACATGTGGGTGATTTGTGCCTGAGGAGTTTATGCAAAGTAACACATTTTCTGCCTTTGCTGACTTGAGATAATTTGCATTCCTTGTCATGCTATTTTAGGGGTTAGCTGTCAACACTTGTGTCAGTTGTACAGTTGATCTGCCTTCCAGCTCTTGTGCATTATGGGCATGATTTATAAGTGGCGTTTTAAATCATATTATTTATCATTTGGCTGCTGCTGATGACCAAGTTTTTAGCAAGTAAACTCATCTTTCTCTTTTGTGCATGCATGTTTTCTCTCTGGCAGCTTTTCGACCGAGTGCGGGAGGACAACCCCGACTTCCACCAGAAGATCATCCCCATCAGCAGCGAGCTGATGCAGCCCGGCCTCGCCATCAGCCCGGAGGATGTGGAGAAGCTCACCGGCTGCATTGACGTCGTCTTCCACTGCGCTGCCACCATCCGCTTCGACGAGCCACTCAAGTGAGGATCACGTGCACGGGATATATTGCTGTTTGACACTTCGCTGAACCACAATACACAACATCTTGTGTTATTGTTGGGTAAAGCGGGAACTTCCTGTGGTGGGACGTCATTACAGAGGTTATGCAGCTCACTGAACTGGTTGCACTGTTACACTGATTTTAAAGCAAAAAGAGGAAGTGGGGCTGGTTATTACAATGGGTTGAGGATGTGGAGAAATCAACCTTGTGTACCACTGTACAAAGTTACAATCTATCAGTAATAGATGGTTCCTTCTTTATTCAGGGAGCAATGCTGAATACAGATAGCTTGTGTGATGGTATCCAGCTGACATGTAGGAGTCGTCACAATTTAAGTTGCATCAGCTAGTGAGAGTATTTTTAGATCTAAGCATTAGTGGAAATTGATTGCAATGTGTTCGTTACTAAAGTTTCTATATGGCCCCAACCCACTGATGACTAACAGTGTGGACAGTGTCATCTGCTGCAGCCTCTGGCTACTGCGCTGTTATTGGATCCTGGTGTGGGGACAGTGCATTTTATATATATAATGGTGACCTAGTTATTTTCTTTTCTTTGTGGATAATGTGCTCTGCTCCAGCTGAACAGTCCTGTATGTTTTTTTTGGTCATATAACCTGCATCACTCCATCCTGCACACATTGAACTCAGTGCATTGTACGCTGTATCTCCTGAGGGGCATCTGCAGCTGCCTTCAGGGTTTATTTTATGTACTGAAAGCTGGATTTTAATTGTCATGAGTCTGAATTGGGAGAAGGGGCACTATTACTATTATATTTTTTTTGGGGGGGGGTAGCATAAAAGTAATTTAACTAGTAGTGTAACTAATTACTGTTGGCAGGGAGTGATAAGTAAACTAAGAATATTACTTTTGAATAGAGTAAAAGACATTATTAAGGACAGCTTTACCTTGCCGACAGCTCCTTCCATCCTCAGCCCATTCAGTATCCCCCTGCTAGAGATCTTCTGTATACTCTGGCTCATAAATTATACTCTTGCCTCCACGGTGAATGGTATTTTGTCGACGCTGTCATTATTTTAAATTCTTCCATAAACCACTGTAACTCCAGTCCAAACTACTGATCTTTGGCGTAATACGACATTCACGGTTGGGCTCTGGTGTAGGAATACGGTTATAAGTTAAGACAACTACCGCAGTATTGTTAAAATCCTGGTTAGGGCCATACATTTTGGCCTGTATAGAGGTAATAAAAGTTTTTATTATATATCATTTTTATTTATTTGTATGAGTGCTTTTTAAGAAATGCTTTACGTGACCTGAAGTTTAAAAAAAGATCCCCTATCACTAAAAACACACTAAAGCCAAAAGGTAGTGCTGGAAAATGAAAAGTGGGTCTAAAAAAAAAAAAAGGGGGGGGGGGTATTTTCATCAGGATTACAAATAGAGAGGAAGAGCACTACGTCACACTGTTTTCATCAAAGCCACAATTTAGGAATGTAACAAAAGACAACACCAGGAAGCTGTTTTGATCATTTGCATCTGATACTGAAGACCTAGTACGGACAAGGAGTTGGACCACAGAGAGCATGTATATTTTGCCTTTTCCCCACATACTGGAGCACCAATACAGCATGTTCAGTTGAGGAGTTAGATTTTTCAGGGTCTAGAGTCTCTGTCATGCATTAGCGGAGGTAGATTACTCATGTTTTGAGGTGGTGTTGGAGCGCTCCTCGGGTTTACAGACTGTGTGTGTGTGTGTGTAGTGGGGGCGCGGGGGGCGGAGACAACTATTAGGTTTGAGTGACGGCTCAGTTAGGATAAAGCTGCTGCGCTGCACTCCGCACAGCTTTATATTGATCTGTTACTGCTTTCACATCTTTCTCTCTGTCCTGCTGTGGCTTTATGACTGGCTCTCCCCTCGCCCTCCCTGTCGCCTCACCTTCCATCTTTTTCTCTGAGTGGCCTTCACCTTGTCTTTTTTTTTTTCTTTCACTCCCATGTTCCCTCTTTCTCTCTTCTCCCTCCCATCTCTGTCAACTCTCTCAGTCATTACTCTTTTGTAGCGCCCAGCAGCCTTGTAAGCAGTGCAGGGGGGCATAAATCAGACGACTCAGGCGTCTCTGTTTAAGGTTTCAGACTCAGTCCAGGAGTTTTTCAGGCGCCTCAACTGGTCTTTATCCTCTGCAGGTCTTTATCCCCACTTAAAGGATCATTCCTGTTTATGTAATTAATTCTGTCTGTAATAACGACATTCAGTCCAGTGGGGCAAGAAACACGACCAGTCAGAGGTTAGCCAAACTTATTTGGAGAAAACAAAGGTAAACAATATTTGTATTATTGATTAACCCAACCGTGATCCTTTAGATTAATCAATGAACTGTTTAGTGTGTAAAATGTCAGAATTTAGTTAAAAATGCCACTCACAATCTCCTTAAACCTAAGCCTAATTACTGTTAAATCACTTATTTCAATAATCCCCAAAGGGACTCTCTTTACTGTCACTTCAGACAAAGTAAGGCAGCAGTTGCTCTCAGTTTAGAAGCTGGAACTGGGAAATGTTTGGGATTTTTACTAGAAACATTTCATTGATTATTAAAATGGTTGCTGGTGCTGTTTTGTGGCTGCACCAATCGAGCGTTCATCTAATTGTTGCTGATTTAGCTTCAGTTATAACTCAAACTGTCGGTTGTTGTACGTCCTTGTAGCTGTGTGTTCCTACCGTTTTTGTGCAGTGAGGCATCAGGAGTGCTGCAACGATTGGTTGTTTTTATCAATTAATCTGCAGATAATTAATCAGGAAAAAAGGTGAAAATGATGGAACAGAGAGATCAATGCACTGCACTTAAAAAGACAAGCAGTAGCTATGTGTTTCTCCTTAGTTGCTGTGTGTTGAGCTCTCTGAGCCACCGTAAAAAAAAAAATCTAAATTTCCTAAAGGCCAAAATGACTCATTCATGTCTTGTTTTGTCGGAGCAGCCATTCGAGATACAGAGAGGGGGGAAAAGCAGCAAATTCTCATCATTTAGACGCTGGAACTGAAATGTTTGGGATTTTTATTTGAAATAGTTCCTCATTTAATATTCTGTTTCAACTCTAATTATCAGCGTTTTGGGTGCACTCACTTTCAGGAAAAGGTATTTTACGAGAAAATAGCAATCAGATCTTTTCTGCGACCTCAGCTTAGAAACCACTGGTTCCCATAAAGTGTTAATTAAAGTAGTAATGTTCCCAGACCTCCATAATTAATCTGATGATGGGCAAAACCATAAAATTGAGACCCAAGATCTAATAAAGTTGTAATGAAACGATCCTTTTGAGGTGGTACCTTGTAGATCAGATCAGAGCTATGCAGTTCTCTAGTTTTAACATCCAATGATAAGAGCAGAAACAGATGGGTAATGAGTCAGATGCAGGAAGGGGCACAGTGGTGCTTTCCATCGTTTCCTGACCGTCCTGCTGGCACGATGCCCTGCATATGGTCCCAGAAGGCGGTGGGAAGACGGCGTGCCCACACACTGAGCTCGTCCTCTAATAACCACCAACACCACACTCCCTCCTCCACGCAACTGTTGCTCATATCTATGTGTGCTGCCACTAACAAGCTGGCACCACCTAACCACATCCGATTCACGACACACACACTGTCCATCACTGTTCCTGACACACACCTTGCAAGCGCCACCCACACAGAACCAGAGAGGCGTTCTTATCTCGCTGTATCTGTTCAAACTGACCCTCGGTTTTTCTCACTGCCGCTTCGGGCGAAACTGACTTCTGCTCCAGAGCTGACACAGATGCACTGCTGAATGCAGAGGCTTACCAAGTGCTGGACAGAAACTTGGATGTGTTGGTTTGTGGCTTTGCAGGAGGTTAGAGCTGCACGATCCGTCTTCTCCCCGCTCTGCCTATGCACACTTCATCGCGTGGTGTACTGCAGTCTTTTTATTTGATTGTAATTTACAGAGAAATTAGGAACGCTTGGTTTGATGCATCTCCCTACTAATGCAAATACGGCAGAATTGTAAAGACAGTTAGTTACTTAAATTGGTCAAAATCACAAATCCCCCTCAAACAGCTTTACAATTCGAACATACAACATCCTCTCTATCTCCTTAAGGAGGGTGGAGGAAGAAAAAGGAGGAACATCAAGATGTAGAAATACGACTGTATGGCGGTATTAATTGAAATCTGGATTTCATAACGTTTAATTGTGCAGCTCTACTGGCATGTGGAGCCACACAAGTGTTTGCTGAAGTGCTCATGGCTGGATGAGTGGTGGTATGAGCGGAAAACGGTGCTCAGTGAAAATAATGATGAGACTAACACATTTATGAGGATAGCAGATGTTTGCTCTTTTTTCTATTCCCCCCCTCTCTCGTTCTGTCTTGTCCTCTCCCCCTCCCCCCCATTTGGTTTCATGTCTCACCATCCTGTCGTGTCGTTCTGCTCCGGCTTATAATCATGTTTCCTAGTAGTCTGCAAATTCTCATTTGAATGGAACACTCAGGAGTCGGCAAACATAAACGTTCTCGCATGCAAATGCTCAAACAGAAATATTAGCAGCCTGGCAAATACACCCTCAAAGCCTTTTCCCTACACACACATTTAATCTCAAGCACACACTCATACAAACCGTTCACTCCCACACACACACACATCCAAACACTATTTTGACTGTATGTCTCTCTCCTCTCTGGCAGACACGCCCTGCAGCTGAACGTGATCGCCACACAGCAGCTCGTCAGCCTGGCCAAGCAGATGCACCACCTCGAGGCCTTCATTCACATCTCCACCGCCTATGCAAACTGCAACCGCAAACACATCGACGAGGTCATCTACCCACCACCCGTCGAGCCCAAGAAACTCATCGAATCTCTTGAGTAAGTGGACGAAGGGCTGGTTTTTGTGCCCCAAAGATGTGAAATTGTTCATAATATTCCTTACGATATAATTAAAACTATAAAAACTGAACTCAAATCAAACACAATAATATAATTATGATATATTATATATTCTAATATACTAATAGTTTGTAAGACATGTTGTCTGCCACACCTGAAAAGCCAAGTTGTGTCCCCAGTTTTGGTTTTGTTGGGGACTATTTTTTAGCAGCGGATTAATCCACATGTGGTGATCTAGTGAGTATTGGAGACAAATAAACTACAACTTTGTGTTCGTGGTAATAAAGGAACATGTCAGGTGACATGTCAGAGGAATAAGATGTATCAGCATTTGGATACACACACAATACTTGTTACCAGAAATATTCATCTCAAAAGTATCGTAGTAGAGCAAAAACTACAATATTCCCCTCTCTAATGTGGTGAAATAGGAGTATAAAGTAGTGGGAAATTATTTGTTTCAGTACAGATACTAAAACAGTATTTTGTTCTTTTCAGGAATATAAACATGTAATATAAACAGTTCACATCAGTAATTAATGTTTGCTATAAAAGAATTCTACCTCCTAAGGTCAGGAAATGTCTAACAGAACACCAAAACAAGACCAAAAGAAGAATCAGAGCAGGCTTTCGATTACAACCTTTGATACTTCAGGACTGAATGACACATTTGCATCAGTCAGACCTCCAGTTCTAGCCTGGTTCCAAATCACTCAACTACAGCTCACATCTTTTTATTTGTTCAGTGACTCAAACAGAATTAATAGAAAAAAACTGAAGACAAATTGAATAGCAGTTCAGTCTCGTTATCAGTCCCAACCCAGTCCTGAAATTCAGAGAATAATGGTGCATGAATGGGCTACAGAATATAAAATATTGCTTTTACATGTAGCACACAGGAAGCAAGATGTCCTGCTGTGTGTTGAATACCACTAGTGACAGTTTAATTAAAATTGTGGTGATATAGGGAGAGGAAGTTTATCAGCGCTTTTGAAAAGAGCTTTTTACTGCTTTACAACTCATGTCTTAAAAGTGAGTCATTTTTTTGTAACATTAACATTTATTTATCATTTATATTGCCATTTATTGGAATAAATCAATAGGCAGAACAAAAACAGTAGCTAGTATCTTGCTATTTCCGTCAATGCTGATCCACTTGGTATAGAATTTGCATACGGTATTATACCCCTTGTGCAATAGTTGTTCAGTGTTAAAATAAAAGCCCCATAGAGTAACTGCATCTTAACAGGAAGCTCAGGATGACCCTTGCTTTTCAAAATAAAGCCCCCGTTGGCTTGTTAACAGGATGCAAGGGATGCACCTATTTTCTCAAAATAAAATCTCCAGAAAGTATATGCATCTTAACTGGAAACAGAGGCTGTTCTTTCATAATGTCCCTTAGAGTAACTCTCTTAACAGGAAGCTCTGGGTATACTTAGTTTTTCAAAACAAATTCCCAAACCGTGACTGTATTCTCTTTCTCTTGGGATACACACCCAAGTATTCAGGCACACTTTACTAGTCGATGATGATAATACACAAATGTGTCAAAGATCAACATGGAATACAAGAATAATAATTACCACAGTGTCATCCACGCTGTGTTTCTCTGACTAAGCCCTTCATTTCTGTCTTCAGGTGGATGGACGATGGCATTGTGCGCGACATTACGCCGCGGCTCATCGGCGACCGGCCCAACACATACACCTACACCAAAGCCCTTGCTGAGTTCGTGGTGCAACAGGAGCAGGACAAGCTCAACATCGCCATCATCAGACCCTCCATAGTGGGAGCCAGCTGGCAGGAGCCGTTCCCTGTGAGTCCACTTTTCTCTCAGAGTTAAACTACTTTTACATATTATACCGCCTGCTGTTGTGTGTTGTTACTGCTGGCTGCGGTAAATGTTAATCAAATCTTTGAATTGTACTTTTTCTTGATCCTGTGCTCATTATGCGTCCACCTGTGACGGTAAAACGAATGGAAATCAGATATTGATCGATGTAATCCTGCACAGGTCAGTGCCGCTCCCCTGTGGGTTTCATCTTAAGTGTTGCAGGGATTAAAGCAAATTGGTTAATATGTTGGCTGAAGACCTGAGCCATTCAACCAAGTCGTCAAACAGCTGCTTAGGATGGAAGAGTTTTTTTTTAGGGTGGTGAAGAAATGGGACACCGAGAGCGGAGATGCACTGACAGACTGAATGTCACATTGAGGGTGGGAAGTTGAAGAGTGCAGAGAAGTTCATGTAAAGGCTGCACTAAGTTCAACAGAAGACTCAAACTCTGAAATATTTCCATGATTTAAGCTGCTTTCAGTCAAGATGCTGCAGACATCCTGACATCTACACTGTGCACTGACTGCAATAAGTAACGAAATAAAACCAACCACTATATCACATTTAGTCTTTTATATAAAGTAGCATTTTCATGATCTTCAGTTAAGAGTAATTTGTGTCTGGTATCACCAGTTAAAGGCCCAGTCTGTAATTTTTCCACTCTAATTATATGTGAACAAACCTGTAATTGATAAAGAGTTAACTGGCAGACTGAAAAACAAGCATCTAGTGTGTTTCTCAACTGAACATAGTCGCTTTCTGCCTCTGGGAAGTTGTCAAATATGACATGAATCAGTTATTCTGAAAAACAATAGATAAATCAATAATTGTATGTGGCAACCATACTTCCAGTCCTCCTGGAAGATGTTTTTTTTAATCTTGATAGTTGATTCTGTCTTAAGGTCAAATAATATCGAGCCTTTTTACTGTTGTATGCAGTTAGTCGAGAGCTACTCCCCATAGATTCCTGAGCTCGAACCTTCCTGTTAAATAATCAAAGGTACGCGGAGAGATTTGAGAAATGATGCTGCATAGATAAAGTACCAGGAAAAACACAGGGAAGTCCTTGTTTATCTGACGGCAGGATATGTAGGCCTCGTGTGTGCGCGCAGGGACTCTGACGGCAGTTTCTGGCTCTGCGCTCAGCCTTCAGTTGTAAGCTCGGCCTGGCAGCGACTCTTCAAAGGGCCTCGCTCACGCTTGGCCAAGCAATCGCCTTGGCAGCTCGTGCCAGTAGGCGCTGTGAGGCAAGGGGGGTGGGGAGGATGGGACTGCCTGTTTTTATATGTTTGTCTTTATGTGTGGTGTGTTTACAACCACAATGTGTATCTAGTTTTGGCATTTTGTGACTCCATATATTCCTTACATGTATATAATGCAAAATTTAAAACTCTATCTGCCACCTAAGCCTGGCATGAAGCCACCAACAGGATTGTGGTGCTAAGAAACACCTCTGGCACCAGAGCTTATTATTAGAGTCAGGAAAAGACCGCATAATGGGTCTTCAGTACCACACGTTGGGAACTGCAGCAGTCTATAACCAGTGGTTTCATCTATTTTTAATGGGCTCTAATTGAAGTCGACAATCACTGCTACCCGGCCTCCTCTGTTCTCCCACCACAGGAAGCAACGTAACCCTGAAGAGATGATTCAGCACACACGTGTTGTTTGGATCTAATAACTAAATGTCGTATCTGTCTTATGAAAGCTGTCACGTCTCTAAGGATGCTCTCTCTTTCTTACGCCTCAGGGTTGGATCGACAACTTCAACGGACCAAGTGGAGTCTTTATAGCAGTGAGTAAATGTCCCTCTTCCACCATCTCAAAGCTTTTTAAGTGCTCAGAAAAGGTTCGGAGTCCTAAGACCTAAGTGTTTTTCCGCGTTCAGGCTGGAAAGGGGATCTTGCGCACCATGAGGGCCAACAACGATGCAGTGGCTGATTTGATCCCAGTAGACATGGTTATCAACCTCACCCTTGCTGCTGGCTGGTACACAGCTGTACACAGGTCAGTGCCAGACCGAGGCGTTTGTTCTCGAAACTGTAAACCTGGGTCAGCTTAAAGGATATGTTCACAATTTTATTTGATTTTTTTATTGAAAACTATACATTATGGCAGGGGTTCTTTTTAAAACGTAATTCTAGGGCTGCACCATATGGTGTAAAATATCATATTACGATTATTTTGACAGATAAGGATTATTTTTCCATCTGAGTATTGCACATGGCCATATTGCCATTTTGATAATATCTTGATTAATTGTGCAGCCCTACAAAATTCCCTGTTTGTGTTTCTGTTAGTGTTTCCTTGTTGAGCTACAGTAGAGGGTTCTGTTGTAAAAAGACTGAATTTGGAAGACCCATTTGAGTGGTTCAGGTCAGACTGTTCAACCTCATTAATTTCATAAAGGTCTGTATTTTGTCACTTACACTGGAAACTCATTATAAAGAGATCTTTTAATGGTCTGTATGAACCGGACAAATGAGTACAGCTAACCAAACCTGTTGGTCTTCATGTGGGCATCTGACTATTGTTTTAAGACAAACTTGAAAAATTGTGAACCTATCCTTTTTTAAAATAATTATTTTGTTTTTCAGACAAAACACTCACATGTCTATCTCAAAGACGTAGAAACTTAAGCTAATGATAACTATATATGTGTAGATTTGTATTGCATAAACATGTTTATATAGATAAACCTTAATTTGACAATTGTCTATCAAGACTAAAACAGACAATTCTATTTTAACAAAGTCATGGAAATGTATCTGCACAATAAATGTAGATACATTTGTGTTGACTGTGGTGTGTGTGTATACTGTATATGCTGCCATCTTAATAGACTTAAAACTGATGATAATAAGAGAGATGCATGAAGTTGATTTATAATACTGTGGGGCTTCAGACCAGAGTAAAACAACCACAGATAAATAGATCAAAATATTAGTTTTCTTGGTAGAAGAATAGAAAATGTCTTGACCCTGTTTTAAGGACATAAATATGGCACCACCATCCTCTAACATGCATGCAATTGGAAGTCCATTAAAGCTTAACATCTGTCCTTATTATTTAAAAGTCTGAACTGATAAAAGAAAGTGAGTGAAAAGTCATACAAAAATACTAGCTATTTGTGCTGTCTGATTTTTTTATTTTATTTATTTATTTACAGATAAAAGCAATGTGGGGGTAAAACACATCTTTTGTTTATTGGACTTTGGGAAAGAGAACCTATTATGGCAGTAAAAGATGCTACGAGTCATTCAGGCAGGGGAAAAAGTTCCTCAGTCATGACAGAAGTTTTCCTTAGAAACGTCTTACTCAGTTTGCCGAGGGTCAGACTTTTCATGCTGGAGAGAATGTGCCGGAAAATCTGAGCTGACCACTCCCACATTATGTAAGATAACAGATCCAATAAACCTGAAAGCTTTGGGTTTGAGACCTAAATTACATCCAAACATATTTCATAAGGGGGGGTGGGGTAGATCATATCTCACAAATGTAGTAATGCATCAACATTGCCAACTGTTATGTGATTATACCAGTGTTTATGTACCTGACAACCTGTACTTATTTTCAGAAGGAAAACAGAAAAACAGAAAAATATAAGTTAAGTATTGACTCCCGCATTGGAAAATATGTTAAATTTAAGAGGTTAATTTAGTTTCTCAGCCTATATGTATATCCAGTGTCTTGTCAGAAGTCTTTTTTTTTTAAAGGCCTGCATGTGTTGTGTAGTAAAATATACCTGTTTTTTTTAAAATAGGTTTGTGATCATAGCACCGTAGCTTCATAGCTTAAACAGTCTCGTACAGTGCAGTGTTACCAGGAAATGTAGACTAGTACGTATTTTTATCAGCATGATTATGACCTTCTTCTCCCTCACTCTGCAGACCTAAATCAGCTGTGGTGTACAACTGCACGACCGGAGGCATCAACCCGTTCCACTGGGGAGAGATTGGTAGGTACATTGTTTGTTGTCTTGCTTAAAGGTAATAGAAACCTGTCACTGCAGGCGGATATTTATAGAGCTGTTTTTGTCTGCGCCTGCTGGCATCCCACAATATTGTTGTCCCGCTTCACGTTCATCATCACAAATCAATACTCCTGTGTTGTGACATAACGTCCCTGTGATGTAGTTAAGTCGTGTTGTTTGTGGTCAGGGGCTCTTGTGGAGAGTGTCTGCCACCTGCTGGAGAGAGACAGAAGATGGATTTAGATTGATGTGGAGGGGATTAGTGAGGATACTGGAGACATTTTCCTTTTTTTTTTATTATACTAAAGTTCTGGATATATTAGCTAGGACAAAACAGGTTTTCAATTTAAAATGATGGGCTCAATAGACCCTTTTCACTGCAGCCATTTTGACATGAAATATAGGGGAAACACAGGTGTTTTACAATGATGATGATTCTAATTAAGGTTTCATCCCATTTAAGTGTAGCAGAGCCTTTCCAGTGAGCCAACA
Source organism: Dicentrarchus labrax (assembly GCF_905237075.1). Lineage (NCBI taxonomy): Eukaryota > Metazoa > Chordata > Actinopteri > Moronidae > Dicentrarchus > Dicentrarchus labrax. Next base: position 16,265,539 of record NW_026136724.1, on the reverse strand, counting down.
TGCACAATGACTCTGTTTGTCCTGAATGGAACAGAACCTTAATTAGTGTCATTGTTTACCCTATTGTTTAATGTTTAAATTGCTGCTGTGAAAACGTGAAAACTTGTTTTGATGGCCAAATATATCTAGTTATTCTTAAGTCAAGCCACTGGGTCGTATTCCTCCTGTAATCAATGAAAGGAAGTGCTTGAAACTCTACCAATTATGACCACAGGGGGCGCCAGAATCACCAAAAAAGGAAAGTTACTGCTTTAAGGTATCTCAACAATTATTGGATGGATTAACCAAGATGGTACCAGGAGGATTAATCCTACTGACTCTTGTGATCCATGAACCTTTCTCATGAGGCTGACTGTAGTTTTTAAGTGAAACATTTCAACAACAAATCTAATAGATCGCCGTGAAACATAGTACAGTAAAGCGCTGTAATCGGGTCCAAATTTAACTGACCAGTACTTTAGTTTTGAAGGTTCTCGTCAGCAAACCTTGCCAAACGTTAGTACACTAACATGCTAAAATAAGTCGGTTGAGCAAATATCAGGATGTTAACATTGTCGTGGTTGGCGTGTTAGCGTTTAGCTCAAAGCACCACTGTGTGCAAGTACAGACTCTCAGAGCTATCCATGCAGACACATGTTGTCAAGGCACTGATGGGGACATTGCAAATGAGAGGAAATGTTACTTTATCACTTACAATTATTTTTAAATTTAAACCAATTTATAAGAAGTACAAAGATTGTTGATGAACACTGAGCCCTGTTCTTAAAACAATAAAAAAAAAAAAAAAAAAGGGGATTTTGGCCTTTTTTATGCAGATTTATGACGTATTTAGAGTGCATTTGATATGAATCTGTGCTCAGAGCCTGTATGGTTTTTGATAACTTCTTATTTTGAGGGCACAGTAGCGGCGATGATACTGCACATGAAGAGTGAAAACGCTCATTGTTTCCATCCCAGCGGTCATCAGATACAGTGGGATTAGAGGGCTGTGGATGTCAGGCTGGCGGGATGACAAGAGTCTCTCTCTCTCTCTCTCTCTCTCTCTCTCTCTCTCTCTCTCTCTCTCTCTCGTTTCCTCTCAGATTAGCAAACATGCTCCCTTCACTGAGGAAATTGCTACCAGATGGCTCGTTGCAGGATTAGGTCTCATCACTGCAACTCGCTGTTATGAAAGGGGAACCATGTATTCTAATCTTACTGGCCCGAATGACAATTAGGAATGAAGCTAATCTATATCACTGGGTTTTATAAGAGACCAAAAAACAATAGTTGATGATGGAAAATATGAAGAATTTAAAAATACAACTAAAAGAGGAGGGAGGACCTTGTCTCTAGTACAGAGTAGTACTAGACCTCAAAGGGCAGCTCAAGGTTAGCAGCAATACTCACAACCAGGCTGCAAGGGGGCCGGGCCACAGCTGGCTGTCACCTCGGATCTGGTCATCTCGGCCCCTGCAACCACCACATATCTGTTGCCATGGAAACAAACGGTGCAAGGCCTAGTTTGCGTGCTGTGTGTGTGATGTAATGTCTGTGGTCACATGGCTGTGCTCTGTGTCTGTCGATGGCTGCTGCTGGAGAGGAGGAGGAGGGGCTGGCTGTGCTGGCCAGTGGGAGAAGTCATTGTATGGCTCCTCTTTTCTGCCTGATATTTACCCCCCCCCGAGAACCAAAGCTGAGCGTGTTCTGATTTAAGACCAGGATTGGGTTCCTGGAAGTCATGATCCTTGTATAGAAACTAGAATCTGTGTGTTTACCCAGTTCATTGTTCCTGGTCAGGGGATGTTAATAATCTTGGATGTTTGAAATTGCTTTAAAGAATCTTTTTTTTTTAGAGCAAGGCTAACCCAGGTTTATGCCTCTCATATGTTATCATTGCATTTAAGCTATGTATGAGTGAGCTTTACAAAATCTAGAAGGTTTAACACTTACTGCTGTTCTTAAGTTGTTTCCAAAGTCCTCAAGACTCTTCTAACCTGGGTAAAAAAAATATTCTATACACTGCACAATAAACCAAGTTGAAACTCTTTTTTTTTTCTCCTGTGAAACAAATGTACAATGGTTTAATTTAGTTATTTTAATAGTTATACATACATACATACATACATACATACATACATACATACATACATACATACATACATACATACATACATACATACATACATACATACATACATACATACATACATATGAGGCACAAACTGGGGCTGGACAGGTGGGAAGTACAAATACTTCACTACTCTACTAAGTTCAGGTATCTGTACATTATATCTCTTACTTTCAGGCTTGTAACTTTAGTTGTAATGAATTTGAGGGGAATTGTTTTTTGCATCATTGCTTTTCAGCTTCAGGACCGTCGCATACCATGCATAACAGATGTAATGCGACAAAAACAGCATAAGAGATGAAACAAACGAGGGGGAGACTCGGCCCTATTTGAAGTTTTAGTTAGCTGTGCACAGAAACAGCCGGTAGAAACGTCCACCACCTCTGGGGCTAAAGCAAGGCTAGCATTTAGCACTTATTATGAGCCATTATCTCAGAGATGAATGCTGTGTTTTGTTATCTAATTAACCCCCTTTACCCATACACCTTTTGCAGAGCATCATGTGATGTCGTCCTTCAAGAGAAACCCACTGGAGCAGGCTTTCCGCAGACCCAACGCCAACATCACCTCCAACTACCTGATCAACCAGTACTGGATCCTGGTCAGCCACAAGTTCCCTGCCCTCATCTACGACCTCTTCCTGCGACTCTCTGGACAAAAGCCGCAGTAAGACTCTCACTTATCTGTCTTGTACTTGAAAATTAAAGAAGTTCAAGTGTGTGGTAACCTCTGACCCCCCCTCGCTTTAGGATGATGCGTATCTTCAACCGTCTGCACAAGGCCATCAGCCTGCTGGAGTATTTCAGCAGTCAGGACTGGGAGTGGAACTCTGAGAACATGAACATGCTGATGAGCCAGCTAACCCCAGAGGACAGGAAGGTAACTGTACATGCTGGCAGTTTGGGGCCAAATATTTTAACTATTGACCCATCACGTAAGACAGTCTGAACAAGCATATTTGCTCATAAGTCTCATCTGAATGGTCGTTATAAATCTCTTCTAATCCACCTGAAGCTCTGTGTAAATTACAACAAACTCAAAGGACTACAGTGGTAGATTATTACCAAGTACAGTTACTTTATTTTTGTACCATTTTGAGCCACTTTATACTTGTATTTAACTTCATTTCAGATGGAAATATTGTATATATTCTATTTTCTACTACATTTACATGACTGCTATAGTTACCAGTCCCTTGCAGATTAAGGTTTTTCATAAAAACCACATGATCCGTGTAAAATATGATTAATTGCTATAGATTAAACTACCCAGTCGTATACAAAGTACACACTGATGCAGCTGTGTGTTCACTGCTTGTAGCTTCAGTAATAGTACAATAGTAAATCTAGTAATATAACATTCTGTTAAGCAGCTTTCTCCACATTAAGTACTTTTAAGCGCATTTTACTAAGAGAACTTGCAGTTTAGGAAATATTCCCTCTGCTCACTTGAGGCATACTTAATAGTGTTAGGGAGTCTATTGCTCCATCTAGTGAGTGAGAGTGGAATTTCATATTCATTTTTTCAATTAACATTCAACAGCCTTGTGTTTTGTCTCAACACTCTCCTAACAATCTCTTCTATCTTGCAGACATTCAACTTTGATGTGCGCCAGCTGAACTGGCCTGAGTACATCGAGAATTACTGCATTGGCACCAAGAAGTACGTCCTGAATGAAGACATGTCTGACATTCCTGCTGCCAGGCAGCATCTGAGGAAGTAAGTCTATTTACTTAAGAGGCTAAACAGTTTGCATAAAAGTCAACATTTGCATTTTAACTTGTAATAGAATAAAACACTAGGGAAATAAGTTTTTTTTTTTTTTTTCTTGATCACAAAGCTACCATCTGCTGGTGGTGGTGACACTGCATATAAAATAAAAATATGATAAATTATAGCATTGCCCTAAATTATTATCAAACTTACCCATATGATAAGATAAAGGTGTATTCAGGATTCATAACACAACTACATTTTCTGGAAAAAATGCTAATACACTAGAATGTTTAATGTTTTTATCATTATGTCTGTGTTTATAAAAACTCTTTCTTCTCCTTTTCCTCTTTCCCAGACTGAGGAACATCCGCTACACCTTCAACACCCTGTTGGTCGTTTTCATCTGGAGGGTGTTTATCGCCCGCTCGCAGATGGCCAGAAACATCTGGTACTTTGTGGTCAGCCTCTGTTTCAAGTTCCTCTCCTACTTCCGAGCATCCAGCACCATAACCAACTGAATCTTTCTCACCACCTCAAGCCAGAGACGGCAGCACTCATCCTTAGCTGTCAGCAGGACGTAACATCTGAGACTCTGGCCATCCACAAAGGACACTTTAAATCCTCCTTTGAGTGTGGATTAGCAAGGGGCTCTCTACAGGTGGGGGCTGCAGTTGAGTGAAGCACTCAGAAGGGAAAAAAAAGAGGTCTACTAGCCATGAATTTTTTGTTTAGTTTGGAAATCATCAGTACCTGCACTGTTCAGTCACCAGATCCCGTCCAAAAGTGTCGTCATTCATTTTGTACCTACCTTTTTCTTCTCAAAGTGGCCAATTATATATGCAACAATAAGCCTTTTGTGACTTCCATTTTCTTCTCCACATCATTGTTCCCATCCTCTTAAATCTAGGTACATTGCCTTGCCTTGTGATAATTTTTTTTCATACTTGAAATATGGCAGTGCTTCAGTGGAGGACGATTTCTATAAGATTATTTTGGTTCTCTGTTTTTTACTGTGGGGATATCCTATTCCTCCTTTAATATGCAGGTGATTCAGATATCTGTATGTCTTGCATTACGTGTATCTACTGCCTTTTTAAGATTACATCCAAACACTAAGCGGTGGTTATTTGTCTCGAAGATTTTTGAGACTAGTATTAAAGCTAAATTCTGACCACACAAGACAACAGTATCCCAAAACATACAGATCTGCCATCTTCCCTGCTGTTGAGTTTGTCACTTATTTACTATCACATATGATAATGTCAGTATGTCTTTGAACATAAACCTTGTTTGTTTGAATGCTCATCCACTTTTTGCCTGTTTGTACAGCAGTTTGTACTGAAACTAAGTTTACTACTTTTACATCTTTATACTTGCGTCAAAAGCTAGTCTGATGGTAGACCTTGGCAGTGTATTATATATAAATGAGAGTACATCAGAGTCAAGTTTCTTTGTATTGTCCAGTATCACATACTGTACAATGTCTCCCAACTGTTACCAACCAAGCCCAAGTTTTCTTGGGACCAAATACAACAAGGGGATTCTTAAAGGTCAAATGTTAATATAGTAAATCCAAAATCAAAAAGTCCAAGGAATGGGTCCAGTTGAATATGTCCAATATCAATGATTCACATACTTCCATGTCCAAGATTGTTGGTATGTGAGGTTGGAGGACCAAGTAAAGATGGAGGAGACCTAGTCCCAGTTTGTGCCTCATGTATAAGCGTTACATTTGAGACACTGTGGTAACCATCCGTTTCTTTGTAAAATAATTACCCGCAGATGTGTTTAAAAAAAAAAAAAAAAAAAAAAAACCTAGGAGGTAAGACTCTAACCATCTGGATGAAAGATTTATTTTAGTCCTTGAGGCAGGCCTCTGGATACTGAAGAAGTCATGATGTTTGTTATGGCTGACAAAGATCATATATTTATATGTTAGGGGAGACAATAAAAACCGTTCCTGGTGTGAATAAGGAAGCCAATGCAGGGAGGCTACAATTGGTTGATTTGAGTGCTCATTGCATTGTATTGAATTGAAAGCTGGGATTTTTCCAATTAAACCAGGAAAAAGAGCATTTCAGCTTAATTTCTGTATAAGAAAAAAAACATCTTTTTGAAACCGCTTTTGACAGCCAGTAAACTGCACAGAGCACAGTGCAATCACTACACTTAATTTTAATATAGAGTTGAGTGTCATCTGCATAAGAGCAAAACTTCACGCTACAGCTGCAAAGGATTCCTCGGAACTGAAGAATATTGTGAAAAGTAGTGGACCAAGTACGGAGCCCTGAGGGTCACCATACCTTACCTGATGGAGAGATGGACTACTATTTTTAAGCAAGACAAACTGATCTTTAAATTAGTATTACTGGACCTAAATCACAAAAGTGCAAGGTTATAGACGAAAGACTTGAGGCCCTCCCGGTATTACATCCTTGACTCCAGTTTGGAAGATCTGTAAATAGTTGAACTACATATTATTCTTATAGATTACCAAAAATTGTATTTGACTGTTGATTTATGCTTGGTGGGTGTCTTCACAGGATTCCACCACAGAGCTTCCCACAGAGTCTACCAAAAGTGTTAAGTGTGACAGGCAAGTCTGATTTTTACTAAACAAACAAGAAAACTGTGTACAGTATTGTATGTGTTGCAAGGCTTGACTCAATACAAATACATAACAGATATGAGCCTTTATGGGAGAAAAGGGACAAAACTAAATAAATGTTTATGCAAAGCCCTGCCCCTGTCTGTGGTGTAGTCATGGGATTGATTTCAGAGTGAACCGAAATGTCTGCAGTTGTACGAGGTCTGTATGATGAAGTGGTTTCGTCAGAATTTGTTCTTACAGAGCCACAGGGTTTTTATACTGGTGTTGTTCTGGAGTTTTGCTCTTCTGTGTCTGTTCTGACCAAATTTGCAAATTAAACGCGGAGCACTGTTGGTTCAGGAAACCCCAGGGTGGAACTTGTGTTACTGTATATAACAAACAAACAGCAACACGTGACCAATGACTTCATCTTATACTTTCTGCTGTCATTTTCAAAATGTTTGACCATCTTCATTACCTGCTCTGACAACACTTCATTCAAGTCTGCTTTGGCAAAATTAAAATAAAGTTGAAGAGAAAAAGTGCAAGTGTGCCGCAGTCCATTAAACTTTTTTCCAATGACGTGCAAATAGAAGATGTATTCTGATTTTACACATCAAGGTCAGTTTACTTGTCATGGCCATTTTGTTTATTTTTTGTTTCTTCTTCTACTTTCCAAAGTGTGAGCAAAATGCCCCAGTTATTGCAGCTTGGATTCAAAGGCTACCAATTAATAGCAGAAAGTGTCCGCATTATAAAGTGAGTGCATGTAGTTTGAAAGTCACAGGTATTTACCATAGGCACTAACAAAAGATGCTATCTAGCTGCATTATGGGAAATGTAGGATCCAGGGTTTTTGGAGCTTGATTCCTATACTAGAGACTAAAAGTCATATTTAATCTGTCCCCCAATACGAGTACACTAAATCACTGGAGTACCTTTTAAGCTTTTGTGCAGTTACATGGGTTTTAGGGATATTTTTTAACTGTAGAAGAGCTCTAATTTAAGTTATCCTTTTATTATCCTTTTGTTAGTCCTTTTATTCTCTCGAGGTGTCTCCAGGCTTCAAATTAGCTAATTTTCTTTAAATCTCAGGCTATTCACAGTCTTTATAAGCTTGTTAATTTTTCAATACGCTCACTTGCTGCACCTAAAATACTAGTTATTAGAAATAGTCCACCCTTAAACTCTGGAATTTTTAAGTCTTAAAATATGGATTTACACTAAAGGCCAAAAGATGATAATTTACATTTTTCTAACCGCATCCAATGAAGTGGTTCACATTTCAGCAATCCAAGTATTTTTAAACCATCCATTCTTGGGACTTTACTGAAGATTTAAACATTTTCCACACATTAATGCTATGAAATAACTGCACTGGTATTAATTTATGGATATTTTATCTTTAATGGATTTGTGCTATTACAACAAATGTAACAGAAAGCTTACGTTTCTAAAGAAACAAACTCCATCACAAGGAAATAATGTTTAAAAACACATGTATGACTGCAGTCACAGGGCACACATTTTCCTAAAGTGCAATGATTTGATGTGAACTTCACTATTTTCAAGTTAACAGGACTGTCAGACAGACAGCTTAATCCCTTTTCAGTAGAAAAACAATTCAAGACATATGGGAATGTTGACAATTAAAAAAACAAACTGAACAATATTAAATAACAGGAAATCCTCTGACGATTACGCCTTCTCTCCTTCTGTAACTCATACAATTTGTCATCTCCTCACCATTAAACAATGCAAAAGGCAGACTCAGCACTTTAACAATGGCCAAAAGCCTGGTCACTGAAAAACAGCTATTCCTGAGGGACATTGTCAGCCGTCTGGTGATTGTTTAGATTGTTCATCTGGTTGTGTAGCTGTGCACCCTAGAACAGATTTAGCACAAGGAGTTTATTAGATATATTTCCCAGTGAAGTCTCCAGTGATTTTTAATACAGACAGAGAAAAAAGACACATTAGAAACCTGTGTTTAGAATAAGGTAAGACTCACCTCTCTGGGCCGATAGACTCCAAGTTTGAAGCGACAGCAGATGACATCAAAAAAGAAGCCAACGAGCCCATGAAGCATGCCTTTAAAGAGAGAGCAGCACACAGTGATAAATCCATGAATTCAAACACAAATTATATTTTACATTTTAAGTCAAACCTAGATGGAATTACTTCCAATAAATCCTTTAAAGCAGTGTATTTATTAGCTTTACTTTGAAATTAAAAGCACAGAAATCAGGGCTGCGAATCAACTTCAGCTTAACGTCCCATATACATTATATCAACATATGTTTGGGTCATTCTGTGTCAAATCATATGGAGGTTTTTGTTTACATTACTACTTGAATACCTTATGTATATGCTATTTGACACCAAAAATAAATTCTGTTTAATATGTTCAGTAAATTTTGATAGCAAAGTTTGTTGCCCCTGGGAATTTTGTTATTTTCACCCTAAAAAATGCCAAATTTCATGGCTCTAAGAGTTCAATTACTGAAGATATTGAACCCTACAAAGTTTAAGAGTGCAAAAATTAAGTGATTAAATTCAGAAAAAATATTCAACATTTAACAATTAGGTGTCAAAAAGCATATACATAAAGCTTCTTCCGATGTGACATTGTTTATCTGTGTTGTCCCTGTTTAAAAAAACTAATAAAAAAAATAAGATTTCAGGTCAAACCAAACATACCTGTTGTGGAGAATATACCCCCGATTATGCCGCACAGTCGCACCAGGAACTGCCACGCTGGCATGTGCTGTTCACTGACCGTCACCATCAGAGAGCTGGTGTCGTACTTCACAAAGATGCCGGAAACACCGTGGCTGCCCGCTGCGTGGTTTATCACCCGCTCCTTAGAAACAGACAGCAATGGTGGTCAGTGTTGTCCCGGGTTTCTCTTAAACTCTCCCTCCTCTTGTTTCTTTTATTTTTGTTACGAGACAGCTTTGTAAAAGATGGTGTGGTATTCTTGAGATTTAAATCCTTCTTTACTCACCCGCTCAGTCACAGAAAACTGGTGTGTGTCTGCAGATATCTTGTATGTGTTCAGTCTGGTTGGAACCACTGTGATGAAGTACTGGAACATCTGGTTATCTGTAGTAAAACACAGGAATAGTATGTGAAAAATCATAATATTTTAGGTGCTTACATCAATTTCAAGAAGGAAAAACATGTCAACTACAGCTGAAGCAACTTAAAATGAAACTTAATCAACTCCACCATCATGCTATCTGTATTATTTCCTATAGTACCTTCTTAGCAGTGACCATATGAGGTGAGCTAAGGAGAATTTGGGTCAACTCACAATTCAACTAAAACTCCCAACGCGTCATTAATTCTGCAGAAAACTGTGGTAGGAAACCACTCCATCTTGTGTTTTATCCTCTCCTATCTCTTGAAAAATAGCAGTAACTTACTGTTATAGGTGATTTTCTCTGTGCCGTCCAGAGGATTGATAATGCCTGGTATCTCCTCTCCAAAAGATAAATGGTCTATTCGATGGGAGAAGTTGTACGCTGTAATGCAAAGATGAGAGGAAGCTCCGGTTCAATCAAGTCCTTGGGGAATCGCTGAACAAGCTCTAAGTGAAACGGCCTGTATATAGTGCTGTTTGAAAGATTACTAATAATGATCTTAAATGCAACATTTAATAGTATTATTGGTGTAAAAACCTGCTTTCTTATTCAGTAAATGAAATGTCCTCAGGAAGATATATGCAATGTCAGCTGAAAAATGCTCTTTTTGCTGTCTCCTCGTTTTTCAAATCAAAGCATAATCAGAAAAAGAGTTACGCACTGTCATGGCTCACGAAAGCCGCAATGTGGGCATGACCCTGAGGATGGTGAATGGGCCTGAAAAAGACAAAAGCAGCACAAAAGAACTGGCATCTTTATAGTTTTTTGTACTTACACAAATTCTACAGCTAGATTCATCATAAAGAATTTACAGCAGTCTTTAAATGGAGCTGAACAATCTTTAATTATATCTGTCAATACCTCTTGACAATACCTATAGTTTCTTACTTTCCCACAGTGATGTGCAGGTTTCCTGCCACCTTGTTGACATAGACGTGCCCATGTATCCTGCAAGCATTGAGCGGCTCCATAGAGGCATCCTCCCTACACACACACAGTTATTGAGCACATCATTTAACTCCCTAATTGTTTATCAGAATCTCTAACAGGCTAAAATTAATGAAGACCTTGTTAGTTTGCATGCATGAAACTGACCTCGGAGGCAGGGCAGTGGGTCCTCCTTTGAGAAGAGTTTTGTAAAGGACTTCCTGAAGAGAGTGTTCCTCTCTCAGCCTGCTCTGTATGAGAGTCAACGTCCTGAGGGCAAAAAAACAGGTTGGCACCAAACTGTAACTGGAATGTACTTTTGCAAGTTTCTCTGACTGCTGCAAACACCTGAGCGCTTCAAAAACAATCTCAGAGAGGAAGAGGAATGTTGTTGTACCAAACCTGTAATGACTTATTCCAGTTTTTCTACATAGTTTCAACTTCCCCCTGGCCACAAAATCACCTTAAATACACTTTTTAAGGTCTTTAAAATGATAATTACAATGTAAAATTAAACAAATTCAATAAAAACAAGACATTATGGACATTTTAAACTAAATCTAAGACATACACCAGTGTACTTAATTATACGGAAGCCTTCAAATTTGATACGATAATTTTAGACACCTTTTCTTTGTTACAGTATCTCCCTGTGTGATTTCATGAAAGCTTACCTTTGCCACAGTCTCTGTTGTGGGGTCAGTTCAAAAATAGCCTGAACAAACAAGAGAGAGAGATGCAGTTGTGAAAATCAGTAAAAAAGAAAACCAATTTTAATCTGTGTTTTGCACAAAAAATAAATTTAAAAAAACAGTTTAAGCAGAATCCAACCCAACCTGAGGTTTGGAGATGTTGCTTTACTCACAGGCTCGTACTGGAGGCCGTTGGATGTGATCATGGTCTCAGCCAGGTCCAGAATATCTGCTCCAACATCTGCGATCACAGACATAAAATGCATGTGACCGCTGCATTAACTGACACATATTTACATCTTTAATGCACTTACAGTAAGTAATTTAAGGCATGTGAATCACAAAGAAGGAGGGGGATACTCACGCTGGCATTTCATGGCGACTGTTATGTCAATGTTTATTCTCAATTTACTATGAATGATAAAAGAAGAAGGGAATAACGTGTGTTTAAGAGTAATTTCCTGGCACAAATTGTAAATGTAAGCATATAAGAAAGTGAATAAAAGTTAAAAGGAAGTCACAGAACAATTTTTTTGGGGGGGGGGAGTAAGTTTACCTGGAAAAATCCTTGTCAACTTCATAGTCATACTTCATCCAAGTGTCTCTATAAACAAAGAACTCAAGGATGGCCAGAAGTGCCATGGCGCTAAAAGCTATCAGGGACACTGTGGGTGAGACAGACAGGGAGACAGGGTGGTTACTGAACTTTCACACCAGGTGTATCGGCAAAAGACTGACATCTGTACCGTCAGACGAAGGCCCCACCTGTTCCTCCGGAGGCTGAGGTCTCCACGTAGCTCTCTGACACTTTGGGGAAGGCGTCGAGCTCCTTCACCAAGCTCAGGGCTTTCTTTCGTGACAGACGCCTCATCTTCAGGTTCAGGGTCTGTTCTTCTCCACCTCCTCCATCACAAGTAACACACGATGCATTAGTGTTTCATTCAGGACCCCCAGACTGCAACCTACAGCTTTATAATGGTTGTTTTTACAGATACGAATAGACATTTACAAAATGATAATGAAATCTAGACTAATAAAATTCAAATATAAGGAAGTATAATCCAAAATTAATCATTTGCACATAATTAATAACATTATATCCAAAACTGTCTGCTTTCTACCACATAAACTGAGCAACACTGATGCTTGTTGCAGATGCAGACCTCTTAAAACACTCTTCATTAGTAGTTTTCCTGATTTATGACTAAATACTGCACTGTTTCCAAGTATCTGCAATTTCCTGAACAGATTAGCACAAGTAATAACAGTTATTTTGGCATTTTCAAATATTTTTCTAAGTCTTTGTTGCCCAAACTGAGTTTTTATAAATAGTATTTCACATTATAGTAAATTACTTTAATTTTACAGTAGTAAAATTAAATCAAAATACATATTTTATTAGAAAAAAAAAAGGTGTTAAAATGTATAACCTTCTGTTTTTTTTTTTTTAATTTATTTTAAAAATAAATGTATGTTGTGTTCATATTGTGTGTTTACACACATTAGGTTGTCAATAATATTACATCGGATTATCTAAATCGTAGTCATATATAATATAACACCAATGATTTTAATATTTTGAGTCATTATTGTTTGATAAAATAGTCTGAAAATATCCTGCACTCCACACTAAATGTCCATAATAACATACTAATATACAAATGTTACAAAAACAGCATCAGACACGATAGAAGATTTAAAAAAATTGAAAAATGATTTCTTTACACTCAATATTGAGTCAGAGATATAAAACCTAAACAGTATGAGCATTAGAGATGAAGATATTAACCGTCTCCCTGCAGCAGCAGCAGCGATCACTGCTCTCACACCACGTATTTATTATTGATCTTACCTCTTTTATTTATAGTCAGATGTTACATAAATATCTCTTGAAGCCATTCTCCACATGTTATACCTGCTGTTTGAAGGACACCTGAATTTTAGTACACCTTGACACGTCCATGGTGCTAACAGAGATGGAGGGAGGGAGGGAGGGAGGAAGCAGGGGAGGATGAGCTTCTTCCTTGTTTTGGGTAAATCGTGACGTCAGTGCGTAGCGTGCGCGCCCCGCGTCAGCGTGAACGCGCGGCGAACAATGTCGCTCTTCAGACAGGAGGTGGCGCTTTAATATCAAAATGCTGCCTCTTCTTGTAATAAGACTTGTAATAATAATAATTGTAATAAAATATAGTGTTTTGTTTTACGCTTTATTTTGAAAAGACAAAAAAAACTTAATTAAAGTATTCAGATAGTATTATTAAATTATTAAAATACTGTGTTACAACTAAAAACTTTGAAAATGTTACTCAATTAAAAGTATGTATGTGTAATCAGGAAAGTGTAAAGTATTAAAAGTACACACATACTATTATATATAATGTCATTAGGTTATTATTAGTCGTGCGTTAATATAAAAGCAAGATTTGACTGTTGTAGTTGAATGAGGTGACGCTGTTTTTTAAAACTATTTTCTACAGGACTGCAACTATTATTTTAATAATGAGGTTAATCTGATGATTATTTTCTCCATTAATTACCTGATTGATTGTTTGGATGGTAAAAGTACAGAAGATACTGCCATCATTACTTCCCAGAGGTCAAAGTGGCACCTTCACCACCTTTTCCCAAACAAAAGTCTACAAGTCAAAATCATTAAAAAGAGATTAAATCAATTCAAATGATTACATTGATTTAATTCAGTCGTGGATCCATAACATGTTTTTTGCATGAATAATAACATAAACGATTATGAAAAATTTTCTGTCAATCCACTAATAGATCAATGAGCATTTAAAAGAAAACATCATATATTATGAGCACTTCATACATTTTTAATTCAAAAATCTTAATTTGTAAAGTAACTAAAGCTGCAAATAATTGTAGTGAAGTAGAAAGTACAATATTTCCCTTTGAACTGTGGTGGAGTAGAAGTAGAAAGTGACTTGAAAAGAAAAGACTCAAGTAAATAAGTACCTAAAGTTTGTACTTATGAGTTTACCATATCAAATAAAGTGTTACTACAATCTAATAGCCCAGTATTTGAGGAAAATATAATTAAATTGGGCATATAACTTCTTATTTCCTCACTTTCCCCTAGTTCATTCTCCCCTTGTTCCTATTCTCTTATATGTTTGAATATGCTCAGTGTGTACAGCAACACTTAAAACTGCAGTTTATGTAATGCAGTCAGTGGTTAGCAGTCACATTTTGAAATGACCTGACTAATTAGTATGAATAAAAGCAGACAAGATGGGCGTTTGTTTTTTAATATGTATATTTATAGCCTCAGTTTGCAGTGAAACCAAAAGCCAACACAGCAGAATTTTGCTCAGACGACTTATAGCTTACTTTCACTTTCCATATTTTGATATAGAAGTCACTTTTCTTTCCTTCTTTAATGTAAGTTATAGCTGCACGTGCATTAACCAATCAAATCATGTAATATTAGAGCTTTCATGATGTTTTCTCAGTTGGTTTAAACTGCCCTTTTTCTCCACTTTGAGATCACAGGATTCATGTGAGAAGTAAAGAAGTTGTCCACAGCCATTCATCAGCAGTAACACTAACCCCTCTTGAGAAGCCCTGACCTCCACTTACAAGGCGTAATTAACTTCCAGCAGACATGTGGTGGATAACTGCACACCAGACGTGAAGTTGCACTGCTCACACCAGGCTGACAACAGAGAAAAAAAACCTAATGTGAAGACCTGATAATGATCTACTACAACCAAGTGGAGCAAGGCAGCTATTATCAACCTGAGGACAAAAGGGAATGTTTACATCTCACTGCAGGCTAAGATTAAAAAATAAATAAAAGTCAGACTGAGATCTGCAAATGAACTGGGTGAATCACATGTGTTTCCTGTGCTTATATCAGCCGCTGCATGCACCAAGCCTGCTTGCCTATGCAGAGCTGCACAGATGGGCGTGTGGGGGGATGGGTGCTGTCAGCTCGCAGATCAAGCTGTGGGTCGGTGGTCCCATTGCTATTCACCGCACAAGCACGTAGGGCATGTCAGACACGTTCCACATAGACATACCAGGGGTTTTGATATTGTGTTTTTTTGGTGCCGTTCTGCAGCATGAACAGAGAACTGGCTTGTCCATATAGGGAAAGGTGTGAGAGCACAAGGAAGATGAACTCTGCAACTGTGCAGATATTCTGCTGATAGAGCAGTTTTTGATTGTGCGGCATAATTAAGCTTTTTTTTTTATTTCTTTATATCGTATCAGCAGCGTTTATAGCTTACTGATTAGTAAGTGCAGAATGGTGCTGCACATTTGGAAGTAAGGTGCTAGTTTCAGTCAGCTAAAGCACTTTTTACACAGGGTTTGACAACACTTTATGTATTTTTTTACTGATGTTTAAGCATAAATGCATGCTCATCTAATCATTTTCAACCATGCATATTGATCATATGGCGTATTTTATGAAGATTTTGGGGTTCTGGACTATATTTAAGATAAACTTCTACATGAGTTTGTACTGATACATTAGGTTGAAGGGGTTAAATGATTACATCCGCTGACATTTATCAGCAGTAACATGTTAAATATATATATTTTAAGACACGTTTCACTCACATAATGCTAATTCAAATAATAATATACTACTAAGGCCTGTGAGGCTCATCATTTTGCTTTATTTTAAGTCTAAAAATCATCATATTTTGCTGAGTATATAGTCTCAAATTGTCACATTGACAAAAAAAAAAAAAAAAAAAAAAAAACCCAAACCAAAACCATTATGTCATTTCTTTGTTGGAAAAAAATAAAGTTTGTGTCTATTGTTGGTTTGCCCACACAACCAGATGGAAATGAGTAATTTGGAAACTGACGTCAGAGGTGGGATTGCCTAGAATGGAGGATCTCGTGTGCGCTCGGCTCGCCCCTTCGGGTGTTTCCGGAGTGTGGGTTAAATCCCCGCCCCGCTTCATTCCTGCGTTGTTTGGGGACAGTAGGAAGATGGCGGCGGCCCCGCTGTACTGTGTCTGCCGGCAGCCCTACGATGTGAGCCGGTTTATGATCGAGTGCGACATCTGTAAAGACTGGTTTCACGGCAGGTACGTCGGTTGCGGTGTCTGTTAGAGACGTGGTCTGTGAGAAGCGAGAAACACGAGTTGTTTATTAAAGAAAGGCGACGCTTCTCCAGCGGTGTTGACTGGTAGCTAACTTAGCTCGCTAACGCTAGCGGTGGGCGACGGGGGTTTTAAACCGTCTATTGACACGACTTTACCAAAGAAAGTGGGGTTTCTTTCTCCTAAATAGGCTTGAATTTAGCCACTCATTCCGCCAGTGAGATCACCACACACCATGTGTACCCTGGTGTCTGTAAATATGTTGATAAGCACCGATATTGACTTAAATATAGCCTGTAGCAAATAGTTTTTTTTTATCCACTAATATGCGGATCTATCAGGATTTGCCGAGCGGTGTCAGTCAATCTGAGTGAGCAAAAGCTTGGCGGGGGGGGGGTCATCGTGACATACAAAATGCTGCCAGCTCTTTATAGTCACTTCAGAGATAAGTTTATTGTTGTTTTTATTGTGATTTTAACACATTAAACTCCAGTTAAACCGGTCGTTTGTATGCCAGTGTGTGTGGATCCCAGGCTCGAAATCCGGCTCAGGTTATTCAAGGTAATGGCAACCGCAGCCAACCTTTTACATGCACTTTTAAACTTATTTGTTTTATTATTTCATGAACAACTTTGTGTGTGTGTGTGTGTGAACACAAAAGCTGTAGGTTATTGTTGTACCCTGATTATTCATATTCAAGTTTAAATACACATTTCAAGCTGTGTGTGTAACTTGAGCTTTTTTTTGTGTGTGTGTGTGTTTTGTTTTTTTTAGTGGTTTACTTCTTTATTAGAAAGCAAATGGTAGAGAACAAGGAGCTTGTTATGGTCGGGCTTTTGATTGACAGCTTGAGAAATTTAAATCCCCCCTTTCAGACAGAGGAGGCACATGGCAGGAGACCCCTAGTGGTGAACAAGGGGACTATTTAAAGGCACATGTCCCTGTACTACTTAAGGTTTTTCTGTTTTCTAATTGTTTTAATTGTTAAAAAAGTAGTGGCGGCCACAGATTATATTCATTCATATATTCATGATTCATGCCGGGTGGGTGGGTGGTTGCCTGTCAGAGTCATTATGGGAATTGTATTGTGTAATAATTGTGCAATTGTATTGTGTGTGTGTAAGCATGTATGGCGTAAAAAAGAAGTCAGATTTCAGTCATACATGCTCAAGTGTCCACGCCTGCTTTAAGATCATTCTGTATTGTTTTGGGTTGACAGAGTGGCGTAGTTGTTATGTACAGACTGTACTTTGTGATTGGATGTTCAGGTTCAACCAGGCAACCATAAAACCTGCTGATGTGACTGTTAGCAGGCAGCTGCTGTGTGGCTCACCTTGTGCTCTGATCCTGAGATAGAGAATATAAGATTTCCCCCACAGGGATCAAGAACATATATTATAAACTTGTGTGTCAGACGCAGCTAACCAGTAAGACCTCACTTTTTAAGTCCATAGGCCGACCACACATGCCCCGTTCTTCTGTCCTTTTATTTGAATCAGCCTGTGTGGGTGCATCTCCACGGCAACTGTTTATGAATACAATAATCCTTTTTTTTTTTTTTTTTTTTTGCTCGTGTTGAAATGACGGAAGCCATTGCGTAACCATTAAAGCACGCTGCCAAAAAACTTGCCGGCCAGAATTTGTGGCGAATCTGAGCCAAAAAAGACTGGCTGTGTGTCATGTGCCAGCAAGAAAAGGAACAAATGTTGGAGCTTCCCCCATTGATGACTAATAAGCAGATACACACACACACACACACACACACACACACACACCCTCCAAAAACAGCCACATTTCCTGCCTCTTTCCCACGAGGCTGGCCAGAAGGAAAGGGATATTCTCTGGCTGTGGATGATGGTACACCAATGGAGTGGAAAGGAGAGGAGCTCAACCTCCCGGTGCCTGTTTGTCGATGTGCTAGCTGAGTTGCTGCTTGTGTTTTTGTTTTTTTTTGTGGGGAGTGGGGGGGCTTTGTCTCGCTGCCTCAGTTTCTGGAGAGTGTCCTGTTTTCTGTCACCTGTATCTTTCAGCATCTCAGTACACAATGCAGCCTGGGACTTTAATGGGATGAGGACTTGGGTCTGGTAAACAGAACACTGTGTGGTTTATCTGTGTAAAGAGTCGTGATCAGTGAGGTAATTTTTTTTTGTTGTTGTTGTTGGCGTTGAATTGAATGTAGAAGGGTTGCACCAATCCCAGGTTTTTCTCTCCAGATACTGATTCAACTCTGGGTATCTGCTGATACCAAGTATTGACCCAACACTCAGTCAGTGTAGTGTTCGGCACCTAGGCTGATTTGGTGTAATGATCTGATTTTTAAATCTGTTTTAATCTGTTAATTTAACGAGAAAAATGAATGATTAGCGCCACAGTTGAGTTGTTTTTTTCCCCTGTTCTTTCAATCTTCTCCTGACCCAGATTTATCTTGAGTACCACTGCCCTGAACAACTCCTCAAGGCACCAAAACCCACTACCAGAGGCTGTGGTTTGGATTACAAATGTTAGTTTGAACCCTGCTATTTACAGTTTAGAGTCTCACCTAATTATAAGGCATGCTTCTGTAAATGGATTGTTTCCAGTGCTTCCAAGATGCCAATTTACGTCAACACTGTAGATGTTGGCATGCTGGAAATCCTCACTGGGTCAGGTCAGCTCACAGGGTTTACCACTGTGTAGGTGTCACGCACTCCAGTCAGCCCGTTGTCTGACTAAGGTATGGACGGTGGGGGGAGATGATAGACCAGCAGAGCTCAATGGGGACAGAGGGGATGATTGATGGGCACTCCAGCTCTTCAAGTTCAACGCACGATCCGTCAATGTCGCACAGAGTGTGAGCACACTAAAGAGAGATGGATCGCCTCTACCGAGTGCCTTTTTAGTGTTTTTACGCTAAGTGGATGGATGGACAAGTGGAAGGATTATTCTTCTTTTTTTTGCCAGTGTTGTCTGTGAAAGAGACGTTAAAAAAACATTTGTTTAGATGTCTGATTAGTTAATAGACCAGAGTAATTTCAGGACTCATAGCTCCTGTTAAAAGCTATGTTTACATTCATTAGCAAGGCTGTCTCTTGGGGGCAGGGAAACTGCATTACTTTCAGTTTGATCAATGTTGATTAGGGGTCAACAACCTCACGTATTGATTACCGGTCAGACTGAATTATGATATTAAAGATAAATCAACTCTGCCTTTTTGAAATTGAAAACTTGTTTAATAAATATCACTCTATAAATAGCCCAGTATTACTGTCATTAGACGCTTAAGACACAGTTCTTAGTCATTCCAAACAATAAGCTCACGGTAATTCAAGCTCTTTTTTTAAAAAAAGTGCTCCTCGACAAGAATGAGAGAGATGATTGCTTCCACAAGTCAGTCGGTCTTTAGGTGAGTTCAGACAGAGTTTGTTGGCTGATGTATTTCAGCAGCAGACAGTCACAAGACTGATGACTTTGTAGGTTTTACTGGGGCACTGCGGGCCTTAAGACAACCATGTTGAAGACATGTGTGAAAGCAGAGCCTCAGCGCTCGGAGCCTCAAGGCAACTCAACCTGCACCAAAAACAATTAAGTTGTTAAAACTCCCTGGGGCTCCCCGACGCCCCATAAACAACAAAGTGATCCTCTTTTGTTGTTTACCAGCTGACCACAGAGAGGCCCACGGTCTCCTTCAAGCTGCAACCACTGCAGGGATGTTAGGTCGCTTTAATGCATAGCTAGCTAAAATGATTTAACCAGTAAGGCCAAAATGACAGATCCCTATCCATCTGTCATGGCTCAGTGGCTCTTACTGCTGTCCAAGTCCGGCACTGTTTATGTAAGCTTTGGCTGAGTGCATTAGGAAAAGGGCCGGAGGAGTCAGGTGCTCCTCTGGGGTAGATAAAGATAGCCAGGTGTGTTTAACTGCGCTCATCTCCTCTCTATCCCTATCTCTTACCACCCATCCATTAGGGATCTGCCAGCTCCCTAATGTAGGCGTGTCGCTGCCCCATGCAGAGCGGTTATTTAGAGCTTAAAATAATGGTGATGCCCGCCTCCAGCCTTTGTGTTTCTGCACCGATCATGGAGGACAATGAACCCCTCACAGTGCATGGACTAATGAATAAGCCCTCTCAGTCACACAGGAAGGAGGCCCTTGATGAGAGGAAGTGGAGGGAGAGGGGCTGTTGATGGCAGGGGTTTTAGCCAAGTACACACATCTCCTCTCATTCAGGAAGGGATGTTTTGCTTGGTAATCTGCTGCAGTGCCGTCACTGAATAACCCTCCAGCCTGAATAAGGCAAGGTTTTGTTTTTATCTTTGTGAGACATATTGACTGTACTCTGTCACCTTCTATCACAATACGCTCTGTTGTTGTCCCACAACATGAGATAAGACTCGTCTCATTAAGTATTAAAATGACTCCACTTGTCTTCAATCTGATCCTCGCTCCGATAGCCTTCCAAGCAAGCAAGGTTCACATCGGTTCAAGGAACTGTTTGCACACTCACCAGTTTTGCGATGATGCCACACATCATCATCGAGCCTGAGCGAGGCAGGAGGAAGTACTCGGCCTCCTTTCCCTTTCAGCTGAGTTTCCACCCCCTCCTTTTACAATTCTCTATCTTGAGTCCACACAGTTTCACAAGGTTGGGTGCCTTGTTAAGAAGCGATCATTACAGGTGACACATAAACTGAGTCAGGCCGGCATATGTGGCACAGTGCCCTGATTTCGCACTCTGGCGTTACATAAAGGAAAGTACCAAGTGAGACGAGGACAACAAAGTCACCTCGACTGTGCACCCGCTCCCCTCACACATCTCAACGAACTCGATGGCAGAGGCGGTGTGACTCATGCTTTCCCCAAGCGAACAGCCACATGTTTAAACCAAGATTCCTGATACATGAGCTAGGCTTAATACTACAGCCAAGCACTGCACAGTGTTATTGTTGGTCATCTGCTTGCTCACGTGCAGCAGCAGGAGTATTTCTTTGAGCTTTTCTTTGTTGCTAGTTTAGCTATGGATGTTTGAGGCAAAAAGTAACATGCAAAAGAAAAAACTGCCCTACTTAAAGGCAAATCAAATATTGAAATAAAAATATAGCAGAACTGATAATGTACAGTATTTGTTTAGTTAGTCACTCAGGATGATTGTGGCAACTGAAGTCCTGCTAGGACTCGCCCAGCTTAGTTGAAATCTTCACAGTTGCATCCGTTATGTATGCTTGTCTGTTTTACAGATGCGGTTTTCAACAAGTAAATGTTTGCAGTACAGCCAATAATAGCACAAGCTTGTATGAGGTGAACTGGGGAGAGGGAGCTACTGTTGATATCCTGTTAGTGCACCAGGGTGATTGGGGCCTGCATTCACACAAGCTCACCACTTCCTGATGAGTTAATGGCCCTCAGCTTTATTTCCTTTACAGTTTCCTGCAATTCCTTGTAGATCAAAGCTGATAGCAGGCTGCTGTGTCTTGCTCCATGTCTCCTGCAGGCGTCCGCCTTTTTTAGGACAGAGGATATATGAGCAACAAATCCACCTTTTATACCCTTTGTCACTATGGTAGCTCTCAGTATGAAGCCAGTCGCTAGAGCCCAAGGGAAGTAGTTGGTGATGGTTTGAAGACGGTAAATTTAAGTTTCAAGTCAGTGCGCTTGCGGTTTTATTATGGATTGCATAGTTTAATTCCTTCCTCGGGGTTAGCCATCATGGTGCTAATGGTGATTAACGGCATGTTTCTTAATTAGCCAGATTCAAAGCCAGCAGTGGAAGTGAAATAATTACTGGGGCCTCGGTCATGGGAGAAGTCAGATAAGTACATTTGTAGCTTAGTGAGTTAGCACAATGTTGTCCAAACACACTGGCAGTAAGTGACCAGTCTGGATGCATCAGATGTGGCTCCTCACTAGCCTCAAATTAGATTTTCCAAACTACAAGCTGTGCAACATCCAAGATACTGAGTATTAGAAACATTTAACAAACTACAGCCAGATGATGTTTTAATGGTTATTTCCAGGTCAAGTGGGGCCACACAATATGATGACATGAAACATGGTGGTCTTCTTCAGATCACAGCAATCACTTGAAAATGACAAGCATAAACATAGCCTCAAAGTACAGAGGGGCCTTTGTGTGTGTGTGACCTCCCCCCAACACACACAGTGCACATCACTTAACCATAAAATGACCTGTGCACATGCTTGAGTCACACAAACATGCAACTTGCAGTTTTTCTAACTCTAAATAGCCACCGGTGTCCAACTCGGTTGCTGTTCGACCCATGCTGCTCTGGAATGGGGCTCTGGTATGCAACAGAGGAATGCATGTGTGTTGGTGCTTGTGGTTCGGCTGTTGCAGGACAGTCGGGGGTTGCGTTAGCACCGTTGCAGATCCACTGGAGAAAAATGTAAGACTGCTATATGTGTACAAGCAGGTGCTGTGCAGTTGAGGGTTTGACCTTAAATTGCATTCACGTAATGACTGCAGAATGTGAACAACAGGAAAAGCTCCTATTATTCCAACTTTGTTGACATATTTTTTTTACTTGCTCCAAAATATGCTTTTAAGCATATAATGGAAACACAGTATTAACCAGGGCTATGTTAGTGCCCTTACAGTATTATTCTGCAAAGGGTTTGAAATGTGCTTCAAGTTTCCTGTCTCAAACTACTGAGGCAGCAGTTGTTGAACATTTGTTGGAAAAAATTAATCGGAGCAAAGTTCCTTTTCCAGACCCAAACTGTACTTTGCTGTTTAATTGCTGTTTGTTTATTCCCAACCTGCAACCTCTCACATCTCCTCTGGTAACACACACACAAACAGTGTTTGACATTTAGCTGATTGAACTGTTTCAACATGTCCAACAACAACAACATTGACAATCATGTTTTATAGTTTGGAAGCTATGCTGCGGTTGAGAACTACTTTACTTTACTTTATAGACCAAATGACTAATCAAGAGAGAGGCAGGTAAGTTAGATCCTGAATTACGTTTAAACATGTTGTTAGAATTTGGAATCTGTTCTGACTGTATCTCCTGTCCATCTACAGCTGTGTGCAGGTAGAAGAGCATCATGCTGTGGACATCGACGTTTACCACTGTCCTAACTGTGATGTCGTACAAGGACCCTCCCTGAGTGAGTACTGCTATTAGTCATTAGTACCATGTTTCCTTTTGTTTTTTTATTTCTCTCTGTCCCGCCCTCCCTCAGCTGGAACATGGATCTCATTCATCAAACACTGTCCTCTGATTTTTTTACCTTACATTTACATGTCTAACCTCCTTTCCATTCAGTTTTTCCCCTCCCACCACTGTCTCTGTATGTTGGGCTGGTCCCAGGGGAAAAGGGTCACTCTCTGCAGTGTTACTCAAGTCAGATTTTATTTTTGTTGTAAGGGGGGATGGGTTAACCTCGGGGAGCCCAGAGGGCAGACATTAACCGGCTAATTGAATGGTGTTGTAAGCCCTCCACTTTGATTGGATCTCCATCTCTTAGTGCAGGGGTTGAGTAGGGAATTAATGTCCTCACAAAAAGTGGTGGTTATGTGCATAATCCGCCACTTTGTTGGGAGAACAAGCTTCAAGAGGGACATGATAAAATTAGAATGGAGCAACCCTGTGAACCTCTGGTGTTTCTGTTTTGTTGCAGTGAAAAAGCGCAACAACTGGCACAGGCACGACTACACGGAGCCAGACGATGGATCGAAGCCGGTGCAAGCCGGCACCCCAGTATTTATCAAGGAGCTCCAGAGCCGGACCTTCGCCAGGTAGATATCAGTTTGGACACATGCAAACGTATACTTGTAAATTACCTCACCATTCAACCCAAGCCTTGTTTATATCTGTTTAAGCAGATAAAGAGTTCATCATAAAGCTCGTTTTACACTTGATGCAGGGGGTTAACGAGAGTCCTGTTACATATATCTACAGCATAGGTTGTTAAATTAAAGTTTACCCACTGATGGCACCACTGCAACACTAGATGGATGTGTGGTACATGATCAGGCTGTATTATGATCTAATTATGTTGCCCACAGTAAATGTAGGTGGGTGGATTTTTACTATATTTGGTTGGAAAAATAGCCTATGCTTATGCTCTTTCATTCTTTGATTCACTATGAAAGAGGCTATGGTTGTAGCGAGAGGATAATTTTTGCCGTGGAGATTGATGGATTTGTGTTACTGAAAACCAGCAGACACTTGAGCCTTCCTTCAGCTTGCTTAAAGTTGTCTTCACTATTGGCAGCTGACACTGGAAACTATGGTGTAGCCTACAGCAACGATATTATATTATATAAATAAATAAATAAATAAATAAATAAAAATAAATCCACCTTAGGTCCGAAGCTGCTATAACTTTGAATACTGACATAAAAATCCTCTTTTTTTTAAATCGGTCAAATCACAAAATATCCTTTTTTAAAGTATTTAAGGGCTCCTGACTCTGAGGCTGCATTTATAACATTGCAATGGATCAAGTTTACTAAACTCAATATGATCTTGTTTCAGTGGTGAGGAGATTCTGATGAGGATGAAGGGCGAGGTGGTGACACCCAGGTACCTGGAGAGACAAGGCTTCCACTACCCCATAGTGGTCACCGAGATGGAGGGCCTGGGACTCAAACTTCCACCCCCTACTTTCTCCGTCAAAGATGTGGAGCAGTATGTGGGTAAGGACACTTAATAATGAACTGGCTTTATTCTGCAGCGTTAAAACAGTTGCTATCAGCTGTATCAGATTTACAATAACGCATTAGTGTTTATCCTTTGGGAAGGACATGGGCCCTGTGATTGGAATACACAGTGAGCCTCCGTCTGCTTAAAAGCTAATGAAACCACCCAACACCAGCCAGCTAAGTGGCCATTGCTGAGCAGGCGCCATCTGTGTGTCAATATGAACAGGTTTCCAGGTTCATGGGGTTTTAACCCACTTATCAGGCATCAGGCAATGGCTGAATGAGTTCTAAATGAGTGACGTCTAAGCTTTCACTACCCTCTCTATGACCACTACGCTTCCTTATTGAAACGGCTTGCCACTTCCCGGCTCCTATTACAGGCCCATTACCAAGCCCACCGGTGTTTTTATCATTAAGTTCAGATTACAGACTCCCCCTCTCACTTTATCTCTCTCTCTCCCATGCCCTATTGAGCATTAAGCCAAGGCACAGGTGTTGTGACCGGGGACTGAGTGTCGGATTACATTTCTTACAGTTAGAAGACAATGGGACAACAGGAGCGAACGCTGATGTCTTCTGAGTCTCCTTGGGCTCTAAGCGGTTGTGTAGCCAACTTAGTGTGTGGCCAATTGGGCCCAGTGGTGGAGCGTTGATGAATGATCAGTGGAAGTCTAATGATGGAGGTCCCATAAATACAGCTTGTACTGAAGATTGGTATGATACTGACACTGTGTCATGCTGGTGCCTGTATTTGAACATGCAGCACACCGGGAACAATACGTGAAGAGTTAAGAGGAGACTTGACTTGGATTGCATTGACTTTACTGGGGGTTAAAAACAAGTGTTATTCCAAAAAGAAGATGTAAAAGTCTGGGTTTTGCTGGTGAAGATGCATACCATATAACATTACCAGTTCAGTTATGGCTGGGGGTTTTATGTTGCATGTCTTACCCCTTTCTCTTCCTATATTTTCTGTACTGTATCTCTGTTGTCACTAGCCTAAATGTTTAAAGTTGTATATAGACGTATATTTTTGCGAAATACCACACTTCCATTTAGTAATCCAATGAGCATGTATAGAAATGTGAAATAATATAATACCACAGAAACCGTACAGCTTACAGTAATGTGATACAATATAGGATTTGAAAGAGGATATAAGGAGCCTCATATGTGACCTCAGCGAAGCAACCAAATCCAACATTTCCACAGTCTGTGAGGCTGACTTAACAGACATTCAGTGAAGAAGAAGATCAGAGCGGTGTGGCTCAGCCTGTAGAAATACTGGATTTAAACGTTGGTTTGACCCCGTGCATGTACTTTATTACTCCAGGAGACGGTACACATCTGTGGCATCGCAAAACTACCTTTTAAGAAGCTAATGCATAGTAACGGTTTGACTTTTCCCATTAGGTTGGCGTATATGAATGAATTACGGAGTAACGTACAGAGTGCTGAGGTCACAGATGGGGCTGTGACATAACATTATATTGTATAAATGTACTGCACTAACTACTGGGAGTATGAAGAGACAAATTATCACCATAGAGTAAATGGTTTTGGATCACCTTGCTTTATAAATTAATGATTAATGAGAAAGAGGAGAGTTTCTGGCTCAAGCATGTTGACTAAGACATATTTGCAACAATTACGTTAATTAACGACCTCTTTAACATTACTGGGTGTTGTAATATATTATAGGAGAGACAACCAGTAGCTCCAAGTGCCTCTCGAGCTGCTTCAGTGCTGTGGATTTCTGACATTATAAAAGGTTTTGTGAAGCTGGTGTTTTGAGTTTGGCGTTGTCGGGTTTCCAGGCAGCTTTGTCTCTCACTGTGTGACTGACTGCCTTTACTCCAGCTGTTCTCTGTCATCAGACGCTGGCCAGCTGGGCCTTCAGAGGTGTTTGTGAGTGCAAGTGCATGTGAGTGCGCGTGTGTGTGTGTGTGTGTGTGTGTGTGTGTGTGTGTGTGTGTGTGTGTGAGAGGGGGGGAGAGGGAGAACACGCAAAGGGGTAATAAAAAAGGTGAGTGGGAGGGGTGTGGGGAAAATACAACAACCAGCTGTCTTGCTGCACACACTGCACCTCGGTCTTACTTCCGGCCCCATGTGTCACCCAAGTGTGATTTGTAGCGTCCCAACTGTTAACTGTGTAGTCTCTGCTTTTTTTTTCTTTCTTTTCCTTCTTAAGCATCTGCTGTCTGTCTCATACGCGTACATGCACCACACGAAGCCTCTGCACATACTCTTTCTCGCATCTATACACGTATTTATCTCTACGTTCGAGGTCTCCCACGCACACATACGCGTTAAATGCAGCGGCCCTCTCACCTCCACCCACTCCCCCTCCTCAGGGACTGGTGGTCTGGACAGACTGACAGATTGTCTTGCTTGGCCTGCTGTACAACCCCTCCCCGCACTGCCATATTGGTGCCAGTTTCCCTCAGGGCTTGTTCTCTAAAAGCACATGGAGATGCCAGCAGGCCACTGACCCCAGTGAACCCCACGCCCACTCGGCAGCCAATTAAAAAAATTTTAAGATATGTTTCATATACAAAATCTCCATCTGATATTATCTGGACTTAACGGTACTTATCTCCCATGTAGGTGGCAACAAAGTCATCGATGTGATAGATGTGGCACGGCAGGCGGACAGCAAGATGAAGCTCAGCGAGTTTATCAAGTATTTTACCAATCCGATTCGACCCAAGGTCCTCAACCTCATCAGCCTGGAGTTCTCTGACACCAAGTAAGCTTCGTTCTAGTCTGTTCACTATGTTGGCTAAAGGAAGAGCTTCAGTAAGCACAGATTCCTTATTGACACTAGCAGTAAGTCAGTCATGTCACACTTCTGGAAATGCTTATGTAAACCAGTACTGGCTGTATAGCAAATATGTCTGTAACACTCACAATGCAAACTTATTTACAAATGAAAGCTCATTTCTAGCTGCTTTTAGTCAGTAATATTGCCCATTTTAGATCAATTGTATGGCCACTATAACCTGACCAATACTCGATACAATAGGCTGATGTCGATGTTTGGGAACTTTTTATAAGTCCAACAACGATATATCGGCCAGTTGTAAATTACAAGTCTTTGTACAAATCAATCTGTACAATGTTTATAAACATACACACCAACAATATATCTACAATAAGCTAGATATTTTATCAGTCTAATGCCCACAATACGACTTCATGCTCATTACATATCAGTAAGTTAGCTGACCCTCATGTAACCAGTTACATGTTTGGGTTTTGAGTATGCTTGGAGATAAAAAGTTTAGTGTTTTCAACAGAAAATGGAAGTTTGAAAACCGTTAATTATGGAAACAGTTTTGGTTCCACCTTCTCAATTGTGATGTTTTACTTTTGGGAAATTGTGACACATTTTGTGGCATATTTCACAGTTTCCTAATAGTTCATAGGCTGAATGATTACTCAAATGATGATGACTCAATTGTTAGCTCTTGCTCAAACAGCCTTGGACGGATTATCAGATCTGTTTTCATTTGGTTTTTAAAAGCCAACTTTACTATCAGTATTATTGATTATCTCATCTCTCATCTCTCTCTCATCTCATCTTAATGAGTATATTAAAGTCTAACCTCCCTTTTTGTTTCACTTGCCTCGCTCCAACCGCTCATTAAGGATGTCAGAGTTGGTGGAGGTTCCTGACGTGGCTCAGAAGATGTCCTGGGTTGAAAACTACTGGCCAGACGACTCCTTCTTCCCCAAGCCCTTTGTCCAGAAGTACTGCCTTATGGGGGTCAAGGACAGCTACACAGATTTCCACATAGACTTCGGGGGCACCTCCGTCTGGTACCATGTTCTCTGGGTGAGTGTGTGCATGAAAAAGAGCTGATTATATTTTTGAAAATCAGGCAAGAATTGACGATGACACATTCCAGACCAAATTAACCACATGTTTGTTGATTTATCTGAGAGCATGCTGCCCTTTCATTCGTAAAGCCCGGTGATTTTTTTAGTGTGTTTGTATATACTGAGGTATTTAGGGCAGGCAGTCATGGCTGATTGGCTACCACTTGCTGAAAGGTCACCCTGCTTCTCACATCACATCTATTCATCAAGCAGCTCCGGGGGCAGCACTGCTGTGCCCGTTTTGATGATCTCACCCTCCCTCTTTCATAAAGCTGACCTTGATTTGGATGCGTGTGTGTGTTTGTAACAGCAGCATCACCGCAACTGCCCTACTCAAACACATCATCAGTGTGGCGCCTGTTGACTCATACTCGTCTTCATCTGTTTTGCAGGGTGAGAAGATCTTCTACTTGATCAAGCCCACTTCCGCCAACCTTGCACTATATGAGGCATGGAGCTCCTCGCCCAATCAGAGTGAAGTGTTCTTTGGGGACAAAGTGGACAAGTGCTACAAGTGTGTTGTGCCCCAAGGAACCACCCTGCTCGTCCCTACAGGTCTGTGGTTGTGTCTGTGCGTGTGAGACATTTCTGTTAATCGTCACAGCCAAAGGACCTCTAGTGCTGATATTCAGGGAGCTTTCACACCTATAGTTTGGTTCATGTCCACACTGGCTTTTTACAAACTAACCTGTAAGAGCTGTAAACATAGTCATTTAGTCTGATGTGTTATTACCATTTTAACACAAAGTAGTCCCTGTCCTTCATAAAGGACTTTAACCAGTGTAGCACTTTGCTAGAAGGTCCCACCTAATTGTTTGTCTAGTAATATTTTGTGGTTGACTGTTTTGAATGCAACACTGAAATCTAATAATGCCAAGACTTAAATTAAGTGGATGTCCTTAACAAGAGCAGTCTAAGTGCTGTGGTCCAAATCCTGACTGGAAAACATCAGAACAGTTATTGGAAAAACAGCCTTTTTTTATTGATTTTATTTAAGAATGGGAGGTTTGTCATTGGGTGTAATTATAGTTCATTAGTGCGTTGTCTAGATTGAATTAGGGGGGCATTACTGTGGGATGTTACACACTTTTTTTAAAGGACTTCAGTAACTGCCAAAGTACACAGAGTAGGACACAAGCACAACACACTGCTGCACAACTCCCTGCACTCATATGTGGAAAGGCACACTATTTTAATTAATTGTGCAGTCCTACTTATTACATTGCTTCCTTAATAGTTTTCATTCAGGATCTGAAGGTCCAGTGTGTAACATTTAGGAGGATCAATTGGCAGAAAGTGAATATAATGTTCATAAGTGTGTTTTCATTAGTGTATAATTGAAGAATTGTTGTGTTTTTGTGTATTTTCCTCTTCCATGGAACCGATGTTAAACCGTCATGTTTCCACAGTAGAATGGACAAAACCAAACACTGGCTCTAAATTGTGCTTTTTGCATTTTAGTTTTAGAGTTTTGCGACCACTGTAGCACATCTCGAACAGGTGGGTGAGGTGATGGAGTTGTAATCTGCAACCCATTACACCTAGCGGCTAAATGCCAGTAAACCCTACACACTGTTCCTTTTTAATAGTAGATTAAAAATGTATTAATGCTAAAATCACAAATCCAGTATAACAAAAACCTGTGGTTGCTCTGGACAAACCGCACCAGAGTCTGCTTAGAGATGGACTGAGACCTTCCTTTTATAGTCAGTCACGGTTTGACAGCTGTCATACCACCAAAGAAAAAACAACGCATGGGAACCAAACTGGTTAGGTGCGAAAGCCCCCTTAGAGTCTTTGATGAGCACCTACTTTGTGGTTTTCAAGCACAGTACATATCGGACATACAGCCATCAGTGTCACTAATGTTGGTGCCTGACTGACTAACTATTCTGCACCCACCCAGCTGACCTGTTGTCTGGCTTTGTTTGTCTTTTCACATGCATTCAAAAGTTAAAATAATCATGCTTCCCCATGGCTCCTGCCAGGAAAATACAGGCCTCCTGAAGGTCCTCTGTCATTGCCAAGGGAAAATAACAGAGAGGGAAATTCTTCCTGAGCAACAACCCAAACAGTTCTTAATGATTGTGATTACAATGGAAAAATGAAGAAAAACAGTGCTATTATGTAATATGATGAAAGTAGCAATGATGCTGTAGATCACAGCTTTCCTCTGCACACGACTTTGCAATCTCACATTATTTTAACCAGCAGTGCCGTAGTTGTTAATTTGAAGTTGTGTGAAAAGGGTAAAAAAGATGTTTGCGTTTCATGTCACTAACTGAATATGACATGCTTTCTTTTACTGAAGTGAACCTCATGTCACAGTCAGACAATTACCCATCCATCAGCCTCTCAATAGACTTTTTTTTTAAGCCGGTAGAGTTCCTTTGCTCTCCCCATACACCCAGACAGACAAAGCTCAGTTCAACCCGTCAACTGCTGGACGTCCTCAGTCAGCCTTCTAGCAATGCCTTCTCAGCAGGCTGAAGCAGCATTGTAAAAGAGAGCTTTTGGCAGAGAGGGTGTGGAGAGGTGGGAATTAAGTGGGGGTCAGAGAGCACAGTAGGTCAGTCAACCAGTTCATTATCAGGCCTGTCTATCAGACTTACACCAACCCCCCCCCAAGACTCTGCTTTCTCTCACTTTATGTTGTATAAAGAGCGCTGTTTATCTGAGGAGGAGTGCATCATTGTACTAGACAACTTTATCTTTCTAATGTCTGACTGTGGGAAGATAATTAGTTTGTTTTTATATGTTCACATGTGGATCTCTTCTGTTTACGTGAGACATTTTAGTGCTGTAAATATCTAACATAAATTTGAAGTGCCTAGTATTAAGGTGTCAGTTTAGCTCTCCTGTTTAAGTGTGTTACTGTTGCAACTTAGTCTGTGTGCAAGTTGTGTAAACTTGTGCTCTGGCGCCCCCTACAGGCTGGATCCATGCTGTTCTCACCTCTCAGGATTGCATGGCATTTGGAGGGAACTTCCTTCACAACCTCAACATTGGCATGCAGCTCAGGTAAACAGCTCACAACATACGAGACTGGCTTCATTATGTTTGTTTTAATCGAATCTAGAGACTCATTTGCTCTCGTTTGTTACCGCATCTGTTGGTTTGTAGGTGTTATGAAATGGAGCGTCGTCTGAAAACCCCAGACCTCTTCAAGTTTCCGTACTTCGAGGCCATCTGTTGGTATGTGGCCAAGAACCTCTTGGAAACGCTAAAAGGTAAGAGTCAGATGTTTGATGCGTACATACTACAGAGATGAGAACACATGATACTAGATGTAAGATAAAAGTTAGATGTTTAACACATCAGACATGTCAGAAAATGATAATAATAGAACGATAACAGGCTGTAAATATAGGAGGAGCATTCAGATGTATTTGATGCAAATAAAAGTGCCATTACAGCCATTATTCAAGCTATTGTAAGGTGCTGTGTTCAATCCCAATAATAGCCAGTGCATGCAAACTCAAAATCTTTGCTGTCCTGTTGATACCCTGTATCTCCAATATATATTAAAAAAAAAGCTTTAACTTTGTGACAGTACATTTTTACACAGTCTAGGGCATTTTTAAAGGTCCAATGTGTAACGTTTAGGAGGATCTGTTGGCAGAAATGGAATACTATATTCGTAGGTATGTTTCATTAGTGTATAATCACTTTAAAAAATAACCTTAGAATGAGCCGTTCTTATAACTTATAACAAACCAAACACACTGGCCACCGTAGTTTCTCCTACATGCTTGGAAAGCTGAGCCATATTCAAATGTTTTTTTTTATCTGCAACTTCACTGCTAGATGCCACTAAATCCTACACACTGGCCATTTTTAAAAGGTTTATTTAAACCGCAGAAGTAGGGTAATCTTCTCAATCTACTCACTTAACACTTACTTAATACTTAAGATACTCCAGTATCAGATCATGCATCTCTAAATCTAGTGATTTTTAATCTTTATACACTAGACAGAGACGATGTGAGCATCACCTTGTAAATATAAAAATTGGTCAGCATTCAGGTCAGAAGGTTGTCTAAATGTTATGCATCAGCTTGGAAGGTTACAGTGCAAAATGATTTACATATCCTTTGGACAACTTAGTTTTCAGTTTTTTTTGTTTAATTCTTACATGTGTTATTTTTCCTTTCTCAGAGCTAAGAGAGGACAACTGTCCGCCACCAACCTACCTAGTGGAAGGAGTCAAGGCTTTAATCAGTGCACTGAGGACCTGGTTGAAAAGAGAGGTGAGAGTCGGCCACAGTGTTCTCACGGTCATCTCTCTGTATACCTGCGCCTGACTCTGCCTTGAATATCCACAGTCCAGATGGTTATTGTTACACAGTCGGGGGGATGTCACTGCTGTTTGTGCTTATCTCCTGGATGTGTGTCAGTGGCCAACAACAGGCTTCTTTCTGTTCCCTTCTCATGTCTGAATGTGGTCTGTTGTGGCTTTGCAGGTGACTGAGCCCACCAGTGAGGTACCAGACCATATCAGGCCTAACCATCTCATTAAAGAGCTGACTAAGGAAATCCGCTACCTGGAGGTAAGAAAGGATGGATATGGGAGAGGGTTAGACCTTTTAAACTTTACACACGTTTATATGTCTTTTGTACATGGACGTTATCAAATGTCATCGGGGGCCCTTTGAACTGTTCTTCAGAGATCACGTACTTTTATTTAGCAGTGGCTATCATTAGGAGGCACATGCTCATCCATAAACCTTTTGCAGGTGATAGGTAACAAACCACTACGTACCCACACACTGCTGTCTTGTTCCTGGTTCTTAAATGTCTTCCTCAGCTGAAAGTGTGTGTAAGTGTGTGTGTGTGTAAGTGTGTAAGTGTGTGTCAAAATACATGTCAAAACAAAGTGGCTGATTATTTCACGACTGAATGATCACACCCAACCCAAATCAACATTACGCTCCTTGTACATAACTGGATACATACACACAAAAATTATATGATCATTATCCTCCTTTTGATCCAACAAACTAATTAAACTACTGAAGTGCAAACATGCAAATAATGTTTAGTCACAATAAAAAAGATTTTAACGGTAACAGAAAACATTTAAGTTCATTTAAGAAAACTATATAAAAAAATTTACCAAATGTATTGTAAAAATTCAAGGTCAATTATTAATATTCTCACCTTTTACGTACAATATTTGGCAGTGTTTACCTCCACTTTAAAAAAGAAAATTACATCAGTGCTACAAATTAACTGCAGTTATACATACTTTTCACCAGTCCAGTACATTATCTGTACTTCTTGTTATACTTGAGGAAACACCAGGCTGAGAAATTACTTTTTTACTTTGCCTTATTGGTATGATATTAAGGTGCACTCTAAATTTGTTTAACTTTTGGAACTCAGTTTATACGCTAATATGTGTTTTTCTGTTTTGTCTATTGGCTTTTCTTACTTTATGTAAAATACAACTTAGGCAGGCCAAACCACCCGATTTATGAGGCAACTGTAAAACAGAACAGAAAACATTTTTCTGTAATTAATTTGAATGTGGGCAGCATTTTCCTGCATCAACTTTTGGACTTGTGGGTAGAAACTTGACCTCATGATGTGTTTTTTGCTATTTACATCAACAGGAGGAACCAGTCAGTGGTAGCAAGCCAGTGAAATCTCAGGGAAGTGGGTGTGGAGTAGCACCTGGGTCCAATGGCTGCCCGGCCACTCGCTCCACGCTCGAGAGGCTGTGCCAAGCCCGGCGGGCGAGAAGGGCCGCCAGGCGGCTGAGGGAGCAGCAGCGGCAGGCCCCCAAAGTCCCCTCAAACCTGGACATCTTAGAGCGGCACACCAGGGAGGTGCTGAGGAGGCTGGAGGTGGGCCCGCTCGAGGAGGTGAGCATGTTTACTGACTAACAAATAAATACTGACAAAGCATATCATAAAACTGCTTTTCAGAATATGCAAAAAATGCTACTTTATAGCTTTATTTTTAAGCTGTTAAACAAAAAAAGGTGTATATGCTGTCTGATTGTATGTCTGGACTACAAGATGTGATATGTGATGTTTTATTGACTGGCCTTCTTTACTACTTAGGATGCGGCGTTCTGTGCCAAGGTTCATGGGAAGCTCAACAAAGTGTCAACTGCATCGGCTGCTGCTGCCGAGTCTTTAGACGACAACCACCTACGGCTAATGCTGGTCAACGGCAGGATTATAAGGTGAGCGATCACTTCCCTTTGGTCAACACAGCAATGTTTGCCTTTGTTTTAAATTAGGGCTCACTGGTCATTCACACCAAGTCGGTAAACCTAAATCTGACAGGAACAATATCATTATCTAAACGTTAACACAAACTAGAGTCAGAAATGTGTCTGCGTAATTACGTTGCATAGACAAACCCTCAGTTTGATTCATCAAACAGATCACAATCAAGACTTTATGGGAGATACAGGCTTTTTATGATGTGAATCTTTTTATTCTACCCTTCCACAGTCGAGATCCTTTATATTTTATTTTCCATCATTCACACGTCTTTTTGTCTGTGCAGAGATATGAGGCGGCCAGGCAGCAGCCCGGTAAAGACGGAGGGTGAGCGGTCACCTGTTGGCCTAAGCCCATCAATGAGTTGTGTGGATGTGAAGTCGGAGAGGACACACGGCAGTCAAGAGCAGCACAGCGCAGTCGACAAACCCACGCTCCTCAGTAAGTTACTCAGTGTGGCTGTTATTATTTCACTCATGCTTTAGCTGAGGAATTGAAATCGACTGTGTGCATTGTTTGAAGCTCATGGTGTGTTCCTGTGTTTCTCAGGGGGTCTGGAGAGGGTGAAGACTGAACTCAGGGAAGAAGTCTCAGGACACTCCAGTGTGTCGGACGTGGAGTCAGACAGTGACTCTTCCACAGAGGTACAATCACAGGATCTTACATCTCACATATAAAGAAAGGAAAACCACAGTCAATGCTGAGTTATCTAACACCATCAAATGTCTTATTTCTAAACTGAAGTATGTGTGGCTCAAACATATTAACAAGTTGTAAATGTGCAATGTTTATATACTTTACATTTAAATTACACTTACTTAAAAAGTAATTAAAATAGTTCACAAGTATACAGAAAAATAATAAATACGTAGAGGAAAAAGTATCACACAGGACATAATGCTACATTGTTAGGTACTAATTAGGCTTCTGTGTTGCATGTTTTAAAGTCCATAAGACGCATAAATCACTCTAGCACAATAAAAGCAAGGCCACAATGAAACATCAGCTGGAAAGTAATACATTAAATGCATTATGTTAAAAAATGACAAATACAACCAGCAATACAATCACCCAGATATTCTACGCTGGCTTTTAACGTTGTCATTACTGATGCATCCTTTCTCATTCTAAAATGCCAATGCAGCATAAAGCGTCGTCGTCGTCGTCGTCATCGTCGTCATCGACGTCCTCTTCTTCTGACGAGGATTCAGAGAGTTCCCAGGAAGAGGAGGAGAAAGAGGAAGAGGGGAGGGGCTCGTCTCAGCAGAAAGGCTCAGGGCACACCATAGAGCTGGACCAGTCTGGCCAGAAACTCAGGCACAAACACAAACCACTCAAACGGTGAGAAACGCATGCAAAGATGTTGAGACTGGTCCAATCAGGGCCTTCACAGCTCAAATGCTTTTATTTTTAAATGCACCTAGAGGTACAGAGTAATCAAATCCTGTCTGCTCCCCGCAGAGAACGTCCTACCTCACCCAGCACAGAAGAGGCCATTCAGGGGATGCTGTCTATGGCTGGTCTGCTGTGCTCCTCCAAACCGGAGAAGGTAGCCTCATCCCAGGAGCACTGGTGGTCCAGCTCGAGCCACTGCTCGCCGCTGGAGCAGAGGGAGGCGGCGCAGCACCAGCACCGACTGCAGGGGGACAAGAGCCCGATGGACAGCCAGGGCAACAGCAGCGAGGCCTGGGACAATCAGGGGCTCCCCAGCCCTCTCAGCCGAAGCCACGCCAGCAGCCCAGAGACAGACTACCAGTACTGTGACCCCTCAATGTCTCCGCCGCTGCACCCCTCCAAGAGGCATGCCCCCAACCCCCCACCTATCAGCAATCAGGCCACAAAAGGTTCGGAAAGCAGATGATTAATTTGACTTGATGTATGTGCAGAATTTGACACTAGAGGGCGGTTTTTAACATTCATCTGCTGAAGGGGGAACGTTTCTCTGTTCACCTCGAATCTGAGTTTAAGTATGATAGTATGATTGTGTGTTATCGAAAATAGTTAGGAAACCAGTCGTGCTCCATTAATACGATTACAGGTGTGATTAGGAAAGATATTCATAGATTCTTGAAGGAAAACTAATAATTAAAGTAATAGATCAGGTAAAGAAGGGCATTGCAGTACGATGATGTCCAGGAGGTGGAGGTGTTGATGCAGAATTGATTACAAATACGTCAGATATCAATTTACAGCCATGATATGTACATAAAAATGTGAGAAAATAACTATTTACAGCAAATGCATTTTTCACTGTACATTCAATATCTACAGTAGGTCTATAAGAACTAATGCTTAAATAACTTAGAATTCTTGCAAATACAATTTTTTGTTTATATATTTTATAATTTTAAGAAGAAATGCCTAAAATTCACTGGTTTTAGCTTCTAAACTGTAAATATTTGCTTAAATATGATCAACTTGTGCTCTGCTTAATTGTGATGTGCACTTTTATAGACATAAAACGAGAAAATAATTAGCAGACTAATTGATAATGAAAATAATCAATAGCAAATCTAATGTGGTTCTCTTCCAATTAATTAAATCCATTAACACGTGCTCTCGTTCTTTGTTTTCTCTTTTTCAGGCAAGCGGCCCAAAAAAGGAATGGCCACCGCCAAGCAGAGACTGGGGAAGATCCTGAAACTCAACAGACACAGTCGCGTCTTTGTGTAACACTCCAAATCTTCAACGGGGATGTATTCTTGAAGAAAAAAAATAAACATTTGTGTATTTGTTACCAGACACTTTAGTGCTGTAGAAATGGGAAGAGAGAGAAAAAGGAAAAAAAAAAAAAAAGAAGACACTGCCTGGAGACGACCGTAACTGAACGAAAAACCTTGACATGTTAAAACGCTCACTGTGCATGCTTAGGAGACAGGGTATTGGATTTTGAAATAAGCAAGTGCACGACTTCACTACAAGCACACTCAGAACAAAAATGTAAAAGGAGCTACGGGAAGCGGAGAAGACGAGCATGTTGTGAAATGTTCTGCTGCAGGGAAATGTGGACTAGAGCTCCTGCGGGCATTTAAATGGACAAAAGGAGAGATGTAGGAGGTCTACCAAACAAACAACAAGAAACGCTTGCGTTCGCCTGGGAGCAGCGAGATATCTACTGCTTCTGATGCCAACATCATCTGCGTCACATTTACTAATATTTTTCTCTCTCTCTCCGCTGAACGCGCCGCCCGCCCGCCCTCCCTCACCCACAACCTTCACTTGCTTCATGGCTATCTGAGACAAACTGAAACAGGGTTGGAGGAGAAGATGAAACGGGAGCTGTATCTCCAGCAGGGTGTTTTTTTTTCTTTCTTTCTTTCCCCTCTGGCTCTGAGGGCGAAACGAGGTGCTAAGGAGGAGAACTGATATTTCAAAATGGTGCTTATTGTTTGTACTTTTTCTCCACTCATGCTTGTCCCCTCCAGCCTTCACCTCCCTCCCTGATCCCCCTTCCCTTTTATCTCAATCACACCAGCAATAATGACTTTGAGGAGAGGACAGAGCGAGAGGCAGCACTTTGGTGCATTTTTTTTTTTACCCTGATTATTCTGTTTGAAAAATCAAAATGGGTGCATTACAGACTTGCACAATTTAGTGCAAAATCTACTCTCAAATCTGCACTATGTTTGATCATTAGAGGGGGGGGGTGAGTCTGCGTTTCTGAGCATTTTTTGACTAAAGACGAGTTGCTCAAAGTGCTGCCTCTCTGAATTTGTTTAAAATAGGAATTTCGAGTCACTCACTCGGGTCTTAAAAACCCCGAAGACGACTCGCATGATATCCTGCTTAATTTATTCTCGTTTTATCTGTGTTGATATTTTTTTTTTTAATGTGTTATTTTTATGGATTCTGAATGATGTATTTATTAATTGAAAGAGATAATGATTTTATTATATTTGGACCCTAAGCTATTCTGAGGGTGTTTTTTTTTTTTTCCTTTTATGGGGGTTTTTCCTCTCTTCTTTTTTTTAATCTTTAACACATACTTTTTGTAAATGTGGATGTTTTGGAGTTCATGTGATCATCTGTTGAGTAGCAATTTACCTACAAATCTTTTATTACCTTCTATTCTGTCAGAACTTTTTTTCTCCCCCCTCGCCCCCCCATTACCCAGTTGAATAGATCCTGTGTTGTTTCTTGTCTGTTCTGGTTTCCTCTTCTCCCTGTAGCCAGAGGTGTTGGGGCTATGTGCGAATAGAAACTAGGTTAGGTTGAGAAACGTCAACTTCCATATCTACACCTGAGCTTTTTCAGCTAGTGCCACTCATTTAGCAAAAAAAAAAAAGTATTCTGAGCCACTGTGGTCGATCCAAAGTAGTCGATGCATTCAGAAGAAGTGAACGTTTGAGGAACTTCAGTGGGATGGGTGAGGTTTTTTCCTCTATTTTTTCTTAAAAAAACAAAACAATGCCAGTGCTGATGTGTGTTTTGCTCGGGGTGCGCAGTTCTTCACTCTCAGGGAATGATGCCATGGACATAACCTTCGATTAACCACCAGCCACGTCATGGATGCAGACAGGATGCTCTCAGCACTCCCTCAAGACTTTAAAAGATTCACCTCTTCGTGCTTCGGAGTTGCTGAGGTTTGTTTGTTTTTCATTGCTCAAAAAAAAAAAAAAGATTTCCTGGTCGTGGTTTTCAAATTGTAATGATAAGCTGTGCTTTAACCAGTCAGTCATTGTACCTTTTCAGGCTAACTTTTACAACTTCTGTTAACATTAATTTGGTATTGTCCCCCGCTGCTTCTCAGCACACTTTCAGCTCAGTGTTACAGAGAAAACACCCTTGTTAAGTGGACTCTAAAAGACATTTCACACACACACGTAAGTGACACCCAGGCGAACTGTTGCCAAGTAGCTTTAAGACCACTCTTTGAACAGCGTGAGACTTTGAAAGCTTTGCTCAGGTTGATTTGTAGTGCACGTGACCTGCGAGTGACTGTGTGATCAATCTTTCAGCCCTGATGAGGTGTTTCACATAATGTTAACACAGAGAACCAACTTACAAAAGTAGTATTAATCACATTGCCAGAATGAAGCCCCCCCCTCCCCCCTTTTTTTTTCTTACACTACACTTCAACCTTTGAACTCTTTGCATGTCAAGTCATTGAAAACACAGGAGCTGGCCCGCAGGCAGGGTTTGTTATAAACTGTAGTATTCATCGTACAGGATCTGTCCCTTTCTGCTTTTATATGCAGCTCTCTTGGCATTTGTGTTGTGTGTTGGTTCTTGCAATGTTTTTTTTCCAGATTTAAATGGCTTATGATTTAAAATATACAAACACTGGCTAACTGTGACACTGTTAATGCATTGCATTTTGTTTCTGCATTTCAAAAATTGCGTGTAAATAAAACTAATGAAATAACATACTTGTCTTCTTGTCAAATCCTAATCTAACTACTAATTTGGTCCAATAATAGTTTTACACACTAGCTGTAAAATTGTAATTTAAGTTATACTGCGGTTTTACATAAAAAGTCAACAGATTAACATATTTACAGAGACATTTATTAGTCTTATGTAGAACAATAGCTTTACGAATATCCTGAAGATTTCCACAAAAACTTTCCCAGCAGCTCGAATCCCTCATGGTGACCTAAAAATAAAAGACAAGAATAATAAAAATCAGTTGAGAGGAAGTGAGCTAACCCTTTTGTCTTTATCTCTTGCAAGGAAAAAAAAAAAACTGTTGTCCTGATAAGTAAGCATACCCCTATTCATTTAAAGGAAACTGAGGAAATCACCTTATTCCTCATCATCTGGTGGAATTCCGAGCTCCTCGTCCGTCCATTGGGAAGCATCAGGCCATGGGAAATGACCCTGTGGACGTGGGAAGAATCTTTTTATTGAAACTGAACAGAACAATCAGCTCACTGGATAAACTGAGTCATCATTCCTACAGGATCCTGACTGAAAGTAATGAAGACTAAAGAGCAATAGATACTTTTATAGGTCAACAGAATCACTTTAACATTCCCGGCTTTCCTTTTCCACTTTTAAAACACTGGGATAGTTTACCACACTAAATACAATTATAGCTGTATTCTAACTACGCAAAAAGCAGGACTCCATTGTTATCCTATCACTGTAGCTCAGAGTAATAGAGGCAACTTTATGATGATTGATAATAGAAAATCCACCCACTGTTATTCAGCTTACCTGATTTTAAATGCACCATTTCAGTCATACTGACCTCATCAGATATTAATACTCTTCATCTTAGTTCTGCTTCGGTTGCAGAAACAAGATGACATTGCCGTCGCCATAACCAAATAGTAATAACTAATGTCATTTACTTTATTTCACTTTATACTCTTCCACATCAGTGTTGGGCTCCTTACTGGAAAAATGTAAATTACTTATTACTCCCTGCCAAAGCTTATTAGTTACACTGCTTGTTATATTACTTTTCTGCTTCACCCCCACAATATTGGTAGATGTGCCCTTTCTCTCCGAAACACAAAAGTATTTGTGCAGCTAAAGTTTCAAACTAGCTTTTTTCCAGCAGCCTATGAATCCATTAAAGTTACAGGTTGAATGAAAATCACTGATGACGGGACACAGTATTTTAAAAGACTTCTGTTATTTAGAGAGACACTACACTTTTCTACTATATCTTCTGTTGCCTCTGAAGGATCGGTCTCAAAGACGGAAAGTCCTCCAGCCAGAAGCTCCAATAGTTCTCTGTGTCCTCAATTTAAATCCAGTTTTGTTTATTAAACGTGACAGTAGGGGGGTGACAACAAAACTAAGGTTGTAACTAGTTTGGAGGAGTAACTGTTCCTACAACTAGTTCCTGGGTAAAGCAATAGATTGGAAGTTTAAATCAAAGTTAACAGGATTACCAGCTTTGTGATGCTGGTGAATAAAGTACATTTATTGAGTGTAGAAACTTTCCAGGACCCTATTTTAGATCTGCGCCTCATCTGAACTCTGAATATCCACTGGATATGACTCCCTATGTATGTGGGAATGATCATTTATGCATTCCTAATTTAACTCCCCCCCCTTAAAATAACGATTAAAATCCTGATATCGTTACTTTCCTGCACCAAACAAACACACCTTCTCAAACCTGAAGAACACACTTCTTTAATCTCTCTACAACACTTCATTACAACGCTGCTGTGTCACATTTCACCTTCAACAAACAAGCTGCAAGTTTCGTCTGGACTGTACACAACGCGTTCACTCACCGTGACAGCATCAGTGTCGTGCCATAAGTGCCAAAGGATCCAAAACCACATAAACCCGCCGAGGAGCTCGGAATCGAACTTCTGCTTCGTCGATATATCCGGACACTCCCTGTAGAGCAGCTTATTGGGGGGTCCACCGCCAGCCCTAGCACACACAAACCATTAAGAGCCAGTGTCCGATAATGGGGACTGACACCCGGCCGTTGTTGCTACAGCTAGCCGTCTTCACGGTACTTACTTTCTGGTCGTTATTCTTTGTGGTCCGCGGCTCATGAGCAGAGTTCCGGCTCGAAGGACTCCCAACGCCCTTCCCAAAGAAGACATGGTCGCTCTCCCCGGAAAACCACTCTTCTTTTGGGTTATTTGTTAAGATTTGTGCGAGCTACTACCCTGCTCGCCGAGGAGTCACCTTCTCTGCTTGTCAATAAAAAAGAAAAAACGACCTCCGAGTAACGACCTCTGTGATTGGACGAAAAATACCGACGTCCGTTGTTCCTTTGCGCTAATTGGCTTAAGTCGGCTTCTTCTTTGGTTTTTAATAGCGGTTGGTAAATCAGCTTGTAGGCGCGTTACCGCCACCTGCGGGACTTGAAGGTAGCGCAGCAGGAAAATAAA
This sequence comes from Dicentrarchus labrax, assembly GCF_905237075.1. Taxonomy (NCBI): domain Eukaryota; kingdom Metazoa; phylum Chordata; class Actinopteri; family Moronidae; genus Dicentrarchus; species Dicentrarchus labrax. The sequence continues at coordinate 16,222,700 of NW_026136724.1, read as the reverse complement.
TAAATATATAAATAAATAAATAAATAAAAGCAAACTAAATTCTCTCTATTTTTCCTGTTATTTTTAAATAATTAAACCATCATGTACTTGATTTCTTTCCAGGTAGATGTAATATTATGTCCCTCATTAAATGCTGATATGAATTCCCTTCCTTGGATCACATTTGCTGCAGTCTATTAATACATGTTTGACAGTTTCCTGCTTAAAACACAACGCCCTCTTCTGTTCTGCTCTGAACACGACTTCCCCTTTGAGTTCAGCTGTATTTGCTGTATAGTTTCCCCTGCAAATATTTTGAAATTAACTATAAATTAAAGTTGATAGTTTCTGTTTTTCATTTAGACACAAAATGTCCCTCAGTGAGAGACACTTTGTCTTTTCTCTCCTTGACTGATCTGTGATTGGGTCATTTGGGGTCGTAAAGGTTGAATGTGTGTAACTCTATATGCAAAGCGAGTGTGTGTGAGATTCACAAATACACTTGGGAGTTTTCTCGATTAGTTTGACCTTTTATTCGTGCTAAACAATCAATACATTACTTTAATTAAAAAGTAAACATGTCCACGTTTTCTTAAGGCATCATATGTGAATTTCATAAAATAGACAATAATTCAAAAATCATTTTATATATATATATATAAATAAATAAATAGACATAGCAGTTTGTTTACATGGCTATATATCGATAAATCTGTCCAATTTTTGCTGTGACTTTCTCCATAAAAAAACATCTAATTCTCCCTTTGGTTGCCATTGTTTTTATGTTAAGGTGTTGTGGCTGCAACCATTTGATTAAAACGTAAGATAACAGTTTCTGGGCAGTTAAAAGCATTCATTTTAAATTAAAACAGTTAAAAATGTCATTATATGAATAGACATTTAAGTACAAGGACACAATAAATCTATAAAAACAATAAGACACATCAATTCGAGATAGAAATAAAGTAAATACAGGTACATAACTCAACATTTCAAACAAAAATAAATAAATTAAAAGGTGAAAAAACATTTTATATCAACTCATCAGTTTTACCTGCATGGCCCACTAGATGGGGTCAAATGCTAAATAAAGCTGGTATGGGTGAATTCATCCGGATCATGTACTGCTTTTGTGTTACACACACTTAACTTTACCTAATCTAAGAGCTAAGACGTTTAATAAGGGTGTGTGCTTATGAAACTGGGATATATACACACACACACAAACACAAACACACACATAGACCACCAAAACACTCAAAACACATGGTAGAAATAAATGGTTTCGAGGATTCAAACCACATTTCCACGGTTAAATATGGTTTTGTTGGCCAGTACAACTCACACCACCACAAACAAACGTAAAGGGGGTGAGGGTGAGGGTGAGGAGGGGAAGGGGTTGCTGTGGTTGTGAATTAAATAAGAACTTCTCAGGATATGAAAACAGGAAATAATAACACTGTGGCGTGAACGCGCACGGCGCCGCCGCCCATGAGTGCGCGACCCGTGCACTAAAAGAAAAGAATCCTCGACGCCATCTTGTTCCCCGTCGACAACGATAGGTGATTTCACCAAAAAGGAAGTCACTTTTTTTTTTTTTTTAAAACCGCCCGTCGCAAATACTAAATCCTCCACTTCTTTGATAACAGATATAGTCGTGTCTAGCTTTTTACCCGTCGGAAAACCTCTTTAATAAGTTACACACACACGTTATGTTGTTACCTAATGGCGCCGGGTTGTAGCTGCTCTCCGGTTGCACCCCTCTCCCCTCACAGCTCAGAGCCCGCCCACAAATACTAGCTGCATGATGTCATCAGAAACCAACCGTTTCTCACAACCCAAAAAAAAAAAAAACAGTTTTCATCAGTTGCTTTTGGACAAATATTAATCTGGGCGCCATTATCATAACATAAAACAGGTCTGCTTCAGAACGAAAGCGCGATGGGCAAGAACGGCCATCTTCTCCGGTTTTTAAAAAAAAAAAAAAAAAAAAATCGACAGTTTGACCGTTTAATCGCTTCATCCTCCCAAAAAAAAAAAACCAGCCGTTTGCGCACATTTCCGTTCAGAAGAAGCGGGTGAGGTTGTGGCTCGGTCGGCCATAACTTTTCACCTCCGTCCTCCCACAAGTTTATTTCACACAACCTCAGTCGCCCGTGCGCCGGCAGTTTGCAGCGGTCCTGTGCGAGTGCGCATGCGCGGGGGGATGCGGTTTAGGGTGGGGGAGGGTCAAATAATGGAAACGATGAGAGCATCCTTTTACCGACATATGATGTCAAAGGGATTTCTACAGACATATTTTTCTGACAATAACCTCCGATTCACCACGATAATAAGGCTGTCGGGAAAATTAGTAGAATTATTTATTTATTTATTTATTTTTTCGAGTGTCAAACGTGCGTCAGCTTATGTCCAATTTGCTGTGGTTTGTTTAAAATGAATCAAATGGGGTTGTAAATTGCAAGTACTACTACTAGGTGATGATTATAGGTCATAAAACATCCACAAAATATAATATATTTAACAGAAGCTTTAATTTAGGGGGGGGTTTATGATTCTAAAGCTTGAGTTTGAGTATAATTCAACTCTAAATGTGAGTTTCTTTACACCTTGTCTTTATTCTATTATTGTTTTCACTTTATATTTGGACTTTAATCCCAGTATGAATTGTGCTTTCTTGCTTTTTCTTAACTTTCAGCTACACAAACACTAATTAATACGATTTGTGACAAGTTCAAGTTAATGTTGGTAGCCCTCTGAATATTTTCTGTATGGTCTGTGTTCTTTGTCTGTGATTTAATCTCATTGGTCAGTGTTTCATAGGCTACCCCCCCTTCCTGACATCAGTTTCAATATACAAAACGTTGCTCTTGTGTAAGGGGTTACATAACAGCTTTAGTTGCCTCCTACTGTGTTGTGTAGCTGATTTAGGTGCTCCTTTTCAGCCATGCCAGTGATAAAATAACAGATTTAGGTCCAGAATAGCCATATTTTGGTTTTGTAAGGTGAGTGTCATTGTGGTGGTCTTCTATGGCGGTATAGATGATCTGGACTGGCCTACTCGGTCAACAAATCCTCTGTTTCTCAAAGAAAAACACACCTCAACAAATCAAAAACCTTGAAGAGATTAAATGTCATATAAACTGGGGATGTGTGGGTTCGGGTTGAGGCAAAAAATACCAGAGCTGAGCTTGTACCATACCCCCCCCCCCTTTTTCCCCTTTTTTTTCACCCTGAGAGGAAAAGGAGGAAACAGGAGGGGAAACAACAATTAGTTTAAAACAAAACCTGCTGATAAAAACCTTCCCACAGCTGACTCCACTTTCACAAGATGATCGTGAAGATAGCACCGGCATTAATGCAACCAGCACACCACATTGTGTTGCCTGTGACCTGCACAATGTGCTGCAACACATGCTGCAAGATTTGGCTTTTGTTTGTTGTTTTTTTTGTTTTAAATCCTGAAAAAGAAAACGAAGCCACCTGTATTATGACTTCAAGTCTAATTATCACGCAAGGGTCCACTCTTTTCTTTTCTTTTTTTTTCTCTTCACTGAATGTCTACCTGATTAAAATCAAGAGTGCAGCACAAGTTAAATCCAGACCGTTGCCGACAGAAATAGCAGAGACTTGAGGAATCGCAGTCGTGAACGCGCATCAGAGCACGGTCACGGTGCCCCTGTAAAACCGAGAGGGTAGCCCCGCGGGATGAGGAGGCGGAGCTCGGGGTTTAGTGAAGGGGAGGGAGGGGAGAGGAGGGGAGGCGGAGTCTCGGCAGTCCTGGCAGGGCCGCCATTTTTGCAAAGGGAAAAGAGGTTTGAGGGGATCTAATTTCTAAAAAAGTCGCCGTTGACTCGGGCACAGTTTTAACGGTTACGAGTTCATTCCCAGTCAAATTTTGTGCCACCGCGTACAACAAGAAGCAAGGGATTTCCCACAGGAGGGCACTCGTTAGCGGACACGTTTAAATACAAACATTTTAAAGCTTTGCGAGGGATCCGCAGTGTGTGGACAGAAGTATTGTTTTGGTTGTGGAAGCTGTGTGGAAAGCGACGGGGGTCTTACCCAGGTCCCCTCACTCGCTATTCAGATCCTCCAGAGTGGACATAAAACGGTGAGTTAAAAAAAAAAAACTGCATCAAGTGGTGGTTGTTTTTTTTAAATGGAGTAATTAAAAAATAAAATAAAAATCCGACCTATTGTTGGCGTTAGTTAGCTGGCTAGGCTCATCATGCTGATGCTGGCTAACGTAGTATCAGCTGAGGTTAGCCTGCTAGCACCGTTAGTCCAGGGGGTTTGTAGACGTCAACACCCCTTCTTCCTCCTATTTTATCTTCTTCTTAATCTATTTATTTAAAGAAAAACTGCTCACTCGATGACGCAAGTTTCCATTGTGAGTGTCAAGTTGACGAAGGTAACGCCAAAGAGACTACTTGCTTTAGCTAGCGCATGCTACTAGCTCAAATTAGCTCGACCCAGAGCGAGCAAAGGGGGGCTCTCTTGACTTTCTCGTTGGTCGTGTGGCAGCAAACGAGACAAGAGCTTTTATCGGGTAAATGTTGTCCTACAGGTCGTGGTGCTCGGTGTAAACACACATTTTAAAAACGACGTTTAACGCGAAGGCGACAAACGCTGCAATTTGAGCTTAAAGCCCGACCCGTAGCCTTTAAAACGTGCATCGTCTTCGGTCAACAACAAGTTAGCATCGCCAGTAAGTGAACTAAAATAAAAAATAATGACATAATACTAGTCAGGAGAAGTAGATCCAGATGGGGACTCGCTTGGTGTTTAGTTTTGACACACTGCGGGGCCGTATTGCGCACGGTTTCATGCGTTAGTGTAAATAATGTGACCTCCCAAATATACCGCTTATTTTCCAACCAGATAATTTACTTTACGTTTAGCTAAGGTCCTCGCAGCTGTCAGCAAACGCGCCACTTCTGTTTTTAGACACCCCCCCACACTCTCTCTCTCTCTCCTGATACTTCAATACAACGTTTGTAACATTGTCAACCCAGCATGAAAACAGTAGCTACATTTAGCATTAGTTACAAACTTGAATTTGTCGTGGTGGCTCCCCCATCCTGTTCACTCAAGAGCACGGGACATTATTTCCGTTCAGCGAAAATGTCATACAATGCCACCCGTTCAAAAGCCGGAGAACAATGAGCTTTTACATGCATGTAAACAGATCTGTATGTGTGTGTGTAAAGATGTTAAGTCTGTTGTGTCCTAGTCGATTCAAAACAAAACCAGCTGTTTTTTAAAATAGCTCAAATACCCTAGCTACATTGCGCAGTAATCTCATAGGCGACCGAGCTTTTATAGGATCGCAGTTATGACCAGGTGAAATCAAGAACAGAGCCAATGTCAAAACGAGGAACTGTTTGTTATAATCTGACTTTTAAAAAAAAAAACCCACACATCACTTAATTTAGATTCAGGGTGTATTGGGTTCAAATGCTGCAAGCGTGGGGGAGGGGATGTTCCGTTTGGGGCATCTCGCCCCAGTCATACAGTTTGTAACTCCATCTCGACTGGCAACCCCTCGCCATGCTGAACTGTACTGTCGCAATCGGTTGTTTCACCTGACCTGAAACTAATTACCGTATGCATGTTCAATCGGCTTTGCAACCCCCCCCCATCCTCCTCCTCCTCCTCCCCAAAAAAAGCAGCTACCTCTCGGCGGTGATAGTGTCGCTCTTTTCCTGTTTGTGCCGGAGCCAAGTATTAATCCACTTCTTTTTTCGTGTCGGGTATTAGCTTGCATTGCTAACCTAAAACCCCCCACTACGCATTAAGCCTTTAGCTCCCGTTGATCACCACTAGCTCTGTTACTTTCCTTTTTACTTTGGCCTTTTATTTACACCTCCCTCCCCAAAGATAATACATATATAACTGTGTTAAACGTGGCTTCTTTTCTGCATTGCTTTTTTTTTTTTTTTTTTTTTTAAAGGCGCTTCGTGCTTCGCTTGTACTCCGACTGCCATTTACATTTAGCCTGCTACATTTCCAGAGGCCATTGCTGGCCGTAATTGCTAGCCGATTAGCTTGCTGGCTTTGCTTTCGACGAATTCACAAAAAACTCTAATGGTAATAACACAGAGACTGTACCGACAGGAGTGATACTTAAGGTAGAGTGTATGAAAGAGGCGATTGAATGCATTCTTGGGGATTTTCTTCCCTTGGCGAGGCTCCCCTGGCCACACGATTGTCTCGCCGTCCTGAGAAAAGCGCTATGAAAATGGCGACAGCACCAGGGTGTTGTGGTAACATAATAGCAACGTTGTACCCTCCACACCCCTATCGGCAGGACTGACTGCAGCGCCGACATACTCACTGGGAAGCAACTACACAACACATGTTTTTTTTTTTTTTTTTGTATTTTAGTTGAGGTGAGGCATAACAATAACGTCAAATAATCTAAGATCATGTCTCGAAAATACTGCGCTTTCTTTTTTGTTTTTTGTTTTTTTGGCTCGTCAGAGTTACAATCACTGATGCTGTGGTGCCTGTTCCCAAATCGGAATAGCATAGTATCCCTGTAACATGCGTCACTGCTTATGCTATTGCTTGTGTTTCGTGTTGTAGTCTTGGGACATGAGGTTTTTTTTTTTATTGTGATTTGAAAATTAGACACAAGTACTTGCAACTCTAAAATATCACAGAGAGAGCATTTGTACTTTTTGTGTGTGTGTGTGTGTGACAGCATTGAGCTTCACAGAGGTTTACAAATAGAACTCTTTGTCAAGATAAATATGTGGCAGACTTGCTCCTTTGCTGCATATTAACCCCATGAAATCCTATTTATGGTTTAAGTTTAACCTTATGTAGTCTGTCTCTCCCCCACACACACTCATGTTTTTGTATTTCCTTTATACTGTTTTCTTTTTAGCCCGTCACCCCTCAATATTTTATAGAAACACACCGGGATGTGTTTGTTAGTTATGATGGTTAATAATTTGAATTTTGAGTGTCAGTGTTGGTTAACAAGAACTAGTTTGGTGTTTGTAGTGAGAAATCAGTTGAATATTTGTTTAAATAGCTCAAACTACATAAGAGAACCCAGGTTTTGTACTTGTTGTGGAAAATCACTTATATTAGACAAAATAAAGTGCTAGAAACGTCCCAGTCAGTGTTTTGATCTGACTTTTATATTCGAAAGGTAATATTATAGCCTACAATTGGACAGAATACTTCCAAGTACATAATAGTAGAAAGAAAAATACAAATCTTGCAGATTGCCTCGGCGCAATCCCATATAATAAGATATATATTCAAATTGAATGTTCGTTAATGCTGCAGGCCACAAATTTGTTTGTTATTGCGACCATAAAATTACATTTAACAATGTCTACATCAAATATTAACACATTAAAAATATAAAACAGCGAGGGAACCAAATCAAAGCTCGTTTCCAGGATAGTGTTTTCAAGGCTGTGGACTCTCACTATGTCTTGCGATGGGGTGGCACAGCTGTCCTTTCCTCTACGTCACCCTGTGGGACAAACTTTGTTCAGCTCAAATGCCTCTCCATGCCTGTTGCCAAGTCGCATTTATTTCCCCTTTTCCTCCTGATAATTTTAATGTCAGTTAAAGTAAAATGTAAATGTTGCTGAAGCACTTTAAATCTCCAGTGTGCTTACGTTGTAGTTCAAACTATCAACAACACAGATGTGATGGACACGTTTGTGGCTGTTCAGCGAGGGTGTTGTATCGTCGTCAACCTCAGTGCGGACCGACAGCGTGAGACTAATAGGTGTATCATACAATGGTGCCAGTTCGACTGAAGCGTCTGTCAGTAGCAGGAGTAATGCATGACACAGGCCTCTACAACCCTGCAACCATACCATGTGAAATAGGCAGGGGGAAAAAAAGAGGGTTTGTTTCATGTCGCTGTATCATTTTTCATACCATAAACACCACTAAGCGCTCGTATGGTCTGTATAGCTTCTACCCATTGAGTGTCAGTGTTGTCGTAATGAAGTTCAGCTGCCTGTGGATAAGGCTCACATAGACTTGTAAGTGGCAAAGGGTCTTTTCTTCTGTGGAGGGTTTATTACTACTAGATGAGTAAGAAGGCCCTACAGTGCCTAATCTGTCTCTGCTACATAATACACAAAATCCCCAGCCATCTTGTTCTTCCTTTTTAAAAGGATCAGAGGCCTTTGTCCTGATACTCGCTCCTTTTTTTTTTCTGTCTCTCTCTGTCTACTTGATATTGGAACTGACAGTGTTAAATACCTGACTGGCTGTATGTGTGCCCTGGTTGCCTTGTGCAGCAAAGTGTGTGTTTGCTTGCTGTGTTGACAGAGATGGTGACGGGAGCAGGAGGTGAGCCGCCACTCCCCCTCTGCCATAGGGACAGGGCACTCTGGCAGGCAGCAGGGAGTCATAGCAGTCTCCGATGACACACCTTTCCTCTCAACCTAACCCCTAGACAGACTCTCAGACACACGTACGGTCAAATAGCCACAAGCGGAGCACAAAACTATTTCATTTTTCAGTATGCTCAGCAAAGAGGTAGAGACAATAAAAAAAAAAAAAAAAAAGTCAAGCAGTTGCACAGGATGTCTATTGGTGTATTGGCATATTGATAGGGCAGATGAAGGCCACAGCTTCATCAGCTTTCTCTTTGACACTCTTCCTACTCTTGGAAGAGCTCCCCTTGTTGTTATGCTCGTCCCTGTCTCCAGACAATAAACTCTCATCACTGAAACAGTAGCACCTCTGTGTAGGTAAAGCGTGTCTCTTTAGCTACACACCTCACCATGTGGTTGGGGCCTGGTCTCCAGTGATCTCAGTTGTGTGGTACCCAGACCCTGAGAGACCCAGAGACAAAGCTGCCTGGCTCTGGGGCCCAACACAGTCACATGGTATCTCAGCTGGGAGGAGAAGCCAGGGCTCAGGTGACCTGTTTTTGTGCTGCTAGCTGGGCCGTAACAGATCCCTCTTTAAACTAGCAAGCTGCCTCCCTGACAGGTGGCTTTAGGGCTGGGGTTTGCTGAGGCTGCAGCCCTACTACGCCTCCCCAACCTTCTTTCTGTTGCCGTTACTGTGTTACAATAGCATTCATGGGTAGCAGCACAAGGCAGGATGTGCCAAAATAAGAGGGGATGTGCCATCAATGTTGGTGATGTAACGGCACTGCGGTCCAGGCGTGAAATTGATCCTCGAACACTGCTGTAATGGGACCTGAGTGGCTCTTACTGTTGTTTTGCCCTGTAGTTGTTGAGTAGCCTCTCCCCATTTTCTCTGGACACATGCACATGCATAGCTCACATTTTTAGTTAGCTGCACATTGCACTCTCCATTTGCTGTAATTGGCTGCTGACTGCATGTGTGCCTGCTTGTCAATCTCAGATCATCAGGATATCTCTCCTGGACCAAGAGACAAGATCATTTCGGCCTTCACAAGCTCAGTCGCATAGATAAAGTTGCAGCTAGAGGTGAATTGGTCGGTTGAACGTAATGTATACCTGTGTAATTTACAAATGTTTAAAGGAAGTCACCCTTGACCCTACATAGCCTGGCTGTGATACTCTGTGAAGCAGTAGCAAGAGGGAGATGTAGAGATTGTGCCCCAGGGGTTCTCCTGAACAGACATTACTCAGACTACAGGAGGGCTGCCCCAGCTTTACTGCCAGACCCTGTTCTTACTGACTTTAACTCACTCACTCCCTGGCTGTTTGAACTGAGTGCAGAGGATATTGTTTCGATTTTTGCCCTCAGGATGTTTTATTAGAACGAAATGTCTGGCTATCTTCTCACGTCACACCACAACCAGGTAGTAAGTCCCCATGCAAAAACATATTTCCATGTGGCAGGTACCAATCCTGTTTTCATGCACATTTAAAAAGCCCTGAAAACCCCCTAAAGTGTACATACTCTTGTATACTCTTCATCAGTCTGCTGCACTGCTGGCTCTTAGCCTTTTTAGTGTTTACTGGTTTCTAGTTATGGGACTTGCAGCACTGCAACACAACTGTCTCCTCATCATCTGACTCCTAAGTGGACTGATCTTTACAGTCTGATGTATTGGCCTGCACTCAGCAACACAGTTCCTATTGTGGCAGCAAAAAATTGCTTGTGTGGACGCTCACATCCATGTCCCCCCCCCTCTGTATTGATGTATGACTTCACCTTCAGTGCTCGAGTGCAGAGGGAGCGCTGGCAACCATGGGCACACTGATTTATGAAGGACGGGGCCAGATGCAATGTGTCCCTCCGTGAAAAAGAAGAGCCAGGCCTACGTTCCATCTGGGTCATGCTTCCTGTATTTGTATGAGTTTGTTTTATCCATTTGTTTATGAGCTGAGTCATTGCAGCCAGCTATGAGGACGGTGTGAAGTCACATCAGCTTGGCAAGGGGGGGTGTGGGATTCAGTTGGAATCCCTCGTTTTCTCTTGCTCCTCCTCCTTATCGAAAAACATAATCTGCCGAGACTTGGCCGCGAAAAAACAAGAATGAAAACCCTCGCGCATAGAGCAGCGGTAATAAACCGAGGAGAGAGGAAAAACTGTTGTCTGTAGCGGCATGGTTTGAGTGTGATGGTGTGGGTTTTCCCTCACTGACTTCAGTGCGGTTCTGTCTTAAAAGGATAGTTATTCCCCACACAATGACGTGACTGTGTCCCCTTGCTGAGGGAGGGAAGGAGGAGAAAGGAGAGACTGGGTTATGCTATGTGCTCCACTCTGCCACCCAGAGTCCACCCAGGTCTAGGCTGTGTAGCGTCACTGTCAGACAGACCCCATGTACACCTCCCCCACCCCGCTGCCCTCTGAAATGGAGGGGCTGTGGATGATTTCTAAAGCTCCCTACAGCGCAAGGAAATCTGTTCAGAAAGCGCATGAAAGGTGAACAGTTTTTTTTTTTTTAGAGGAACAAGACGCACTGCAAACCTAAACCACATCCATCCTGTGGCGCGTTCCACTATTGTCCACTTTCGCTACATGTCTTTTTACGTCTATATTCCCTCTTCTCCTCGCCCTCCCCTGCGCATGTTTCCCCATTTTTTTCCCCACCCCTCGATCCTCTCGTGCGTTTCCATAACAGCAGTGCATTTGGCCAAAGGTGGCTTTAAATGGTCTCTCCCTGCCTCCTTGTAATTAGGAACTGCGTCTGCGACACTCCCCTTCCCCTTCGCTCTGCGTTACTGTCTCAGGTTTATTTAGGAAATGCACAGAGGAGGGAGAGAAATCCGGCTGGGCGGGGTGACTGGGCACAGGAAGAGGGGGCTGGTATTTTTTCAATTCTTTTTTTCTATTCCTTTCTTTGGCTGCATTTCTCTAGCGTGATGGACAGCTCTTCTAGAGGAAGTAGGAGGAGCAGGCAGAGGCAGTCACAGCGCAGCTCAGATTTAGTCAGGAATGCTGCTGTACTGTACTTGTTTTTCTTTTTTCCACTCGCCTTTTGTCAGTCTTGACTGTGTCTGGCTGCAGCGCAGTGCACGTATGTGTGCACACAGCTCTGAGAACCTCCTTATAAAGAGGAATGTTTGAAAGGACAGGGCAAGGGGTTATCTCTCTGTTTATGTGTGTGTGGAGGGGGATGGGGGTATATGTATGAACGTGAGCTTGTGTGTGTGCATTCCTTAGTAGTGACAGCAGGATTCCCTGGATGAAGAGGAGACAAACCTAGTGGACAAGGGAACAAACCGGCTTCTTCGGAGGGAAGCTATTTACCAGTGCTAAAACATACTGGGTCTCCCAGATAATACAAAGGAGGGGGGGGGGGAGTCTGTCATTTCAGTGTTTTTGGCAAACTGTCCTGTCCTTGTTGAAAGAAAGTGTTCTAGTTACATCAGCTTCCATCGTGAAATGCCCCTGCTAGTGATAGCCATCCTGTTTAACCCAGACAGTGCACACTGAATCAAAAGAGAATTTGGAAGGTGATCCCATCGGTAGCCTTGGCAGACACACAGGGGTCTTCTTCCCACTATTAATTAGGCCTGGGGCTGACAGCTGTCATGTCTGTGAGCCTCTCAGCATTCCTGCTGGCTCAAATATTGCATTTGGGCAAATTAGTACCTGAAATGACTCCCACAGTTGTTTTGCCCATTAAAAAAAACTTGTGTTGCTTGTTTCTCCCTGTGAGCCATGAGTTTCCTTGACAAGCTTTGCAGTCAAGTTTGACAGCTAAGTTGGTAATGAAATACAGCTTTCCTGGAGAGAGAGAGAGAGAGAGAGAGAGAGACAGACTGTACGTGCGTGTGCATGGAGCTTTTTTTGGGAGTGCTTCAGAGGACATGCTTAGGCCAGAACGGGCCATCATCCCCACAGGCATGCAGAGACAGGTTTTGGTGCGGAGGTGTGTTATTGCTTGTTAAGTGTGTAAAGTATGCCCCTACTCGATACATGACATATTCCTGCTTTGTAACCCCTCTCCCGTCTACATGCTGGGCCGTGATCTGAGCCTTTGTTTGGCCCCAGTGTGCATGAGCAGGCGGAGGTGTGACCTCCAGCCTATTTTGTCTCGGCATCTGTCCCTCCCACTAATCCCGCTTATCAACAGAGCTCTCTGTATCAGGGACAGCCACACTGACACATATGCTCCCGTCTGGATTCACATCAGCCAGTGTATAATTCATTACTCCAACCAACCTCCTACTTAGGACCAAACACTACATTCATTGCCTGACACCTAATGTAGTCAATTATTGATGACTTTATCTCACAGGAGCTTTTTCCAGGTTGGAGCTAGAGACCCTAACACACAAAAAAAGGAAGGAACAAAACCCATCCTATCAATAAAATGTGTGAACGTTTTGTGTGTGTGTGTTTAGAATAGAGCAGCCCTCCTCAGTCGAAGGGGGGAAAAATGGCCTCTGTGTGGTGTTGCGTTTTCCTCCTTTCATGGCGGCTGGCTGCTGTGTTCTCTTGCTCCCCTTTGTGGGAGCTTTCTTACAGTGCAGCCTTCTGCATTCCTGGCCGATAGTGTGTAGAGGTCGCTTTAGCGCAGTTCATAGCAGCAGCAGCTCATGCTTCACCTTATCAATATTGTATCCTCTCGCTTTTCATCAGTCAATACCTCAATTTTGTCAGAGGGGAAATTTTCTGTTGAACACTGCTCTTGGCCTGAAAGTATGAATCATGCATAACGTGTCTGGAAATACCCTGTTTTCACTATGATTTGTAATTTCGGGTTTGCTAGATCCTGCAGCTGTGCAAGTGCTTTGTTCTTGGTTTGAAAGAAAATGCACATTATCCTCACATTGATAACTGGAAATTATTCTTCTAAACAAAACTAACAGATTGTCTTTGTTCCCTTTTTCTTTTTTGTCTTTCTCCTATCCTCTCCTACTATATGTCCAGGCCTTGTGGATGCACTTAGATGTCTGCAATGACTGCTGTGGCTGGCATGCCTCAGTGTTTTGGACTCCCATTCTCTGGACTCAGTAGGACAAGAACTGATCAGCAGAGAACGTCATGAGCATAGTCATCCCAGTAGGGGTGGACACAGCAGACACCTCATACCTGGACATGGCTGCGGGCTCAGAGTGAGTAACCAACACATGTGTGACAAACACACCAAGCCTTCACTGATCACACTTTTTTTTTTTTTTATGCCCCCTCACTTCCTCATTATGTTTCCCCATTCATTCTTCTACCATTCTTGGCCTTTGTCCTAGCTGAAAGTTCATTCTCAGTTTCACTCATCTCTCCCCACCTTTCACTATCTCCCTGCCACTGTTCTCTCACCCCTCCTTATTGTTATAAGGGTGTTATTTAGAAGAATTTGATGCTCTTAGTTGATAAAATATGATGTCCCCCCATACCTCTTTTCTAATGGCTAAAGCAGCTCTGTCATCTTTTTCTTTACTTTATTTCTCTCTTTCCACATAAATCTCCTCTCCCATGTTTACAAAGTTACTTTTAATGGGAAAGGAATTTGCAGTCTGTGAAAGCAGGGCCCCTCTAGTGTCTGCTCTAATGGACAGTTCAGTCTTGCTATTGATTATACTTGCACTCAACTATTGCTCTCTACGTAGACATTCTCAGTGTTCAGTTATTAACTACATCTGCCCCTGTGAAACTGGCAGTACGCCTAGAATGTAGATGTATGTGTGCCGTCTGTTTATAACACTAACTATGTTTGTGTACAAACCTGATTTTCCTTGATCCTTTCCTAACGCTGTAGCTTGATGTTTGTACATATGTACTCTGCATTGAGTCAGTAAAGCAGAAATGGTGCATGGAGCCATGGCAACAAGCCTCCCATCGCCCCTCCTCTCTGTTTCCTACACTCTTGTCAAGGGCATTGCCGTGGCTTTTTCTGGTCAAATAAATGAAGCAAGAGGTTCTCGTATGACTAAATAACACACGTCATCAACTTATGGAGGGGCTCCTGTCTCTTTAAAAAAGAGAAAGCCCTCCCCTCCCCATCAGAGCTGTTGCCGTGACAGCTTGTGTTGCCATGGTATCTGCCCCTCACTCCCCTCCCTCCCCTCTGCACTGCGCAGGGCCTGTTGCCATGGTCACTGGCCTGAGTGACAGGTGGCCCTCACATAGACATGGCGTCTTAAACAGTCCCACCGCGTCCCCCTACCCCCCCTCCCCCTCCTCCACGGCGCTCTGCTGCCACCGGGGGTAGGAGTAAGCCCCTTGCCTTGACTCTCTCACTCGCTCTTTGTCCGTCGGTGCTCTGCGTCCAGTCGCCTGCTGCAGATTTATTCAAAAGCAGATAACAAGCTTGAAAGGGGGCTTCCACCTGCTGCTGCGCAGGTCCCATCCAGACCGGAGGGACAGAGCGTAGCACGCACATACACACACATCTCTTGTGAGTGCGCCAGCCGAGTCTGGAATAGCGGGGCTGGCTACTCACCAGCAAAACGGCGTCACGTCCTTTCCACATCCCCCTGAAGTCTGCAGCAGCGTGACCAGCTGTTGGCTAATGCTCTGTGTGTGTGTGTGTGTGTGTGTCTGTGTGTGTGTCTTTGTGTGTGTGTGTGTCCACAGTGACACATAGAGCCTGGCGTGCGCGCTCACGCTAACAGAATACGTAGTGTTGCCATGGCAGCAAGTGGGAGCTCTTCAGGAGTGAAGGCGTTGCCTCTGGCTGTTCACTTCTGCTCTTTTTCTCTCCTGCTGTTGATCTCTTCATTGTCCACGCTTGTCCACTCTGCCTCTTCACCCACTCTCAGCAGGTGTCTGCATTTTAAATGACATCTGTTCTTTGTTAAATACTCCTGACATTTATGAGCTTTAAATAGTACGTACCTAGCTGCCACCTTTAATTTAAACATCAAGTCCCAAAAAAAAAATCTCTTTTCATTCCACTGTCTTTCTCTCACCCATCATCTTTTCATGCGTGTGACGCAGGCTATAGCTGTTCATGCTCAAGTTTGATTATGACTGACTGTGTCTGCAACCCTCCCACTTATGTGTACTCCAACTCTCTAGTCCCTCCTTTCCACGTCTTAAGAGTGTGGACACGGATGATACAAACCCTCCAGCTATGCACACGTACATTTAAAACACGCTTACTTCCTTTCCATTGAACAGGCTGCCTCACTTCTTTGCCTTCTGTCTGTCTTTGACGGTTACTGCCTCTGTGTTATGTGTCCTGTGCTTGTGTCCTTCTGTCTCTGCCTCGCTCACTGATCCACTGGTAGGTCAACTTGAAAGAGTGAAAACGCCCAATTCCAATGAATTCCCTTTCAATCTATAAAAAAACATTTGTCCATTAACCACTGAATGATACATGCCATGCCAGATCTTGAATCCCTGTATTATAAAGTGTAGACTTTGGTCTGGTTAATCGTTAATAGAAGAAAGTTAGCGAGCCTACTGCACTCTCGGAAGTATAATTCCACCCCCTTTCTTTTAAGTCAAACTCCTTCAGCACACTATAATGTTTAGACAAATTCATCCATGTGGCAGTTAATCTGCTGTGCACACATGCACAGAAATGCACACACCTTACACTGGGCCCGCCTCCAGACCTCATGCACTTACGTTTTCACTTTGACAGTGAATACTTGAGCGGTAACGCACACAGGAAGTGTTGCACATTTCTCTTACGGCATGCAACAAGAGCAATAGGGCTGAGAAGGGCTAACGCAGGTACCGTATCTCCACTTTACCATGGGACTCTCTTTGAAAGGAGGTGAATTTAGGATGGGGAAGGAAGGAAAAGGAGATACAAAGGGGAAAAATGTGTTTATCTTACTTAAAATGTCATGTGTGTCAGTAATACTGGTTCTTTTCACTATACTTTACAGTGTAAGCAAAGTTGAACTGCCACACAGTTCATAGGCAGAAATGCTGCATGGTCTGTTCAAAGTCCCCGACTTTGAATCTTTTGTTCTCATCTTACTCGGTATACCTGAGAGGCTGTCCAGTATGCTTAGTGAGCTTTTGTCCGCGTGTTTTGCCTTGTTCACAGAAACTTGTTGGCAGTGGCCCTCATGGAATTAGTTGGTGTATAGTGTACTTTTAGTGTCAAGAGATAAAAAGAACAGAGAAGGTAACAAGCTCATCAGCTGTCATGTACTCCAACTCTCCTTGATAGTGTTTGTATGTCTCTGACCTTGGAGCAGATTTCGAGACAGGACTACGTGAAGTGAAAAGAGGAGGATCAAGTGGTGTTTTTGCATGATTGAACCATTGAAAACATGTGAATATGTGACACATGATCACACGAATAGCTACCGCACCTTACCTCCCAACTCTCTTTGTATCTCAAATGCATATTGCTTGTCTTATAGCGCTCAGTCTCTCCTCAAATTCCCCTCTCTTCCTTTTTTCTTCCCTCTTCATACCTTGTCTCATGCCATCCGTTTTGCCAGTTCCACTTCCCTCTTCCTCTAGAACCACCCCCTCAGCAACTGAAGAATAGATTAAACATGTCATAATAAGGGTGGGTTAGTCTAGCTCAAACGGCCAAACAGGCTTTCTCCTCGGCTGCATTGTGATCATGGGGAAAGTGGATCTACTGGTTTGGTATGAGTAAGCTTGAAAAATGGTTGTGTGTTTTAGTTTTTTTTGTCTGAGCGAGAGATGGCATATTTCTAAGGTTTGTTGTAGATGTTGGTTTGGGGGTATTTTGACATGTGTTTCTGTTATTTATCTGGCTCTCAGAGCTGAGTTTTCGAGCCAAGGTGGCATAAGCAAGCAGGCCCAGTTGTGGTAGATCCATGACTTAATACCAATATATTAATATAAAAAAATACTCCTGCATTCAAAATCCTACTTAAGTAAAAGTATTCTTAAGTACGTTCTGTTTCTGCAGGAACAGATATAATATATGACATTATTAGATTGTAAATACTGATGCATCAATGTGTAAGAAACTTTTTACCGTTTTAGCTGGTCAGGGAGAAGCTATTTTTAACTACTTCATATGCAGTTATTCAGTAAAGTCCAGTGGTTCCCAACCTAGGGGCCAGGCTCTGTCCAAAAAGGCAAAAGATAAAGCTTTTTGTAAAGGGTCACAATCCAAAAAGGCTGGAAACCACCGGTTCAATCTTTAATACATTATATTTTATTTGTGTTAAATATTGAAAAGTATCTGAACTTTAACTGAGATAAATGTAATGTACAATATTTACACCTCAAATGGAGTGCAGTAGCAGTATAAAGTAGCCTAAATACTACCTATGGAAATAAAAATAAAGTACAACTATCTCAAAACTGTATGTAAGTGCTTAGTTACTTACTGCCACTGGGCCTTTTACTGCCCTTAGCCCCTGGCCGTGTTACTGTGTAACATGCATCCATATTCCTGCCACTGTACCTCTGTGTCACATGTAGTAGCTAGCCTGCGTCCCTGCTAAGCATACTGACGCACACACACTTCCTTGCACTGTTTGAGGGAAACAATCACTCAGTGTAACCTTGTTATCTAAGTTTTCAGTATACACTAATAGTTCTTTGTTTGTGTTGCTGCCCAGCAGACCAGAATCGGTGGAGGCCAGCCCTGTGGTGGTGGAAAAGTCCAGCTACCCACACCAGATCTACAGCAGCAGTTCTCACCATTCCCACAGTTACATTGGCCTGCCTTACGCTGTGAGTGTACACACACACACACACACACACACACACACACACGCACACGCTCTCCTTCCTCTCACCCTATTTCAAATAACCTGCATATTTTGAGCCCTCCCTCTCTGTTAATCATTGAATGCATCATGACTAGCTCCCATTTAGGCCAAAATAGAACATTGACCCATAATGAACTGGCTTCCTCCATCTTTTTATGATGGAGGAGATAAGAGCTGATCGACAAAAAATTAATCATTAACGAATTTGATCAATTGATTGTTTAAGTTGTTGTTTAAACAAACCTGCCTTACATTTGATGGTCCCAGCTTCTCAAATGTTAGAATTTGTTGCTTTTTCTTTATTTGCATTATAGTACATTTAATATTAATGTTTTCGGAAAAACACAAAATATGATATTTGATTACATCAATTTGGGCTCTAGGAAATTGTGATGGGTATTTTTAACTGTTTTTATGACATTGTGTTGACCAAACGATGATCTAATAATCATAAAAACAGTTGGTAGATTAGTTGATGATGAAAATAATCAGTAGTTACAGACCTATTGGAAATTGTCGTCCTTTCCCACATTTATTATAAAAGTGCCATCACCTGGGAATCAGTAGTCTATATTAAATTGAACATTTAGGTTATACATTTTATTTAGTTGGACCTTAACCTCACAAATGTGTACATACTACTGCTGATTTTACTTCTCACTATACTGAACTGTCATTTACGTACACCACATGACCCCTATCTTCCATCTGTTCATCAGGACCATAACTATGGGGCGCGGCCCCCACCTACGCCACCGGCCTCTCCTCCCCCCTCCATGTTGATCCGACAAGGAGAGGGGGGGTTGTTTGTTCCAGGGGGTCAGGACGAAGCATCTAGGGGCACCACGCTCAGCACCTCAGAGGATGGCAGCTACGGGGCTGACATCACCCGCTGCATCTGTGGCTTCACCCACGATGACGGCTACATGATCTGTTGTGACAAGTGCAGGTAACTGCACAGTTGATACCTCATTGTTTACCTGATGTTTTTTTATGATTACTTAGCTGATGACTCAGGCCCGAAATCACCGTTAACAGTGAAGCAACTTCAAACTTTTCAAAGTTTATTAAAAGTCTTGTGCTGTGATTCTTTTTTCTCTTTTTTAGTGCCTGGCAGCATATAGACTGCATGGGCATTGACAGGCAGAACATTCCTGAGACCTACCTGTGTGAACGCTGCCAACCACGACACCTGGACCGAGAGAGGGCCATCCTGCTGCAGACCAGGAAACGAGAATGTTTGTCTGGTGAGCAAAATTACACAGATGGATAAACAGGCCCCAGCCTTCACAAAAAATGCTTTAGACTTAGTTTACCTCTGAAAATCTCAACAAAGTTACAGTATATTGACACAAAGTTGGAGAAGATAGAGAGTAGGTTTGTTATTTTGAGATTTGCAAACTCGCATGCAAGTTATGAGGTGTTACAAGTTTTCTATGAGAGCTCATAGATAGATCTTTCAGTTCTGCTTTTACTGGCTTCCTTGCTGCAGTAAATGCCCAGCTTGTTAGTGAACAGAGCAGGTTTTAGGCTGTGTCAGGGTGCAGCCTCCTCCCCCTGCAGGCCAGGCACATTTTTACTCAGCCTGAGCCTGTAACACACTGACACCTGCTGGCCAAGAAGTAAACTCTTTTCTAATCTGTACAGTGCATTATTGTATCTTGGTTAGCTCTATTTGATTTGCCTGCATCAGCTTTTTTATAGTTTTGTTCATTACTCCCTCCCCGTGACTAATATATATGTGTTTCCTTATTCAGATGGGGACACCAGTGCTACAGAGAGTGGGGATGAGGTGCCACTAGAGCTCTACTCCACCTTCCAACATACGCCTACCACCATCACCCTGACTACTGGGCGCCTTGGCAATAGGCAGGCTGATAAAAAACGCAAAAAGAGTGGTGATAAAGAGCCTCCAGCATCCTCTGCACGAGCTAAGAAGGTCAGATTTGTGTAATTCATTAGTACATTATGCATTAAATGCTTAAACTTCAATTCACATTAACGTTTACATTCTTTTACTTCTCTCGCAGGCCTTCCGAGAGGGGTCCAGAAAATCCTCTAGAGTAAAGGTAAACTGGCAGAAGCAACACACAGCCACTGAGTCCTGTCTTTTGTCAAAACCTGAATTTTATGTATGAACAACTGTACTGTTTCTTTTCTATTCAGGGTGCAGCGCCAGAGCAGGAGCCAACAGAGCACCCCTCTCTGTGGGAGAACAAGATCAAGACGTGGATGGAGCGTTACGAGGAGGCCAGCAGCAATCAGTATAGTGAGGATGTCCAGGTCCTGTTGCGTGTTAAGGAGCAAGGCGACGGCAAGAGCCTGGCGTACAATACTCACCCCGCCTCTTTCAAACCCCCTGTGGAGGTATAAAACCGTGCATACACACAGTTTCCTTTACCTAAGAATGTAGTCAGTCTGCCACACTAACTTCCTCTCTGGTTGTTTGTATAATTGAATGTGTAGGCTGAGCTGTACTCATGTCTTTCTGTTTCTCTTACCCAGAGTCAAGTTCAAAAGAACAAGAAGATCCTCAAGGCGGTGCGAGACTTGGCCCCAGACTCCCTCATCATTGAGTACAGGGGAAAGTTCATGCTTCGACAGCAGTTTGAGGCCAATGGCTACTTCTTCAAGAGGTCAGGATGCTAGTCCCATTGGATTTGTTTCTTATGAATGTAAATTGAATATTGCTGCATTTCATAATGCAGGTCAAACAAATTTACCAATATTAAGGGCTCTGGGAACTTGATATGTATAGCCATGCAGTGTAGTTCATTACTACACTGCAAACTATTGTTTCTGTGAATTATTAACACTTGTGAATTGACCTTACTTGTTTCTCTTTTTTAGGCCATACCCATTCGTGTTATTTTATTCTAAATTTGACGGACTAGAGATGTGTGTTGACGCTCGCAGCTTTGGCAACGAAGCACGCTTCATCCGTCGCTCCTGCACCCCTAATTCTGAAGTAAGTAAACATCCCCCAAACAAAACTGAATAGACAAATCTTATTTTTCTTTAATCAAGTCAGTCTGAATGCATAAGTATAATATTGCGTTACTGGCTATATTTATCAACCACTTTGTCTTTTCTAATGTTTTGCTTAACCTCCCTCAGGTGCGGCACGTCATTGAGGACGGCATGCTGCATTTATACATCTACTCATTGAGGCCTATCACCAAGGGCACAGAGATCACCATTGGTTTTGATTTTGACTATGGCAGCTGGTGAGTTATGAGGCATAAACTTGACAGAACCACAGAAGTGAAACAAGATCCTTTTGGCTTCTAACTTCGTATATTGATTTCTTTTCTTTTGTCTTTCTTCTCTTACTATTTGCAGTAAATACAAGGTGGACTGTGCCTGCGTGAAGGGGAACCAGGAGTGTCCAGTGCTCAAGCACAACCTAGAGCCCACAGAGAATATGGGCTCCATAGGTCGGCGCAGAGGGAGTCGCAAGGACAAGGAGACGGTTCGGGACGACCAGGGCCAGAACCAGAACATGGGTCTTGATGGCGAGGGGAAGGGCAAGAGCGTAGGCGATGGCAAACAGAGGAAACTTTCTCCTCTCCGCCTCTCCATCTCAAACAATCAGGCAAGATTACACTTTTATGAACATCATACTAAATGCACCCCATCTCACCTTTCTTTAACACTTTACTACTCATGTGTTACATGTTTAGACGTTCTCTCCTACAGCATATTTCTGTTGTTAATATACATTTACCCTTGTGGTCCATGCATGCAATTTTGTTTGATCTCTGTGAAATGTTATGTGCATGTGTTTTCCATGTCACTCTTTGTTACTTTACATCCTCTTTAGTTCCCTCTTTTTTCCCCATCATCCCTTCTTTGCATCCACCTTTTCCCCGTCAACTAATAATTTTGACGTCATAGTTCAGATTTTACTGTCATTGCACAAGACTCTTTGGTGCCACTTGTGTTGCAGCACATTATGCAGGCGTGCGTGTTTACCACAATCAGAGTATGGTGTTTCTCTTGGATGTGCTAACAGCGACAGAATTTCCTCCTCTGTTGTCTATTCCAGAAAAGCGGTTTTCACTTCCCATGCCAAAACCAAATTGTTACAAACTGGGTTCATTCAGGAGTTTAAAATTGGAGAAAGGGGCATTTGAAAATTTTGTGCTTCATATAGCTTAAGTTGTATGAGGTTGAGACTATGGTTTAGACATCCTGAAATCTAAAAGCTTTCAGCAGAGCTGTAATATAGAGAAGTTAACTGACACAGCAGAGGAGATAAAATGTCTAAAAGACACCTCTATTGTAACTGTGCTCACACTGAAGACAGGGCACAGTATGTCAGGTGCTAAATGGTTCGTTCTGTAAGACAGTGCTTGTGATACCTCGGAGTGGAACAGTTACTATGAGGTACACGCACACTCATCAACCATTTATGAAGAACAGGGCACTGTGTTAAGACCAAAGAGGAGTTCTGAATAGGTGTGTTTTGTGCACAGACTGACCACTAAAAACAAGCAAGGTTACTTCCCTTGTATGTGTCAGATTACTCCCCCCTTCCCCACCCTCCCTCACCTCCCCTCTCCTCCCCTCTTACCTGTCTCCCTCCTAGTCTGTAGCCAGACTTGACTTATCAGTCATGATAAAGCGCCATACCCCGCTCTTCCCTCCTCTTACAGGATCCTGAGTTATATGAGGATCTAGAAGACAAAACCTCCGTTAGCAATGAAGTAGAGATGGAGTCAGAGGAGCAGATTGCAGAGAGGAGGAGGAAGATGGTAAGTGTGCCAAGCTAGGGGCTACAGCTTTTTTTATTTTCATTTTTTTTGGCCATGCAGCCACCCAGCAGAAAGAGCAAAAATAAAAATAAAACTGTTCCCTGTTGCTCTGCGTGTGGACTAAGGGGCTGTGGCTTGGATAGGAGCAGCTGTCCTCTACCTCCCTTTCATAAAATTACCTTCTTCTTCATCACTCCACTGCTTGTGCTCACACCACTGTCAATGCCCCTGTTGCTGCTCAGTCTTATTTTTTTCCCCTCCCTCCTTCAGCTTTGACATCCCTCCTGAGGCTTAGTGCTTGTCTGTCATTACGCACTGACATTCATTTTCCTCATTTGTTGCCTTTTTTTTCTCCAGCATATGAGACAATTAATAGGCCTCCAGTGCCACATGCCCAATTACAACACCATCTCCTGCCAGTGGGAACAAACCAGTATATTGTGTCGTCATGCAAGCTAAAACTGTCCCCCAGTGTGCATTATAGACCGAGTATAGCTCTTCTCTCACCTTCCTTCCTGCTAGGAGTTTGAAATGGCCAATTACTGGTTCAACCACTCTTTCCCCTGCCAAACAGCCTCATGTCCCTGAGAGATGGGATCAGACACATACACACAGGCGAGCATGGTACACTACACACTGACACACACACACGCACTCTGGAAATTACCCTGCAGTCAGCTTCATTTCACACGGTGGACCCAAGGTGCAAAGTGCTGACTCATCTTTGGCCAACGTACAGTTCTGCTAATCGGCCAGAGAGGGATAGATAGTTGAAGAGAGGGAGAGGGAGGGGGTGACAAATAAGGGGAGAGAGCGGGCTGCAGAGGGTTGAGCCTTGTTGCCAGGGCCATATTGACTTTGGGAGATCCAATAGGCTGCTTTCTATGGAATGTGGCCCAGGAGAGAGCTCTGCTGCTGGAGCAAAGAAGTGTGCATTCACAAACTGATGATCACAAGCGTAGTAGATGCATGTGGGTGTTGTAAATCCATGCCACGACAAGGTGCGGGGGAGATGACATCGCTGTGTGTTGGCACGATATCCTACCTACTTAAACAAGAGCCCTTATTGTTTGAAAAGGCAATGTGCTTGTGTAATGTCCCCTAACTTGAGTGTAGACAAAATTTTGTTTTACTATGTGGCATTTTGTGCCGGTTTAGTGCTTGAAGTCTGTTTTATCTGGGAGACAAACTTAAGTTAAGTTGAAGTTGTTTTTTCATTCAATATCTACAACCGCTTATGCTTTTTGGAGGGATGTGGGGGGCTGGAGCTGATCCCAGCTGAGATTGGGTGAGCAGTGGGGTACACCCTGGACATGTTGCCAGTCAATAACAAAGCTGATACACAGACACGGCTATCAATTCACGGTCACATTCACACCTACAGGAAATTTAGAGCCACAAATTAACCGAAGAGAGTACTTTTTTCCCATTTGCATGTATTCTTTTTGTTTGTTGTGTTTTTTCCCCCTTAACTTTATTTTTTAAAAAGTGCTTAGGAAAGTGTATTCTGCGTCATTTCATGTCATCTTCTGATTGGTTGGTGGGTTGTAGCACTAGTCACATTGTGATTTGGACCTCACTTTTAGACGCTGTCAGACATTTGCCGCCAAAGCTCCAAATCCGCTGATAGACAGTCCTCATAGTGCGATCTAGGATCACCGTTTTGTATTTTAGACAGATGATATTACAATAATTTCCTCCTCCCAAAATCACAGTTTAAGGAGACTATAACAAGCTTTTAATGTAATATAAACTCAGAGAGGTTATTATAAGAATGGAAACCCTTGAAGTGGTATAGCAGGTGTAAACCGCAAATGTGTAAAAACATAAGCTATTTGAGAAAATACCCCTAACCTAGATGTCGTAAGGAGTGAAGTAACCCAGTAGTTTTGTGGTCATTAGTGCATTCACAGTATCGGACGTAGGCCTATTTTTAATTGTTTTTACCACCAGAAGGTCAGGGAGTCACTAGATCAGCTCTGTCCAGTGTTTGTGAAGCCTTGTTTAGGGGGGACATGTCTCTTCTAAACTGGGCTGTCTCTTTATTGAACATTCAGGCCAGCCCAGCGGAGCAGTCCCATCTCCCTGTCGGGGCGGCTTCCAGCTGGAAGGGACTGAAACACAAGGAGGTAAACTTGACCCATACATAGCCAACCCTACTCCACCCATCTACCAGCCTCCCCACCCCCAAATCTCCCAGAGGTGACTGACTTACAAGCGTACTAACTGTCCCGTCTTTACAGACATCTGTCTTCAGCCTGACCTATGCAGCAATATGTCTGTTGTTTCAGTATGTTTCGTGGTATGAATATCTTTTCAGTGGTGTTCTGACTGAAGGTGGAGCTCTTTGTTTGTTTTTTGGTGGAGGTAGACTTGGGGAAATTTGTGGCACAAATATGCATTCAGGAACACATAAGACATGCTATTACAACCTCCTGGTTTGTCAGGGTTTAATTGTAAGCGCTTTGTCTGTTAAAGTAGAAAAGCGCAATGTAAAGTGCAGTCCATTTACCATTTACATCCTCACAACATTTTTCCTGTTGCTCCGGTCTGACCTTCTCTCCTTTTTTGTTTGTCTTATTGTGAAAGCAAGGGGGCACTTTTACACCTTTCTGTCCACTCGGCACTCTGCACTCAGCTAGATCGGCTTTCGCTGTGTAGCACACATTAACCCGTTGTATCGCTCCCTCTGGGCCCTGTGGGAGAGTAGTGCTCCATGGACTAATGCTTTTGCTCCCTCTTCCTTTCCAAACCCCACTTCTATCCCTCTGCAGACACGAGAAGAGAGGAAGATGGAGGCCATCCTGCAAGCCTTTGCCCGAATGGAGAAAAGAGAGAAACGCAGGGAGCAGGCCCTTGAAAGAATTGGTAGCGTCAAAACAGAGGTCGGGGGCCGCAGTGACATCAAAGAGGAGCCTCCAGCCACACCAGAGATGGCAGATTCTCCATCTGTCATGCAGGTGAGAGCATGGAGACACAAAAGCTGGACTAGACTGCAGAACTGTGGTGTTCTATGATCCTCTACCAAGCAATGTATTTTGAAGAAGTGTCTGTATATCACTGTTATGTACCAGTAGTTTCATCATTTTAATAAATGTATTACTCTATTATACAGCCACTTCTGGAAGTGAAAGAGGAGCCAGGATTAAAGCCGGCCAAGGTCAAAGCCTCGAGGAACAGGAAAAGTTTCTCAAGGAATCGCACGCACATTGGCCAACAGCGCCGGAGAGCTCGCACCATCAGCACCTGCTCGGACTTAGCCCCTGGCTCTCCAACTGAGTCCCTGGAGCCTCTGACCAATGAATCCCCTGAGGGAGAGACACCCACTGCACCAGAGCCAGAGGCCATCTCTTCCCAAGCACCGGACACCAGCCCTCCGCACAGCAGCTCACCTGCACCTGACAGAAACCGCACCGGGAGCAAGAACTTCAAAACTAAAAAGGTGTGACCATAGTACCGTTTCTCGCCATTACTGAGCGACTGTGTGACTGTTTGTTTGTATTTCGGTCTTTGGTGTGTCAGGGTCTTGCGAATTTGTTTTTAAAATTTAGCTACTTAAATGAATAGTTTGGGGAAATATACACATAATATCGACAAAAGATTAATGTATGGGAAAACATCCATATTGTTAGATAATGTGTTAAATATTCTCAAACTCATTCCAACAGCACTTTGTGAATGAGTGGGTGGGAGAGAAGCAGCAGGACCGTGGTGCAGTACGAACCCCAGAGCCGGTTCCAGAGAGGCCGCTGAGAATAAGTAGTGACCCTGAAGTACTTGCCACACAGCTCAACGCCCTACCGGGGATGGCCTGCTCTCCGCAGGTCTACAGCACGCCCAAACACTACGTCCGCTTCTCGTCCCCATTCCTGGCAAACCGCAGCCCCACCACTCCTGGAGTCCCCACTGGGAGACGGCGTTCCAGAGAACTGCCAGAAACACCGCCAACCACTGGCTCCTGCAAGAAGGTACAGAGTCGTGCTTTAGAAATATCCCTCTTTGGTTTTGACTTAATACAGTTTTGAAAAGGCATATGGATCTGTCCTTCTCTTTAGTTCTCTTTAGTTTACACTATGACTGCATTCTACGATTTCCAGTGTTTCCAGTGTAACTCATTTCAAGTTTCTAAGAGGGTCACGTCTATCAATATTTAGTTTCTATATTTAGCTGCTTCCATTGTAGAGTTATTTAACCTGTACTCTTTCTTACAGCGATGGTTGAAGCAAGCTCTAGAGGAGGAGGGCTCCACCAGCCCTGCCAGACGACCAAGTCTCCTCATGCCCTGTGAGGGTCCCCTCAGCCCCTCCATTAATGGAGACTCAGACAGCCCGCTAACTTATAATGGCACCTGCTCACTACCAGGTAGGTCTTTAAACTGCGTGACCAGCACTGTTTGTCAGTCTGGTGCCATACTAACCCGTCTGACCACTAACATTTCAAAATGAGACAAATACCAAAATAAATATTTTTTTAATTACCATTAATTACATCAAAATTTAAACACTGAAAAATATTGGATGAATGTTCAGCTAAAGCACACACCACATTTCTTGCTACAGAGTTGCCCACACCTTTGAAAAAGCGGCGGTTGAGTCCGTTAGATGCCTGTATGTCCGAGAGCTCGACGCCCTACGGCTCCCCTTGTGCCACGCCCACCAGGGCAGACCAATCGGAGACACCCGCAACCCCTATCTTACTGGCTACCCCACCACGTCCCCGAACAGAGGAGCCCAGTACAGAGCCCCTGCCCAGCACCCCAACGCAGACACTTAATGCTCCTTTGGAGGTAAGTCCTATGTGTCTATGTGGAAACCTCATTGAGGTCGCACATTTGTTTACATGAGAAAAAGAACTGAGAGTGACTGAGTCTCTTTTTGTTTACACAGAGCGAATCTTCTGTGGAAAGCTCCCCAGAGGTCAGCCGGAAACCCAGTGTACAAGAGGTGAGTGAAGGACACAGCAGCTCAAGTGTCAACAACTTGATTAGTAATTCTAAAATATTTTATTAATAATTTAATTAATCAGTAGAGATGGTAGAAAATTATGTTATTATTTTAACATTTCGATTTTCAAAATTAGAATTAATTTTATTTTTATATGGTTCGACTGCCAGTTGACCATACTTCTGGTCTCGCTACTGGAGATGTGGTAGGATTTTAAATGAAATTCCTTTAATACGACAGTGCCCTGATTTTGATTACACCCTTGTTTCTTAGGCCGATCGTCCTCCTTCGTTGGTCTCCTCTCCCTGTGTCAGGGCACCTAGTTCAGACGGACTTCCAACAGAAGCCAAAGTGTCAGTTCCTGAGAGTCCACAGCCTCCAGTTGTTGAGGACTGTGGAGAGGACAGGGCCGACGGTGGCGTAGTAGAAGGCAGTAGTGAGGCTTCCTCATCTGTAGAAACGTGTGCTTCCTCTTTTCCTGGCTGGATAAAAAGCCCAGACAGAGGCCCGACTGGACCAGCTGGCCTGAACTTTTCTCCAGTCAACTCAAACTTAAGGGACCTCACCCCCTCGCACACCCTGGAGCCTCTGGCAGCTCCTTTCAGGCCTGATGCTGCAGCTGGGGCTGCAGCAGTGTCCACAGCAGGGACAGCATCATTGGTTGTCTCTCAGGCCCCCTTCAGTGAAGGCCAGGGGCCGCTCTTTTACCCCTGCTCTGAGGAGGGAGGTTCACTTGGCTTCTCGCGCTCACTGAATGGGGATGGCAGTGGTGAGGGAGGTGGATCGGCGCAGAACCCCCCACAAAAGAAAAAGGTGAGTGAGCAGAGCTTGAGAGGAATTTTTTGTGTTATTTTATCTGTTATATATTTATGGTGTTTTGATTATTGGATTCATTTTTGGTCCATAAAATAGGAAAAATGTCTAAATTGATATTTGACACACTCAAATTGCTTGGTTTGTCTCACAACAACTGAAAGTATTTGGCTTAATATCCCAGACAAAGACCGGGAAAACCAGCAAATCTTCCCATTTGGGAGGCTGGAATCCAAGAACATCTGCTCGAAAAAAACTGAATAGAAAATTTAAATATGATTAATTAATTAATTGGTACCGCTCTCATTTTAACACCGACCCAAAATGGTGTGAATCAATAAACAGCAAAGTAAAAAAATAAAAGGCAAACTAATAAGATAAGATATTCCTTTATTTATCCCCTTAGGAGAAATCCAGGTTGACACAGCAGCAATAGGGCAAAGTAGTGCAAAAACAGAACAATATTAGAAGATATAAAACTATAAATGAAAGTACATATATACATATAATATATTGAGAGGGAAAGAAACTCAATAAAACAAGAAGTAGTGCTATGTCCATTTTTGCAAGAATTGCGTGGGTTTGTGTAATGGAGTAGAAATGTGAACAGAATATGTGAGGGAGATCATGTGTGTGTGTGTGTGTGTGTATATATAAGATAAATGAGAAAATAAAGGTTTGTCTCTTGTATCCTGTCCTCTCTTCACCCAGAGGATTTAATGATCTCATTGACACACAGCTTTGTGTCAGCAACCGTCCAAATGCTGCCCTCTACTGGTGTAACATAAGACATGCTCTTTGTTCATAAATGACATTGTGATTCTGCGTCCTCTCCCAGGTCTCCCTGCTAGAATACAGGAAACGTCAGCGTGAAGCCCGACGCAGCGGCTCCAAGACCGAGTGCAGCTCTCCTGTTTCCACCGTGCCACCTCTGACCATGGAGGCCTTCTCCGTTGCACTAGAGACCACCAGTGAACCTCCTCTACCCCCTGCTCCCACAGCTGTCTGCAACACCAGCACCACCATTGTAAAAGAGCCTCAGGCAAGTGAGGAGGCAGAGACGCCTGGAGAGAAAGGAGAGAAGGAAGGAGGAGAAGGACAATGGTATGTACTCTCAAAACTACTTTTACTTAAAATATTAAGGACCCTTTGTTGTCATACAGCTTATTACAAGGTTTTAAAAAGCCTGTGATGTCCATAGTGTATATCTAGAATGTGCTCTATCACTCAATGTATTCCTACTCAGGAATTGTATTGTGATGATACCAATGTTTTTCTTGATGTTTCTTTTTAGGACGTCGTCCACTTCTGTAGAACAGGCCCGCGAACGCAGCTACCACAGAGCTCTACTGCTCAGCAAGGACAAAGACACAGGTGAGAACAATGACAGTGACTCTCAATCAGATTTATTAAAGGAACGGTTAGAGAAAGGTTATGTGCTTTATTAACAACTGAAAGCAGGGGAAAACGAGGTTGACTGCTTGGTTGGTCAAGATAGCACATAAAGCCTCTTAACTTGTTTTTGTTTTTTGTGCACATTAAACAAACAACATGTTAAATGATTCCTTTCTAGGAGGTATTTTTTTACAGCAACATTTACATTTACAACATTTCACCTTCTTTTAGATGGTGAGACGGAGGGTGGAGATACACCTGCACTGAGAGATTGCCCATCTCCAAGTCTTCAAAAGACCCCAACCCATGCAGTAAGTAAACATTACCCACATGAATATCGACTCCTCTCAGCTAGTTTGTCTACCAGTGTTTGACTTTTCCTCTCCCTTCCCTCACAGCCCTGCTCTCCTGGTCCTCTTGCCCAGCCTCCCAGTCGGCCAGCGAAGGACGAAGACAGCGACAGTCAGCCTCGGACACCAAATCCGACCAACCAGCCACCGAGCAAGCCTGCAGGACCCAAGCCGGCTCCTCTGACCCCCACAAAGTTGCATCCCACCCCGTTACCCTCTTCTCCTGTCCACTACCCCGGACCATCGCACCTACACTCTCCCAAGCCGCAGCCTCAGGGCTCTCCCTACCGTAGTCAGAGGGCGCTGTTCTCTGCTCAGCCTCAAAACCAACCACAGCCACAGGCTCAGACTGGTCCAGCTCCTTTCCCCCAGTATAACACACAGGGTGCTCCACCACCACCTCCCCCTCCTCCACCAGCACCACCGGCTTCCACGGCGTATTTTCCCAGCCAGAGCCCCTCACCTGCTGGACCTTTCCCTGGGTTTAAACCTGCCGTCACACCCCAATACCCTCCTGGTTCTCAGCCCCTGATGCAGACTCTTCCCCACAGCGTGCACTATCAGAGCTCAGCTGCTCCACCGCCACCTCCTCCTCCGCCCCCACACCCGATGCCTGGCCCCGCCCTACTGCACGTCAACCTGCAGCCTCCTCCCATCCAGCAGCACCAGCTCATGCTGACCACCGCCCCTCCTCCACCTCCTCCCCCGCAGGGCCAGACATCCCAGCAGCAGCAGCAGCAGCCGCCTCCTACTGGAAGCACCCTGCTGTCGCTCACCCCTCCGCCACCACCTCCTCCACCTCCCCCGCCCCCTCGACCAACGCCCCGATGCAGGCCCACCACTTTCAGAACTTAGGGGGGTTTCAGCCGGCGTTGCTGCACCCGGGCACCGCCGCCAACCCTTCAGTGCCCCCGTCTACGTACCCCCCACCCCTTCAGCAGACCGGACTGCCTCCACCTCCCCCTCCTCCTCCCCAACAGACTCAACAAGGCCAGGCCCAGGCCGCTGCCTCCCAGATGCCTTCTGGGACTCGTGGAGCTCCTGCGTCCTCGACCCCCTTCCACAGCTCGGGGTACTTGAGCACAGGGTGGCACTGACAGCCCTCTCTGCTGTCGGCCCCCAGCAGCCCCTGAGAACTCAGCCTGAGAGGGGCGTGTACCATAAGCTGTAGATATGTTTTCTATGTACCTGAACACATGGCCAGTGGAAAAACAGCTGATTGTGGGATACTTTTTAAAAAAAAACAAGGACAGAAAAATTTTAGAAAAAAGGACAGTGAAATAATCTTCACGACAAACTGTATAAAATGAAGATGGACGATCCCCCCGGTGCTCATAGCCCTCTCTCTGGCCTCCTTTTGTTTTTATATATCCTTCATGTGATGGAGAGGAATGCTCTCTGTTCTGTGTCTTGTTTGGATCCCCGTTGTAACGCCCCGCACTTTGTTTATCAATGGACATTCCAGCCTATAACCCCCCCCCTTCCTCCCTCTCCTCTTCCTCCTTTGTCAGTTATTCCTTTTACTTCCTCTTCTCTCTCTCTCTCTCTCTCTCTCTCTCGCGCGCTCTCTCGCTCTCTCTCTCTCTCGTGTCTGTTGTCTGCTCTCTACACC
Organism: Dicentrarchus labrax; assembly: GCF_905237075.1. Lineage (NCBI taxonomy): Eukaryota > Metazoa > Chordata > Actinopteri > Moronidae > Dicentrarchus > Dicentrarchus labrax. The sequence goes on along the minus strand of NW_026136724.1, from coordinate 16,190,804 downwards.
ATTTATTTGTTTTAATCTAGTGGCTCATTATAGCAAAGAGAAAGCTTTTTGTATAGAGAAAAAAACACAATTATTTTTTTTATTCCTCTGTCTAACAACAAATATCTGTTCACCGCTGCAGATTCAGTAAAGATTCTGGGAGCCTGCCTCACCACCTTGGGAGGCTGCACTCGTGTGTATGTACGTACGTGTGTGTGTGCGCCTGTGTGTGTCTGTAATAGGGTGTGAAGGAGTATGGCTGCTTGGAGGAGGAGTGTGTGTGTGTGTGTGTGTTTGAGAGAGAGAGGGATATTTTGTGTAACGAGTGCTTGTAGTCTTCTGAGGTTGGCAGAGTGGTCTTGCCCACAGGTAGGACGTTAGCGGTTTATTTTTGAATATCAATGGTTATTTGTAGAAAGTGTAATTTAATGTATAGGTGGTTACTCCAGCTTTCACCAGGAACAGGTTGTAAATATTCGCTTCTTTTCTTTTCTATGCTTGTACAATTTGCTCCCATCCCATTTTGAAATATGGTTGTACATATGAACGCTCTTCTTGGCAAAGCTGAATGTTTCTGTGACTGTAGCATTATTATTTTTATTTTTTTTTCCCCTCTCTGGACTCTTCAACTTTGTCTTTTTTTTTTATTATTTGTGTGTGTGAGTGTATGTTTGTGTGGAGGGGAGAGACTCACAGACACTGCACTGGTTGGCTATTTTCATGGTTCATTATAATAAATCACTGTAATGACAGTTTTATACAACTCGTCGTAGCATGTGTCTCTGGGAGAATTTGTGCTGCTATCACTGACAAATATCTGCGGGGCGTTTCAGGAGAGAAGACGAGAAACGTTCAAGGACGGCAAAAAGTCCCTGCAGAGGTATACCAGTGAGAAGTGTTCGGTAACGAGCAAATCTGTAGTTGATGTCCAAACTACTTAAGTTGGTTGTACATTTCCGATTGTTAGGCAGTCCCCCAGGAGGCACATGAACATCATAAATCCATAAAACACCCACGCACTGCTATCTCATGCCCAATTCTTTGTTGACCGACATGATAACAAGAAGAAAAAGACCATTTGTGGTCAAAATGTTTTGCATGTGAATTAAATCGGGAACGAGATAGCAGTGTTTATCTTTCAGATTAAAGCGTAGTAAGTTGGTTTGTTGTGTAAGTATATAGCGGGTAGGATACATCAAAATAAAGTGAATATAAATGAGAGGAAAGGGCTGAAAGAAGAATTTTAATAACAGCTGACATTTGAAAAAACCTGAATTAGAAATGTAAAGGACACTGAAACCTTACGTTAACATGTTGGAGCTTCAAACAACCACATTAGAGCCGAAGCATTTAGTCCATATTGTTATAAAATTGTTTAAAAATCCTAATATTTGTTGGTTGTAGCTCCTCAGGTGTGAGGATTTGCTGTGTTTTATATAATCATAAACTGAATATCCCTGGAGTTTAAACAAAAAGGCATTTTTTAAAAATATATTTTTGACATTTTAAAGGCAAGAAAATGATCAGATGAATCATTGGTTGCAGCCCTAAAACCATATTTGTGTCGGTGAGCTAATTGCCAACTTCAGCACGCAAATTAATTCAGCTTAGAAAAAGTACAGCTTAGACTGACTGAGAGGGGTCTAAATGGCCACCATACAGAGGATAGCATCTGTTGATTTGGGTAACAACATAGCCTTGGTACCACCCTCTCTCTAATCTTGACATTTTTTTTTGCCCCACGAGTGATCCTGGGTAGCAAAGTTGCCTCCTAATTTCTAAATCCATCAGTTTTGTTGGACGTGTACGCTGGTGGGGATTCATGAGAGCAGATGGCCTTGTACACCTCTCTGCCTTTGATCGGGGAGCCTGTGTGCATGTCAAAGCTGATTTCCATCTTAGCTGGCATCGGTCAGTCCACTGGGTCCCTGTTGATTATGATGCAACTCCTGCTCTTCAATATGTTTCATAATGAGGACAAGCATCAGAACCACCATTTTAAGTCTTTCTCATTTGACAGCTTTACCTTTAGACCATCAATATTGTTGCGATTATGCTCTAAAACAGTAACGTTTGATACACAAATTCTTTGCTATTGCAGTTTTAATATAAGATTAGAGATAAAAGCTTATTTCCTGAAGTATTTAATAACATTTTCTTCCTGCAAAACCCTTTTCTGTACCATTTTTGTACTTTATGGTCTAACCAGAAATGATTTATTAGCTGAAGATAACAGAAACTTAAGTGCCACGGTTAGAGTGCTGTACATATCGATTTAAAACGGGGCTCCAATGTCAACACAACTCATAAATCACAACTTATATTCAAAGAAAAAGTAGGAGGAATAGTGGAAGAGAATATTAAAACAGCTCCACCGCATTATTCTCTTATACTCCTTGAAACATTGAAACTATTCACTGTTGGACAGACAGTCCGTATGAATAAATGTACACTCATTTCAACACCATGGTTATTAATCAGCTCCCATAACAGCCTCCACTCTTTTATTTTTTATCTTGTCACACCACTGCCCTTCATGTTATTTAAATATAAAATAATTTTAAACTTAAAAGTAAATGCACAAATACCTTTTTAGTAAGTTTGAATTGTCATTTTTTTTTATTACGTCTCACACTTGATTCCATATCATTGTTCATCTGGACAGACTCGTACAGAAAAGGTTTCAACATTTTGCTTTTGACTCGATTGATCGGGGACTTCTTTTAGTCTGTAGCTTGGCAAGACCATCAGGACTCTTTCAGCTCGATGTGGGAGCACCTGAAGTAACAGGGATAACATAGAAGGATCGTTATGCTTTGTGACACTCAAAATGATCCTTTGTGTTCAACTTTTTGGGAATTAAAGGTCCAGTGTGTAACATTTAGGAGGATCTATCGGCAGAAATAGAATATAATATTCATAGGGATGTTTTCATTAGTGTAAAATCACCTGAATATAACAATCTTTGTGTTTTCCTTCCCTCAGAATGAGCTGATTTTATCTATAGACGTTGTGGGTCGCCTTCTGTGTAGTCCGCCATGTTGAACCACCATTATTTCTACAGTAACCCAAAAGCGAAACTGGCTGTAAATGGTTCTTCACGGCCACCGTGAACGGCTCATTCCAGAGTCGTCAAATACAGACGCCAGCGGATTTCAGTTAGTTGCAATCTGAAACTTTACCGCTAAATGCCGCCAAATCCTACACACTGGTCCTTTAATGCTTATTCATGTTACCATTCTGGCTTGAGAGTTATAGCGAACTAGCTGAGCAGACTGACACCGCTCTCACGTTTGCCTCTAAAGCACAATAATGAATATGTCATTTCACATTAATTTAATCCAAACAAAGCCGTCAGTTCACCGTTTTACAGGATTTATGCTCAATATGTGCCAGCCTGGTTGGGAGCTAAAAAAAAAAAAAGCTAAAACAATCATATTCAGGCTGAATTCATGTCCAGTGTAGCTCTTCTTATGGCCCTTTTAGTACTCCACAATACTGTCAGGTTACAAGATACTGTATGGCACACACTAATAATGGACCAATAGCTTGACATTTCAAAGTGTACATCTCAAAGTCAGGACAAAGTACAGGGACATAATCAACATATAGATATACATAGATTATAGACTTCATACAATTGATGTTTTCTCCTTATTTAACTTATCTGTTTTGCAAAGTCGTCGCCGGCAAAACCTCTAATTACTACCTTTTTGATTCTATCACATCAAACATTTAATTATAACAAAACAGTTTTTTTCTTTCAGTTCGTCTTTTTTATTATTATTATTTTTTAAATCCAGCCTATAATTGTCTTCAGTCCTCACTTTGCTGACACCACTTTCCTTTTAAATCAAAAGGTCAAACAGTGTCAAAGCCAAAACTCCTTTGCGGGGAGTTTGTTGATAAGATGTTAAGAGAGAAGACCTGACAGCTTTGACCTCGAGTCTGTTAAGTCCTTATTTGTGTCGGTCAAAGTCTGGATAATTTGCTCTGATTTAATTCGATTTGAGCGGCCGTCGCTCAGTGGTGTTTGTCCATCCGGTGTCCTGGAGCTGAAAGTCTTTTTAATATATCTTTTTTTTTTCTCCAGCTGAACCCCTTGCACTGGAACAAACCTCTCCACCTCACATCCACATGGAGAACATTTCAGTTTTGAACAGCTCAGGTAAGATGATGCAGTGACATACCAACACAGGTAAAACTTCTAAGAAAGTCTTTTTTTTTTTTTTCTTTTTTGAGAATTCACCCTGCAGAAATAAAGCAGTTTGGGATGAATGAGAAGGCTATTTTACAGAGGGAGCTTTCAGAGAGGACAATTAAGAGGCATCCTGTCTCCAGCAAGGGCTGTGTGGCCTCTTCCAGACCTCCTCTTGTCCTTCTTCTTTGATCTGTTCTTTCCCCTACACATCAGCTCTGCATCCCAGCCACAGGTTGGACCAGGAGAGGGAAGCTGGATTCCTGAAGTAACATCACGTCTAGGCAGCGAGACCTGCAGGCAGGCAAGAGGACAAATATTGTAGAATCTGCAGGAATTTATGTATTTCAGACGATTGGAGATGGAATATAGATCGGTTATTCCCCTCTGGTCTGCTCTACATATTACTAATAATTGATCAAGTCAATAAATTACATTTTTTATGGCTTTCTGTGCTTTTAAATTTTAAAATCTCTTGAAATTCAGGAGCGAGTGGGAGATCCACGGTGTACTCACTCCCACTTCATCCAGTCGTTGTACAAATCAACTTATGTGCTTTTAAAAAATAAACACACAGCTTTTAAATATTGATCATTGATTTAAAAAAAAAAAAAAAAGATAAAAGATAATGCAAAAGCACTCTCTCTAGCTCTAAGATGTCTCCCGTTCTTCTAATCAGTGGATTTGTATTCATTCATACACCATCTGCGAATTTAGCTAAGCCGAATTAAATACAAACATATTCTAATTATGGAAGGCACTTGTGGATAAAGAGCAAATACAGTTATTGATATGCTAAATCTTCCACCATTTAAGTGATTATAATTACTGGAGTGATTGTTATTGTTATTTAGTTTGAATATTTTACACTCTGATTTATGTAAAATTTGTAAAAACAAAAAGAAAATAAACAAGTCAACACATGATGATTATGTTTATCTGATGATGAATAACATTATTGTGATTGCTGATGGCAGTAAATACATTGTATCTGCACAAAAAAACAAAAGAAAGCTCTTATAAACTCATGTTTAATCCCAAACTATCCAAAGATGACACAAATATCAGGCTAAACTTATGGAGAAATTGTTTCTTGGAGGGTTTTTTTAACAACATTATAGTTTATATTCCAAAACTGACAACAAATTACTCATGATGGGGTTTAAATTATGATTTTCTTTGATTACATATTTGACTTTTCAAGCAAAAATGATGTAAAATGTCAATAAATGAATAAGAGTATAGTAGTTTTAAACATTGCTGGAAACATTTGTGATAATGCACAAAAATATATAACATAGGTCAAAGTCTTTATAGACATTTTCATGCAGAAATGTTACATTTTATAGCTTAAAAGATTGATGTTACTGCTAGAAACAACAAATATGATCCTTACCTGTGTGTGTGTGTGTGTGACTGCTTTACCATTACCAGATATTATATAGCGTTATTGCCGCTCTCTGTAAGGGGAGGAAAAGAGAGAGAGAAACCATCAGTATGTAGAGGAGATACAATAACTTTAACCAGCAGGTGGCAGTGTTACATAAAACATCTCCTCCTCTCAGAGAACTACAGCTGCGTGACTTTAAACAGCCCTCTGATGTTTTTAACTTAGACAGGTGTCACTATCCATCCTCCTGAGTGACACGATAAGAAAACATCCCATTTAAACTTCATCTGCTGTTTGATGAATCCCCCACTTTTCACTCTCCATCTCATATTTCATGTACATCTGCCTCGCTCTCATCCTCCTCCTCCTCCTCACCTCATTATCCCCCTCTCTCTCTCTCTCTCTCTCTCTCTCTCTCTCTCTCTCTCTCTCTCTCTCTCTCTCTCTCTCTCCCCCCTCTGTCTTGTCCTTCCTCTCCGGTCTCTTGCTTGATAATGGCTCCTTCCTCCCAGTCTTTTTTGCTTATAAGAGCTAACATGCGACTGTGTCCCGGCTGATAGGGTGGCTGTGATTCATTTAGACAGGCTGGCAGCAAGCTGTGTAAACAGACATTAGTAATTCATGACTCTGTCCAGCATCCCCAGGCTTCAATTAACCCTTCCTATTGGTGCATTCTTCCTCTCAGTCACCCATCTTTCTCTCTCTGTGCCCCTCTTCTCTCATTGCTTTTCATCTCCTGTGCTCCTTCATCTGTATTCTCCTCTTCTTCCTGCCTCCTCACTGTTTTTAAATCATTCTCTTTGGGTCCGAGTGCAGTTGTCATTTCGCCCCAATCAAGGAAGAAAAGAAAAAAAACCTCACTGGTAATAGAAGCAGGTGGCGTACAACATCCTTCTAATGTATGCAAATGAATGACTTGGGCATGGGGAATTATGCAAGGAAAATCTTGGAGGAAATAAGGTATGTTTTTAATTTCAAGCTGCCGGTGGGATGAGCGGAATCATCTTTGACGTGTACTGTCTCATTATTGTATTGAGCTTTAATGGAAAGGCCAATTAAGCACAAAAACTTAGCAAATGTGTGGATACGAGTCACAAATTGAATGTCTTCACACACACACACACACACACACACACACACACACACACACACACACACACACACACACACACACACACACACACACACACAAAGCTTGTAGCCACTTTGACTTTACTTGGACTTGAGCTTTATGACTTATAAGACTTATTATAATGCACTCCTGAAGCCAAAAGTGGAATAAAATCTTGGCCAGACTGGCTGCTTTTTCAGACACTCAGGCCAGTATCAAATTGATTTTTTAATAAGTTTAGTGACACTTGCTTTGTTTTATTTTGAAAACAGCCTGGATCTCATTTCAGGTGTAATTGTTTTTTTTTTTTTTTACAATAGTGTCTCTGTTAAAGTGCTCTATGATTCACCATGAAATGGGTTTTAAAAAGTAAAAAAAAAGAAAAAAGGACCATTACTTTTTTTGGTGTTTCCATTTTCAAATGAATTGAAAATGTGTTAGGGCTTGTGTAGTATATGCCCATCTTTACTTGGGACTTGAGTGTTAAGACTACGGCTGATTAATTTATGCATCCAGTGGTTCCCAACCTTTATTGCTTATTACCGTTTAAGCAAAAGCAAACATTGCTCTGCCTTAAACTCGTGACCTCTAGCCACAGATTGCGAAGTGGCGAGCAGCTAAACCGAATGTTTTCCTCTCAGATTGATTCATTTAGACAATTTCTAGAAGCCTGAAGTGGTAAAACTGTCCATTATTTCACAATAAAAAGCAAAGATTAGAGGAAAGCCAGCAGAAGCACATATAATGTGTGTAATTTTGTCGGGTTAATAAAGTCATTTGGAGATTCAAGCCTCACTATTATTGCAGCTTTTCTTTTCCTCTCTGAAACTTTGGGTTTTTCTAAATGTTCCTCAGACAAAAAAATGATTTGCAAGATGGCTTTTGGGAGCTTGCAAAGACATTTTTGTTCTTTTTCTGACATGTGAAAACAATTATTGGGTTAAAATAAGAGTTAACAGAGTTATTGATTGTGAAAATAGCCCATGTAAAGACTAAAGAAGAATGGACTAAAGTATGTGGACACTTGGATATTAGACCCATGTGTGATTCATTCTAAAATAGAAAAGATTTTGGTGTCAGAGCATTAGTGAGGTTCACCCAGCAACAGCTTAAGGAAGTAAGTTAATACGACCTAATCCTCCAAACAATGTGGAGTCACTCAATCCCATTAATTAAACCCAGCTCACCCAGTTTTTTCCATTAACTTATTTTCGTAACAGTAACGTAATAATTTAGTGTAACTTAAGGTATGAAGTAAATTAAACTGAAGTGGTAACATTTGTATAAAGAGGATGTCTTACTTTAGTCAGATACATTTTTATTATTCACAATATGACTGTGATATACTATTTATTAATTGTTTAAGTTCAATTAACTGAATTAAATTGGTATAATTGGTCTTTACTATTGAGATTGCCCTTAATTTGAACTAAGACCAAGACCTAAATACACAATGTATGTATGTGGACCAACTGCATTCCCCGCCTGCGTCCACCCACGATGAGCCATGAAGGTATTATGCTCTTACTGTCTCCAAGCAGCTCCTCAGACATCAGACTGTCCTGGCGGTTGCCCAGGACGAAGGCCAGGAAGGAGAGGATGAGAGCGTCCATGATGCCCATGATGGCGAGGATGTAGGCCCAGCGCACTGAGCAGGCCCCCAGCGTGTACTTGTCCGTCTGCTCGCCGCACATCCGCTTCACCTCGTCGCTGTCCCAGCCGTCTGGATAGATCATGCAGCCCAGAATCAGACATGTACCTGGGTCAGGAGGGGAGAAAGATGGGTTAGTTATTAAGGGCTTAATTGGCTACCAAGGGAGGACTTTATGTTGGATTCGGGACACTCTGTAAACCTCAACCTATAAAAGATGTACAAGGTATTAAGTGTACAGTACTTGGTGTAACAACGGGGCGCCCAGGGGAGGTTTTATAGGGTTTTTATTTACACTTTAAGCTTAAAGTATAGTTAATGAAATGCAAATTCATAGTCGACATATTAGCTTAGGATATAAATCTTGAGATAAGCAGATGAACTGTAAGGAGGAGGCTAAAATATACTTTATTTATGATGATTTGGGTTATGGTTTACCCAAATCAATGAGTGCAAATGGTGCAGATACACATGAAAGAACAGGTGCTGACTCAGTGTGCATCATTAATTCAACCCAAACTCAACTATTGATTGAGAAACTTTTGGAGAACTTATCCAATATTTGTGTTAAGTTGAAAAGTAAATGCAGGTGAAATATGTCTATAAACATTTGAAATTAACCTAAAGTAATGGATAAACTGTTTAAATGGTTAGCGAATAAACGATTGAAACAGCTAAAAGTAATTAAACACCTATAAAAGGTAAGGATAAACTGTTAAAGTAGTTGGATTGGATTAACCATTGAAATAGTTAGTTAAGCTTTATTGAATCAGAAAATTGAGATCAAGATCTCTTTTGCGAAAGAACAAATTACTACAAGATCACAAAAGTAAAGTTCATTCACTCGAAACAATCACACACGCCCACACTAATTAAAATATGACATAATAGCGTACAACATGATATTTGGAACATGATAGCGGGAGATAAAGGGGTATTTGAGTTAATCTGACACGGCTGTGGGAGTGCGTTAGACAGAAAAGGTCGTAAGCCGCTGCTCTATGAGAGCAGAAAGAAAAGAAAGTTTTGTCTTATGAATAAAATGGTAAACTATCTCTCTTCTACTCTCTCTTGTTTTCTCCTCTTCTTCATCCCAGTTTCACTCTAGGCTCTCCTAACGTTTAAACCAGGATGCTGCACCGTCTCTTCTGTGGCTGCGTGGTCTGTCCTCGCCCAGGTCTCCATGGCTGAGAGGAGGTTGTGTGGCACCTGACATTGCTCAACATCCTCCTAGATCCTCCTCTTCACTTATGTTTTACAATCTATGTGTATTTTTTTACCATCAAAATCTGTTTATAGTGAGATTTTTTAGCTGATCCATTCTGTGGCCTGTCCTCTTCCTGATCTTACACGATCGAGAGGAGGTCGTATATCTTACTCGGCGACACCTGAAGGTGTTCAACGTCCTCCTGGATCCACATTCTTCAAATAAAATCTTCACGTATCAGAAATTCTGTCATCAATATTTTGTAAATAATCTGAATTTGTTGCGTCATTCTGTACATGCGTCCATTGCAGGCCTGTTCGTCCTGGGAGAGGGATCCCTCCTGGCTCTACCTGAGGTTTCTTGCATTGTTCCCCCCTCCCCCAGAATGTAAAGCACCCCTCAGGCAAATTATTGATTTGTGATTTTGGGCTCTATAAATAAAATCTGACACCTGACATGTCTGGAAATTAGAGATTGCAGAGGAAAAAGAAAGAGAAGGCGAAACAAGGGCGGTGACAGCGGTGCCGAATGGGACGGAGAGGTGAGGAAGGAGGCAGAAAGAGAATATGTTACCACATGTCACGGCACCATGTGGCGAGTTGGGCTGACTTCATTAGCAGTCTGCTGCATGGCTGACAATGACAGAGTGAGCTGTTAGAGAGCAGAGTCATCTAACAACACTTGTGCTGGCAGTAGGGAGCTGTTTTCACATACACACACACACACACACACACACACACACACACACACACACACACACACAGTCGGTCGAGGCAATCAAATGATTTACAGGTCTGAGAGGTCTGTATTTATTTGTTGACAATGCTGCCAAAAGCCAGTCTGAATGTCAGAGGTTTTTATGTGTGCGTGTGTTTAATTTCTGTCTTTGTGAGGGCCAATTTGAGTTTTAGATAATGAGAGGAGGGTTTTTTAGAAAGGCAGAATGCAATTGGATGTTTAGTTAAAGACTTATGGGTCCATCTTGCAGAGATTTCTTTGCTATGCTGTTTCTTCTGAGGTAGCGATCTATTGGACTGACCTCAGCGGGCCAAGTTATTAGAAATTCATGCTGTGCAGCCACGAAACCTACAGAAATTCATAGAACTGTATTTTTAAATTCTAATGGAGATCCAAAAACGTTTCCAAAGATACCAGATATGTGAAACTGAGGTTTTTTGGGGAAAAGTGTATAAAATGATACCCAAGATATCTAAAACAGGGGGTTTCTAAGCTGCTTCATGTCAAGGACCCTCACAATGGATGCACATTAGACCACAGACCTTCAGTCTGAGAGGATTTTGTCTTAAGAAGTCACCTTTTTTTAAAAGTCTAAAGAAACTGGGATCACTCTAAATTACAATCAATAAAAAAGTCCATTCATATGTCTTAATATGCTGTTCCAACTTCCAAAAAAAGTTAAAATATTCCTCCTCCTTTTGCTGTGGACCCCCTACAGCGCACTCAAGGACCCCCGATGGTCCCCGGACCCCAGTTTGAAAATGAATGATCTTGAATATTTCCTAGAATATTTGTGATGGAGTGGCGCAGCGATATAAAAGCGAAGTCTCTGCCATAAATATTTCAGCTTTATAAAGCTTCAAACGAAGAATTGGAACAAGCCGATACAGAAGATAAATGATACAGCAAGCAATGAGATAATGTTTTTAAACCTTAAGGCTGCGAATTAAGTTTGATTGAAGTTTTTTTTTTTTTTTTTGCACCAATGTGATGAAAGTGTCTTAATTTAATTCAGACATGAACATGACAAAAACAAACATGAACGCCTGGTTACTGATTACTGAACAGTCAAAAACCTCAAAATTAAAATAATTAAAAGCAGCAAATCCTCACATCTGAGAAGCTGGAACCATGAAATGACAATTATCAAAATATGTCATGCCAGTTAATTTCCTGCTTGAATTTATTAATTATTTCAGTTCTGTTGGGTAATTCAGAAACAAAACACACTATTTTTTAAGCTATTCGTGTGTTTTGTGTGTACAAAATCTTGATTTATAAAGTAACAAAAGCTGTCAGATAATTGAAAAAGTTTTTCTGATACCGGAAATTTGTGTATCAGCCGATACTGATGGTACGTGCGATTAGGACGGGTCATGGGTCCTCCTGGGGTGACAAAAAAGCAGAATATGGTCCTGCTTTGGAGCTAATAAATTACATTACCCATTGACAGCATATATAAGGTGGTACCTGATACATGGTACCACATTTTAGGCAGTATTAAAGGAACTTGGCATGAAAACTACTTCAAATCTGTACTTAAATACGGAGTAAATGTACCTAATGTAAATTCCAGGGTCCTCACAAGTATAGAAACACAGTGGTTAGCACACTAACGTGAGCAGCCAGCAGATTAAGCAAACATATAATCTCCAGAAATGTCAGAGACTCGTGTCCCTCCCCCGCTCCCCTTTCTTATCTCACCCCCTTCCCTCTCCCTGTTGCTCTCTTTGTGGCCAGCTTAATGACAAAAGAGAGAGAGAGAGAGAGAGAGAGAGAGAGAGAGAGAGCGGCGGTACAGTAGCGAGATAGTGACCTTTATATACAGCCTATGATAGAGACGGAGGGTGAGCATACTACACGGGTGAGTCAGGGCTCCCCGCTGTGCCCTCTCCGCCCCTTCTCATGTCTGTTTTTCTGTTAGTCACGTCTCAAATACAACCAGTCATCCCTCTCACAGTTGCACTGAAAACAGAAGCAACAAGCTACTGTAATAATAAGTATTGATGTAAAAGCACTCTAATCCATATCCTACGCCTACATTTCCCAGGAGGCACTGAGTGTATTGACTTTCCTGCAGCCTTCCTGAATTTGGAGATCAATTTTCTCAGGGCAAAGGGGAAAAAAACAAAGTTTAAAGCAGTAGTGGATTGTTGTAAATACATTTCTTTATATTATTTTTTATTAGATACAACATATTCTCTGTTGACTTGGACTTCTGCCAATGTAAACTTAGATATATATTTAGACTGTTTTTCTGCTATCGATCTTCATCAGTTAACTTCAATCATTTCTTCATCGAAAGTAGTCGCCAAAGAGTTGTGTGACTTTCTACATAACAATAGTTTATTTGAGGATTTTCAATCAGGATTTAGAGTTCATCACAGCACAGAGACAGCTCTGGTTAAAGTTAATAATGACCTTCTGATTGCTTCTGACAATGGACTTGTCTCTGTACTTGTATTATTAGATCTTAGTGCTGCATTTGACACCAATGACCATAATATTCTTTTACAGAGACTTAAGCATCAAATTGGCATTAAATGAACCACACTAAGCTGGTTTAAGTCATATTTATCAGATCGCTCGCAGTTTGTACATGTTAACGATGAATCTTCAGTAAATACTACAGTTAGTCATGGAGTTCCACAAGGTTCTGTACTTGGACCAATACTATTTACTTTATATATGCTCCCTTTAGTCAACATTATTAGGAATCACTCCATTAACTTTCACTGTTATGCAGATGATACGCAGTTATATCTATCAATCAAGCCCGATGAAATTAATCAATTATCTAAATTACAAACATGTCTTAAGGACATAAAATCCTGGATGACCTGCAATTTTCTGATGTTAAACTCAGAAAAAAACGAAATTCTTGTTCTTGGCCCCAAAAACCTTAGAGACTCACTGTCTAAAGATATAGTTACTCTAGATGGCATAAACTTGGCCTCTAGCACCACTGTCAGGAATCTTGGAGTTATCTTTGATCAGGATTTATCATTTAACTCCCACATAAAGCAGACCTCTAGGACTGCCTTCTTTCATTTACGTAATATTAGAAAAATTAGACACATACTATCACAGACAGATGCAGAAAAACTAATCCATGCATTTGTTACTTCAAGGCTGGATTACTGCAACTCTTTATTATCAGGTTGCCCCAATAAGTCCATTAAAACGCTCCAATTAATTCAGAACGCTGCAGCACGAGTACTGACAGGAACTAGAAAAAGAGATCACATCTCTCCTGTACTAGCTTCTCTGCATTGGCTCCCTGTAAAATGTAGAATAGAATTTAAAATCCTCCTCCTCACCTATAAAGCTCTTCATGGTCAGGCCCCTTCGTATCTTAAAGAGCTCATAGTACCCTATTACCCCACTAGAACACTACGTTCTCTGAATGCTGGGCTACTTGTGGTTCCTATAGTCTCTAAAAGTAGAACAGGAGCCAGAGCCTTCAGTTACCAAGCTCCTCTCCTGTGGAACCAGCTTCCAGTTGTGGTTCGGGAGGCAGACACACTCACCACATTCAAGAGTAGGCTTCAGACATTCCTCTTTGATAAAGCTTATAGTTAGGGCTGGATCAGGTGAGTCCTGAACCATCCCTTAGTTATGCTGCTATAGGCCTAGACTATCGGGGGATTTCCCATGGTGCACTGAGCTCCTCCCTTCCTCTCTCTCTCTGCACTCATTCATGTCCCTTTAATGCATGTTACTAACTTCACTTCTTCCCCGGAGTTCTTGTGCTTTCTCGTCTCGCAGGTTCTTGTCGATCCTGGTGGAGCCTCCTGCCATGGTCCTGCTAGATTGCCATTGCCAGTACTGTTGTTGCTGTGCACCTGTCTGTCTGTCTGTCTCTCGCTCTCTCTCTCTCTCTCTCTCTCTCTCTCTCTCTCACCCCAACTGGTCGAGACAGACGACCACCCACCTAGAGCCGGAGGATCTGTCCTAGGTATCTGCCTTTTAACAGGCAGTTTTTCCTTGCCCTTGTCGCCAAGTGCTTGCTCATGGTAGTACTGTTGGGTCTCTGTAAATAATGTTTTAAAGAGTTCGGTCTAGACCTGCTCTATTTGAAAAGAGTCCTGAGATAACTTCTGTTATGAATTGGCGCTATACAAATAAAATTGAATTGAATTGAATTGTTGCTGATGTATTTTTTGACTCTGTGCTGCCTCTTGTGTGATTATTTTCCCTTTTTAAATCACTGTATTAACCACTTTTCATCTGTTTTTTAACACAACCTGTATGTTTTCTGAATCAGATCCCAGTAACTAATTTATAATATTTTCTAATTCCACTTCGACTCAGCCTGTGATCGTGACAGCCAAAATTTGCACACCGTGCCAAACCCCACGCCGTCAAAACAAAGCTTGAACGAAAGGAAACCAAGGATGTAATCCGTGAAATTCAGAAGAAAACATTTGCTGTTTCTCTATTGACAGTGAAAAACTGATTGTTGGCAAGGCTGGGGACTATTTGTGTGCATCCACAGCACTGCTTCGTACTACCACAATCATATTTACACATGCCTTTTAAAGTATACATGAGGTTACTTAATGTCTTAATTTTATTTCTGACTCTTGTGATGTTTGGGAAATAGTTTCTCACAAAACACTTTTACAATGTCATCCACGTTATATATTAGTGTTGATTTCCTTTTATGCATTTTAAAGGATTTGGTACAGTGCACAGTTCTCTCTCTCTCTCATGTGTAAACAACCTGCTCCTGCAGCCTTTTCAGCTGTAATATTAATAGAATGAGTCGAACTGCACGCTGTCTCAACGTCAAATCTAAAATCTCCCACCAAGCTCGAGTCGAAGAGAAACACAGGAGATCAAAGAGACACCCGGGTTTGTCTTTCTGACTCTCATCTGAATGCCTCAAGATGTCCATTTCTGTGCTGTGGTTGGTTCAGGCGTCGGTTTCCAGTAGCTGCAAGGTTTTGATGCCACAAAAGCCCAAGTGTATGTCTACCCAAAGCCAAATATGCACTCCACTCTCTTTGCATAAAAGTACAAAAGAAATGAAATGTAAATCCCACCTCTTCTCACTGGCTGATCTCATCATCATCGTTTTAGCTGCTATCTGCAATACATAAATGATTCCTGTAAAAACACTTTTTTTCCCCCACCCTGTTTTCAAAAATGTACTGAGTTTAATCTTTTAGCTTCAGCAGACATATAATTTCTTTTTCCTGTTGTTATCAGCAAAGCTGTAAAAGCTCGAGCGGAAATCGTTTCTATCCCCAAAACTGCATCCAAATGTCTCCAAAGTAGGTTGAGGGGAAATCTTTTATCTTTAGCAAAATTGTTTTGTTTTTTTTAGACTTTGCACAGAAATGTCTTGTAGCTACAAACAATCCTACAAATGGCACGCAGCTACAGTGTAATGTGCAGCAACAAAAGTGGTAAGCCAACGGGGTCAGCCTCTTAATTCCCTGATAAATAAATTCTCCTCATCTCAGCATCCTTGCAGCCGTACTCGCCACAGAGGGAAAGCAGCAGCCTTACACACACAATCCCTGCCCCATAAATAATGAAAGATATAATGAAAACCCTCAGACGAGGAGTCATGTCATCTCATTTTTCGAGACTTCAAATGAGTGATGCTTTCAAATCGCGCAGCCTAAAAGCTCAGGGTAACATTTGGACTCAGGGGCAGAGAACAGACGAGTGATCCGGGTTTGCAGCGTTCAACGCTTCAAGTGATTTAGGTCGACTGAAAGATCGAGCTCACGGACTCTTCAGAAATGTTCTTTCTGACTTAAAGGCTTCTTTTTTTGCATTGGTAGTACTCAAACACTGCAGGAGGTAGGTAGTAATGAGCTAAAAGTCACACTGGACTCCTGAGAACTCTCCACCACAGAGGGAAGAGGAGGTCAATTACTCAGCAACGCTACATCTCACTCTCTCATCTCTGGTTACTACAGAGGCTTCTCTGTCTGACATATTTTTCTGTTTGGTCAAGTCAAGTACGGAAGAGATTAAATGATCTGGATTCTTTGACAATAACGAATTGGTTTGGGTTTTTTTTTCTTACTGAAATCAACCGAAGTAAAGTTGAATAAGAAAAGAAGTGGTCATAAAAAGTTTATTGTTTTTATTCCTTCAAATGCAACTAAAATAGAAACAGTTCTAATTTAAAGTATTTTAGTTTGCCGCAAAATAATAGCAAAGGTCAAAGGTGCCGGTAAATACGTGCAGCAGGTTTTGGGGATTGATTTGGAATATGATATAAAAAGATATAAACATGTATAGAAATTGCTGTTTGCATTTTTTGTCAAGTATAACGTTAGTAATGGAAATATTTTTAGAATATTTAGCTTTTTCATAGTACTTTGTGTACTTTTACTACTTTGACGCGCCCCTCCTCATGAGATGACAATGCCCGCAGTGGCCAAATTGAGTTTGAGACCCCTGATTTAAAGAGTAACTTAAAAGGCAGGAAAGCAGCGTTCAACAGCCATCTGTGGTTTAAAATCTACCCTGTGGCAGCTGTAACCACACCCAACAGTGAGTACACTTCTGCATCACTGGAGGTCAGCAAAGAAAGCTTTTAAGGGGTCTTAAGTGGCTCTTTAAGTCATTTATCAGGTTAAAAAAACCACCAAACTCCAGCTTCTCAAATTATTGCTGCCTTTCTCCGTTTTACATCTTTATAAATTAAATATCTTTAGTTTTTGGAGGACATCACCTTGGAATGGGAAAATTGTGATGAACATTTGTTGTATTTTGTGATATTTTATACACTAAACAACTAATAACTGACAGTTTCAGCCGTGACGACTGAACTGTTATTGAACAATCAAATTATTTATTGATACTCTAATGGAAATAAGCTTTCCACCTGGAGGTCAGATTAAAGTTTTCTGTTAAAAAAGTTTCTCTCTCTTTCTTAATGATAATGAATGTCCTTGATTTCCCTCACTTAAACACGACACATGCTAAAACACACTCTTCCTCTCTCCTTGAAGGCTTCCCAGCTGACAGCTGTTTTGGCAGCAACACCGAGGACAATCAGAGGAGGAGGTGTCATAATCTAGACCTCTGTGTCCAATCGCCACATGCTATTATACAAACACACACACACACACACACACACACACAGAGAGAGAGAGAGAGAGAGAGAGAGAGAGAGAGAGAGACACACACATCAAGCCACTCATTATGGTGCATTTCACAAGCCCAGCTGTAGCTGTCTACTTGCAATTCATGTTCCTTTAAACATCACGGCTATTGAGCGAGTGTGAGTGCTTGTGCAGGTGTGTGAGTGTGTTTTGTGCGTATCTGTGGTGGTGTGTTGGAGAGACGGAGAGCGAGGCAGAGAAGGCTCATACTGTATGCACTGCGTGTCAGCGTCAAGGTGGACCATGGCAAATGATATTAATGGGAGTTAATTGGGGCAGAAACTGGCAGATGCAAGAAGGTGTGAGGACAAAATACCGTCCTCACTGTCTCCACCCCCACTGCCCTGATCCCTTCTGCTCCACAGAGGGCTGAGTGAGCGTGTGTTTGTGTGTGTGTGTGTGTGTGTGTGTGTGTGTGTGTGTGTGTGTGTTGAGAGATAAGGCAGAGGAAAGGGAGCATGATTTGCAACATGAATCCTGCCGCATACCCCCCTTCCTCATTAACACCTCTTGTATTAGCTCCACTGATTCACAGGGTTTGTCTGCGCTATCGACCACTGCCACAGCAGATTAATGGGCTGCTCTGAAGTCGCTGCACTCCCAGGTTTTATGTTTCACATGTTGCATTACACTCAACATTTGAACAAATGGGGAAATAATTGAGTAAATAAAGATCAGTTTCTCCTAATTTATATATATATATTTATTTATTTAGATGAATAAAATATGTCTTTCTTCTCTTTCTACAGCTCACAACCTAGCAGATAACAGCCTATAAATGTGAACAGGATCATCGAATTATTCCTGAACGTAACTTAAATATATGAAACAGTAAAAGGAGCTTAAAGTTGTTCCTGACTGAGCACTCAGCCTTCAACAATTTATATGATCAGGGTGCTTTTAATGAACATTGGCATGAGCAACATGCTTTGTTCAGCACTTCATCAGGCTCATGAAAAGATACAACGAGCCAGCAGCTATAAGAAAGTAAAACAGTTCATACATTAATTCATAATGGTACCCGTGAGTGTTCATAAAAAAATTCGTAGATAATAATTACAGTGAGCAAACATTATGAAAAGCACTTGGGAGCAAAATATATGAAGAAAAAAATTAAAATTTATTAAAATGAATGTTTTAATAGTTTTAGTAGCACTTTATTTTACAGACCCAACAGTTTCCAAATATTTTTTTAGAAAATAAATATCATTTTTCTTTTTTTTAATAGTTTTTTAATTTATTGTGTTTAATTTACCCCAAAATGTATGTCCAAATGCTGTTTTTAAACCTTCTTTACACTGGCAGGAATAAAATTCTACTAAGGAAATTATTCATTTATAGGCCTAAAAGTAGTAGAATATATAGAAATACTATAATAAGTCTATAAAAAATGTTTCTTAAACACCCAATTTCACAGGAAACATACAGAGGATATGACCTCAGTGTCTTCAGTAGTAGCTATGGCTTGTGTTCCCACATTGCATATACACATAGGGATCATGCTAGCAACATTTCATAAATACATAGCCCAATATTAAAACAACACTGTCAATCTAAGATACAAAACACAGAAAATAATAAACATAATACGCTGCTATGGCAACCAAATACAACCAAAATGTAATGCTAAACGTCCCTGCTACCACTGTAACCCTCACGGAGAGCTGTCCGGGCACTGTGGTGCTGAAATCTCAACCAGGAGACATGGTGGCAGATGTTTTCAACTGTTCTCAGCTGCTCTATTCTGAACTACACAGGCTTATCAACTCCCTGAGATTCATACGTTAAACTGGGGTCACTCTGGGCCGATCTGTATGCATGCCAGCACGCACCATTTGCATGCCCCCCTTTCTTTCCCTTTTCCACCTACAACAGTAACCCACACCATGTTTCTGTTGTCACTGTGGATGATAAGGAGGAAGGGGGAGGAGAGGGGAGCGATAAAGAAAAGACTGAAGATGGAGAGACAAGAGGGAAGGAAGAAAGAATAAAGACAATGGGACAGGAAATTATGATAGCAGAGGAGAGAGGTGCTTCATCTGTGCAGCTCAGGCTTTAAATAACATTAGAGGCTGCGGGATCAGGGGGTGTAACATGACAGGAAAACAGGATGAGATCATTAGAATCATTAGGTATCGGGACCAAATCTGAACGCCGGGCATTAATATTGTAAGATACCTGTGTCATTTTCAGGTGTGGATTGAGACGACAAGGCGGAGCGGGGAGGGGGGAAGGGAGTGAAGACTGGAGGGATACGGCAGGAACAAGGGTTACAAGATTGGAATCCCAATGCACCTCATTTGAGACATGAAGGGAATGAAAGTGGCTGTTTAAAAATTCAGCGCCAGACAGACCATGCTCCTCCATCAGAGAATACACACACACACACACACACACACACACACACACACACACACACACACCAGAGAGAGAGAAAGAAACCTCACTTCAAAGACATAAAGCAGACAGATTTCCGTCAAGTCAGGGCAAAAGTAAAAACAACTGGTGAATCCACTCTTTATTTTACTCGCTAGTATGACCTCGGCCATTAGTCCGTCCTCATTTCGTTTAGCGAAAAAAAGCAAAATAAAATTTAACTCTGTGTCAAAGGCAAGCTAGTTTGGGGAGGTCCCTCGGGGGAGAGAGAGAGAGAGCGCCATAAAATTGATTGAGGCTCAAATTTACAATCTAATCATCTCTGAGCGGAGAGAGGCGCAAGCAGCAGCTCTGTACTGAGCCAAACAGAAAGTCTGAGAGTTATTATATTATTAGTGCTTTATGATTTATCAAAGGAAAAACAGCTGACCTTGGCTCAAGGTTACACACACCTTTATTTAGACCTAATGTGATAAGGGGAAACTCAGCAGAGGCTAATTGACCCCCTTTGTTACTGTTGCTACGCCTGTCAAGCTGATTGATCTGAAATCCAAAAACCCAATCACATTCTTGGATTCATTTTTGTAATCGGGGAGGAAACTAGTTTGGGAGCTGGAAACCAGCTGGAAATATTCAAAGCTGGATTTTAATCATCGTAAATTTGGGGAGAAAGGGACACAATTACCAATTCTGTGTTCTGAGTAGCAGAAATGTAATATAACTGGTAGTGTAATTAGTGTTTACAGGGGGTAATAAGTAAAGTAATAATGTTACTTTTGAAAAGAAACTAGTCCAATACTGTTCATGAGTGGTTTTGTTTTGAAGGAGGAAGTACAAACATATGTTACTTGCTTGAATGTTTCAGAGACCAATGCAAGACAACAGAAAAACAATGTCTTATGTCCAAGACCAGGACTGCAGCACGGCTCCAAACCTCGCACACCGCCTCGAGATGTGTGGAAACCCAAATATTGACAGGCCTACTTTAGGGGGAGGGAGAGCGGTACTACTCCTTCAAAGAAAATAATGTTGAGTTAATGTAACGGAAATAGCTCAAAGCCTCTTACGGTGATGGTGTGAGAACAAACTCTGCACAAATTTGATGCTCACAAGTGTGTTAGCAAATTAGGATTATTTTAAGAAAACCTCCTGTGGCCCCTTTTTAAAAAGCCCTCGGCACTGCAGAAACAAAAGCCTTCTTCTTTTAGTAATAATCTGCATAAAAGTTATTATGATAACCCTCCTGGGCGGAGGTATTGTTTTCCTCCTTCAGATGCTTCCTCTAAAGCCCCCCTGCTGCCTTACAGAACACAGGAGACGACTTCAGAAGTTGCATCCAAACACTGACGTTGCCTTAGTTTTTGTTGCCCGTGTTTGAAGTCAGTCCTACTTGGAACAGTCTTCTTCTGACTTTTTCCAAACGAGCTTTTAATCAAAGCTTCCTCTGATTTCTTCTGAGCACAAAACATGTTCGGGAGTGGGAGGTCGCTCCTTACGCCGACGATCCAATCAAGTTGGATGAGGGAGATGCTGCATCGTCATGGAGACGGGCTGCCTGCTGTCCTCCCGGCTACTAACTGATATTTGTACGGATGTGTGTCAGGACTGCAACGACACCTCAGCGCTTGTGGTGTCGACTGTGACACAAACAAAAAGCCTCTCTTGTTTCCTCCCACCACCTCTTCTGATGAGTAAAACCTCCCCATATGTCCCAGCGAGCAACATATCCTCACACATGACCATAATCCGGAGCAGCTTTTGTTTTCTGGAAGAGGATCCTATTTGTTTGTGTGTGTTTTTTTTCCCACAACAAACCTATCAGGAGGTGAATCATTGAAGGTGATTTAGAACAGGTGTCCCCCATTAATCAACAGCTCCCACTGGTGAACCTGAGGAGTTAATCTGCCAAACGGGAATACATGCTGCATCCCCGACTGAAGAAGAAACACGTGTTAAAAGCTTTGTATACTCGCTGTCAGTAAAGCTAAAATCCCCCTGCAGCGATAATGTTTGTGAAGCTCAATATTGGCTCAGCGGGCTTGCGAGGTGACAGGCGAGGAATAAAAACAACAGTGAGACGTTTTATTTTGTCAGTCGGAGGGCGAGGAAAAAGCCCAGATGGTCAGATTTTATTTACAACAGTTACTCCGATTGGGATGTTTTATTCCTAATAAACCCAGGTATGTTACATGTTTGATCAATCACTTCATTTAAGTGCACCCTCTCTTCTCTTCGCCTCCCTCTGATGTGGTGAAGGCGTTCTTGAAGTGGCAGACAACTTTGGCAGTTCTGAATCTTTAACGGCTGTCCTTATTTTCTCTCCAAAACCGTCTGCCTTTGAAGTCGGGCTGAGGGGATTGCTTCACTCCGTTTCAGTAACTTCTAATGTGTCTCTGATCTGTGGTGATGGCAGAGAGTACATGTTCTCTTCTTTTTTTTTCTGTCTTTCAAGCCTCCCCCCCACTTTTCTCCCTCTTTCTCTCTCTCTCTCTCTCTCTCTCTCTCTCTCTCTCTCTCTCTCTCTCTCTCTTTCTCTTTCTCTTTCTGCACTACTGAGCACTGATGACTGATGATGTGAGGGGAGGAGGGGAGAAAAAAAAAATACAGAGCACTGTCTTACTGTGGAAAAGCCACCTGGCATGAACAGAGAAATGCAAGCTGGTGAGAATGGAGACCTCTTAAACAACACTGTCACACTGAAGGGACAGTGAAAGCTTGTGATGACCCAACAAGGTTAATTTAGGAGCTGCAGCAGGTGTCGAGACATCATGGAAGTTTAGATGAGACTGAAAATGCATTACTGACCTTGGAAAACAAAAGCAAACTCACCACAAGTGCAGTTTAGTAGCAGTTCACGATTGTGTTCATTGGCTTAGATCCTAAAGTTTCCAAAGATACCAAACACGTAACGAGTAATGTGTGTTAAACGCTGCACAACACATCTTTAATATTTATTTTTCGCCATCACAATTGGTTGTTTTTTTCACTGCTGTTTTCAAGGTCAAGAATTAACTCTCAAGCTTAACTTTTATGTCCATACACTGTATGAGAAAGTGTGTAAGTAGTGCTTCCATGGCAACTGAGCAAACAGCACAATCTGCTACTGTGGGCTGTGTAATATGGTCGAATAAAAAAAAGAGATTCTTTGTCAAATATCACAGTGTAAACATCGCAGAGACTCAGTAAAAAGTTGGAATAAGCTGATACAGAACATATTTGATACTGTGAGTGTGGAATAAGTAGCTTTGAGATTTTTCCAACCTGCAATGACTTGTTTTTTAGACCGGAAACAAGTTATGAACACAACATTGACGGGTCATCACCTTTTTAGTTTATGTGGTGAGTTTGTCAGCAAAGCAGTTAATGCTTATATTCATTAGCATCAGTCCAATATTCTCTGGAACAACAATGAGCTGAAAATACTAAAAAAAAAAAACTCTCCGTATAGAGCAGAGAGGAACTGCAGAGTTGGTGATGATTCTCTGAGGGTTCATCATTATGAGCCTTTTTGCACATTTCTGTACAGCTCTTTACTCATTTATTTAAGTACCTGGCCATTTTGTACATATTCTCTCACACTCTTTATATTTGTATATAGTGGCTCCTTTTTATTGTCTCTATTTTTTAAATCTTTTTAAAAATATTTTTCTACTCTTGATTGTGATTATTATGCACCAACGCTAATTCCTCGTAGGTGAAAACTTACTAAACCTGATTCTTTCATGTTACATTGATCCATTTGCCATGGATAATCGCAGTTTCAAAGTTACTTAAAACTGCAACAAGGAACTTTCATTTTCTGTTGATGTTGTTGACTGATGGTCTCGTGTGCGTATGTAGGTCATATAGAGGCTCCAGTATTATATTTAGACTGTTCCATAAAAACTCCTTGTAGTACGTTTACGGAGACATAAACAGGGGTAAAGGGTTGTTAAGCTGCTTGAGTTGTTGCCACCCTTGCACTGACGTAACAAGAAAAACCCTCATCCAGCCACTTATAATGCAGCTGTGATGCTTCACCGCTCCAGGGAAGCTCTCCCGACCCACAGTAGTGACCTAAAGCAAGCGGTTATCTTTAGGGAGCCCCCTTGCCCCCCAAATTGGCTCGAATCTTCACTCGAATCTGTTCAGGTTGCCATGGAGACACCCTGAACCGCACTGGGGTGCATCAGCTCCCAACTCCCCTCCTTCCGCAGCTCCTGAAAGGACCCCGCTGATCCCGAGCAGCTCACCTTGGCGATCTCTCGGAGAGGAGAGCGTGAGTGATAGGATGCTGCCAGCAGCAGCAGGAGCAGCAGGAGCAGCAGCTTCACGGAGAGCCGTTTCCATGGCAACCGGCAAGCTCGGAGGGAGGAAGAGCATTAATGGGTGGCTGAGGTGGCTGCGAACATCACCGAAACAACACACGTCCCCTCTAACTCCGCACACAAACACACACACACTCAGAGTCCGTGTTCTGTGATCCGTGACCTTCGGAAAAAAAAAAAAAAACTGTGGCTGTAAACAAACTGCAGACCAGAAGCAACGCACGCACGCACGCACGCACGCACGCACACACGCACACACACCTGAGAAAACACTTCATTCACAGACCTAAGAGAGCTTCCTCTGAGTACAGCGAGGACTATTGTTCCTCTGCTGTTTCCCCCCCCCCCAAGTGTAATCATAAGTAAGTCCACTGGGATGCAAACACTCCCATAGCTCACACTTCTTAACTCCCTCTGCTAAGTTTATCAAATAACAACCCTCGCTGTGCCGCTACAGGAGCTCTGGAGCCTGTTTGATGTCCTCTCAGTCTCAAACCTCATTTGTATTCTACTAATACGCCCAGTTTTCACTAAGCTTTCTTTGATTCAATCCCCCCACCAACATGTTTTCCAATGTTAACATTGTTAGTCATTTTTTCCACACAGCATGGCGCACCTCCTCATTTGCAGCTCAATACCACTATTATAATCATCGATGGATGATCAGTGTAATTAGACGTCCACCTCGGAGGGGGGAAACCAGCGGGAGCAGATACCTTCGCAAACTGATTCATGAATGGATTTCAGTGCCATTCGAGGGGCAATCTTAACATGTAAACGTCAGTAAAACCATCAGGTAGACATTTATGACCCAATAACAGCTGTCATGTTTCCCTTCAGTCAACCCTGACGCAGCCACAGACGTGCAGGAGCGTAATATATTCCGGATGTCATCTGTATGATTGCTAAAAGGCTGCACTCATCAAACAGCTCCTTCGTCCAATATGATGGTATTGATTAATGAGAGGATGGGATGGTGGAAATGAAATGTCCCGCTGAGAAAGCTATTTGTGGGGAAGTACATCTAATGGATCCCAGTTTTATTGTGGGGCTCTTTGGGGAGGAAATGTGTTTGCACTTTAGGCCTGCAGAGATGACCAGAACAAGGGATTTGTGGGCCGTAAATTGGATATTCAGGAGATGGAGAAAGCACAGAGAGAATATAGCATAAAGAGATCGAAATGCTGGGCTGAATAAACAGTTGAAGAAGTTTGCTGAATCCATGTAAAGTGCAAAGTTTCATCCATCAGCTCTACTGGAAAGTTTAAGTGTTGGTGAGATTGTGTCATATCCAAAACAGGTTGATGGTGTTTTTGAAGCATATATTGTTTCTGAGTGGTACACTGCTGCCAAACCTCTTCTCATAGTCAGGAACTGTCTTTAGTGTTGACTAACTACAGACTTCAATGTTCATTTATAAAATCAGCACTCACTGAAGACTTTTTCAAGAGAGAGTCATTTCATGGGTGTATACGTGTATTTATATATGTATATTAGTAACTGTATATATTGTTTTATTAATGATAAATACATTTCCTTGATTCCTTGAATAATAGTATTGACTGACCACTGACTGGTGAAGTGAATAAGGCTGGCCCCGTGTGGTCCGATCCAACAGACGAGCTACTGTTAATGCTGTGTCAGAACACACAGTGCATCACAGTTTGTTGTTTATGGGGGTGCGTGTACTGTATGTATGTTTCATTTTCTCTTCTGACTGTAATAGCTTTTCGATCACTTATTATTTTTATTTAATGTAATTCTGTTTATAAAAAAGTATTCTCATTAATTTAATTATTAAGAATTTCCCCTTGGGATTATTAAAGTGTATATTCTTCTTTTTCTTATCTTGCCTTGAGTTTGTCAGCAGAAGTCTTCCTAAAAGCTTTTGTTTACTTTAAATTCATGTATTTAAGAGTATATGTGTGTAAAAGTGTGTTTGTGTATATGTAAATACATTTCTTTACATATAGCGTTTATATATTATATATTTTTTAATATGAAAACAACAAAAAATAAAGAAATAAACCAGAAAAATAACCATGAAATGCCCCATTCATGTGACACCCAGCAGCAACATATGTCAGTAAACAGCTGACATAAGCTGCTGGGGGGTTGAAAGAGTGACGGTGGCTGTTTTAGTGCATATTTCCACAGTGTAAGAATTGACATTTGACAGTAAAACAGGAGTGATAAGCTGTTTATAATTCACACATTACATCAGCGTATCATAACACCGGCATCTGTCAGTGAGACTCAGCATATGCCAGTGAGAAGTGGAATATGACATGAGTGACATATTAAAAACCACATATAGAGACATACCACTCAGAGCTGACATATCACTCTCAATATCACTCTAATATCTGCTCAAATGGGAAAGTAGCTACTTTAAAAGTTATGTCTACCTGGTGTCATCAGAAAAGAGAGTTTATAGCTGTTTTTTTTCAGACTTTAAAATTGGACTGTGTGCTGCAACCTTCACTGAAGTGTCTTTTCTATAAATCAGTGAGCATCTGAGCATCATTCACCCTCAAACAATGACAGCCAGGTGTCATAACAGGCCTCTCAGACAGATCTGATATATGATGAAGACCTGAGTCTGTGCGTCAGTCTCCTCGACACCAGCGGGCGCCAGCATCACTCATTAGCTCAAACACTCACACGTTGAAATGAACATCACTCAAGCGCTCGTGCACGGACACACGCGGGCTTATCCGAGGCGCGTAGTTTTCAAATGGGTCACCGTGTCCTTGTCCTGCTGCCTAACTCAGGAGGAGGAGAATAAATCAACCGGCTGTCTTCTCCATCCCGGCCCAGTGATCAAGAAGATAAACCCCCGATGGGAAATCTATAAAGCCTGGCCCCTCCTTTGGGGACACATGTGAAAAGCTAGCAGCAGAGGGAGAGACGTATTGACATCGCACTGTAGAGGACACAACGACAGCTACAAAGTCTAATGGATCAAACAAAAGCTTGAAGATGGCTCCAATGTCAAGTGTGGAGAATCTTTTACCCTTAGTTGTTTTGTTGCCCTTCTTGCTCATTTAATAATACAACACATAAAAGCCGAAGAACGCTCACTTCTTCAGTGTAATAACTGGTATATGTTTTTTGTTAAACCTTTCTCCTTGGAGGGCCTAAATTGACTTTACTAAACTTTAATGGTGGGTCACGGGCCAGAGGTTTCTTGTATTATAGTATATAAGATCCCAAATTCCCCTAATTAAGTGACTTCCTGTGCAATGTGTCAGATTATGAACAGCAATTATATTATATTATTTCATTAATTTAATTAGTTTTTCCACTATAAACTTTAGGCAAACCTTATGCCAGGCTGACTTTGGTGGCTGGCAGTCATTCTTAGGTTTAATATTTACATATTTGTTTCCATCTTGTGGTGAAATAAATCCCCGCCATATTTCAGCCAACTTCCTCCCTGGTCAGCACTGCATGTGTAGTAATTAGGAACGCAACGATATATGTCAGCCGAACATCGGTATCAGCCCATATTCGTCTGATTGACTGACATATGACTGATATCATTGGCCAATGTTTATCTGTTGTGTCACGTCTATTTTGCACTGTTGTGCTGGTTATTACCAAGTTCGATGTTGCAGAAATAATCTGCTCCGTTTTCCAGCACACAAATACAAATGTGCTCAACGGAGCAGCGAGCGTCTGTGTCTGCGTCTCATAGCTCAGACGATAAAAGAAGTAGACTGAGCTGCAACAAGGGCAAAAATGCTTATTTTTTGTAGATTTATTTGTTTCCCTGGTGAATAAATAACAACAACTAAAATATCGGCCAAATTGTTATTTTAATCACGCATCGGCCCAGAATTTCCCAATCTGTGCCAGTAAACATTGTAAACCATTGCCAAAAAACAAAACAAAACAACAAACAAACAACATTTTATATGGTCCAACGCAGGGCCAGATGTCATGGGCCATATGAGGCTACTAGATCTGGACCATAATTCATTGCTGTATTTGGGCCAAATGTATGGGCCCGACCAATTTTGCTACGTGGGACTTCTTCACAGCCCTTCATTCAAACAGTTTACAAACTTTTTCAGCGGATAATCTGTTTTCAGATGGTGACAGACTAAAAGCTTCCATCTTGGAAATATGAAAAATGCATCTCAGCTTTCAAACTGTTTGCAAAGTGTTTCTCCTGCCAACACGGAAATAGCCGAGACCAGCCCACAGACATGCTGGTGAATTAAAATGCAGTCAACAAAAGTCTGAATAATTTGAAAGGAATACATATTTAAGGAGTGTACTCACGCATAGCCATCTCTAGTTTGATGGATTTAACTGGATTACTTTATGGGTTTTTAAAGTGACAACAGTCAAATCAGCTGTTCACAAATAAGCCTTTTTAAAGCCGTTAAATAACATCTTTGCTTGCTCACAGTTTCTGTCAAATTGAGAGCACTAGCGAGTAAGGCATTGCTGAAGTTTCAAGCTTCTCAGTTTAACTTTAAAGAAGTCGCCATCCAGAGCCGGTAGAGGTGTCTGGAAACGACATAAATACCAGGTGTGCCAACTGAGAGATCATTTCATAATCAGCCACTTCCGTTTCACATAACGGGCTAACTCATAGTGATGAACTCATGATGAAGAACACCTGACACCTGACCCGGCTCCACAGAGCACTGTGGTGTCTCATTATTTTGTTGGGGTTTTTTTTACAACCCACAACTTCTCTAATCAGTGTCTGTTTTCTGCCTGCTCTCATAAAGCCACTGTATGCCACCTGCACAGCACCAAACAACACACAGACAAAGTTAGTAACTACCTTGTGAAGAAAATTGAGCATTTTGCCGCTAAAGAACCAGGTATTTCTCTTAGAAAGCGATGGAGACAACAACTTTATAATATGTTGATGCTGTGTTTTCCCTAGAGATGAGTGAGTGCACCAATAACTGCATCTGTTCAACTAACTAAATGATCTGTACTCATATCCATACTTGGAATGGGCGGAGTTAAATTGAATGTGGGTGGCTTGTTAATTTTAACCTGAAATTGATATAGGTTGATCAGAAGTTGCTATATTTATTAGAAAACTATTTACAGAACAGCCTGAGAATTGAGCTTCAGAGCATAGTTTAAAAACTGTCATAAGAGTAAAAGAATTATTAACTTGCACTGAACTCTGATTATACTCATACTACTTGTTCTGCTGCCACCAAGTGCGCCAAAAAATCAGCTCAACGGTTGACAAAAACTCCACTTAAAGAAAATATAACATGTATCCTTTAAAGGTTTCCTATTATATTTTGTATCATACACTGTAGCATTTTGTATAGCCTAATATCTGCTTTTGGAAAGGAAACTAGTCTCGAGTGTCCCTGAAGTGCTGTGGATAGGGAGGGGCTAAGTGTCTGTACTCAGAGGCCTGTGTTAACTTGGCTATACTCTTGCACTATTTCAACCAGAGAGTAAAGAGAAAAACATGTATTTATATTAAAATGTTGACTGTAGATTAGTAGCGACGAAGAGTTTCTCATCTTGTTGGATTCTTGAATACGGTGTACTCTGTATTGTTTCTCCCTGCACAGTAAACATGTTCATACAAACATGATGTCTTGTTGTTAATGTACCATATCTCCCAATTTTCTCGTTGCCCCTGGGCTGAGATTAATTGTGTGAAGTTATCCTCTCTCTCTCTCTCTCTCTCTCTCTCTCTCTGCCCTCAGGTCCTAATTAAGTGGAATTCAGCTTTCTTCATGTTGTAATTATTAAGCCGGAGAGAAAGGAGCTCGCTCTGGACCATGTAGATATACAAACAGATTGAGGAGGAGGAGATTGAAAGGGGATTTGTTGGAATTTTTTGCTGAGTTTTTGCAGGTTTGTGTTCATGTTTTTGACTGTATGTGATTCCAGAAACGCTACGGCTGAATTTGCATTCTTGAGCCACAGAAAATCAGAGTAGTTTCTGCTGCGATCTGCGGATTAAATGAGGATATTTACTTTGTTCGACTGATACGTGACTGAATTTCTGAAAAACTCTTCCACAAGAGAGATTCAGTGGCCTTCATTCATGTCTAAGAGTGTAATGATTTATTCACAGACAAGCAGTTGTGTTTGCATTTATAATTCATACCAAAGTGACCCAAGTGGCAGAGAAGCAGCGACAAAAACAACAGCAGGACTTAATCTGCAAGGTTGTTTAGATCTTGCTGTGATGTCCAAAATATCTCAACTGTGAGCTCAGATTGAAATGCCCGAGGGATCAAGAAGCAACAAAGTAATTCGACAGTCGATTTGGCATACTGTTGGTCCGGGGTCTCGTTCCTCGCATTCAGGCTGTCACATCCCATCACAGCAAGGCGAGCCTCAAAGCTCCGTCTTGTTTTTTGTTTTTTTCATAGCTCAGACGGAAAACTTTTGTGGAAGTTTCCGGTCGTCTGAGGTTAGTCGACCAACGACTCCTCGTAGCTGCCGGTCTCTAAGCTCGCAGGGATGAGCGGTGACGTGCCAGGGTTGCAATCAGCCTCTCTACTCAACCCCTCCCCCACCAATCCTGGTTACACTAATTACATTACTCCTGGGAAGACGGGATAATCAAATCTTAATGAGCCGTGGAAAACTTCAGCACTGTGCTTGACATCTCTACCAGCAGAGGTGCTGAACCTTTAGTCGATTTCCAGACGTCTCTGTAGGATTTGTACAAACTGCAGCTATTTTACACCAGTTTTAAAATCCTGATGAAATGAACCGATAAAGGTCAGCACTGAGACCCAAGTTTAACTCTGCTCTTCTTACTATTCTTGGCATTATTTAGTTTTCTTCTATTTATTTTCATGGATCAGGAAGAGAAGTCTTGACATTTTGCAAATATAGTTTATAGATAAAAATGGTACTGGACAATAATGTGGTAGAAAACATCCTTGGAGAGCATTTAATGCAAAAAAAATGTCCACTGTTGTCTAGAAAAGCCTTTCAACATCAAATGAACTTAATCATAATTCTTTTTTTGAGAATAAACCACACATCTGGCTACTGTTTCCTACAACCAGGACCAGTTTCTTAACAACAGTCAGAGAAACATGTTAGCATTTGAGGAGTGGAAACCGAATAGAACAACATGTTTAAAACTAGGGAGTCATGGATCCAACTTTTTCTCTCCTGATACAGATTCTGATACCAAACTACGTAAGGACTCTCTTCAATCTGTGTACAAACGACACAATTTTTAAATTGTGTGCAGTTCAAACTTCAGTTTTACGTACAGGCGATAACACCAATCCTTCCTTTTATCCTTTTGTGGAAGTCAGGTTGCAGTTTGGTTAAGTTTAGGGACCAAAATTGTTGGACTTTGTTGCTCTTTATACTACATCACCTCACAGAAGTTGATGGGAAAGATTGGAATATCACCTGCACACAAAATGGACTTTGGTGTACGCACTGCACGCAATTTTACAGTCTAAAGTTGTGTTATTCAAACAGCATTTGCTGAGGGCTGATATAAGTAATATATCAGCTAACTAATATAAGTGATCACTTTCCTCCAGATTTAAAATATGTTTACCTGCATGAAACACATCTGGATTGTTTTCATGTAACTGAGACTGCTGCACACTGCGACTTAAAGAATGTTACTGAATTATATAATGACAAAAAAGATTAAATAAAATCTTTTGGGTTTTTATATATCTTCAGGGCTTTTATTGATAGAGACAGCTGAAGAGTGGTAAGAAAGGGGAGAGAGAGAGAGAGAGAGAGAGAGAGAGAGGGTGCCCCTAAAATCTGTATTTAATGTTGAGTAGTGGATGGATGAATCCCTGCTAAAAACCCAAAAGAGTTACTGTACTATTAGTTACAGACTTCAAACAGGTATTGAACTGGACTTTTGATAAGATTTACATGCAAAGAAGCAGAAAGAAGAAGAAGAAGCAGACATTCAATACACCACCGTTTCAGTCTGAAAAAAAAAAAAAAACATCTTTTGAAATGTTGGCAGCTCTGTTCGGACCCAGAATAATAGAGGCTTTCCTATTCAAATTCTGCAAACTGGTCTGACTGGAAGGATTTGAGCAATTACTTAATAAGAGGAATCAATCAAGACCAAGCCCAGCTGCGATTGATTTGAGTCCAAACCTGATGGGATGGATTTTTAAAAACACAAATTTAAATTCAGCCACTCAATCAAAATGACATTTTTACAATGTCCAAATGAAACAGAAACAGAGTGCGTATGAGACAATGATTTAAATTCAAGGATAAATATGAAACCGTTCTACAAGAACTGAGACAATGAAAGCCACCATCATGGTAGCCTTTGATATGCAGAACAGACTGATATCTAGAAGTTAGTTAGTGTTATTCTGGGGTTTCCCATAAGACTTGAAAGACAGCAGGAAAAACAGAGAGGCAGTATTTTGTCCCTCCTCTGGGACAAGCTTATGCTCCTTGAGATTATCACTTTCCCCTGCTGGGGGATTTGTCACTGATCCCTCTGCAGAGGGGAGCAGGCTATTTAGTGATGCTCCCTTAGGGATACATAATACAATAGGATAACACAACGGCAGATTGGGAACATTTTCTTTTGCAGAGAGGAAAATAACACAACATCGACGGCAGCTCCTGGCATTAGTGATACTCCCACTCCCGGTCTGAACACACTCACACATGCACACACACGCACTCAGATGAATAAATCTCTTGTCTTACATACACACAGACGCTGTCGCTCTACACTGTTCAACAACACACCAGGGATGTCAAACTCAGAGTTGCCAATCACTCCTCTTCCTCTCCTCATGTCAGTTCAGCGCTCTCATTTCCGTCCAAATCCCCTGCTGTTAGCTCTCCTGCTGCTCCATAACTAGCACCTGATTAGGAGTGTTATTAAGCTCTATAACTTCAGCACATCCACATCCTGCGGAGACTCCTGAAAAGACCTCGTTATCTCACCATCAGCTTCCACGGCGGCTCTCTCTGTCTGGCAACTGGACACTATGCCATCACCATCCCACCAATTTAAAGGGCAAAACAGCTTTGGAAATTGCCAACGGACTTCCAAAGATGCACATTTTCTTTCTCCGGCCTCAGCGAAAACACAACATAACCAGGCACATCTCATGAAACATGCATAAAGCCTCCTACTGGCGAGCACCGCAGAAATCAAGGCTATAGGCTGCCTCGGAGACAGACACATCGCTCTTTAGGAAGCGTGTTGCTTTGTGCAAGCAAATTGTTGGGTGTAATTAGACGTTCAACTCTGAGGGTTTTTAATAACAGCAATGCTGAGGAATTTCCCTCAGCAATCTCCCAACATCATGAACATAAACCTCCTTCCTTCCTCGTAGATGGTTTAATCACGAGGTAATGGAGCCTGTGAGGTCTCTGATGCTTGTCCCCATAAAGCAACTGTCCAGGACTCTGCAGTAATAGCACGATTTAGTGTCAAATAAGGCGTTCAAAACAAATAGAAAGCAATCATGAGAGAGCACACATGTTCACGGAGGCCACATCATTCTGATAACAGTGTTTATACGTTTTTAATCTGGATCTGCATCAAAATAGACACAGTGATGGACAATCCTCAAATCCTTAAATCCTTAAATTCCATCTGAGAATATTAGGTCTCTGTACAACTATGAACTGTGCCAAACCTCTCGTGACAGCTGAGATATGATTATTAAAATTTCAACATTTCAAATTGAAATGCCCATCTGTAAATGCGAGTAAATGTGTGCACATTTTGCCTACATTTGCACAATTTGCTCGAGAGTCATGGCAGTTTCTGTCAAACAGATGACAGGAATTTGGCAGCCAATTATAGGAAAACGATATGCCATGTCAGATAAATAAATAAATCACTTTTCCCTCAGGATTTGGATGGAATAAATAGGACGAAGAAAGAAAAAGTTGAACAAACTGTAAACATTGATAAACTGTTATAGTTAATGTGTTAGCAAACTGTTGCCATCCAGCAGACGTGAAGCGTCTCATTTAAAGTCATATTTCTGGCCACTTGAGGATTAGAAGTCCAATAATCCCTTTCGTATTAGCTCTGTTTTTGTTTCCATATTGATCTCTTTAGCCGCTAATGCTCCACTGTTCACTAACTAGTTGCTTACTTAATATGTTTTGCTGTTTAGCACAAGGAAGGCAAGGTACAGTGATTTTACATAAGCCTTTTTGTTGAAAACAGCCTCTTGAAAATGGAAATAAAGATGATGAAAGCAATGAGAGTAAACCAAAACAAAGAGCTGAAAGTAGAGCTGAGGGGAACTGCAGGGTCCAGCGATATCACGTTACTTTGAGCAGCTTTATTAACTCACTTAAATGTATAAAAACATATTGAGATATTGTGCTAGCAAACAGTATAAATAACTTCATTTGCACATCTGTGATCAGTCAAACATCAGCCCGTGTTTTCATGCTTGAATCACAGCGGCCTTGGAGCTATTACATTATGTTTTGTTTGTGAATGTATGTCAATAAACACCTCCATCACTACAGTTCATTTCTTTGCAAATCAACCTGAACAGAGGAGTGGGCTATCCATTGTGTGGAGCATAATTACAGTCCTAGAGCCTTTTTGATGAACGGGGGACTCTGGATGTCATTTTCATCTGGTTGGCAGCCCTGACAGTCTCTTATACTTCTCCCCGTCTCACATAATCTCCATCTCTCTGCTCATTCCACGTCCTAACTACTCTGCAATCAAAACTGTCAGTCACACTTAAGGCTCTAAATGCCTTGCGATTCCCCCAATCAGACACACCACTCTTGCTTTACCTCGAACAGGCTCCAGCCGCTCCCGCAGCCCCCGTCTGTCCATCACGTCTCGGCTAATTTTTTATAGACAAACTCTTCATCACCTCAGGATGACATCTTCTTCATCAACAGTGCTGCGGCAAACGGCTCAAAATAATGTGACCTTGACAATATTGGTGCAATGTTTTTCTAGTCTAGCTATTTTATTGTTGTTGACTGTATATTTCTCATGTGTTCTTGTGATTATTTATCTCATTTTTTATCTCATTAACATGGCTGTAGGGATGTTTGACCTAACGGTGGGTCGGTCGCTCTACGTCTGCTGTCCAAACTTAAATAACTCAACAACTATTGGCTGGATTGGCATGAAATTTTGTGCTGAAATTCATGGAAACCAGAGGATACATCCTCCAGACTTTGGTGATGCCCAGACATTTCCTCTAGCGCCACCAACAG
This sequence comes from Dicentrarchus labrax, assembly GCF_905237075.1. Lineage (NCBI taxonomy): Eukaryota > Metazoa > Chordata > Actinopteri > Moronidae > Dicentrarchus > Dicentrarchus labrax. The sequence continues at coordinate 16,155,521 of NW_026136724.1, read as the reverse complement.
ATTAAAAACGTCTTGTAAAATAGTTCTCTCTGTCTGATCTCTTAAATTTTCATCTAACACCATCAAACATTAGCATTTAGCTCAAAGCTAGGTAGCATGACTCTGTAGTCATATTTATATTCTTGTTAGCAATATATTTATCATGTATTTTTTGTGCATTATTTCACTGTCTTTATCTGTTTTCATATCTCTAAAGTACTTTATTAAAGTGTTGTACAAATAACAATAAAAAGTCAAAGAACGCGTGATATTTTCTAAAGCTCATGGTGGCTCATGTATCAGCACTGTAGTTAAGCTGTAAGAGACCTTGTAATCCTTGTTAGGGAACAGCTTGTAGCACCGACTCCACTGTTACCTATGAAATTGTTAGTGCACATTAATGTCAACTTCCTTCCCCTGGCTGCAGCAGATTTGTGAGCAGCTGACAGGCAGATATGACGACCTCAAGTCTGGCTGTGATTGCAGCATCATGGACACAATGTTCAATCTCACCTCTCCACCAGACCACACACCCCATAAAACACTTCGCCCTCTGTGGCACCTTTACATTGCCTCGCCAGCGCTGTGTTTGGATTATTCTCGGGCTGACAGCTCTATCAAGTAGACTGCTGATCATCTGGGTGGCAGACTTTAAAGGACACAATTCAAGCATATTTTTTGGGCGGGGGTTTTGTGCACTTGCTTTCATGAAGCTCTATATTTTTTAAGTCTACATTTAAAGGGGCATTTGAGTGAGACTTTTTTCATTGTCCCAAAGCACAAAACAACCGTACATACTCAGAAAAAACTGTAATGTACATGTGACATAACTTTTAACTGGCAAATATGTTATTATGGTATGAAAAAAAAATCTTATTCTGTAGGTACTATTTCTTGTATTTTATGGATAATTTCTACTTTTTAAACATGTTTTTTCTACATTACATTGTATAATTTTTATCACATACTTTGGGATATGGAGTTCAGAGTCTTGCTCCAGGACACTTAGGCATGTGGAAAGGAGGAGACGGGGCTCGAACCAACAAACGACGTACAATTTTACAAATAAAAATGTTACCAATTAAAATGTAATTTATTGCCAGTTATGAATTCTTGGCCTTGGTCCATTATATAGCTGTTCTGGAGCTTTCAGTTATATTACATAATCTTCATTTCAGCAGATGGAGTTTGTAAAATGACGATATGATTGTAGATATTCAAAATCTCCATTTTTCTATTCAGTTCTTTATTAATTTGTGTTTAACAGACAGTTACAAGGTATATTCCCATTTCCCTGATTTTAAAGTTCTACTGTGAGAAATTGATTCAACATATTACAGGAGGAATGTAATTCTAACACTCTCCTTGGTTTCAAATGTCCATCCTGCTGCACACTTTAAGGACTTCTCATTCGTGTCGGCATAAAAACTGAGATTGAAAGTTTGACCTTGACAAAAACAACTCACTCCGAGGTTCATTTAGTTTAAGCCGAGCAGGATGAGAAGCCCTTAAAGTGCTCAGAAAAATGGAAATTCGAACACGGTTGAACACAATTACATGGCAAATGGCAAAAACTATCATGTGATGTGACTGAAAGCACAGTTTCAATGTAAACTGTAACACGAGGGGGTTGGAGCAGGTCTGCCTATAGGTTCGATTCCCTGTCTCTTCCTGCCCACATCATAATGGACATGTGTTGGGATGGAAAATGTCACTTATGGACAAAAATGTTAAGAAATAAAATGCAGAAGGCATAAAAAACTTTTTTTATCAAATCTAAATTTAATGTTGATGATTGACATCCCAAGTTATTTTCTCTTAGGCTAAAAAGCCTTATTCTTAATTAACCAAAGAAACTGTCATTACTTTGCTAAATATTTCTGTTGCATTAGGCTGTATTTGTTTTAAAAAATATGACTATGATTCTGTTGTGAGGCTATGAAAGTGTCCGTCTGGCACTACAAGTCAACTTTAGATGTTGATTGAGGTCACAGATCGGTTACTGTCCCTTTAAAATCCTCATCAGCTAAAGGAGGTGATCCACTTTCTTAATCCTGGGACTCAGAATGAGTCTGTAGTTGAGATCTGTGAGCTTCAGCTGACTTGGCTGGCTTTTAATTTGGCTGATTCACTCTGCATCTGTCGCCATCTCTCTTTTTGTTTATGCTTCTGCTGCGTTTCTTTGACTCAGTGTAAAATCACCGTCCATCCACAGAGAAAAAAAGAAATGTTTTTTACTTCCCAGGCGGCACCTATAGGGCAGGCAGCCAGGAGGTGGGGGTGGGGGGGTACCATCTGAGCACTTTACTGAATGGAGAGAGGGAGTAAAGGAAAAAGAGGGCAGAGGGTTTTATCTAAAAACCTGCAGGTGAAGACATCACTCTTCTTTTCTGGGTTTTTTCTGCTAATAGCTTCTTATCGGTGTGTGTGTGTGTGTGTGTGTGTGTGTGTGTGTGTGTGTGTGTGTGTGTGTGTGTGTGTGTGTGTGTGTGTGTGGGTGTGAGTTCAAGTCTGAGTATGTCTTAGTCTCATGTGTGGTCATGTTACATCACTGTAAAGCCTCTCAGACTCTTCCGGTCCTTCATTATATGTGTGAGAGGATAAAGACCAGGCTGATGTCATTAGCTGCTCTGCTTTAAATCCAGACCATCGCAAGTACACCGCGAATGTTGTCAGAGCTCCAATTAAAGTGCCTTTTTCTTTTTTAATTAGAGATGCTTTGATCAACAGCCAATTATTGCCAGCACATTCTGGCTTTTAATTATTTATTTAGTGGCTATTTTTACGAGGACAGAATTTATAGCATTTATATTAAGAGGTGAAATCTGTGATATTAAAATGTTAGCTGCCAAATGCTCCACAATGTATGTTCACCAGCTAGTTGCTCACCTGAACAGTGGGTTTGTATCATATTCACCAATTTTCATTACAATTGGGCCAGGAGTTGTTCTGTAATCCTGCTGACAGACAAACACTACGACATCCAAAACACGACCTCTGTGGCGGAGGTAAATGTCGATTATAGTTGCTTTAAAGGACCAGTGTGTAGGATTTAGTGGCATTTAGTGGTGATATTGCAGATTGCAGCTATTCCGATGCTGCTCAGCCTTCTACCAGCGTGTTGGAGAAACTACGGTGGCCATGAAAAACGCAAAAGGGCATATCTATAGCCAGTGTTTTATCTAAAGAATCTGATTGTTTATGGTCAAATAACTGTATTAAATCATCACATTTTGTACACATGAACACATAATAATGGGAGGATATATTTTAAATAATTAATACTGATTTAAAAATATAAGTATGTCCTTGAGTTGTTTCATTATACTCTGATTATGTCTTCAATCTTAATTGATACACTGATGCTTTTAATTAATACTTAATTGATGCATTTATTCTTTGTATGATTGTGATAATTATTGTCATTTGACTTTGAGTTGTTTGATTTTTATGATCCAAATAAAAGGTAATACAATTCTTATGCATCTGTTGTCAGGAAGGAACATAGAATATAAAGTGTAATACATTTTAAGGAATAAATATGACCACCTATTGGATTATTATGTGGACAGAAACATTTCAAACATTCCCTGGATCATTATCTGGCCTTCTCCTCTGCAGATGCAGCGTATCTTCTCCGAGGCACAATGTGACGGCGATAAGCAGCACGTCCCAGTTCCACTTGACATCTTTCTGAAGAGGTGTAAAATTGAATACCACCCAACGCATTGAGCGTTCGTATAATAATATCAGTCAGTTGGGCGCTTTATCAAACTGTGTTATCATGCATCAAACGTAAGACAACCAGAGCATTTGTGTTCTCTGTCACTCTCGCAGCTTAACAACAACAACACATAACCGAACCACAGTACCTGCAGTAGCAGCTGGAAAGCAGCATTTGGATCAATAAACCTCCAGCTACCAAATGGACCTTTTATTTTTGGCTCTGAATGCCAGACCACTTAGTAGGCAGAGAGCACCACAAGGGAAGCCACTTACTGCACAGGGAGCTGCTGGTCAGACAACCAGGAAATGGGCCGTGTGTTGGAAACGCTTCAACAGCACTTTGAGTAAACCCACCTCTGATTCTATGGATTTACAGCCACAAAAAATGGGCAGCTGCCCATGCCATGGCAATCTTCATATGTGTCTTTGTGTCTGTGAGATCCAGATGGCCATCAGAGCTCTGGAGGCCATCCAGGTTATTGTGCAGCCTGCTGCTCCAAACTGAGCACGCTCACCTCATCCTGTTTTCATCATCAGGCGACTCTTTCTAGTAAGGCGTGCTTCTTTAAAAAGGGTTTGTAATTTCTATTTAATGGCAAATGAATCAATTCTTATGGTTTTAAATAAATAATAAGCCATTAACATTGTTTTCGGTCAGCAGGTTGAGGATAAACGATTTTTCCAGATTGCTTTTTTACAAGGTCCCTAATTTATCGAATAGGCCTGCAGATTGGTGACAAATTAAAGAGAAGAAAACAACATAAAATGCCTAAGAGGTGTGTTGGTTTATAGTTTCAGTGCTTCTGGCATAGTTTACACAAGTCTCTGGAACTCGAATGGAGGGATGAAACACACTTTTTCCAAAAGATGTTATCCTATTTGATGTTCAACTAGATGTCTGTCTATGCCTTCTTATAGTGTTTCCACTTGTTTTCCCTTCCCTTGTATCCCCCCCCCCTCTCTCTCTCTCTCTCTCTCTCTCTCTCTCTCTCTCTCTCTCTCTGTCTGCACTTTCCAATCTCCCTCCTGCTGCAATCACCTGCACACCTGTGACTCATCCACTACTCAAGACTCTGCAATACATCTACCCCTGGCTCTTCACTCCAGTCTTCACTAGATAGTTCAGTTCGCTAAGAGATCCTGTGGCCGAACTCAGACTGTAGTTTTGATCATTTTTTCTTGTGCCTGACAATGTGTCTCCTGCGCTTCATTTTGTCTGTCTGTCTGCCTGCTCCTCTCCACTGTGAGACTCAATTCACTCAGCCTCTACAATCTCCATTTTCTGACTAAATCTCTTATGAACTGTTTTACTAACTGTTGTCCGAGTTCATGCAAAACATAACATTAAGTTGAGATCTGGTGACTGTGAAGGCCTGAACGTGTGATTCACATCATTTTCATGCTTTGTTAAGATTGTCAATGATACCAAATTATCAGGTTTAGACAATATGAAACAGCCTCTCCGGTGGACTGGTGTGCAGCCTACTTGGACTCCAAAACAGAGGTAGAGGTGGATAAGAGGCATAGTGGCCATCTATCTACCTTTGGTCATAAATGTTTCAGCAAGTGGAGAACTGCAAATTATTGGTTGCTGTAATTGACTCTTCTGTAAAGTAGCAACCCTTCAACACAAGACAGGAAGTGTGTGGACAAAAGCACCGTCGGATGCTCAGATTTACTCTCCCGAATCCTTTCTCTTCTTCTCTTTTTAAACTTCCTTCTTTTAAAAAGGTCCAAGACGGCCATTTACCTACCCAGAGGCAAGCTGTTTCATCTTTTACCATAACACACTGTAATGATACATGTACAATGGCATTCATAGTGGATTTGTGGTGCTCGTTTTGTTTATTTATGAATTATTTTATTATTCTTTTATACATAAATGTTTTATTTCTAACTATGGTAATTTTTTTTTACCACTTGTTTTACATCTCATAGAACATAATAAATGTTATGTCCCGAGGTTTATGTTTTTGTTCATCAATGGAAATTCCTAACAGCTATATTGAAATGGCAATACAATATAAAATCTTGAATCATTCGGCGACCCCTTGCGCTCTTTCTTTTAATCTGTCGTCAGTTTAGATTCCTGTGCTGACGACTTATTCACTTTCTAACAAACAATTAACTCTGCAGTCATAAATGTTGCTAAATCAATAATAAAAGGGCCACGAGGTATCCATCGCAGGGGCCTCCCTGATGAATTAACGTAATAGCTATGAAGCAAAAAGACAGTAAAGTTTTTTTTATTGAGCCTTCAGCACTATGATGATGATTATATTAATTACTTTGGTATTTTTGAAGCTTAAATGGCAATTATCTCCTTGCTTTATTGGGTTTACATAATAATGTAATAATGAAATAAACAGCTCTAACACAGCAGGGCTCCAATGTCCACTTATTTATTACACCAAAGTGATGTTTTGAGCATAACTTCCACACTGCACACTCCTATGTGTACAGGGAATAAATCAAAGTAAGTTCATCTTAGAAAATATAGATAAACTCAGATAAACTCATAGTATAATGCCAGAAGATATGACTGAACCACCTAGAAGTCGTTATTAAAGGTTTGTTACTGATAAATAAACCATCAGTAAATCCTATATAAAGTAAACTTTTTTATAAAGTGGTACCTTAATATCCAAGTAGTGGTCATTTATATATTCTGTCGTAGTAGCAGAGGTGACTTTAGATAACAGTCTAGAGGGTGATTTTCTTGTGCGAGGGGTGTTCAGGCAGAAAAATGAAGTGAAAGACATAAACGTTGGCTCTCTGTTTGGGCAGGAGGCCAGTTCAGTCTGACGTACGCCTGCCAACTTCTGTGCAAAGTTATGCAAAAGACTTGTTTAAAACTATGTAACTGACCATCAAACCACATCTGCAAAGAGGCAAAGAAAACGGCTGCATCATTACAGCAATCATCGTTACTCTTAGCTACTTTTCTAAAAGATCTCTTCATCTGGAAGGCAGTGCTCATCAAACATTCAGGACAGCCCGTCGTTGGAGAGGAGGGCTGCCTCTGAGCCGTATGTGCTGCCTTTGATAGCACATCACAGCAGCCCCGTACCACCTGAAATGACACCTGACAGGGAGGATTTTTTTTTACAATCACAATGGGATTTCAGACTGCTTAGAGAGAGAAAGCGCCTCGATATTGGCTATTTAAGTTGCCTGGAAAATCTTTTAATGGCAGCTTTCACAGTGGCCTCGACGTGACATTTCTGAGCGAATGAGACAGAGGAGGAGAGACGATATGGGAGGGAAAGAGCGATATTGAATGAAGCTGCGAGTTAAAGAAGCACTGGGGGACTATTAGCAGCAAGATGTACTTTTAGTATCAAAATAAAAGCACTTGTTTTGTTTTGGCTCATTTATTATATATGATGTAATAGGATTTGCTGGCTTTCTTGATATATCCAGTTTAATATTTCTGTTTCGGACTGTTTGTTGGACAATAAAGCAATCCGATTTTGAACTTTTGGAAAATGATGAGCATTTTATTGTGACCTTTTATGATTTATGGAATAATTAAGAAACTAATCAACAGATCAACAATGTAGATAACTCTTAGTTTCAGCCCTCATCTTGTGTTTTTTATGTAACACATATGATGAAATGTAACCAGTATTTAAAATTATTAGATAAAAAGGCCTCTAAAATGTAGCATAAAATGGGAATACTAAACCACAAGTACCTCAAAACGTGTTGAGTAAATGTACTTAGTTACTCTCCACTAGAGAGGAGTGACAATCTGTTCCCCTCACATGGTGGGAATAACGAGGGGGGAAAGCCAACATGTGACTCAGAGGAATAAGAAGCAGCTTTGATCTGTGACAAAAGAAAAAAACTGCAAATAAAGAAACTGCCAGGCTGTGCCACTCATTACGACTGTGAAAGAGCTCATCGTAGAGCCTTCACTCCAAAAGATAACCCAACTCACAGCTGCTAGGGTTTGAGACTTCAGTGACAGAGGGTTGGAGGTTTTTTGTTTTTGAAATGGGAACATGGTGTTTAGATTAGGCCTCACAGCTGGCTAATGGCTCTGCTAACCTCTATATCTAATCACTATTGTTAGATTGCAGTCTGCGGTTGCTATTTATTGCTAAAACTGGAGGTCAGCATACTTCACATATTCACCCTGAATCAGAACAGATTTTCCCGCCGCTGCGTTTCTGTAGGCAAAAAAACCCCCAAAAAACAGAAGCACACTCCGTGAATGTGATCGTTATTGGTTATGACATTTAATTCCCATTTGAGAACAAGCAGTGTTTTACAGCAGAAGATGCTGGGAGATTATTTATACACACAAATTAAATTTTTATGAGAATTCTAAACCATAAATTATGCTCAGAATCTTTTCTTTTTTTTTAAATCAGCAATTATTTGTCATATGTTTCTCCGTGGGGGTGTAAATTAGTGTGAAGACACTCATTTTCTCACAGAAATAAAATACAAATCTCTCGGTTTGTTTTTTGGCTACAGCTCCTTCATTTACACACATGTTCAGTTGTTTCTATTAACAATCTGTCTTTTCCACAGCGTGATAAAAGAGTCCACTGTGGAGTCAAGGTCATATGAATGACGCTGTCAAAACATCTGTTTTCTTTCGACCATGCACTATTGTTGTTTATCCCTTATAGAAACCATATTCCCTGCAGTTTAGCTCTTTTAAATGCATCTATGTTTGCAGATGACACACCAATCTCAGCAAAATCACGCTTTTGTAAAGCTGGCCATGATCTTCATATTACATTGTCACCTTAACATAATAATAAAAACAACTTAGTAATATTAAAACATAAATGGTTTTAGGAGTGAAATGCTGAATCAGTTGAGTTAAAGTTATTATTAAATGTGTGCTAAAGACCAAAAGCCTGACAGTCTGCACAATAAGAAGAAGAATCAAAAGACAAATGACTCTCATCAGCTCACATTACTGACCTTTCTAAAAAACAAAAAGTGATGAAAATAACAGGGACTGTTGGATTGCAAGCTTCTTATCTAACTCTTCTTGGTTGTGTTATAGCTCATAGTCTGATTTATAGTCATATCAGTTATTGCTGTGCAGTGCAGGGTGATGCAGCTCAGAGAGATGTGGACAGATTGCAGATTGCGTTAAAGAAGGCAGCAGAAATGATCCAGTATTTGGGAAAAATGCAAAGGTTTAATGTAGGTTTAAAGTCTAGTAAGCATTCAGGTCAGTGTGAAATAAACATAACGTCAATATCAGGAATAGAGGTAAATAAAAAATCACATATTACTCAGGATAAAAACTGAAATTAAATGTGTTTACAAGATAATTAATGGATTCTATTGTCATACGCGCAATAGTACATGTGTCTGTATCAAGTATGTGTATGTTACATGTTTTTATTGTGATTTTATTTTGAATTATTTGGATTCTGGAGCTAAAGGTAAACAAATAACACAAGATTTTAAGAATTGGGGTTGAGGTTGAGGGTTTTTAGGGGTCTTATGATCCTAAAAGAAAACCTGGTTCTGCTGCTCTGTAGTTACCAAAGAATAAAAAAGTAGAGAAAAAAAGGTGTTAATGTTGACATCTACTTTCATTTCCCCCTTGTGTACTGAAAGATTTGGCTGAGATATAAAGCTGAGCCGCACCAGTTATTTGAAAATAATAAATTTGGAAGGCAATCAAGATCTGTGCACATGCAGGAACAAGCCTGTCTGCTTCAGAGAGGATGCTGGAAATTTGACAAAAAATAATTAAAAGGCAGAAAGAAGAACACGCTGCATGTCCCCGCTCCTTTGATTTTCCTTTCTCATTTCCTTTACATTTTTTTCCTTATTATTTAATGTGCACAGTGGGTTTGAAGATGTTACAGAGACCCTTTTGTGTTCTCATAAAAAAACAATAATTTGCATATTTCCAATTTATGCTCCTATTGAAAGGAAATCACAATGTAAAGCACAGAAACCACTGAGGACTTACCTGTTTCTATAGATGAGAGTTTATTAAAGGGTTTATACTGAGAGTCGAGTCGAATGCTACAGTTTCGTGTGGCTGATTTGTGACAAAATGTTGGATTTTCTTCTGAATAAGTTGCATCAAAGTTAGTGAAACTATGAATTTTAGAGCTTTGAGATGAAAAACACAAAATACCACATATTTGTTCTTACATACATACGTTTTGGTAACCTCAAAGTCCAGCTCTGACCTGCAGGTAAAAGATGCAAAAAGCTTGTTTCTTTTCATTGTTTCTTTAGAGTATTTTTCACTGTTTCAATCTGAGGTCTTACGTTTCCCCCAAGGCTGTTATCGCTCCACCTACACTTCAGACTGTTACATAATGTTTTATCGGGGCTTTAGCAGCCACAGAAAGGCTCAATAACGGGGTTTCCAGGACAGAATAAATGGGGCACTGTGGCCAAACTACTGGAGTCCCTGACCTGTAAAAGCAGAGGAACATCTGGAGCTTTAGGTAAAAGCTGTGGTCAGTTGTGTTCATCCTAAAACTGATGGGGAGGTCAGTGATTGTGGAGTTAAACTTTAAAAAGGCTCCTTTAGGCTATAGAAATCTCAAGAGAGCTCAATATTGGAGTCCATGATCCAGACGAACAGATTGAACATCTGGATTTTTTTTTTACTTTAGTCGATTGTTTTCATCCTATTTTTTTTTGAGTGTAAATGAGGGTAAAACACACAAATTATATGATTGTGGAGTTAAACTCTGAATAATTTGAGCTCAAATTGAATTATTGCCCGAAAAAGCAGGAGAACATCTGGATTTTTAGGTGCATTTTCACTGTAGTCGATTGTTTTCATCCTATTTTGTTTTACAATCTGAGTGTAAATGAGGGTAAAACATACAAATTACATGATTGTGGAGTTAAAATGATAATAATTTGAGCTCAAATTGAGAGTTATTGCCTAATAAAGAAGCAGAACATCTGGATTTTTAGGTGCATTTTGAGCATCTTTTTACACCAAACTTTAGAACCGTCTACAATCAGAGGTGGTGAGATATGAACTCTTTGCAGACCAACACTTTGACAGCCACTGAAGTGTTTTATGAACTCCCACCTGTAGTCAGAGCAGAGACTCCTACCTGCTGCCAGCTGCATCCAGCCGCAGATCTTGTACACGGTGCCGGTGCTGCAGAAGAAGAAGAGCGCGAAGCAGCCGATGCAGGTGAGGACCAGCACCATGGACATGCCGATGAAGAAGGAGGCGGCCTTGAACGCGCCGGAGGGGATGGCGCTGAACTCGGTGAAGCTGCCCTGACAGGTCAAGTCCCGGGACAGCCCGTTCCCGATGCAGTAGTGGAACAGACCGAAGTAGCCCGCCTGCGGGGTGTCCACTCCATCTCCGATCCAGTACGGCTGGATGAAGCACACCACGTTGACGATGGCGAAGAGGATGGTGAAGATGGCCCACAGGACACCGATGGCGCGGGAGTTGCGCACGTAGTTGGTCTGGTAGATTTTGGCAGCCTCGGAGGCGGGGAGCATGGTGGTGGTCGTGCTGGGGGCCCCGGGGACCATCCTCCGGTCTGTGTGTAAGAGGGTCTTCAGCAAACTCACATCTGCCGCATCTGATCCGGGAACGGCACAATCACCCTGCTGCAGAACTTAAGTCGCTGCTTTCGGGTTTTATTCTAAGCCTATAATAGATTTATTATGACTTTATTCAGTCACAGTTGTGCCCACAGCATGTCTGCACTCTCGCATCCGTGGCAAGCTCGGATTTTGTTCTCTTCTTGTGTTTTCCTCTGATTTTCATTCATCACTCTGCCAAATAGAAAATGTGCGCTCCGGAGGAAAAAAAAAACCCCACAAGCTTCAGGAATCCGTCGTTTATTCAGGTCCTGTCCTCGTATTTATTTAACAAAAACATCCCTACCTGAGTCGTGCAAAAGCCCAGAGACTGTTATTCCGACAAGCTGCTCCGGTACTCTGTCATACACTGTGTGAGATCTCGCTGAAACGGTCCGTCTGTGCTCGACGGCGACGGACCAACAACCGCAGCTGAGATCCTATTGAAATAGAGTTGGAGGATAGCCTTGGATATCACAGGGCCAGCCCACATCCCTTAATCCCAGTCTGACGTATTATTTCTGTAACACGCGCGAAATCTCAAACAGACACGAAACAACAACGGGGTAGTTAATGATAATGCTCATGTAAAGCCCACACTGACCGCTGAATTACACTAATGTAAGCGGGGTATGCATCAAGAATGAACAATAATAATAATAAAATAATATTAAAAATGAACATATAATGTGTGTGTAATGAGATAATTATAATAATAGCCTAATAGTGCAGAATTTTACATTGATTATTGCTGTTTTAGCTGTTCTTTGTGGAAAAAAATAGGCATTTGTCGTTTGTCATTCTAATTGATAATATTTCTGATTAAGATTTGTTAAATAAATAGTTAATTTAACAAATATAATTATCTTACCACATGGTTAATTCAGTAGCTTTCCTTTGGGACTGATAATAAATAAAAGATAATGTAGGCTAAAAGAAATGTTTCAAAAATCAATATAATTTGACGTTTTTGCAGCATTTCCCATCTTAGAGAGGAAGATTCAATCCAAATCTTACAGACAAAGTAATAACATTTTACCTTTAATTGATGATTTCCCTTTATTTCGCAAATACGAGTTTTAGAGCCAAAAACTCCATTACCCATGATTCCAGTTGTGCTTTCTGATTGGCTGCTCACCGGAGACCGTCATTTGACGTAACCTGAAGGCGCGCGCGAAACTCCTGCGATTGCCACCTCCTCGTTTGTGTGTTTGTTTTCCAACTTTAACTCAACTTTTCACCGCGTTTTGAGTGTGTTACACGTTTTATTTCCAGACATGGCTATTCCCACAGTACCCTCCCGCGTTCATAGTGGATAATTTCTGGTAGTTTTCCTATTTATTCGCCTATTTTCGACCGAATACCGGGGAGGTCGTCGTCCTCCAGGAGTCGTGGATGTTGCTGTTGGTTGTATGAATCATGGCAGCGCTGTTACAACACGCAGGGTATGAGGAGGAGAGGCTGCTGAGGGTCGCACAGCAAATGCCCTGCAGAGAGGTGCAAGCGGGGATGCTGCTGTCGCTCATGGGGCAGGTATGGTGATGATTTCTACCCCCCAAAAAAATATATAAATCATGATGATGTGAAGGTTTTTTGATGGGGTCAATATCAAACAAACATGTTTTCTTGATTATGGAGTACAAGATTTTGTAGGTCAGCACTACATTACTTCTTTATAATGCTGTTTTGACACATATTTTTACCTTTTATTAAAACAAATACAGTTTCTGTACTTTTGTTTTGTACATTTAAGGGACAGCAATTGTTGTTTTGTTGTTGTGCATACAGCTCAAAGTGTGCTTTTCATCAATTTTATATAAAATATTTAGACAAACAAAGAGAAGTTAGAGCTGCACGATATGGTAAAAACATCATATTGCTGTTATTTTTAACAGATATTGCAATTGATTCACAGTTAGATTAGGAATGATCATTTTCACATCACAAATGTAATTTTCACTCCCCCCAAAAAAACATTAAAATCATGATGATGTGAAGTTTTTTGAATATGGAGCACAATATTTGTAGGTCAGCACTACAGTACTTCATGATAATGCTGTTTTGACCCATTTTACCCATATAAAAATGTGTGATTTGCATATTGCGATAATATTTCCATTAATTGTGCGGTCCTAATTGAAGTACAGTAAGATGGGGTTGAATAATACAAATCAAAGAGAAAAAGGCCTTAAGATGTTAAAGGGATTTACAGAGGCTGCATGACATGACAACAGTATCTGTTTTTAATGGTCAAACAAAGCTTTACAAGGGTAAAATAAAGGCTTTACATTACATTTACCATCTTTTCTCAAACATCTATTATTACTTCATGTTCAGTGTAGTGATCTTTTTATGAGAATTAACAGTTTGTAGATCTCTGTTGTTAGTTATGGCCTAATGGAAATTATTCTACTAAATCAACTAATCAGTTTATTCAGGAAATTAAATATTAAACCGCTAAGAAGTCTTTAGTGAAGGACATTAACATTAAAAGTTAATTACCGACAGTAACAACAGTATTTAATTTGATCATAAAAGCCGGAATGATGTTCAAGTTAGCAACGTGGTTGTTTAGATTTGTATTATTAATAATGGATTGACACAATGATATTGAATAAAAAACCCACTGAATCTTGTTCTTACAGCCTCAGCAGTACAGCTACCCCTCCATCTTCATCTATGGTCATCGGGCTTCAGGAAAGAGTCATGTGATGCATGTTTTACTGAAGGAACTTGAGGTGAGAAAGAGACATTTGCTGTGAGTTCAGGGGACCCCCCCCAAGGGCTGGATGGTGTTTGTTTGTGCAAATGTACAAGTCAGGGGGTCTAAATTTGTTATCAAAATGAGAAACTGCAACTGTGTAAAGGTTTTTTACTGGACAAACTGTTAATCAGGTTTGTGTCAGTCTCAAGAGTTTGAGTCGCTGACGTCTTCTATAAACTTTAAAAAGAGGCTGGAACTTAAAAATCACGCTGAGCTTTCTTCATCAGACCGCTGAAAGAGTGCTTAGTCCTTGGAAATATTACATTTATTTGAAAGTGCAGAAGGTTTAGGATCGCAGCTTGACTCGTTCAATAAATTGTATTGCATTTCAGAGAAATCTCATTTCTCAATGCACACAAAGCTTTGTGTGCGCACTTTCACCGTGTGCGTAGGTTTATGTTTCCCTTCATGGTTTAAGAGTTATGGATTGAATAACTAGGTGTCTGATTTAAAAGAAGAAGAAAAAAATACTTTACTTTTCTGCACAACTTTCTGTATGAAAAAGGACCAGTGTTCCCTCTGTAGATAAAAACAGCATATTCAAAGGTAACGAAAACACAACAATTCTTATTTTTCAGGTGATTATACACTAATGAAATATGAATATTATATTACATTTCTGCCAATAGATCCTCCTTAATGTTACAAACTGGACCTGTAAACATAAAGCTTAAAGCTTTTAGTCTCAGGGAGACACTATAGACACCAAAAATTATGTTGTGTTCCTGCTGATTGTTGTCGTATATATTGTTTTTAATGCTATGTGGTGAAGCCTTAGCTTTTCACAATCTAGACAATACAGTTCCTAACGAACTAACTGATTCATCTGGTGATTATTTTCTCAATTAATCGACCCAGGCCCGAAAGTGACGTATTCAAAATGCTTGTTTTGACCAACCAACAGTCCAAAATGTTAAGATATTCAGTTTTTACTCTCATATAAGACCAATAAAAGTATTAGTAGTCTTTTCATTTGAGCAGCAGCCAGCAAATGTTTTGGATTGTAGTTTAAAGAATAAAAGAAGATGAATCGATTTAGGGATTGTTTTTCAATCGTTGAAGCTCTATAACATCAACAACAACACTACAATATTTACAGTATACACATTTTAATACTTTATTGTCATTGTATTAAGGGTAGATTACAGTATGCAACAAAAGCAACATGGAGAACCAATGTGAGAGGAAGATGTATTAACTCCAGATATCACACTGACTGTCCTTCATCATTCCTCCTCCTCTCTGCAGCTGCCTCATGCCACAGTCAGCTGTGTCGAATGTGTTTCTGTTGCGTTGCTGTTCGAACAAGTGCTGCTGTCCTTCTTTGGCTGCGATGCTGCCTCGCTGCTCCCCCGCAGTCCCTCCCTGTCTGACTTTGTACGCATCTACAGACAGCAGTGCTCCCAGTCTCCTGCCAAGCAGACGCGATACATTGTGAGTGCCGTGCAATTTACGCGCAAGCTGGAAAATCACTCCTCACTTGGCACTCTAATATACTATAATCCATGGCATGTCAAATAATTTATTCTTTGGATGTGTCACTTAAATGTTTGTACGATAATATGATTAGCAGTGATAACATATGCAAATAGATGCTAAACAAAGCTCCAGATACATTAGCCTGAAGAAAATAAGTATGATTTTCAGCCAACACAGGAGCGGGTTTAATCCAGTATTTTGGCTTCATCATTTCTTTATATTTGAAAGTGAGCTTGCAGCATATAAAGCAGTAATGTGCAGTGATAAAAAACCTCTAGTTTACTGAATGTTACAAAGTAAGCTCAAAAGTACATGTATATATTTCAGGTAATGGAAAAAGCTGAGCTCCTGAGAGACACCGATGCCAATCTCCTCCCTGCTCTCCTGCGTCTTCAGGAATTGGTGAGAAAGTGCAGCAAGCTCTTTGTGTTATCTATCAAGTGAGCCACTTTGTTGTTGTTGTTGCACTGTGTGGATGATGAAGAGGGACTGGGAAGAGTTTCTTTTGTAATGAATGACCTTGAGCTAAGTGCGTGGAGCTCTTTCATAATGCTGTTAGGAAGGAAGGATGGCAGCCACTCACAGCATTTTAATTAAAGACACCAAGAGGACAAAGACCTATGTGGTTATTTTCGTTTTTATTCCTGCGAAAGCGAATTGTTTTCTGGTGGATTGTGAGTGTTTAGAGGAATCTGTCTTCTCAATGTCACCCAGGATTTTGAAGTGATAATAAGCATGCAGATTTACACGTGTGAAACATGACAGAAGGATGAAGGGTTGATGTGTATCTAATGTTTATATTATCATGGCCTCTCTGTGCCAAAGTTAACATGAAGGATTTACTGTCTAGGGTTGGGGTATATTTTATTAGAAGTGTGTTGACTCGTGTGCACATGTCATGCTGATCTGATCAGAGTCAAACTTGGAAAAGAGCTGCACCGTTCCCAAAGTGGTAAAGCCTACCAAACTTCAGATCTTACTGGATCAGGATGTGTTGTTTTGTCAATATAATGCCTCATGATACCTTGCATGTTGTGCACAGATGCACCGATCCAATTTTTTCTCTCTTGATAATAACTCCAGGGTACCTCAGTTGAAGGTATTTGCCAATATCGATACCTGTGCTCTTATTTTGTCCCAAATGAACTGAACTCATCTGGATCGTTTTTATTTAAAGTAGCACGAGGCATAAGACATTTGAGGACATCACCTGGGACTTAAAGAAATTGTGATGTCCATTTTTTAATCTGCTTTTGAAAGATAGCCATTAATACTATAATCATATTTTTTTTACTTAAAGACATTAAGATTAGCTTAATTCAATCAAACACTCGATTGTTATATATAAAAATCTGAAGGTATCACAAGTCCCAAGAGCACAATGTGATGTTTTCAATATTCAGTTGAATTATATTGGATTTAAAATGATTTATATACTAGAGAAAAGCACCAAATCCTCACATTTGAAAAGCTGGGACGAGGGGATGTTCGGCATTTCTGCTTAAAGGACCAGTGTGTAGGATTTTTTGGCCTCTAGCAGCGTATTTGTAGATTACAACCTCCTCGCCTCACCCTCCCCAGTGGCCCTATCTAGAGCCCGTGTTTGGTTTGTCCGTTCTGGGTTTCTGTTGAAACATGGAGGTTAAACATAGCTGACACGCTCCCTTTGTAGATAAAAATGGCTCATTTGAAGACAAAACAATTTTTAGTTCTGGGTGATTATAGACTAATGAAAACATACAACAGACAATAGATCCTCTTAGATGTTACATACTGAACCTTTTAAGAAATTATGTTTAATCACATATCAAAACTGTTGCAGATGAATTGTCTGAGCATCAACTTCAATCAGTTCAGCACTAAATAAAATGTACAAAACATTAGATATAAATATATAAAACACACTAATTCAAGGCAGCAATGTCTGTAGCAGTAGAGATGTACTCTCACTGACCTAATAAGAGTTGAGCAACTAGTATATAAAATATTTGTGTCTTTTTCAGGTTGAGGACAACGTTACCATCATCCTGCTCAGTGAAATCGTCTGGGACAAGTTCAGACCAAACACCGGCTGTTTCGAGCCCCTTCTGCTCCATTTCCCTGACTACAGTAAAGGTATAATTGCACCACACGCTACATCAGCCGGTGTCATGAACAACTCCCACCACACTGCATAATGATGACACACACTTGGCGTATGCGGTGTGAGATGTGAGATTTGTACCTGTGATTTTGTTCTAACACTTTAGGCAGCGACTGTGGAGGAATATTACATTATAAAACACCACTGTATAAATTCAGCATTTACAGCGAGTTAATCATTGTACTTGAGATGTGAGAATCTTTAGCTGGTTTTGGAGAGACATATATAATAAATATTTTTTGTGTGAGTCTGATAGTGACAGTGGTTGACTGTATGTGTGTCCCTCCGTCCGTCTGTTTGTTTATAGGTGAGCTGCAGCAGATTTTGTCCCAAGACAGACATCCTTCCTATACGGCTGAGTTTTACTCCTCCTACATCAACATCCTGCTGGGAGTCTTTTACTCTGTCTGTCGGGACCTCAGAGAGCTGCGCCACCTGGTTAGACACACACACACACACACACACACACACACACATAAGTCAGTGAAGATTTTTCATTGTTTTGATTTTCTTTCAGTCTTTCATTAATGTTTTCTCTTCTTTTTTTTCTACTAGGCTGCCCTCAACTTTTCTAAGTTCTGTGAGCCGTTGGCAGAAGGAAAGGGTAAAGCATAACATGGTGTATTCATTCATCTGACAGCTGATCAATATTTTAAAATGCCTTGTTTTACCCTTTTCTTTGTGTTCATTTGAAGAGGAATCGTTCTATGCCGAGATTCCCTTCAGCTATTTGAACTTCCATTGTTATTTCTTTAAAGCTGCATTAATTGATTATTTTTTTGGTCCACATGGGGGAAAGTAGAACAACTTGTGAGCACAACACTGACATCACAGTATAAAGTTGTTGTTGTTGTGAACGTGTTAGCAAACATTTGCCTATTTACACATCCACCGTTTAACACTTGGTCGATGTAGATACCTACGATCATGACCCACTAGGTGTTGGTGCTGGGCAAGTAGTGGAAAGTTGAGTTATCGGAGCTTTTTGATGAAAATGTTTTCAGAGTTTATGGGCTGTAAAACTAAAACAGTGAGCTGAAGAATGCTGAAAAGCTCCATAGAGCTTCTGGAAATAATTCTCTATGGTTTTATCATACATTGGATCCACGGTTAATATCAGAATATATATACACACTGAACAAAATTATAAATGCAACACTTTTGTTTTTGCCCCCATTCATCATGTGCTGAACTCAAAGATCTAAGACTTTCTCTATGTACACAAAAGGCCTATTTCTCTTAAATATTGTTCACAAATCTGTCAAAATCTGTGTTAGTGAGAACTTCTCCTTTGCCGAGATAATCCATCCACCTCATAGGTGTGGCATATCAAGATGCTGATCAGACAGCATGGGTATTGCACAGGTGTGCCTTATGCTGGCCACAATAAAAGGCCACTCGAAAATGTGCAGTTTCACTGTACTGGGGGGGGTCCGGGGGGGCCCGGAAACCAGTCAGTATCTGGTGTGACCACCATTTGCCTCACGCAGTGCAACACATCTCTTTTGCATTGTGTTGATCAGGTTGTTGATTGTGGCCTGTGGAATGTTGGTCCACTCCTCTTCAATGGCTGTGTAAAGTTGCTGGATATTGGCAGGACCTGGAACACGCTGTCGTATACGCCGATCCAGAGCATCCCAAACATGCTCAATGGGTGAAATGTCCGGTGAGTATGCTGGCCATGCAAGAACTGGGATGTTTTCAGCTTCCAGGAATTTTGTACAGATCCTTGCAACATGGGGCCGTGCATTATCATGCTGCAACATGAGGTGATGGTCGTGGATGAATGGCACAACAATGGGCCTCAGGATCTCGTCACGGTATCTCTGTGCATTCAAAATGCCATCAATAAAATGCACCTGTGTTCATTGTCCATAACACACGCCTGCCCATACCATAACCCCACCGCCACCATGGGCCACTCGATCCACAACATTGACATCAGCAAACCGCTGAAAACCGGGATTCATCCGTGAAGAGACCACCTCTCCAAAGTGCCAGACAACATCGAATGTGAGCATTTACCCACTCAAGTTGGTTACGACGACAAACTGAAGTCAGGTCGAGACCCCGATGAGGACGATGAGCATGCAGGTGAGCTTCCCTGAGACGGTTCCCGACAGTTTATGCAGAAATTCTTTGGTTATGCAAACCGATTGTTGCAGCAGCTGTCCAGGTGGCTGGTCTCAGACGATCTTGGAGGTGAAGATGCTGGATGTGGAGGTCCTGGGCTGGTGTGGTTACACGTGGTCTGCGGTTGTGAGGCCGGTTGGATGTACTGCCAAATTCTCTGAAACGCCTTTGGAGACAGCTTATGGTAGAAAAATGAACATCCAATTCACGGGCAACAGCTCTGGTGGACATTCCTGCAGTCAGCATGCCAATTGCACGCTCCCTCAAAACTTCTGACGACATCTGTGGCATTGTGCAGTGTGATATAACTGCACATTTTCGAGTGGCCTTTTATTGTGGCCAGCCTAAGGCACACCTGTGCAATACCCATGCTGTCTGATCAGCATCTGGATATGCCACACCTGTGAGGTGGATGGATTATCTCTGCAAAGGAGAAGTGCTCACTAACACAGATTTTGACAGATTTGTGAACAATATATCGAGAGAAATAGGCCTTTTGTGTACATAGAGAAAGTCTTAGATCTTTGAGTTCAGCTCATGATGAATGGGGGCAAAAACAAAAGTGTTAAAATTTTGTTCAGTGTATAGAAGTTCCTTTTTCTAGACCTTTTTATAGTGTTCCTGTTGTTTTTCCTTGTATTGATTATATCCCTTCTCTTTATAAGTGAACTTGGATTCTTCCCATGGTGTAAATGTGGCTTTTTAAACAATGTTGCTCTATTTTCTATCTTCAGTGAAAGAGACTGACACACACAAGCTGTGGAGAAATATCGAGCCTCATTTGAAAAAAGCCATGCAGACCGTTTACCTGCGAGAAGTGTCCAGGTTTGTGTTCTTTACATCAGTCTGCTCATGAATTCTGCTTGTTTGTTGTGTGTCCCTGTCGTCATTGTGTGTCTTCTCTTTTCTCTCTTCAGTCTTCAGTGGGAGCAGATGCAGCAAATGGAGGAGAAGGAGTCTGGAGCATTGAGAGGTACACACTGAGCGCAGTTGCACTCAATGACGTAACATGATTGCAGAGCAGATGTTAGACTGTAAAACCACTGATAGGGTGCAGTGACACTGTGGATTCATGCAGAAATTGGGATATTTTTAGTAAATAACGTCTAACAGCATATCAGTGCACCGAACGTCATGCATGAATGATGCATTGTATGAAAGGATATGTGGCTCTACGGGCATATTTTCATTCTTAAGTATATCTGACTGGTTACATTTATGTCCCCTAAAGGTTTATCTGCTCACACTCATGTTGAACTGCCTTATTACTCCAAGTTCCTTCTGATTGCTGCCTACCTGGCATCCTACAACCCTGCTCGCACAGATAAACGCTTCTTCCTAAAGGTAGACAGATTTAACTTTACACCAAAGAATCTCCTGTTGAAATTATGCTTCTGTAGGTTTTTTTTTAATCCCATTTAAAGGTCTAAAGGTGGTTATATGTTGTACATATTGTAAAGCCCTTTGAGGCACATTAGTAATGTGTGATTCCTGCAAATTAAATGTTTGATGTGTCCCTCTGTTTCCTCCCTACAGCACCACGGTAAAATAAAAAAAACAAACTTCTTAAAGAAAAATGAAAAGGTGAACATCTTAACACAACACTGGCTTTGAGCTCCATTAGTTTTAAACACTTGTTTTTATATCATAGCAATATATTCTCTCTCTTTTTTAGACGAGTAACCACCTTCTGGGACCAAAGCCCTTCCCTCTCGACCGCCTGCTTGCCATTTTCTACAGTGTGGTGGACAACAGAGTCGCCCCCACTGCCAGCATTTTCTCCCAGGTCAGTGTCCAGTTTATTTCACCAAACATTCAGGAAACAATGCCCAGATGTACCTTCACTCTGAGTTGAAAACTAGAAGAGGCTCCTTAGATGCAACAGAATTTGGAGTAGATCTGGGAGTCATCCACATAAAAATGTACTGAGCCTTGAGCCACTCCATAGGGGAAATGGAAGGTGGAGGATTTAAAGTCGCCAATGGCCACACAGACTTTCCTATTAGGAAGATGGGAATAAAACTGCACCCAATATTCCAGCTCAGTGCTTAAGGCATTGAATTAATAGGTTGAAGCTGCAGTAAGATCTAAAAGCACTAAAACAGATGTTTGACCACTCGCAGCGGCTGAAAGAATAACATTAAGAACTCATAAGGGGCGCTGTCTCAGTGCGATGACCCTCCTGTTGATGGTGGGGATTGTCTGACTGAATAAAGATGGACGTGTCAGTCAGCAGAACACTAAAATTATTCATCCAAAAAACAAAAATAGTTTAAATAACCTCCTTAACCATCTGTATACATGAATTTCCTCTTTCTGTACGACCGTTTTTGTTGCCGTTGTCATGAGTTGAGCTCTGTAGTGGTTTTATTTTGCCCTTCATTTAATCCTGCAGTGCTTGTAATCTCGCTCCATGATTGTAACTCCCAAAGTTAACTGTAGGGAGACTCGTGGGTCTGTAAAGTGGCTCCTACAGAATATAGAAAATAATATAATTTCACACTTGTCTAACATTTGCCAGATAAACAAATGTACACTATAATAATAATTTTGAATACTCATTTTTCTCATATCTGGGTGCAAATGACTTTATGTTAAATCAAGTTGACCACAGTCTCTCAGATGAGAGTTTTCTACTCATATGGTCGAGAGTTTCAGGATCTGTGGCCCTGAGCATAAAATGGTTTTAGGAAATTAGCCTCGACCCATATCTGTGCAACTGGCTGTCATCATTTAGTGCCTCTGTATCAAAGTGTGGAAAAGCTGTGTTTAAAAAGCGGAACAGGGAGTCATTTCAGTTTCCCCTCTTGTCTCCGTTCAGATCTCCTCTCTGGTGACCTTACAGCTGTTGACTCAGGTCAGTCATGACGACCAGCTCGATGCCCCGAAGTACAAATGTGCCGTGTCCATGGACTTCATCTGTGCCATATCCAGGTGTGTGTACATGTTTGTTAATACACAACTGAGACTGACAGCAGAATTATTAAAGGGGATTAATCTGTTGTTTTTTTTTTATGTGTTTGGTGTGATTTGTCTTACAGGACGGTGAATTTCGATATTGTCAAGTACCTGTATGACTTCCTGTGAGCCCGAATAAAGGAGAGATGACATACAGACAGTAAGACG
Source organism: Dicentrarchus labrax (assembly GCF_905237075.1). Lineage (NCBI taxonomy): Eukaryota > Metazoa > Chordata > Actinopteri > Moronidae > Dicentrarchus > Dicentrarchus labrax. The sequence continues at coordinate 16,132,611 of NW_026136724.1, read as the reverse complement.
AACGGAGGATTTATACACTTCAGGACTTGGCAAAATAAGGAGCTCAAAGTATTGTTGAGAATTCTGTGGAGGAAAATTAATCCAATTATGTTGCTGCCCCCTTGTGGTTGATGAATGTGTTCATATTTTCCTTGTAAAGTGTCTAAACTATGTTAAATGTTTGCATTTGTATAAAATAAATGCCATATTGGCAGTTTAACTTTATATGTGTTTTATTTAGTTAAAAGCTTATGTTAAGTTTGCGATGTATCTTAATGAAATACCCAGTTTTACTTGATATATTTTTTTTTATTAAAATACAAAGAAGATCTGTATATTATATATCCTGCTTAAAATAATGAGAAAAAAGATGACTAAGGTGCAAGTTTAGCATTTTGTGCCTGACATAGAGCGACCTTGGCACCATGCAGGTGAATCATCTTGCTTTAAGGGAGGATTTTGTTTCCGTAATGTGTTACCTTTTGTACACTGAAGTCAGGATACTGATTTTAAAATGGAGAAAACTCAGCTTCTATGCAGAGTTATTGTCTAGAAACAATAGCTCTGCTCCCTTAATTGGGCTCATCCTCCTTTTAACCTTTTTAAAGTAAACTGGAGTAGTGGTTCACAACATTTGGACTTGTGAACCCTTAAAACAAAACCTACTTGTGAATCCCTGTAATTGTTTGCACATGTTTTTTTCCCTTGTTGAAATAATATTTAAGGGGCCTCAAATTATCTAGAAAGCAAAGATTAGAGGAAACAATATGTGTAGCTGATATATTTTACCCTATCATGTTAACCATGTGACCCCTAATATTGAAGATCAGGTTGGGAACCACCAAGCTAATTGGTAACACTTCACTTTAACCCACACTATTTAGCATTTATAGGCATTATATAAACGTTAATGCATGGTTTATAACACATTATAATGTAGTTAACAAGTGTAACTTCCCGTTGGCACCCATAACAGGAGACTGCTGTATAAACAGGTAATGAATGACAATAAAGTAACGCATTATAATATTTTAATAAACTATTAAAATCTCCTTATAGTTGCATACAACAATGTTATAATGTATATTATAAACCATTTATTAGATGTTTATACTGTTCTAAATTCTGAATAAGTCTCCTTAATTAGGGTGTGTTTATGGAATTATTACATTCACCTTTAATTTATGGATCCCAGGCTAATGCACATGTGAAATGTATGTCTTAGAACGTCTTAAGGTACGGAGGCGTGCATCCGACTGAAGCTGATCATTTGTTGTGGACAAGCTGCAATACCTGCAACACACTTATGCACATTCAATAGAGACCTTACACAGTCGACTTTCAATAGGTTTTTATTGTACAAATAAGTAACAACAGAGGTGATCTATATCTGTATGTATGCTGAACAGGCAGAGAAACATACGGCCAAAGAAACACCCACACACCAATATGTTACAAAACCCCAAGCCAGTAATTTTTCGCCTTTTGCTTCAACTTGAATCCTTTTTTTAAAAGTTTAAAAAAAGGTGAAAAATATAAAAATAAAAGGTAAAACATTTGTATCTGCACACACTGCTTAATTTCTTCAAATCTCTTCCTGTGTTAGAGCCTTTGACTTGACATTAGCGTGGATGTTAGGATGTTAAGCACACTGCGGAGTCATAGTTTTCCTCCTGTTTACCCACAGGCAAGAACGGGTAAACAGAGAGTTGAGTAATTTGATGCAGAGGAGCTCAGACCCAGGGAAAAAAAAAAGATTTGGAAAGCATTGAGTGCGTATAATTGCCACTCTACTCCACTATCTCCCTCTTTTATCCCCCGAGGTATCAGTGGGTAAGTGGACCGTCTGAGAGATCATCCCTCATGCCAAGGTGGCCTTGGGAGAGCTCAGCGTCATTAAACAAGGACAATGACCAGTTTGCAAAGGTTGACTGAGTCATCCAAATGCATTTAAAGTGCATGTGTGTCACTCTTTTAGAGATTCAAGAAAGAAAAAGAAATGTCAGTGTTTGCAGTACACTGGCATTATATTAAACTGGATTCAATCTTAATAGAAATCTCAGTCTATAAATTACTTTTTTACCAGAGGCGATGTACTGAAGCTCTCGGGTTAAATCATGAATGAGGATGAGGTAGTCGGACTGGGCAGATCCTAAACGCTGTGCCTCCTGTTGTGGATCATAGCCACAATGTGGGTGAGGTCCAGACTCTTTATCATCACCTCCATGAAATCCTCGTCAGTGCGAGCGCCGGCCACAAACTCCTCCAAGGAAAGCTCACCTGTTGGGAGGCAAAAGATTATATTCAAAGACATAAAAGGTTGTTTTTTTTCCCTCTTAGAGTTCCAAATGAAGTTAGCATTGCACTTTTACGTGTAACATTATCAGACTCATGGTGGGTAGTGAAATTAAAAAGCTCTTATCCTGTGTTAGTTGTTAATTTATGTCTTGTTATACACTAAATATGTCAAATCATTTGATGGTTGGTGGCGTTTCCAGTCCAGTGTGTGACATTTAGGACAATCTATTAAGAGAAATTGAATATAATATTAACAGGTATGTTTTCATTAGTGTATAATGAATCATTGTGTTTTTGTTACCTTACTATGAGCCACTTTTATCTACAGAGGAAGCGGGTCCTCTCTAATAGAGGCTGCCATGATGCACCGCTATTTTTGCCCAGTAGGACAAACCAAACACTGGCTCTAGATAGTTATGTTTAGCAGCCACAATGGTTTCTCCTACATGCTTGGAAAGCTAAGCTGTATTCAAGTGGTTGCAATCTGCAACTTTACCACTAGACACCTCTGAATGCTACACATTAGTCCTTTTGAGGTGCAAAAGTTGAAGTAGCATCCTTTTGTGAGAGGTTTAAGGATTCTTATTGTGCTCAACCGCCACCTAAAGTATATCTTCGTGTTATGCTTGCTGTGTTTCCTGACTGAAGAAAGCACAGGAGCTGATGAATGTCTACACACTGTCCGCCCACAATCGATTTCTTCCTAAAAACCTCTGCATACAGTGCCAGAAAACACTCACCGTCTCCATTTATATCAATCCTGTCAAACACACGGTTAGTGAAATCCTCAGCACTGATGTCCTGATTTTCATTCCCATTGATTGCTCGGATGGCCTGCAGGAACAGAATAAAATCAGTGTGTCACATCGAGGCCAGGACCTGCTGGGAAACCCATCGAGCAGGAGAATGATAGACTGTTACCTTTATGATGTTGAGGAGCTCGTGTCGGTCAATGCAGCCGTTGCCATCCACATCATAAAGCTTGAAATACCAGCGCAGCTTGTGCTCCATCTTTCCTCGCATCACCAGACTGAGAGCGGCCACATACTCCATGAAGTCTATGTAGCCATCCTGCAAAAGAAACAAGCCCAGGGAGATGAGACCACTCACACAGGAGATCCCTTTTTTAAAACAGTGTCAGACATAAGTAAATGATTATGCATGACCATCTCTTTATTATGGAGCTATTTTTCAACCATTCACAGTTGATGAGATGGCCCTCATCTCAACTCCAAAAGCTATCTGTGTGAAATGAAGCGTGCCAGGGAAGGAGGATTATCTCTGGGGACTGTCTGACCACGGGCAACAATCTTAGCATCAAAGTATTGTCTCGCAGATAATCTCCCAGTTTTGCATAAAGATTACCACAGTCCCTTTTATGAGACGATGGCGACAGGGAGACTAAATATAGACGTTTCAGCTTCTCAGACAGAAACATCCTGAGATGATCCTGTCGCTCGCTCAGAGACGATTAATCTGTGGGGGTCAAAATGTTTTGCCGGGAGGTCACGGGCATGTAGGTTGTGTCTCAGACTGTCATTTTGTGCGTCTCTACTCCCGAAAAGCAGACCATCTTACTTGACTGTTTTTATTGCTTTTAGAGCTGAAACAATTAATGGATTAATTAACCGAGATTCACCATCAAGGTTGTGTTATAAATTAATCATTTAAGTCATTTTTCACGCAAAAGGGTTCAACATTAGCTCAAACGTGAGCATTTTAAAGCCTGTACTTTATCAAAGATATCAAAGAAGTCAAGTTTTAGATTCAAATTAAGATGTCACAGATGTCAAAAGTAAACTATTAATCAGTTATTCATAATAGTAATAGATTGTGAATATAATTATTAGTTGCAACCCTAATCTGTTTACCAAAATATGTATAATCAGCAATTTTTGATAATCAATTCATCATTTGAGTGCATTTATTAAGCAGAAATTTGTTGTTTGGGGGTTTATATCATTGTAAATTAAATGCCTTTGCATTTTATACAGAAAACAAGTTAAAGTGAAGATGTCACTTTGGACATTTTTCACTATTTTATAGCTTCAGTGATTATTTGTCAAAGAAACTAATTGATCGATAATAATCATTTGCAGCCCTGTTTGTAAATATAATTGTAAACAACAAAATCTGTAAATCCCTGAACTGACAAATATAATAAAAAACGAACCCTTCGAAACACTTGTGGATACTTTTTAATAGTGTTTGATCCCAATAAAAATGTTTTTATAGGACTTTTATGTCCAGAGTTAGGTAAAGAATAGAAAGAAACATCTGAAATCAGTTCTAGGAAACTCTCTTTACTTTAGTTTTAAAGGGTAACGTAAACATTGTGATGATTGAAGGTTTATACTTTCAAGGGAAAACAGCCAGAAATGTTAAAATATTGCCATATTGCTGTCAAATGGATTCACCTGATGTACAATATTTCTGTTATATAAAGAATTAATTACAATTTGTGAACCCAGAAAAACATTTCTTATTATGTAAATTTCACCCTTCAGACAAAACATTTAAATACGCATCATAAGCCCTCCAGTGTATCTATTTACACCTTTATGTTCATATTATGTTGATTTTTTAATCATTAAAAGTTAATTAAAAGAGGTGAAGCAAAAACATGACACAAACTAAACAATCCCACAGGAAACATCCCACCCTGCCAGCTCTTAAAAGTTCCTTTCTCTACAATTAAAGTGTAAACCCTCTTTAATTTAATGTAAGTTTTTTTAAAATGCAGCGTCTTACCTTGTTCATGTCAAACGTGCGGAACATCTGCTCTATGTAGGCGTTGGCCTCGGGGTCCAGCCCTCGCAGGCCGAAGAACTGCTTGAACTCGTGCAGGGTGAGCTGACCTGAGGGGCACTCGGTCATGAACTTCTTGTACCAGAGGTGCATCTCCACCGCCTGCAGGTCGTCCACGGTGCTTCCTGTTGAGTTACCCATTTCTCTCTTACACCCGAGTATGTGTAGATAAGAAATATGGAGCCTTTTTGTTGCAGCTGGTGCACAAACCTCTCAGCCCAATGGGTCTACTGTGAAGCGGAGGTTATCCCTCTTCACAGTCACACAACAATGGGACTTAGGGTGAGAGTAGCGGCTGGCGGGGGCCTTTTGTAGCCGCCTGAGTTTAGGGATGTCCCTTCTGTGTTCTCCTTGGGTTTAATCACCGGCTGTAATCCATGCAAACATGCTGATGATCAACCTAATCCCCCCCATTAAAAGGACAGGCTGACTGTTTCATCTCCGTCCACGTTTACCCTGAGAACTGCTGACAAACACAACACAGCTTTCATCCCTCACGTGGAGACACAGGCCAGGCGTCTGAACTGAAGGGGATACAAGTGCTCTCAAGTATGAGTGCTGCAGCTTTAAAAGTGGTGGAAGAAGCACTCAGATTCTTTACTTAAAGTCCCCCCTCTGCTCATAAATATGTTTTTTCTTATTGTTCCTACAGTCAGATGTTTGAGCTTCACTGTGCAGATTGATGTATGTGCAGAGTCTGACACTAGAAGGATGTTTTCACATTCATCTGCTGTAAATCGAAAGTTTCTCTGGGGTCACTGAAAATCAGATTTTAAGGGGCGGGGCCTACAAGCATGATTTGTATGAAGTGTGAACCTTTATTGACGTCACCCATCGGTTTGTTGAGTACTGTTTTGAAGCCTCGAGTTCGGTGTTTTTGTCTGACGCCATGACAGTTAAACGGAGCCAGTGGAGGTGACGTACTGCGAGTTGATCTGCGCTGACTGGCTGCGCACTTTTGACTCGTCTGTAGCAGGAAACAATGGCGGCTCACCTGATCACACACGATCTCGTATTACAGCCAAACAGAGCACACTAAAATATGTCCAGGATGCAACTTATACAAGTGTGATGTCGAAACTTGAAGCCACCAGAGACACTGAGAAAGGACTTTACAGGGAAGTATAGGAGACATCTTGTGTCCAACAGGAAAACTTCAGGAATGAACAGATTTAGCATATTACTAGAAGAATATGGAGTTTTTAATGAGGTAAAAGGAGAAGATGCCTTTTTAAGGATTTTAATGTGAAAATTATGCTTATTTTGCATGAGAAACACATTATTGTTCCAAGCAGACTATTTGTATATGTTGTAATACATGTCTGCAGGGGATCTCCATACCAATACAAGTTTAAGTCTTTAATTCAAAATGTTTCCGAAGGCTTTGGACGACAGTGATGGGCAATTCTCAAGATTTGAGAACAGCAGATTAATCATGAATAAAAAAATAATCTTCAATTGCTCTACTTGTGTTTAATTCTGCAAACAAAAAAAAAAAACATGATTGCAAAGCAAAGTATTTGGTAGATTATTTTATTTGTATACCACAGTTTAAAGCAAAGAAGACTTGGCTGACTGGTACAATAACTTCAACATTACAGTTTGAGTTTGTGAAATAATAATAATAATATCAAAACACTGCAGAAAGAAAAGCTTTTCTTCGTCTTGCATCTTAGTGTCAATACCAGAAACAAGGAAATAATATCACATCCATTTCTAAATGCTTCTGAGATTAAGTGCCACTTCCTAAAAGTGGCCGCTTTGTTTTCACTACAACTACTTAGAATCATATTTGAATGCAGTATTAGTTGTATTCAGCAGCTACGAGTGCGGTTAATGTCTCCACCATTCTTACAACTTGCAAACGAGCAATAAAAAAAAAGATGAATAACACAGAGTATATACGTGAACCGAACTCTTAAAATATATACGTATTAATATAAAAGTAAAAATAAAAAAACGTCACCAGTAAATGCAGCTGTGGGTCATTTGAAAGCAACACTTTTCATTTACCACTCCCAAAAAATGTTTAACTCATACTAGTGGTTTCTAGAATACATTCAGCAGGAACAGTAGTGTTTCTTTCTGGCCATAAAACTTATAAAACAAAAGTATAACGTTCAGATTATCACAAAAAAAAAGAAACCCCCTCCCCACACACACACAACTGGTTTAGTCAGTCGGTGTTGTAGCTCATTACTCATTGTTTCATTCATGCCACATAGGATTTGCCCCAAAAACAACAACAACAAACGTTACAGAAAAATAAAAAAAGACAGGCACATATGTTAATAAAAACAACAACATTTGGCTGTTTAGTGTTATGGTGAATTCTTGATGTAGCCTTTAATCAACAATACCTATCCTAACCTCTGCTGTAGTGCAATAATGTAGCACGGAAGAGGCGTCCAGCATGTACGCTTCCCACATATATTACCCAAGTTTGCATTACCCTGTAACACATTTGCATTAACAGTCATATCAGCAGGTGATAAATGGCAGCAATACCCCCCCCAAGATAGTGCCTCACAAATAGCCTGAAATATAGTTTGGGAAGAGCTTTTCCTGACAATAACAAAATGTGGATTAAACACATTATATAACTACACGCACAACTATAACACTAACAAGACTATGTAACAAACGGCTATGTTTTAAGAGCTTATAAAAGTAAAAAGCTATAATTATGACTTCAGTAAGGCCTCGTTTTTTTTTTTTTTTTTTTTTTTTCCTCCTTCAGCTTTCTGTTGCAAATCTTCATCAGACTTCCTTTTCTTAAGACGACACAACAGTTAAAGAAAGTTCTGATAATCACTGCGGCTCCATGTCCGAGCTCGGGCAGATCTCTTTGGACCCGCCAGCGACACCTTTCCTCTTCCCCCAGTGCAGATGTCTGTAGATGGAGTCAAACACTGACACCGTGTAGCGTGCAAACAGGCTGGTCCACTTCACGGCGTCCACCATCCACTGCACGGTGCGCCCCACGAAGGCCACAAACACTGTGGTGTAGTGGGCCAGCAGCATCAGACTCCTCCCCAGCTGCCTGCCCTGGTTGATGATCAGGTTGACTCTTTGGTCATGCCCCGCCATCGCTACAGCGTCGTCCGTATGCTTCCAAGATGCAGAAATTAAAGGGTTCAAGGGCTCATTTTTCGTTTTAAAATATATATGTTAAATGCAGATACTCCCTAGAAAGGAGTAGACGGCCTGGACATTTGCAGACAGTCCCTTATATACGCAGATCCCCGCTGTCCAATCACAGCAAAGGAAGTTTTGTTTCCGGGAATGTTTGGTGATGTGGCTATGCTCTGACATCCATCCGAGGGAATATATCAAATAAAAAGCAGACACATTTACCTGGGAAGCACTCGCACAGGTGAGTCAAAAAGGTCTTTTTTTCCCCTTTTAAAAAACAAATACAACACTTGCGAGGCTGCATAACAGTGCTGCCATGCACGGAGGAGGAAAAAAACAGAGCAAAGCAAAGAGAGGAGGAGGGGGTTTAAAAAAAAAAGAAGCTGTCCTTCTTTAGTATTCAGCGTTAGCTTGCTAAGTAGCCTGAGCTAACTTACTGTATCGTAGAAACTACAGTGAAGAGTGAACGCCAGATGTTTTCACGGAGTGTCCCGCTCACGCCACCGTTTCTTAATCTCCTAATATGTCTACTGCTTTTCGGAGACGTCGCTGTCGAGACGCCCCGAAAGTTGGCCGTCCATTTTTCGTGTTAGCTAGCTTATAATCTTTGCTGTTCTCTAAAAAAAAAAAAAAAAAAGAATGACGCAGCCGCAGTGGAGTGTTCGGCGGGTTCGGGTAAAGTCGGGTGTCTCCGGTCCAGCTCGGCGCGAAGAGGTTGGGGGTTGTCTGCCAATGTGTTGCTTCTGGACGAGGAGGGTAAAAGGAAGAAATTTATATATATATATATATATATATATATATATATATATTAGGATTAGTATTCATTTAAACACGGTTGTGCTGTTATTATATTAATTAATTTATTGAACATGTTACATTATTAAATTTCATGGTATGGATGTATTATTTTGTCAAAATACTGCTTTTCCTTTAATGTTTTTGAACCTATTTTGTTGTAAGTATTTTAACATTGTAGAGCTGGTAAATCTGCAGATTGTTTTCTTAATTGTTTGGTCTACAAAATGTATGAAATTGTGCAAAACACCCATCACAGTTTTCTAAAGCTTAAGAGTATTATATCAAATTGCCTATTACTAAAAAAATAAAAAAATATTTATACATTTATATATATAATAATAAAAAAAATTTTTTTTTACAAACCAGCACTACAAAACCCTAATATATTCAGTTTATTATCACAAAAGACAGTAGAAAAGCTTCAGGAATGTTTTCTACGTTTGAAAAACAATGAATCGATTATCAAAATAAGTTTCCACTATTATATCCTTTGACTACTCTACAAGTAATTTCAGCTATAGTGTAATGCAATGTGCCACTTCCTGCAGGCACTTATGTCCATAATAAAATCAAAAACCTTAAATATGTTTGGGACTGTGTGTATATTCACACCTTCAGAGGACATGTCATTCAACATCAGCATCAGGGAGCTTCATGCTGTTCTTGGCAAAGACGTTATGCTCTATTACAAACATAAGACAGGTCTAAGTGTAGGTTGCATTCATGTTACTATAAATAAAATTAAAATGTATGCTTGCAGCTGAAATAATTCTGGGGTTTAACAATGATGGAGGACATTGGAGAAAGCGTCAACAGCGGATATGCTTTGAAAAATATGGGTTACATTTCCACCATATTATCTATCGCAAACAGAAAATAGCTTGCACAGGTGCAGCTAAAGAATGATTTATATGTCAGACATTACTAATGTTAGTTAACGCTCAGAGCTCTGATATTGTTTTATTTACGCCTCCTCTCTCTCACAGTGCCATCTTTATGTTAAGCCGTCTGGCCACAGTCCTCCAGGAGCTCTCTGGAGAGGAGGGCCCAGATGGAGACCCACAGGTGAGAGAGCAACACATTAATTATAAAACATTATAATGAAGAGTATTGCCAACTGTGTCCCCAGCTTTTAAATGAGTATATGTAGATTATACGTCTGGAGTATTTTTATCCAGCATAGCAACCATTGAAATCCCACAAGAGGATGAAGATAGGGCTGCTTGTCTCTCATCTTTTCAAATAAAGAAAGGCACCCTATCTGTACAATAATTGGTTAACGACAGTTTTGTCTTGTATTACATATTTGAGAGGTTATGTAAACATGTTGTTGAGTAAGTTCACTGATATCACAACTTAACGGCATAACTCTTTTGACTCTTGACGAAACGACCCTGATGACATTGTTACACGAACTGTGACAGATAAACTGACCGTATCTGTTTTCCTTGGACAGGGCATGCTGGTGCCTCAGCTCCCTGCCGGTGAGGGCCAGGCTCCGGTGGAGTCTGAGGCACCTGAGGAGGCCATGGAGAGGCTGGCTCACCTGGAACAACTGGTAGTCCAGCTGAAGGAGCTCATCCGAGACAAAGACACCCAGCTCGTCCAGAAGGACACTGAGCTGGTGAATAAAGATGCACAGCTCAAGGTAAATAACCTTTCTGTGTTTGTGTTGTTTGCTATCATGACTTTCAAGCCAGCGTCTTTTATGGCACCAATGTTTTTTTTTTATGCTTCGTATCCGCAGAATGAGAAAGAAGAAGCTGAGGCTCGCTTCACCAAACTCAAACTGCAGGCCAAAGCCAAGATGGCTTCACTAAACAAACAGATAACTGATCTGAAAGGACAAGGTGGAGCAGCAGTAAGTTTATAGTGCTTGTAGGATTATTACAAATCATCCTCTAGTTACCTTTTAGAGGCGGTCCACAGGGTCTTAAAAAAGGTTAAAATCCAATAATATGAATTTTTAGGCCTTAAAATGTCTTAAATGTGGTTTTCGACAGGTTTTATTATGGATTAGATTAAATGAAATTAACGTTACTTCTGTGAAATATATCTTAAATTGCATTTATAATTGTATTAAAATGTCATAAAAGGTCTTAAATTTAACCTGTTGAAACCTGCAGAAACCCTGCTTCTACAGCAGATATCTTATACAGACTAAGATCTGCCACTCTTTAACCACAAAGCTGAGGCACTTTGGTTTTTATCTGACTTGAACATCTGTTTTGTCTACAGCAAAGTCCAGACAGCTCTTTTACAGGAGCTGGTGCTGCGGTCGAGGAGGAGCTCCAAGAACTTAAGAACAAGCTGAGCGAGGAGGAAGCCAAGAGCAGAGGGCTTCAGGAGCGACTCCAGACCACCGAGCAGCTCCTTCAGGAGAAGGAATCTGTCCATGCTGAACAGGTGACGTAGCTCTGGACTTTGTTATGGATGTTTTTAAATTTCATGAGGAAGCTCTTTCTGAATGATTGGTTGTGTGTTTGTTTTTTAGTTGCTGAAGCTGCAGGCTGTGGTCTGTGAGAAGGATGTACGTTTCCAGGAACAGATCCAGAAACATGAAGAGGAGCTGATGAAGGTCACAACACAGTCACAGAATGACGGAGAACTTCAGCAGGTAAAAGATCCAGAAGTTCTTAAAATAACAAACTCCTAATTTGTGGTTTATGAATTTGTAATTGACCCATTTGACACCTACTCTTTAGTATTTTTGTTAGCATTTTTTCATCTGTTTTTGTTGATTGTAGAGGTGCAACTAATATTAACTGTGATTATTGATAAATTATTATCTGTTAATATACTGATTATTACCTTGATTCATTGTTCGGTCTATAAAATGTCAGTCAACAGTCAAAATCTCAAATATATTTTTAGTTTACTACACTGCAGACAAAAGATAAAAACCAGCATTTTTGCTCAAAATAAGACAATCAAAATTGTTGCAGACTTATTTTCTCCCTATCGACCAATCAATTAATCAATTGATCATCTAATCTCTGGTACAACAGGCACATCAAGTATTAAAAACAATTATTCTCAAATTCAATTTTATACTATTGTCCTGTAAAGCAATGTCAGTTTAGTCTCAGAAGGCTTTAATACACGCGACCCCTATCCAGCTTAGACCCTCAAGTTGGATACAAAAAAACTCCAAACATAGTCCATGAACTTTAACTAAACACTTTATCTTGAAAATAAGTCTGGCTAAAAAGAGGAATTCCTCATTCTTTGATTAAAGTTTATGAACTTGTGAATAAACACCAGTTTATCCACCAGTGAAAGAGCATATGGTGGCCAAACTTCAAAGATACAGTCACCCTTTTGACAATCATTTGATCTTTTTTTTTGTTTTCTTTCCCCTAGGCCCTGAATGCTGCACAGAGGCGTTGTGAAGAGCTTGAGGAGGCCTTAAACTCTCGGTCTCAAGTGCTTGAAATGCTGCAGCAAGAAGTGAGCAGTGCTGACCAGCAAAAACAGGTACAGATCCTGTTCTTCTGGATGCCATTTGCAGATATTTACAGATGCCTTAGTTGGAATAAATACTGGTCCTGCTAGATGAAAAGAAGATTGTTCAAACAAACACACCCTACATCACGATGGCATATCATTATTATGCATTGTTTGGCTAAGCCACACAACACACACCCACTTATAGCCTCCTTCTTTCCGTCTTGTTCTCTTTGTGCTCAGATCTTGACAGCTCAGTTCCGGCAGATGGAGCAGGAGCTGGCCGAGGCCGTCAAGCAGAGGGAGGAGGAGAGACAGCAGTGGGCTGAACGGGCCAGCAGGGCCGATGCAGAACTCGCAGCCCTCCGAATCAGCCTGGAGGCTTTGGAAAGACAGAGTGTAGAGATGGTGAGGCAAGAGAGCGAGCTTGCCTCACTGAGAGAGGCAGAGCATGTTAGTCAGGAGGCTCTGGAGAAGGAGAAGGTGGAAGTTGCCAGATTGGAGGGAGAACTGGCTCTGATGAAAGAGAATGAGCTTGCAGCCGCCCAAGCAACCCTCGATGCTCTGGAGAGAGACAGGGCGGAAATAGTTCGGCTTGAAAGTGAGCTTGCTTCAATGAGAGTGGCAGTCGACCATGCCAGGCAGGACGCGTCAGAGAGGGAGACGTCAGAAGTGGATAAACTAGAGAGAGAGCTTAAGGAAGAGCATGAAGATGCCCAGAAGAAGGGTGAGATCTTGGCTGAAATCTGGAAACATCTACGATCTCTGACTCCAGAAGATGTGCAAGCAGCAGAGGAAATCTCCTCCCCTGCTGACCTTTCTCTGTTCCTGGATGCTGTGCAGTCTATTGAGAGACAACTGACAAGGCTGAAAGATGAACGCAGTGAGAGGGAGGAACATTGTGCCGAGCTCACCCACACCATGGAAACCCTTCAGGGTAAAAAAATGAATCTGTTTAGAGAATTCAGTGTGTTAATCTCAACCTTTATGTGTTCAGCATTGAGGTATTAATATGAATCTCTCATTTTCAGAACAATTAAACAGAAAAACCACAGAACAGGAGGAAAAGATACAAGAGCTGGAGCAGCAGATTGTAATGGTCAGTGCTAAGAACACAATTAATCCTGGTATTAACATATGATCTATATCTGGATACATTATCTGGATAGCGGCATCCAATCTGCAGGCTTATGCATTTACATCTGGTATTAAAATACATTCTTGTTCTCTCAGTTCTCCGTTCGATGTCATCAGATCTCAATATGTAAATAAGGAATAATGGTGCATTCAAGGTCAAGGGAACTGCCGTCATTCATTTTTAAATCACTTTTTTAACTACTTGTAGTTTTTGCCGGGCAGTTTAAGCTAGCAGGAAGAGGCGGAGTTAGATGACCTTTAAACTTGCTGGGCGGGGGTTTCTATTTTAGGAATGTGGACACTTGCTGTGATTCAGTCACAATGCGAACCTGACCACCACCAAATATGGTCTAGCTGATTAGATCACATTACAATCACAGTGTGAGTTGTTTTGGGCATCATTACCTGCTTAACACCAGATGTCAGCAGCTTGTTTTAACTTGAGATACAAACTTCAAAAGGAAATCTTAAATAAGCTCTGATACTCTGCAAGATGTATCATCTCTGCAAAGCTTTACCTTCAAAGTTTCTCAGTGCCTTTGTAATGAGTTTCTGTTATGCTGCGTCTCTGTTTATACGATTTTAAAAAAGGTGTTGAAGTGGAAGATGAGGGACTGGAAGCTTAGTATAAGCTGAGGTATAAGAAGTTAAAGTAGTTCTATCTACAAAGTCAGACAACCGTGTCATGTGCACTTTTCATTAAAATAAAGTTTGCAGAGTCAACTTGTAATTTAAGAGCAGGGCTGTCTGACTGGTCTTATCCTCTACAACTGGTCCAGGGACATAACTGGTGTCTGGACAGGTGATGTAAGGCAGTCCCAGACAGGGCAGAAGCAGGGTCATAGACAGACAATACTTAAACTCAGTGGGAGAAAGTGCGTCTAATCCCTTCTGCACTGATCCACTGTTATGACTGACTGTCCTGCTCGACCTTAACCCAACACTACAGCCATATATGTGGCTGATTTTAAATTGTAAGAGAAATCATAGTAGATGATCATAATCATGAGATTAAAAAGTTTCAAGTCTGCCAGATCTAATTTTTTGTTTCTCTCTGTTTCAGATGTCTGAGAGAGAACCATCAGCACAGGATTCATCTGAAGCTAAAAAAGGTACAAAAACAGGATTTGTTGGTTATCTCTCCAAAAATAAAATGAATTGCATGAAAATAGAATCAAACGTAATGGTCAAGATCAGCATGTTCAAGCATCAGAAATAAAAATAGTCATTAGTTGCTGCCATATGATGCATTACTATACCCAGTAGTATAAAGTTGGTAAAATGATATCTACCATTACCAGCTACAACCTTAAAGTGATTCTTACACACTGATACCCACTTTTCTTGTATTTATTTATTATTTATCTTTATTTTAATTGTAACAAATTGATAGAAATTGAGTTTACCATAATCCCTTAAGAATCATTGTGGTATTATGAAGGTGTCCATGTATTTGGCCTTTCAGTCAGTACAAAGGAAAAGTTTACAAAGTCATACTTCTATGTCCTGTATAAGTAGTCTACTTACTACTCATACAGGACACAATATAACAGACTTGCCTATCCTCTCTCTGGATTTGTTTAATGTACAGCATGTAATGTGCAAAGGTCTTACACTAGACTGTTCAAGATAATAAAAATGGTTCATTCTGTTTCTGGGATTGATTTTGCCTCGTTAAGTATTCATTTATAAAGCTCTCAGTATGAACTTTGAGCAGTAATATATCCTAGCGGCTATATTGATATCTTAGTTTGAAGCCAGGACACTTTCACTTCATTCAGAGTTGTCACTGCTCATGTAAAACAATTACTGTTAAAACTTTATGGATTTTCTATTGAGACATTATGTTTTTCTAATTCCATATTTCTTTGTTGACTCCCCCAGCTTGCATACTTGAACTGGAGCAGCAGCTACTTGAAAAAGACAATGAGCTGGTTGCCTTGCAGGAGTCCCTCAGACTGGCTCAAGAGCACAGCATTAGTGAAGTTACATCATGTGAAAACTACAATCAGACTACAGAACAGGGTCAGGATGCCAGTACGCCCCCCCATGACAGTTCTGCAGCCCTTCCTGACTTCATGGAGGATACACAAGAAGAGGAGACCACCTTAGTTGCTGAGGACACCTCAGTCCTCTCCATTTCTGCTGATAATGAGAGTAGCCCAGAGCTTATTGGACACCAGTCTGAATCCCCAGAAGAATCCAAAGGGACCTCCTCAGATGAGATGGTCGCCAGTAGTGATTCAGAGGTGGCCCACAGCAGCTGGACCCTCCTGGAAGCTGTGAATCAAGATGGAGGCCAGGAGTGGCCATCCATCCTGCAAGACTTTGGCCAGCTGCAGTTGCAGTCGTGGGAGGCGACGAGCATGGAGTCGGAAACCTCCACAGTTCAAGTGGAGTCCTCCTCTGTCATCATCCGAGAGACGGTACAAGTTCATCTGACTCAGCAGAATTCTTCCCCCACAGAGGGTAACGTTCCCTCTGGCCAGGTCTTTGCTCAGGCCTTAGCTGAGGAACTTCAGAAGAGGTACAGTGAGCTTTTGGCTGAGCTTCAGAGGCTCAGAGAGGCAGCTGCTGAGTCACATGAGAAAATCAAGGGCCTGGAAGAAGACACACAGTCCCTTACTGCTGCCAAAGAAGAGGCCGAGTCCCAGGCCAATAGTTTTGCAGAGGAACTTAAGTCAGCCAGAGAGGACTTGGACAAGATTTCTCAACAAAGCAGCTCTGGGGTGGAGAAACACAGTGTTGAAATGCAGCTTCTAGAAGAACAGATAGACATTTTAAACACTGAAAGTAAAACCAAGGAGGACAAAATCCAGGCCCTGCAGGCAGAACTGGAAATGGCACGCCAAGCTTTCTCTGAACAGGAGGGGCAAGCCAGGATGCTGAGTGCTCAGCTGGAGGACAGGGAGCTTCTCTCCTCTGAGCTTGAAAGGAGGCTTCAAGATATGGAAAACAGCATGTTGGAATACTCTCAGACATCAGAGCTCAACAATGATACTTTGTCCAAGAAGGACTCTGAGATCAGTGAGCTACAGCTCCTTCTCAGCCAAAAAGAGCAGGAAGTAATGGAGCTAAATGACAGTATGTCTGCTAAGCTCCTTCAAGCAGAAGAAGAGAAGTTCCAGACAGACGGTGAAGTCAATAAACTGAAGGAGCAGATAGTGGAACTGGAGAAAGTCAGAGATGAGAAACAGAAAGTAAGTTATGAAGACTCAGATGCTCAGGTAGATGGTGAACTCACTAGTTTAAGGAAGGAAAAGGGAGTACTGGAAACCCAACTGACAAACACAAAGAAGAAGTTGCAGGCTGCACTTGTCCAACGCAAAGAGCTCATGAAGAAAGTTGCTGAGTTTGAGGTAGAAGCAAAGAAATTGAAAGAGAAAGATGAGACCGCAAAGGGAGAAACTCCTGCAAACATTCCAGAGGTAGGACAATCTAGAGAACATGAGATTCAGGAAATGGAGGGAAAACTCCTCAAACTCGAGCAAGCTTTAAGATCCAAAGAAGAGGCAGTTGAGACTCTTGAGCAGAAAATTAGCCAGCAGGATCAAGTACTCACTGAGACCCTTGCTTTGAATAAAAAGCTAATTGAAGAAGCTGAAAACACTCAGCAGGCTGACATTACTTCTGAAACAACTGCATTACAATCCCAAGTGACCTCTCTCGAAGCAGAATGTGAAACCCTTCAGAAGAAAGTTCAGGAGGCCCAAGAATCTCGCAAGGAAACCATCCGCAAAGCAAAAGAGAAAGATAGGCACCACCGTGAGCAACTGAAGCAGCAGAAAGAAGAATACAGCGAGCTGATGGAGCGTTTTGAGGTGCAGAGCGGCGAGCAAGTAACTCTTATGACTAAACTGAGGGAATTAGAAGAAAATGTGAGCACTGAAAGAGAAGACATGTCTCACCGAGAGACCAAGCAACTGGTTGAAAATTTGGAAAAGCAGGCAGCAGGTGATTGGGTCCAGGAGGATTGGGTGGACTTTGCCACATCGGAGACGGATTCATCACAACCACAATCCAGCGATCCAGTTCAGCGTCCTGCAGAGCAGTCTGACGTCCTTTCTGCACAAATGGAGGAATCTCTGAAATCTCTTAGAGAAGAGATCCACACTGTGCGGATGGCTAACACAGAGCTAGAGACGCAGCTGCAGGAAGCCCATGCCAGTTTGTCACTGAAGGAGGATGAATTATTGGAACTTGGCAAAGAGCTACAAACACTACGAGAAAAGGAAAGACAGATTGATGCACTCTCAGAGGAAATTAATGATCTTAGAGAAAAGCATCGCCAAGCTGAATCTTATGCTGAGACCCTGAAAGCAGAGATGGAAGCTGCAGCCAAAGCAACATCTACAGATTCTACATCCTCAATTGCAACTCTTCAGGCTGAAGTGGAGGACTTTAAGCAGTTCCTCGACAATAAGAACCATGAAATCAAGGAGCTAAGTCAGCAGCTTAGTGAGCAGAACTCCCTCATACTCTCAATGCAGGAAACAGTGTCTGAGAAGGATCAGCTTATATCTTCTTTGCAGGAAGAACTGAAGGCTGAGCAGGAAAAAACCCAAAGGTTAGAGTTTGAGGTTCCACAGAAACAAGAGGAAGAAAAAGACAGCGAGGCAAAGATCCAGCAGCTTCAACGGAAGCTTCAGGCTGCTCTGATCTCTCGCAAAGAGGTCTTAAAAGAAAACAAAACCCAGAAGGAACAGCTAGCTTCAACAGAGATGCTTATAACTGAACTGCAGCAAAAAATGGAGTCAGCGGAAGATGAGCTGGAGAAGCTAAGAGCAGAAAGAGTTAGACTGATTGATGAGGTTGACCGGACATTAGTGGAAAACCAAAGCCTTGGATCATCTTGTGAGAGCCTCAAACTGGCCATGGAGGGCATACTAAATGAGAAAGATGCCTGTAAGAGAGAAGTGGAGTTAGCTAAAGAAGAGGCCACCAGAACATGCAGAGAATGGGAGGAAAAGGTTCAAGGCATGAAGGACGAGTATGAGACTCTGCTCAAGTCATATGAGAACGTGAGCGACGAGGCAGAGCGAGTGAGGCGGGTCCTGGAAGCTGCCAGGCAGGAGAGACAAGAGCTTGCAGCCAGGGTGAGAACGCATGAGGCTGCCAAGCAGGAAGCTGAAAGACAGGCAGAAGAGGCACAGAAAGAGGTGGATACAGTAAAAGACAAAATGAGAAAGTTTGCCAAAGCAAAGCAGCAGAAAATACTTGATTTAGAGGAGGAGAATGAGAGACTAAGAGAGATGCAGGAAAAGACCGGAATAAAACGAGAGGGCATGGCTCTCAAAGCTGAAGTTGAAAGACTTCAAGATGAGCTGGGGGCTTTGAAAGCTGAGTTGGATGCTACAGTGGCAGAAAGAGACTCTTTAGGGCAGCAGATTGAAGAGTTGAGGGGACAGATTGCCCAAACAGGAGACAAAGAAGACAATGTAATTCAGGATTCTCTGCCCAGCTCTTCGGCTATTGTAGAAGAGGTTGTCACTGCCCAGCAATCAGACCTAATGATGACGAGAGCAGAGCCTGTTGAGAGTAAGTCTGAAGACAAAGAAGAACTAGCCATAACCACTGAGGAGATGCCAACTGACCAAATAGCTGCAGTGCATGCACCAGAAACACATGTGCAACCTACTGAGGAAAAAGAGCAAGCAGAAATGACTAAAGGTATTCAAGATTTATTAGAGGATAAAATTAGGGAGATGGAGGCAGCTGTCATTGCAGAAAGGGAACTGTGGCAGGAACAGGAGGCTGAACTCAAAGCTCAACTGGCTTCTCTTGAGCGAGATCTTCATGAGAGTAAAGAGAAGGAGAGCCTCGTGGCCTCCCTGGAGAAGTGCCTTCAAGAGAGCAAAGAGAGAGAAAAGAGCCTGATTGAAGAGGGTTCAAAGAGGGAAGTCCAGTTCAAAGAGCTCCTCAGAAGCCTTGAAACTGAGAAAGACAACCTGGAGGAGCGTCTGATGAACCAGTTGGCTCAGCTCAACGGGAGCATCGCCGGCTACCAGCAAGAGGCAGCGGACAACAGGGAGCACCTCAATGAGCTGCAGCGGGAGGTGGAGAGGTTGGAGAGGGAGCGAGCCGAACTCGAAGCCGAGGCTCAGAGTGAGCGTGACCGGGCTGCCAGGCTGGAGGAGGACATGAGGCAAGCCCAGAGAGAAAGAGCTGAGGCTGAAGCAGAGTCTGGCAAGCAGAGGGAGCTGGAGCAACAGCTGAGGTCTGCTCAAAGGGTCAGGGAAGGTAGTCAGAGCAGAGCACGTCAGCTGGAAGAACTGTTGAGGGAGAAGCAGCTGGAGGTCCGTCAGCTGCAGAAGGATTGCATCCAGTACCAGGAGAGGATCAGTGAACTGGGCAAAGAAGCTAAGGCGCTGCAGCTAGGCCACGATGAGCTCCACAACAAACTAGAACAATCCCAGCAGGAGACTTCCAAAACTGTAGAAGACTTGAAAAGGACTGAGGCAGAGTTGGTGAGCTGCAAATCCAAGCTGGATGAGGCCCTGCGGCAGGCGGGCGAGGCTTTAGCTGAGAAAACAACCCTTGAACAGAACTCCCAACAGAAAGAGGCCATGATGAGAGCTGAGGCAGAACAAACCCTTGACTCTGTGAGATTCAGGCTGGGAGCTGAATTAAAGGAGATGGAGCTGAGACTGGAAGATGCATACAATGAAAGGGAAAAGGAAGAGGAAGCCACTCTGGAGGCCAGAGAGATCGCTGAAGGAGCTGAGAGACGGGCCCAAGAGATGCAAGCTCGTCTGGATGAGTCTCTGGCCAGGTTAGCCGCTTTCTCACGTTGCATGTCCTCATTGCAAGATGACCGGGACAGAGTTTTGGATGAGGCCCGACAGTGGGAAACTCGCTTTAATGATGCTCTGCAGGGTAAGGAGGCTGAAGTTCGGGAGGCTGAAACACGGGCCAAGGAACTGGCAGAAGAGCTTCAGAGAGAATCTGCCCTGAAAGAGGAACTTCAGCTCGCAGTGGAAAGGTAAAAACCCTCTCTTTGTATTTATCTTATTTCCCTGTTCAGCTTTTTAACTCAAAACTCACAAGATCTTTTCTTTCAGACTAGAGAAAGCAAACAAAGATTTGCAGCTGAAACTGGAAGAGGATGAAAAGAAAGTCACAGAGAGCCAAGCTGCCCTTGAGCAGGAGAAGAGCAAACTTCAGCAAACTACAACTGAGCTGCAGTCTGCACAAAACGAAGCCCAGGCCCTGAAAAATGAGGTGGAGAGTCTCCATCAGAGGGCTAGAGCTCTGGAGGAGGCGGTAGGTCGGCTGCAGGGCGAAGTTGACCAGGCCAGGGCTGAGCTGAAAGAGAGGGAGGCAGAAGAGAGGCGGCTGTGTTTGAACGTTGAGCAACTAGAGACAGACCTGCGGTCCTCTAAGGCCTTGACAGAGAGTCTACAGACTGAGTTAAATGAGAAGGAAAGGAGAGAGGTGGAAATGCTGGGGGAGAAGGAGCAAGCTGTTACTGAGGTATTGACATGTTTTCAACTACAGTCAGACTGTTTTTCATGAATGTGTGCTGAGAAATCATTTGGCAAATATTCTTTAAAAAATTCATCAAAATTCATGTGTGTGTTTTATTTCCCAGGCAGCAGAAGAGGCTAGGAAGGAGGCTGACAGCAGGGCACAAGGAGCAGAGGAGGAGCTGGAGCAGAGACGAGGCGAAGTGCGGGATCTGGAAGAAAAACTACGAAAGGCAGAGGAAGAGAGCAACAACAGAAAAACCAGACTGGACTCTTTCATGAAGGCCATGGGCTCCTTGCAGGATGACCGAGACAGAGTCCTCAACATGTACAAACAGCTGGAGGAGAAACACCTGCAGGTAACACACAAACACATAAAGGTTCCAGTATATGTAGAGCTTGTTTCAGTGGTCTATATAATACTTTCATTGTGTCACAGGTGATGATGGAGAAGGATGGTCTTATCCAAGAAGCGGCAGGAGAAAACAACAGCCTGAAGGAAGAGCTGCGCTCTCTGCTGGTCCAGAGAGATGACCTGTATGCTGAAAAGGCCAAGCTGTCCGCTCAGCTTCACGGCTACCGTGATGAACTTAACCAAGTCCTGAGCATGAAGGAGTCCCAACACAAACAGCTTCTGGCAGCTCAGCGAGAGCGTATTGCCACTCTGGAAAGAGAACGTGAGGAATTGGAAAGTCAGTTAAAGAGTGTTAACATAGTCAGAGAGACAGAAGTAGAAGCAGGCAGAGTAGAAAGGGAGACTCTTAGTCAAGCTGTTGACTTTACGACCGCATCGCAGGTGAAGGATGCGCCCGGTGCAGAGGTTGAGAAGCTGAGGGAGCAGCTGCAAGCAGTGAGAGAACAAGTGGAGGCTTTGGAGGAGACCCTACTGAAGGAGAGACAGGGGCAGGAGAGCAGTAGCAAAGAGCTAGCTGAGCTTCGATGGGAGGGAGGTGTGATGCGGACAGAGTCGGAGAACGCCCAGGAGAGAGTGGCAGAGCTGGCCCGAGACTTGCTGGCTGTCGAACAGAGGCTGCTAGAGGAGAAAGAGGTGGCGACGAAGCTCAAAGCAGAGAACCAGTCATTCTCAAAAGCTATGGCCTCCCTCCAGGACAGCAGGGACCAGGCAGTAAACAAGGCCCAGGAGCTGAGCCTGAAGCTAGAAGAGATGAGCAAGGCAGGTGGCCACGCAGCACACAGCAGCCCCGGAGGCTCCACCGGAGAGGTGTGGGGGCTGAAGAACGCACTACAAGCCCTGCAGAATGACAGGGAGAGACTGGTGGGTAACGTGTCAGACAAGAAATGTAAATATTTCAGTCATGAACGCACAGATACTACAACTCTCCTGGCAAAAAAATATCAAGGATGTGATAGTTTGTATTATTTTGATTATTTATTTATGATTTTCATTGATGTTGGAGAATTTCAAGGTATTTTTTTGCTTCTCCTTCTCTGTGCGCAGCTGGAGCAGCTTCAAACACAGACATCTGAGCTCAAGAAACAGAAGTCAGAGCTGGCTCGACTGGGAGCAGGAGAGCTGATTAAAGTCAGCCAGGAGCTGTTTGAGGAGAAAAAGAAGAACGAAGACATGCTGAGCGTCATAATGCAGCTAGAGAATGTGGTAGAAATGAGCAAGCAAGAAATAGAAACTCTCAGGTGAGGCACAGAGTCAGCGTTTTGTCATTATAGTCACTGTTTTAACAAACAAAAATGTCTTTAATTGAATGTGAATTTGTTTCAGACTGGAGCGTATTGATTGGATGGCTCAAGCAGAGCAGCTGAAGCAGCAGACCCTCACCACACTCTCAGACAGGGACCAACAACTGCGGCAGCTCAGCGCCATGCTGGAGGAAGCCCGCACTCATAAACCCAAACTTCAGCAAGAACACTATCAAAGAGAGGTAGCGGCCTAAACATTTGCTTGTATTTGTACCAGGAAAATAATAGATTCTGTTGATACCGTTGCTAAAATCACAGGATTTAAGTCATTTCCCAACCTTTTTGACTTCTTTCCCCTTAAAATGAATCAAAATCTACTTGTGAGCCCTGAAGTGGCTAGCAGAAGGCACAATATAAACTACAAAATCAACAAGATAAGGATGTAGCACATAATGTGAATTCTCTACACTGTCATTGTCTTCTCACAGGGCACAGAGGAAGTGGACAGTGCTCCTGGAGCCCCGCAGGAGCGAAGTAGCCAGCTGGACAGCCACACCTACATAGCTGAGGTCAAAGAGCTACAGAGAAGGTATAGTATAGGCCAAACTTGACCAGAAAGACTGTTCTGCAAGCAGTATGATAAAACATGCAGATACTAATTGATTTGTAACTTTAAATTCAGGCTGGAAGAAGAGATGCAGCAGAGGGTGGCTGCTGAGGAACAGCTAATGGACACACAGGATCGACTCAAACGGTATGAAATGTGATACAAGATCAAAGAGGCTGTAAATCCCGTGTAGGGAAGTTAAAGCTGCTATGAGCAATATGTTTAGATCATATGTGTAATGTGAAGAGGGTTAGCTTGTAGTGCCAAACCTACAGAGGTCCAGCTTCCAGATGTGAATGTGTAACAGTGAAAATGTGATCAGGGTGTTCCTGCAAAAGAGAAGCTGCCTCTCAGCGAACCTTCCCTGAATAAATACAAGTTTAACAAAACAAACAAAACAAAACAAACAAAACCTACAGACACACAAAGTAAGCGACTAGCTGGTGAAAATAGTGGAGCAGTTATAGCAGCCAAAGAGACAGATCTTTCCCTACAGGAGTTAGTGGACAAGGCAAATAAATGCTAATGTTGCTCCAAAACTGCTGGATGTGCACAGTAAACTAGCAAATGTTTGCTAACATAAAAGATTGATGATATGTCAGTGTTCAGTTTACAGTGTGTAACCTAATAAAACTAGAATACTCTCAACAGTATAAAGAGTATAAAGCATATAAATAGAGGTATATACTATAGCTATATACACCATAAATATACTAGAGCTACACCTAACAATTGTTTTTGTTATCAGTCAATCAATTATTTTCTCAATTTATTGTTTGACCTATAAAATGTCAGAAATTCACATCACAGTTGTCCCTAAAACAAGCTGACATCCTCAAATTGCTTGTTTTTGTGTAAAAAAACAGTCCAAAACCCAACAGAAGACTAAGGGAAAAATTTTTGGATGATTAATAATCATTTTCTGTCAGTCAACTAATTGATAAGTCAATTAATTATTTCAATTCTAAATTAAACACCTTGCACAATAAGACTACAAGTGTTGTATTATGTTGCTCTTCCATATATCAAGGTTATAGAGTGTATATAAGTCATTGATTATTACCGCCCTTGATTAAATGTTGTAATTACATATTGAATTCATTTAGTGCCTTTTTCTTTTTAAAGCTCTGATAAATGTGTTTAATCAACAAAATATGACAGCTAACATCTGTTTTTATTATTATTATTATTATTATCAGTCACAGCCAGGCTAAACGACACTCTGCACAAGAGGAGGATCACTCAGAGACTGCTGTTTTCATCGAGCCGCCGGAAGGAGCTGTCACTCGAGTAAGGCTCCGCTAATGGCCCCGTACCACCTCATCTGTCATCTTAATAACGGCGGTAATAAAGACGTACGAGCCGATTGTTTCCTGTAACCTTGTCTTTTCTTTTGCAGACTCGGAGAGGTGGACCGGGTCTGGTGCGGATGCTCCGCGTGGCCTTCTGCTCCCGTCAGCGCACCCCTCTGCTGTTCAGCCTCTATCTGCTCACTGTGCACGTCCTGCTGCTGCTGTGTCTGAGCGGATACCTTTGAAAAGCAGCTCCCTTTTAAATACTTGACAGATAAGAGAAAGAGAGAGAGAGAGAGAGAGAGAGAGAGAGAGGAGGGGAAAGAAAATGGAGATGTGACACAGGCCTAACCCAAGCCATCGATATGTTTTATATTGTCACATGTAATAAATTATATCTAGACACAAACGTTGCACTTTACAGGACTTAATCTTTTAGCCAAAGTATGTAGATTTATATAGGAAGCTGTTGTCAGTGGTTTGAACTATGTTGCTCTTGTATGACTTTGAGGATGCATGATAAGTTTTTTCAAAACCCAAGTAGAGAGGACATTAAAGGGACAATTTTTCTTTCTAAAAAAAAATCTATAAGTAGGTTCATTATCAAGTTTTTTGGCGGATTGTGTTCTTTACGTGCCTTTAGATTCGGATATAAAAGGGTCACTTTATGTTGGAGCAATGGGGGGGCTATGCAGGGTTCAGGTGAGATCGATTTCTCTCGGTCCGTCCGTTAAATGTGACGCCAAAGCTCGCAGGCCGTTAGCTTAGCATCGAGACCGGAAATGGAGCTATCTTGGCTCCGTTAAACGGCAGCAACATCCACCAAACATCACCAAGCAACTCAAAGAGCCTCACTAATCAACATCTACATTACATATCGTTTGTTTAATTCGTACAGAAACAGAAGTAAAAGAGACATTTAGGTGTTTGACGGAGATTGCGCGTGTGCTGGTGGCGGTGGTCTGTTACCGGACTGCGTTTTGGCGCCAAGCGGTTGCCGGGCAACCATCAGCAACTCAAAGAAAGTTACTTATTGCCACCAAAAGTAGCGTAGTACTGCAAAGTGTCGGTTTTTCCACTTCAGTTTTTGTACAGATTAAACAAACAAGATGTTGCTGACTGTTACATGTGCTAGCTTTCCATGCTGAGTTTCCCCCAGGTTTTGTGTTAAGGCTGCTTTCTGTAGTCTTCTATTTAACAGAGAGAACAATCTTGACATCAAACTTTTGCCAGAAAGCGACTAAGCTGTATTCCCCCCCCCCCCCTTAAAAAAAAAAAAAAAGTCAAACTTTTCTTTCTCTGATGGCTTGAGGTTCAGGATGTGCTGTTATAGTCCAGTCTCTTCCTCTTCTGCTCATTTCATGCACAAAGTAACGGAGCACAGTGCAATTTCCGTTCGTACACATTCCTATTGTGTGTTTTTCTTTTTATTTCCCTCCTATATGAATCACATTTAAAAAAAACAAAAAGGAGCATTATATTGATATTTGTACATATGTACATGTATTATATACGTCAGCTGGATGTGGGTTTCCCTCTTAAGTATCCAATAAGATTCCCTGTCCATGCTTCGGTTGCACACGT
The DNA here is from genome assembly GCF_905237075.1 of Dicentrarchus labrax. Classification (NCBI taxonomy): domain Eukaryota; kingdom Metazoa; phylum Chordata; class Actinopteri; family Moronidae; genus Dicentrarchus; species Dicentrarchus labrax. The sequence continues at coordinate 16,106,404 of NW_026136724.1, read as the reverse complement.
TTTAGATTTTACTCTGTAGTTTTTATGGCATATGAAGTTGCCTTTCAGGTGCAATGTTTTCCCACAGTGTGGATTCATTCCAGAGGAGAAAGACTGCTGTGTTTTCTAATGATATCCATCCCATTATAGACTACTCTGATGATGTAGCATAATTTATTATCCATAAGTTGAAAAATCGTCCACTACCATACATATATGTCGACATCATCCTTTATTCTTTATTGTTTTATTTAATCGCTCACTGTTGGTTGAAATAATGGCTCTGTACTCGTCTTCTTTTCACATTCATGTTCTTCACATCTTACACCCACTGAAAAATACTTTAAACTGTAAATAACTGTTTAAAAAGGGCTGTAAAGAAAAATAAAATGTAATAAAAGTTGGTGGTTTAGATCAGGGGCCGATATTGTCAAGCATTAATTATTTGCTCATTTGTAACAGATGTTGTTACTTTTATTTACTGTTTATTTAAGCTCGGTTCATTTTCATTTTCAAGTCAGTTGATGATAATATTTCCTTTTATTTGTGAATTGATTAAGAATAAATGGATTATCATTCCATCAGTGATTTTGCTGTTTGAATAAATACTCAGTCATACTTGTAAGCTGAGCTTTTCGTCGTCATCTCAACTTAATTGACGGTTAATATGAAGCTCAGGTTGATAATAAGAATCAATCAGAAATACTGTATTGATCCCCATCCCCGGGGGGATATTTGTTCGCTAAATAAAAATGGAAATAGAAATATAATAAGAGCCTATATACATATTCCACAGTATTGTAGTATAGTATTATAGAGTCCTAACATACTATAACATTTAAGTAATGTATAAAGTAACAATTAAATGCTGGTTTTTATAAACACTAGAATTATATAAACACATGAAGGCACGTTTTGAATAAAAGCAAAAGTAATAGCTTGTAGCTCAGAATAAAGACTAAACATAGTGGATATGGTAAACAGAATTATGAACTTTCCTACAGGGAGGTTATTGTATTTCATGTAAATAATGTGCGTATGTGTGTGTGAATCTATCAGAATATGGTTTAATGGATTTCTTTTTTTTTTTTTTTGTCCAAAATGATTTGACAGCTTTTAACCTTGACAGGAAAATCAAATTTAAAATGCTTTCTGTACAAAACATCAACAAAAACAAACAAACAGGGACATTTTTATTTATTTTTAAATATATAAGATCATTATTTTTAGTTACTATGGTCCTTGAGTGTGAGTGCTGTGTTTCAGTACGAGCCGAGAGGATAAAGCTGTGTGAGTCTGCCCCCAAGTGTTGTAACTACACTACAACAGGCTAAATCACTGTTTGTTCTGCAGTGTTCAGAAAAATCTTTTTAAAAGTTAGAAAGTAAAACAACAAGACGAAGTGATAGCACATTATTGTTTGTGGTTGTACCAGCTTATGCATCCTAAAACTCCCCATGTACTACTTGTGGTCGGATTTCCGTGAAGCACTTGAATGCATCATTTATTTTATTTTTAATTTCTTTAAAAAAAACTTTGAATATAAGTTTTGCTGTATAATTTTTAAACTGTTGCAAGAAAAGAGGCGTGTAAGTGTTGTTTATTAATAAAATAATAATAATTATAATAATACACTGGGACAACAATTGTTTTATTATTTACATCAACGCGCGTTCACGTGGGCTGGCTGCGCGTTCACTCGTCGCCTATCAGACTGCCACAACTTGCGTGAAGACCCTTAAGAGCACTTTGTGTTTAATACCCACTTTAAACACCTACACATATTGCATTGACAACTGAAAAGGTAAATGTTGTTTTTTTTAATTCAACCTAACTTCACTAACAGACCTCTTTTTATCTGCTTTTATTTTATTCATCTTTCAACTAACATTAAGGAAGTAGATCCAGTCAGACGCAGTCTAACTGTAAACCGTCAGCAACATATGTGCTAATGGGGCTATATTAATAATTAAATGACTCTGACATTTATAGACAGTCGTGGATATAACTTATAAAGTGATAAAACTATACAGTAAGATATAGAGCTGGTGTACCTGTGTGTGTAGCACTGTTACTACTACAGTTACTTACCTACAACTACCATTTATTACAGTAAAATATAGTCAAATTATAGTTCAACTTAAATAGTGACTATGTTTAACCTTGCATGTTATATAATAGATTAATACAGAGGATAGATTTTATTCCTACCTCAAGGAATACATGTTATTTTCAGTGTGTTAGAGAATATTTTAGGGTCTACATTACATTACTTTACCTAAATAATATGTTATGACCTGACCTTATGAGACTGTTTCTTAAAGTATTTTAGTTTCTTTTTACGACACGAAAGTTCTGAAGTGTGTTTCATTATGGGGAAATGAAGCTTCGTGTTCAAAATAACTTCCTTTTTGGGACTTCAGCAAATGGTGGTCAGAGCGTGTGGTTGTGCATGAGTTTATTTAGTCATCATAACAAATAGCCAATGAACAGACAGTATAACAGTTGTTAATCTGTGTTTTCAGTCTGGCTCGTGTGTGTGCTTTTTATTCCCCCAGATGTGGAAGTCAGTCGTGGGCCACAATGTGAGCATGAAGGTGGCTGCAGAGGGGGACGACTGGGAGACAGACCCTGACTTTGAGGTGTACTTCGTGGAGTGTGTGTGTGTGTGTGTGTGTGTCACTTGGGATGATGTGTGTGTGTTGGTGCAAACACTCCTTAGTCAACCCCTTTCTGACCATGTGTTTCAGAATGACATATCAGAGCAGGAGCAGAGGTGGGGGGCAAAGACCATCGAGGGCTCGGGGCGCAAAGAGCACATCAGGTAAAAGAGAGAAGCGTCTGGAAAAGAGCGTTTCTTTAGACGATGTAGAGAAAATGCAGGTCAGAGTGGGTGCTGTGAAGCAACAGGAAGAGGAAGTGAGAGCAGAGTGCAGAGCTGTCAGGGCTGCAAGTCTCTCCTAATATGGGTAATATATGATGATGACACTTTGACTAGATTTAAACCACTGTGCTTTCTCGCTGCTGACATGGTGAGACCATAAATTTAGGCAATGCCCAGTGTGAGAATGGGACTAGAGGTTGCTCACAGACTGAGGGACAACTTTCTAATACAATGCTTTACAATATCCCCTTTTCCTCCTCCTCCAGCAGGATACCATCTGTGAAAAAATCTGCAGAATACCTGTACCAAAATCGATTTATTATCAACTTATTAACTTTTATAACTCTTGACTTGATGCAACATTTACAACTTCCTTATGATCACACAGAAATCATAATCTCTTCTTCTCACAACCTTGCAACCAAAATAAATCTATGAATGGCTCATAACTTATCTAAAAGCAAGTAGATTCTATATTAATCATTAAAAAATCTATTTGTTTTAACATATAAACTCTTAACCGTTAAGAGTGTGATTTTATTTATAGATTTTTCTATTCTGAATGTGTTTATGTGTGTGTGATAAAGATGCATATGACTATTTTTGCAGGCCAAGAATAAGTGTGAACTTTGAGCACAGAGTATAACTGTTATTACTTACTGACTTGTTACTGTGATATTCACAACTTTAACTAGTGCTGAATCAGTTAATCAGTTAATAAAATGAGACTTTATTGATCCCTGTTAAAGGTTATATTAAATTATGAATGAATTAAATGAATGAAAATTAAACAAGAGATTTAAGAAGAGAGTTTGAATAATAAACATGAAAAATAAAGACACTATACATAATAATATATATTAAATAATATTGTGTTTTATGTGTAAATATATGTGTGTGAAATATACACACACTATAAAGTAATAATACAACACTATATACTATATTGTTTATACTACTTAGACATGGAAAAGAATACCATAATATAGCTTATAATATATAATATATAAATGATGACAGTAGTAGAAATGTTGTTCCTTTTTATATTACTAGTCCAGCTGTAATAATACAATTTGCTGCCTTTCTGTGTTTAATATCATTATACATTTTGTGGAGTATAGTTACATTTCAGACTGTTTATTGGGCAAATAAGAAACTTGGGGAATTTGTATCAACTTCGTCTGCCCTCTAATGTTGTTGTATCACTTTTATTATGGTTGTATGTCTTTATTTTCATTTAAATATCAGAATTGCCTCCTAAATTCTTTAATTTAAATTCAAGTTAATTTAAAGTTTGTCTCCAGTTCTTTTTTATGGTTTAAATGTCTGGAGAACACTTTGAAACTGCCTTTAGTTTGTTAGGTATTACTGATATATAGTCCTAATTTCTAATGACTAATATTATCATTATTATTATTATTATTATTGTGTGTACTGGTGTTTATCTCAGTGTGAGTATGTTTGACCCTGTATGACCTCATCAGTGTTGCAGAGCTCAGAAGCAAAGTCGCTGTGGAACACGAGCAGGTGAAGCAGAAGGAACACGTTCCCAAAGCGTCCTACGGATACGGAGGGAAGTTTGGAGTGGAGAAGGACCGAATGGACAAGGTAGACAAATTGTTAAGCTCCTGTTATCTGCTCCCAGTCCACCCGGCTGCAGATATAAATGGTTCACTGTAGGCTGAATCTGTTAATAAGTGTATCTCCATTGTCCAGGCGGCCTTGGGGCACGACTACGTGGCACAAGTCGAGCAGCACTCCTCCCAGAAAGATGCGGCGCAAGGGTTCGGTGGGAAATTTGGTGTTCAAAAAGACCGTGTTGACAAGGTGAGAAGACGAGTCTACCCATAATCCTCAAAGTGTCACAGATTTGATTATTATTATTACTTCACTTGGATGTTTGGCCTTTACTGAAGTGTAGAGTTTAACACTAGAAGACTGTTTTCACACGTGTGCTCACCTTTACCTTCATGTTTAAAACATCATTTTGAGTTAACACAGCTAGTTTGGGAGCCAATCATGGTCGAATATGCAACTTGTGCATATGTGGAAACTTGAAAATGCAAGATTTAAGACTTTGAGATTTTTAAATAAGGAAGAATTTATAGATTTTTTGACTAGTAATTAGATCTTTTTTGTAGAAAAACTATATCAGACTCATTATTATTCAAAGCAGAGGATTTTTAAATGTTCGTGACATTTTTGGGAGGGATCTTTAGTCTTATATGAACTTTAAATGCAATCTCTGTGTCTGTGCAGTCAGCCATGGGCTTCGAATACAAAGGAGAGGTGCAGCAACATACGTCTCAGAAAGGTGAGTCCTCCGTCCAGCTACAATGAGGCCTTCTCACTTACAGTGCAATATTTTCCTTGCTACCTACCAGAAGAGATCTCATCCATCATTTTCCTTGCAACGTTTTTTAGATTACTCGAAGGGATTTGGAGGAAAGTACGGTGTGGAGAAGGAGAAAGTTGACAAGGCGGCTTTGGGCTACGACTATAAAGGGCAGACAGAGAAGCACCAGTCACAAAAAGGTGAGTTTAAATAGTAGCAGCTGTCAGTTTTGACAGTAATTGCTTGACATTTGCTTTATTTTGCATTTGCATCTCATTTCCACCAGACTATGCTAAGGGATTTGGAGGAAAGTACGGGGTGGAGAAGGAGAAGGTGGACAAAGCTGCTTTGGGGTACGATTATAAAGGAGAAACAGAGAAGCACCAGTCACAGAAAGGTAAGTTTGAGTTGTAGCATTTGTCAGCTTTAACGTCTTTTACTCCTGACAACTGATTACTGTGCTCTTACGCATTTCACATTTAGATTACTCAAAGGGATTTGGAGGGAAGTTTGGTGTTGAGAAGGAGAAGGTGGATAAAGCTGCGTTGGGATACGATTATAAGGGCGAGACGGAGAAACATCAGTCACAGAAAGGTGAGGACACTCCCACGTGTTTATCTGAAAGTATCAGAGGACTTAAAGTACGTCAGACTGATCACATGTATTTCTGTTTAGATTATTCAGCAGGTTTCGGAGGTCGTTATGGAGTACAGGCAGACCGCATGGATAAGGTCAGTATCAGAGCTGCAACTATTCATTACTTTCATTGCTGATTGATCTGGATGGTTGTTTTTTTTAAACTTCTCTGATAAGTTTATTAGAGTTTAATCAACTAATCAGAGAAGTTTTTTGTAAAATGTAACATCCCCATTAAACATTTAATGGGTTTTTATATATATATATTTTATTTTATTATATATATATATATATAATCTTTTTGGCCTAAATATTGTAGACGATGTAGCTCGGCTAAAGTTGCGAATCACAGTAAGTTAAACCTTTAAAGAAAATGTACACTGTAACAGAGCTAAGTTACACGTTATTGGCATTAATATTGATTATTTTTCTTATTGTTATTCCTATTCTTGCCTCTTTTAGTAAGCTGTAAGCTGTCTCACATTAAGTAGCACTGGGTTGTACAAGCATTGGGTGTGTGAATAATATTGATTGTTGACATCAAGTACGAGGAATGTGGTTTATGTGGCTGCTCAGAGGTTCTTGTATCTGGTTTCAGTGTTTTGCTCTATTTAGGACCAGTTTATTGTAGGACTGGCCGTGCTTTCACAAATGGCTGAGATAAAGCACCATCGTGGTCTGTGCATGTCCCTGCTCAGGCAACCAGAGCCCATCCTTGTACCATTATTCTTTGCTCTATGTTGGGCAAGTGAAAGTGGACTGTGAGGGCCGTCACTGTGCGCAATAAAAGGACAAAAAAATAACATAAACAAGCAACAATCTCTACGTTTAAACCATTATCTATCACCTTTTCAAACAAATGTATCTTCCTCTCTGTTGATCTCTCTTAGAGCGCAGCTGGCTTCTCAGACATCGACTCTCCTGCCTCTGCTTATGAGAAGACAAAACCAGTAGAGGCCTGTAAGTTCCTGCCGTGTCATCTTTCCTGGCGAACATTTAAGGCCACCAATACTGAGGCGTTCCCATGTTCTATAGCGCTGATGCACTGTATTCATTTCTCTGTTCTATGCAGCAAGCGCAGGTGCAGGAAAACTGAAGGCACGGTTCGAAAACATGGCCAAGGCTTCAGATGAAGAGAACAGGAAGAAAGCGGAAGAAGAGAAGGCGAGGAGACAAGCCAGGGAGAGCAGAGAGCGAGAGCAAGCCAAACGCAGACAGGAGGTAACGCACACGCTGCACTGTAAACGTGTGAAAGGGGGTCAGAAATAACAAACGGTCAATACAGAGCAGAGCAATGATTTCGTGTTTCCTGTAGGAGGAGAGCAGCAGAGAGGAGCAGAGCAGCAGAGAGGAGCAGAGCAGGAGAGAGGAGCAGAGCAGCAGAGAGGAGGAAATTCCACCACCTGTTCCAGATGTGGATCCAGAGTACGACTTGCCACCGCCAGACATCCAGCAGCACATGCCAGATATAGAGGAAATACCTGAGCCAGAGCCAGAGCCAGAGCCAGAGCCAGTGGTAGGACTCTGATTTAAACAACAATACTAAATAGAATAATTTATTCATCATTTTAAAGGATGAGGCTGGTGATATTATGTATTTTTAAATTAAACTGATAGAAACAGCAATAACAAAACATATTGAGGAGCACACTAACCCACTCACATGCCCTGTACATCTTTCATATTCATGATTTCACATTTGTGAAACACAGAATGAGTAAAATAAAATAACTTTCCGACAGTTAATCCAGCCATACAGAAGTTAGATTATATTTCTAGCTACCATCTTTGTATCAAAAGTCAAAAAAATAAATTTCTGTGGGTTATTTTTTCCTCCAGATGGTTAGAAGAGTCTTAACTTAGATCCCTTGCTCCCTGACTCAAATGTAATGGTAATACATGAGAGACACAAACTGGGACTAGGTTTCAGATCTTCTTTGGTCATCTATGATTATGAAATCAAAGACATTGTGTGATGTTTCCAGGAGGAACCAGAGTACGACGAGCCCCCGGCTTTGCCTCCACGCTCGGACGACTTCGACGCGGATGCCCCCCCGCTGCCTGAAAGGTCGGCAGATGTGGAGGAAGAGGGGGACGACGGAGAATACGAGAATGCTGGACCACCTCTTCCTGCGCGGACAGGTTTGTGTCTGCCACCAGTTAAACGTCAAACCTTTCACATATGAAATACTCATTTCAGGGTTTTCTTTTACAGCTGAGGTAAACGACTACGAAGACCTGTCGTGTGGCCAGAAGGCGGTAGCAATTTATGACTATGAAGGAGGTGAACACTCTTTCAATTCTTCATTTTCTGACATTTAATAATCATCTCTCAGCATTTGTGAGGACAAATCCTTTCATCTGTTTTCAACAGAGGCTGATGACGAGATCTCCTTCAACCCGGACGACATCATCACCAACATAGAGATGATTGACGAGGGCTGGTGGAAGGGACAGTGTCGCGGACGCGTCGGTCTTTTCCCGGCTGCTTACGTTCAGCTGATGAATTGAGCGACGCGCTCAGGGAGTTTCAGCACAAGCTTAACTTTTGCACACTCAGGTTTATTTGGTCATTCAACAGGAGGAAATTAATTTTAGCACTGTATTTATAGAATACATCACAAAATGGTTTCTGATCAGCAGGTTTCTTTACTCTTACTGTGTAATATATCGCTTAGGGTCTGTGGCAATGAGCATCTGAGGATAGTATGACCACCAAACTCACATTATTGGCAAGGAGTTACATAATGTATCTGCAATTAACTGATTGGAGTCAATAAAATGTTCTTCACATTGCTTGTAAGCCAACTTTTATTTGTCCATATTACATCGGTATCTTACAGTAACATTAGGGCTATTATTGTTTATCATCTTTCACTGTAATTGTGTCTTATCACGATCGTATTTTGCTCTCAAAATGAATGATGTGAAACTAAACGTGGGTAAAAATCAACAGTTAATGATTTGTGTGAGGTGTTTTATTTACAACACAGTCCATTTTTTTAGGATTTGGCATACATCTTTTATATCATAGTATACACAGCAACTATTCTGATCAATTGAGAGATTCTGACAGTAGGAAGACAACATGAAACAAGAGGAGAACAATGAGGAATGACATACAACAAATGTCTGACTCCAACCTGAGACATTGCTGTCCATAGCTGGTGTCATTAATAATGATTTTAACGATATCACCCAGTCTTAAGTGGTGTAAGACAAAAGATTATAACATAATAAACATTTTTTTTTATCCAAGTATGAAAAAATTTAAACTGTAGCAGAGAATAAGACAATCACCTGACCTGCTATGATGTAATAAGACAAGTCTTACTGTCTTTAAACTTGTGTTTAAACTTGTCCCAACACTGAAATGAAGCTGCTGTTCCATAAGAACACAAATGTCCCTGCAGTGAATTACAATAACAAGCTCTGTGACACAACCGTGAATCTTGTAATCCACTGAACAGACTGAAATTCAACAGCAGAAAGTCCACAGCAATCGCGTATAAAAGAATACATGAAACGACGGCGTGTGTTTCTGCGTCAGAAGTCTTTAAGGCAAAAGCGACGGTCTTTCCTCCGGCTCACCAGGAGATACCCTTCTTCTTCTTGCCCTGGCCACTTTTCTTCGCGATCCGTTTGCCTTTCAGTTTCTTGGCCTGCCGTTGACTCATCCAGGCAGGGTACTGACCATTTTCATCCAACAGAGTTGTCTTGCTGCGCTTGCTGTCCAAGTCCATCTTCCCGTCTGTAACACAAACGACAGATTGAAAGAGTTATGAATAAGAAAGATGACAGTACACTCACACCGACCGTGTGGCGCTCTATCTCTCGCTCACCATCACCCTCTGCCCCCGCCATGTCCACATCTGTCTGCTTCTTGATCTTGTCAGCTGGCACCACAGTGGCGATCTCCTGCACGTCAGCCATGGCAGCTTCTCCTTTCTTATCCAGACTCAGAGCTTGTTTCAGACGGGCCAGCTCCTTGGGGGCATTCTTCTTCCTCTTCTCAGCCCTCATCTTCCTCTTCCATTTGCTCCGGAGGCTTTTTGCCATTTTAAGGTCGATCTGAAAAACAAAAACATGCCAATCAAAGCTTTCTCCTTTTCATCCTTCACATTATGTTTCATCTTCAGGACAGCTTTCTTTAAATTCTATTCCACGTCCCTCACTTTGTTTTTGATGATGGTAATCTTTAAAATTATAGTCCTGAAGGATCAGAAAACAACATTACTTTGTCTTATTTACGAGAATAACACACATTATTCAACATTTCTGTGACATACGGTGGCTGATAAGAACTGTGGTCATTTGGCAAGAAGATTAAAACTTTATATATATATACATGGTGACAAGTTAAAAACACTCTAATGTTTAAATTTAAAGGAAGAATAAGGGAAAATATAGCTCACAGGAGACTGATCAATCAATAATGACTGTATTAAAAGGGAGAAGAACATTTATCTGTCCACAACTCAGAATATAAAGTTACACGTTCTCACTATTTCGCGACAGTAACATTATATAACAAGATATCAGCGAGCTACGACTATTAATTTAATTGAAACCAGAATACGTAAACAGCTTTCTAGCCTGTTAGCTGTCCAGTTGCTATATTGGGGGAAAATGTCGCATTAAAACGCTTCAGAGCGGCTAATTCAACAAACTTGCACTAATACAGACTGTTCACATTATTCCACACGTAAAAACAAAGCGGGGACTTACAGAAAACTTTGTTTAAGCTGCTTGAAATTGTCTCCGCAGACAGACGGGGACACTCCGCTCCGTGCACACGTGTTTTTGCTCGAAGAAACAGCAACGTGATTGGCTGCTGGGGTCAAGCTGAAGACGGCAGCGTTTGATTGGCTGGCGACGTCAAAACAGGAAGCTAAACGGACTCTTTGGATAGTAAAACAAGAGGGTGGTGCACAGATCTCACCTCCAAACAGGTTCATCTGGTGTAAGTTTGACGCATACGTTAGACATGAGCTGCTGTTCAACCAGCTCTGTCTGCAGCCCTCCGCTCACTTCTTCTTTAACTCAGATGTCCAGCATGTTGGACACCGCTGCAGAGCAAATGATGGTCCACAGAGATTTCCAGGCAGCCTTAGACACATGCGACAGAGGCCTGGAGAGTCTCGCCAACGTGGAGCAAGAGGACAGCAGGTTGAGAGACTCAATGCACCTGGTGTCACTTGAAGGCTCCCTGCAGCGTGAATTGTGTAATGTCACCGTTTTTCTTTCCCCCTCCTCAGATGTGGAGAGATTAAGGCTGGTTTCTGCATCTTAGGGATTCAAGCACTGGCCGAGCTGAATCAGTGGCGTGGTGTCCTCTCCTGGGTCCTTCAGCAGTACGAGCACCAGGAGAAAATACCTGCTAAAATAATGCAGATGTGGTGAGTAGAGCGGTCTGATGTTTCATATATTTAATAAGTAATCAATTCTGAAAACAATCATGATTCGCCGGTCTAATTGTGATGAATCTGAGGAACTTGCACATCACTGAATAACCAGGCCAACATCAGAGACATAAGGCTGATGTTTTGACTTGTTTTCCCTGAGTTAGACAAATGAATGAATACATTAGGGCTGCAACTAACACTTATTTTCATAATCAGATAATCTGCAGATTATTTTCTCAGTTAATCGTTTTTTTCCTACAAACATTTCCAAGAGAACAAGGTGTCGTCTTCATATTAAAAAACAGTCAACACTCAAAGAGATTTAATGCTATTATGAGTATAATCATGTAAGAAAAGCAACAAATCTTCACATTTAAGAAGCTGAAATCAGAGAATATTTGGCACTAAAACCATTAACCAATTGACTAATCACTTTATAAACTAATCTTTTCAGCTCTGAAATGCATTTTGAAAATGATTTTCTCCATGTTTTGGCAGCATACTTCTTTACTCCAAAGTGGGAGAGCCAGCAGTGATGCAGGAGGCAGCCAGAGTTTGGTTACACTGCCCGTCCAACAGCAGAGTAACGGGGTTCAGGACGGTGGCAGAGCTGTACCTGCTGCATGTCCTCGTGCCTCTCGGACACAGAGACGAGGCTCTGGAGCTGATTGTCGGGGAGGTCGGGGGCAGCGCGTTCACAGAGGACCAGAGGCAGGCCGCACTGGATGTTGTAGAAGAAAAAGAGCAACAGAAACAAGAACCGCCTCTAAATCCAAGTCCAAACTCAGAGACCACCGCGCATACTATCTCAACTCAAGGTCTCACATTTCAGTTCGGCCTTCACAACATGCATTATACTCAGTCATATACAAATAATGAAGGCAGAGAGTCTTTCTGATTGTGTTTGTCTTCCACAGGAGCTGTGGTCCGTAAACTTGAAGCCACGCTCAGGTTCTTCTACAGAAAGCTCTTGCTGATCGGCTCTGGCTCATTCTCTCTCAGGAAAGTCTTCATGGCTGCTGTTCTTCTCTACATGCTTTTTCTTCGATTGGATCCAGGTTGGGTTTAAATGTTCTTTGTTGCTCAGTTTCATCACGAGGCTTGCTGCAGTATGAAATGTTTGATTTGAAATATAAATCTTTCTGTTTTTTCCTGGCAGCTCATCCGTCTTCATTCATGTGGATTTCCAAACTTCTTCAACTGCTCAAACAGATGTGGAGTGCCATGTTTGCACCGTACCATCAGGCTCTCACTCACAGCAAAGGGCTGTAAAAGACTGAAAATCACAATGTGTTTTGTCACTTTTTCAAGTTTTAACAACTTCTGTTACTCCAAACAAAGACTTTTCCTGCGGTATTTTCCATTTTCTGAGTTAGAAACCACAGACTTTTTGATGCCATCAAGATGCTCCACAGAGTGATTCTATCGCCTGGTTTTCGGTCTTTTACGCTGCACTTCTCTAAGCTTTTTACATAAATTCACCTCAGGTCATCACTAACACATACTTCAGATTACAAGTCCAGATTCTTCTTCCTAAAGCAGCTCCCTCTCCATCGTAATAATAGCTTTATTTAACCAGAGTCTCACTGAGATTAAGAACCTTTTTTACAAGCAGCTGCACATATAACCTACAACATATTTACACAATTTATAACACAAAATAATAATGAAATAGAAAGAAATAAGATATCAAATGGATAATTAAGGATCAACAAAACAGATGAACTTAATGAGTTGAATGCTGATAACCTTTTTACCACGACTCTATGATTAATAAGCTTTTCATTTAGCTGTCTTACACCGGAAGGATTGTAAAACAGGTCACTTTGTGATGTAATAATACATCTACATGTGTATATTTGTGTTTTTCAATCATTCATCCATAAATTTCAAGATACTATACAAGTACCACAACAAAAATAGAAATTATATCAGTCACTTTAGTGATAAATGGCTGAATTAAACCATAACAATGGTGGTATACATCACATATTCATTATTTTAACAGTATTATTTTACAGTTGAGATGATGAAGTTAATAAAACAATTACAAATAGCTTTTAGACACAACCAGTGGTGGAAGAAGTACTTATGTATATAAGTATTATTTAGTTAAAGCCTCAAAAGTAAAATTACTTACTGTGCAACTATTGGATTAATAATGTGTATGTTGCATTTTATTGCTGTAGGTGTTTAAGGTTGAACTTTATATACTGTTGAGTTGTTGAATCTACAGAAATACATCATATTATTTATATATACATATATATATATATATATATATATATATATATATATATATATTATCACTGTAATATCATCATGATTGCAGCATCAGCTTGTGAGAACCACATAACTAACTTAACTATTCATGAGCTCAGAGAAACCGCCCTTTTGGTCCAACTTGTGTTTTTTGATCGTTTCTTTAGTTGAATAAATAAATAATACTAAATAATAAATAATTTTCTCAACCCAGTTCAGTCAAAAATAAAATAATAATGACTAAATATTTCACTGAGCAGGAAGTAATCTGAAAAGTAACTAGTAACTGAAGCTGTGGAGTAAAAAGGACCATATTTGTCTCTGAAATGTGGAGTAGAAGTATTATTGGGGAGAACATGTGAGATAAAGGAAACTGACTAAATGTCACATGAGGTTAATGAAGCCGAATTAAATGTTATTTTACGTAAGTTTTACGTTAAAGTTGTCGGATTAGTTTCTGCGCATGGCAACTGTTAAGTTTCGATTCCGGTAAATCGACGCTTGGAACCAAAACACCAAAAACGAAAGTGATCAGCTGTCGATGAGACTGTTGATGGTTACTCTGAGGTGAGGACAGAGTCTCACTCCAACGCACTCTTTCTGTAAAGTACACGAAACGTTTGACTCATTTTAACTGTTTAATGTTTTCATCAGTGACAGGTTGTGAAGTGAAGTGATGTCTGAAGTATTCTGTCGGTGCTTGTCAACACTTCGTCTGTGGGACCCCAGTTTCAGTAAGTAAACCACATTCAACCTGTCAGATGATTTATGTTGTTAAATGTGAGCAGTGGTAGAATCTTTATGTATTTTACTCGAGTATTTTCCATTTTTATGTTACTTTAAACATAAAGTATTTGACTCCACTACATTTCAGACGAAAATAATCTACTTTTTACTCCACTACATTTATTTAACTTTAGTTACATTGCAAAATCTGATTATTAATACAAAATATATATGGATATATTATAAATTATGATATATTGTCATTATATAGTATGGTATCTATTATTCTGCATAATGGGTTATTTTAAGTACATTTTGATGTGGTATTGCTCCATTTTCCACCTCTAATTAAGACATATGTTACCAGTGAAATATAACTCCCTGTACACTATAATACAATACCAAGGTACATTATACTTTCACTTTGCAACTGTATTGGTGTTTCTAATAGATTTGCTCCTGTATATTATGTAAATATAGTGGGAAAAAATATTAGAAACACAAGTATAATGCAATAAAATGTAAATTCAAACACTGAACTGAGCAGCACACAAAACCTAAAGCTGTAGTTTTCTGTGTTGCAGGTTTAATGTTTTGTATTGCGTCACATCATACATATTTAACTGCAGCCTGTACAGGATGGTTACCAGAGGGAGGGAAAGTTCAATAAATATTCAACTTTAGACATTATTTCACAAATGTTCAAGGAATAAAAAATAAGTGCAATAACTTATTTATTCTCCAAAGTTTGGGAATCCATGAGGGTCTCTTTGATTCTTACACTGTAGATGTAGTTGGACCCACACAGCTCTGGTTGTTCGTCAGCTGTTATAACAATATGGCTGAATTAATACCTCCATGGGCTTTAACCTGCATCAGTCCAGCTTGTCACGCATATTTGTGGTTTTTGGTCCCATTCATCAGTGAGTTTCTTACTATTATTGCATTTGACATCATTATTTTCCTCTTCACAACCAATAAATCCCTCATGTCTGCAGCAGTGACATAAAAAACAAAATACTGACCTTGGATCTGTGTAAAATAAACCTGCTATTCATGTGTTGTATGTAGGGCCTTAAACCAATAAACTAAACATGTCTTTCTTGCTCTGTCTTCTATAAAATGATTGATTTGTTTATTTAAATAAAAGATATACAAGTGAGGTGGGTGTTCTGCGCGGCTGTTTTCACGCTTGTACCCACACCAGTTAGCATCAAGACTTTACAGTTACATTTTTATTTTTACACATGTAAATACCCACTGGCTCTCCGGGCCCCTCGGTAGGCTACTGATGGTAGCCCCCGGCCGTGGTTAACATGCTCGGTTCAAGGTATCATGAACGGGGTTGTTGTAACGTTTCTGATGGTCTGTTACAGGAATGAGAGGCCTCCCCAACTACTGTCTGTGCTGCTGTGTGAACACTTTACTGCAGACCTTCTCTGCTACCTGGGAACTAGGAGACCTATTGGACAAGTAAGAAAATTAAGCTGCATGATCCTGACTTATAATACTATAATATCTTCATCACGGCGTGTCTGTGACTGTCCGGGCAAGTCAGGCACAAGTCTATTAACTGAGATTTGAATCATAAATTGAGCTACAAGTATGAGCAATGAACTAACACTGAGAAGACAAAGATACAAAAATAGGGATGAGAAAACATGGTATGTTAAACTAAATCAAAAGGATAACATTAACTGGAAATAGTTTCCCAGTTGAATCCACAATATAACATTTATCTGTATAATTTAAAGACAGAATTTACGTTGAACAACACGCATGAAGTTTAAAGCTGCAACTAACAATTATTTTTAATCTGATCTGTTAATTATTTTGTAGATTAATCTATTAGTTGTTTTGTCCATAAAATGTAAAATAAAAAGTTTCTAAAGCCCAAGGGGACATCCACAAATGCCTTGTTTTGTCCACAACGCAAAGATATTGAGTTTATTGCCATAGAGGAGTAAAGAAAACTGAAAATATTCACATTTGAGAAGCTAAACTCAGAGAGTTTTGACATTTGTCTTTAAAAATATCTCAAAGTTAAAAGTTAATTAAATATCAAAATAGTTTGCAGTTGATTTAATAGTTGACAACTAATTTAATCAACTATCGGTAGTAACAAAATTAAATGCTTTTGAGAAGCAACAACAAGTTGAGAAAGTTGCTACAAATGAACCTTAATGAGAGTTTATGAATTGCACAAGGTGGGATGAAACTGGCGTGAGGACAGATGATCGTAACGTCCCGTTGCAGCTTAAGAAAGTTCTCGCGGACATGAGGAAAGACCTCGCTCAGCCTGCTCCCCATCACGACTTCCTCCGCTGTCTGGACAGAAACAGCCTTCGACGTGAGGAGAGAAAAAACTTACACACAATAAATGTCTCATATTGATGTGGTTTATCTGACAATGAGAATGTTGTGTTGCAGTTAATACGCAGCATGATGCCGATGAGGTGTTCCTCACCATCCTGAACTTAACGCATCAACAGATGGATAACAGATCTCTGGTTGGTCTTTAGTCATTAATATTCTTTATTTTTCAACTGTAAGTGCTTTATTAATATTTCCCTTTTCCTCTTCAAGGCTGTTGAAATCCAGAATCTATACAAGATTTCCTTGGAGACGCAGTTGCAGTGTTTAGTCTGTAACTCAATGCAGACTCGGGCCAGCTACCTGCTCAGCCTGCCCCTGCATATCAAAGAAGATCACAACTCTCTGGTATTGTTTCTTTTATATTTTGTATAGATATGCATTAATTCTAAGGGACATTTTGGGAAATGCACTCATTGTCTTTGTTGCTGAAAGTGTGGACTTAAACATTATATAACTTTATGTATTGACAGAGCTGGAAACATTTCTGAATTTAAACTCACAAGTATTTCTAACATGAACCTTTCAGGGAGGCTGCATGACCTCTTTCTTTGAGCACCAGGAGCTAACGGGCATCAACTGTTGCTTTTGTGAACAATGTGGAAAAAAGACTCCATCCAAACAGGTGAGGGTGGATTTAATTTTCTGCTTCTCAGAAAGTATGAACCAACATAGTTAAACATCTTTTTTTCTTTTTCAGGGTGTCAAACTTCTCTCTCTGCCTCCCATCTTGTGCGTGCACCTGAAGAGGTTTCGAAATAGCAACGGTTATACCCGAAAACTTGATTGCCGTGTGACTTTTCCAGAAATCTTTGATTTCTCTGAGATTGCTAAAGAGGCGTTCTCCACAGACTTTGCCCAGGTACGTGTATTTCCTATAAATTATACGGACATTAAGTCGTCTGTCATCATTCACAAGTTCATTTGTTCTTCCAGAATGACTGCAAGTACACTTTGCATGCGGTGGTAGTGCACTCTGGTTACGCAATGTTTGGACACTATACTGCCTACGTTCATCACAGGGTGAACCAGCGCTGGTACTATGCGAATGACAGCCACGTAAAACAGGTACTTCTAATGTTTATTTCTGGTATTTGTGGAAGAATCATTGCAAAAATCTTTTAAAATCTTTCTTATAATATGATCCCTGTTTCAGAGCCTTTATAAATGCTGTAAACTAAAACTAAATTAACCTAAAAGTCTTAAGTTGTGAAGTTTTGTATCTGAAATTCCCGTTTTAAGTTTGTTTCCTAAAACCACGAAGGGAAGGGAAATATTGCTTTTACGGTCCCCTTGTTCAAGAGGGATTCTTGTATAACTATACTTCAGATTTATACAAATTTGTGATTCAATCTGTCTCTGATTTGTATCGCAACCAACAGGCCTCCTGGAAGGAAGTGCAGTCAACATATGGAGGATATCGCAGGTGAAATGCTGAACATACATTTTTATGTCTGCACAGTGCCACAGGCAGCACGCCTCATGCTTAGTCATCTCGCTGCCATGTAGATGCAAGCTTTCTGTTTTGGGGTATCTTCCTCCCACATTCAAGCCAAAGACCGGGGCTGTGGCACATATGGTTAGGTGTTTCGGATTTAAATATGTGACAAGAGACCTCATCCACTCATCTGACTTGCACAAGTAAAACGCTGACATTGGAGACAGTCATAATAATAAAGACTTGTGACATATACTGTTCTGTCTTGTATAAGCTCTTTTGATAACAATATATGAGGGTTATGGAGTCTTCTTGAAGGAATAGTTCAACATTTTGTGCTTTTTTTCTCTCTTGGAGAGAGAAGTGAAGAAGATTGATGCCACTGTAAACATTAAGCTACTATCAGCAGCCAGTTAGCTTGTCATAAAGATATACGCTGATCATCTTTCAAAAAATATAATTCTCACAATTTCTTCTTTTAAACTTTAGGTTAATGATGAGGTTGAAGCTCGATAGTTGTAGAATGAGATATCAGGCCACATTTAAACAGCTGCCAGAAATTATATTTCACTCCTTGAATAATTTTACATTCTGGGAAATAGAATTACTGGCTTCATTGCCAAGAATTAGATGAGAAGATCTATATTACTTGCTGGCAGACTAATTGACACCCCTCATTTCTGACCTCATATGGAGAGCTTTTCAGACTTTTATTTCTTCTCACATTAACAACTTAAATTCTCTGTGTTCAACCTCATCTATTAAATCGTCTCTCATCTTCAAAAAATTTGGAATACAGCAAGAATGCCTTCAGGAAAAAAGTAACAAAATAACATGTGACTCCCATTTTAGCCTCCTTAAACCGGTCTCCAGTTGCTTTTAGAGTTATATTTAAGATTTTTATTAATAACATTTAAAGCCTTAAATGCTTGACTCCCGCTGACATTGTGCAGCTTTTATCTTCCTACTTGCGGAAACAGCTTTAGATCTTTAGACAAAGCCTTGTTGTCTGTTTTCTGTTGTCAGTGAAGATTAGAGACTAAAGGTGTTTTTGTCATGAAGGCTTTCAAACTTTTGAACTCTTAAACAAAGGAAATCCATCTTGTCTTTCATGTTGTCTTATCCTCCAACACCCAGTAGTTATATTCTCACTTTTTATTCCTGTTTATTGTACAAAAATGTTCTTTATGTGTTCCTTTTATCCCTTTCCTGCACTAAGCCTGAGAAGTATAACTTTGTTTTGTGTGTTTCTGTCTAAACATGTTTTATTATGTGTTTTATTTTTACAGAGACACAGCATACATGCTGATGTACAGAAGAGGTTCGAAACAGGAAGGACAACAACCTGAACTTTCCGGCTAAGTGAATGGATGCAGAAGACGTAACCTGCAGTCACAGTGCAATATAGGGTGAAGATGGGAATATAACAATAGGAATATAACTTCATATTTGCTTAAATTAATTTATTTAATTTGATTTCATAGGACACGGATGGTGTGAATGGTTCTATATTTATAGATTTTTCTGATCACTTTTCTAGATTGTTTATTTTTGATCAGCACAGTAATTTCTCCAGTAGATGGCGTTAAAGACTCAAAACAGTGAAGGGTTTTCCACTCCAAGACCACACACACTGTGAACACACTCAGCAATACTTGAGGGGGGGTGGTTGGTTTCAAGAGAATGCTTAGCTTAGATATTCACTGTTTGGGGGTGGGGGGACCTGCCATAGGACTCAGTGTTCATTTTCCTGACACTGCTGTATAATACATAAGTCAGTCATGAAGAACAATTAAGTTACTTTTTTTCTCATTTGTGCTGCCAAAAACAACAACAGTCATCCCACTCTGATTTTAAGTATTGTATTTTCTTACCACTTGGTCCTGCAAGGCCTTTGACACACTTGATGTTTTTCTCGCTTTCATTAATGCAACATCTGAGCTAAAAAATGTACGCACTAGTGAAAAGTGCCTGTTCTATATGTATTTGTTTTGAAAATGCATTGAGGAAATTACAATGAAAAAAAAATTAAAGAGGTTGCAGTTCCAGTCACAGTGCTTAAATGCTCAGTATAGGCTGTCAGCAGAGCCTCTACAGTTCCCACTTGCTTTGCCAAGAGTCGGGGGACCGTGTGAAATGGTGCCTATGTGCTGCAAAACTCTGACAGAATGGAACATGTCTGCACAGTGCCACAGGCAGCACGCCTCATGCTTAGTCATCTCGCTGCCATGTAGATGCAAGCTTTCTGTTTTGGGGTATCTTCCTCCCACGTTCAAGCACATATGGTTAGGTGTTTCGGATTTAAATATGTGACAAGAGACCTCATCCACTCATCTGACTTGCACAAGTAAAACGCTGACATTGGAGACAGTCATAATAATAAAGACTTGTGACATATACTGAGAGAAAATTGGTATTTAAACATGAGTGGGTATTTGCATGCAGTATTTGTTACATAAAACCAGTGGTGGAAGAGCTCAGAATATTCAATTAAAGCAGCTATAATCAATAATAATATCAACCGAACAAACAAAGTGACGCATTTAGCAGCTAAAGAGCCAGATACTTCTCTTTAGGAGCTGGTAGAGACCAAAACAACTCTGAAAGTTAAAGTTAAATTCATCAAGTAGCCAGAAACATGACTCAAAATCAATGCTTATGTCACTCTGTGTCTACTGGCCAGCAAGTTCCCCCTGAGTTAAAAGTTAAAAGTTGATACGTCATTGTTGTGTATGCTGCCCCCACTTGGCAAAGAAAATCAGTTATTGCAAGTGTAAACAAACTGTAAAGATATAAAGTAAAAATCCTGCTTTTAAAATGTACTGAAGTATTAAATGTAAAAGCACTTATGCACGATAACCCCTTTCAGAGTGTTATACTATGATATACAGTATATATCATATTACAGTGGTGGAAAGTAAGTGAATTTATGGTGGTTATACTTCTACTCCTCTAGATTTCAGAGGGAAATATACTTTTTGAGTGAGGTAAGGTGGAGTTAATTTAACTATTTTATATACTGTTAATTAGGTAGTTTAATTATAAAATGCATCATAGTTAATTTGTTGATTATGTAAATCCGCTTACTATTAACTATTAAATTGAGCAGGTGCATGTAGTGGAGTAAAAGTACAATATTTCTCTCTGAAACGTGGTGGATTATATGTATAAAGTAGCAGCAAATGGAACAATTACTTCATTATTGAGGTCATTGAGTTACTTTCCGTATGGCACATTTGGTAAATGCATCCCCGTTAACCAGACTGATTGTCCTGATTGTGAACAACTGAAATTTTAGACAAAAGATCAGAATCCTAAATACAATAACTCCATTTTCCAAAGAACTGATTCTTCTCTTTACAGTGTTTAATTAATAATTCATGCTACATCGCCATGTGTTAAGTAGATGGTCGATGAGCACCTGTCCAGCACCGTCCTGACACTGATCGCATCGCACTAACAATGTAATAATATGACATACGCAGCACACCCCGAGGTCACATGAATAAAGTCTGACTGAACGTCTGGACGTCTTAGTTTCTTTTCAAGCACGTGTCGCACATGCATGAGATCTTTGTCTCCATTGTTTGAGGCTGAGGTCTGGCTGCATGTGGTTACTCAGACACTTTATGGCAGATCATAATCTCTGCAATTTAGCTCTTTATCTTGGTCAGGTGTTGGCCAGCCAGCCGGGGACACCTTATGTAGTTTTGTTTTGGCATATCGTTTCTCCAGCAGTGATAGACACAATAAATCAGTAAAACCACAACTGAAACAGATATATGGTGTGAATGTAGTCCCAGTATACACGTAGGCAATGGCAGCAGGGATGATATTCCTCAAGCTCTGGAGTGTGGCAACACTTAAAGTGTTTTCTTTGGAGAATATATCGAGGTTCATTAATGCTTTTTAGTCACTGTTGATGTGTGTTTACCAGTTACTAGGTGAGCACACCACTGTGATGCATCGAGGAGAAAATGGAATTTGGCTATTTGAGAACCACTCTTAAATTTTCCCTTTTTTGTGTGGAGGATTTCACAGGCTTAGATAAATGCTTGTGTCTGACTTGACTTTTTTTTTTCGGAAGGGACAGCCAGCCAGCCAGCCAGCCAGCCAGCAAGTATTCCAGCCCCTCTGTCTGTTTGATGGTGATTAGTTATGTAATTTCATGTCAAAGAATAGCCCTCATGCTGATGTGCTATATAAAGCAGCAAAGCAGTGATGGCTCACCGTGTACCAGATAGAAAGGTTGTGATGTCTTCATTTTATGCCCTTAATGTCTGGTTTGTTGATCGGTCTACCACATTGGTCCAGACTGAAATATCTCAACAACAGTTTGATGGATTCACATTGAATTTTGTATAAACATTTGTGACCTCCAGAGGTTGAATCCCAGAGACTTTGCTGATCCCCTGACTTTTCTTGTAGCGCCACCATGGCTTACATCTTTGGCATGACATTCGACATTTTCCGTGAAATTCGGTCCAGAGAATCACAGCCCATTTTAAGTGAATTGCAGTAACTTTGGTGATCCCCCTAACCTTTCATCTAGAGCCACCATCAGATTTAAATTTAATTTTGTAAGTATTTGGTTTATGGACCAAAAACCTGCAAAACTATGCCCTTCAGCCTCAGTGCACTTGTGCTATTAGCAACAGATAGCACGCAAACCAAAGACTGTGAACACGGTAAACCTTGTCATTGTGAGCATGTTAGCATGAGCTGTAGCTTTGTTTAATAAGGGTGATATTTACCCTTCATTGCCAGTTAACTTCTTTCAGCTAATATGTCCATTTTAACTATATATTTTAAGAGAATAGGTTTTGTGTCTGTCTGAGCTATTTATATTGAAGTCAATATAATACATTATTTTACACTTTAATACATTAAAGGGAGCTTAACCACATCAAATCGCATTAAGTTACAGCTGCCTGTGTCATTCAGAATTTACAGGTTTCATTTTTCTGTTTTTATTCTTGCAGCCTGAAGGAGGAAATCATTTGTGCACTGTCTCTACACAGTTCCCCTTTTCTGCTCAGGACAGAGATTGTGAATGGTTGCTGGTCTTGCCTGTTAAATTGGCTTACTGCAGGAATGCTCCCCTGTGAGAAGACTGTTTAAAGGAGATGACCCTTTAACAAGTCCTGGCTGCCCCTCATCTGCTTTAATCCTATATGACCTTTTAACAGCAAATCTGTGGATGCTTCAGGGGTGGCAGCCCAGCTCACGCAGCTATTCTTTAGTTACATAATGAGGTTTCAAATAGGAAATGATTCTCTTTTGCTCACTGCATGTTCAGTGTGCAGGCCTGGTGACCATGGTGAAGTCTGCTTTTGTAAATAGCAAACAAGAACTGAAAGCAAACGTCTGCTGCGTGACTTAGATTTTTCCTCTCATATTAACAAAAATTGGTAAATCAGATAAAGGAGCAAAAAAAGTATCCACATATTTCTTCATAAAAAGAAAATCTGGCATAATTCAAATGGCCTAAATCCAGAAGTAAACTCTAATTATAGTCATCTTCGAAGGTTTGTCTATGATCTGATTTGATTTGTGACCTGTCACACGCACCTCTAATTTCAAAATGGCTGCATATTTAGGCAAGTGTTTCTTAGCTTTAGGTGTTAACACATACTTCGGTCGGTGAATATACGGTGGTGATTTCACTGGAATTCGTAGTATGAGCGGCCGTGTCGGGGAAGAATCCTTATCTTTCCCCAGTGAGTTCATAAAATTTCCTCTCTGGTGGGAGAAGGGGAGTCTGGTCAACACAAAGTTTGTCTCTCTTCACGTGTTCAAGTTGTCCTCCCTGAGATTCTTGGCAGCCTGAGCATAATAAATAGAACATCTGCTGAATTTTCTAGGAAAAGGGGACGTCAAACAGTCAAACTGCTATAAGTGAACAGACACAGAAAAAGTTTAAAAAGTTCAAATTTGGCCTGCTTTGGTTTGGACCAGAACTGAGGTTGGGGTTGATCCGCTTTCATGCTGGTCGACTCAAAATGGCAAGTGGCACTACTATTTAGTGGCTAATGATACGTATTCAATCTCAGTTATTTTTCAGGTTATTTATATTTGTTATGAAGTGGACTTCCAACAGAGAGGAGATGGCGGCATGTTACAGATGTTGGTTCTCACAGGAGGTGAGCGGAGGCCCCTTGGTAATTGTGGTCATGACATGTAAGGATATATGACCTGATGCCCCACCCTTGTCTTCATAGCTCTGTCGTTACCCTTCAGGTAGCACTTTATCTCAGCTCCTTATCATCATACTCAGGATCCAGGGAAGATCAGCCGTCGTCTCAGAAGCCGGGCTGCTCAGGTTACGGGTGAAATGGCTTTACTGACGGGTCCGGGTAACCGTCTGTCTCTCAGTCTGTGAGCATCCTGCCTCAAAGCGAGCTCCTGCTCTGACATGCACCACAGTGTTTATGCACTTCTACACTAGTGCCCCCTCCGCTGGTCTCACCAGTACGAACATCTTTCTGTTTATGGTGTGTTTTCATTTTGGTTACCCAGTGCTGTGCATCAGCAACAGATTCACAACCGAGTGTCACTCAAAAAACTGTGAGTGAGAATTAACTCTTGTTGTGACCTGCAGGGAATAAAACTTATGAAAACCTTATCAGATAGTACCATAATAAATCTTCATCTTCACATGGCATCCCCTAAATTAAAGTCCTCCTTCACCTGTCTATTGCTATACAGGAATGAATGGAATTGCACCTTGAGGCTAACCGCTGCCTCACCGTTCCAGCTCTCAGCCAGCGATAAGCTCACAACAACCTGTTAACTGCGGTAGACACACATTTCAGCTGTGCTTGCGCATGCATGCCAATCAGTTGCTACATCAGCGCTCCAGTTAATGATTTGTACAGTAGAAGAAAAACCTGACAGAGGGACAACTCATCGCGAAACTGGCCTGTATGCAAACCGTGTTGTTTTTTCACTTCTCCTTGGTGCACCTTGCCATGTTTAAGAGACTTGACCTGGGTTCTGCTGTTCACTCGCTCTGTAATATGGGCTGGGCACCTTGAGAAGTGAGCTATCCATTGTCAAACCTCTTTGACCTGCTCTCTCCTTCAGCCTCTCCTATTTCCGCACAAAGACTCTCTAATGCCAGGTAGCTGGCGCTGGCATTCCTGTTGCATTCCACCATGGGGAAGTTGCTGGGATCAGGATGAAAAATGCCTGAAACAAAGGCCTACTCTCATTCACAGGGTTTAGGGTTCTGTGGGAAAGTCCAGGCTGGACAGAGGTTGGATGGCAGAGGAATGCGAAGCAGGGCATAGCTCACAGTTTCTACGGCACAGACGCAAAGACACATTGACAAGGTAGAGGTCTTCTTACAGAGAGGAGTCAACCCTCATGAAAGAGGATGATGGGACTCTGGATAGCTGCAGTCTATCCCTCATTTATTGTGTTTACAGACAGTGAGTCATCCATTCTGCAGACACGATGGGTGAGACTTTGATTGGATGTCTGGGTGGAAGCACTGTCCTTGTCCCCTTAAACCTGACACTGCGTCTTTTCTGGCAGTAGTTGCCTTTATTTTAAAGCAACAAAGAAGAAATATTGCATGCAATAAAGCTGTAGGTCGCGACCTTTTCAGCTTTTGGAGTCTTAAAGCAACTTTTGTTTTGCTCCTACAAAAACTGAGGTGTAATAATAACGATTTGTTGTATTACAGGTGGATATTTGCAGGACTATTTCTTGTCACTGAGTAGTAACATCCACTTGGGCTCATTTTTACTCTTGTTCTTGTACAAACTAAACAAATGAGATATAATATGGTAATTAGTATGCTTTAGAGGTACTTGAAGGTACCAGTTTTTATGCTAAGCTAACCTAACTGGTTGCTGGCTGTAGAGTGGTATCAAACTTCTATAAATAACCCTCTGCCAGAAAGCAAATAAGCGTATTTCCCAAAATGTCAGTATTCCTTTAACTTGTGTCTTCTCATGACAAGAGCGGTGTAGTAAAATTAGATTTTTTTTTCTTCTCAGCTTGGTTTATTTGGAGGACTTGTAGAGCACTCTAGTAAAAATAGAGAGATGGAAAAAACATGTAATATTGTGTGACATAAATGTGTTTTCTCTTCTCTTTAATCATCTGGAGACCCCTTTGTCCTATTTGTAAAGGTATGAAGTCCATTCCTTTACCACCTCATGCTGAGGTTAAAGGCCTGACCTCACTGCACCCTCCGCTGAGTCGTATCTGAACCTCGGCTTGTGAAGATTTAGTGAGGAATTTACTGTCAAAGCTTTTTCACTCTCCCACAACAAATACCTACAGTTATTCTTAATAATGCGTCTTCAGCTACAGGGGAGAAGAAGGCAGCGAGAAGACTGAAATTTAAGGCACTTTTTTAATGACAATTCAAACTCTTTTGATATTTTGAGAGGGATTTATTGATCAAAGACTATCGGTGATAATTTTCAACTGTGTTAGCCGTACGGCTGTAGCCATGGCAAGGTCCAAACTGAAATATCTCAACAAGTATAACTTTTGTACAGATATCCAGGATCCCCACTGGATGAATCCTAATTACAGGTGATTCCCTGACATTTCCTCTGGTGCCACCATGAGGTTGACATTTGTGGTCGTGCGTGAGTGAAAGGCCTAAATACCTGCAGTTATTGTTTTCAGAGCAACTGTTAGCATGCTAATACACTAAAATAAGATGGTGAAAATTATAAACATGATACCTGTTCAGCATGAGCATGTGAGCATGCTGATGTTATCTCAAAGCACTGCTGTATCTAACAGCCTCACAGAGCAATTTTCATGAACCAAAGTTGAAATATGGAATTTTCCTCATCCAGCCTACAGTATGTTCCTCAATGTATACACAGCAGGAACAAGCTCTGTGGTATGCATTCCACTAAACACGTAAGCACGCATCACAACAACCTGCAGATCAAATTAAAACTGATCTCAAGGAAGGATCTGCTGTCAAACAAGAAGACTTGTTATGTATAGCATCAGTGAATAATCCTGCACTTTCCTCATTTCACACATAACATGCAGCTTGCTTTGCCAACTATCTCTACATGTGAATGAATGCTGACAGTTGTTTGATTTCCTCAAAGGTTTTGTTTGACTTGATTATTTTTTCTCGTGGAGATAGAATCACGGCCGAGCGCACCTAAACAGTTAAAGCTGCCATTTGTTTATACACTGAGCTGTGGCCGGCTATCAGCTCAGGCTATACATCATCTCCAGGGTCTATACGTAGTGTGTGGTTGTGGGGCGTTGGAGATGGAGTATGTCGGGAAATGAGAGGAGATCTGTTGCAGCCCACATGCCCCTTCAGATTCTCTGATGTGGCTTCAAGACTTCCGAGGAAATGCAAAGCCTTCTGGGATAGCACTTAAGTAGTCTCCAGAGTTTTGTGAGCGTGTGTTTGGAGTGTGAATGAAGGCATGGGCTTGTGTATCTCAGAGTCTTTACCGCCACTCTCACTGTGACCCTCTCCTTTGATATGCGAGGACGCCGTAGGCTGACTGCGGCCTTTCAAAGAATGAGGGAGTGTCGCCACAAATGAAAGGGCACAGCTATATCACACAGGTGATTTTTCTTACTGGAGGAGCACACTGATAACATATGGAAGGTTTTGCCTTTTGAAACCTCACTTCCGCCTTAAAACACAATGACATTAGCACTGTTTTCTCATGGGCTGTTATCAGTCTTATTCAAACAAGGTGCTCTGGCTCATGAGATAAACAGTGAGCTATTATCTTTGCCATCTCCAGTCTGTTGCACTTCTAACAGGCTGCTGTGCATTAGGGACTACTTTAATGGATAATAAGTGAATTTAGATGAGGAAAAATGTTAATGTTCAGGGATATTTAATACCTTTTTGATTTTTTTCGTTAAGTGAATAGGGCTGCTGAGAGGCCCAGCCCCTCTCATCTGCAGCCTGTTATGGCGGAGCAGGAGGATGACATCATATTGGTCTCGGAGCGGCGGCTGGTAATTGGCCCGGTCTCCTCCTCCAGCGGCACGGGCCAAACAGAACACACAAGTGGAGCCAGGCAATGCAAGTCAGATGCACCGGGTTTTTCCAGAGTGGCTGGTGGGGCCTCAGTGCAGACTGAGAGCCAAGAGGCCTCGAAGAGGGGTGCACCGATCCAACTGTAAATGTCAGAAATGAATGAAGGGCCTCAACTCAAAATGAAATCTGATATAATGCGCCCCAAGCCAGCCTGTTTGATCTGCTGTACAATCCACTGCTGTAGTCGTCTGGATAACTGCGCCTATTCTCCATGATATGACACTGCAAAAGCATTTTCATGTGAAAGTTTTGTGAGAGCCGACGTCAATGAACTCTCAGCCCACACAAAGTTCCATTACAGTGAGACTGAACTGCTGCACCTTTGAGCTGCACAGCCAGTGATTGTAATATTAAAAATCGGTGTGCAATTTCTCAGTTTAGAAGAAATTCACACGCCTCGCAATGCAGATGCATTACTGATGATAGATGATGTAAAGCTCCACAAGGCATTATTCTGAAATTCCTAGCACATGTGAATAATGGCCAGAGGATGAAACATCTGGAAATAAGATTGAACCTCTGCAGGTTCAGATGTGTGTCTTGTAGACAAAAAAAATCCCATCAGCAGGACAATAACATGCAAAAACATCTAATCTCATTAGTTTGTTAAGAAGCTATTTGATGTGGCAACATGAGTAAAGCCTAATTAGTTGCAGTGGATGTGTGAATGAGACCTGGTTCTACCCCGTGGCCAGTCTCACACACAGCACATGGGCCGGGCAGAGATGCTGGATACCTCTTTTCTAATAAAGCACAGTCTTTATCTTTTATAGACGCTGCTCAGTCATACCACCATGTTTCCTGCTATGTGGTGGTTGTACAAAAAAAAAAGGTGTGCTGATCTTCTGATTACATAGGTGGATGATTACATAAACCTCTCTGTTATCATCTAAAAGAACAGTTGTGAGAACACGTTTGGTGTCTAAAGCCTGTGTGGGAAAACATGCGTTTCTGTTGTGTCAAAAGAGGGTGCAGTGCTCAGCATGTTGGCACGTGCCCTTCTGCCTGTCTGTTGCCCATTGTTGTTGCCCCACACCAGTGACAGATAAATGGGTGTAAGTTGCAAACAGAAGGTCACATTTAGCTTGTAGGTGGGGAGAACATCGGGAGTTCCTGTCACGGCCGAGATGCAAGTCAGCGTCTGTGGGCAAAAATGACTGACTGAGCAGAAAACTGCTCTCACTGAAACAAGTCTCTGAATGCTTTCACTCTCAGCGCTCTGTCAGGTACTGCAGCAGGCTGTGAAGTCGTGCACTGCAGTCAGAGTGTAGGTGTTGTATACTCTGACAAAATGAACACAATCTTTGCGCTATGTTTCAATTTCTTTCCGGCAGCGTTTTTAGTATCTTGTGGTATGAAAGATGAGGTTACAGATTGGTGATGCACGCAACAAAAGTCATGACTCACTCTCTTTTTCTTTAAAACCCCTTTTTAAAGGCAGATAGAGAAAACCACCTTGTGTTTAAAGTCACAGTGAAACAGCAGGTAAAGCTTCTTATCTTAAAGCAGTTTTAATTGATTTATTTAGTCACTACAACAATCTATAAACCCAACATTGACTCATTATAACCTTTCAAAGTTGTACTGCTGAGCATGTTAACAAACAGTTGTTTATTTAACATTCTGCACAAACACTGTTATTGACTTGGAGTCATAACTGGTTAGCTGCATTTTTGCTCCTCCCCAGGTGCTGGGGGAAATATGTGACTCTTGAGCTGCTACATGTTCCACTACGTTCACCAGCTAGTCCCTTAACTTTACCGTTGTCTGCTCTTTGGTGCTGGGCAGGTGGTGTACAGTGAGTTTATCTGAGCCTTTTTTTCAAAATCCCCCTCTGCTGTGAATGAGGTTGAGACTGAAACTAAATTGTGTGCAGTCTGTAATGTCTGTCTTGTAAGCCTCCATGTTAGCAGATGGGAGATGGGCCAAACTAAAAAAAGTCAAAGCACAGGTCAAATACTTTGGTTTCTGTCATTTAAGTAGTTCTTATCACTCAATGTTTTCAATCAATAAATCATTCATGCATGGAACTGCAGAATTGTTAACGTGGGTTCATTTAATCCGACCGCCCTTTGCTGCGTGTCATCCCCTCTCTCTCTCGCCCCTCTTTCCTGTCACTCTTCAGCTGTCACTTAAAGGCAATAAAAGCCCCCAAAAATAAATAAATTAGCTACCACATCCCCACAGGAAGAGAAAGGATATGGATTTCTAACACCCAAACATTTTTTTTTAACATATATTTGGCATAAAACAAGAGATAACTCAACTATTAACACAGGGACACAAGATTAGAACTTGGGAAGTATTAAGTCCATAAGTGTGTTGTAGATAAGCCTTTCAATTCTAGTGAGACGTGTTTGCTGAAGCATTCATACAATAACTCTGGATTGGTGTGAAACCATTTACTATGATAAGAATGACTTAGCCTTTTCACTTCCTATCATCAAGTTATCTGAGGACACAACTCCACTCAAAGAGCTGGTCAAAGCTGGACTGTAAATGTCAACTTAGGAGGAAAAAGTTCCCATGTAGCCAACCTTTCATTTTTTGCTGCTGCTGATGCACATTTCCCAGTACATCCTCTCTCAGCTGATGAGCAAGCTGTCGAGGCAGAAACTGCACCGGAGGGAGGAAATGATTATAGCATAAGAGAATGTGTTATCACTTTCTCCCTCTTGTGCATGCTATCTCAACCAGTTGAATGTCATATATTTGTATTTCTTATCTGTAAGATGAGAAAGAAGCACATTTCACAACTTTGGATGAACATGACATGTGTCCCCCTGCATTTCTTAGATTTGAACGCTTCCGTGTGTCATGTCAAGACGATTAGTCGGGACTGGACATGTGCAGTGAAATATCAAATGTCATGTAGGCTGTTGTGTGGCTGAACAGTGGGAAAGTCTATATCATGTTCCCCATCCATCAAACGCTGCTCTCTGGAGGAAGCAGACCCAGCTGTTGTTAGCTATTGATACCTTTGTTGTTTCTCTGTGGAACCGCAATAGTCTACAGTCGCAAACCCTCAGCTGCTGTTAGTTCACTTCATATTCTGCCTTCAAAAATTCTTGCCTCATTCTTTCTGGAACCTGGTCGGTTGACGTCCGATCAATAACTCAGAAATGTCAGCTAGCTAGCGGGTGTGGGTAACTACCGCAGGAGTGACGAAACTGTGAAACATATTTTTAAGTTATAAAGCCTTAACTGTATGCATTTATAGCTATTTATCATTCTCACAGACTTAACGTAATACCTATGTTTTTCTCCATTATGATTAGATTAAGCTACAACCTTATTTATGTGATATAATAAACATAATAGCTAAGATGTCGCAGCATTAAAATAGTTTCTTCTAATACACGATGATAGCTGTTAGTCATGCTTATATGGTAAAGTAAGATGTCAAAATAGATTCAATTTTGAGGTAATGTGTAGTCACTATGGTTCGGCTTTTTAAGCCAGTAGACGACGTTGTCTTAAATCTTGTGACGTGGGAATTCATTACTGTATCTGTAGTAGTACAGCCTACAGACTGAACTCAGAAAACACTACCAAATGCAAATATATACATTTCCCCCTTTCACATCTGAGAACACATATCAACTTGACAGCAGTGATTGCAAAGGTGGAGAGGGGAGCCGCACCTTGAAAGCCCTGGCAACTTTTCATGCCTAGCAAACAGCCACATGTGTCAAACCTCTCCTCCCACGCTGAACATTTCACACATTCCTAAAGAATGTTTGCTTTTTTACCAGGTCAAGAGATTGAATCCAATGCTGCATTGTGTGTCTCGTTGGCTTTGTGCAGCTTTTGGAAATCATTCTATAAGACTATTTCATCTTGTGCAATTTGTTCTTTGCCCAGTCATCAGTTTTTCCTGCAGTCCGATTGAAACTCTTGCTTCTCCCAGTGAGTATTTATGTCTTCATGGGCTAACCATAAAGAGAGCCTCCCTGTGCTTTCATTTCCTCAGTGACAGTGGGAATCCTGACCAAGGGCTTGAGCTCTGGCCGTCGCTCTAACCATAACACATGCTCTACTACTTCCTGTTATCAATGATTACATAAGGTTCGGAAACAAAGACTTCCTAGGTTGTCCCCCCCCCTCTTAATTTCCATGAGAAAAGAGTAAGTGGAAGTTATAATGACAATGAAAATGGGAGTTTTTGCACAATATCAAACTCTATTGTAGGATATCAGCATATTAGCATGCTTACAATGACAGTGCTAACATGCTGATGTTTAGCAGGTATAATGCTTACTACGTTCACTATCTTAGTGTGTTACATTTGCTACTTAACACAATGTACAGCTGAGGTTGAGTGGCATGTCATTAGTTTTGCAGATATCTGGTCACAAATCAAAGTATTAGACTAATTACAAATTTCATGGCAACCCATCTAATAATTGTCGAGAAACTGCAATAACCAAAAGTGTCTATCTGAGCTGTTCTGTCAATAAAGGCTTATATACAGTATATATATGAAAAAAAAAGGTCATCCTGCTGGTGGTGGTAAGGAATAGCAAAAGGATCACTCAAGTCATTTGGCTTCATCGTTAGAAGATGAATGTTTGCACAAAATTGTGTGCCAATCCATCCAGTAGTTGATTAGATAGTTCAGTCTGAACCAAAGTAGTGGACAGACCAACCCCCTGCCATCCGATGCTGCTAGTATGACTAAACCCTTCACAGGTGGTTGATATCCCTTCATCGTTTGTGCTCTAACCAGAATGTGTAGCAGCTGCTATACAGGACAAGCTGTTACAGGTATCCAAAGGTCAACTGTGTAATCTGGTGTCTTACGTGCATACTTTTGTGTACAGTATGTAGGTCACTGAAATGGGATGGGTTCTCATTTTGGACAGTGCTGAAGATGCAGAGTGACATAGCCGGAACTTCAGCAGCGCTCCCCAGGGACGAGGCCTCGGTCCTGGGAAGCGGTGGCCGAGGATCAACTGGACCATTGCCGCTTCAGGCCGCAGAAGCACTGTGAACCTCCTTCTTTCCCAGCGTGGGCTGGCCCACGGCTGACATCTGAACAACTACTAGAATAAGTCTTGTTCCTCCCAGACTTTCGGTGGGAAGAATTGATGAGTTTCTCTTCGTTGACTCTAGGCAAAGAGGAAAAAGTTTTCTCCTGGGCGGTAACTATAATTAACATGCCTGATAGACTGCTAAACATGGCAGGCCTGGTGGGAATGTTTAGTTGGATCAAATGTCATGTGTGGAGTGTGAAATGATTTTGTGTGTGTGTAGCATGTCGTATCACGATCAGTCTGATCCACCTCTCATAGCTCAGGGGGCTCTTAGCTCGGTAACAAAGCCCTGGTATCTGGTTCTGCAAGCTTTTTATTTGATTAAGACTAATCTCCAGGTTTTGATTTCAACTGGTTTTGTCTGGGGTGGAAGTACTTTTTGCTCTCTTTTGGTTTCTAAACTAAAACTCAGCCTGTTCAACTGCATTTTAAGTTCTCTAAGTTAAAAAGGGCTGCACAAAGTAATGTGAAAAGAGGAAGAGACTAAAGAGATTAAATGCTGACTTAACAAAATTACAGAAAAAGAATTGCAATATTACAGCAATGGTTTGAGGTTTGCGGAAAATACTTGTTCTCTCTCTTTCTAACAGCTAAATAAGAAGATCCATACCACTCTCACGTCTGTACAGAAAATATGTAGCTCGAGCCAACAGCTAGTTATATCTCATTCATGCAATTTGTGCAAAAAACTAAGTCTAAACATGTCAATTTACCATTTAATGGGGAGTTAACTGCTGGACAGAGCCAGGCTCGCTGTTGCTCCCCTGTTTCCAGTATTTATGCTAAGCTAAGCTAAACGCCTTCCAACTGTAGCTCCATATTTAACCGACAGACGCGAGAGTGGTATCAGTCTTCTCACCTAACTCTCAGCAAGAAGGAAGGTGAATATTTCCAAAATGTCAAACTGTTCCTTTAACAGTGTAATTTGTAAGAACAGACTTTAACATGAACTCAATCTTCATATCAGTGGACAGAGCAATTACATAGTTGTTTCTCATATTCCTGCACTTGAGTGAGAGATGAGATGATTGTTGCCCAGTATGTGAAATCCCTTGGCATGCTCAGAGACAGGAACGCCCTGGTGAATAGTCAAGCTAATGGTCTGGGCGCAACCAGGCAGGTTTACCCCTCTGCTCCACTGGATCTCCACTGGACCCCCCACCCATAACAGGATCAAAGCCAGACTGGATGTCAGGGGACGGGGGAAGAATGATATTGTCATCCACCCCTGACTACACCATCACCACGCTAAGTCATATCATGGTATTTCCTGCAGATAGGCCTGGTATGCCTCTTTTTGTCTTGTTTTTTTATTTATTTTTTTTTATTCATGGGCTCACTGGAATGCCAAATTACACAATATGTAAGGGAAACATTAGATTTCACCATCAACCAAAGTATTTGTTTGTTTGTATCACAAACTGTGGTGGTAAGCTCAGCGCGAGCCAGAGATGGACCAAAAATTGCTTTGTGGTTGAAGTGAAGTGGTCCTTTCAGGGCTATACCATGCTATATGGGCTTTGCTTCCTGTATTTCACACACTCTTCCTTTGTCTTCTATGCTTAATTGGATAAATGTAGTCTGTTTTGCAATGTGGTAGTCAGCCAAGAATGCTAGAATGGTTTCAATTTTAAGACAAAGTCATTACAACAAGAGTTACCTCACAGAAACAACATTTCCCACTCCCACCAACGTATCTATTAAACTGACAATACTTATCAGTGTTCATTGATGTTTTTGGTTTGGCTGCAGTTCATGCCATGTTTCTCCAATACATGAGGACCATTGTTGTGGCAGGCTACAACTCTCATACTGATAACAGGTTGATTTCCATCCCTCTGTTTGAATGCATGAGACGTTTTGGGGGAAATAAGGGCCTTCTGATTCCCCCTGCTGAATTTAATCAAGCAATGAGACCAATGAGGTGAATTAAGGCTGGAGCTGACTCAGCCATACAGAGGCCTCTTTATGCGGTAGCCGAAGTCGAGGGGGCCCAGGGTTAGCATGCATCACACACAGGAAAACACCAGGCAGCTCCCAGACAGTCCAGGCCCCAGCAGTCCGCCCCTGAATCCCTCCCTGCTCACCGTTTATAGGGAGCATATCGCCTTGCTAGAGTCACTTTCAAAGAGCTTTCGTTCACGTTGCGAGGCCCCCCATTTCCTCCTCTCTCTCAGGAGGGAAATGTAAGTGTGCAGGAGTGGAAATGTTACAGAGTCGAAGGGAAGTGAATGGACGAAGAAAGCAATGTTATTTGTGGAACAGTGAGGCCCATTGGCTTAAAATAAACTCACACAAAATGACTACTGGAAACTGCTCAGTCCTCTGTTGCTGATTAATGCCTCATTTTTCTATGGGTACAGAAAGCGTTTGAGAATAGGACATAAAGAAAAAGACAAACTTTTGTTTGATCCAAGGTCATTGAGTGGCCAGCTGCAAGGCCCTCTATCTACCCCTGGGATCTGTTTTTCTATTGGACATCCTGTCCCTGATGAATTGTCACTCTTCTCATTTAAGATCACACAGAGGAAGCAGGCGACTGCCAGGACACGCCCACTCGTCCTCACCGACCAATCAGCCCACTCCAGTTGTCCAGCATCCTTTGCACTCAGAAAACCACAGCTGCCACAGGAGCTCCTCCGCCTCAATTTTTGTTTGTGTCCTTCCTTCCCTAATCTCTGACCACACACTTGTTCACTTGTGACAGGCAGCCGCTGCCTCTGGCCTCAGACCAGAAGCACAGCGACTCCCACCCCCCTGTTTTCTGCGCCGCCCTGAGACATCTGTGTGTTGTGAGGCAAATGAGCAGGAAAGCTGGGGGAACTTCAGAGTCGACTGCTGGAACAGAACAAGGGGGCCCCCACAGCAGAGTTATATAACAGTCAGAAATCTAGCTGTATGCTCACATGAACAACATAACTCTCTTTTGCAGACGCATGCCGAGCTCTCATACCATGAACATGGACATTACATGCATGTTTTTTCTTTAGTCTGGACAGAAGCAAAAACTCATCTTATCCAGATATCTAAGTGATTCCTTCTGGACACAAAGTTTGTTCCCTGCGAAATGGAGAGGATGTGATCTCACCCAATTAAAATCCAACCTATGTCACTTGCCGCTTATGACTTAATCCAGGCTTCCCCTTTGTGCCAAGTGTCCCTACCCACCCCCCACATGTAGAAAAATGAGAGTTCTTCAAGGGCTTGGGATATTAGCTTAGCTTAATGCAAAGGCTGCTGTTTTTACAGTTTTTTGCACCATTGAAGTAACAAAATATGATCAATTAATAAACTTTAAAGGTGCTGTAGGGTAGATTTGGCTACTGTTGGAGATAACCAGGCAAACTGTTTTCCCCTATTTACAGTCTTTGTGCTAAGTTAAGCTAACCGGCTGCTAACCAGCCAGGAGAAAGGTATAGATCTTCTCATCTTACTCTCCACCACAAAGGGAATAAGTGTATTTCTCTAAATGTGTAAGTATCCAGTCAAAGGAGTCTTTACTGCAGCAGCATAGAGCATTGTGCCGTACAAGCCTTAAGCCTTGTTCTAGCACCTTATAGAACCTCTTTTGTTTAAAGCGTACCCTCTTCCTCTCCCCTCCTCTGTCTGCTATTACTCCTGAGTACATGGTGGAGAATAGGGCAATGTTCTCAGAGGCTCGGTAGGAGTGAGGGATGCAAGCTGCCGGACGTCAGAGTTGTATACAGACTTAATGGAGGAGGGGGGAGATTCAGCAGTGACCGAGGTCCAAACTGTAGAAAAGAAACCCTCTTGTGTTCATGGCCCAGACGACTAAAGACCAGGCCCGGATGTTGCTATCTGTCCCGTCATTGTCTCCTCAAATGTTGGCATTTGAGTTTGAATGATGGCTTTTAGTTTAGCCAAAACATTCCTAAGACACAGTGTGGAAAACACCCTCTTTTTCCGGTGCTGATTTGACGACGCTCCATTTGTTTTCTAATCTCGCTGCGCAGTTGAGTGCAAATTAGCTGGTTGCGCCACAGGGCCTCCAATCACATTTTAAGGATTGATGGTGGGAGTTACACAAGTATTAAGGAAGTGGGATTTACACATCCAAAAAATATAATTATGAGATGCTGGGTAGAGAAACCACAGCAACAGTTGGGAGCAGCGTTGCTCCAAACAGTTATTTTTCAGATCCTGTGCATGATTTGCTGTAGTTCTTCTGGAAAGCACCTTCTTTCCCACTTTTACCCCCAGCCACTCTGCAGTGAGTGGCAGTGACAGGGCAGCTTTGATGTGTGACACATATGATAGTGTGATAGAGACTTGCTCCATGCCACTGATAGCCTGACCAGAATAGCATGTGAAAGAGCAAGAACATGCAACTTCCCATGAACATTTATGTCGCCTACTTTTGTGTTTTGTCTGTTCAGTCTGCTTCCAGCGGAGTGTAATCAGTTGATGTGAAAGCATATAGTATGCAAACATGTGACAGACAGAAGCCACTTTATCTACTCTGCTGGCTGAGCTACACCAGCTATCAGTCAACACTGGGAGGAGTGTTCACCACTGTTCACACCACAGCATTCCAGCCATAGCATCCTCTTCTCTACTGTCAGTAAACCCAAACAGCCAGCTTGACTCAGAGCACATGGGCAACCTGTAATCAAGCTTGGCCCTGAAACTGGCATGTAAAAGTAAATCCTGTGTTTATATCCGAGAGAGGCCTCCCTCATGGAGCGACTTACTTGATCTTGCACAGGAAATACATAAAATGATGTTAAGCTTCAAACCAATCTCTGGGATTAAATATCTTGACTATCACCCTCCACCTCTTCTCTCTTTCTCTGTCTTTGTCTCTTTCTCTTGATCTGTGGCAGTCTGCCCATCTCCGGGCCCCTGTGCTCTGGTGGGTTCAGTGGACTGGTATGCAGCAGGAATCTTTGGATCAAGGTGATTTCACGCTCCTCCACGTTTTCCCAGGGCTTTGGGCGCTCTCTGTTACCTCTGTGGAGCCCGGAGTGTGTGATAGCGGCTGACATGTGTTATCATAGGACACATGCACTAACAGCAGCAACTGGGTAAGGCTGCTTTATCTGTCTAACACCTCTGTTTCCCTCAAGTGTCAGGCTTTGACTGTCTGGTATGGTAGGCTTCTTTGGCCTCTTGTGGAGAGACCCCCTTTGGACAAAAACATTGACCCAGGGATTTGTCAGCCTCTCCATGAACAGACAAAGGGATAACCCTCCTACATGAAATCTCAATTCTAAGATGAATCCTCTCAAACATACACCCACCCCCCTTTGAAGTAGAACTAATCTTGCTAACCTTGACATTCTCTCAGAGACAGTTCCCACTCTCACTTCACAGTCTGCTCTCATAATAGCCCCACAGTGCTCTCTCTCTTTTTTTTTCTCTCAATGAAACTCCATATCTCATTCAGCTCTCTGGTGGCGACTGTGAAAGGGGAACGTTTGTGAAGTCGTTCCAGTGAGAAGTGGTTCAGTTCAGCTCCTGTCATTCCGTTTGGTCTGACTATAAATATGCTTACACGCGATCGGAAACAGC
The DNA here is from genome assembly GCF_905237075.1 of Dicentrarchus labrax. Lineage (NCBI taxonomy): Eukaryota > Metazoa > Chordata > Actinopteri > Moronidae > Dicentrarchus > Dicentrarchus labrax. The sequence continues at coordinate 16,067,741 of NW_026136724.1, read as the reverse complement.
AAATGTTTTGATGCCTTTGATAAGAAATTTACCACTTACATCTGCACGGAGAAAAGAAACTGTACTGAAATGGCCTTCAGACATGAAAAGTGATAGGGAGTTGACAAAGCCATGACTTCCTCTTCTATTATAATCCTACCTTTTTCAGTTTAGATCCTGTCTTAGAAGGACAAAATAACAAACACTTTTAGACATCCTGGAGACACCACAAGCAATCTCTGCAGATTTGCATGTCCATCCTCATACTTTCATCCTTTGGCATGCCAAAGGACTTCCTTAACGGAAAACTTTTCCCTGGAATGGGATCAACATGCCGTCCACACCCTTCGCCATAAGGATGTCTCCAACATCACGTTGTGTCCCATGAATCCAAGCTCATGTGGCAGGACTATGACCTGATTAAAGGCACAAATGAATGTTTAAGAGACGCTGTGTACTGAATTGAAGCACACATGCATTATTAGATAGTGAACCTGTGGTATCACTTACAATAAAGGAAAATCTACAAACAAGAGATACCATTGTGTACCAAGATACACGTCATAACAAGACCAATAATCTACAGCAATGCTAAAAAAGGAGTTGCTTTATGCAATAACAATGCTAACATGTTGACTACGATAAAATCTGCATATGAGCTATAAAGACAAGCTGCACAGCAGGATATTTAACCGCAGCAGCAGGATGAACCTGAAGGCAGAGTCACAGAAGAGACTGTGCCCAAAATGTAATGACATTTATCTCAACATACCAAACCTTAGGCTATGAGATTCATAATTCAGGTTCTGGTAGGCCTACATTAAATGTTTGAAAGGTGATTTCTTTCCCAGTTGCTGTTTGGCTGGTTGGTTAGGTTCAGGGATGAGGAGTGTCAGAATCATTTCCCACAAAAAAATAAACGTTGTAAAAGTAAATAGAAGCTGTGACTCCACAAAAAATATACAAAAGCTTCACTTTGCAGGTGCTTTGGACCACCTACAGCTAACCAGAATAAACCGTAGGAGACATCTAGGTAAACATTGCGGTTCTAGTTATTTTTTCGTAATATCAGTATGAAAAAAGGTTGAATGTAGAACAGAGCCCATGCACATTTGCAGCTTTAAAGAGCTGTAAACCTAATGATATGAGGTTAAACACAACAATGCTGGTGTTAAAATTTACATTATTATAAAATCTATGAAAATTAACATGGTTTGGGTTAGAAATGTCTTAACATGCCCTCTACAGTTTGAAATCACCCTGTACGTTTTAAGACAAATACTGAGATAGAAAAGGTCGACTCTTCGCGATGACATTTATATTAAAAAACTGTATTAACGCCCTCTAATCAGAGGAGGGCAGCCCACCTCCCCCAGTCTATAAAAAGTCTATGAAACTGCTGTACTTGTTTTACATACATTTCGCATTACGCCAGCTTACAACACAGGTACCACACAGAAACTTCCATCAAAGTACTTCTGCAGCTGCTCATTAGCTCCGACAGCTCGCTGTTTCTGCTACGCTGCTGTGGTCGGTCTGTCAATAACTCTGTGCCGAGGCCACGTCCCCGAAAGTCCCTGTCCTTTGCAGGTCTCGGATGCATTTTTACAATTTGCTGAGAGGGAAGGAGGAAGCAGAACTAAAGGGTGCAGTTACACTTCAATGAAACGACAGGAAGTCCAGTGTGAAGTGTGAAATATAAGGTGACTGAGAGATCTTTCTGCTGCATTTTCAATTAGAGACATGATCCTGACTATCAGATAAATTTAGTACAGATGGTGTCCTGTAAGCAAGCAGCAGAGAACGATTAAGAACTCTTTATGTACTCTAATGTCTGCATCAGTGTTAATGCGCCACATTTAGCTTGTTATGTATTTAAGTGGCGGTATTAATAAGAGGTTATGTCCCTGATTTATTACATGGTCCCTTAAATATGTCTGGCCATTTGGGAAGGAGATATACAGGCCCAATGGCAGACAGTGCAAAGTGCTGATTTGTACCATAAACTACACATAATAATGTAAACTATCTATGATTTGTACACCAGTGATGTGGCATTTTTCCAATTTGCAATACAGCAGTGTTCTTGTTGATATTCACTCTTACGCTGCCTTCAAGCAAGTATCAAACAGTAACCTAAACATAAGTTTTGCCATTTATAATTGCACAACTTATATGGCGATTTAGAAGTATGGAGATGATCTACTGTGCTAAACATCTGATAACAGCTAGGTCTTTAAAGAGAGATGGCACAGAAGAAGTGATTTTGTGTAGTTAGAGATGTATGAAGTCTCCATATAATATAACATCTGTATCATTTAGGCTACAAATTATGGGATTTGGGGGCTTGAGTAAATTCTTTCAGGGGCCCAGTTGATGGCAGGACAATTGCATTATTAGCCAGCTATAGATATTGATTGGTATTTAATGGAGGGTAACTGTTTTATGATTCATGTTTCATTTTTCTCTTACTTAAAAAAAATAAAAACAACTAAGCTAGAAATACTTGCAAAATAAATAAACTAATTGGTTTGGTTTATTTTAATCAGATTCTCAGTCAGCTTTATTCGCCTGGTATGTATACATATGTATGCTTTATTGGCCAAGTCACTAAATAATATATGCTCTCAATGTTACACACAGCTCTAAGAATAATTTACAGGAAGATAGAAATAGATATAGCTTAAAACAAGGGTGACAAACCTAAAGAAAGATAGATAAACATAAACATTTAACTATAATGTCCATATAAGCAGGTGCAAAAAGTAGATGGGTAAATATAGGCTTATATAAAAAGTGACATTGATCAATACAAATGTTTCTGTAAACTGTAGATTGTACTGTAAATTCAAATAGTGCAAAGGAAAACATATAGAGTGTGTAATCTAATAAATTACTTTATATAAAATAAATAGGTGGATAAATAGACTGCAATACAGTATATACATGTTTATATACACACACACATGCTTAGGTTTTTATCTAACAATAATGATGATGATGTGTACATGTAAAAATGTGTATTTCAATTGTAAAATAATATAATTTATAATGTGTATGCACAGTGGATGTTTTAGATGCTTTAATATTTTATATTTACATTATGATGATAAAGCTGCTTATTATTATTATCATTAAAGTTATTCTGCACATACCAGCTGGCTCGCTTCATTTTTAGAATAAGCAGAAAATGAAAAACTCTTATAACATATAAGCTGTCCACTGTTGTTATAATCCTATATTTCATGCAGAGGCATCTAAAGGCACCACAAAAGTAGGCTGTAGTCTGAACCAACCAGTTGTGAAGTAGATGAGGCCTACGTCATGGTCGGGGTGCCTGCCTCTTTCAAAGTATTGTTAAGAAAGTAAAGCAGACAGAGGCCGGAAACCAGGAAACCAGTTCCTAGAAGAGCAGTTTACAGAAAGAGCAGGGTTTGTACCTGCTCTTTTTAATGTGCAATACTCGGGTTAATGTGCAATACTCTGGCTTAATCTGTCACTAATACTGCAGTCTTTTTAAGGATGTCAACATATTAAGATTCAAGATTCAAGAGGTTTATTATTATATATACAGTAAGAAACACAGTGGTTTATACGTACAATGAAAATCTTACTTTGCCCAACTCTCTTAGGCAACACACAAGTAGAAGAGTAGAATAAAGTTAAGAATATAAAAATAATTGTATATAATTTAATAATGTTAACATTATCAGAACTTAGCCTATTATTAACATTATCAGTACTCCCTGCTGCTTTTCATTACACTTCTATCAGTCATATACTGTAGCATACACTTACTTATATCTCTATTTATTGTCATATATTGAATTATAATAGACTTTTATCCATGCTATATATTTATTTTATGTGTATATATATATATTTTTTTTATGCATTTCTATTTCTATTTCTAGATATATTGTTATATATTGTAATATAATTACTATTTCTATTCTAAATTTCGTGTGAGCACCTTGAGCAGCAGTAACAAACACATTTCCAATCAATCAATCACAGTATTTTCGGACTCTGATTCAACAGCGGGCTTTTATTCTGAAATCCGTAGCCGGACGTTGTCTTTCCAGGTTGCGTCGGCTTTGACGTAGAGCATAGAGGAAGCAGCGAAGTGAGAGGCAAGCAGGACTGGAGCAAACCCAGCAGTCTCAGCCTCATGCTTCATCCTGGGCACTTCTCCTCCTCCTCCTGTCCGCTCTCGACAATATTGTGACAATATTTATTTTTTTATTTTTTTTTATTATTTAGCCAAAAGGGGGAGGGGGGGGAGAGAGAGACACACAGAAAAGAAAATTATAAAAAAAAAAAAAAAAAAAAAAAAAAAGGAGAGGAGAGGAGAGGAGGGGGAGAAGGGGGCCGAGTCATGGAGCTTTATTGCCTGGAGTCGGACATAGCCGTGAAAGCCCAGCCTGACCCAAACATCCTCTATGATGACAGAGTGTTGCAAAGTTTATTAACAATTGAGGACAGGTTTTTACCTCAAAGTTCATATTTCCAGCGGGTCCAGAAGGATATTCAGCCCTATATGAGACGAATGGTTGCAGGTTGGATGCACGAGGTTTGTGTTGCACTTTATGATGAGCTAACCCTCCCCTTCATATCTGCTTTAGCTAATGATTTCTTCTTGTTGTTGTTGTTGTTGTTGCATGTTTACACACATATCCCATACGCTGTGTTGTATTTAAGTTAAGAGAGGAGTTGTCATGGATGTTGACCTATTTGACAATTGAATGAGAATGACTCACCAAAAGGCGTGGGAGAGTCGGAAATTCCACCACGAAGAAAATTCAGCTTCAAAGAAATAGCCTAGCTGGATATTTACATTAGTTTACTGCTACAAAGTTGGTGCTTTTTGCTAACTAGCTATCTCAGGTGTCAGAGGGGAAGTTGGTCTTAATTTACATGATCGAAAATCCGACATGTCCCCTTCCTAATAATTATTATTAATTTTCTAAAGTGACTCAAGCTCGTTGCCTCCTGTCGGACAACGTGCATGCTAAACCACTTTCATTTTTGAGGATTAAAAAAACACTTCTTGTTGACAAAATATTGTCTTTGTAACTGTCGGGAACTGTTTTAAGTCCACTTGGTAACATTGTGCACACGTTTTAAAGCGACTATATGGTTAGTTTCTATTTTTAAATCATTTTTTGAAAGACGACAAGCCCCAACAAGGAAGAGGAGTTGAATGGCGTCGGTTTTTTTTTTTTTTTTTCTGAACGACTTCCTATTGAACTAATTTGTTTCTGCCTTGCCTTGACTTTGCAGCCTGGCAGTAAAGTGATATGAAAGTTTGTGATTTAACCTTTTAATCCAAAGACAAGCATGGAAAAAATCCCAGCATAAAAACCAACCCCTCACCTCCAGCTGCTCCTCTGCTTTAAAGCACTTATAAATAGTCTAGTTTTCTTTTATAAAATTGTACTTTTGTATATATTTGTACACACATTTATGCCAAATATGTGTTTTTCTGCTACATTTCTGTCTCCTTTGTAGGTGTGTGAAGAGGAGAAGAGTAATGAAGACGTCTTCCCTTTAGCCATTAATTATTTGGACAGATTTTTAGCAGTGATGCCCACAAGAAAGAATTATTTGCAGCTTCTGGGAGCTGTGTGCATTTTCCTGGCCTCCAAGTTAAAGGACAGCAGGCCACTTTCAGCAGAAAAACTTTGCATGTACACAGACAACTCCATCACACCACGGGAACTGCTGGTAAGAACTGGACATGAAAGCCCCCCCCCTCACATTCATTCATTCGAGCATAAAAAAAGCAGTGTCATATTTTGGGATGATTTTATAATGCTAATGGCTATATTGGTTTCACAGGAAGTATCCCATTTTTCCTTTATAAGTGGAGCTGTGCACAATACAGCCACATCCTTTCTTTGGATCCATGTGGCCTGAAGTGGCGTGTGTTGCCATCTAGTGCCAGTTATGCAGTATAGATTTTTGGTTATCTTGCAGTACATGGAGTTTCTCTATTAGATACAGAAGGTTTCATACTGACAAAGATGTCTGAATACCCTTTAATCTTACCTCCACACATACGTATGAGTAGTATACAAGAGGAGTATATCTCTGTACGGCATTCAGAAGAATACAGTTCTTTACTTTAACAATGCGCGTTATTAAACAAACTTTGAGACCAGTTGGAGAAATCAACTGTATTCTTGATGAATCATTTGTTCTATAAAATGTCGGAAAATCGTAAAAAGTCACTATTTTCTTGATGTTTTGTCCAATAACCAAAATATTAAGTTGACAAAACAACCTCCACTCAAGATCTACGTATGAGCTTGTTCTGGAGCTTTCTACCGTATCTTCATCAGCAGATTACGTTTGCGTAGTTGTGATGTTCCTGTAGATGTTCGGGCTCTCCTCAGATATACGGTTTACTATCACAGAGCTATGACAAAAAAAAAAAAAAAAGTAGAGCTAAATGACAAAATTAAACAAGAATTCCAGAAATTCAGGCCCTTCAATGCGATAATTTGCAGCTCTTCTTTGCCTTAGGCGATAGTTAACTGTATATCTTTGTGGTTGGGACTGTTGGTCGGACAAAACACCGAATGTAAAGACAACAAAAATATAAATGAAAAAACATACAATGCCTGTTTTTTGCTTTATCTTTTGACAACTTGTCTACAAAAATGAGAATCATTAGTTGCAGCCCCCCAAAAAAGCAGCAAATCCTTCAATCCAGTGCTTAAATATGACTTAAACAATGAATTAATTGTCGATCGACTAATAAATCAGCTAAGTTCTAGACCATTTTACAATCTGAAGTTGGACCTGCTTCTTATTTCAATCAAACAGCTCCACATGCTCTCTATACATCCTCTTGTGTTGCCTGCAGCTGTTGAGGGAAATGACATTCGTCCCATTTGATGCTCCATATTGTTGTAAGACTCCAGATTCCTGGATATCCTGACAGGATGCACAGAGAAGGCAGCAAGAGCCAGTGAAAGATGCTGCTGCTCTTCTTGTAATGAACACTCTGCTGCTGCCGGTGCTTCAGCTGGAAGAGAGAAGCTGAAGAGGGCGGAGGGGTGGTTGCGTCGGGGCAGCTGTCCAGGAAGTGAGAACACCGACGGCAAACCTCCGCCCTGCTCATCTCATAGTCAACAATCCCCACACAGGCTAAAATAGGCTAAGTGCAAATGTGTGTAGCAGGTTATGTACAGGAAACCCATGTAAATGTATATGATGACAGATAAGTGTTGATAGGGGGGACTGTCCCTGCTGGTGTTATGGCGTTGGGGCTTTTGGTGTTTACTACGTTTGCTTTTTAGGTGACACTTCTCCATAGAGCAAGTGAGAAGTTGAATTCATCAGCATTTTTATTTTTTTATCAGAGTGTTTCTCGTATTTGTTTCTACATAAATGTGTCTATTAATGGAAACACAGGCATAACACTTTACTCAGTAATGTAATGATGTGTGGGTTCTTCCTGCTTAACTAAGTGATTCTGAAATCATAATGAAATGATGCCTGAGACATTTCGGAATGGCCTGCAAGTGTCTTTATCATGGGCTTGGTTTCTCATACTATGAAGTGAGAATAGATGACTCGATTTGGGGCGGGGCTCGGACCAAGATGAGAAATGTCAGGAAATGCTGCAAACTGCAAACCTTTACAGACCAACTCTGATGCGTCACTACAGCAGGACTGTTGAGTAGGTTGGTGAGAAATATGGAAGCATAATCAAGACCTTCATTTTGAATACGTACATGGCAAATGCAGACTTGCAATATGTGATTGTCGTATGCGGGGATAAGAGTTGGAAATGGTGAGAGTGTATTCTCTGAACAGAATCTCGTCAGTAAATTGGCGTAGCACGACTTCTGGAAACTGAGGGAGGGAGGCGGCGGCCATTTGATTGGCTGCAAATGTGAAAACCTGAAAATGGTGTCACTGGTTATTTTGTTTCTTGGATACAAATGAGTTCTCCATGGAGAGTCTCGTTGGTTCTGATAATGGCCGGTCGTTCTGTCGCTGCACTTTTCTAATTAACTTTTTGTGCTTAGGAGTCTGCAGGCATGTGTGATTTTGGCAAATGTCAGCGTATCAGTACACATTTTTACATCTTAAAACGCAAGCATCAGTTCATGTGTGCATATACACCTTTTTTAATTTGATTTCTTGTTTTTTTTTCCCCCCCCATCGCTGTTCTTACTAAAATACTAAAAGCCAAACAGGGAGACATTAAAACATACGTCATTGTTAAGATTGACTCAACACGCAGGAAATTAAACCATGAAAGACGTGCACCTTTCTTGCTGTTACAAAAGCTGACTGTATTAAGAGTCAGCTCTGTGCTGCTGCCTCTGCAGTGCAAACTCATTCTAGCTGTTTGAGGCTTGTGACAGGAAGGAAGGGGCTAGCTGTCTCATTGGCAGGGCCTCTAAGCAGGGCAAAGCTTGTCACATGCCGGCGATATGAATACAAAGGATGCGAGGAATGAGAAAGGCATGCAGATAATAAGATACAGCGAGGAGAGATAAAGTGAAGAAATGTTACTCTTCTTACAGAGCCATTTCCTCTGGGAAAAGGAACGGACTGTGATCTTTTCACGGTCAATAGAGGCATGGCAACACGCCATTTAACCCTCTGACTAAGTCGATTTTGCCAGGAAACTGAATTTGAACTGACCGACACCTCCTTTTTATCATCTTTTTCTCTATCTTTTAGGACTGGGAACTGGTGGTGCTCGGGAAGTTGAAGTGGAACATGGCCTCAGTCATCCCCAATGATTTTATAGAGCACATCATACGCAGGCTGCCCCTTCCCAAAGACAAGCTGACGATGGTCCGCAAACACACGTTGACATTCATTGCCCTCTGTGCCACAGGTAACACAGCTGCATATCATTTCATGTGCCTTTTTCTTACTCGTTTGCTCACTCGCACGCTCACTTTGCTGCCTTGTTATTCCCACATCCACCAGAATATTCCCACACACACAAACATTCTCCCATCGTGAGTCATCTGTGACCTCTTTCTTCTCTCCGCTTACTCCACTGGCTGCCTTATCCACTTTCTAGTCTCTCCACAGCCTGTAGTAGGGGCTTTTCTTCACAGCTGCTAAAAGCTGTGGTCATTTCTATGTTTTCTCTCCTAACTTCCTGGGAAAACACTAATCAGTGCTGTGTTCAGATAAGCCACGTACGTAGGTAGTGATTGTACCCGAGGTACACACACTTTGCCATATGACTGAGGTGCAGTTGAACTCATACTCTGCACACCCTGCATTGTTTGTTGATGGGGAAGCTCCCAGGTTTAAAAAGTCAGGGCAGTGATCCAGTGATCTTCCTTCCTCCTCCTATCCCGGTCTCATGTCCAAAATAAACTGGAGGCTCTGGAGAAGCACAAACTCAGATGTCCCCTTAGGCCTCTCCCTAGGTACATTTTCATGGCATTCATATGCCTATACTACGAATCCCTCTAATATTTTCATATCCTGGACAGAAACACAACTGCAGGATCGCCTTATACACATAATATACCGCACTCCTCTGTCACAAGACTGCCTTTCATCTGCTACCTCCTTTCAACTAATTCAATGATGGAAATAATACAAAGGAGGTCACTTTAGTGCAATGAAATTCCTCACAAACGCCAATGCGGTCAGATATGGCCAATAAGCACTTGTTTACTAGAGCTAGTTATTGGAACCATAGACTCCTTCAATGAGCTTCATGCGCCGTTTAGCATAGTTTTAGTGTCACACTTTTTTTTATATTTGGGTGTGTTTCAGTGGTCGCCTCTGCTATTCATAAGCAGCTGGTTATATCCAAGCACAAAGCAGCCGCAGTGGAAAAAAAAGAGAGGCCTGCTGTGGTTATGCAGTAATGTAAATGTTTGGAGTTTTATATGGAGTTGAGATGTTATTCTTATGATGGAGGAGCTCCTCCTATGGACAGCTGGCCCCTGGAGGAGAAGATGGGCGTAGTGAAGCAGGCTGCTCTCCAGGGTTTAATCAAAGCTATCAGGCCACCACGGCTGGTTTTTGTGCAGGGCTAGGACTATTTGCTGGGTTGGACTTTTGAATAATTTTGTGTGCCAAGTCCCTGCCCTTTTTAGGATTAGTGTTGGTCATGTCCATGTACTGAGACCGGAAGGAGTCAGTGTATTGTAATAGTAAAATAAAGTTAGTAAAAACAATCCAATAATGCACAGTTGGCCAATCACACCATGAAGCTGAAGTGAATGTCAGGTTAATCGGCTTGGAATAGTTACAAAAATGGTTGGACATTTAATCTGACGGGGTTTCCAAAGCTCTTCAACCGTCCGATAAGCAGGTCTGAAGACGCATACTGGCAGCTTAACATCAGAGATGATGCAGTTTGCAGTGCTTATGAACTTGGAAATTCTCCATTGAATTATCCATCAAAACTAAATTATGCTCCTCAGACTCCACTTTGTTCGACAGTGTTCATAGAATACTTACCATAAGCTTATGAATAAATAAATTAATAATAGATTTGTTTGGGCAACTGGGAGTCACAAGGTATATCTATATTTGTTCCTCACATTCACTGACACAAACCGCTCACCAATCACTGTAGACATAGTAAGTCCATTCATGAAACATGATGTCAGCCATAGGAATGGGGTCAACCTCGCTTCTTCTCTTGGGTCAGAAGTTCTCTCGGTTCCTCTGTGAAAGGTTTTCTCAGCAGCTTTGTGAAAAGGTTTTAACTCTTAGCAGGGACCTATTTAGGAAGACTCCTAGTGGCTAGATAAGATATTTTGTGATTACAACTTTAGGGTCTCCCATAAAATGAAAGTTGAGGCAAGAGCTGAATGGGTTTAATTCACAGCCACATCATGAGCTGGTAAAAGGAACTCCAGCTCAGTGCTTGCGGAGGTGTACTCTCCATGGCTGCCTCCTCTTCCGCCTCCTCCATCCAGGCCTGTTGTCACTTAAGCCTTTAGACTTGGACATGTACCGGAGGGAGTCTTTTCCTGCTGGAACTCATTGCGCAGCGAGTAGGAAGATTCCTACTCTGCTTTTCTAATCAGAGCTGAGGTTTCTATGAAGGAAACCACACAGGTTACACCATGCAGCTACGTCTGTTGAAATTCAGACTGTGGGAAAGTCAGATTCAGCTGTGGAGCATGCATATTGGAGATGGTTCAGATGTTTGCACCTCTCATGCATCTCTCCTGCTTCCTCTGAGCTGATTTTACACATTTGCAGCTCTTCTTGTCACAGCTACAAATGTGATTTCCGTCTGCCGCTATGGCCTAAAGCTGCTGCTTGACTAATTGCACATTAATACTCTTTCCTCTTTCCTCGCCAGATGACCGCCTTGCCATGAACCCTCCTTCCATGATCGCCACTGGCAGCATGGGAGCTGCCGTCTGTGGCCTGCAGCTGGACCACACTGACCAGAGGCTGAGTCGAGACAACCTGACAGACCTGCTGGCCAAGATCACCAACACAGAGGTGGTGTGTACAACAGTGAAGGAAATTTAGACCTGCCAGGAGTAATTAATCAATAGTTTTAGTGCTACACAACAATGCATTGTTAATAATAATCATTGCAACATCTCACGACAGCAGCATAAAAGGCCCTTTAGTAAACATTCTGTGATGACTTCAGTAGTGGCAGATTGAAGCTATTTACTTTTCATGGAGAGAGAAGGAGAGCAAGCTTTTGGCTCTTGGCTGTGGAGCCAGACTGCTGCTATAAAGAGCAGCGGCAGAGGGAATGTCTTCTTAAAACTCAGAGCCCACATTCTTGTGGTAGGACACATGCAATTTCTTTGCATGGCTCCCACTTTAGCTGTGTGCCCCTCCTGGTGGAGGAATATGTTCGTAATGAAGTCAAGGAGCGTCTTTTCCAGAGCAAAGGCCAATGAAGAATCAGAAACTTATCCAAGCTGTCTGCAAAAAACCTGCAGACCAACACATTTTATGCATAAACAACATGAAAACTCACTGACATATAGCAGTGGCAGTGAATGGAGCTTTCATTAGACCTGAATGCATCACTCATAAACTGTTGACGTCGTAATATTGATCTTATGTACATGATCGATGTACCGTATGCAAGTGCTCTATTATAAATACAATGGGAGTAAATGGACCTTTATAGACTTTAATGTAATTAATATATCATCATAATAATCGTATGTACATTTTATCAAGCATTTTGAAATTGAAATGGGGTTTATACTGTATCCAGGTGCTGTGTTATATAACATATTAAAGTCTACAGAGAGCCATTCACTCCCATTTGATTTAAGTCATGCAGTTTATCAGTCCGCAGTAATCAACATTTTGAAATTGGAATGGATTTTGGACTGTATACAGGTGCTGTGGTATGAATACAATGAGAGTAAATGGGCTATTAGCATTAGTTTTTGTTTGTATACGCTGGCTGAGATTTAAATACAATGTATTTCTATAGCAATTGTATTTAAATATTAATATCTGCACAGCAATCACACTAACTTGAAGAAATACTTCTTACACCATATTCATCCCAGTGTGCGCTTCCATTGTCACAATGAGTCATTGTTACACCAGAGGACCACTTTGAACGCCTAGAAATCCAAAAAGGCCGCAGCCAATGGGCCACAGGAACAACACGGTTGCCTCTTTAGCTTGTGGTCACGTTGCCATGGCGGCGAGGGCCCCGCAACCCAGCCGTCACAACAGGCGCTCCGACTGCAGCCCATCGGGTTCCAATTATCCGTACATTTCAAAGGAATGCTGGCCTCTTTGCGAGCCTCGGTTCATTCTTTTAAGAGTCCTGTAGCCGGCTCAGTGAGGCAGACCTCCCACATTTTCAACGGAGAAAGAGAGAGAGAGAGAGAGAGAGAGAGAGAGAGAGAGAGAGAGAGAGAGAGAGAGAGAGAGAGAGAGAGAGAGAGAGAGAGAGAGAGAGAGAGAGAGAGAGAGAGAGAGAGAGAGAGAGAGAGAGAGAGAGAGAGAGAGAGAGAGAGAGAGAAAGAAAGAGGATCCCCTTTCACAAGAGAAGTTGTCCAAAAACATCCGGTCCCACTGTCCTATATTCTGTTTTACACCCAAACTCAGAGGGTCAGGGTGCAGTAGGTCAAAGCCATTTCCTCTAGACCTCCACATGGGACTGACCGTGCTGTAAACCCATGGGGGAGGGAGTCCGGAGTTTCAGATCTGCTTATCTGTTCCCTGATAGACCACAGAGCTCCTTTTAGGAGGCTTGCCCCTACACATTCCCCCTCTTGTATTCATACCTCAGACGTGCACAGGTCCAGTGTTGGAGAGGATTCCTGTGCCCACCATGTAGCCCTCTGCACTGTGTTGTTGGTATTGGTGTGTGCTGGTACCCATTGTTCTGGTCATGATGCAGACAGGACCACCTACCTCAAGACACATAATTCCCTGCTGGTATGCCATGCATGTGACCAAAGCTGTTAAACAACTTGCACATCAGATGTAATGAAACGCTAGATTTTTGCACGCCATTGTCTGCGTACGGGTGTACAGATTAAACCGTCTGGTGTCCGGCTATTGATCGGTGAATGCACCAGACCGGTTTTAATTTATAGTAACATAACTTTATTTGTGTATCATGTAGAGACAAACTGAGAAAATCGATTGAAAGTGCTGACGTGGGGCTTTCAAATGATGTATCGTTCATGTCTGTAGAGTAGACCATACACAATATTTAGGGCAGTTTTTTTAAACCTTGACTTTTTAATATATTCAGACTTTCAATGAAAAACGCTCAAATTAGTTTAGATACAATCACTTTAAATGGAAATAGACCATATCATCGTTTCATTTCCTATACTGTTTCTGCTGTATTTGTGTGTATAAATAGTAAAACAGCTTTTTTACAACCATGAACTGTTCTAAGTCACACAATATTTTGTTTTTGTATGCACCTGTTTAATTTCTCTTGTATTTTTTGTTCCTGCCAGCTTTATACTTTCTTAAATTGGCAAAACAAATCATACACATTTGGGGTAAGGACAGTTTAGAAGGTGCTAAACAAAAGACAATAACAATGAATGCATAGAAACAAGGTAAAAATCAAACAAAATTAACTCCACAAGGTTGTAAAAGCCTCCCCTTTCTTAAAAGTGTAACTGAAGTGTGTGTATGTGTGACGACGTCTGACCCTTTTTGTTCCAGGATTGTTTGAAGGCATGCCAAGAGCAAATAGAGCGTGTGCTGGCCACCAGCCTGCAGCAGGGGCAGCAGTACCGACAGGAGACCGGGGTCAGAGCAGGCAACAAGGCGAGGGAGCAACAAGACCAGTCCAGCACCCCCACAGATGTACGGGACGTCAACTTATGAACTCCCACCGCCACCCGGCCCACACACACCACTCATTACTGTCCACCGGTGAACTAACTGGAGCGAGAGGGCATGAGCTGCCAGTAATGCCACATGAGCGATGGTGTGACGATCTATGAACTTTTAGAAAATAATAAATTTCTAGTTTTTCCCTTTTTTTTTTTTTTTTTTGCCCCATTCATACCCGGTGAGGTGTACTTTGACCTTTTGTACGGGCCACATGTAATCAAACAAGCTATTAAAAAAAAAAAAAAACGGTAAATTCTTGAAAACTTGATATAGTGCCTTAGGTTTCCCAGAATGGAAATCTGAATATATTTTCATACTTGAAAAAAAAAACAGCATAATTATATGAAATATATATATACGTATTTTTCTTTTGATACAACCTAGCAAAGATAGGATATGATAATTATTGTATATTTAGCTAGCATTTAGTTATGTTACTCTTTTATCATCTTTAGCAAGCAGTTATCAATTCACAGTTTTAATGGGGTTTCCTCACCTGTGATTCATACTCATGTGTGCAGGAAAATTTCTATAGTAGTGATTTGAAATGCTCATAGTACAGTACATGGCATTTAAACCCAGGTGATATCCAGCCAGAAGAGCGCTACTGTAGCTAGCTGCTCTCTCTCTATCATACTGTGCACCTGTAGCACTGCTTACTATTTATGCTGAAAAGTGCGGGCCAGGAGTGGGCTGGGCCTGCTCACAGAGGAAGGACATGAGGGGCTTTGAGATCAAGGGGGGCAGTGGCGATTGTTAAAGGTTAACACAGGACAAGGTCAGTTATTAAGTTTTTGATTTCACTGCTAAATCCACAGACCAGTACAGTATGTTAACAGGATGATATGTGCATGTATTATCACAGCCAGGCTACATTATTATTGTTCTGTTCCTGGTGTATCTCCTACGTTGTTAGAGAGCAATTAGGAGTGTTTAGTTGTTGGTTTGCATGTAGTACTGGTGTCACGTTACTAGAAGAAAAGGAGATTTGGCAAGTTTTTACCAGGTTTGAGAGGAAACGAATGCATGTTGAAGGGTTTTTTTCTTATGAGGTTTCTTATTTGGAAAGCGATGCATGTGGAAAGTGGGGGAAAATGCTAGAAGTCTGGATTGGTGAATGATAGCGGAACGGCAAGGAAGTTAACTTAAGCTATAAAATGTTTCTGCAGTTGCACGATACTTGAGTGACACACAGGAGGAGGAGGAGGAGGAGGAGGAATCCCTGGTGCTGTCTGGGGTTTGGGTTGGGGGGGGGGTCAGTTTAGGTGTGCTGCAGTTTCTCCTGTTATCAATTTTACCATTAACTTTTTTTGAGAGTGGGCGACTTGGAACAATATTGATGCACTTTTAAAAAACACACTCCTTAAGAAGGGTAAGGGGATGGTGGTTGAGGAGAGTTCAGTGGGCTGTTAGGGTTTTTTTTTTTTTTTTTTTGTTTTCTTTCATTTTTCTTTAAGTTATTTGATTTTTTTCTGGGCTGGATTCCCACGGGGTAACGCACGTTGTCTTGAAAGCTACGCCCCGACAGGTGACTAGACGTAGGACAATCTTGTGTTATAGTATAGTAGTATATAAACTAAGGAAAGCCAAGTCACTTGTAGACTTAGATTTTTTTTTTTTTGGATTCAGTGCGATTATTTAACCTTACTTGAATTTTTTTTTGTTAATTCATAGCCAAAACCTTCCAATAGTTCTTTCAGAGTTACACACATACTGTGTAAATTTTTCGTGTTCATGTTTTTTTTATTTGCTCTTCTTATGTAAACTGCTCTCTGAACTGAAGTTTTAAAAACTGTCTTTCGTGAGTTTCCTCCGTTATAGACATGGGTGGGTAGGGGTTTTACATGGTGGGTTTTTTCTTTTTTCTCCATGAGCAGAAAATGCTAAAAAAATCCTCATGACATTTTAGAAAAAAAGAAATGTAGTTTCTAAATTGTATTCATGCATGTTGTGCAAAAAAGCCAAATGTTTCCCCCCAAAAAGAAAAGTGCTTTAAACAGAAAAAATGTTTATGCTTTTTTTTTTTTTTTTTAAAGGTTTTGTGTATAATTTGAAAGATAATTCCAAAGTGGGAAAAATAGATTATACACATCATTCTCTTGCTGCTATGAAGCTTTTCTTTTCTAGTCTTACACAAAAATGCCTTATTGTGGTTCACTTGTGTGCTGCTATATTATGAAATGTTGTATATGTAACAAGTCTTCTTTGCTTCTCTGTTTTATGTGTACTGGAGGGAACGTAACACAGTTTGGTGCGGGACTGGAAGTACTTGTGTTTTGTTGATCTTTTTTGATTGGCATGTTTTATTCTTTTATCGTTTCATTTGTATCTTTATATTCTATCATATTCTTGCTGCTTCTTTGTAATGTTTGTGTACCTCAGGTTAATTTGGATGGATAGAGCGAGACCCCAATCTCGCATTACCTCATCAAACTTCACACCACACGTCATTTTCACTCTGAAATTTTTGGACGGGTTCACTTTTTTTTTTTTTTTGGATGAGCGGGAGGCGACGGTCTTTCTTCTGTTTAAATCAAGAAACGTCTTCCATTGAGCAGTTATAAATGCCTATACTTTAAGATAGGTTATTTCATATATCATAAAACAGCATATGCTGTTTGTTATACATGTATTAGAAAGACAAAAAAAAAAAAGTATTTCTTCCTAGTTTCATTGCCATCTTTTGAATCAGTTCATTTGCGATGAAGTGGATATTGTTTTAATTTTGAGGTACCCATTTAGTCGAAGTTTAAACCACAAGAATGTTTTATCATTGTTCAGTGTGGTTGTTACTCTAAACTCTTCTCCCACTATCCCCATGTGCAACCACACAGTGTACCTCAACAATTTCTCCTCAATAAATTGGCTAAAATCATGTGTGAGTGGTTTATTTGTGTTGCTCTGTTCTTACCTTACCGT